>NW_026775576.1:53144654-54499654 GCF_030987335.1 Cornus florida
TGGATCATAATCTGTTCTATACATGAGTATGTATCACTTCAGTCTCCTTGTTCATCCTTATTTAATATTTTTTTTTTTTTTATTATTGGAAAGGAGGACTTGTGATTCTTATTTATCAAGTATAATTTGATATATAAATAGATATAGATAGAGAGAGTTAAATAGAATTCGTACTAGTGATTAAAATATATTTGGTGTTTTGATTTTTGACCACCATCTATTCACTACAAAAAAAAAAAAAAAAAAAAAAAAAAAAAAAAAACATGCTAAACACTCCCTATATATATATCTTAATTGGATCTATTTTGCCGTTAGAGTATTATGTAGAGAGACACACACACACGCAGATGGAAAGGGGGTTTGTTTGTAAGCAGAGAAGAGAATCTGGAGGGAGTGGTGCTTTTGGGTGGGTGTTTTGGATTGCTGGTGGAGGGAAGTGTAGGCATCACCTGTAGGCTAGGTGATACGTTGTTAATCAGTGTCAACTTTTTGAAATTTGGACATGTGTACAGTTAACTAATCAATTACATCATTGGAGTGATCTAATAGTAAAGAGCATGGCCTGCAAGGGTGGTATGGGTTCCTTTGTCCATCGTCTCATGACCAAAGAAAACTGGAGTGATTTTTTGTTGGAAGATTTTTTGTTTACCTGAATTGATAAAAGATTTTTCATTTTATCAATTCAGTTTTTGTTTAAAAGAATTAATTTTAGCCCAATCAGAAAAAAAAAAAAATTATTAATAGTATTAACCCACCTAATCAAACCTAAGTCAATTCAGTCACCATGCCCAAGCCAAATAAGCCCAGGGCGGACCCTGACCCAAGGCGACCGCCAATCACCATACTAGCCCAAGCCAAATAAGTCCAGGGCAGACCCTAACCCAAGGCGACAAAGGCAGTCGCCTTATAGGCCCATGGAGGATGGGAGCCAAAAAAAAATAATAAATTAATTAAATAAATTAGGGCAAATCATTTCAGCCTCACCAATCGTCTCCATCTCTATTCTCGTTCTCAACTCTGGACTTGCCCTCTCTCTCTACAACTGCAAACTACAAAATCTACAAGAATCAGAAGTTCAAAGCCCATATATTTCAGTTTATCTATTTGTCTGCAAGAATCAAAAGCTCAAAACCCATATATTTCAGTTTATCTATCTGTATGCAAGAATCAAAAGTTCAAAACCTATATAGCCATATCGAAACCCATATCTTTCAGTTTCCATCGCTCGCTGTTCCAGTTCGGGTTCGCCGTTCGCAAGGCTGTCTCTCAACTCTTAAGCTTGCTCCCCTCTCTCTCTACAACTGCTAACTTGTATGTATGGTTTTGTTTTAAATCAATTAAGCACACCTTATATACACACATAGCCACATAAGCACATAACCACATAATTAAATAAAATATAATTAAATAAATAATTAAATTTCCTTTATATCCTTTTGAAAACTAGGGGTTTTACAGTACTTCTGGTGCATTATAATAATTCGGGTGCCTACACTTCTGGTGCATCACAACACTTCTAGTGCTTTGCACTTCTGGTGCATTATAACACTTCGGGTGCCTGCAATTCTGGTGCATTAAAACACTTCTGGTGCATCACAACACTTCTGGTGCTTTGCACTTCTAGTGCATTATAACACTTCGGGTGCCTGCAATTCTGGTGCATTAAAACACTTCTGGTGCATCACTACATGTGACTCAATTACCCTTATAGTTGTGTAATACAACCCAAAAGAGAGAGCAGAGAGTTTTTCTAATACATGCTTATGGCATGAAACAATAGATGTAATACAGAGGTAGTCAACACTACCTTCACTTATAGTTTTAATATGATATCAATTACGATGTATATCTTTAAAACTCAATAGATTTCTTCTGGATTTGGTTGACTATAAAGCATCATCAATATATAATTTTGTTCCACATGATAATAAAATATTAGCTCTTCCGGAGCCTTCAATCAAGTCTGCAGGACCTGATATCATATTTACACTAGCTTCAGCTTATGAGAGAAATATTTTTTATATCGAAGGATAGTGTGCGTTGTTGCACTGTCTACTAAACAGATATCCTTACCAGATTTCTTGGACTTAGTTGCCAGATCCATGCCTCTTCATATATGCAAATTTATAATTGATTACTTTAAAAAAGAAATATGAAAAGTAGATAAAATATAAGTATACTGAGACAGGAATAAAATCACACTGAAACAGATACAACAAAGTATACTTAAAGAGTTACAATACAACAAGTATCTTACAATACAGCTATAATATGGTCAGTTGCAAATATCATACAGGAAAACAGGAGAACATAGCTGCAATACGGGTAGTTGCAAATATCATACAGAAAATAGAAGAACACATTAACTGGTATAGACATCACCAATGAGATGGTCAATTTTGCCAATGGGATCCTCAAAGAAATCTGAGATATCCAGGTGAGTGATGTCTACTGGCTCATCATCATCGATAAAATTTATTTCAATATTTTTTCCTTTTTCATTTACTGAGGCTTGGTAAAAGTCAACCAGATGTCTGGGCGTACGACAGGTACGCAACCAGTGCCCTTTCATGCCACACCGATAACACAGCTTCTCTCCAAAATTCTGAGGGGTTTTGTTGTACAAACCCTTTTCTTTTGCCTGCTTGTTCACATTTGTATTCCACTTCTAGTAGAACAGCTTCTACTTCTGGTGGAATGACTTCCACTTCTAAGGAACGGTGTGGTGTTCCTTTAGGGAAACTGTGAGGGATTCTGACCACCACGGTTATGGTAATGGTTTCTACCATAACCATCCCAATGATCACGGCCAAGACCACGACCACGACCGTGAGATGAGGATGCATTCGCTTTTGGGAATGGTGTTGCTCTGGTCGGACGGGACTCGTGATTTTTCAACAAAAGCTCATTATTTTGTTCAACTACTAGTAAGTAAGAAATCAACTCAGACTAGTTTGTAAATCAACGCTCTCGATACTACTGTTGCAGGAGTACATTCGAGGCATGAAATATGGAGAATGTTTTTTCTAACATGGTCCTCGTCAGTGATTTTTTCTCCACACAAAATTAGTTGTGAACTGATTTTGAAAAAAGCTGAATTATACTCACTTATGGTTTTAAGATCCTGTAATCGCAAATGTATCCAGTCAAAACGAGCTTTTGGAAGAAAAATAGTTTTTTGATGCTCATATCATTCTTTTAAATTATTTCATAAGATAAGTGAGTCTTTAACCGTTAGGTACTCAGCTTTTAATTCCTCATGCAAATGATAGCGAAGAAAAATCATTGCTTTTACACGGTCCTGCAGGGACGCTTCATTATCTGTTTTAATTATATACCCAAGATCCATGGCATCGAGATGAATCTCGGCATCAATGATCCATGAGAGGTAGTTTTTGCCCGAAATATCAAGGGCAACAAATTCAAGCTTGGTAAGATTCAACATTATCAGGGAACTATAAATGATAAAATAACACAGTTAGAATTATTTCATCATAATTGAACTGAGGTATGCATCATAATAAAATAATAATAATTAATTTGAGATTATTAAAATACCACAATCATTACAATATGATTTGCATAATGGTGATACTATATATATAAATAACAGTCAATTTATATTCACAACAGAACAAGTCGCTTGGTGGCTCGTTAACTTAACTTACCCTTTAAAGGGCCAAGGTTTGAATCTTGTGGTAAAAAAATATTTATTTTCTTTTTGCATATTTTTCATACATGTATCATATCTCAAAAAGGCATAATCTTATATGCATGGAATAGTCAAAAAGTGCAATAAAGTTTAAACATACAAAAAGTCAGAATAGTCAAAAGTGAAATAAAAGTTAAACATGTACAAAAAGTCAAATTGTGAACATGTGTATATATATATACGTGTGCGCGCGCGCGTAAGCAAAGGCACGTACTTTTTTTAAATATTATATAATTTATATTTTTACGTCTTGCAAAATTTTAGATTTGCAATGGTACTTAGTGTAAATGACTTCAGGTCAAAGAACTTCATGTTCACTTGGACTTCAGGCCAACGAAATTTCGGGTTTGCTTGGATTTCAGGCCAATGAAATTTCGGGTTCATAAAAAGTATCAAATATTCGTGAAACTTCAAGCTGACGAAGAGTATATTAATATATGAAACTTCGGGTTTGCAAAAATCATTAAATATAAATAATTTAGTATTTGCGAGACTTTGAGATCAGCGATTTATTTTTCGATAAAAAATGAACTAAAATATTATAATATAAATAAATAAATATTTGTGAGACTTCAGATTCAACTTTTTTAATTATCTATAAAGTATGAATAAGAATAGTTTAATATAAATAATTATTTTTCTTACCTTTTGAAATAAGAAAGAAAAATAAAATTTTCTTCTCAGTTGACAGAGTCTCTTACTGATAACGTTTTATAAATATAAAACAAATATAGAGGAAGAAATATAAAACAAAGATGAGAATGAATGAGAATAAGAGAGAGAAATTTTTTATTATTTTTTTTTTGTTCGGTGTTAAACTCAACACAAACCATGCATATTTATAGGCAAATCTTCACTCACCTTACTGTTATTTTCCTCTATCGTTCACCGTCCACGCCTATACCCACACGTTCTATACAATTTATTTCTTCCCACATCAGTAAGCCTATATAATTGGTGCAAAGTCATTAATACATGAACCCCGCATGTACTATTACAACATTTATTATAATTTTACACCATTTTATAGTCTACTTACATTTCAAAACAGAATTCCCACAACTATCTAGTACTTTCGGTTCTCCCTTCAGTATTGATATCATGATAGTGATATTTTGAAACAAAAGTAGACTATAATAATATAAAATTGACGTGTACATAGAATGTTTACTATTCAATATCAGAGTTTTGGAAAATATTTGTTCACATATGGAAGAGATAATACATCATGGACTGTGTTTGCTTAAACTTACTAGAAAGATTTGTTGTCTCTTCCTCTTTCAGAATGCAAATCGAGGTTAATTACAATAAATGAAATTGAATTGAATCATTTTTTGCATGAAGTTGGGTAACATGGTGGTGGTGTGAATAATTTTTGCATGAAGTTGGCTAAGTGATGTGAGTTGCGTTTTTTAACATTAGTGTCGATTATAAGACCTCACACTAAGACCTCACACTAAAGGAGTTAAGAAACTATGCTACTTAATTGGAAGATACCATTCAAAATTTTGAAATTTGGGATGTTGGAGGAAATTAAAATAGGAATTTTTCGTAACTTCAATTGTTTGATAGCGTTATACTGGTATGATTGGGTTATCACATTTTAGATACGTCCTGCATTCCCTCTTTAGGCATTTTATACATTTTCAGTTAACAAAAAAAAGCATGTATAAGGATTATATGCATTCCCTCCTTAGGAATTGCATTTTCGTTAACAAAAAAAAGCATGTAGTAGGGTTATATACATCCAAATGATAATCTTACGTTTAGTTTTTCGTAATATAAAAAGAGAAAAATTATGTTATTATAAATATAAAAATCAAATATGTTTAATAATTAATAATAATAAAATAATCTCAAAACTATTGGAATTATTATTTTATGTTAAAATAAATTAAATTAAAAATCTGAATTGATAAAATGAAATCACCGGCTATCTTGTAAAAGCGTGATTGATTACAAGATGTATGTGATAAAGGAATATAATAGGGTTATGATAAATCTATCTCATTCTCACATTATAAACCCTCTTCATCAAAGATCGCAAAAAATAATAATAAAAAAAAAATAAAAAATTTAGAACAGAGTGTGTCCCTGTTTCGGTCCTTTCGGATAGGACTAATATTTTTAGATACCCAAAATCACCCAAAAAAAACTACCGTAGTTTGTTCTTCTTGCACCACTTTACCCTAAATAAGCAAGACCTACCACCACCATGCAACATTCCTTTGATTTTACAGAGAATTCAATATTATAAGCCGCCAATAATGACAGAAAATAACAGATCAGCTCATTAATTCCATTCTTGCCATGGAAACACTTGCTTTCTTGATTTGATGTTTCATAAGATATCACAAGAGGAAAGTACATTAATCAAGCAAATCCGTGTTACATTCAAGAAATAATCCAAAGATTAGCCATGCCCACACACAGTTTAGCTTCTACCAGACAACTGGAATAGCCCTAATATAATTTTCAGCACCAACCACATCCCAGTTACACTATGTTACAACAAATTAGGTTGATACAACAATGATAATTTGCTGCTGCTGCTTCCTCTCAAAGATCTACAAATAAAGCAGAAGAGCTAGTGAAAGAGGAAAAAATCAATAGCAATGACAGAATAAAGAGATAAACATAAGAAATGAAACAACTAAAAAAAGCTTACACCAATAAAGTTTCACAAAACAGAGGTGGCTAAATTGTTAAAAGTATGCATACGCAAATAAATCAGAATACCCATAAAATTAGAAAAATAAAATAAAAAATAAAATAAAAATAAAAATAAAAATAAAATAAAAAAATTAATATTAGGGACGTCGTCTCTCATTCATAAGCCCTCAGGTTTTGAGTTAAAGTTGGTCATTACTCGGGAGAGTAACCTTTACCAATAAGAGAGTTGAAATATATAAATATTTCTATATTTCAACAAAGAGAACGGTCTTTTAGTTCAAACACTAACAGAAACCAAAGCTCATAATATATACAGTGAAGATGGTGCAATTACAATTACATCACTTGCATAATGGGTGTAATACAGCTTTAACTTTATAAATGAAAAAGATTTTCCCAGGAATAGGGTTGCAACAGCCTGAAAGATGAATGAATGAAATCAATGGATGCTAATACTATAAGTGGAAGACAATGCTTGGATGTCTTTCACTTTATCTTCATTCCACCTTCAAAAAATCCAGGACCCGCCTGTGAGAGAAGTTCTTTGCCAGCATCTTTCCCCATTAGAATCATATCTCAAAGGCAAATGGGTCTTTTCTGGAAGTTTTAAGTACTGAAACAAGGAGAAAAGGGAAAAGAATAGCATGTTAAAGAATTAGAGATCTTTATACAAACATAAGTTGTGACTTAATATCAATACATAAATCTTCCTCAAGTCACACAGCCACAGTTGTTTTACCTCGAGTTCAATCAGGAGACGCCACCAACCCTTTAAAAATGTAGTCTCCATCCTTGTCTCGACAAGCATATCCAGCAATTGGAGTGCGACATGAGCCATACCCATCTGGGATAATACCCTTTAGTGACTGACTAAGAACACTATGTACTCAATTTCTATACATATTGTCCTAAGATTAATTCAGTAATATGAAAACAAGTACTGTAAGAGCACAAAGCAAATGAAATTGTTCCAGAGGACACAATATGCAATTAGAGGAAGTGGATTTGTGTTTCTGTGATTATTATAATCATAAATCGAAAGATGATTGTAAAGAAGGAACTCAATTGAAGCTGATTGGAGACAGAAGATAGAGCTCAAAAATTTGAGACCCAAATGTTAACGTTGTAAGCTCGTAGTTGCACAAAATCAACCCATTTATTACGGGACAAGTTTGAATATGAATACAAAGAATAAGTATATTTATATATATATATAGATATAGATATAGATATAGATTGAGAGATAGATACATACTTGTCATTGATGAAGAATAATTCGTCCAAACAAACATTATCATCGTCTATTTCTTTCTTTTCCATCTATTCTCCTGCTTGGTGGGTTTGTTTCCTATGATTTTGTGTGTTGCCAAGGGCCCCGATCTTAAGACCCCACAATGCTAAAATGTAATAGGGTTTGTGTCGGAGGTTTGTATCCTGATGAGAGAGTGACAGAGTATATACAGACCCGGTGTTAGTCCACCTAATAGATTAAACTTTTTGGTCGGATTGCGAAACACTCATTCATTGCAGTTGGTATTGGAGATAGATCCAATTCTTGATTCGATGTCATACCATGCGCCCAGCTTAAAGATATCTTGGTCTATATCCCGGGTAGGTAGGTGGCCGGATCGCAACAAGGACGTTGCGTGAATTCGAGTGGGGGAGAATGTTTGAGGTTTGTCTAACATCGAATCCGGATAAAAGAATAATTAAGTGTATATAGATTGAGTGTTAGCCTAATAACTTAGACTTTTGAATCGAATCACAAAACATTTGTTTCCCGATCTTTAATGCTGCACATTTTCAGTATTCATATCATTAGTCTCTTCATGGATATTTTGAAACAGAAAAAAAATAAAAACTAATTGAATTATTTTCGCATGATGATGGCATGAATCATTTTTGCATGAAGTTGGATAACATGATGGTGATGTGACTTGTGTTATTTTGTAAGAGTGTTTGATTATAAGATTTGTTAGTTAAACAGTTTAGTATGGAAGATAGTATGATACTACTCAAAATTTTGAAATTTGAGATTTTGGAGAAAATTAAAATAGGAATGTTGAGTAATTTGAAGTATATTTCAATTCTTTTTAAGATTACCAAAATCAGGGTGTATAAGGATTATAAATTATACTTCCTCCATTTTGAGTCTCTTTGAATGTCATGACAAGTCCTTCCATTTTGAGTGTCTTTTAATATCATGGTAACACCCCATAAAGGTTACAACAATAAAATATTAACATCAGGTTTAGTTTTTTTTGTGAATGAATTAAAATTATAACAAAGATTTTAAAGAATGAGAAAGAGTTCTAAATTAAAATAATAATAATTATACTATTAAAAAAATTGTCTCAGGTCACCCATGTTCAAGTTCTCAAAAATTCTTTTTTTCCTTTTTTTGCCTGTGATAAAAGAACATCAAATTAAAAAAATTGTCTCAAGTCACAAATGTAAAGTTCTCAAAAATTCTTTTTTTTTTCTTTTTTTCCTGTGAGAAAAGAACATCAATCTAAAAAATACAAATTTATTTATTTATTATTTCTTTTTGATAACTGTGTGTGTCCATGTCCCTTCAGACCGCGGGACGAATCTTTTTAGATACCCACAATCACCCCCAAAAACGACCTTAGTTTGTTCTTCTTGCACCACTTTACCCTAAATAAGCGAGATCTACCAGCACTATGCAACATTCCTTTGATTTTACAGCAAATTCAACACTATAAGCCACACCAAGGACAGAAAATAAAGAGAGAAGCTCATTCCATTCTTGTCATGTAAACACTTTGCTTTCTTGATTTGATGGTTCTTAAGATCTCATAAGAGGAAAGTACATTCATCAAACAAATTCCTGTTACATTCAAGAAATGATCGAAAGATTCGCCATGGCCACACCCAGCTTAGCTTCTACCAGACAACTGGAATGGCCCTAATATAATTCTCAACTACAACTACATCTCACTTGCACTATGCTTCAACAAAGTTGACACAACAATGATATTGAACAAGGTTTTACACAAAACCACCCCCATTAAGTTATGGCTTCCGAGGTGGCAAACTACTGTTGCTGTTGCTGCTTCTTCCTCTCAAAGACCTACACATAAACCACCATTACGGTTATAAACAAAGGTAGAAAGGCTAGTAAAAGGGAAGGGATTTGGGGGGGGAGGAATCAATGATATGTAACTACGTCGACAGAAAACAAAGATAAACAAAAAAAGGACTAACATAATGCTAATAACGACCATGGAAAGAAAAAGAGGTGAACAAAACCAATTTGTCTCAACTGCCACAAAGCTTGCAACAATAAAGTTTCACAAAGCAGAGGGGTCTAAATTTTTAAAAAGTATGCAGATACAAATAAATCACAATACCCAGATTTATGTTTATACATATATTTATATTGGACAACGCGCCCTCAAGTTTGGAGTTAAAGTTGGTCATTATTTGGGAAAATAATGTGTGTAATACAGCTTTTAACTTTATAAATGAAAAAGATTTTCCCAGGAAAAGGGTTACAACAACCTGAAAGATGAATGAATGAAATCAATGGATGCTAATGCTGTAAGTGGAAGACAATGCCTGGATGTCTTTCACTTTAACTTCATTCCTCCTTCAAACAGTTCAACAATCAAAAAATCCTGGACCCGCCTGTGAGAGAAGTTCTTTGCCAGCATCTTTCCCCATTAGAATCATATCCTCAAAGGCATATGGGCCTTTTCTGGAAGTTTTAAGTACTGAAACAAGGAGAAAGGGAAAAGAATAGCATGTTAAAGAATTAGCGATCTTTATACAAACATAAGTTGCGAGTTAAAATCAATACATGAATCTTCCTCAAGTCACACAACCACAGTTGTTTTACCTCGAGTTCCATCAGGAGAGGCGACCAACCCTCTAAAAATGCAGTCTCCATCCTTGTCTCGACAAGCATATCCAGCAATTGGAGTGCGACATGAGCCATCCAATGTCAAAAGGAAAGCCCTCTCGCATGCAACTGCTAATCTAGTTTCCTCATGATTCAATGAGGCTATGAAATTAGCCTGCAACATAGAAACAAAAAACAAACAGGGAACACACCAGAAGTCAGAGCAAGATTTAGCAGAAACAAGTCCACAAAGAGTCGGGAAAAAAAAAAAATTGTACATGAGATGGGATTATTACACAGGTCAGGAGCCCTTCAGGGAACTTAGTCTTATCTAAAAGTTATCCAAAGAAGAAGAAAAAAAAATTGGAGAAAGAAAAGTAAAGCAGACACAGTGATGAAACACTAAAGTAACGGAAACTGGATAATGGAATGTCGGTCCCATATATCAGATTACGATAGAGCATGCAACCTGCAGGAACTCATAAAAATCAACAAAAGAAGAAGAGTTTATTATTATAGTAAATAAATAAGTTTTTCCCATGTGATGACAAGTTGTACTTCTGTCAATTTCTCTTAATAAAACCCCAAATCATTTAAGTAAAAAGTTATATATCACAACTGTAGACAAAGATATTCATCACGAGGAATAGAAGTAAACGGCAATCCCAATATAAAGTCTGATCAACTGTATCTGCTAATTTGTTCAAGACGATATTCTGGATAAATTTGAATTTAAATTTAAATGTACAGTTAACAAATTTACTTCACTCCCAGGGGAGAAAAGAAAAAGATTTTAAACTAGAGAGTTTTCTCTTGTGCAGACCACACACATGAAGATAGTAGGTTTACTAGGCAGCAGAGCATTTCCATTCCGCCTCTCATATTGCCATTCCCAATGCATATGATTCATAAAAAATCATGAAAAAAGGCCCATGAAAATGCAATAGAATCAAGATGAAAAAGAAAAAGTACTTGATTCGTCAATTTGTTTGACTTCAATTTGGCAATAACTGCAAAAAACTATAGTTTTCATCTACGGTTATATAGAGAGAATGCTATTGACAAAAAATGTGTGATGTGTCCAATATGGAAGCTCATGAGCGGCCTTAGTCTTTGAGCAGCATTGGTACATCACTATGGATCCCAAATCAAACATGCAGATTGCAGAATCAAACTAAAATAAATCATTTACACAGCTTGGGCACCACCACAGAACAAAACTTACATTCTTATCATCATCGGTTCGACAAGCAATCCCAATTGCCCCCTGAGCAACAGCTGGAAGCATTTCATCAATAGAAAGAATTGAAGTCACATTTTCAGTCATATTTAGGCGTCTGAGTCCGGCTAATGCCAATAATGTTGCTTGGACTACCCCTTCATTTAGTTTTCTTAACCTTGTCTGAACATTGCCTCGAAAGTTGTCCAGCACCTGTGCATGAAATCAACCAAACATGAGATATAAGATGGAACACAGAGCTAGCAGTGTTCCTGCCAATGTATCACCCTAATATTATTAAAAGTAAAAACAAAACAGAGCTAAAAAGGGCATGAAGAAAGAAAGCCATCTTTAATGAACAGAAAATGAAGAGCATTATACAATCTACATGCCCGCATCAGCAAGCTTGGTATCATTTACAATTGAAGCCTCTTTGATCAGTAGAATCTAGGGGCTATAAACCTTTCAAATCAACATAAACCTGCCCAGTAAGCACTAAAGACCCTAAATGCACTGGCATTTTGCGGAGTATTATTAAGCCATTTATCCCTCTACCAGAAACAACACAAGTTGGTCACTTTTCAATCTCAATCAACAGATGTTATACTCCCAAGGAAGGTCACAGATAAAAATTTACCGAAATTAGTGCATAAAATATCCAACTGCGACTAAAAAATAAAAAATAAAACACAAAATTATGAAAACTAGAACTACATTGTAGCAAATTGACTAGTCACACTCTGCAATACTAGATGATAACAAAGCACACTGCAAACTCCTCATGTTAGCCAGATTATAGAGGAAAAAGTTGTGTCATGTTATGCAAGAAACATGTAGGCTTGTGGTGTCAATCACTATTAAACTTCCCAGACACTTTACTGAAACTTAATGTAAGTTGAGGTTACATCAACCTTGAAAGAACCATTCAAGCTAACTCTCAATGCCTTTACCAACAACATAACAGGAACTGCAGAACATAAAAATCAATTCTCAGGCTGTTGCAATGACTGATTAAGAAAAAGTAACAGAATCCTTTCTTAAACTGAAATCATTATTATAACTGAGAATGTATTAGATCCAGATCCTAGCAAAATCATATCGTCATATTTAAAACAATATACTCACATTAAGAGATGAGTATCGATGAAGTAATTGTGACTTCCTCCTGAGTGAAGCAGTACCAACAGTGCTTCCTGATGGAAGATCTGCTAGCGAAGATGCACTCAAGGAAATAAAGGCATCCCGGACATCTTCGCGTGGAAGATTGCAAGGTAATATAGTTCCATCTGGCAAATAAGTAGGGACATCCTTCATTGAGTGGACGGCAATGTCAATTTCACCATTTAAAAGAGCCTCATCGATTTCTTTTGTAAATAAGCCCTTCCCTCCTATATCTGCAAGTGGTTGACTTAGTATTTTATCACCTGTTGTTTTTATTACAACGATTTGGATAGCCCCCTCTTCAGCCAACTCCGGATGTGTTGCCATGAGTTTGTCTCGAGTCTCGTAAGCCTGTGCAAGTGCTAGTGGGCTGTCCTAAACAAGAAATAAATACAGAACACCCTTAAGATTGAAGACATATCCAAATTATATGGCTTAAGCATTTGTTAGAAAATCATCTTTAACTGATCAAATGATATCAATTGTGAAATTTAGAGAACATGAAAAATCTATGCAGTATATATTGTCAATAAAAAGGTTTACACAAACCAAGTTCAGGGAGCTTGACTGCATGCGACCGAGGAATACTAGTGTTAGTTATGTCAGCTTAAGGAATAATTATATCGACGTCATGCATACGAGTTCATATTTATTTATGTAGCATGTAGTATTGTTTATTATAATTTAGTACATACACCAGTCGTTTTACGCTTCTATAACCATAAAAAGTATTATCTTCCATGACTCAAGCATCAATATATGATAATGAACAACAAAAGAAACAAAAAAAAAATAATCACTTCAATCTAACCAAGGTCGTGTTTGCCAGCTGAAAAGCAACAGGATTGATATGTCAACATTCACGAATGGACTATTATGGAAGAGCAACTAATCCCCATATCCACACTCATTCAACTTCAGTACGTTTGCATTCCTGATAACTCATGGGCAGGGATGGGTGATGCCTGCCGCGCGTGTAAGATCTGAGTCATTGTATAGTTTTAAATTGGTTTCTATTTCACTATTATTTTGTATAACAAATAACAGATAGGTGGATATTCACATGGCTAGCTTAATTAGGGATGTTTGCAGCTGGTCACTTTATATTATTAGTCTAATGATACGAAGGCAAACTAATAGCTTAAGAGATATCTATTGACCGACCACATGCACCTCTCTAATCATGTTTACCGATATCGATTTTAAAATTGCATATAAATATATATATATATATATATATATATATATATAGATGGCAATATGATTTTATTTTTTACATGCATTTCTTAATAAATATTTAATTACGTATTAATATTCTTTTAATTTCTATTGTTTATTATTTTGTTTATTTTCATGAAATTATTTATTTGAATGTATTTATAAGTCTATTATTTATTTGTATTTTTAAAACCAATTAATGAAAGACTATTCAATTGACACCATGAGGCAGCTGTTACATCATTTTGAGTTGTCCACTAATTACATAATTTACACGTACGTCTTCAATGGCTCTGAATTTTTCATTTTTCCATATGAATTAAAAGGGTCAGAAAAGGAACCACGACATTATTCCAATGATTCACATTTCAAGAGTTTTTTTATAAAAAAATTGCTTATATTACACTATCATTTGATACAGTTTTTGAACATGCTGAAGAGTTTCCAAATTTGATAAAACAATATTGGGCAAATAATTTTATATTGGAATTTTCAGTAAAACAATTTTAATTTACTATGCGATGTTCTTGAATATTACTTGTTTAAAATTCGTCACAGTATTTAAACATCTGCATTGCACATACATCTTAACTTGTATTTATGTATACATATGTGTGTGTGATGATAAAACTGTCATGATCATTGATAAGAAGGTTTTATCAATAACAATCCAATAACAAGAAAAGTGTGGGGACTTGAACCCTAACCTTCCACTTGGAAACTATTGGAGATATTAGTTGAACTAAGCTCTTACTCAATCAAATTAGACAACTCATTTTACATATATCCTTCAATTTGCATATAAATTCATTTAAATCAATGAATATATCAATTCAACAGATTAGCTAACTCAATGTACATATATCCTTTCAATTTGTATATAAATTCATTCAAATAAATGTAAAAATGAATTAATTCAAAATATGCAACAAATAACTAGTCCATTTTTTAAAAATAATAAAATGAACATTTTGGCATACTAACTTAGAGGGTTCAGTAATAATAGTCATTATTGTTGCAATGGTAAATTTTTACGAGCAGCTAATCTGTGCAAAATGATACCGAAGGCTTTGTTTTGTCTTAGACTCTTAGTTATAGATTAGCCATTGGGTAATGCATTCTAACTAAGAGGACTAAGTAATCAATATGCATATATCCTTCCAGTATGCTTACTCATAAGTCATAAACTAGATTAAATACTATATAAATGTGCAAAAGTAAAAAAAAAAAAAAATACAGAATAATCATGTAGTTCTTGAACATTTATTTAGCATTAAGAACTAGACACTTTATGTTTTTGGTAAGTAAATAAACTCGACGAGAAAATGGCTAGAACTATCAAAACCTAGACACATTTAATACAAATAATTAATCATGAGTTCAGAATTCTGCCATATACTCGATAAAATTTAATGATATGATCTTTTGAATATGATTGTGATATCATATAAAGAATGTCACAAACGGGCCAGTGGCCTAGCGGTATCAGTTTCTTACTTCCCAAATAGAGGTCAAGGGTTCAGGTCTCAGAAGAGACAAGTGTGTGTAAGTACCAATTAGGAAAAAATATATATATAAAGAATGTCAATTAACTGCCAGTAATAAAGAAAAAGTACCATTGAATAATTAAAAGCCACCAACCTGAAAGCTTTAAGTGTGCCTGACCTGTTGTAGGTTGTGGCACTCAAGCTGGGCCTCGAAAAAACTTGGGGCTTTTCTGGGGCCAGACACACCTTTAACAACTATAAATGGGACCCTAGACTTTATTTGTAGGTTGAGCCTCCATTCACCTAGCTTCATACATTGAGGATATAATAGATAGAAATCTAGATTTGGCGTCCGCGTTTATCAGATAGATTATATTTACACACACTTGTATATATCTAGGCTTGCAAAACAAATCTTTATGCTTTTGCTTGGATTTAAGCATCTATAAGCAATTATTGATTCCTTGCAAACTTTGGTCCTCATCAATTTCTTCAGGAGCTTTGGGATATACAAGCAAACATTTCCTTGCCACCACACAGACCTTCTTCTTCACAAGATGTCTATTATTTTAAATTGTCTACTTTGACTATATCTGCTTCATATTCTATCACGATTTGATGTTCACATCCTTCTGAACCAGCAGGATGTCACACGCTTAAAACAACTCAGTCTATACAGCTTCAACCTATCTAGATTTTGGTTCTTCTGAACATCCTATTGCCCAAACTTGTGACTATTCCCCTTCTACAGCATGCTGTCACCTCACCGTTTGCATTTGAGCTATTTTACCTGGAATCAGGGGTTTGTCCATCCCAATTTACAATGCAATTTGGAATTTTGTGTCCTTTGCTACTAGCTATAAAGCAAACTCATTATGGTTATAAACTCATCAATACCCCATTTATACATGCTTAAACGGTATCTTCATATGAACATACCTTTTCACCGTTTTATAGATCTGGATCTCTCATCATTTGACCGAATAAAGGACTGATCCTCATTCACATAAAAACCTAACATGTGGTAAATAGTAAAAGTCCTTCATCTAGGGTTTTAGGCTTTCCACCTATTCCTCTTAATGGCTAATATATTCTTTCCATCAAGAGTTTAATAATTAATACAATTCTTCACAAGGCTTGATGTTCAACCCAAACTTACCAGAGCTACCACCTTACATTTATTCCTTAAATCATGTTATTTTCAAATGAACAAGAAAAAGCATGGAAAAGTGGGAGTTGATGAACTCCAATTAAGTTTTATTATTAAGAGAGAAAGCCACAAAATTTTATCATACAATTTTCGAACTTCAAAAAGCTTTTTAGTTCCATATATAGGAAGCAAAAAATTGCTAAGTTACATAAGAGACATAAAATATTGACTCTCCAAAATTTGATATTCCATGTATTCTTCTCCAATTGACATGTGAGAACACTAGATTAATTACCAGACTTCTTCCTAAAATTCCCAAAGTATACTATTTAGTTCTTTCCCAATATGCAAATTCTGTAAATGAAACTAACTGCAATTATATTCCTTCTACTAAACTTCTGAAAATCCCATTTTAGTCCATAAGCACAATTTCATGTTAAAGGAATTTAGTGACCTTTATTAAAAATGCACCACCAATATTTGCTTTTCCTTTTTCCATCAATGTTATATTCCCCATTTTTTTGAACCAGACATAGAGAGAAACATTTATCCATAGATACAATTAGCCATAAGCTACAAAAACCAGAGCTTAAGAGTGAAGCAATACACACATACACAAACAGTAGAGAGTGGTGTATAAAACCGAATTATGAATAACCATAAAACACCCATTTGATCAATAATCATAAAAGAAAGAAGCTAAACAAAATCAAGGCAAAAATATCAAAATTCCCATCAAATCCAAGAACAAAGAAGATCAATGCCACATTGGACAAACAAAGCATAGCCAGAAAACGAAATTGGACAAAGAAGACACGGTACCTCCCTCTGGTGCCAATTCTTATGACAGCAACCTTCGTCTTCTGCGTCTCCTGTTCGACTGCAATTGAGGCCCTCGTGGTCAAAAATCTTCTGTAACGGTTGAGGCATGGAGTTTTTAGACATGGTAGAGAGAACCCAAGAGCAGAAACTGACCGGGTGTTAAAATTACTAGTAAGAATTCGCGAGTTAGCAGAAAGAACTGAATGGTTCAGAGCGACGGTGATCTCCATCGCAAAAGAATGGAGAGAGAGATGCAGAGAAGGGGCGGGAGAAATGGAGAGAGATAGAAATGCAGACAGAAATTCTGAGAGGGTTCTGATCTTGTTCTGGGGAGAAGATAGGGGATTGGGCACCGGGAGTGAATCCATCCGTTGGTTTTTGCTGCTGAATCCAGAGGCAACGGTCAAGATGTTGCCACGTCATCCGATAACGCAGATACCAAAAACGCTGTCGTTTCGTATTGTTTATGATTTAAAATGCCGTTGACACATTTAAACTGTGTGTGTACACTATTGTGGCCGCGACCACCGTGTTGATGGTGTTGGTTGGCTTTGGATGGGTCAGAATTCCGGAGATGTAGAACTCCTCCTCCTCCGGCACCGCCATCTCATTTTGTCATTTTGATCAAATCTTCCAAGCAAACCCATTGTTTACTAAGATGGATCTTTTTAATTGGGAGAGTTTGAAGAGGGTTGGTTTGTCGGCTGGCTGGTTAGAGGATTTCATTGAGAATTAATGCAAAAAAAGTCTGTAATTTGGAGGGTTTGAAGAGGGGTTGGTTGATTTTGATTGGGAGGTTTGAAAATTGGTTTGAGGTTTTTTTCTTGCCATGGATGGAAGAATGTGGGACAAAGAAGAAGCAATAGAAGGAAGAATTGGATTGGTTCAGCGAAGAAGAAGAAGAAGAAGAAGAAGAAGAAGATATATGGACCTGGGCTTGGGTTTTGTGGGTGGAGAAATTAAGGGAAATAAACATGCAAAAGATCTAATGGGGAGGCTACTGATTTTCAAAGCTTTTTTAATAGCCAATTGTGTAATTGACATGTGGCAGCTACTTTTTTTTCTTTTTCTTTTTTTTTCTTTTTTGCATAAATAAAAAATAAATAAATAAACATCTTGCATTGGGAGCTCCGTGGAGAAGGCAAGCTTTAGCACAACAGTAAAATTATTTCATTGTGGTCAAAAAATTGAAACGCAAAAACAGCTGTCTCTTTGCGTGCATCTATCTAATCGTCCTCAAACCATACAATGATGAGAGTCTCGTGACTCCTTTTTATTGGGGTGCATAATAGAGAGTTGAACTCGTAGCTATTTACTTTGGAAGATTGACTGATTGAGTATTTAAACAAAAAAAAAAAAGGAGGACAACATTTGATTCTTCATTTGCCTAGATGTCAAGTGACTCTAAAGATGTGGAAGGTTTTGTCTAATAAGGATTAATTTTCACTAAGCTTCTGTTCTTGAGTTGTTGAAGGCTGCTACTTGGTGATAGAGTTCAGTTTCTAATGCAAAAGCAGCAGAAGCTCTTGTTCTTCAACAAGCAATTCAAATGGCTACTTTGAAAGTGATTCAAATGTTGTGGTTTGATCTATTCAAGTCTATTTTTCTACTCCTCTTTGGATTTTAGTCATCGTTTATAAAAGAATTCCGTGTAAGGTGATATTTTTAATACTTTTTCTTTTGAGCAGGTATATCGACTCCATAACACATCCACCATTCAAGTTAGGAGTGCGGATAGAAAGCAAGACCTCAAAAACTTATCTTCTGAATCTCTGTTAATGCCGCTATGCTCATGGTGACGATATTTCTTATTCGTTGAGTATAAAATATGTATATTACATGAGTTTAAGAAACTATAAGTACTAGTGCAGAATTTTTTTACCACAGTTACAAGAATAATTTTAGCATATGTGGTTCAAAAATCAAGATAAAGTAAAGGCTGAATTTTGGGCAGCAATTTAAGTGTAACTGTAGCGTGATTTTAATATCAATCAAGGTTTGTAATATTTTTTAATATTGTCCATCTATAAAATTATACTATCGATCCCTTGAAAATACTAAAAATTACACTATTACCCCTCACACAATTCTTTGGATCCGTCCCCTGCTTGGAAATTACAGATTTTTCAGTCCAATTTACTCTAACAAATGCAAATGATGTTGCCCATGAGCTGAGCTTTTTATTTGTAATATTCTTGCGAATAGTATTGGTGTAACTTAGGTCACACACTTTGTTCTAGTCTTTCAATTTTCCTCTTGTGCAGGTCCAAAAAGTAACGGAAAGTATATACAGATAAAAGGGGAAGTACTAAAACTAGATATACATTACTAAACTCTCGTTTTTTTTCGGGAAAAAAATAAAAAACTTGCTTCAAAGTGATGCAATATTGTTCTTCCTATATAATAGGATGTGAAGAGAAGTTCTAATTCTTCTTTTCTTTTCTTTTCTTTTCTTTTTTGTATTACCAACAAAATTATTATTATTATTATTTATATGGAACAATTTAGGGCATACCCCCTTTAATTTCCAGCAAAGAACAAGAACATTAGCTAAAAACACATCAAAACACGCACGTCTGAATATATATATATATATATAAGCCCAATGAAACGCATCTATTAGATACACAAATGTAGGGTCCATATGATTTTTACTTTTTCTTGTTTTCTCTCTCTTATTGACAAGTGAAATTATCTCATTAATTTTTTCCTTATAATATCATTTGGGACTTTGGGAGGCCATATTCACACCTCTTTTTTTTTCTTTTCTTTTTTTATATAAATGTACTTCACTTTTAAATACAATGATATTAATTTCTTTCACTCTTACATAAGAGATTAAGTATTAATTTATTATTCATATTTTTTTCATTTTGATCTTAAAAAAAAAAAAAAAGAAAAAAATTAATAAGACAATTGAATTATCAAATAGGAGAGCGTGATTCTCACCTCCGTAGCATTTTCCATTGATAGCACAATCACGGAGGTTACAAGCCAAATTGCAGCTCAATCCACAGAGAATCAAGTTGATACAAGAAACACTCCAAAATTCTTGTTCTACTTTATTTTTTAAATTAAAATGTCAGGATTTAAGTCTCTATAAAAGTTTATACTGAGCAGGAAAAAAAAAAAAAAACCTTACACATTTATATATGTTCATTTACATAACCTAGCTATCTCATCAAAAATATATTACATACCGTCAACATTACACACAAAATAAACCTTCGATTTTTAATTTTCTTTTCTTTTCTTTTTTTTCGTTTCAAGTTTTCCATTTTAAATAGATAATGATGCTCTGCGAACAACCAAAATAAGTTGCATTTTGCATCCATATTTTTCAAGTTAATGATCATAAAAGAAGTATGTTAAGCACTCAATTTTCATTGGATTGAAAGAACAAAATGATCTACATGTTGCTACTCAGAAAACGAAATTCTAATATATGTGTCTCAAAAGAAAAAGGACCAATAAATATATTATATTAATGTAAATTTCTTATAGTTACCTTCGTATTAACGTGTAAAAATTCCAAAATATTCTATACTTTCTTAATTATAGAAATATATATTTAAATTAACTCTCTCTTCGTTTAGTGTTAGTGTAATGAATGAACGTTTATTTATTTATTCAAAAGCTCATGTTATTGGGAAGTGTTACATACCCACCTATTTATACACATTTCGACTCCTATTCAAATTCAACGTGGGACAAGTTTCACTTGTAACAATTAGTCACCATAAGGGAATAAAACCCACAATTAACTATCTTTCTTCTGTATTCCTCACCAATAAAGAATAGTACTCTCTAAATTATTTTTCTCCCTCTCTCTTGTTACTTTCTCTCTCTCTTTATGCTAAATCATCCCTCCCTCTCCGTCTCATTACTTTCTCCCTTTACTCTTTCTATACCAAAACATGCTCTTGACCCAAATCTGTTCTCCGACTAATTCAAATTTGTGTCTCCCTTTCTCTCTTATCTCACTCTATGTATACATATAAAGAGAAGACTAAAGATTAGATTAGGAGGACTGAAAAAGATTAGATTTTTAGATTAGGAGTTAAATAAGAATACAGATGGTTTTATAACCCAATGTAGTCCATAAAAAATGACTTACGATTAAATGACCCAAAGTAACATATGGAAAATGACTTACAGAAACTTTTTTGATAAATTATTTTCAGTCCTTGAAATCTTCTTAAACGCCGAAAATGAAAAAAATAAATTTAAAAGAAAATAATTTTTAAGATGCCAAAAGAAACAAACGCATGTGCATCAGGCTAAAACAAAAAACAAAAAAAACACTTGGTTTAGAAATTTGATTGTTTGGTTGGTCTTAAATAACAAATTTGGATGCTAAAATTGCCATCAACAACGTTGAACATTGAAGGTTGGTAGAATCAATTTTATTCAAAAAAAGATGTGAAAACTTATCGAAACTAAATAATATATATATATAGATATATATATATATATATAACATATAATCGTATATATTGTGGTTGAAGTTGTGTCATTCCTATTATGGCAAAAGAAAATATATAATCTCTGTGGCAATGTGTAGAACCATTCAAATGGTGGATGACGTGTCCTTATAACAAGTGGTCACGAGACTCGTGACAAGTAGTAAAGTGAACTATCCCAAACCAAATCAAATTTTAACCAATTCAAGTCAGGCCACAATATGCTAGAAAGAACCACTAGACACCAGGCACGTGTCCATATGACTTTCCACAAGTTATTTATTTATTTCTTTCTTGCTTTCTTTTTTATTTGACGAATTACGGGCCATCCATTTGAATCTTCAATCTTTTTTTTTTTTTTTTTTGAAAAATATATATTTCTGAATCACTTGATTGCGTTACCGATTTGAATTCTCTTATTTGATAATGGTATGATTAATATTTTGTATCGCCATATTAAAACATAGACCCAGTTTTTTTTTTTTTTTCTTCACGTAGCCAGTTTTTTTTATTTAAATATTTTTCTGTCTTCATATGTATATTAATTACTATATCATGATTTGCACCGACCGTGACGCGCTATTTGAAAAGGAAATAGTTGCCACTTTCACGAGTTGCTATATTTTAGTAGGAATTATAATTAATTTAATCACTTCGTTTTTTTTTTCCTTTTAAACACTTGGTTTAAAAACAATTTCTTTTCAAAAATTTTAATGTTGTTTACCCAATTGACGTACATAATGATTAATAATTGATATCTCCAATGCATTTCTCTATAAACTTGAAAAATGTAAAGATCAATTAGTAAAAAATGCTTTTAAAAAATAAATTGAAATGGTAATTATTTTCATCAAATTCTAATACTGATTCTTCTTTATTTCTTTTCCTCTTTTTTATTTTCAAACGTGAATATATAATAGAAACCCATCACAATTTTTTTTCCATCATATATCTATTTTTTTTAAAAAATATTAAATGGCCCTAATGATATATATTCATAGTTTTTAGGCATCATACTTAATTTTTATGGCATCAAAGGTAGCTTTCATTAAATTTATTTGAATATTTTGTTGATGAAAATATTAATGGCATGAATTGTGAAAGGAGTGGACCACTTTAGGACTACTTTTAAATGTTCTAGAAAGACTCAGACCAACACATGTGCATTATGTGGTGTTGGTCAAGAACCTAAGATTTTTATCTTTATTTTTTATTTTTTATTACTACTATTTTTGTAACCAAAGGTACAAACTAGTCATACCAACCACTTGATAAAGAATGAAGAATTGACACCGCAACCACGAGTTTTTTCTTCCGTTTATATCTTGGCATTGGTTAAGTAATCATGCAAGTCTTTGAAAGTCTAAGTCCAAACTTTACCGTGACAAGATTTTAAGGAATGTAGTATTTTTGTTTGGATGTTGGAACTTTGCTATCAAAACTACACATGCTTAAGGTGGGAGCAAATGGAGCTCTTATTTCTATCTAATCTTCATTATGGTTATTGGTACAGATTTGTTTCACATAAGATCCGACTCGAAGAGTGATGGCGTTGCGAGTTTGGATATAAGAAAATATTATAAAGGGAGCTTTGTCCCATATTAGATCTGAATGAGGGAATGATTAAGTATAAATAAGTGGATATGTAGAATTACCAAACAATTTAACCTTTTGGATAAATAAACAAGCATTCACCATTACAATTATCTTCTATAATGATAATATATATATATATATATATATATATATATATATATATATATATAATTGGTACTCGCAGTGAGTTGCCCACTTCAACAAATCCTTTTATAAAATTTTATATTATTTTCTATTTTTTGTTTTCTTAAATTTTATATTATGTTTTTAATTAATCCAAAATATATTTAAATATACTAAATCCCATTGTTACTAAATATATTAATTTTAAATAATAATTAATTATCCTTTTTGTTATGTAAAGTTAGTAATTGATTTTTTCTTCCTTACATAGTAATTATTGTATGCAAGTTATATATATATATATATATATATATATATATATATATATAACAAGTCCAATAGATATATTCTCAATAATTAATCAAGTAGGTTTAAAGAAAATAGAGGAGGGAAAAATAAATAAAGATAAAAATTATGAGTTAATTCTTTCGATCTACTCTTAAATCTCTCTTATTGGTTTAGGTTTAATAAATCTATACAGTTGGTTGAGGTTTAATAAGGAAATAAAGGTAAGGAAATAAAAAATTTGGGTATAATAATTTAAGGAAAAATAAAATTGTAGAAAGGTAACAATATAATTTTGGGGCCTCTCCACCTATTGGTTGAGAAGAAAATAAAAATTTTAAAGAAGTAAAAATACACAAGGAAATAAATTTTTTTGGGACCCTGTCCGTTCGGTTAGAAAATTCGTCATACCAACCCTACCCCTATCCTGGAATGAGTTTATAATTGATATACCATCCATGTCCCTACTCCGACAAACAAAATACTGACTTCGCCCTATGTACTCTGTTTAATTGCGGAGCAGGGCAGGTTATGCCATTTTTATTATTTAATTAAAAACAAAAACTACCCCAATGTGCTCAGGGCTGATAAATAATGATTAAACTTTTAAATCACTAAGGTTCGTTTGTTTGGACTTAAAATATTTTTCAACAAATATTTTTTTTATTTTTTGGTGTTTGATTGTTGTAAAATATTTATGAAGAAAAAAAATATTAAAATTTAACAAGAATAACTCATCCATCAATTTTCAGCAAGTTATTTTACATACTCGCCTGATGGACTCGATCTCAACCTCGACGTAGACCTTTACCAAATTCCGATAAAGTAAAAATAAAAGAATATTTTATCTGGAAAAAAAAAAAAATTTCAAAAAAAATATTTTACATCGAAACAAACGGAGCCTAAATAGTGAATATTAAAATATTAATTAACACTTCTAACAAAGTAATAAGGGTTTTAAAAATATTAAATATATTGATTTTTTTTAAAGGTATATATATAATCTGGGATGAGTTCATAACTAAATTCGCCCCCACCCCGTACCTGCTTGGAGTTTTTAATTATTTTACAATACCCATTCCAAATTCATTTAAGAGTTACCAAATTCATCCAAATCCATTTTGGAATCCTTGCTAATTAATCAATAATTTCAAATTTGTAAACTAAACACTGAAATTGCCCAAAAAGCAGAGAACGAATTGGAGAGAGAATTTAGCATATATAATTATTTAATGTACTGGGAAAATGAACAACTTCCAACCGAAAACTACCTACTACCCTCTCCACGCTACACCCTCCTCCTCTCTCTCTCTCCTCTCTCTCTCTCTCTCTCTCTCTTATTTGGGCGATTAATTTCATGACAGTAACCCAAGGAGTAAGCAAAAAGAAACAGTAAAAGCGTTTATGTTCACACATACACACACACACACACTTGTATATGTGTGTGTGTGTGTGTATATATATATATTATACAGAGAGAGACTCGTTCTACCAAACAAGACTTGTAAAGAACTCTCCGTCACGTTTCGTTACCTTCTCTTCCGTAGCTAACCCACCTCTCTCTCTCTCTTTCTATATATATTTATTACAAATTTCTTCGCTTCTTTTTCAATTTTCAGAAACCCTAGCTCTCCAGAAATTCCATTTGATTGTCAGGTGTGTATTGTTCAGTCATTTCTTTTTAAAATTTGTGCTCTGTTTGGTTCCGTATAAACCGGAGGAAATGGAAAGGAATTGAAACATTTATTGTTTAGTTCCTTAATAAAGCGAAGTAATTAGTTCAGAATTATGGTTACATATCTGATGAAAAATCGAATAGCAGAAAGTGTAGCATTTCTATTTTTTCCTTGGTTTCTTGGCAACCAAACAGAACATAGAAATTTTTGGTGGAGTAGATTAGAATTGTGGTGAAATAGTTCATGTGAGATTTTTGTGGAGTTCTTTTGTTGATTGATTTGATTTTTGTTGGTAATTGATTTGTTGAATATGTTGAATTTTTATTGAATTTCTTGTTCATTGGGAATTTTGGTAATTGATTGGTGAAGTTTGATTAAGCTGTCAATTCTGTTAATTTTTTACTTGTCTATAAATTCTATTTTTGTTGTATCACTCTGGAGGGTCTGTGGATGTTTTACATTGGATTTTCAAATTTGAGTCGAATTTGATGATAGCTTAAGTAATACTGCTCGGCTTACTTGGCGGAAGAAGAAAGGGACTTTCTCTGTTTGTGTCCTGAAAGTGTGTGATCTACACTTATAGGTGGTACGCTCGTTGGCATTGTCATTCTCAATCTTGTTCGTTGCCTATCTTTTGTATTGGCCTTACAATATGAGATTTTATAAGTTGCCATGTGATAGCCTTATATTGTGGGACAAAACGCAAGGTACTCGAGGATTGAGTGTAGCTGAAATGAGAATGTTGGGTGGATGAGATCCATGAATAGAAAGGATAAAAATTGAGACAAAAACTCATGAAATTTAGAGGTAATTGAGATGACAGGAAGTTTGTGAAGATAGATGATTGGTCAAGTACAATAGAATAGCTGCACCAATACGCAGTACATTGTTAAACTTTTCACATTTAAGGTGCTAAAAATATGAGGGAAGGCCAACGATACACGAGTTGGAGTATTTGAAAAACACAGGTGGCTTATGATTTGAAGATATGAGTTTTCCTGTTCTAAATAGCAGAATGCTGAGAAAGCTTTTGCCTTGATGACGTTAGATGTTATGATTGAGCTTTCTTGAGTTGAATTAAGCTTAGTATTGTTTGGTGGGATGGCGGAAACTCTCGATTTACTTAGTCTAGATATCATAGCTTTTCATTTATGATATATTGGTGAAATATATCTGTTCTTTTGTCTTTTATAGAATAATCATCCTCATGGAAGTGTTGGTAACCATGCATGAGAAGCCTTTGTTGCAGGATAGTTGTTGGAATGACCTGCTAATATATGTTCATAGTGGACTATCTTTTAATCAGAGTAGGTTTACTATTTTCCTTTTTTTTTTCTTTGATGACATTTATAGCTTGTAGCTGTCTCAATTACTATTGATTCTTTGTGTCCTTCTATCCTTAATCATAAGTAAAAAAAGGATTCAATAAGCAGCAACCTTTATATTGATGCATTTTGGATGTGGCCATGCAATAAAAGCCACAAATTTTGTGTTCCTTAAGTTTTTTGTTACGAGCTCAGTTGAACTTATTTCTAGAGCTTCTGCTGCTGAAATACCACCATTAACAGTTCCAATTTATTACCGACTATCAAATTCTAAGATATTTCCTGACTTAGGTGGTTTGATTTACTAGTTCCTTCTTTTGAGATCTGTGGTTCTAATTATTTTATATCTGTGAAATTGCAGAATGCTCTGTCATGGGTTTCAACTAATACCACATACATAGTTTAATTTATGCTTAATTGATCAGAATCTGTTTAGTTTCTCGTAAAAGGCCAAACAAACAATCTTAACTTTATCTTTTAGTTGCATGTGCTTGTGTTTTAGATGTTAAATTCTTAGAACTTTTTTCTTCTCACCCTGGAATCAGTTGGTTATATGATTGAAAAACAGTTCACTCTCGTTTCATGTGTGAATCCTTCAAGCACTTCTGTTGATCTAATACTAGCAACAAAGGCTCCAAGTGTTCATGGTGAAGCGCTCACTTTCTGTTGTCCACTTTTTTCCAGTTTGCCTTGTCGCATCCATTTCTACAATGTCAAGTTTGGAGGAGCCACTTGGTCTTGACAAATTACCAAGCCTGAGCACTATTGATGGGTTTCATAGGTTCTCGTCTAGTGCCTGCAGGCCCAGGGGAGAGGACACGGGAATGGGAAACTGCTGGATTGAAGGGAGAAACTGCAGCTCATCCAACAGTTGCAAGTAAGTGTATTGCGAGATGTATTTTTCTGGTTAAGAAACAAATATCTCCCCTCTACCCCATTAGACCATTATCAATTGTTATCAGAACTTATATTTTCTTATGTAGGTTCATAAATTTCAAAATCTTCTTTTTTATTTGTTCGATAGGTAAGACCGAAAGACACACAAGCACTCCACTTTCTCTTAATTGAAACTTGAACTCTCAACCTCCTCTTTGGGAGGTAAAGGAGATATCAGACAAGCAATTGCTTGGTTGTTCCAAATATTCCTCTTAAATATATATATATATATATTTTTTTTCCTAGTTGGTACTCACACACCCGCCCTCCAAGTAATTGTTTGCACCTAGTAGGAATCGATCCTAAGACTTGACGCTTCATGAGATCC
This sequence comes from Cornus florida, assembly GCF_030987335.1. Classification (NCBI taxonomy): domain Eukaryota; kingdom Viridiplantae; phylum Streptophyta; class Magnoliopsida; order Cornales; family Cornaceae; genus Cornus; species Cornus florida. Next base: position 53,172,694 of record NW_026775576.1, read on the forward strand.
TCTTAAGTATTTTTTGAATTTTATTCACAGGAAGAAGGTTCTTTTTTTATCGCTTACTCCTCTGTTTGTTTGTGTCCGCATTGCAAAGTTTAAGCATAAGTAGTTCTCATTGAGCTGTGAACATAATCATGTGGAACAATGTTATTTTTTAAATTTTGCTTAATGATTTATATTATTTAATGTGGTCCAACTCTCTAATGCTGGAAAGATATGATAGCTGGTTAGAGGAATGCCTTCAACATTTTTACAGCAAAGTACATACCAAAAAGAAGTATAACAAATCCCATTTTCCCACCAAAGTCAGTCATACGAGCTTTTACTTTCATTATAGTCAATTGGGATGTTATATAAGGAAAAAAAAAATGGGATGTTATATTGCATAAGATCAACCATGGTGGTTAACATGCACTATTCTTTCAAGGACGACATAGTAATCTTCTTTGCAAACTTATGATAGTGGTTTTGGTATTGCCTCTTAATTTTGTCCACATTTTTAATTCTGTTATTGTCTTATTTTGGTCGCTCAACTCAACAAAGCATTATCTCAAGTATTATATGTTGGTCTTCATAATGCTTCTTTACCAAAAGAATTTATCTAGATTAACCATCTCAGCCGACCTTGTTTGTTGTTACAAAACATCAGATGCAATTCATTTAAGGTAGGTTTCTTTGCTTATTCGCAGTTTACTCTTAGCCGTCTGTGCTCCACATTTTGAGTGAATAAAAAACTGTATGACTATGAATGTATGGGAAGCGAAATTCATGCATCAAATAATAAAATGCAAACAGGTTACTTTAAATCATTGGTTTTCTTTTTGGTTTTGTTAAATTGGCATGAAAGACAAAAAAATTTCCGAGTCAGAATTGGAGTCATAACTTCTTACATTCAAAGGTATGCTTCTGCAAATCTTTAGTACATGGTACTCTAAAGATTGTACTTGCGTAGGACGCTTTTCTATTAAATGACTTTAAATGGGAAAAAAAAAAAAAAAAAAAAAAAAAAATCATTTTGTCTTCAGTGAGGATGTGTATTTAGTGGCAACATTATTGATCATTAATAAGTATAGTTTTTAGTGTCTGTTCCCTTCTTTGAATATATACTTCTCAATACTGGAATAGGAAGAAAGATGAAGGGTGAGGAAGGAAAAAAAAAAAAAAAGAAGAGGCAATTGAGATGTTTTCTTTTCATTTCTCCATCTTTTTTTTTTTTTTTTTGGTCTCTTTATCTGGTCAGAAATATAGCACCCAAACATTTAGAAGATTAAAATCATAAAAGATTCTATATCTTTCCTGTGATTTTCTCGAAGTCAAAATGATATAAAGATTTTTTTGGTAAACAAGAAGTCTCAATGATATATACAATCAATTTTATCAAGTGACAGAGGTATAGTTTAAGTATATTTCAGTCAATATAATATTAGTTCTAGATGTTTTTTCAAAAAATTTAAATAAAGTTGCTAGTCTTTTTAATTTTGCAGTGAAGATTTTGACTTCACCCGTCGAAGACAAGCGAGAGACAGGATTAATGCAGTCTATGGAAGTGTGCGTGATTCATGGTATTTGTCGGATCAACAATATAACTCCTACTGCAATGACAAGAGGATACGGGACGTAACAGATAAGGTGATTCATGTAATAAATAGAGGAGTTTTTTCTTTTTTTTTTCTTTTTTTTTTTTTTTTTCCCCACTTATATCTTTAAATTGCAAGATTGCTGTTTTCTTCTTCTTCTTCTTGAGGGTTAGGACCCTAACCGTAGGCTTAGTCGGTAAGCCCCGACCATACCCAGGGGGTGGGGGGTTGGGGGAATAAGTCCTAAAACAAAAATAACTACTTTAACTAAATTCAAATCATAACAAACTAAGAAGTGAAAAAACAGGCATAGTGCAGAACAAAAATACCAATTTTTACATGGAAAATTCCATAGGAAAAAATTATGTACTTAGTCCAGATAGATTAAATCCACTAGATACGAAAGATGTACAACCCTAGGTATCAGATTCTAAACCTTAGAATCACCTAAAGTACATCTGACCCAGACTCATGCCAGACGGTCCTGAACTCTGTTGTTGACACTCAACCGTCAACAAATCCGATCCTTCTGTGATCTTCTATCCAATTCATTCCTTGATCGCCTTGGTAGTCATCTGATTATTATAGGTTGTGTGGAATTTTCTGTGTGTTGGACTCCTTGGAACTCTAGGATTGTATGTGATCAACATTCAATAACACTTGCCATATCTATGATGCGATGATGTATAAAAGAAACTAAAGTCTAGCAATTTGATTCCTAGGGCGTTCTAGAATGCCTCACAATGCTTTATGATGCTCAATGTATGCTTTCTTATATTTCTCAAAGAATAGGGTCCTTAATATCGGAGATTAAGGCTGGAATAATTAGGTTTTAGAGTTTGAGTTCCTTTTGGAAACTGCCATTCTGCATTCAATCTATTGTGGCACTTGATCGAACCAACTCCAGTGGGGTATTATTGATCCTTAAATCAATCGAACTCCCTTACTGGTATACGTAGCTTTTCTTATTAAAAAAAAAGTTCTATACATTCCAAAAACATAAATTTAAGATTACGACATGTAAAACCCAAACCCTGACTTGATTAAGGATAAACATGCATGAATATGAACCCTAATTTGGTGAGGGCACAAATTGAAAGTTGAATTTATCTTTATACCCCCTTGTTGACTCTCTAGAAATCTCTTGTATGCCTTTAATTAGGGGTAACTCAACAAACTTTTGAAAATTAAACAAAGCTAAAAATCAAAATTACAAAATCTTGTTCTGGATGAAAGTTGCCAACTAAGTCCTATTAACTTCACAGAATCAATAGTTATATAGTCCATTCGTACCATTGTCTATGTTATATTTGTTGTTTTAGTTTCTATGCAGCTTAATATATATATATATATATATATATGTTGTATGTATGTATTATTGCTTTATTCCCTTTATTCATATTAGGGTTTCTGTATCTGATTTGTTATTTGAACATGGCAGATCTTTAAAGGAATACCAAAGTATGTGAAGATAGTGGAAGTCGGTCCAAGGGATGGGTTACAAAATGAGAAGAATATTGTACCTACGGCCGTGAAGGTAGAATTGATTCATAGGCTAGTTTCTTCTGGATTATCTGTTGTTGAGGCTACGAGTTTTGTCTCCCCGAAATGGGTACCTCAGGTAACTCTGCCTTCTATTTATATTTTATGTTGATGTGCACCCTTTTTTTTTTTTTTAATCATTATTACTTCAAAGCTATACTTATCGTTTTGGTGCTTCCTACGTTTGATGTGGTTGGGAATCTTTCACGCACGTCTCCATACTTTATTGGTGGATTTATGTGCTATTCCCTGGGTAATGTGTAAATCTCCATGGGGTATGGTAGTTTATAATGGGATATAATTTTGAAAAACAAGTCCAATACAAGCATTTGGTAGTGATGCTGAGAAAACTGATGCAGTTCATTTGTGTTATTTTATAGTGAGGGTTCTGTTGGCATGATTTGATGAATTGTTACCAAAAGAATTAAAGGGTGCTACAGCACAGACTGATCACAGAAAACAATAAGAGTACCATCATGGAAAGAATATAGTTTATCTTGCTTATATAAATTATGGCGAATCAACGGAAAAATATAATAAGGCATTACCAGGTATATAGGCTGCTGGAGGGAAAGGCTATGGACATTTTATCAATTACATTTCTCCCAGATATCATAGACAAAGAGTTTGTTGATTGTAAATTTGTCTAGGTTCCTGGCAGAGTTTTTGACTAAGTGTTCAAGGAGATGCTTGACAAAAGTTACTTGTTTCTGGCTGCAAGTATCCTCTAACGGGCAATATATTCAAGTAAGAAAGTATGGAAATTATTTGCTTCATATGCCTTTTTCTTGATAAATGGGGGAAAGCTGCATTGGATTAGAGAGGAAGGCATTCAAAGTAGAAAAAGGAAGTAAGCAAAATCAAAGTTGTGAATCCTATTCATGCTGCTATATTTGATAGAGAATTAAATCTATTATACGTTATCAGATAATTGTTAACAATATGCATCTTTCCCACATGAAATCTGTTGAACAAACTCTTGAAAAGATTCTTGATATCGAACTTAATGTTCGTTGTAGCCGTCAGACGGTACATGCACTACAAATAGTCATGACCTTCTTGAAGATGAATGATGAATCAATCTTTGGCCGCAGGCGATTGATCAATTGCACCTTTTTTTATTAACTCGGATTTCATCCCAACTTGCATCAACTTCATTATATTATAATATTATCACCGCAAGCCAATTGTCAATCCATTACCAGCAAGCTCATATATAGATATGCATGGTAAAAGGGCAAATAAATCATGATTCTATCTCCTATTAAGTAACTCCGGCAACAACAAGAATGGAGCTATTTGCAAGTGCCAGGTGATCCCAAGGAAACCCTAGAGAGTGAAAACTCAAAAAAAGCAGTAGGAACTGGAGTGACCATATCGTATCAGTGTCCAATACCAAAGGGCGTACCGCATACCAGCAATAGTCTTTTGGTTAATGAACCATTTTCTTATTGATTTTGTTGGGTGATAAGGTTATTCTACTTGTTTGTTACTGTCCTTCAACAACAGAACTTCTATACGTTTTTTTTTTGAGTAACGGAGAATCAACCACCCACTAGCCACTTTGGACTCTCAGATGGTTTGCAAACTCTGAATGCACGCAATCACCCACAAACCCCGTGCATCATTTAAAACCAGGCATCACCTTTGGTGAGACTTGAACCAGAGATCTATGGGGAGTACCCCTAAAGGCCTTAACAGCCGAGCTGCCTTTGTGGTTGCTCTATTTTCTGAAAAGCAGAATAACAGTTGTAGCTATAGTGGCATTCTGGCTACCCCCAGCATCTGCGTGTTGAGTGTGTGAGTGGAGTGAAGGGAAGGGGCATTGGATCTTTGTAGATTTATACACTTGTTGTCTCTTATGCTTCATCATTTTAATTGGTAAACTATCCCATGACTATTTCTTGAAAATTGAAGATCTCTGTTTGTCCTTCTGAACAATCTCATTTTTTTTTATTTGATGGTGTTTCTTTGTATATAAAATTGATACAAACATATTCCTGTTTTAAGTGAAAATAACCTGCTTCTATAAATTTCTTACCTGCTTCTATAAATTTCTTACTTTTTTTTTTTTTCTCTCTCTCTAAATAGCTGGCAGATGCGAAGGATGTAATGGAAGCAGTTAGGAATGTGGAAGGTGCTAGATTGCCTGTTTTGACACCTAATTTAAGAGTGGGTGATCTTGTCTGAGAAAATCAGTTCAGACAGTGCGATATTTGTCTGAAGGAATTTTTCTAATTTGTTGTATAAATCACTCTTAGGGCTTTGAAGCAGCTGTTGCAGCTGGGGCAAAGGAAGTAGCCATTTTTGCATCAGCTTCCGAGTCCTTTTCAAAGTCGAACATTAATTGTAGCATTGAAGAGAGTCTTACTCGCTATCGTGTTGTTGCACATGCTGCTAAAAAGCTCTCTATTCCTGTTCGTGGGTATGTTTGGTTATCCCTTTCCATTGTATCTCTCTCTCTACCTACCTACCTGGGAAATACCATCATTATTATGATTCTTAATAATCAAAATGTAAGTTTTATTTACTACATAAAGCAATGCAAATGAGAAACCTACATAAATTGGTTGAACTGAATTTCAGTCTTGCATGGAACATGGTTATTGAAGTCTTGCAAGATTAGTATGTTCTGTATTTTCCTGGTGCTTGGATTATACATGCTTTCTGAGACATGCTTCTGAAATTTCAGCAATATCTAGTTGAAGCCCTGATTTTTTTCTTCTAGGTTCTTGATTACCAATTAAAACTTGTTCTGATGTTTGAGCATGTCAGTTACTGGTGTTATTTTAATGAATTTGCCTTCGACTAATTCCTACAATCTATACAAACCTACACTTTTCTATCTCTTCTGTGCATGTTCCTATCATGTTCTGTGTATAGCATGAACTGGTTCTGACGCATTCACTAGTGTGCCATGAATGTTTATATTTTCCTTGCAATATTTTACTGAAACTAGAGTTAAAAAGTCAGGTATTATTTTAACTACTTTATTTAATAATTTTAGTTTTGTTGCATTGCTTTGCTAACGAATTCCTCTGTTCCGCATGTTTAAACTTTAAAACCATTTAAATTCAGATGGTCTGTTAATGCATAAAACTTTCTCTCTCTCAGAGAATAATTCCTGTGGGGAATAATCTGTTTATAAATCATAATTTAATTTTTCAGAATAATTAAAGAAATTAATGTCTGAACTCATTACCTTTTTTTAAGTTGACGAGAGAATAATTGATGAATTCTAAATTGATTTGTCAAATAAAGCAAGCCATTTATTGCGCAGTTTCCATACCCTTTTTCAATTTTAGAAACAGAGAAAACCATTATCTCTTTAGTTGTATTTACATTTAAATGCTTCCATTGAAAAGAGACAGCATCTTTATTATTTAAAGCTGGTACTGAAATGAAGAAATTTGGACTCATATTTTCCATAGGTACGTATCATGCGTGGTTGGGTGCCCAGTGGAAGGAGCAATTCCTCCTTCGAAAGTGGCTTATGTGGCAAAAGAACTTCATGATATGGGTTGCTTTGAAATCTCACTTGGTGATACAATAGGGGTCGCAACACCTGGTAATTCTCTAGGCCACATGTTTATTAAATTCTGCTACATGAATTTTTTTGGCTTAAATAACAATTTGAGTTTTAATTTCTCTCCATGTGCTCCTGCAATACACTTCTATTGAACAAAAGTTTGATGCAATGCTGTTGTGTGCTGTCTATAATTGATGACTCCCCCAATATATCACTTCCATCGGACTATTGAAAGCCAGCCATTATGTCCATCTGATTATATGAAAGTCATATCAATTTTTTTTTTTCAAATACTAATATTGTCCCCATACTAAATTTTAGTTTGTAACTGATGAACAATGCGTGATATGTATTTATATACTCACTTCTTTCTCTTTGAGTCAGTTTCCACGAATTTTTTTCGGGAGTCTGCTGCCATTAGAATTATTCAAGTGTTAACGGCACTTGATGTTGTATTTCTCTGTTAGGCTCACCTAGTTACTCATTACTCCACAAGGGACTTAAATATCCAACCAACTACTGTTTCCATCAATGAAATGCACCTCTTAAGAAGGTTGGATACTTATATGGACACAAGGCGAATACATGACAATAAGATAATCACTCGTGTCTGATATGAGATATATGTATGCCTGTGTTTGTCTATGTATGTAGATATGCATATGCATGTGTAGATATAACTCGATGATTTTCTCCTACTCAATGATTACTCCTTCAGTAAGACTTTCTTATGTCTTTTATTTTTCAAATATGGTCAAACATTATATAAGTTATATGCAAACCTTTAATTTGATTTTCTTTACAATTATACATTTCTCCGGTGCTAAAAGAAAATATTATTCAAAGTTCATTGATTGCATGTTAGCACATGTTCAAAACGTATAGTCATGTGTCCGAAAATAATACTTTTCTTCTAATTATAGACATGACCAATATGTGCCAGACGTATATATGAGAATTGCTGATGTATCATGTATTACATGTATCCGACATAGATGTGGCTTCTTCTTAGAAGCATCGGTGCTTAATACTAAATGCCCCCCTTCCCCCCAAGGCAGATCATTTGGAGTTGATTTACCCTTGAGACGAGGGAAATTTTAGACACTGCCACATTTAATGTATATTTTTGTGAGCTATCACGTCTCTGCATGTCATGATAATATTGGCACCTATTCTCTTCTTTAGTTCTTCTTTTTCCCTCTTAATATATGCATCATACCTATTTTTTTGCTTCACTCATAGGACGGAGAAATTTTAAAAATATTGATTTGTGCATTGAACTATTTGTTTTCTATTCTAGTTGGATGCGTATCTTGGTTTTTCAAAGTTTTGGCATACACCATTGTTTTCCTACCCTTTTTAATTTTTCTTTGACACAGGTACTGTTCTTCCTATGCTGGAGGCTGTAATGGCCGTTGTCCCTGTAGAGAAGCTTGCTGTCCACTTCCATGACACTTATGGGCAATCTCTTCCAAACATTTTAGCATCTCTCCAGGTAATCCACTTCTCCTTGAAATTATGTGTGTGTGTTTCATCAAGCTAAAGTTGTTCATGCTAACTAGGAAAAAATAAATAAATTTGTTCATGCTGATATGCATGCCTTCAATGTGAATACTTCTCAAGACTGCATGTAATGCACCCCTTGCTCATGCACAAGTTGTTAACCGCACGGGTGGCCTAGTGTATAAAGGGTTTCCTGGGCGAACCATAAACTCGGACATCTTGCCCTTGGCATCTCTCATCAAATTAGTGTTTTTATTTTTTTATTTTTAATAAACTCGGATGTCCTGCACTTGGCACCTCTCATCAAATTAGTTTTTTTAAATAAACTCGGACGTCCTGCACTTAGCATCTCATGTCCCTTTCCATTTGCAATTTTTGATGAACAGATGGGGATCAGCACGGTGGATTCCTCCGTTGCAGGTCTAGGAGGGTGTCCATACGCGAAAGGAGCTTCAGGGAATGTGGCCACCGAGGATGTCGTATACATGCTTCATGGACTTGGTGTGAAGACCAATGTTGATCTAGGGAAACTCTTGTCAGCTGGGGAGTTCATCAGTAAACATTTGGGCCGCCAATCGGGTTCGAAAACAGCAATTGCCTTGAGCCGAGTTAGAGCTGATTCCTCTAAGATATAGTAACTCCCAGTTAATTAGATCATATATTATTTATAACCAAGAGAGGTGTTGAATTCTTGTGTACCAAATTTTTATTGTGGAAGCCTTATACTGCTTCCCCTCCTATATAATAAGCATATACATGAATAAAAGGAACTGGGATGTATAGTTCCAATTTTAGAGAACAAAGATAGGATTCATTGCATAGCGAGGGATGTGAGAATGGGAATAGGGTGAGCTGAACAACGTAAATATATATAGTAATTAAACCAAATGTCACGAAAATACATTGTTTAATTCAAAAATAGTAATTATTGAAGTCAATCAATATAGCTGATAATATGTTGAGTAGTGATACTTGCAGTGAATTGTTTAACCTAATAAGTTTTAATTGACTATTTATGCTAAATACAATCAAGTGGAAGGCTCTACTTCCTTATTTGTTGCATAGTTAATCAATAAAAATAACTATTCGGTTCAAGAATTTTTTTCTTAATATGATAGGTTTTTTTTTTTTTTTTTTTTTTTTTTTTTTTCAAATAATTGAGATTTTCAATTCAAAGTACTTTTAGTGGAAATCATTAATTATCCGGAAAATTCTCAAAAATCTGATGTCTTGTTCTGTGCTCTTGTTTTACTGTGATCAAACCAATAGCCACTAAAATTAAAAACATAAAAACATCTATATATATATATAATGATGATAATAATAATATTAATTATCAACTTACCCTTGCAAATTGGATTTGATACATGAGGCTTGAAATATTGCTAGCAATTCGGTCATTTTGTTAGCAATCTTGATGGCCACAATTAGAGCATCCGGTATGGTACATGTTGTTTCGCTTGCTAGTGTACTTTCTCTGAGAGCCACATCTGGCGAATTTGGCTCTTTATAAATATTAAGATATTTTTTGAATGGTATGATAGTAAAAGATATGACCATCTATATATATATATGGGACTTGTCATTTTAAAAAAACAAGGAAAAAAAAATGGAATGGGACCTACACACCATTGCTATTAGACTAGCCACGATAGAATACCTGCCAAACATTTTTTTTGTGGGGCCCACCATAGCTTCGTCATACCGGATCACCTTAGCAGCTTGGTAGCTAGCCCAAAGCAATCCCAGATAAAAACTAACAGCTACACCTTAGCAGCTTGGTAGCTAGCCCAAAGCAATCCCAGATAAAAACTAACAGCTATTTCCTTGATTTTTTTTCCCCCTTTTTTATATATAATTTATATTTATTTCTGAAAAATATGTATAATTTTCTTTCTTTTATTTTTTCTTTTTATTTCTGAAAAATTATGTAAGACTTTTAAATATGCTTTTAAACAAATCAATAATTAATTAAATGTATTTTAAAAAAATACTCAAAATATTAAATAAATAAATAAAAAATAAAAATTGACTAGCCAAGTCAGCACCATGCTCATAATTTACTATATTTGTTAAGAGAGAAGGAAAGAGAAAGTTTTAAAATATTTAAAATATTGTAATTTATAGAGAATAGTAGTATAATTTAAAATTTGTATAATTTACAATTATATTAAATTTAAAACTTCTATAATAGTCCCCCTGTCTTCCCTCATTTCTTCCGCCCATTTTTAATTTGATGAAAATAACCATTTGTTGGGTGGGGTTCAAAGTACTTTTCACCCCGTCAATGAGGAGATTCATAACAAAATATTTGATCTGGGTTAAAAGAGTCCAACGTCTTGCTAGAGACGTTAAAGACTAGTGAATTCGTAGGATTTATAACCCTATTCCTCTCTCATTTCTATTTTACCTTTCATTTCTTGTTTCGTCTAGATATATTTTGGATTTATACACATGGTTAGGAATTGTGATTGACACTTTATAAAAACTTGCGGCAATGCGGGTACAAACGGAGATTTTTTTTTCAAGCAATTCGTTTGTTCCCTCAAAGGGAATGCATTTGATTGGTACACAGACCTCAACCACACATTGTCGCCACTACCATCACTATTGTCACCGCACCACTACCACCACTATTGTCACCGCCTTCCACCACTACCACCACCTCTATCACCATCGACACCACCGCCACCGCCTTCTATTACCTCCACCGCCACTGCCTTCTATTACCTCCACTACCTTCCACCACCACCACTACCGCTGCCGTGGAATTCCACTAACTACTAGCCTTCAATGTTTTTACATATTTTTATTCATCATAGCAGCTTTTATGTGTTGTTCAGGTTCGTATAACTTAATTTATTCTCATCGTATAATTTTTCTAATACCTTATAAATCATATGCACATTGGGGTATGCAAAGATCTCATTACATTTGTGTTCTGTTCTATAAATATAAAGTAGTGAAGTCTCATTGCATCACAGGTCAAAACAAGAGAATTTAAAGATTCAAACTTTCACTATACATCCAAAATGAAATCTAGAGGTATTTTTTTTTTTTTTTTTTTTTTTTTTTTTAAGTATTTGAGTATTTTGCGGAGAGGGAAAAAAAATCCATTAAATTGCCCCTCTTTCCTATCAAATTGCCTTTGAAAGGCGCATGCCTTGAATTCGTATTTCATCGACCCACTCCTCTCCGAAATACCTCAATGGAGATTATAGTTCATCGACCTTTTCCTCTCTTGTATTCTTCAATGCATTTCCGTTGTTCATTGCACCATTTGCAATAGAATGCAACTCCTAGAAAAAGAACATCGCCTTCATGTAACTTAAACGCCCGTCACCTCTTATCTTTATCTTTTCAATTGAGGAATATGCATACGATTAGGGACGGAGGCACATTAGAGTCAGTGGGGGCAATTTTGATTTTCTTTTTTCTTTTTTTCTTTTTTTTTTCATACAAGTTTTTTTATTTTCAATTATATACCTATAAAAGTGACCCCACCACCCCCCCCAAAAAAAAAAAAATTACACTAAAATCTTAGTCATTCCTTTTGTATTATTATTTTTTTTTTTATAAGTATTTCATTTCTCTTCAAAATCTTTGTTCTAATTGTAACACAACTAATTGATTTTTAAAACATTACCTCATGGACTATGTTAATGCATCATCAACTACATGTTTATGTACATACTTATAACTTTTTCTTTACAGCAGTAACAGAATAGTCAAACTTATACATTCTTTTTCTTTTAATTTTATTTGACCAAATTGAACTATTATTTGACCAAATTGAACTATTATTTGACTCATTTGATTTTATTTATCCTACTTTGAGCCGATTTTTCTTATGGTGAACTCTTTAATATTGATTATGGAATTTGCATATTATTTTTTTCCTCAAAATATATTAATTTGAAAGAGAATTTACAACAATGGTCAAAAAGTTAACCTCATAATAATATTACTTTTATATATTGAAATTCAATATATAATATTGCATTTAAAAACTCGGAATCGAGGCCTTAAAATTAGAATAAAAGGGAATTTACCCACTTCAAAATTCAAATTAAATTACCTCAAATTCCAATCCGGAACTCTAATTCAGTGTTCAATAACAACTTACTTTTGTTAAAAAATGATAAATAAAAATAAAATAAAATAAAATAAAAAAGGAAAGAAGTTTCTCATCAAATATTGCCAAGTTATAATGGGTCACATCTGATGTGGCAACTTTTGAAGAAGAGGACTACGAAATTGGACCAGATAGAACACTATTTCGTATCAACTTTTAAAGTTTCAAAATGTTCATTTTAGGGCAGTCAAATTGTAGTTACTAAAGAATTTGACTAAACTGCCCTTACAGCCTTTTATGGTGCCGTAAAGGTGGTGTTTTTATATATATCAATGGAAGAGTTTTTGCTCCTCCTCTCTTTGATCAATTCACCACCTATACTACACGTTAAGATCTTTGTTTCATTATTAATTATTTCGATTTTCTGTGCGTTAAGACTTCCTTTATTAATATATACTGGCTAGTTGTGTTGAAGCAATCATTGATGCCCCGAGTATTATTGGGCACAAATCATTTGGACTTAAAACCATATACATGATTCGCGAGCTTTGAATATATATATAATACATATATTTACGATCCACTTCACAGTAAGAGTGTACTTGATAGTTTTTTTTTTGTTGTTCCGAACAATATTTCTAAACAAAAGTCAAAATTTCTTAATAAAACAGGAGCCATTGTATAGTGACGGATGCTAGAGATATTATTGTCATCAATATATCAATTTCACAATAAATCCATCTCGTTCACTTGCTATTATCTTTCCAGTTGCACCAAAGTCTTTACAATTGTCATGTCTTGATTAGATATTAGACATGACTGTTTTGTAGAAAGTCATTGTGTATGATTTGGACAAAATACTTTCATAATTCAATTTCAAGTTTCAAAGTATATGGTCTTTGATTTGCATAAATGAAAGGACCACCCCTCCTTTGTCATGTTCTTCATTCTAGAACTGCATACTCTATAAGTTAATTACTTGAAATATTTATTTTATTTCAACGTTAAATTTAAGTTTTAATTATAATTTCTTCATTTGAAATTTCAATTTGTGGAGCAAGTAAATATGAAATGATGATACAAGTGTGTGATAAGTTCTATCACTTCACTGACTAAGCAAACAAATAATGTCGAAATTATACCAGATAGGACATCTGATGTGCCAACTTAAAATTGTCCATTTCAATTATGCGTGTGTTCCAGGAAAAATAAAAATAAAATTGTGTGGGTGAACAATTCATCAATTAGTTCTGTGAAAAAAAGTATAACATATGTAGAAGACCATTCTTATTAACATTGTTGATATATGAAAACCGCGAATAATACCAGAAGTTGTAGCTGTTCAAAGTGTTTTAATAAAATTTGTGAAATTTCTCAGGGCTTCTTCCTTGCTTCTTGCTTCCTGTTTTCAAAACATGTAAGGCTGCATCCTGTGAGCAAATTAATTGCCACTAAAATTAAAAACAAAACATCATTGATTAAAATTTGAAAAATATCTATAGGGATGATAATAATAATAGCATTAGTTACCCATGCAAATTGAATTTGATTAGAATTAAGGGTTCATGGCTCTTTCTCAATTAATAACTCCCTCTCATTTTCAGCTAGTGATTCAATTGATGAGTACTCAGTGTCACTTTCAACCATTGATTCACTTGAGAAGGGAGAGATATATAGAACAAAGATACAGAAAACCGACAAAAGGTAGTCTAAGATATATTTATACTTGGTAAGCGTAAACGCTGGTAGTCTAAGATATATTTATACTTGGTAAGCGTAAACGCTGGTGACTGGTGAATCATATAACGTAACATGGCAACATATAAGTTCTGCATGTTAATAACGTGGCACAATTAAGTTAGTGACATGTCATAATTTAACATATATCAAAAATTGATTTGGTTTTTTTTGTGGTTAATCTAGATTTTTTCGGTGGATGGTGATTACCATTTAATTTATTATATTTATTCTTGTTGATGCCAAAAATCTACACGCTCCGGAGCCCGTGACGATTCCTGCAAGACAAGAGAAGTGATGACCGACATGGTGCCGGCCGGGTGCACTCCGACGGTCAAGTTAATACTCGACAATCTAATATCCGATAAGGATTACATATAAAATTTATGGCGTACCTTTTTAAGTTGACTCATTATTTCTTTTATAGAAGCATTAATGGTAGTAGTTGTTGAAACGAGATTCTCCCTAATCCAAGATGATATCGTTTCGTTCTTACAGGAATGGTAACTCTGGTTACATATGGTAACCAGATATTTTTTATGGTTCCATAGAGATTTTGGGTAAGATAAATACCTTACCCTTATCTTATTTCTCTTTCGACTTTGAGTTGCCTATTATTTTTATCCTTATCAATTCTCATTACATTCATAGATTTTAATTTTCTTCCTAAACTAAATTATTAGGGTTGCTAAGATGGCAGAGAATTAGAGGTTGAGGAGGATGTGCAGTTTTGGGACAGTTACATGGCTACCGTCGCGGTGACAGTGCTTGTGGTGATAGAGAATCATATAACATAACGTGACAACATATAAGTTCTGCATGTTAATAATGTGACACAATTAAGTTTGTGACATGTCACAATTTAACATATATCAAAAATTGATTTGGTTTTTTTGTGGTTAATCTAGATTTTTTCGGTGGATTGATTTGGCTTGTTTGGGTGATTACCATTTAATTTATTATATTTATTCTCTTTACATTCATAGATTTTAATTTTCTTCCTAAACTAAATTATTAGGGTTGCTAAGATGACAGATAATTAGAGGTTGAGGAGGATGTGCAGTTTTGGGACAGTTACATGGCTCACGGCACCGTCGCGGTGACAGTGCTTGTGGTGGTTTGCTGCCTGGCACCAGTCATGGTGAGGTGGTTGTGGTGGTGTGCCGCCAGTGAAGGTTAGAAAATTGGAAAGAGAAGAAGATACAAAAATAATTGAGAATTTAAGTTCAAAGTGTTATTAATAAATCATAAATTACCTCTGAAATTTTTTCTAATGTGCTGCTGCTTGTTTTCATCACATGTAAATATGTAATACTGCATCCTCATACTGCTTTCCTTACTTCTCAATTAGCTAATGCATGCCTTTTTGCTGCTGCTTCCAATATGACAAGAAGGGAAGAAGATATAGATAAGCTCACTGATGCTAATTGGGAAGTAATTACTAATTGGTGTTAAAAAAAAACAAATTGGTGAAATGTGAGAAAATAAAATTATCTTCAATCAACTTGACAAAATAATTTGAGAAAATAAATTTTTTTTCAAAGAGATGACGCCACTAGAACTTGAGGCTAAATTGGATCTCAATTTTTGGCAGTTGGTAGGTTAAGTTTGTTTGATGTAAAATATTTTTTTATTTTTTAGTATTTGGCTGTCTGTAAAATATTTACGAAGGTAAAAAAAAATATTTAAATTTAACTATAATAACTTACTCATCAATTTTCAATCAAGTTATTTTATACGGAAAAAAATTATTACATTGAAATAAACGGAGCCTAGTATCTTTTGGTTTTTTTAAACGAAAGTGCCAAATCTTCAAAAATAATAATAATAATAATAATAAATAAATAAAAATAAAACTAAAATAAAATAAATAATAATAATAATAATTAAACTTAGAACAATTAAATTGTGTAAATGCCCAACGGGAGGTCAGGGTCTAGGTCACACGATTCGCTGTATAGGGTGTCGCTCTGGAGCTTCGAACGCGAATCAATGCTTTGGGAGCGGATTCAGCTGCAATTCATGAATTCAAGTTTTGCAATTCGTGAATTCAGATTTCAAGTTCGCATATGGAGAAGTAGACGAAGTTTTTTGCATCTGGAGAGAGGAAGAAGAAGAATGATTGTTGCAGGCTTGAGAACTCGAATAGAACTTGAAATCGTCCTAATTGATTGGGAAATACTAGAGAATCATCGGCCTTCACCTAGACCACCAGATTGATTTCTCCTCTTTTGATCGTGGCTTGTCACGTGCCAAGTTTGATATATCCCGCCGGTGCCCTAGCCTCCGTTGAGATTGAGTGGCTTGTAACTTGTTTGGTGCTAAGCTATACGCATGTGCATATAGATGATGTTTTCTTGGCCATTTGGGCCCTTGTTTTTAGGCCTTTATTGTTGGCCTTGTTTTGTTCTAAATGTATTCTCCCAATGACCTAATATATATTTATCCACCTATCTATAAAATTGCCTAACTTTCCTAAAAACACACACACACATATTAATATTTAGTACACAATAATATATTTGAAATACAATAGCAACAAAAAAATATTTTTAAAATTAATATAATTATATTTCACATAAAATAAATATATAAACATAAAAATATATAATATACACACGTTCTCACTGACCTCTTGCGTTCTTACTCTTGCATTATGTGTGATTTAGGTTAGGGAAATTATCTTCAATCAATTAAACTGTGTAAATTAATGGAGTTCCTACCATTAATGTTCCATATTGACCGTCGTTCGGATCTACCAGCTCTCTAATCTTTATCCCTTCAGTCATATTCTTTACAAAATTTACAGTCAACACTGGTCAATGGTGAGAGCATGGGGTTCTGTTTTGCTCAGAAGGTAACATGCCCTTTCCTTTTTGGGTCATTCGTAATCATGCTTTTGCCACTCACTTAAAACATTTTTTCTTTCCTTATTTGAGGTGGCAACGTGTGCGGTTTGTTTTGGCCGAACGTATTCTCTATCAATTATTTAAAAAATTTCGTTCTATCCCTACCCAAAAGGGTCTAAATGGGGATTTTTTCACCCATCCTCGTCCCATTTAAGTTTTTTAAACTATGATATGCAATATTCAGTAATCCATCACATATGATAAAATTGTTTTATTTGCTTAAACTTACTTAACCTTACGGAGATGACGCCACTAGATTTTCTTACCCCTGGCGATTTTGGTATGAGGCTTTGCAAGCTTTGTTTCTTGGAAGTCTTCCATCGTTTTATTACGGGTCGTTGGTCTCATAGAGGTGTTGCTATCACTTGATTGAACAACTTTCATGATAAGAGCTTTGTTGGTGGCTGAAACGACGACATTCTTGCAAACGTTCTTCGAGCCTTGAGCGAGTTGAATCTTCTTGGAGACCATTGATGAATGCAAGAAAAATTGTTGATGATTAAGGAGATAGAGATGAGAGGCAGAGAGGTCCCACCGGGCATGCCAAAAATTTATTTACACAAATTTTGTATCTGTAAAATAAAGAACAAAATATGGAGTATATATTTATATTATTAATTTTGTAAAATTCGGGTCGATATAATCTGCCTCTGATTAAATCTCCTTGGAAAGTAGGTGCAAGGGCTTCAGAAGCTTGATCTTGATCTTGAACCAGTGATTGAATGTTCTTCAAACCTTCAAGATTGAAGAAGGTTTGACTGGATTTCCGATTGAGGGCCGATGAAGCTTGATCTTGAACGGTGGATTTGAAGGTCTTTGTAGGAGAACGGCACTTGCGTGCTTGTTGTTCTTCTGAATCTTTGAATGGCTTCAATGAAGAACGGCACTTGTGTGCACTTGTGTGGTGTGCTTTGTTATTCTTCGTCTTCAAGATCTTCAAATGTAGAAGGGTTTCAAGATCTTCAAATGTAGAAACGACACTTGTGTGGCATGCTTTGTTGTTCTTTCGGCAGGGCTTTGGTCTTCTCTTCTTCTTTCTCCGTTTGTCTGTGTGTCATTTTCTCTTGTAAGGTGGCTTTGTATTTATAGGCCAAAGAGTGGGTCGTCTAATTTGGAAACTCCCCAATTGTGCAATTTTTTTCATAAATAAAGGATTTGTTTCCTTCTATATTGAAATCAAATAAGGGATTTGTTTCCTTTTCCTTTTATATTGAAATCAAATAAAAGATTTGTTTTCTTTTATATGGAAATCAATTCAAATTAATTTGAATTTAACCGTACTTTTCTTTAAAAGTCTGAACCTTTAGGATTTTGACACGTGTTCATTGATGGATCCATATTTGTGGGATTTAATTAATCAAAAAATATTTGACTTTTTGACCGATCCGACGGCTATTAAACCATCATAAAATTTCAACGTCTACATTCCTAAATCTACTATAGTACTGTCTCATTTGATTTTATTTTATACTACTTTGAGCTGATTTTTCTTATAGTGAACTCTTTAATGTTGATTATGGAATTTGTATGTTATTTTTTTCCTCAAAATATATTAATTTGAAAGAAAGTTTACAACGTACAACAGTCAAAAAGTTAACCTCATAATAGTATTACTTTTATATACTGAAATTCAATATATAATATTGCATTTGAAAACTTGGAATCGAAGACTTAAAATTAGAATAAAAGGGAATCTACCCACTTCAAAATTCAAATTAAATTACCTCAAATTCCAATCCCGAAATCTAATTCAGTGCTCAATAACAACTTACTTTTTGTTAAAAAATGATAATTAAAAATAAAATAAAATAAAATAAAAAAGGAAAGAAGATTCTCATCAAATATTGCCAAGTTGTAATTTGGCCCACAATTTGTGGGTCACATCTGACGTGGCAACTTTTGAAGAAGAGGACTACGAAATTGGACCGGATAGGACACTATTTCATATCAACTTTTAAAGTATCTAAATGTTGGTTTTAGGGCAGTCAAATTGTAGTTATGTAAAGAATTTGACTAAACTACCTTATAGCTTTTCATGGTGTCGTAAAAAAAGAAGGATCACCTTCAATTATACAGTAATTAAGGTGGTGTTTTTATATCTTTTAATGGAAGAGCTTTTACTCCTCCACTCTTTGATCAATTCACCACCTATAATACACCTTAAGATCTTCGTTTCATTATTAATTATTTCAATTTTTTCTGTGTTAAGACTTCCATTACTAATGTATTCTGACAAGTTGTGCGGATGCCATCATTAATGCCCTGAGTATTATTGGGCACAAATCATTTGAACTTAAACCATGTACGTCATTTCCGAGCTTTGAATATATATAATACATATTACAACCCACTTCATAATAAGAATGTACTTGATACATTATTTTTTATTTTTTTTTGGGGTCCAATTCAAGCTAAAAGTCAAAATTTCTTAATAAAATAGGACTCATCGTATAATGACGGGTGCTAGAGACATTATTGTCATCGATACATCAATCTCATAATGGGATCCATCTCACTTACTCACTATTATTTTTCCAATTGTACCAAAGTCTTCGCAATTGTTAAGCTTGATTAAATGTTAGACGTGACTGCTTTGCAGAAAGTCATTGTGTATGATTTGGACAAAATACTTTCATAATTCGATTTCAAATTTCAAAATATATGGTCTTTGATTTGCATCAATGAAAGGACCACCACCCTCCTTTGTCATGTTCTTCATTCCTGAACTGGATACTCTATAAGTTAATTACTTGAAATATTTATTTTATTTCAGCTTTGAATTTAAGTTTTAATTATAATTTCTTAATTTGAAATTTCAATTTGTGGAGCAAGTAAATATGAAATGATGATACAAGAGTGTGATAAGTTACATCACTTCATTGACTAAGCAAACAAATAATGTCGATATTGTACCAGATAGGACATCTGATGTGCCAACTTAAAATTGTCCATTTCAATTATGCGTGTGTTTCAGGAAAAATAAAAATAAAAATTGTGTGGGCGAACAATTCATTAATTAGTTCTGTGAAAAAAAAGTATAACACATGTAGAACACCATTCTTGTTAACATTGTTGATATATGAAAACCGCGAATAATACTAGAAGTTGTAGCTGTTCAAAGTGTTTTTAATAAAGTGTGAAATTTCTCAGGGCTTCTTCTTTGCTTCTTGCTTCCTGTTTTCATAAGATGTAAGGCTACATCCTGTGATCAAATTAATTGCCACTAAAATAAAAAACAAAACATCATTGATTAAAATGATAATAATAATAGCATTAGCTATCCTTGCAAATTGAATTTGATTAGAAGTAAGGGTTCATGGCTCTTTCTCAATTAATAACTCCCTCATTTTCAGCTAGTGATTCAATTGGCTAGTGATTCAGTTGATGAGTACTCAGTGTCACTTTCAACCATTGATTCACTTGAGGATTACCTCTCCCAGTTCCACCCGTTAAAATGTAATTAGAGATGTATAGAGATATATAGAATCAGTGAAGATACAGAAAACCGATCAGAGAATAAGGTAGTCTAAGATATATTTATACCTGGTAAGCGTGAAGGCTACGTGGCAACATATAACTTCTAGTAGCGAGACGCAATTAACTTAGTGACATGTCACAATTTAACATGACCGCCTGACACGGCGTGGCACAGTCTGCATCCACTTTCTTATATTGTTTATCAAAAATTGATTTTTTTTTTTTCGGTTAATCTGAACTTTTTCGGTTGATTGATTTGACTTGTTTGGGTGATTACCACTTAATTTATTATATTTATTCTCATTACACTCATAGATTTTAATTTTCTTCCTAAACTAAATTATTAGGGTTGCTAAGATGGGAGAGAATTAGAGGTTGAGGAGGATGTGCAGTTTTGGGACAATTACATGGCTCACGGCACCGTCGCGGTGACAGTGTTTGTGGTGGTTTGCTGCCTGGCACCAATCATGGTGAGGTGGTTGTGGTGGTGCCGCCAGTGAAGGTTAGAAAATTTGAAAGAGAAGAAAATACAAAAATAATTGAGAATTTAAGTTCAAAGTGTTATTAATAAAATCATAAATTACCTCTGAAATTTTTTCTAATGTGGTGCTGCTTGTTTTCATCACATGTAAATATGTAATACTGCATCCTCATACTGCTTTCCTTACTTCTCAATTAGCTAATGCATGCCTTATTGCTGCTGCTTCCAATTGCTGATTTATATCTTTGTTTGGCTAAAATGCCTTTTGAAGAGAGATACGGAGATTAGAGAATAGAGATAGAGAGAAGACTATATTATGGGTGAACATTTACTCTCTGCAGATTGGGGAGTTGCTACGTGGCAATACGTATATATATATATTTTTTTTCCGAATGTTCCGTGGCAAGATATTATCTATTAGTTTATATTTTATCTCCGTTTGTGTTCTCTAATCAATCATCAAAAACATCAAAATCTCTCTGCCATCTTCCACGATGATAATTGAAAAAGTTTTGGTACAAAGAAAAAATTGATATTCGTGAGCATCAACAAAAAAGGAAAAGTGGACAAATTGTTGTTGCAACATGACCTTCCCCTTAAAAAAAATAAAAAATAAAGGAAAAGATTCTAATTCGCAACTAGAAGGTGTCATAATTATCAAATTACCACCATATCGCGTCTTCTAAAGACATGTTTATGCAACGACGTAAATGTCGTTTGTGACAATGTGAATATCCTAGTATGAAAGGATGGTATGTTGTTGCATGCAGAGCTTTGTATATCATTTATATCCATTGATGTATAAAGAATGTTTGTACATAGCTGGGGCGGACACAGGGGTAGGCAAAGGTGGGCTGTAGCCCACTCCAAAAAAAAAAAATATTAGCCCAACCCAAAAAATAAAAAAATTTAATAATATTAGCCCACCCTAAAAACCCAATGAAGCCCAAGTAGATTCAACCACCATACTAAAATAAAGGCCCAAACCAATTCCTTAGTATTCATGTTTAATGTTAGCCCACCCCATCTAGAAATTCTGAATCCGCCCTTGTACATAGCGGTATAAACTAAGAGGTGTGGTAGTTACAGACTGAACAGACGTCTTGTATGGTTACGTTGTTAGACTAATAATGGAAAGATATGGTTATGTTGTTAGACTGATGATGAAAAGGTGCAATGTATCGAACATGTTTGTAAATGAACAAACACACCCAATAACCAAAAGACACCAGTTTATCTATAAATACCTAGGCAATTCGTTAATTTTCCATTCTCTCTCCCTCTCTCAACTTGAACCCAACCCAAGTGGGTGTGGGTTCAAGCCATATGGTTAAATGGTTCGAACAATTAGACAAAACATCTATAGCAATGAGCCATGTTGCAATTGGTCTGAGCCAAATGGTTCGGATCGAACCAAATTCATTTTTTATGTAGGAAAGATACATTTTTTAGTCATAATATTATATAGAGGAGGTTCGTCGTATCCACGAGATTGTAGTGTTACTACTGGTGGATGTAGACCGTTGTATCCAGGGAGACAAGTGCTACAAAGTTTGTCAGCCCCATGCGAGACGTAAATTGTCTTAAGAACATAGTACTAATACTAATCTCGATCCAAGTTCTTTATTTAATAATTATTATTTTATTACTTTAATTTGAATATTTAATTAAATATCGAGCTGTATATTTAATTATTTTAGCATATTATTAATTATCTCATGACGTATTAGTATAATGATAGTTATATCTTAAATGTCATATGAAATATATATTTTCCAACAACTCATACTTCGAAGAAAGACCTAAGTATTGACCTATTTGCAATGTCTTCGAGGGACTTTTTTTTTTTTTTTTCAATCTACAAAAAGCACACTCACACTCATACTTTTTATCTATATATGAAAAGTTAAACCTTCACCTTTTTTGTATATTATTTATTTGGAGTTGATTAGGGTGTTGTATAAAATTCCCGACTATTTTTAATTTTTGACAAGAAATCCCCTGAAGATTTTTTTTTTTTTTTTTTACATAAAACCCCTTAAGTATTTAATTTGTTGCTAAGTGATGTTATAATAACGCAAATGTCCTTTAATATAAATTATATATATATATATATATATATATATATATATATATATATTAGTTCTTACCTTTTTAATTTTAAAAAAATAGAACTTTAAGAAAATTTTATAAAATTTTGGTTATCTTAAAATAATTTTTATTTTAAGTTTTCTTTTTATTTTTAATTTGAAAATAATAATTAAAAAAATTTTAAAAATTATTTTAAGGTATTTTCATTTTCTTTTGACGCGCAATTAGGAAAAAAAAATTGAAAATTTTTTAACACCACTTTTCCAAATGAGTTATTTGTATTAATTTCAAGAAACAACTTTCTTAAAGTTATATTAAGGGACATTTTCATCATAATAACTTGACTTTGCAAGAAATTAAATAGTTAGGGAAGTTTTATGTACCCTTTTTTCTATTGAAGGATTTTTTTGCCATAAATTGAAAGTTGAAGGGGTTTTGTGCAATTTTACCTTATTATTTCTTTATCCTTGTGCTATAGTCACACTCCTACGCGACCAACACGTGCTATACTCATGACGATACATTGTTTTGGCTGACTACAATTTTCGTATTGACTTATTCTACTTATATGGTGTTTGATAAAATTGAAAATTGTAAGTATTGCATTTTAAGCGCTTGTTAGTATAACTTGTTAGTATTGCATTTTAAATATTAAAATTTTAAGTGTTAAATGTATTAATTTGAAAACTTATTTAATATTATCTTATTTTTAAGCGTTGAATTCATTAATATTGTTTGTTAAATGTAAGAATCTGTTGTACATATTACATTTTTACACTTAATTATCTTCCATACAAATATCAAAATCAAAACATAAAATGCCTGTGTGTAAAGATACTAGTAGGAAATAATTCTATTCATGAAGTAATTACCTCAATGAAATCCAGTATCAAATCAATTTTCAGTCAACTATTTTAATTAGAGTTGTTTAATTATAATTGATATATTGTCACGTTTATTTGTATGAGAGATGATCAAAACTTAACTTTTCTCGCACAACTATTACATGTAAAATATTTTCTTGTAAATCTACACTGTTGAGAAGTAAATGAAGCACAACTATAAAATTATGTGGGTAAAATTGACAATGAGATGAAATGAACTAACATGAACTGAATGTATTATATATGAAAATAAAATATTTATGAAATGAGGTAGAATTCATGCCCAAATCATTCCATTTTTATTTATAATAATTTTATATCATAAAAAATAGTGCGAGCAGTTGCATTGCATGACAAAGAAAATAACAATGTTAAGACTTTTGAGACATTAGAGTAAACTAATAACAAAAATTCATTCATGGGAAACTCAAAGAGAGAACTGACAGAGGGAACAGAGATGGCAATAGGGAGAGAATTAATCAGCATGTTAATAACGTGGCACAATTAATTTAGTGACGTGTCAAAAGTTTATACAATCGCCGGTCACGGCATGTCACAGTCTATATCCGCTTCTTATATTGTTTATAAAAAATTGATTTGGGCTTTTTTGGTTGATCTGTACTTTTTTCTTGATTGATTTGGCTTCTTTGGCTGATTACTACTTAATTTATTATATTTATTCTCATTTGCTAATGTGATAGAAGATGGGAGAAAATTAGAGGTTAAGAGGATGTGCAGTTTTGGGACTGCTCACAGCACTGTCGCGGTGATGGTGCTTGTGTTGGGTTGGCACCTGTCAAGGTGAGGTGGTTGTGGTGGTGAGTCGCCAGTGAAGGTTAGAAAATTGGGAAGAGAAAGAAGATACGGAAAAGAGAAGAAGGTAGTGTTAAATCACATTTCACCAAATATATTTATCACCCTCATTGGTAAATGAAAAAAAAATATATATATATATATATATATATAAGAATTAAACTGAGCAAAAATTAATTCATTGTATTTAATTCAATAATAATAATAATAATAAGAATTAAAACAAATCAGACAATGACAGAAAAAGAAAAAAGAGCATGCATATATAGCAGATTATATTTCAGTTCAAAGTGTTTTTGATTTGTCTGAAACTTCTTCTAATGTTCTGCTGCATGTTTTCATCGCATGTAAATATGTAATAATGCATCCTCATACTGCTTTCCTAACTTCTCCATTAGCTAATGCATGCCTTGTGGGTGGACATTTACTCTCTGCATATAGAGGAGTTGCTACGTGGCAATACACTATTATTATTATTTTTTTCGAATATTCCGTGACAAGTAACATGAGGGCTAATTCCCCGACTGTGCTAGTTGAGATAATCAGGACCGAGGGGAGTTAAGACCCCGAGGGCATGTGTCCCTTCAATTTTCTTCCTCTCTTGTATTATATATATTATTTATAATAATATATATTTTTTATGAAAATAGAAAAAGTGCCCTAAATTTCTTGTAAATATAATATAATATAAGCACATACATAAAATTATGAATTTCATCAAAAAAAAAAAAAAAAATACAATATATCAATTTAACAATGGATATTAATATAATATCATAAAAATACCAAATTCAAAACATAAAATGTATGTGTGTAAAGATAATACGTACGTAGGAAATAATTCTATTCATGGAATAATTATGCTTCCTCGATGAGATCCAGTATCAATTCAATTTTCAATCAACTATTTTAATAAGAGTTGCTTAATCTACAATTGATCAAAACTTAACTTGTTTTTGTACAACTATTACGTGTAAAAAAATTTCTTGTAAATCTACACTATTGAGAGGTAAATGAAACATAAATATAAATTATGTGGGTAAAATTGGCAATGAGATGAAATAAAATAACATGAATTGAATGTATTATGAAAATGAAATATTTATTAATAAGGGGGTTAGAATTCATGCCCAGATCATTTCATTTTTATTTATAATAGTTTTACATAATAACAATAGTGGGAGCGGTTACATTATATGACCGTTGATTATAATAAATTCAAGTGAATCATATAGTGTTTATTACACTTATATTTTGTTAAATATTATTTATATCCACATTATTTGAGAAGAAAATAGCAATGTGAGTTGAAACTTTTGAGACATTGGAGTAAACTAATAACACAAATTTATTCATGGGAAATTCAAGGAGGGAACAGAAGTGAAAGAAGGAAACAGAAGTGGTAATAGGGAGAGAATTAATATTTGGCATACAAACATACCCAACCAGGGATGTCAATTTTTACCGCCCCGCCGGGGCCCCCGCCCCGTCCCGCCCCGTTAATAACGGATATGGGAACACTTGTTATACCGTTGGGGCGGACATGGATACAAATTTTGTACCCGTCGAGAGTTACGGGGCGGGTAAGGGTTCAATATACATATCCTAGGGGCCCCGCCCCGCATATAACTATATTTAATATATATATATATATATATATATATATATATATATATATAAGTTATTTTAGCGGCTTACCTAATTACCCATCTCTTATAATCCTAATTTGGGATGTAAACTTGGTATTAAATTTGCTTTTGTTTTGGTTATGGTAGAAGTTGGAGTTTAGAACTTCTTGTGATTTGGTTGTATTAAACTTTTATTTTTGTTTATTATGTTCTCTGAATTATGTTATGTGCATGTTATTTATTTATTTTTTTATTAGGATACATAATTTTATTTATGTTGTGTCATTCCTAGGCTTTGCACATTTAAATAGCAGGAGTTTAAGTTCCAAAAAGTGGGAGAAAAAAATTTGGTAGTGGGGCGGGCAAGGGGGCACAGTATTTCCTAACGGGGCGGGGTTGGATATGAAAATTCAACCCGTCGTGGGTCTCGGGGCGGGCATGGACTTGACAAAAATTAAAAGGGGCGGGGCGGGATTTAGAGAAACCCGCTCCAAACCCGCCCCGTTGCCATCCCTATACCCAACAAAACCTTAGCCATTTTTTATTTTAAGAATTTTTTCTATGTTGTAACTCATTTTCATTTATTACTTGAGCTACGAAGATTCAAAATTATTTAAATGTAAAATTGATATTAATAAAATATTTAAAACGACGCTTATAATTTAGTCATGTGCAAAAAGTAGTTTAAGTGAGAGTCTAAATCGTAAACAAACATGGTTATTTTTATAAATTGTTGTATTACCAATGAAATTCTCACATTATATACAAGCAATCTCTTCCAAATGAGATTCCTGTGTTAGATTTAATTATTTTTTATTTAAAATATATTAAATCGGGCTTGTTTGGAAGGCAATTGGTCCTCTTGCTATATATATGTATTGGTTCTTGAACTACGGATTGGGCTTTCGTCCAAAGGTTTGTTCATGTTAGGCTTTTCAGCCCACTTGTGACCCCCTGTAAATTTCCCCTTTTATATATATATATATTGTTTAACAATTCGGGGGAAAAAAAATATTAATCATTGCATTTAGATTCATATATAATACTACGAAAAATTGTTCAAAAATTAATTTATTGTATATATAAATATATTTTTTATTATCATATCCTTGTCATATCGGTATCTTGTTTTTTTGAAAATTATTGTATCACCGTATTCGTATTACTATACGTGCTTCCTAGACTTTATATATATAAACATATTAAATATATAGCTTTTAAATTTTAAATCTTGCATATTATAAAAATTGTATATTAATTCGTAGGTATCTTATATATATGTAATACCCCTAATTTTAAAAAGATAGTCTCGGTATTTATTTATTTATTTTAATTGTATTTTTAATTATTTAATTGATTATTTAACTAATTGTTTATGTGCTTAATTGAATTAGGTATTACTTGATTATTTGATTATGTGACTACGTGTTATTTGTATTTGTTTATGTGTTAATTGTTTAATTAGATTATGTTGAGGTTGAATTTCGCCGCGGTCTAGTACGACACCGTTTCCTGCAAAATAAGGATGGCAAAGTCAAACACCGGTGTGGTGCCGGCCGTTGACCCTCCGACGATCAAGTTAGCAAGGATTCTCGATAGAGAATTTTAATCGTAATTTGCTTAGTAGGAGTTTTTTTTGTGTGTCCCTTATTCCCGAGTCGTCTTTGTCTTTATAGTCACTTCCCTTATTCTTGATAAGGGAGTTTCATCGTCCTTAGCCCATGGAGCCTACCTCGTGGAAATCCTATCCTTGATAAGATTTGAACTTATCTCATGACAAATCCTATCCTAGATACGATTTGTCATCATTCTTATCTAATAGAATGGTTATCCTTAATAACGAGATATTATCGTCTGAGAGTTGGAAAAATCTGGTGGCAGGTCAATATTTAATTCCCTTTTTTGTTAAGCCAAGATAGGCTAGGGTTATTTTTCCCTATCAGTTGCCCCCTATTTCTGAGTACGTGGTGGACCAAGGAAATACTTTCTATATTCCATTTGTTTCCTTTTTACTACAGGCCCCTTCCATATTGTAGTAGGATTCCTTTACAAGAACTTCACTGTTACTTGAAAAAGAATTTTCTTTCCTATAAATAGATAAATATATATATTTATTTATTTACCTTCCTTTCTTTTTGGTCTGAAATCCTCCAAACTGGATCCTAACTGTGAGTTTATTGTGGATCGTTGTAGATACGTAATTAGGTCAAGTTGTCTCTACCAGGTTATTAGTGTAATTACAAAGTAGTTTCGCTATTTTCGCGATATCCGATACCTCATCATGTTCATGCAAAAAAATAACTTGAATACTGAATCTCAATCCGAGGACTCAACCTCTGAAAGTGTTGAAGAACTCGATCCTGACAATGCTGATGAATCTGGTGTTGATTACTCCTCAAGACCAAGGACTGCTTTTTCCAAGCAACCTCCTCGTGAAGGAGAATCCTTAATGAAGGATGAGAATTTACAAAGGTGTAGAGTTAAATATTCCATTCCTTCATCTATTCGTCTTCACAAACCCAAACCAGAAGATAGATGTTCTTCTATTCGTTTGGGTGAGGTATGTTTTTTCGAGTCGACTTTTGCTGCGGGCTTGCGTTTTCCGATTCATCCATTTGTAGAAGAAATTCTTTCTCATCTGAAGATAGCTCCTTCTCAAATTGCTCCTAATTCATGGAGAATTATTATAGGCTGTTTGATTGTTTGGGGAAAGTGTGGCAATGGCCGTCTAACAGTAAATCAATTCCTGCATTTTTATTATCCCAAGAAGAAAAAAGACAATTTTTGGTACTTCCAGTGTAGATCAAAGAAGACATTCATCCTTGTTGCAACCCATGAAAATAATAAAGGTTGGAAGAGTCGTTTCTTCTTTATTTCCGGTGCATACGGGAAATTTCCAACTATTTGGAATAATTCAGATCCAACAGGTAAGATTTATATGTATATAGTTTCCAAATTAAATTTTTTTTTTTTTTTTTTGTACCCGAGGGAGGGTACTGTTCATGAATAATACCGCGGGTACTATTCATGAATAGGATTTTTTTTTTTTTTTTTTTGTGCACCCGAGGGAATAGTACCCTCGGGTACTGTTCATGAACAGTACCCTCAGGTACGATTCATGAATAGGAATTTTTTTTTTTAGGTGCAACTTATTATTCTTTTTCCCAGAATTTAAGGAAAAACCAACCCTCTCCATTCCAGAAGCCGAGCATGTTGGTAATGCCTCTTCTTACCCAGTAAAGACCTTTAGCGATCTCATAACTGACGAGGCTTTAGATTTGTATGTACGAGCTCATAGCTCAAAGGAAACCTCCACCCACTTAGAGAAAGGTAAGAAAAACAAACATACTTATATGTGAACTTATTGATTTTTAGTTAATATCTCATTAAGTATTTCCCTTATTACTTTTTATGCAGGCAAGAAGCTCAGTAAAAGACTCCTAGCCCAAGTCCGGTCAAGTAATCTCCCTTCTACTCCTGCTTCAAAAAAATTACGAAGGGTAGGAGAAGGGAATCATGGTACATCCGCAAGCCATGGAGTGTTATCAGGTCCTACTCTTGTACCTCTAGGTTTCAGCGGATTTGGTGGGGTTCCTACTAGTTTCGAAAGTTTTTGTTCAGTATCAACCAACCAAGCCTTTTCCCATGGGGAATCGATTCTCGATGACGCTAATGTCGCGAATGACAGGTTACATAAAATGGTAGTAAAAGACGACACTGCCAGATTGCAGAGTTTGCCAGCATCTGAGCTTTCAAAGAAATTTCTTCATCTAATCAGCCAGGTGAGATTTTACCCTTATTATGCGCATCTCTTTTTTTTTCGTTTATTTATTTATTTATTTTTAACTGTTCGCCACTATTTATTTATTTATAGGGCACTACATACTCTGTTGTTATCGCCAAAGAATACGAGAAGCTTTCCTTAGAGATGGCTTCCCTCAAGGCTAAATATGAAGATGTTACTTCTACACTTAAAATAAAAGAAGATGACTTGACTAATGCAAAATTAAACTTTCAAGATGAGAAAGTGAAACTTACCAAAGAATACTCTGATAAGCTGGAATTCGAGAAGCTAGCTGCCGTGGAGAGTTTTAAAAATTCTGATGAATTCAAGGTGCTCATAGGTAAGGCTTGCTGTGATGGTTTTGACCGGTTCAAAGCTCTTGTCGGCAAAGATCGTCCAGACATAGACTTTTCTAGGTATGACGTTCTAAGTGAGAGCGAAGAGGAAGATTGAATTCCATAGTATTAGTCATATATATATATATATATATATATATTAGGTTTTTTGATTTCTCAGTATGTTGTTCCTTTAAAACTTTTCAGAATATCTCTGAATCCAGAGAATAGTTGCTCTACTTTTGTCTTTCATGGTATTGTTTCATACTTGTTGTTTCCTTATACAGAACTCATTTTACTTTCCCAGGCTTCACTCAGCCCGTCCTTCTTTCGAAGGAACATATTTTTACGAGCTTCACCCAGCTCGTCCCTTTAGTAAGGAAAAGTCACTTATTTCTTTTAATAAAGAAAGGGACTTAATGTGTCACTAGTCCTTATGTGACATATAAAATTCAGTAGAAACACGTGCAATAAATACGAATAACTATTTTATTAAAGACCTATCGAAAATAATAATCGATAGTTGAATATTAGCATCCGTTACACACTGGTCTGCTTTATTGTAGCTAAAAACATTCTATCACTTTTAAAAGTGAGATAATAAAATAAAACACAGCTTGGCATGAGTACCTACTGGTAATATTTCCTCAAATGTTCTGCATTCCACGGGTGGGGAAGCTGGCTCCCACCAAGTGACTCTAACCAGTATGCCCCCGGTCTGTTGCTTTTGGTTACTCGATAAGGGCCCTCCCAATTGGGAGCTAACTTTCCTTCCCCCTTTTTCTTAGTAGCCGGGGTAACCTCGCGAAGCACCAGGTCTCCTGGCTCGAACCTCCTTGGCTTGACTTGGGCATTATAGTACTTGGATATCATCCGCTGGTAAGCCGCAACCTTGACCTGGGCCTGCTCCCTTTTCTCTTCTACCAGGTCTAGGTTTAATCGTAGTTCCACTCCGTTCTGTTGAGGTTCAAAATACTTGGTTCTGAAGGTAGCAACCTTTGTTTCTACCGGAATCACAGCTTCACTTCCAAAAGCTAACCCAAAAGGGGTCTCCCCAGTAGGGGTTCTTACGGTAGTGCGATAGGCCCATAAAACTCCGGGTAGTTGTTCAGGCCACAAGCCCTTGGCCTTTTCTAGGCGCGTCTTGATCATCTTCAATATTGTCCTATTCATGACTTCAACCTGCCCATTGGCTTGGGGATGGGCAGGAGAGGAGAAATGAACTTTGATCCCAAGTTCATTACAAAAATCGAGGAACTACTCACTTTCAAACTGCTTCCCATTATCGGTCACAATTACCTTCGGTGCTCTGAACCTGCAGATTATTGTCTTCCAGAAAAACTTTTTTACTTCATTCGCTCCAATATGAGCTAATAGCTCAGCTTCTACCCATTTGGTGAAATAATCGATAGCCACAATTACGTATTTAGTTTGTCCCTTCCCTTGGGGTAAGGGGCCGATTAGGTCTGTCCCCCATTGGGCAAAAGGCCACGGCCCTGTAAGAGGGGTTAACTTTTCTGCTGGTTGTTTTGGGACATTGGCGAATCTCTGACACTTGTCACATTTCTTCACAAACTCAAGTGCATCTGTCCTCATAGTAGGCCAAAAGTATCCTTGTCGGATAGCTTTATGCGCTAGTGATCTGCCCCCAGCATGATTTCCACAAAGGCCTTCATGTATGTCCTTTAGAATGTAATTTGCCTCATCAATGGAGACACAATGCAAGTAGAGTAGAGAAAATCCCTTCTTGTAGAGAACCCCATCAACGAGGGAATATTTTGCCGCACGCATCCTAATCTTTCGTGCTTCCATGCGGTCCTGAGGTAGCTCTTCGTTCTCAATGTACCTGATAATGGGTTCTGCCCACTCCATGCCATGGGCCACCTGGTGTATTTTCTGTGGCCAATCCCAGACCGTGCTCGGCTCATCCAAATATCCCACGGGTATGGCTTTATCTTCCTCTGTGGTTGCCAGTCGAGCCAGGGCGTCTGCCTGCGCATTCTCTTCTCGGGGAATCCGGTGAATAGAAAACTTCTTAAAAAAACCCTTGATATCCTCTATCTTATGTAAATAGGTCTTCATCTTCTCATCCTTGGCTTCATATTCCCCCTGGACTTGTCCAGTTATTAGTTGAGAGTCAGTATATGCTACTAGTCGTTCAACTTCCAAAGCTTTCGCCATCCTGAGGCCTGCTAGGAGGGCTTCATACTCTGCCTCATTGTTGGTTGCTTTAAAACCAAACCTGAGTGCATATTTGATGCATTCCCCATTTGGGGAGATAATTACTAGCCCTGCCCCACTTGCACGGGCGTTGACAGACCCATCCACATATAACGTCCAAGTAGATTCGGCTTCTTCCTGCTTATCTGCAGCATGCTCGGGCCCATTTTCTGGTGTGAATTCCGCTATAACATCTGCCAGTACCTGGGCTTTTAAGGCCGTTCGGGGTTTGTATTGGATATCGAACTCTCCAAGTTCTACCGACCACTTCATGAGTCGCCCTGAAGTATCAGGTTTGCGGAGAACCTGCCTAAGTGGTTGGTCCGTCAATACTATTATTGTATGAGCTTGGAAGTAAGGCCTGAGTTTCCTCGCGGAGATAACTAGAGCAAATGCCAACTTTTCTATCCTTGGGTATCTTTCTTCCGCCCCCCTGAATGCACGACTAATATAATATACCGGTTTTTGGTTTCCATCCTCTTCGCGGACCAAGGCTGAGCTTACTGCCGACGGAGAAACTGGCAAGTACAAATACAACTGTTCTCCTTGCATCGCCCGCGACAATAATGGTGGTGAAGTGAGATACTCCTTTAGCTCTGTAAAAGCTTGCTCGCAGTCAGGGGTCCATGAAAAAGCTTTCCTACGCACACGGAAAAAAGGCAAACACCTATCGGTCGCCCTGGAAATCAACCTGTTCAGAGTTGCGATCCTTCCTGTCAATCCTTGAAGTTCCTTGGTCGATGCTGGAGACTGCATGTTGAGAATCGCCTGGACCTTCTCAGGGTTAGCTTCTATCCCTCTTCTACTTACCATGTAACCGAGGAATTTCCCAGAGGAGACTCCGAAGGCACATTTACTTGGGTTGAGCTTCATCTGGTGTTTCCTGAGGACTTGGAACGTTTCCTGTAGATCAACCAAATGGTCTTGAGCTTTCAAGCTTTTTACCAGCATGTTATCGATATACACTTCCATATTCCTTCCGATTTGGTCCTTAAACATCAGGTTTACTAGCCGCTGATATGTTGCACCAGCATTTTTTAACCCAAAAGGCATCACCTTATAGCAATATAAACCTCTGTCCGTGATGAAAGAGGTTTTATCTCTGTCTGGCGTGTGCATTGAGATTTGGTTATACCCTGAGTATGCATCCATAAAACTGAGCAGCTCATCGCCAGCTGTCCCTTCTACCAACATATCAATTCTTGGCAGAGGGAAACTGTCTTTGGGGCACGCCTTATTTAAATCCGTAAAGTCTACACAGAACCTCCATTTTCCATTGGC
The DNA here is from genome assembly GCF_030987335.1 of Cornus florida. NCBI lineage: Eukaryota > Viridiplantae > Streptophyta > Magnoliopsida > Cornales > Cornaceae > Cornus > Cornus florida. The sequence goes on from NW_026775576.1 coordinate 53,206,554, forward strand.
CTTTTTTACCAAAACAACATTGGCCAACCAGTCGGGATAATGAACCTCCTGGATGAAATCAGCTTTCATAAGCTTATTCACCTCTTCTGATATAGCCATGTTCCTTTCCGCGGCAAATGTTCTTCGCTTTTGCCTGATAGGTTTGAATGTAGGATCTGTGTTTAATCAATGCTCAATCATAGTTGGATTAATACCGGGCATGTCTTCATGTGACCAAGCGAATACATCTTGATTCTGTCTGAGGAACTGTATAAGAATATTTGTGAAATCTGAGGGGAGCAGAGACCCTATCTTCACCTTTTTTGTTATGTCAGTGTCATTCAAGCATATCTCCACCAAGTCCTCGATTGGCTTAGCCCGGTCTTGCTCATTCTCTTCAACTTCATCAACAATCAAAGCCTCCTGCTGTCTCTTTTCTTTGAGAGAGGCAACGTAGCATTCTCTGGCAATGGACTGATCTCCTCTTAGTTCGCCCACGCCATGCTCGGTAGGGAAGCGCATTAATAGGTGATAAGTCGAAGTGATAGCCCTCATCGAATTTAAGGTCGCTCTTCCTAGGATGACATTGTAAGCAGATGGACAATCCACCACCAGGAAGTCGACCATGACAGTGACTTGTTTTGGGCTGGTTCCTGCAGTGACAGGAAGGATGACTGCTCCTAGAGGATAGACTTTGTCTCCCGTGAATCCCACCAATGGTGATCTGGTAGGTCTGAGTTTCTCCTTACCAATCTTCATCTTGCTGAATGCATCAAGAAAAATGATATCAGCTGAACTTCCATTATCTACCAAGATTCGCCGAGTATTATAGTTAGCGATCATCATGGTGACGACAAGAGGGTCGTCATGAGGTTGCTGCACATCTTTCATGTCTTCATCTGAGAATGTAATAACTGGATCACCTAAACGAGGCATCTTTCGATGTTGAATCTGTACTCCCACTTCGCACACCTCAGATGAGCTTCGCATTCTCCTTGCATAGGCCTTACGGGCTGAGCTCGATTCTCCACCTCTTGCACACCCCCCGGCTATGACCCTGATCTCTCCTATTGGTTATTGATCAGGAGGGTGGTTATCTCTGCCTGCTCTTAGTGGGTTAATGTCGGTTCTGTCATTCCCCACAATAAATTTTCGCATGTGCCCCCTTCGGGTCAGAGTCTCAATTTGATCCTTAAGGTCGAAGCAATCCTCTGTAGCGTGCCCATGGTCTTTATGGAACCTGCAATACTTATCACGAGGTCTCCTTGCCGGATCTGACTTCAACTTCGGTGGCCACTTCAGATATGGTTCATCCTGGATCTGTAGGAAAACTTGATCTATCGGCATATTTAAAGGAGTGTAATTTGTATACCTCTCCGTGTTCTTATAGCGAGATGCCCTTTCATTCTGGTTGACCATGGGTTTCTTATACTTGGTTTCCTTTTCATCTCTGATCGTCAGGGCCGGCCTTTTCTTGTCTGACTTCTTATCCTCCCCTTCTTTTCCCTTTCTCGCAATCATTGCATCTTCAGCATTCATATATCTTTTAACTCGAACCAATAACTCGGCCATGTTGGTAGGAGGTTCCTCTGATAAAGAGAAGAGAAATCTTGAGGTTTGAAGTCCTTCCATGAAGGCGGCTAGGGCCACCTTGTCATCCGCTTCCTCCACCTGTAACATCTCTGTGTTAAAACGACTAATGTAATCTCGCAGTGACTCTCTCTTCTGTTGCTTCACAGCACAAAGCCCTTACTCAATTCTTCAAAGGTTTCGATGGTTCCTGGCTTTAGTTTGTTGAACCATACCCGTGCTGATCCTTTAAGAGTCGTTGGGAAAGCCCTGCACATGATCTCATCCGGCATCGCGTGTAGGTGCATAAGCGCCTGAAAAGTCTCCAAGTGGTCGAGGGGATCTTTAGTTCCGTCGAAACTTTCAATTGTGGGCATTCTAAATTTGCTTGGCAAAGGGCATTTCATAACCGAGGGGCTGAATGGCAAATTGGTTTTCTGCACCAAACCATCTATGGCTGCAATGCCTTTTCCCTTCATGGCCTGCATCACACCCTCCATTTTTGCCTTGAGATCCTGCATCTCTAGGTCAACGTGGGAAATTTCCTCGGTCTTTTCAATGACAGTTGTGTCTTCATGGGGTCGGGAACTCCGTGGAAGAAAGGGGTGGATCACCTCTCTATGTCGATTTCCCACCTGGCTTTGTTCAACTTCGGTCTCATGTCGGGGAGGATGAGTATCCTGCTCTTCCAGATTCCCATTACCCCTGTTTGGATTCGAGAGGTCTTGGCGTGGCAAGCCCTGTTGAACAGGTGGAACAAGGTGTTGCAGGAGTGCTACATTTTGTTGGATCAACTGATCCATACCCTGATTCAGAGTTTGGACCTGCAGTTCCAACGCTGCAAATCGTGTTTGGTTATTTGGGACGTCTAGATTTTCACCCGACTCTTCCCTTTGACCAGATCCCTGCGATGGTGTTCCTTCGGTAACCATACCGGACCGTAAACGTCTATACCCAACGAGTAATAAATCGATTCAAGGGAATCGCTGTTCCCACAGACGGCGCCAATTGTTGAGGTTGAATTTCGCCGCGGTCTAGTACGATACCGTTTCCTGCAAAATAAGGATGGCAAAGTCAAACACCGGTGTGGTGCCGGCCGTTGACCCTCCGACGATCAAGTTAGCAAGGATTCTCGATAGAGAATTTTAATCGTAATTTGCTTAGTAGGAGTTTTTTTTTTGTGTGTCCCTTATTCCCGAGTCGTCTTTGTCTTTATAGTCACTTCCCTTATTCTTTATAAGGGAGTTTCATCGTCCTTAGCTCATGGAGCCTACCTCGTGGAAATCCTATCCTTGATAAGATTTGAACTTATCCCATGACAAATCCTATCCTAGATACGATTTGTCATCATTCTTATCTAATAGAATGGTTATCCTTAATAACGAGATATTATCGTCTGAGAGTTGGAGAAATCTGGTGGCAGGTCAATAGTTAATTCCTTTTTTTGTTAAGTCAAGATAGGCTAGGGTTATTTTTCCCTATCAGATTATGTGCTTAAATGGTATTTTGATTAATTATAAATTAAATATTTTATTTTTATTTTATGGTTTTGGTTAGTAATAATGAGTCAACTAATTACGTCCCATGGACTACTTGGATAAGAGGTTGGATGGGTATGGATTATTACCCATGGGTAAGTGTGTATATATATATATAGATATATATTATATACATATATAAAAGGGAAAGTAATCTATTAATTACTTTTATGGTAACTTAGGTAGTAATATTTAATCTGATGTATATGTTTTATATTTATATAATAAAAATATACATAAATTTGATACGTGTTATGTTTTAAGTTACTTTATAATATTATGGTAACTTAAGTATTATTTGATAATTCATTAATAAATAATGGGATGTGTATAATTTATTTATTTAATAAAGATATGCATAAATTATATACGTAACATAGTTTACTTACCTTTTTTAATTTACATAAAAGGGAAAGTAATTTATTAATTACTTTTATGGTAACTTGGGTAGTAATATTTAATCTGATGTATATGTTTTATATTTAAATAATAAAAATATACATAGATTTGATACGTGTTATGTTTTAAGTTACCTTAGAATATTATGGTAACTTAAGTATTATTAGATAATTTATAATAAATAATGGGATATATATAATTTATTTATTTAATAAAGATATACATAAATTATATTCGTATCATGTTTTAGGTTACCTTATAATATTATGGTAACTTAAATTATTATTAGATAATCTGCTAATAAATAATGTGATATATATAATTTATTTATTTAATAAGGATATACATATATTTAATAAGGATATACATAAATTATATTCATATCTTGTTTTAGGTTACCTTATAATATTATGGTAACTTAAATATTATTAGATTATCATTTTAGTTTCTTGTTAGCATTTTATTTATTCTTCTTTATTCTTTTGTACTCTGTATTCGTTTATTATCAATTTGTTTTGATATCTTCGGGTATTCGTGCGTGGGCCTGGCCAACCCGTATCCGAAAATCCGGGGATATCACAGTTGGTATCAGAGCCTGACCCAGCCGGAAGTGTGCCGACGGGAACGTCGGGCCTCTAAGGGGGGTGGATTGTGATGACCTTGTGGGCGAGTGTGCCGTGGGCAGGTGCGAGAGACACTGTCAGGCTACCACACTGGCGAGCTGCGGGTGCACAGTCCCACATCGCTTGGGTAGAGAAAAGGTGAAGTGCTTATATGTAAGTGTGTCATTTCCAATTGGTATGAGGCCTTTTGGGGTGAAGCCCAAGAGCAAAACCGTACAGGCTCAGATCCAAAGCGGACAATATCATATCATGTGGTAGAGTGGGTCGTTACAATATATGTGTGTGTATAAATCAGGGGCGGCTGGAGCCTTCCCGAGTTAGGCGGTTGTCTTTAATTATTAAACTTTAACGTTTCTTTTAATTATTAAACTTTAACATAGAGAAATTTGACAATTGACTTAAAAGATTTCTATACTTTATGCTTTTTTTTAGGGGCCCCCAATTTTTTTTCTTTATATATTATAACTTACCAAAATATTTTATTTTCTTATATTATTAAACCTCAACAAATACAAAGTGTGCCCAAAATATTTCTATCCTTGTATTATTATAAAATATATATATATTTTTTTTGCTCTTTCACCCTCATTACATCAACATACATACACACACTAAATATTAAATATATATTTAAGTGAAAATTGGTGAAACTTTCTATATTTTTCGAAGACTCCTATTAACTTTTATTTTCTCTTTTTTTCTTACTCCTTATATATTTTTTCTCCTCTCTCATTATAAATTTTTTTTTTTTTCATCTTCTCCACTGTTACAATTTATAATATCACAATCTCATTTTGTAATAAGATTTTGAATACACTTATATTCTATTAAAGAATTTATTGGAGTATTATACCAAATTATTCAAAATCAGTTTCGATTATTCTATAACTTAAATTAATTTATAGTTTTATTAATTTTTGTTATCTTAAAATTATATATTTTGTTTATAATTTTTATTTATATGATTAAATGTAACTATTAGAAAGCATATGGCCAATTAATTAACAATGGAACAAGAGTTTGGAAAAAATTTAGTGATAGGTTTAAAAATCACAAAATAAATAATTAGCATAATACTGACATAAATATATGGATAGATTTAATTAAAAAGCCACTTTATTTTTTTCGCGTCAGGCCTCAAATAACATTGAGCCGCCCCGGTGTAAATCCTCAATTATTTATTCAATTTAATGATTATATCAATGTGGTCAAAATGTTAAGAAATAGAGAGTTGAAAGAGAAGGCTAATTTTGTCATTTCATATGTTAAGGGTACATGAATCATTTCATATTTTTGGTAGGGATAACTCAGAAACTTCACCAAGGGCAATTTCGGTCAATAAGTATTAGCACCCTTTTATATTTGGACAATTGGAAAGCTCACCATAACTTTAACCAAAGTTTGGTGCATACTATTTTACCCTTTTAGATAAAGGTGGGAGTCGTGAAAACATAGTGCAGCAATATATAAAAAGAAAAAATATATTTTTAACAAATTTAATATAATTTAATAATATTTGTTTAAATATCTCCGACGAATCTATCTATTGTGATAAGAAGTGAAAATGATTATTAAATTAGTACTTCATTTGTTTAGATGTAAAATATTTTTTAAAATATATATTTTTATTTTTTAGTATTTAATTGTCTTAAAATATTTGTAAAGAAAAATTTTATTGAAATTTAACAAAAATAACATATTCAAGAATATTTATGAATTTTAAGCAAGTTATTTTATATACTCGCTCGATGGAATTGATTTTAACCTCGATGTAAATTTTTACCAAATTTCGAAAATTTAAAAATAAAAAAATATTTTACCTGTAAAAAAAAAAATATTTTCCAAAACCAATATTTTACGTCAAAACAAATGGAAAACGATAAATCACTTGCACATTGGGGTTCGCAAGATCTCATTACATTTATGTTCTATACTATAAAATATAAAAGATTTAAAATAGTGAATTCCCATTACATTACAGATCAAAACAAGAGAATTAAAGATTTAACCTTTCAATATGAGTATAATATGAGTATAGCCGTATTTTTTTTCGCTTTCTAGAAGAAAAATGATGAGTGTATGCGAGTATTTTGAGATGAGAAAAAATTAAAAATCCATTAGCTAGAAATTTAATTCAACATTTACCACAACGGTCCAACCTTTGCTCCCTCAAAAGCTAAAGAATCTACGGTTGTACCTCTATTAAATTTGTTCTCTCAAAAACTTGTAAAGCATAAACAAAATTCTGAAAATATAAATATTAGAATATTCAAATTGTCTTAGAAAGGCAAGTTTATCAACCCATGATTAAATACTTCAATAGAGATCGTAGTTCATTGCTTATTTCCTCTCTCGTATTCCTCAACGCATCTTCATTGTTCATTCCACCATTTGCCCACAGCCCTACAAGAAGAACAATCGTCTCATTCTCTTATCTTATCTTTTCAATTAAGGAAGATGAATATGATAATAATTTTTTGGATGAGATTACAAATTAAAAAAATATTTTGAAAGGTATACAAGCAACGATTTTCGTCTACAATTTTAATTGTCTTAAGAATTATGACATGAATAAACTTTATAAATTTTGCCTCTCGCAAACACGAGAAAACTTTACGATTCTTTACGTGAAAGTTATAAAAGTAATCAATCATTTCATGTCTAAAAAAATCCATAAATGTCAAGAAAAAAAGTGTGGGAGACATAAAAATAGATGTATTGCATGTACTATTTATGTGCATTTATTAATGTTAGTTGAATCCCTTGATAATGTTGGAGAGACAATTTTAGTGATTCAATTGAGGATTCCTCTCAATTGGAAGTCCATATAAATAGAACAATCATACAATACTATATATTTTATATAATAATCATGTAACGTAACGTCGAAACATATAACTTTTGCATGTCTAGATAAATAAAACAATCATATGATACATTTATACGATACAATATATTTATATTCGGTAAGTGATCCTCTACGTGTTAGTTAACCAACCTTGACAGTGCAAACGCTTGTAGATATGTTTATTGGTAACTGATTTGGATTGTTTGGATGATTAATTTGGATTGTTTGTTGATTGATTTGACTTGTTTGGTGATTACCACTTAATTTATTATATTTTTTTTTATTAAGATTTTTTTTTTTTTTTTGGATAAATAAAAAATTGAAGGTTTGCTGTGTGAATTGAGAATTTTATAGATAGAAGATGCGAGATAATTAGAGATTATGGAGGATGCATGTGTGTGTGTGTGTGTGTGTGTGTGTGTGTGTATATATATATATATATAATGAAAGAGTGTTGGTTCACATTTCAACAATATCAGATACTACTATTTATCACTTTCATTGCTAAATGATACAAACATATATATATATATATAGATTTGACCTTTCATTATGCATCCAAAATGAAATCTAGTGGTATTTTTTTTTGCTTTTGAGGAGAGAAAAAAAAAATAAATAAATAAAAAATTATTAACTAGGAATTTAATTGAACATTCACTCCAGCCTCCAATCTAATCAGAGTGGACCCGCTTTGAGTAAATATTATATGGGTTCACCTCTATTAAATTTTTTTTTTTAATCCCTTTCTACCTCCATCAAAATTCGCTCCCTCAAAAGGTTGTATAGCTTCTACCTCTATTAAATTTGCTCCCTCAAAAGCTCGTAAACCATAAAATAAAAAAAATTAAAAAAATAAAAATAAAAACTGAAAAATAGGAAGTTTAGAATGATCAAATTGAGAGGGACGAAGCATTGCTAAAAAAAAATTTCGTAAAATTTTTTGATTCGTAAAAACAAATACTAGAATGAGAGAGACCTGGTTCGGGGGTATCAGAACCCCCGCCATCTCCATCAGGCGTGTGACTAGCCTGCGAAAGTGAATATGATGAATAGAAGGGTTTTGTGCCTCTCCTAGAGTTCGTAGTTCATCTACCTATTCCTCTTCAACATACCTCAATGGAGATCATAGTTCATCGACCCTGTCCTGTCTCGTATCTTTCAATACATCTCCACTGTTCATTGCACCATTTGCAACAGGCTGTAAACCCTACAAAAAAAAAAAAAAAAAAAAAAAAAAAAAAAGACATCGCCTTTATGCAACTTGAAGGCCAATCACCTCTGGTATTTTTGTTTCAATTAAGAAAGAAGAATACGAAGAAAACGATAATACTTTTTCAACACACAATTTTTATTGTCTCAAGAATTTTAATGTGAATAAACTTTACAAATTTGCCTTGTAAATATGAGAAAACCTTACATGAAAGATATAAAAACAATCAATCATTTCATGAATAATAATAATAATAAAAAAACCACAAGTGTCTGAGAGAAACTGTGGAAGACATAAAATAGATGTAGTGTAATATTTATGTGTATGAAGTTGTGAACATATACGGAGACACAAAATAGATGTAGTGTAATATTTATATGTATTAATGTTAGTTGAACCCTAGAAAATTTTGGAGTGTGTTATACTGTTATGCCTTTTTCTTATCTTTATTTATTGTATTTTGTTTTTCCTTTTGGAATGGTTAATCAATGTATAAATACGTAGTAATAAATAACTGTACATAGGCCCACTATAGGTGGAATGGGCCATTCAGGCCGAGCAAAAGTTGATTGAAACCAAAATGAGCAACCCAAATAAGACAATCCCAAACTGGACCTAAGATACTAAGCCCAATGCAAAGAGACATCCAACTTAAAATTGTCCATTTCTGTGTATGTATGTGTCAGTGTGTGTGAATAAATCTGTTCAAAGTATTACCTCTGTGAAAATTCTCAGCGCTTCTTCTTTGCTTCTTGTTTTCATAACATGTAAGGCTGCATCCTGTGATCAAATCAATAGCCACTAAAATTAAAAATAAAACTATAATTTATTTAAAAAAAATATTGAAAATAATAATAATAGCATTACTTACCCTTGCAAATTGAATTTGATTAGAAGTAAGGGCCCGTGGCTCTTTCTCAATTAACAACTCCCCCTCATTTTCAGAGAGTGATTCAATTGATGAGTACTCACTATCACTTCCAACCACTGATTCACTCTCCATTGAAATATAATTAGAAAATTACAGAGAGATAGAGAATCGATACAAAAAATGAGTGAAGATACTTGATATAATCGTCAACGCTGCGAACAGTATAACATAACGTGTCGACATATAACCTCTGCATGTTAGTAACGTGGCGCACTTAATTTAGTGACGTGTCACAAGTTAACACGACCGCTCACGGCGTGTCACAGCATCTGTTTCCCGAAATTGCTTATCAAAAATTGATTTGAGTTTGATCTGGGTTTTTTGTTGATTGATTTGGCTTGTTAGGGTGATTAATTTATTATATATATTCTCATTACACTCGTAGATTTTAAACTAAATTATTAGGGTTGCTAAAGACGGGAGAGAATTAGAGGTTAAGGAGGATGTGCAGTTTTGGGACAGGTACATGGCTCACGGCACAGTTGCGGTGACTGTGCTTGTGGTGGTTTGCAGCCTGGCAGCTGTCATGGTGAGGTGGTTGTGGTGGTGTGCCGCTAGTGAAGGTTAGAAAATTGGAAAGAGAAGATGAGTGTTGTTAAATCATATTTCACCAGTTAGAAATATATTTATCACTTTCATTGCTAAATAAAATATATATATATATATATATATATATCTATATATATAAGAATTAAACTGAACAAAAATTCATTGTATTTAATTCAAAAATAATAATTATTGAAACAAATCAAACAATGACAGAAAAAAAAAAAAAAAAAAAAAAAAAAATTTATTTTTTATTTTTTATTTTTTTTATAATATGAGAATTCAAGTTCAAAGTGTTTTTAATAAATCATAAATTACCTCTGAAAATTCTTCTAATGTACAGCTGCTTGTTTTCATCACATGTAATACTGCTCCTCTCAATGGATGTCTTGTTGCTGCTGCTTCCAATACAAACACATCTTAGTAATGTGGGACGATTATGGTGTACCTTACCAAAAACAGGCTATAAATTGGTAGGAAGCCCACTTAAATGTGGCCCGCATTGTAGATTGGGCCGTCTTAGTGGGTCATGAAGCTTTGACAGCTCATGATCGTCATTGAATGAAAACCCAATCCCTTTTTGGTCATTTTACTTTTTATTTTTTTATTTTTTATTCTCTTGATGCTTAAAATGAAAAAATAAATAAATAAATAAATAATTAAAAGGTGAAATTGAATTGCGAAGAGAGAGAGAGAATAGAGAGTGATTTGAGAGCAGAGAGGCCATGGATGAGTTTGAATTTCAACGCCTTCTTAATCTCTTCCCCGTCGTCCGGCCCCGCGATTACCATGTAAACCCCCCCTCTCTCTTCTCTCTCTTTTAATATATATATATATGTATGTATGTATGCATGCATGTGTTTCAGTATATTCCCTTTCCCTTCCCCTAAATTACTGCTCTTATATAGATTGTGGATTTTTTTCCCTTGATTATTCGGATTATAAAGTATTAAGGACATGATATTAATGATTATCTTGCTTCAAATTTCCAATATAATAATGATTTTTTCTTTTCTGAATATTTTGGGTATTCTGTAGATTTCTGTGATTCCCAATTATTTGATCTTATAAATGCTTAACAACACTAGATGGAGGGTTTGTGTGTGGTGGTGGGTGGTACACAGTAGTAGTAGTATGTAGTAGGAATAGTAATGTGGGAGTTTATTTGATTTGGGTATTTTATCCATTCTAACAATATGTCTAAGTCATTTATATTTGTTTACACTAGTGAGGCACTTTGGATTTAGATAACTAATCCTTCCCTAAAATAAAATTGTGAGCATTTTGAAGGGTGGTATGAAGATAGATCGTGTATGGCGAGCAATCACACTTGGTCTTTAAAAACCAAAGACCCAAAAATTGCATCTTTATAAGTTTCAAGAACTAGCAAAAATGCTTAGTATGCTGTGGAAACTCAAAGCAACTTTTTATGAGAGTCACTACGTTAGATCATGGTAAAATAGCAGCTAATTATAAGAGTCACGTGGGTTGAACATGACAACAACTATAATGCCTTCAATTGATTGGATCTTTAGTATTTGATTTTTAGTCTCTATCAATCCAGAAACCAATAGACGTTGTAGTCATTCTTTTAAGTGATTGGGCAGCATGAAACTCCATTCTAACATCCTTTAAGTTTTATTCGATTTATCCTGTAAATATGTGGAGCAATCTTAGAGACCTCTTACCCTAAAAATTGATTTGCCCCTTAAACTATGTATAAGTCATTATGCTGGTATGGACGAAGGGTCCGTTTAGCATAGCTTTTACTTCTGCTTTTTCGTAGAAGAAAAAGAGAAGCAGAAGATATCACACTTCTATTTGACTCATGTGTTTGTTTGGCAAAATATTTGTTGAAGCACTTATACTACTGAAATAACTATTTTACCCTTATAATGTTTTTTTTTTGTTTTTTTTTTTTTTTGTTTTGTTTTTTGAACTGTTCGATAACATAAAGTAGTAACTCTTTTCTAAACACATAAAAATAAACCAAAAGCTTCAAAAAGTGTGATATTATATTTTGATTTTATTTTATCATTATATCAAATTATGAAATTTAAATGTGTGCGCAAGGTAGAATAATTTCTTCACCTACATTTCATATAAGTAAATAAGGGCCTCAAAAATCAGTTGATAAAATTTCTTATGTCTTAACATACTGGCATTAGATCGGTGAAATTTTATAGAAAGTAATATACTCTAAAACTTTTCATGTACCACTAACTAACAAGTAAAATTGTGCAGAGGCATAATATACCATTTACAAAGTTATTGAAGTAGCACAATATGTCATTCTTCAATCACAATCTTCCAAATTGGTAAGCTCTATTAACAAGGCAATCTTTTTTATATTCCAAAAAATTATATGATGGCAGCTTGGTGTGTCATCTGGCACAAGGAAGGTTTGCTTTCAATTCTCCAGACCAAAAAATTGCAATCCATCCATACTAAATTTCTATTTCACAATTCCATATTAGAAAGTCAACAGAACATGCAACCTCACTGTCTTAATTCATGGAATTTCACAGAATTTAGAACAATAGAATGAAGAGATGGAAGGAATAGTACTAAAAAGTGAAGAAAAAGAAAAAAAAAAAACTACCCCATCAGATTATTGGTTTTTCACTAAACAAGTACTTCATCATAAAAAAAATCTGTCATTTGAAAACCCAACAATAACAAGCACGGCATCTAAAGTAGGTAAAATTAAATATAATGAGGGGAAAAAAATGAAGAAGAAGAAATTGAAACTCCAATGAATGCTCGATCTAAAATAAGTATCATCTGAGCAACGAAACTATGCTTAAATTACATCAATTTGTTAGGAAAAACTGTCTCCAGAGAGAATAATCTGATAGACCATACTTGATGGATAAAAAAAAAAAAAAAAAACTGATAGCCTTTGCTCTAGAGACAATGGAAATTAATGACCAGCTATTCCCCTTTTCTCTCCACACTGATAGCTTCGACTTCAGATTCATCGCACCAATAAAGAATGACATAAATTTAGACCATTAAACCACCAAATTTGCTTCTGATACCGCTAGGCCACTGACCCGTTAGTTACCCAAAATTGAAGAACCAACACAACCCAAGAAAAAAATAAAAATAAAAAAAATAATCACAGGCCCTTGAATATAAGATGGTTTTTCGTTCTTGCTGGAGGCTGCTGAGTGGTCTATATCATAATGTATTGCTGCCGTCATCAAGAGGAAAGCAGAAACCCTAGAAGACAAGAGTTGCCAAATGGTAGGGATATTTATTTGGGATATGCTGGGAACAAACAATGTTTTACTTATAAAACATAGGGTATTATGGGAATTATAAAAGTTTCATTAAAACCAGAAACGGCCTCCCGTGTCCCTCAGGAAGAGCGTTTTGCGAAAGCTACCCTCCCCCAGCTTCAATCAAACGGTCTTCCACAGGCTTGAAGCTCTTCAACATTGCAATCCAAACGCGGCAAAAAATAGCTTTTGAGTCCTAAAAGCCAAAAGCGGCTTTCTAAAAGCCAATCCAAACGGGCCCGAACATGGTACAACCCAAACCATTGGCATTACTTGCACAAAGTGGTTATCCTCAAACTCAAACCTACATTCTTATGCCTGGCATCTGAAACGGCAATGGCAATGCCGCTGTAACAGCGATTCCTTTTTCTTTAAGTAATTTCTCCCATCTCATGGGCGTGAGGCCTGTGACTTAACAGTGGAGTGGACTGGTAGAAGAATGGTTTTGTGGCTAACCAGCTGTTTTCAGATTATGATAAGATTGATCGAGTGGTTAGATGAATTCAGATTATGATAAGATTGAGCGAGTGATTAGATGAATTCAGATTATGATAAGATTGAGCGAGCGGTTAGATGAATTCTAACAATCACCAGCTTTTTTCAGATTTTGATAAGATTGAGCGAATGGTTAGATGAATTATAACAACCTTTTGGAATAAGACTTGACTGGTTGTTACACATGGATGCTAAGCTCTTAGCTTCTGATATGCCCTATTGTGACATAAAATAAAAACTCCATGAATGCATTTTATCAATGAACACAAAATAGGGAAAAAATAAGAAGAAAAATAAATATTTGAGTAAAGCTGGACTGTTTTTATTTTTCTTTGATAAGTTTGAGTAAAGATGGACAGTCATAAGAGGTTGGGCCCCTGTTTCCTGGCCTTTCTACCAAAGCCTAACCCAAATTGATGTTAGGTTGAAGATTTCGAACCGAAGCGCAACCCGATCAATCGGGTTGGGTTGGATTGAGCCCAAACGACTTGTAACCTTACTTCCACGAGGCCCCTTAAAATGAAATACTCCTAATACTGATTAGAGCATTAATCAGTTAAATCCGTCATGCCGACACTGTGCAAGCTGTTAGGATCCTTGTGGACTTGTAATGGTTTTGAATTATATTACATGTTTTGTTACCTAGACTCGGGTACATGTGTCGCGTGCGGGTAATATCCAAGTGTCAGATATATGAAATCCTCAAGCATAGGACACTGGGACACTGCCAAATATTCATATTATTTAATTTTATAGAGTAAAATAATTTCTTTATGCTACTTATCAAAATAATAATAATAATAATAATAATTTCTTTATGCTACATAGTGTTTAATATAGGCATTTAACTCGTTTGGAAGCAATAATATAATAAAATTGAATCATTGCATATGCTTTTTAGGAATGTCCAATAGAAAGTGTTGGACACATATCTTATACCCATGTCGGAGTATAGTGTGTCCAACACAGGTACTTCAACTACTTTTGAAGAGTCCATGTAACATAGGGTACATGGACTCAGATGCGTGTATAGGGTGCGGGTGTGTATGTAAGTGTTAGACTTCCCTACCCAAATCTTACAATATAGGGACTTGGCTTGACATGTGTCTAAAACTTCAGTACAGATACGTGAACAGACATTAAATGTATGACATGTTATCTAATAGTGTAATGATGATATCTTTAAAAATGTTTTCAATTATAATTTGAATTACACATAATGTGGTGAAAAAAATGCAATTCTATCTTAGTTAGTATTAGGAAACCTTCTTTGCCTATAAAATTAAGTTCTTTTTCTCCCATCATCATATATAGAAGATCCAAGTGTCTGAATTTGTATGTGCCTTGGACACATTTCCTACCCATGCCATGTCATGCTGACATGGACACGGGTATGTTAAGGGGAACAGGAGAGTATATGTACCTCAAATATTTTTGGTTGTTCTGTGACATCAATATGTACTGAACTACTGATGAATTTCAGTGTATATTTGTATGAAATATTGTGAATTTTAGTTTACAACAGGTGCCTGCATTGGATCAAGTCCTTGAGCTATTGTAATGCATGTGCTTGCTTGGTCACATCCAAATATTTTGCTTATGGACTTCTAATTATTGGAACTTCCAAGCCTTCTAATTAAACTACATCAATGTTTGTGCTGTCATTGTTCCAGCTGATTCTACAGTACTGAGCACATGTTTGAAGATCATATAAGAGTGTCATTTCTTAACTTGTGGTTTATATTTGCTTCTGAGTTTTAAGTTTCCAATTCTTGTTCTTCGATTTCAGATTGACTTGGATTCTTCAAGACAATCAACTTCTCAATCATCAAAGACTGATGCAGTAATGTGGAAATTGTTTCTTACATCTTTCAGTTGAATATTGTACCTATTCAGTGCTAGTTTGTTAAATTTTGATGTTAAAATTTGTCCCAACAGGCCAAGGAATGGCAAGATGCATGGAATGATGGGAATAGAAAGGAATCTGAAATTGAACAAATGGACAAACATGGTGGGTTGCCGCATCATAATTTATTCTGTGCCAATTTTGATTGATACCGTTTACATAATTAATTGAAAGTAAGAACTTGGCAAGATTTAGGCACCCATTTTTTGTTGTGAAACCATTAATTGAATTGAAAGGCAATTATCCGTCCTTGACTTTTCACAGATTGAGGCTTTTCATTTTAATAATCTGTTGTCAAGAGTTCTTGTCATATATGTCTGTGTGTGTGTGTTTTGTTGTTGGTGGGTAATTTTTTGAAACATTTCATGCTTTCTGCATGTTGAAGTAGAATTTTGCATATCAAAACAATCCTAGTTAGTAGTTAATGGACCTGATCTATGAAGATTCTAAGTGCATACTGTGCTAGCAAGTTCCTTAATCATGATATTCCTGAACTGATTTCCTTTTTCCATTTGGGCACCTAATTCCTTTTCCTCCCTTTCTATTTATCAATTTTTTTCTAAAAGCTTAATAAAGTAAGTAGTGAAAATGGGGTTGATGGCATGGAGGGTATCAGGTAACTTAAATGCAGTTCAATCAGTATTCTCGTATTCATTTCTTGTTGAAATTAAATTAAACATGTGAATGTGAATGTATTCCAACAGATGCATTTTGGGAGAAGCTAAAATTGGCTGCTGAGAAGAAGGTATGCTGGTCTTCACTATCTTATCTAAATATTATACAAATGTTGAACTACATGACATTCTCTGGATGGTTATGACATGTAGATTATTCTAGTACATTCGGAAGTCTACTTTGATAGGATATATGTTATGATTGCCTTGTATTTTCCATGTTCTGATACATGTTCGGAGCACATGTTGACTTTATGTGGTTATGAAATCATTCTGTTGCGTTGTGTGACAGATAGCATGCGTCAATCTTGTCCCTTGTGTAGGAGCTTTTGTAGAATTTATGGAAATGCTGTTGTTTCACTTTCTAAGAGCATATATGCTTATGACTCCGTTTCTTATTAACCTTCACTTTAGGAAGATATTTTCTTTAGTCCTTCTAAATGGAACCACTTGTTGTTAACCTTCTCAGGAGAATGTGTTCCTTTGTTCTTTAAAAAAAATGGAAAACAAGACTGCTTGATTTCCATAGGACATCCAAAAAAGGTCATTACCTAGTGCTGATGCCGTCTTTAGGAACCATATCAAGGGAGAGCTTCTAGCAAAACCATCTCAAAGTGTGAAGAAAAGACTTATATTGGGTGGATATGCCAGTTCTTTATGAAGTGACAGCTATCGGTGAGGGATATTGCCGAGGACAAGCCACACAGTGGAGCATCCCATGAACAAAAATGAGAATCGCCTCCTTTTCTCAGGCCCGGCTTTAGATGCATCTTGGAGGGCTTCCCGAGGATTGATTGTTTCCTCGAGCATTTCCCTTAGAGTTAATACTACCTAAGCAGGGATCATCCATCCCCTTGGCACATTACTTCACTTGCTCGCTATACCTCATCAGGCTTTGTGAGGACATGGAACAGTATGGTGGTTGGTATGTTGCGAGCTACAATCACACTCTTTTCTTGCTTATGTTTCTGTATGAGCACTTCCTAAGATATGTTTTACTAGCCTTTTTACTTTAGTCAGTGAGTACACGTCAGTGATTCTCATGGCGGCTATGATCACAAGGAACACATTATTTGCAGTAATCTTGGAAATAAAGGGGTTCTGATTAAGGCCTTATATGAACCAAAGGTTGGAACTATTGAGATGTCTCTGTTCTTCGAGGGGACTGTACTAATCACACTGGCTTGAGTGTACAATTTATGACTGGTTACTGCTCTGCTGCTTGCTCTTCTAATTGTTAGGACTGGATGCATTCGGGTAATGGGTGAAGCCAGAGGCTTCAAGGTTTCTTATCAACCTCATGTAGTGGTAGACGGTTAGATTTTGACCAGGGAGTCCGGCAGCAGGTTCTGGCAACGTCTAAAATTGAGTCTTATAAGGAGAGTTTTAGGAGGGTTGTTTATGAAGATATGGAACTCCTTACTACAGGGATTTATCAATTTGTCTTTTCGCCAATGATCGGTGAGGCTAGTTTTCACCAGATATTGGCACCAAAACCTCAATTTGTTCCTGAATTTCTCTCGAGGTGCCTTAATCCTGGTGAGGGCAAGGAACATTAGTTTATAAGATAGATCGCTCAAGGTGCCATAGTCCAATAGTGCACCTGCTGCTCTTTGTCCTTCATTACTCTTTGCAATTGAGGGACCTGGTGTCAGCTTGACTTCTTCCGAGGTACCGGTTGTTGCAATGACTGAGGTTGCTGCAAGGAGGAGATTCCAAGGCAAAGGCAGTCATGACTTTGCTGCTGGGATTAAGCATCTGCTCAAATTGCAATTGCAAAGGAGGTAGTGAACAAGAGGTCTCTTAACCAGATACTCATTTCCGGGCTCAAATGCTGCCCTACCACTTGACCTCAAATTCTGAGATCAGCTGGTTTGGGGGACACCATGGCATCCACCCTCCGTTGCATCAAAGTCAATCTGGAACCTTAAGCTTGTTAATTGGAGATATGGGAAAAACTAAGGGGGAAGCAACATGAGGGAATGGGTGGATCCCAACAAATTTTAAAACTCCTAGAGCTGCCAAGAATGAGAGAGAATGAAGAAAGCACACCCTTTTATAGTGTTGAGGATATTGCAACCCTCAGTCTTGAAGAGAAAGGAGGAGTGGGAGGAGGAAATTATCAGGAAGTGTGTCCTCATTTTATACTGGTTAGCCATAATAAATATGGTAGTTGCAGAACCAGCATGAATGCTCACTTGGAATTATGACTTTTGTTCTCCTTGGTGGGAATTATTCACATGTAAGTAATGCATCTGTATAACCAGACATCAGCCTAAAGGGAACCCTAATGTCATTTTATTTAGGCTCCCATCGTTGCTAACGCTTGTAACCAACCGCAACAATAGCAGTCAAGGACAAATTTTCTTTGCCGTTATCCATAGCTTGCCCGAGTTTTTTTTAACTTTATAACTACTGTACTCATGAATCATTCCTGAAACCTAAAATTTAATGAATTGTTGATATTCATTTTTTATTTTTTTGTCTCTTAAAACGTTTGAGACTGAGTCCTTCTTCGGAATTTAAAAGTATAAGGCTACACTTTGGTTCAAAACTCTGATGTTTTGGGTTGGCATCTTTTTCACTTGGATACTCCTGTGTGTTACAGGTGGGCACTGCTGGGGCGGAGAGATTTTGCAAAGCTTTTCAACAAGTTCACAAAAAACTTGTATGCATTTACTCTACTCTAGTCATTATTGCAATTATTGTTTTTCTTAACTCACAGAGAAAGAATCAATTTCTATGATATTTTCAGGTCTATGAGGAATTGAGTTTGGATGCTGCCCGGAGCATTATAAACTCGGAAAAAAGTTCTGGATGATAGTCTCTTGCATGCATTACTTCATTTTCTTCTCGTTTTATGGACTATAGAGAAGATCTTGTTTGTAAGATGGACGTCGTAATATATCCTGGGGCAGATTTTCTGGAAGAGAGATGGAGGTGGGGAAAGGAGGTCATGGGGTTGAAATACATTTTCGAAATATGAAGCAAGTCTCATTTTAACAAATTAATGTTGTTTTTAATATTAAGTGCTGATTAATTGCAAATGTACCAGAAACTCTTTTATCAATTTCCAAAACCTGTTCCTTATTTCTTGCGAACCCATTTTCTTTTTTAAAATAAGATATATACACAATGGAGATGCAATGATATATACACGATTATGTGTACCATGACAAACCTGAGAACCAATGCTACATGGACCTAGACTTTGAAATATATATATATAAAAGTGCGGATTCAGCATTTCTGAATGGAGTGGGTTAATTTTGGATTGGGCTAATTTGAGATGGGCTATCATTAGTAATTTTTTTTTTTTTTGCACTGGACTTAAAGTAGTATGATTTTAATTTTCTCAAGGGTGTATATATATATAGGCACGCATATATCAAAGAGCCGTGATAGACCAACCCAACGGTTCTCCTGAAAAAAGAACCGAACGTGACGTGGCTCTAGCCATGTCATCTCTATCTCTTTGATTTTTTTCTCCCCTTTTTCTTTTTTTTTTCTCTCTCTCTCTCTCTCTCCCTTTAGTTCATCTCGTCGTTCATCATTATTCTCCATGTTAATTAACAGAAAAACTAATAAGAAACCTCTAAAATGAAAACTTGAGATATATTGTTGTAGAAAGTGGGTCCAAATCATTTGATTCCCCTTCACACATCTATAGGATGTTTTCTAGAGAGAAGATCCAAAACTCAGGTAAGGTATTCAGATTCTTCTAATTTATGCATGCATTCATGAAATAATTCAATTTACAGGGTTAGTATTACATCGATAATCCAAGATCAATCAAATTGAATGCAAGTATGATTGGAAGAACCTTCCAACACTATAATTAGGGTTTCAATCTTGTAAGGACGGGTCCATGGATCGGTTAAGCTATATTTCTATCCTGATCTATCAGTAACTCTTCAGTTTTTAATGTATATAAACACAATTTTTGAGTTCTTTGGTTCACGGATTTTCAATTGAACTCAACCAATCAAAAGGGCTTATAGAGATGAATTCCTTGGCATTGGACTAAGATAAAGTCACTTGTGCCTAAATTGGAAGAGAACAAGAGAGAGAGAGAAGAGGAGAGAAAAATGAAGAGAGAGAACGGGAGTCAGGTTTACAGAGAACAGTTTACATAATATGACGCGGCCGATCCACGTCAGGCTCGGTAGTTCTTTCAGTGAAAATTTTCGGTTTCCCTATCATTTTTCTATATCAAATTTTCTTCTCTAATAAGATCACATTGAAACCCTCTATTTTCTTAACAAGTGTACTATCATAAAGGACTATAAAGGTTGCATTTTTAGGTTCAAGACGTTTCAGACATGCATCCGGTGGTACATTACAATATAAAATACTAATATATAGCATTCAGACATATATATATGTATATTCAAATTATAGATAAATGTAGCAAATAGTGCTGATAAATTTCAGGGTATTTGATATATGAAGCAAATATGGTCTGGATACAACTCCCTGAAAATGCATCTGTTCTTCATAGGTATCCCAGGAAGAACATAGGAGTTCAGCAAGACAATGCTGTGTCTGGTGCATCACAACAATTAAGGAAAGAGCACAAGTACACCAACTTTCCGGATAGAGCTCAGCAGTTCTATATCTATTACATGGAGACTATTTGAGAGTCTTCGGCATTCTTGAGCACTCGTTCAAGTATTGGAGGAAGCTCAGAATAAAATGAAAAATAAAAAAGAGCTTCCTGACCTAGATATTTCCCAGGTTTTTAATGTTCAGTGGCGTTTCTTCCCACCACCTTTCTTCTTGCCTTGGTTCTTTTTACCACCCTTTCTCTTGTTCCATTTATCGACTGTAGGTGTGTCCTTAACAGTGTCACTAGAGGCAACAGGTTTCAATAAATGTTTCACGTCCAGCACACCGTTTCTGAAACGACCTTCAGTAGACTTCAGCACTCTGTCCTCAGCCTTGCGCTTGTCAGCGACCTTTTTATTGCCACCGCCAAAATTTCCTCCAAAATGTCCAAGAATTGAACTCTGAAAACTAAACCAGTCAGCAACTCCAGTTTTGCAAAAGACGAGCCATGCAAATGAAAAGGGCAAGAAACAAGTTAACAACCTCATGTAGATTTTTCTGCTCTCTTTCCTTTTGTTTCTTCATCATCACCCGTGCTACACTTAGTGGTAATCTCTGCTTCTTTGAAGGCTATGCCATGGGAAAGTGCACACAAATTACAAAGTTTCGAATGCAGTATGATCAGAGCTGAATTTATGTCAAAAATATGAAATAAGGCATATATAGTACCTTTCCACCAAGAGAAACTACCTTCCTGTTTTCCAACTCCTTCCTCTCTTTCCATGTCATATGCGAGGAGCCTGAAATGAAATGACCTCTAATAAGTAAACAAGAATACTGAAAAGCTACCACGGATATAATATGATTGACAGTAGGCTACAGCCCACAAGACAATGCTAACAACTAAATAATTGGTTCCTTCATAGACTAGAGCCAGAACCAACCCGGATTTGAGTTGGAACTAGGTAATGTACCATGAAATACCGACATTTCCACTTCAATTCAGTAGCCATAATCTGCAGGATTTAAACACTAAACAAGCTATATATTTTACAACTTTAAGCAAGTCCATATAGTTACAACTGCCCGTCAGCTACGAAAAAAGGCAAGTTTTTTACAATGAATTATAGGAAATACAAAATTTTAACCAAGTGCCCTAACACCCAAGTAAAGTAGACACCAAAACCATATTTAGCTTACTGATTTCACTAAGATTTTGCAGTCATTGTCACTTTCATAGAATATCAACAAGCTGTACAAACAAAATCATCAGATGCCTTGTTAAAATAAAAAAGAGAACTAACTTCTATCTCTCTTATTTTTTAATTTTTCACTTTTGATACTTGTAGGAATATCATTACATACATAGGACTTCCAAAAAAGAATTAGGAGCCTAATAGCCAGAACATGTTCCAACTTCTTGTGTATAATTATTGAATGGTCGAGTTGGTTGCAATCATCCGAGAGATAGTTATGAAAGGCTCAAGGTGCGCTAAGGCACCAAAGTTTCTCAGAGCCTAAGTACAAGGTGCAACATAAGGCATGAGCCTGATTGAAGTAAGGCGCATGTGTAATAGAAAAGAGATATTTAATAGAAGTACGGAAAAAGATGCGCATAAATCTTATCATTATGCGTATACAACAACAACAACAACCAAGCCTTTTCCAAATTACTTATCAATATGCATGTGCATTAACTAAATCAAATGCCATTATGATTGTCCAATCATAAAAAGCATTAGTCATCTAATTTTAAACATACATTACATTAGGATGAAAATTAAAATCAAGCACAGGATGCATTTTAATTTTTATGTAGGTTTTAAATATGCTCATGTATTTTGTCAAAGATGCAAAAGAATAAACAATATGATCCATCAGTAAATTTAGAATGTAAAAATTTAGGTTCGTTTAAAGATACAAAGAAAATTCTGCCAGGAAAAAAGAAGAAGAAAGATACAAATAAAACAATTTGAACAAATGATTAAAAAATAAAAGGCGCATTTTATTTTAAAGCTTGGAGCCTTGCTAAAAAGCATGAACCTGATGAGGGTTGCATTCCTCATTTGAACGCCTTCTTATATAATCTTACTTATCCAAAAATAAAAAAATAAAAAGCATGAGCCGGATGGCTTTATGTAAGTCTGGCTCACGTAATGCTGATGAATATGAGGCGCACCTTTAACAACTATGAGACTTCAAGGTAATGCTGATAATATGACCTTGGGGTGTGTTTACTAATTGCCTGTCAACCTTGACAACGAGGTATCTTTCTTTATTTCTCTCCTAGCCTCTTGGGGTGTAAGAAGTATTTTTCATGCATATTAAGGAATATCTTATCTTCCCTATCAATTTTAGAAGGGTGCGCTTAGATGCATGGTCATTAAAATCGTGATCCGGATCTTATGATCCTATGATTTTACGAACCAAAAGTATTGCATTCGTTCCGATCCCACAAAAATCCTATGGCAGAATCCATATGCAATCTCTATATGATCACAAGAATCGTGGAATCGATTTGACACTTGATTATACCGATCCTATCATAGTCATAAAATGTTACTCTTTTGTTCCTTATTGATAAATTAGGATCCGAGATCCAAAAAATATTATGAAACAAAGGTCAAGACCAACAATGTCCTATATATAACAATTTTTTTATTTTTCATTTTTTTTCTCATTTCTACTCCACCATGAATCTTCAAGTTTGCTTTTAACTAGTTACCTATTTAAACAACATATTTAGGCGACCTCATTACAATTTTTTTAATGAGTATGAATTCAACATTGTTGCCTTTCCTTTTCCTTTTCATTTTTTCTTGTGGTTAGCTATTTTGATTTGGTACTGTAATTCTTCGATTCCTCACGGCTGGGTATATAAATGAGAAGGTGAACAAAGTTTTGCTTTAAAGACAATCCGACAACACGATGAGTTCAATTTCCATCTCTTTCTTCTCTAAAGCTTAAGTTTGCTTCAAAAAATAGATCTTTTATTTACATAAATCTCTAGTGTTTAATTTGTCTTTCTTCCCCAACTCTATGTTCTAGGCTTTCTTACACTATCGGTATCCTTGGACATGTAGCATGAGTATTTTAAACCAGCATTTTTTTTTTTCCATATATAAGTTAAAGATTTTCATATGAATGTAGGATCACAAAATGATAACTTACGATGCTTCTTTTTTTATAAGTAAATATTCATTACAAAGTACTCAAAAGAATGACTTATGATTTTATATATATATATATATATTTTAAATCTAACATTGAGGTGATATCATGGTTAGTTCTATATAAATTAAACAATTCCCATACTAATAATGTGTTTGTGTGTCCAAAACTATAAGGGAGAGATTTCGGAGGTCTCTGTGTTCCAAATACATGTCTTAATAATATATATATATACACACATACACACGCACATTTTTATGAGTTTTAGATTCTTGAATATATTAGAAGTATAATTTAATATGCAAATAGATTTAGGAATTAGCTTTCTCATTTTGTGGGATAAAAAAACCTCTTATTTTGTAGAATCTTATGATTTTCGACCCCATCCTAAAGAGTAAAGACCCCAAATCAATCCAACATAGGATCTCGATCTTGATAACCTTGCTTAGGTGATCCCTAGGCATGCTTTTAAGATTCACGTCACTCTAGAATTTTGGTCACAAAAGGATACAAAAAATACATTAAACAGAAAAGAAAATAAAAAAAGTACTTTATTTTTCTGAAAACACAATTTATTTTCATTTTTATTTTTGTTAAGAAAAAAAAAAGAAAAAAGACTCAGATTTCAACATGTTCTTTGGTAGAGGTGTTTAATTTTACTTTCCAATATAGCTCAACAAACTAGGACAGAGATTGTAGTGAGTTTTCGGCTGCTATTTAAGTATTTAACTAACATCATCTCAGTAAACCAACTTCACTTTTTGGCACCAAAGTTTGATTTGCAATTGGTTCCTGATCTTACACATAAAAAAGGCTTTAGGAGAAATCCTCAAAAGATTTATTTAATGCACAAAATAGTTTATGGAATTATCTTTCTCATTTTGTAGAATCTTACGATTCTCGATCAGATCTTGAGGACCCCAAATAGATCTAACATAAGAATCCAATTTCAATAACCTTACTTAGGTGCCTAAGAAATTTGAGTTTTATGTGGAATAGCTTAACAAACAAGGACCAAGATTGTTGTGAGTTTTTGGTTGCTTTTTAAGTACACCATCTTAGTAAAACCTACTTAACTTTTTCGTATCAAAGTTTGGTATGCAACTGGTTCGTGATCTTACACATATGAAAGGCTTCAGGAGAAAAACCTCAAAACTACATTAAGATGAACTACTGAAGGTTTCATTAATAATTGTTGACAGTCAGAATTGCCCCAGCCACAAACCAACATTAGCAGAATTTTCTTTTCCACACATTTCAGTCTAGCATAATATTGCGATAAGACTCTCACCTAATCATAATTCCTGAAGTTCAAAACAGAATATTCAAGGAAGGATGAAAACTAAGGAAGGATGAAAACTAAGTGAAAAGAAGCCAGTTTGAGGGAGGTGGTCAGAGACACTTTCTGGGCCAGTCATGCCTAAGGTAAGTTATTCGATTCAACCATGTGAGGTTGTAATGAAACTTCATAAGAACCAATGACAAAGAAAACCTTACAAATATAAGAGTAAACCAAGGAGGTATCTAGGTAGCAGGACAAAAACCAGAAACACAACAAAAGGATTCCAAGAACCTAACACCATTTCACTCCAAATGCAAGAAAAAAATTCCCTGTAAGGACTCCAAATGCAAGTTTATGGATGCCAATTAGAAGATAATCTCACCCATGAAACACTTCTACAACAGTTGTTATAAATAAGCTGTTAGTTGAGCAAGCCATAGAATTCAATTTCCATTAATTTTTACTACAAACACATTACATTAGTTAAAAAGTATTTTTTTATTATGAAGGAAAAGAGAGGCACCACAATACAGATAATTTTTTTAGTTAAAAACAGGTAATGTCTTATCAAAAAAAAAAAGAAGTTAAAAAAATATAATGTAAAAGAACAGGTCATGTTGCAATACTTGTATTCACGTATTAAGTCACTCCTAAGTTTTTTAGCGTTCTTTCTTTCAATGAGAAAAAATTGATGAAGAAAAGGGGTTTTTCTCAACCCTCTGGCTAGAGAATATTATAATTTTACTCATAACCCAATTGATATCGTACAAATGGCCAGCTCTATGATCATGCACTGGTTAACATAGTGACATCTTGCAAGTGTAAGCTGCCACACTGCGAGGTTAGGAATATTGGCATGTTGACAACCAAATTTTCACACTGACAACCTTCCAAGTGAAATTTTCACAGTGGCATCACAAAAATAGAGAAGTTACAAGATTTCAGTTCATCACAATTCCACAATTTTTTATTGATGTTTGTGTTTTATATAATTCTAAGAAAGGAAACCAATTTTTGAATCAACAGACTATCTCAGTAATATATACTGGCTAAAAATGAATCATTCATGTATTTAGAAATTTATCTTAAAGATCATTCTTTCAGTAGATAGTAGATGTCTTTCCACTGTATATACATCAAGGAATAGGTTTCCACTAGTGGTTTCCGTATTACAAGAAAATGTGAAGTGGTATAGGTTTTTCTAGCTACATTAGTCTTATGTCATTTTTACATGCAAAAAGCTTCATGAAAACAAATAAGCATAAAAGTGGCAAATTTAAGCTTTACTAAGAATGTAGCTTCTCTATGGTAATCCATTTGCATTCCGCCCATATATACTCTTCAGTCTTTTCAAATGCATGATCAGATAGAGACAAAAAGTAGAAAAGGACACCCCATAAGAAAGAAAAATGCCCGAAAGATATAAGTAGCTTCCTCTCGTTCCTTATAAGTATTAAACCATGTGACACTATCACATTTATAAGAATCAAAATGACTAAAGAACGTAGTTCACACTGAAAATGACAGTCCACGTTGGCTAAGCCATTTAAACAAGAATTTCACATCTTGAACAGTAAAATGTCAGCTAAATTGAATAGTAAAGAAGAAATTATTACCCAAAAACTCGATGTCTTTCAGTATTGACTTTATGTCCATTTTTTGGTCCATCAAATCCATATCACTTGTTGATGATCCTCGTTTAGCGGTATGCATTTTCTTAGACATTTCTGTACTTTTGATTCAACTGCAAAGAGAAAGAACACAAAATGTTCAGGCAATTCATAAAAAAACCCTTCAAGGCCAGCCATATAAAAACCTGGGAGGTGATCTATATATATATAATACTAAGTCGCGCAATAAAATGAGAAAGCATGAACAAGACTTTGCACAGCTAATATATATATATCAAGGTTGTCAAGATGAGGATCCTACCTAGGATTGATGGGGTCCTTAGGATCATGATCCTACCTAGGATCAATGGGTCCTTAGGTTCAGGATCTTACCTAGGAACAATGGGGGGTCATTAGGATCAGATCCTATCTAGGATCGGTAGGGTCCGTAGGATCAGGATCGTAGAATAGTGAGATTCTACAGTACTAGTAGAAAAATAACTCATACTAACTTTTTAAATAGGAATATCTTTAAAATAATTAGAGAATAGGGCCAAAACACACAAAAAAAACATAAAGAAATACTACTCTAAGCGTGTGTGAGTGTAAAACATACAACAATTCCAATCCACTGATGGAGAGACAAATATAGGTTGTCCTACCCACAAAACAGAAGGCCAAAAAATATATATTGCCAAAAAAGAAATCAAGGAAATTGCAGGAAACAACCGATGGAAAAAATAATAATAAACAGCCCCACTAATCCGATTGTTTTTATGTGAGTGGGGGCTGACGGCAGCCTCCTTTCACATAAAAACAGTCAGACTCGTCCGCTGTTGGCCTCCCTATCATGACTCAATAAGAAATCATTGCAAGATAAAAAAAAAAATAAATAAAATAAAATAAAAATGCCCATGGCTTATATATGAACACATATATACATGGAGACGCATATTACAATGCATTCAACTCAATAAAATCTCTACCCAAAGCAATTGAAAACATGTTCAGTATCAATTCGAACCAAATAGGACTTAAAAAACAACTAAAAATTAAACCCAAAACACCTCTGAATCCGGAAAACCACAACCTACATATATGCACACAACACATACAAACGGAAACTGGCACCTTCAAACTCAACTAAATAATCGCCAATTAATCATTAAATAGAGTTCCATAGAACAAAAAAGAAAAAAACAAAAAAAAAAAAGGTAAGAAAATTGAAACCAAAATCGCAAAAACCTGCAATGTGTATTTATGCCTATACATATCCAGATTGCATGCACACATCATTAAAGATGTGTTACAACCTCCAAACTTCAACTTAAGCCAATGTCCAACACAAATAAGCATCATCAAATCATGCAAAATAAGCAATAATGACAATGGAAAAATCCAAAAAAAAAAAATTAAGAAAAACTGAAATGGGTTAAAATAAGTTTTTTGATACTAGCCTTCCTAATCGAAGCTTTAATCCACTCAAAGTAAGTTTAAAATAGTGTTGCCTCAAGTCTTAGAATGGCGAATTGTCTCAAAATTGTCTTAGAAAGAAAAATTAGGATTTAGGGTTTGTTATGAAGTGGTCGCTGATGAGGAAGCCGTCTCTCAGCTGCTCTCATGTGTTGGTCAAGGACAGTCAGGTATACTGATCTCATGTGTTGGAGAGAAAACTATAGGTGGGGGTAAGGGTTGTTCTCATGAGGTTATAATATCAGTGTATGGTGAGAAAAGAAAAATGAAACTAATCACATGTTTTCAAATGGGCATCATAAATAACGATGTAACGTAGTTGTTGCAGGAATACCGTAAAAGTATAGGACACGATACAGGATGAAACGACATAGAAGAGGCTAGAAACCCTCACGGTACTGTATTGAGCATGTGTGAAACGTGTAGAATTTCTCTTGCATGTATATGACTCCGTCCTTAAGTCCATCTAAGCATATTAGAGGTAGAGCTCTCGCACTAACTATACATTTTTAACCAAACATCATCACATAACAGTCTAGTAATTAGAAGAAATCAGAACCATCACACAACCAATTAAAGCAAACACTAAACACAGGAAAAAAAATAAAAATTCTGTGTTTTTGGTTCAATATAGACGCTGAATAACAGAATTTCCTCTAATTTTTACATTGTAAAAGAGAGATAAATAGAGAAATCAATAAGAAAAGATAAAAAATGGACATACCTTTGAAATTAAAGAGCAAAATGGTGGAAAGTAGATGATGTTCGTGTCTGCTGGAAGTCAATTAAAGCCCTCGCCGGCGCTCACGGGAGGTTGCAGGTGGTCGCCAGAGATAGCTGCTGTTCCTATTCTTCGACTGATTGTACCGAGACAATTTTCTACTGGTTGTTGAGGAAATTTCTCACTACTACACCAAATTTTACAGCAGAATTAGGGTTTTTTTTCAAAAGAGGGAACTAAGCATAGCGATGATCGGAGAGAGAGAGTAATGAAGTTTTTCCTGGGCCACGACAAATTTTACAGCAGAATTGGGTTGCAAAGCATCTCTCTTTCTTCTGTTTTTTTCTTCTTTTTTTTTTTTTTTTTTTTTTTTTTTTTTTTTTTCTGGGTTAGCCCAAGCTTTAACAAGCCCAGCCCTTCATGTTAGACATGTCAATGAATCATATTTCGATCTAAATTTGAACCGAAATCTAATAACTTCTATATGAACAAGTGGGTGTGTGAGTATTTCAAAAAAAAAAAAAAAATCAAATATAGATTAAATATTTAATATAATAATTCGTTGATTTTTCAAATTCAATAATATGTTGAATTAACAAATCAAATACGTATTATCAATTCGATTCATTAATAACCTGACCCAATTCATTATAGAATGTGATATATGTATATATTGTCTTTTATTTAATTGATATGCAATTGGAAAAAATTAATCAAAAAGGTTGTTTAGATAGTGTTTTATCATATGTGATATTTGAACTCTTAATTATTTCAGTTTTTCCTCAATTGCTTTAAATCTTACTTCCTCCAATTGATTTTTTTTGCTATTTATTTTTTTTCCTTTAATTAAGAATCAAATATCGAACTTTTCTTCTATTTTCTTTATATTTTTTGGTCTTCCTCTCAACCCTAAAGCAAGATTTATTATTACTAATATAAATACCTTTTGACAAGTATTATTATTAAGGCAACAAAGGAAAAGAGGAAGTATAATTTATCAATCAATTTGCAGTACCCAAATTTCCATGGAATAAAATTAAAACGCTCTCCGATTGTTTTTTAGTAAAATATTTTCTTCGGAAAAGATTTTTCTTTTTCAGGTAAAATATTTTTTTGTTTTTACTTTTTTGGTATTTGACAAAGATCTAGGTTGAAGTTAAGGTCAGGGCCGGCCCTGAGATTCCAAATATTTTGAGACGCCCTTGGCGAACTTTCAAATGTGAGGCCCTTAAGTTTCACACGTGCGAAAAAAAATTATAAGTGTGCGAAATTTTCACACGATGTTTTCAAATTCTATAGCTAATATAATTGTGCGCCTGTGCATTATGCATAAGACAACTAACTAATAACTATAAATTTATCACCACCAACAAATAATTGTGCGTCTGTACAGTGTGCATAAGACAACTAACTAATAACTAGACCTGTCAACGGGTTGGATTCGGACCGGATCATGGTCAATCCGATCTGAATCCGATAAGCAAAATAACTGATCCGGTCCGATCCGATAATCCGACGGATCCTTTCCTAATCAATCCATATCCGATATTAACGGTATCGGATGTCCGATCCGATTAATCCGATCCGATTATATATCATACAAATGCAATATTTTGAAAAAATACAAATCAAACAAAACGATCCAAATATACCAAATATCAGCATGTATTTGATCTATGAAATTCATCTGTGAAGATCATTCCACTGCTGAAAATATGTTTAATTTGGTAAAACAAATAGAATCAAAGTTAGGGTATTAAAAGAGAGGGAAACAGTTTTTGTAATACATACCAAAAATCACCAAAAAGAGATAAAAATGAAAGAGCGAATGAGTGGGAAGAATAAATTGAAAAGTGAAAGTTATATTCTGAAAAAACATATAAGAAAGAAAATTAGGGCTGGATAGGAGAAAAGGAATAATACAAGAAAAGTGAGAGAAATAAGTAACAAAAAAAAAAAATTACTTCCCAAGCATTCCAACCATGGTTTCGGCAATCCATTGCTGGCTTGCCCTTCCTGTTCCACTTCCAGCAGTCCATCCGCAGCCTCCCCAATTCTCCTTCACTTT
This sequence comes from Cornus florida, assembly GCF_030987335.1. Lineage (NCBI taxonomy): Eukaryota > Viridiplantae > Streptophyta > Magnoliopsida > Cornales > Cornaceae > Cornus > Cornus florida. The sequence continues at coordinate 53,237,429 of NW_026775576.1, forward strand.
TCGCCTCCTTCAGTTTTCATTGTGCCCTAAAGTAGGTGATATACAACATATATATATTGGGAGAATTCTATTATGTGGGTAAGCACATCATTATAAGTTACAACTTACAACTAAACAAATCCAACGGTCATATCTGATTTATATATATATATATATATATATAAGTATAATTATATATAATTTTAATTGGATCGGATTATTAGCGGATCGGATCGCCCTAATCCATATCCGTTTTGTTAAGTTAACGGGTTATTGGATTCGGATCATAATCGGATTATCGGATTTTTTATTCAATCCATATCCGGTTAATCGGATCGGATTCGGATCAAAATCCGATCCATTGACAGGTCTACTAATAACTATAAATCTATCACCACTAATAAATAATTGCGCGCCTGTGCAGTGTGCTCAAGACAACTAACTAATAACTATAAATTTTTATTACCATCAATAAATAATTGTGCGCCTGTGCAGTTTGCATAAGATAACTAACTAATAACTATAAATCTATCATCACTAATAAATAATTGTGCGCCTGTGCAGTTTGCATAAGACAACTAAATAATAACTATAAATCTATCATCACCAATAAATAATTGTGCGCATGTGCAGTGTGCATAAGATAGCTAACTAATAACAATAAATCTATCAATTAAAGAGGGCGAAATTTTCACACGCACAAAATAAAAAATGAAGAGAACAGTTTACTAGAGAACAGAAAGCTGCAGCTTCTTTTACATTCATTGTTTATATAGCTACTAAAATTTGATGATTACAGATGACAAAAATATGTGGAGATGAGATGACTATATATATTATAGGAGGCTGAACTTGTAGTACCGAAGAAGTAGTGGGACTTTTAGGTTATATGTGGCATCCACTATCATATATAGTTTTGCCTTTCACTCTTTGTATTAACTACACTACACCACGCGTTTGTTTTTTTTTTGGGAGCCAATTACCCCTTTCTTGATTTCAGGATGAGGAATCAACTTTAGTAGCAGTGATTGGTTGATCATTGCTACAGAATACCTGTGCAAATTAATAGAAAAACCATAAACTTTTGTTTTGTTAAAGCCTGCTCTTGATTTCCATGTGTTTGTACATTCTGATGGCAAGTGCTTTGACAGTATTATTAACTGAAATTCTAGCTGAGCCAACTTCAAATAACATCAATAACGGTGGTATGTATCTTCATATAAAAATAAAATAGAAAAAAAAACCTTAATTTGGCACTTTTAAGTATGAGCATAATTTAGAGATCGAAAAAGTTATTTATTACCTCAAAGGCTCAACCCAGTAGGAGGGATCCTTAATTTTCGTAGGATTGAATGTGAAAATGCAAAAAATTATGAGGAAAAGGGGTATGGTTGCTGCTGTTGTGAGATTGGACTGGAATTAGGGAGAGGAAAAAAAAAAAAAAAAGTACCCGCCATAGATTATGGACTCGATCGCCATGAAAGACACATGTAGAAAGGCACACATTTATTAAAATACTAAGAGAACCATAATATATTCATTCAGCTTTTGATAACCATCACACACAGTGACACACACACACAAAAAACCCCGAATCAAACGAACCAAAGTTAGAAACAAATCAAATGATGAGATGAACGAAAGAAAGAAACATATACAAAAGATCGATTCACGTAAAAGGAGAGAGAAGAGAGAGAGAGATAGAGGTTGAACATACCTTGTCACCTGAGGCGAGCCCTGCGGAGTGTCGAAGCAGATTGTGTAGTCTGAAATTGCCCTAACTTAAATTTTTTTTTTCCATCCCCTATAAGCCTCAAAAGTTGGCGCCTCTAAAATTTGAGGCCCAAGGAGACCGCATTGGGCCAGGGCCGGCCCTGGTTAAGGTCGAGTCTAAAATAAACTGATGAGTAAAATTATTTTTTTATTAGATTTTAATATTTTTTTTTCATAAATATTTCACGACAACCAAACATTAAAAAATAAAAAATATATATATTTTGTAAAAAATATTTTACATCCAAATAAATCGAGTTTATAAGTATTTTAATATATTATACAATCACATGCGCATACTCAACATTTGAACAACTAACAAATGAATATCAATGAAAAATAAAAGGTAAATACATCTACTAATCAAAAGATACAAATTAACCCTACCAAAATAAAAATAAAAATAAAAATTTTAATTGCCAACCAAAGAGCTTCGAAAAAATTGAGAAAGAAACAGATACTGATTCCTCTTTATAATTCGTCAGAACCGAGCATTTATTTGGTGAATTTTTTAAGTAACATTTATCTTGAAGTGCTACCCATGCTCACATTGGGCTTAATAGAAGTCACTCGAAAAGAAATATGTCATCCCTACTTTCAAAAGATGAACCACCACCGTGAACATCTGTGGAGTGGTGAAGAGATAATTTGTAACCGATTTGTTGAGCATATATATATTTTTTCCTAGTTCAAAAAAAAAAAAAAAAAAAATGCTCGCAGGTGGTGAAATTATAAGTTTGAATAATTGTATGGTTGTTGTCCGATAAATGAAAATAAATTTATAAAATAAATAAATAGTTTAAAAATAAAAACATTTTAAATTCATAAGACTAAATGCTTCAATTATTATTATTATTTTTACAAGACAAGAAGTGTTAGAAGTTAAATTAGTAGATGCAGATAGTTGAAACCTGATACTCTAAAATTTACCAAAAATACTAACGAATTATCGAACAATCGAAGCATCTGCAACTCCTTCAAGTAAATTTGTTTGCAAGTACCAACACGACCATTTAAAATTTTCACAAAATTGTGGGACTTGTAATAATTTGGTGCACTGACAAATCAATTATGTTTCTACTACAAGTGAAAAAGAAAAAAAAACGGCCCAAGGGTTTTGATTTTACTTTGTCAGGAAGTAGGCTCACAGTAGTATACACAGACTATATTTTAAAACACAGCTCAATCAACAGGTTAATGGCCTAGCAGTGTGTGACGTCAAATTCTTTTGCACCCAACTGGTGTAATAGGAAAATCCATACACCTATATGTAAGCATAGTGGAATCACATTTCTTTATTCTTTTAGATAACTTGCTTTTAACATTCTGTCATCTACACTAATCATGAGAAATGAATCACAAATATCTAGTTGAAAATTGCTTAATTAAACCATAATTTTTTACTATTTTGACCTAGAAAGATCTCTTAATTTTAAAATTTCCAGAAAATAAGGGAAGTGAAATATGGTAACACAAGTCCTTCCTAATTATGTTAGTTAAAAAAAAATTCTATAAAATGAAGAGAAAAATTAGAAAACAGTTGAATTCAAAATCTGAGTTAAAAATTTTATTATTCAGATTTCAAAAAATATGTCATATATTCAAAAAAAATTAAGGACCGCACTTTCAATCAAAGCACAAAAAGGGATATATGAAGGGTTCTGTCATTACAAGATCGAAAAAGGGTCAAATAACGAGAATTTTATATGGTCAACAAAAATTCATTGTTATGTTTGGAAGCACCAAAACGGAACTTTGGATTTTGGAATCGGAAAAATTTCAAACATTGATTCCGTGTCACCAACTATATACATAGTTCTTGTAAGCCTCAGCAGATCCACCAAAACAGAGAAGAAGAAGAAGACAGGAAAGTATGAAGAATAGAAGCTCCAAACCTTTACTTCTCTGTTCCATCTCTTTTGAATTTGTGAAACTTGTGAGTGTCAGGATTTGCCTCTTCAGAAGAATAAAGACAATGGAATAATAAATACTGCATGGATGACAAGTTTAGAACAATATTTAATAAAGTTCAAAGTACATTATTTGGTGTAACATGGTTTCATCCCTCTGTTTCTAATCACACTTCTTTTTTGAAATTTATCTTCAATTCTTATTAATTTCTTTTTTAAAAAAAACATAATTTAAGTGAGAGGAAGACTAAACCAACTCATTCATGTGATTTTTTCGTCATTGAAACATTAATAATATCTTGGAGCTTGAATAATTGTCTGATTCATACTAAAGGAAAAAGGAACAGACCCTGATTACTCAAATTTCAAAAGAATAAAAATTAAAACATTATAAATATATCAATATATTATACAATCACACACACTCAACATTCCAACAGCACACAAATGAATATAAATTAAATATAAAAGGTAAATACCTATACTCATCAAAAGCTACAAATTAACCCTACCAAAATCAAAAATCCATTTAATTGCCAACCAAAGTGCTTCAAAAACACTGACAAAGAAACAGACCCTGATTCCACTTTATCATCACTACTCTCCTCATGAGGATTATTGAAATTTGAAGGAACTACGGTATCCGGTGCGTTTTCGTCGTCGCCGGCTACGGCATTCGCCGGACCTGGGGCTTCATCCGGTGGATCTTTTAAACTCGCGGGCAATCCTTGCCCGTAGGTCACGTTTATCTTGAAGTGTTGCCCATTGCGACATTGGTCGCCGTCGTAATCACCCGAAAAGAAATATGTCATCCCTACTTTCAAGAGAGGAACCGCCACCGTCCCTGGCTGGGGAGTGGTGGAGGAGGGATCTGCAGCCGACCACTCGGTTGTATCGTTTTCTAGAGCATTGTCGTAATCACAACGTTTGTAGGTGGTGAAATTATATGATTGAACAACCGAATGGTTACTGTCTGTGTTGAAAACTGCATTATCATCACAATATATACATAAATTAATCAATGTCTCTTTAGTTAAATATTGATCCAAGTTCGAGATAAATAACCAAAAATAAATTTTTAAAAATGAATAATTTTAAAATAGAAACATTTCAAATTCATAAATTCACAAGAATAACTACTTTACAAATAAGTAAACATGAACTTGCATATTTTTTCACAAAATTGTGGCACTTGTAATAGTTTGGTGACTTGGTCCACCGACAAAACCAATTACTATGTTTTTCCACCAGAGAAGAAAAAAAGTACCAAGGGTTTTGATTATACTTTGTCAGTCAGTAGTAACACATGCTCACAGCAGTGGAGATAGAGACCATATTATAAAACACAGCTCACCATTTTCTCTGGAAACTTTGCAGTGTGTATATCCCACTAAAATAGATATTAGGTGACCCACGTCATGTTAATAATATATTTATCCAATTAAATTTTTTCCCTTTTAAGCTAACAAAATTTTGAGTTTGCCCCCACAATATTATCCTCTACAATATTTTTTATTTTGTTAAAAGTTGTCCCCTATATCATATGTTTTTGAATCCGTCCCTAATTATAGTTGAATGAGTATATCAATATCGTGACACGGATAAGACGCAACCAATAGCTACTCTTCCCATTGAAACTTAAGTTAAAAATAATATTGTTTAATTGTTTGTAATAGGAAAAGCCATGAACCTGTCGGTAAGCATAGTGGAATCACTTTTCTTTATTCGTTTTAGTTAACTTGTTTTTTACAAGTCTCATCTACACTAATCATAAGAAAAAGATCTAATTGAAAAGTGTTAAATTAAACCATATTTTTACTATTATGTGACCTCCAAGCTATAAAGATTTCTAAATTCTAAAATTTCCAGAAAATATGGAAAGTGAAATATGGTACCACAAGTCCTTTTCCTAATTTCCATTTACAGTCTACTGTATTTACAATCATAGTTTTCAGTTTTGTCCAATTTCCCAAAATTGAAGAGAATTTAAAATTGAAGACAAAAGATTCAGATCAAAATTGGGAATTTTATGAAAATATTGTTGTATTAGTTTAAAATTTTCTGTTAGATGAAGAGAAAATTAGAAAAACAGTTGATTTCAAATTTTGACTAAATTACAAAAGTTTTGAGCATTCAGATTTCAGAAAATATGCCATGTGTTCAAGAAAATTAAGGACCACACACTTGAAGGCACAAAAAGTGATACAATTAAGAGAAAAAAAAAAGAAGAAAAAAAATCAATTTTCTTAAATGGGTTGCAAGAATTTTCTTTAGTCGATAGAAATTCACTAAAATTTCTTACAATTCAAGCTATCTATTAAATGAAGGGAAAAATTAGAAAAACAGTTGAATTCAAAATCAAACTAAATCATTAAAGTTTTAAATATTCAGAATTCAGTAAATATACAATCTATTCAAAACTAAGGACCACACACTTTAAGGCACAGCATTGATATATTTAAGAAAACTATATATCAAAAAAAAATTATAGTCAAAGGAAATTCACTAAAATTTCTTATAATTCAAGCATATAAGCAGTAAGCACTAGTTATCCAAGAAGAAACAAGATAAGCAAAAAGCAATCTAGAGAGAGAGCACTATATATATAAAAATATATATGTGTGTGTGTGTGTATATGTACCAGTATAACAAGTATATATGATGATGGTTTTGAAGTCTTACTGAGGAAATCTCCAAGGCTGAAGTTCTTGCCAGTAGCCCATTTCTGGTAGTTGACAGTTGGCTTCATTTGATTGTCATACCAACCCAAGGAGTCACCAACTGTGTAGTTCTTGTAAGCCTCAACAGATCCACCAAAACAGAGAAGAAGAAGAAGAAGACACGACTGTGTGAAGAATAGAAGCTCAGAACCTTTGCTTCTCTGTTCCATCTCTGTTGTTGGGGTTTGTGAAACTAGTGGATGTCAAAGATTTGCCTCCTCTTCACAACAATAAAGGGAATGAAATTAAAGTACTGCATGACAACTTTCTTTTACTTCTATACCCTTTCTTTTCCCCATAATAACCACAATGGTGGGTGTCTCTATAGTCTTTTGTTTTACTCACATGTTCTTGAATATATATTACCTGCAATGATAAATTACAATTAGATCCCCTCTAGTTAGGGTTTATTACACTCTTTTTTTAAAAAAAATTTATTATAATTATCTGCTTTCTAGTTAAATGTGTGTAACAAAACGATCCTGTCGGCCAATTGCTCTAACAGCTAGAGATTATCAACGCTGATGTGGTAATTTTTTTTAAAAAATTTCTATGTAGATGCTTTTGTCTAATGCTTGTTATGCAAAAAGACAATTATACTCCAAATTTAAAGAGAATGTTCGTCATGTGAAGGTAAAACATAACCATTTCTCACTGTTAATGAAACTGATGGCAGGTGTCATTTTGTTATACATACTCAACTAGAATGGAAGTAACTGTAATAATATAAAATATATAGGAAATAAGTGTAATAAACACTTGTTACAACGTTAACAGTCTCCGTTAATAAAATTGGTGTCATTTTGTTATACACATGTAATTAAAAGGGTTGTAATTGTAATAATCTAAAATATATGAAAAATAAGTATAATAAATCCTAATTAGAGAAGATATAAGTATAAATTACTCAATATTAAATTTGGCTGTCGCAAGTTTAGAACAATACTTGATAAAGTTTTAAAGTACTTTATTTGGTGTGGCATTTGAAAATGGTTTGTTTGTTGAATTATGAGGATCATCATTCAATTATATAATGGTCTCTATTTTGTTCTACTCATAGGTTCTTGAATAGATATATATATCAATGCAATAAAATTTGCTGTTACAAGTTTAGAACAATAGTTGATGAAGTTTAGTTGGTGTAGCATTTGAAAATGGTTGGTGTATTGAATTATGAAGATCTCATTCAAAATTATTTATTTGATTGAAACAAGAAGAAGGTGAAAGACATACACACATATATAGTATACATATATATATATATATATATATATATAATTGCTTGTATGGTGGAATCTGAGCACACCATATTGTAGGTAGGAGACTAATGTGGAACAGGTGGATAGTGGGGTCCCGAATTATGTGTGTATGACTACTTAGTAATTTCATAAAGAGACAATCAATTAGGTTCAGCTTGGCAAGTAGAGAGAAGAGTGTGCACTTGGTTGATCTTAACTTTGGACCCACTTCCAAATAGTAGCTACAAAAATCAATCAAAATCATTTTAAACTAATTTGTTGTACATTAATGTTATCTTGCCGATTTTTATTTTTTATTTATTTATTTTTTATTTTTTTTGATATTGTGATAAAAAGATCAAACTTCCAAGAAGAAATTGCTACCAATCTTTTATATATAATGACAACAATTATATATAAATATATACCCTATTTCTCTTTCTCATAAGTTGGATGGTCTATGTCAATAAATTTTATATTTTTTAATGACTCATCTTTCATTTCATGTTATCTTGGTTGTATACATGTGTAACACACTTATTTCAAAACAATTATTTTGACCAAATAATTAATTGAGAGCAACATAATTAATCGAGGACCGAAATAATAATGTTGCATTCTTTACTTGTTGTATTGCAACATCAATTTAGTTGTGTTGCATTTCTAAAATAATTTCCTTCAAGAATTAATGAGTAATATTAAAAGATACGGTAGGTTAAATGGTTCATTTCACTTTTTATAAATTAAAAAAAATCATTTTAATTCAATGATAAAATATATAAAATTTATTATCCTTTTCACGAGAAAACTCTTTTGATAGTATTATTCATAAAAAAATAATATATCCTCTGAATTCGAATAATACCAATAAAATATTATGTTAGTAAAAATATGAGCCTCATATAATATCACCCCAACATCACGTGATAGAACCATACTCCACTCTCACATGTATCATTTTTATTTATATAAGTGTGTTAGTGGAAAATAAAAAAATAAAAATAAAAATAAAAATAATAATTATAATTGTGTTGCATTCGGTACGATAATAAGAGTTCCGGCACTAAAGTACTTAAAATTGGTTGATGAGTCGACATGCAGTAGTTATTTGGGTGTGAGCAATGCACAGGCATGTCTTTTTTAGTATTTATATGTTATCTTCAAGAGAATGACATAAAGTTTGTGTCGGTGCTATATGTATATGAGATATGTATATATTTATATATACAGATCTGTATATGCATCATGTGAAATGATAGCTGGAAGATTGCTTTTGTACCTTATACACGTGGGGTGTTGTGAAAGATAATGACACGCGTCTCACCAACAAAAAAAAAAAACATGTTAGGTTGTGTGGAGTTCAATTCAACCGCAGAAAATCACATGGATCATGTATGAACGAAGAAGGTGAAGTGAGGTTGATTCAGAGAGAAGGTTGAAGATTGCAATCCCAAAACTCTTCTTATCCAGTGAAAATAAAAATATTGATAAATTAGATTATTAATACAAAAACATTTTTCAAGAATTGCATTAATCTTTTCTAGCTTTATAATCTTCACCCAAAAAAACAAATCACATGCCAATGTTATGATCATTATGCCATTTATAGTCGCACATTGTAATGTCAAGTCTTAATTGTAACATGATGAATATGTCCGATGTTGAATCCATTTTATTGATTATAGTGTTTTTTTTATTAATTTGGATCGAACTGAATATGGGAGGGTGGAGATTTCCTTGAAACATGGTGAGTTTTACATATTGTTAGATCAGAGTACAAAAAGTAGTTAAGGTTTTTTTTTTTTTTTTTTAAATCATAATTGACAATCTTTAATGGTATGATTTGGTAGATTTATTTATTTATTTTGTTGGAATGATAAGTGCTAAACTCTTCGAGGTTCAAATTTGATGAATAGTGAAAAAAAATAAAAATAGAACTAGAAAATTGGTTGCAACTTTTTACTTGTGACTGAGAACACTTACCAACTGTACTTGTGGTAAAGAGTGTTGTGAACAAGGTGGCTTTTGTAAGAGTCCAAAACCAGGGAAGTGAAAACATATCTTCAACAAAGCCTGTGACAATGGAAGTTTTATATATCTTACCAAGATAAGCACGCCTTGATTATCAGTTTCTTGGAATAAGAGACCAATTAGTCCAAATGCATGGAACAACGGAAATCTGATTGAACGGTATAACCTTTTCATCTTCAAAGAGAATGGTCAAGGGATTTGACCTCGGGTATGTATTTATTGTCATGAAAAAAATAAATATATGGTTGTATATGTCATGACTCAAAGGTTCGCAGTCGTGTTTGTTTGAGCCCGGGTATGTGTTTATTGAATATGGTTCGCAGTCACGACATCAGTTGCAGTCGTAGTATAATAAAATTGGACAAACATCCGAATAAACCGTCAATTCAAAGGTGTGCATGTTAGGATATGTGTGCCCTAGCATAGCAAATTCTAATTTTGGATTATAAAAGTCATGGTTTCTTGTCTGGATATTATTATTAAAGCATTATACAATTGGTGAATGGAATGTATTATTTTTCGATTCTTTATGGAATTGATGGTGTCCGCTTGATTACAAAATATATTTATATATGTATGTAATGGCAATTAATACTATGATATAAATTAGTAATCATAAATGGTTTAAAGTCGGTAATTATGGATGGACATTTAATTAGTTAAGACTTAAACCGAGTCAACGATAGATTGAGATATATTGTGAAAGCTGTCGTATGCAATTGCTCTCTATCACAGTCATGGCTTTTGACTCTCAAGCATGAGAGAAGTATAAACTCTTTTATTAATTAATAATTACTTTGATTTGTTCGGCAGATACCTCGGGATCCTTAGATCGACACTTTGGGTAGTTATGTAATTAATAATTAGAGATCTATATTCTCAATATTTGCATCAGTGCTATTTGTATTTATTTTGTTTTGATTATGGTTGATCACAAATTAAATTCGAAGGCCTTCGTATATTTTAGACAAATGTTATATATATATATTTATTTAATAAATTATTATTATTTTTTGTCAAATAAATATTTTATTGTGATCGAGCCGGAAATAATCAAAGGTAACAAAATAATTATACTAATTATGTTGTCGGATTGATGACTTTAATTATCCGATAAATAATTAAGCATAGAGGGGTCAAAGTGCAACATTGACTTAGAGGTTATTTACTATTTAATTGGAATGCAATTAATTTCTTTTAGTGGAGTAGAAATTAATTTATGAATTAATTGAATTGGGTCCATGGTTTAATGGACCGGACCAATTATTAATTTATAAGAGCCAAGAAAATAGTAAGCCCAAAAGGATTCTCACCAATAGCCCAAGTTGATATTGGAGTCATGTTAGGATTGAGAAAGTTGAATTAGAGATGGAGAATGATTTATTGTTTCCTTATTCTTATTTTTATTTTGCCTATATATACATGAGTTCATGTATATTTTAGGTGTGACTTGGAGAATAAGAAAAAGGAATACACTTTCTCTCTCTAGATTTTAGGGTTTTGTTTCTCTTCTAAAGGAGGCTACCACCAGCCTAGATTCCAAGGTCATTCATCAAGGCATATTGGTGATTCCTAAAGGGAAGATAATAATCAAAAAGAAGGAGAAAGGATCTTGCTAAAGGGATCTACAATAAGTGAGAACATTCACTTTAGAGGAAAGTTCAAAAGGTTTACTCAGACCTTTGATGTAAGTATTCAATCTGTTTATTGAATTAGGCATCATTTTTTTTATTTATCTTTGCATAAAACTTGTCTCTATGTGATGAATCAAGATCCATGATTGCAAATCCCTCAAAAAGTTTTAAAAACTTGCACGTTTCCCAACAGTGGTATCAGAGCACATGGTTTGATTCATTACTAGAGAACATGTGTTTATAAAAATTATATTCATGGATCCAAATTATAGATACATATATAAAATTATTGATATATGTTGATGTATGATTTATTATGTTGATATATATTAATACATATTGATGTATGTATAATTGTGAATGGATGATTATGTGTGTTTGGGCCATGGATGAAGCTTATAGGTATATAGAATGTAATTTTATTTTTGGATGAATGTAATTAAGGCTTTGTTTTAGCCGTTTGAAAATTCAATGATGTAATTTAATTTTTTCCATTGTATTTCAAATTGTAAGTATTTATTAAAGCCATGTAATATTCATCAAAGGATGCTATTAAGCTTTAAGAGGGTCCGAAAGGGTTAAATTATGCTTCAGTAATTTTTTGGAATTTTTCCGGAATTTTTTGAGGCTTAATTTAATTTTCTGGGATTTTTCCGGATTTTTTGGCATTTTTTCGGCGTTTTTCCGGTGGCCGGAGCTTCGTCGGCGGCAAGAAGGGACATCAGGTGTGGGTCAAGATGGTGAGCCTGGCGCGTGTTCCACACGGGCCAGGAGAGTGCACATGCTGGCGCGTGCATTGCACGCGCCAGCCAAGGTAGCTTGACCTCCACGCGCGTGAAGGCGCGTGGAGGCGCGTCCCACGCGCCCCAGGCGCGTGGGAGCGCGTGAGGGTGCATTCCACGCGCCCCAAGCGCGTGCCGGCGCGTGGGGGCACGTGGGAGCACGTGCAGCTTGCCCTAGGCGCGTGTCAGCGCGTGTGGGGTCCTCCGGGCTCGTTCCAAGAGGCGTTTTGATTCTCCTGACGCGTACAAGCTTCCTATGGGTGTTTACAGACAGTTGAAAGATACCCGTACAGCAAGAATAGTTTTTAAATGTTAAAAGCTGAATCCATTGGCCATTTATATTGCTTCTGTCTATTATTTGATGCATGGAATAATTTAATAGTTGTTATAATTGTTCATGCATTGGATCCATGTTTTTTAATTAAAATGGCTTGATTTATATTAATTAAATTATGAAGATAAATTGGATTAGATTGCTAATTAATTTGAGGACATTTATTGGGAAACAGAAAAATTATTTTTAAAAATTATTTTTTGCCTCAAATTAAAGATTAGTGAATCATTTAAAATCCATATATTTTCTAAATTTAATTGGATTAAAATCAAGGCGTTTTGCATGCATTAAATCATGAATTAAAAACCCTAGTTTTATATTATTAAAAATTGAGTGGGAGTGGGGATTTTTTATACATTACCCCATGGCCTTCGTAATTATAACCATTATGATTAGATCTTTAAAAATAAGACTCCGCGCATGATTTAAAGAGTCTAGATTACAAGAATGGTTGTCTCACGAAAATATTTTTATTAAATAACCATTGTAGTTAGATCTTTAAAAATAAGGCCCTACGCATGATTTAAAGAGTCTAAGCTATTAATGGCAATATATTTAATATTTGTTTTTCCGTTGGAGCATTAATTATTTTATACACTCAATCTAAAATCAATAGTATTAGCTCCCCAACGGAGTGGTCTATACTAGGTGATTTTAGAAAGGCTAAATCTAATCGGGAATTATTTCATATTTAGATAAGGCATTGTCTAAAGAGATATGGAAATAATGAGTTACTCTCGTCAATAAGCAATAATGAATTCCGCCAACCGGATAAGTTATTGGCATATTGATTGTCCGATTTTTCATGCAATGTGGTTAAGGGACCCACAATTAATTAATTATTTTATACTTGCATGATTATTATTATTCACTTTATTTATTGTATGAATGCTTTTATTTTCAGATTTATCATGACTAGTCCATTCAGTCCACTTGCAAACATACTAAAAGAAAATCGATTAACTGGACCTAATTATATCGATTGGAAAAGGCAACTAGATATTGTACTCACATATGAGGGGTTGAATTATGTGATTACTACTCCCAGACCTTCTCCACCTTTGCCTGAGGATCCTCCTGAGGAGCATGAAGTTTTTAAGAAATGGAATAAAGCAGATGAGATGACTAGGTGCTACATTCTTGCTTCACTCTCGAATGTACTCCAAAGTCAACATCTTCAATATCTCACTTCTGCAGACATCATGCTTAACCTTAAGGAAATGTTTGGGCAAATTGGTAAGAGTGCACGCCAAAATGCTATGACAAATTTGATGACCATTAAGATGGTCTAAGGTACTTCAGTTCGGGAACATGCTTTAAAAATGATTGGTTTTTTAAATGAACTGGAGATCCTTGGATGCAACTTGGATGGTGAACTTCAGGTTGACATGATTATCGCTTCATTGCCAGACTCATTTAACTCTTTTAGGGTTAATTATTACATGAATAAGCTTGAGTACACACTCGCTGAACTATTGAAAGAGTTGGTAACCTTTGAAGAGATAAACAAAAGCAAGAGTGCATCTATCAACTACACTCAGTCTGCTGGACCATCCACTTCTAGGCCCAAGAGGAGGGGCAAGAAAAAGAAGAAGGATGGTGCCAAAACTGTGGTTGTGCCAAACAAAGTAATCCAAAAGGATAAGGGAAAGAAGAAAGTGCGGGTTGAAGGCGAAGGAAACTGCTTTCATTGCGGTCAACCGGGTCACTGGAAACCTAACTGCCCAATACTTCGCACACAAGGCAAAGGAAAAGGTATATTCATTGTTGAGGCATGTAATGTGGTTGAATCTATAGATTCCTGGTGCATAGATTCTGGAGCCACTAATCATGTTTGCAATTCATTGCAGGGATTCCAGGAGTCCAGAAGCCTCAATGAAGGAGAGATATACTTGCATATGGGATCTAATGCCAAGGTGAAAGCTAAAGCAGTGGGAGTGGTTCATATGCAGTTTAGTGGGAGGAGTCTTATTTTAGAAGATTGTCTTTATGCGCCAAATGTTAGGCACAATTTAATTTCAGTTTCTTCGTTGGTTTGTAAAAATTATATTTTTACTTTTGGAAAAAATGTTTTAATTAAATTAAATGGTTGTGTTATAACTTCTGGTGCATTGAAAGATAATCTATATGTTTTAACTCCTAGCTCATATCAAATGCAAAATTATGAATTAAATGCAACTTCATCTAGATTGAATGTTAAAAGAAAAGCAGTTTCTCCAAACTCATTGTATCATTGGCATCTACGATTGGGTCACATCAATCAAAATAGGATTCAAAGGTTGGTTAAAAAAGGTTTATTACCTGGTGAGGCAGAGGAGCCTATGCCAACTTGTGAATCCTGTATTGAAGGAAAGATGACTCGAAGGGCTTACTCAGCCAAAGGAGATAGAGCCAAAGAACAATTAGAGTTGGTGCACACAGACGTGTGTGGTACCATGAACACCCAAGCGAGAGGAGGGTTTGAGTATTTCATCACTTTCATTGATGATTATTCACGTTTTGGATATATTTACCTAATGCGACACAAGTCAGAAGCTTATGGAAAATTCCGTGAGTTTCAGGCGGAAGTGGAGCGTAAATTAGGTAAACTTATCAAAACACTTCGATCTGATCGAGGAGGTGAATACCTCTTGGGGGAGTTCAAGGATCATATGGTCAATGAGGGTATTGTGCGCCAGTTATCCGCACCTGACTGCCCTCAACAGAATGGAGTGGCAGAAAGGAGAAACAGAACTTTACTTAACATGGTTAAATCTATGATGAGTTTTGCTACATTACCTCTATCATTTTGGGGATTAGCCTTAGAATCAGCGATGTATATTTTGAACTGTGTTCCATCCAAGTCTGTTTCAGGAACGCCATATGAGCTGTGGTTTGGACGTAAACCTAGTTTAAATCACATGCATATATTGGGGTGTCCAGCACACGTGCGAAAGAAACAGGCAGACAAGTTGGAAGCAAGATCAGATGCATGCTTGTTTGTTGGCTATCCTAAGGGCACTAGAGGTGAATTATTTTATGATCCCAGGGACAATAAGGTTATTGTCAGCACTCATGCTATTTACCTGGAGGAGGATTATATTATGAACCACAAACCTAGTAGCCAAATAGTGTTAGAGGAGATGGTTGGCACGTCAGATATACCCCCTGTGGACACACCTAATATAAATACTGAGAATGATGAGACACAAGAAGTCCCTATTGAATTACCATCATCTAGTACATCGATTCCTGCACCGGTCCTTCGGCGTAGTGGGAGGACTATCATCCAACTCGAAAAACTCACACTTTTGGGTGAGGTCTATGAGGCCGTCCCCGATAAGCATGAGTCGGACCCAGTAAGCTATGCGGAAGCGTTGACCGATATAGATGCGAATCGTTGGAAAGATGCCATGAAATCAGAGTTGGAATCGATGTTATCTAACAAAGTCTGGGATGTTGTAGAACTTCCTAGTGGGGTTCAGCCCATTGGTTGTAAATGGATCTACAAACGAAAGAGAGGAATGGATGGGAATATTGAGACATTCAAAGCTAGACTGGTTGCCAAAGGCTTCACTCAACGTGAAGGTATTGATTATGAGGATACATTCTCACCAGTTGCAATGCTTAAATCTATTCGCATTCTTTTGGCCATTAATGCTTATTATGACTATGCGATATGGCAGATGGATGTTAAGACGGCATTTTTAAATGGCCATCTTGAACAAGACATCTACATGAGGCAACCAGATGGTTTCGTGGTTAAAGGTCGTGAGGACTGTGTATGTAAGTTGAATAGGTCTATTTATGGACTGAAGCAAGCTTCACGTACATGGAACATTTGTTTTGATCAGGCAGTCAAATTATTTGGCTTTGAACAAAACGTGTTTGAACCTTGCGTTTACAAGAAAAAACAAGGTAATGTCATCATGATTCTCGTTTTATATGTTGATGACATCTTGCTCATTGGTAATGATGTAGAAGCATTGTCATCAGTTAAAAGGTGGTTGTTCAATAAATTTGAGATGAAAGATCTTGGAGAAGCAAGCTATATTTTTGGGATCAAGCTTATGCGAGATCGGGTTAAAAAGAAAATAGGCTTGTCTCAAGAGTCTTACATTGACAAAGTTCTGATCAGGTTTGGAATGAAAAACTCTAAGAAAGGGTTTTTGCCATCTAGACATGGGTTGGCTCTTTCTAATGACCAGTCTCCCAAGACTGATAAGGAAATTGAGCAAATGAGGCGGGTACCATACGCTTCGGCAGTTGGTAGTCTCATGTATGCCATGGTCTGTACCAGACCGGACATCTGCTACTCGGTAGGGATTGTCAGTAGATATCAGTCCAATCCTGGACTTGATCATTGGTCAGCTGTGAAGAATATCTTAAAATACCTTAGAAGAACTAAGAATCTAATGCTCATTTATGGAGGTGATGATCTGGTTCCAGTCGGATATACGGATTCTGATTTTCAATCAGATCCAGATGCCAGGAGATCTACATCTGGATATGTGTTTAAGTTCAATGGAGGGGCAGTTAGTTGGAAGAGTGTCAAGCAGGGTTGTACTGCTGACTCAACCATGGAAGCAGAATACATTGCAGCCTCTGAGGCAGCAAAAGAAGCTGTTTGGTTGAGAAACTTTCTAATTGAACTAGAGGTTGTGGAGCATATAGATCGGCCTATGATGCTTCATTGTGATAATAGTGCAGCTATAGCCCAAACCAAGGACCCAAAATTTCATAAAGGAACAAGACACATTCAGAGGAAACATCATGTGGTTCGTGATATAGTAAAGCGAGGAGATATACTTGTAGCCAAGATTGCATCGGAACATAACCTTGCTGATCCATTCACAAAGGCTTTACCATTCAAGATGTTTGATCGTCATATGGAGAACATGGGAGTTAGATGTGATTTGAATTGGCTATAAGTGCAAGTGGGAGCTGTTAGGATATGTGTGCCCTAGCATAGCAAATTCTAATTTTGGATTGTAAAAGTCATGGTTTCTTGTCTGGATATTATTATTAAAGCATTATACAATTAGTGAATGGAATGTATTATTTTTCGATTCTTTATGGAATTGATGGTGTCCGCTTGATTACAAAATATATTTATATATGTATGTAATGGCAATTAATACTATGATATAAATTAGTAATCATAAATGGTTTAAAGTCGGTAATTATGGATGGACATTTAATTAGTTAAGACTTAAACCGAATCCACGATAGATTGAGATATATTGCGAGAGCTGTCGTATGCAATTGCTCTCTATCACAGTCATGGCTTTTGACTCTCAAGCATGAGAGAAGTATAGACTCTTTTATTAATTAATAATTACTTTGATTTGTTCGGCGGATACCTCGGGATCCTTAGATCGACACTTTGGGTAGTTATGTAATTAATAATTAGAGGTCTATATTCTCAATATTTGCATCAGTGCTATTTGTATTTATTTTGTTTTGATTATGGTTTATCACAAATTAAATTCGAAGGCCTTCGTATGTTTTAGACAAATGTTTTATATATATATTTATTTAATAAATTATTATTATTTTTTGTCAAATAAATATTTTATTGTGATCGAGCCGGAAATAATCAAAGGTAACAAAATAATTATACTAATTATGTTGTCGGATTGATGGCTTTAATTATCCGATAAATAATTAAGTATAAAGGGGTCAAAGTGCAACATTGATTTAGAGGTTATTTACTATTTAATTGGAGTGCAATTAATTTCTTTTAGTGGAGTAGAAATTAATTTATGAATTAATTGAATTGGGTCCATGGTTTAATAGACCGGACCAATTATTAATTTATAAGAGCCAAGAAAATAGTAAGCCCAAAAGGATTCTCACCAATAGCCCAAGTTGATATTGGAGTCATGTTAGGATTGAGAAAGTTGAATTAGAGATGGAGAATGATTTATTGTTTCCTTATTCTTATTTTTATTTTGCCTATATATACATGAGTTCATGTATATTTTAGGTGTGACTTGGAGAATAAGAAAAAGGAATACACTTTCTCTCTCTAGATTTTAGGGTTTTGTTTCTCTTCTAAAGGAGGCTACCACCAGCCTAGATTCCAAGGTCATTCATCAAGGCATATTGGTGATTCCTAAAGGGAAGATAATAATCAAAAAGAAGGAGAAATGATCTTGCTAAAGGGATTTACAATAAGTGAGAACATTCACTTTAGAGGAAAGTTCAAAAGGTTTACTCAGACCTTTGATGACCTTTGATGTAAGTATTTATTGAATTAGGCATCATTTTTGTTATTTATCTTTGCATAAAACTTGTCTCTATGTGATGAATCAAGATCCATGATTGCAAATCCCTCAAAAAGTTTTAAAAACTTGCACGTTTCCCAACAGTGCAACGGTATCGAACACTTTTTTTACGAACCAACCGATACGTCTCATATCAACCAATACGGCAAACTATGCCCATGAGTAATGGATAATTTACAATTTTCATTTGCTAATAGTTACAACTCACAAAATTAAAATGAAAAACTGAAATTTGTGACAGCCATTCACATTGTCTTGTTCCCGCAAATGCATGACATTGAAGATGAAACAAAAAGGCCATCCAACAGCAAGGCCATTAATTTATTTACTTATTGTATACATAGACACACACATTTCTTGACCAGAAGACAACAGCAAGCTAAACAGCAGGGGTAGCCCTTCCCCATCCCTCAAATTCAACCCATCCCAACACTGAAGATGGGGATTTTGAGAATATATAGATATATATATATATATATATATATATATATTATAGATATTCATTAGAGAACATAACCGAGAAATTATCTTCAGCTTATTGGCAGCAAGCACGCGGTAGTTTATTAGCAGTAATCACACACAGATGTCACTACTTTTTGAGCAAAACGTTGAACCATACAGACGAGAGTTTTGGATATCGTTTTAACCCATTCTTGAAATCCACATAGTTTATGCCAAAACGAACGGTGAAACCCTCACTCCACTCGAAATTATCCATCAGCGACCATGCAAAATATCCCTTCACATTGGCACCATCCCTGCATAATTTAAAAAAACAAAAAGAAAAAATAATAATAAAAGGTCACGTGTATGCATGGTCACATATTATCGTTTGAAGCCTTTCAGGCACTTACTCAATCGCTCGCTTAACGAAACAGAGATGTTTATAATGGAAATCAATTCTGTGGATGTCAATACAGGCTTGTGGAAGTGACAATGTGGGCTCATTTGCTTCATCAACCCCTGCAAAACAATGGGTGATATTATCTCATGTAAAATTAGTCGTATTCAATTTACCAATCTTGAATATTTTATCACCTTAAAATAATATAATTGGGACATTTATTGACACTGATGAGAAAAGGTTTGACAAATTGATTACCATTCTCTGTAACATAAACAAGTGGGTTATTGTACTTTCTCTTTGTGTAGAGTAAAATATCCCAAATTCCTTTTTCATAAACATAGAGCCAATCTGAACCAGCCTGCACCACATTTGAAAAATATAAGGATATATAAAGGAGAGATAAGTATATATTAATTGAACTTCATATATATATATATAAAGCTCTCATGAATTTCCATTTGGGTATCAAAAATTTTATTTATTTTTAAATAAAAGATCTTAAAACATTTTTGTCTCTTAATACATTTAAGGCATGTAATGGTGGTTGCAGAAAGGCATATTAAACTACTTTAGGTTTCCTCTACATCCCTTTAACCAAATGAATAGCCAATGTTAAGACATACATCGGCAAATATATCATTGTTTTTTAGCAATTGTATCCGAGTCAAATACAAAGCTAAAATCAATTAATCAGAAGCAAAGTAATTCATATTTTAAACACCACAAAAAATAGAATGAAATGAATTTAGAGGCCTTGCCTTTGGACCAATAGGGATCCCATTCCTCTCAGCTACCAAAACAAAACATCATCATGGTCAATCAGAAGGGATTATTAGTTTACATTTGAAGTTCATAATTAAAGAGCAAATATATATATATATATATATATATATATATATATATATATATATATATATATATATGTATATATATAGATATTAGAGATGAATTTGAACTTACTTAAGAGCTGAGCACCAGAATCTGTAAGGTAACTTGGTTTCCCAGTACAATTAGGTTCATTAGCTGCATATCTAGCAGTATAGTAGTCTAGTCCAATGAAATCAAATGACCCCTTCACCATCATGGATTCTATAGAAGAGAACTTCGGAAGTCTGTTTCCTACACGAGTTCGCATGCTATGTGGATAGTCACCATTAGTCAATGGATCCATAAACCTACAATGCACATTGAACATTCAAAATTAAGACATACCACCCAATGTACGTAGTCATTGTTAGATATATATGACACATCAATGAATAAACAATATAAAAACACTCACCATCCATACAGAAAATCTAGAGCTCGTAGAGCAGCATCGCGGTTGCCCTTGGATTCAGTGAGAGGCTCCATCCATACTACCATCAGCTTGATTCCAATCTTTCCCTTTTGAGATGCCTACAAATTAATAATGTTAAACATTCAATCAATCAAGACACCAATTGTGTTCTATAACCTTATCCACTACTCAAAATTAAAGCCATCTGAACACAATAATTAAAAAAAAATATAAAAAAAAATCCTTTTATCAAGTAGGGACCTGATATTTCTCCCTGTAAAGTTTTACTGCAGCTGCATGAGCAAGGAGTTGGTGATGCGTCACCAAATACGGCTCTGTGCCGGAATCACCCAGCTCTATGCCTTTATCACCGCCATTGTTGCAACTTGGTTGCCAAGAAGTATATCGACCCCATGTAGGAGGAATGATACCCATATTTGAATGCCTTGGCAATGAAGAAACATGACCCGGTGCAAGTGAAACTGTTGCATGCCCTTGCGCTGAAGCACCACGACCCGGTGCGAGTGAACCTGTTGCATACCCACCGCTGCTATAGCAACTTGGCTCATTCAGTGTCACCCAGTTCTTCACTTGATCACCGAATGTTTTGAAGCAAAAGTCCGCGTATATACAGAAATCAGCCCTGTTAAGTAGATCAACATGGCTTCATTAGTTAGCAAATGGTTGTATAGTGTCTTACCATATATCTCAAGATCAACCTTAGAGTACACGTTAATTTTTCTATATATGTAATTTATATTGTTATTTCCAATTCTTTCAATTCAAACACAACGGCATCATAGGATGACACAATTACTTGATTACTTACACAATTTTGTGACTTAAGAAGCCACCATAAGCATTTTCTAGAGGTTGGGGAAGATCCCAGTGGAAGAGAGTCACAACGGGCTCTATGCCTGCATATATATATATATATATATATATATATATGATAACATAAAATTTTAATTTGAGAAGAGAAAAAAGTATGCATTTGACAAGCTAAATAATCAATCATAGAAAGAGTTGAGATTGAAGGGAAACCATTGTCCAGGAGCTTCTTTATGAGGTTTTTGTAGTATTTGATTCCTTCTGAGCTCACACCTTCACTGAGGTTTCCACCTAAAGATATATTGCAAAAATTAACAAAAACAAATTAAAACTAACAAAAACTAAAGTATGGGAACAATAGGTTGAACTTTTTTAAGTGTTGCAACTATTAAATAATCAATGAGACATTCTATCAAATGCTTGGAGCAAGTGAGTAACTCAACCATATGGTTTTATGGTTATGGTAATATGAATGTTTGTTCTGAATTCCTTGATCATCATTTCTGTTTCAAAATCTAGTTCTGGAATCAGGGGCATTTAATGGTGTAATGATAAAAGTTCGAGTTGAAAAGTACGAAGTTATAGCCTTATAGAACGGAATGGAAACATAAAATTCATGTAACTGATTCCAAATATGCTCGGTTGTTGTTGTACTTTGTGCAAAATAATTAATTCACACTGCATAATGCACAATCTTTCATATATAAATGTCTACACAACCGTGGAAATCAATTATTATTACTATTATTATTATTATTATTTTATGAAAAAGCAAACTATTATTATTTATTAATCAGAAATTGAAAGACAACAATTACCTCGCAATATTCTAGACCATGAAATTGAAAATCCGTAGGCATCTACACCCATTCTTTTCATGCACGCCACATCTTCCTACAACATGGTTTAAGAAAAAAAATATAATTATCACCAAAATCTGTTTGCCATTCCTAATTGTAACACACGATTGTATTGTCAAAACTGATATAAGTGTGTGTGTGTATATATATATATATATATAGTATATATTTTTGTTACGTTTTACCTCGAACTTATGATAAGAATCAACAGCAATATCTCCATTAGAACCGTCCTTTATTTTACCTGCCATTAAGCAAATAAAGTTTTTTCTAAATAAAGGGCACACGAAGATAATTACATGTACTAGTCTTTGCCCAAGTTTTCCATGTATTAAATCATTGTAATGGATTAGACACTTAATGAAAGATCAAAGGTTAACGTTATAGAAGTGTGTGTGTATACAAATAGGAGAGGTAGAACCTTATGTAGTGTAACTTATATCGTAGTTACATGTAGCTGAAATAGATGTCAACATGGATAATTGGAATGATTAGAAAATATGTGACAGTGCATAGACGCATTTTGAAAACAAATCGTGGTGCAACAACAATATCTGCAGTGTGATGTGGGTCTTGATAGATGGAATCAAAGTCAACCCCCACCCGAAACATGAGGGAGTGTGCATAAGACTATGAGCGAGGATGTTGGTTTCCAAGCACGAGGATCGATGTTGGTTTCCAAGAGCGGTGTCTATAGAAAAACCTTGAGTCTGAACAGAGTGCAAAGCGGATAATATTGCAGTATGAGACGAGTTCGGATAAAAGACACGATTAAAAGGGAAAAAGTATTAGTAATAAAATATAAAAGTAAATATGGTGGTGTGGTCATATACTGGCCCAAATGCATAAGTGAAATATGAACCATATATAATGCACCACCCAATGATCCAAATGCAGGGAAAGAGCTGTAAGAAAAGGATGAAGACATCTAAGCTAAGGAACACATAAAATTATGGACAAAGATATATATCACAAATATTTTTAGCAAATATATTTAATTCTACTCTATCATATGGATTATGAATTAAAACAAGGCATAAATTATATGCCAACAGAGGAGAGTGACAGAGAGAGACCAGGGATCCGTGTGAAAGAGTCCCATATATTTTTGCCACGGTTCTCCACTGCACCTTCATACTGCAATTAAGAATGAAAACATGCAACAAAAGCAAGCACACATAAGAATAGCTTCGTGCTGTAGATGTTAAATAAGAAGCTTTTAATCAACAATAATTTACATGAAACAAAGCAAAACCGAAAACTCAACAACATATAGTTGTTACCTGATAAGCAGATGATGATGTTCCAAACACAAAACCAGGAGGAAAATTGTGACGATGTAGTAAAGGCGTGCCTGGACTTAAGACTAGATTAGGTTGATTTGCCATTAATTTCGATTTCTTGGATAGCTACACGAATTCAAGTTATGCTAGGTACTTCAAGTTATGTTGGCTTTTATAAGACAAGGGCTATGGCTAGAGTGGGATGAGAGGATACTTAGTTTGTGTGTGCGAATCCAATGCCAAAAAAGTTTTGAATCTTATTCTTGATATTGATTAGTTCCCCTCCCCACTTTTGTGTGAATTCGTCCCAATAAAAGCTGTAAGTCTTATCCATGGTGATTCTTCTCAAGAATATTTTAATTTTGTTTCACCTTCGGGTCTAGCAAGAGCAGGCTTCACGCAACGATGAGGTTGTTACATTATGACTTGGAAGAGTTTAAAACTAGAAATAGTTTTTCCATGCGGAGGTAAGACTATATACATCTGACCCTCTTAGACCTCGCAATGACAAGAGGTTCGTGCACTTAGGATCTTGGATTTCTACAAATGATGAAAGTTCATATCAGTATAGTCCTCGTTATTTGTGGTAATACTATTCCTGGGTGTTAGGAAGGGTGGATTATTTTCTTATTGTATAAGCTAGAGCCTATATATAATCAATCCATGGTATCATAAGCATGAGTTTATTTTTGACAATCCTAATTAAGCATGTTTTCAAAATTAGTTTGCTATCTCTTGTAGATGTAAGTTTTGGATTACCTAGGGTCAGTACAATATCAGTGTTCAACAGTTTCAGTTTTGGTGGAACTATGCTGCAAGTAGGGATTTGAAGTTTAAGGGACAATAGGGTAACCAAGATATTTTTACCTCTATTTGCTATATAATCAAACAAATAATAACTGGTCACCACAGGCTAACTCAACTGATAAGGCCTTTGGAAGGTATTTCTAGGGGTGCACTCGGGCGGGTTGGGTATGTTGCAGGTGCAACTCGGACTTGACTTGACGTATGAAACGTTAACACTAACCCAACCTAACATGACCTTTGACCCGAACGAACCAAAGAAGCTATGAACCGTTCTTTTCCTTTTCCTTTACATCCAATTCTTTCCATTCAAATACAGCAACAAATGTGCTGTATTCAAATCTGATCCCAAAGAAAATATGAACCTTTCTTGATGCTGATCAATCCTGTCCCCATCTATGAGTGAACCAGATGCCAAAGCAGCTGCTAGGATCTTATCCATGGTGATACCTCTCCCTTTTTGGTGAGGTTATTGACGAATATCTCAAGATCAGGTGGTGCCATGAAGCTTCTGAATATTCAAAGCTATAGGTTCGACGATAATTCAAAGAAACACTATTCGAAAAAAATTATGATAATAATAAATGATTTAGCAAAACAAAATTCAAAACATATAATATGAACTATTGTATATTTTTCTTTATGATAGATGTTTTAGTGTATATTCTTAATATGAAACAAAAAAAAAAAAGGTTAGATTATTTCTAAACAGAGTATTTCGTAGACCTAAGATTATTCTTTTAGACGAAGAGCATTTCATATCTCATTAAGTGCAAAAATAAAAAATAAAAAAATAACGTCTAACCAATTTTTTGGCATATATATGTAAAAAAATTAGAGCAAAAATATGAACAAGAAAAGGAGGGGTATGGCTATATGGATTATGTTGTGGTTTATTCTTACTTTTTTCCTTTAAATGCGAACTTTCAAAAGTAACACCGAAAGAAGTCCAAAATAAAATGACCGCTTGTGATTTATTGGTATCTCTTCTCATTTCAAAGTGAAAGGTAGATGGTTCAAGTCTCCCAAAATACATTGTTGGAAGTTAATTTCGTCTCTCAATTCAGTATTTTGAATAGTGATAGAATTTAATAAAAATGACAATTATTATTTAGCATATTTTGTAAGTTGATCTTAAGCTAAAAATCATCAAAATCTTGGAGTCGTGCCTTAGTGACACTATTCAGATATAGATGACCACGCGGGCCAATAGTGGGGAATTTCTAAGGTAAATACTAAAAGTTCAGGACAGTAGAACGAAATTGATTGAAAAGGCCACCGGAGTACATAATCAACCAGTCTTTGACGAAAGAATAACTCCCTTTTGGTATGATAATTGGGGTCCCACTTTACCACAGCCAAAGCCTTGATGCAACTCAAACTTCCCCCATTACACGATACGCCACTCTCGATCTCTTCATTAATGGCATGACCTGGACTTTAGCGGCTCATGTACAGAAACCTCATCCCCTCATTAACATCCCTTCCAAACCCTAATCAATCTGCAGATGACACTATGATGTGGTCCCCTTCCCCAACAGGGCTGTTTTCACTCAAACATGTTGGGGAATTAGCACAATATTCTAAGACACAATACATCAAATTTTATTAGCACTTCAATAATTTTACGTAGAACGACAACATATATACAAAGATCACAGTTTAATAATACATCAATAATTAACAATTATTTTTATAAAATGAGTAGTACAACAGTTAGAATTTAGAATGAACATTGAATAATAATACAATCGAAACTACAACATGAATATTGAACAAGTCATAAATATTACAAAAAGCCATATAATTCTCAACAATAGAAAATTTAGGACATGTTTAGTTTGTCACTATAGAAATAATTTTCTGTTATCAGAAAATTAAAAAAAAAAAAAAAATTGTACAAAAAAGTTTTATTTTGTTTAGTTTTCTTAAAACTCAATTATAAAAATATCTATTTTCAAAGAATATTCTTTTATTATTTTCTAAAAAATGAACTGTTTTAAAAGCTACGAACCAAACTAGCCTTAGATATCAATAGAAATTAAGTATGAAAAAACAACTATGATAAATAAGGAGGAAAAAATTGGCCTAAATATTGAGGCATGTTAGGCACTGTCCTGAAGTCCTCCCTACATGCAAGTACTAGGGAACTAATTCGGGTCCAAGATACAACGTAATAGGCTCACAGCCTCACACCACCATATTCATGTATCATAGAGAACCCTTTTAAATTTGTATAGACTTAGAACTAATTTGGCGATTAAAATGTATGAGTTAAAAGTAATAATAAACTAGAAGTCACATTAGACAATAAAACAATAATGATAAATCAAAAAATAATAATTTAATAATATTCACAATTTTTATTACATATTCCAAACAAAACATATCATAATCCTTCTCCCTTTCCCCTCTTTCCCCAATTCCTTGGTTCCATTTGGTTTGGAGTCAGCCATCAATTCCCCAAACACAGCTTCACTTCTTGCTAGCTGTTCACGATCAACTTCCAACAATGGACAAGAAATATGCCACTTACCTCAGACTTGATAACCTGTGAATCCTCTGCAATTCAGCCACTGAGAATCACTCATTTTTATCTCTCTCTTGCCAATTCACACAACTTATCTGGTCCTTCATTCAATCCAAATGTGGTTTCTATATATATCCCATCTTGATTGAAACTCTTTTGTGAATTAGGGCAATCGATTTCTCTCACCTCTAGACTATCCCTGCTACCATCGATCTACCACATCTGGATGGAGCGAAATTCAATAATCTTTCAAGGCAATTGCTCGACTCAATCCCTGTTTCTCCACAGATTCATTGACGATGTCAGAGAAAAAGATCCTTACCCTCAAATTGAAGGACAGTGTAGAAGCTCTAAGACCTCATCGGAGACCACCCGACGCCGGAATTTGAGGCTCTGGTCTCCATTGTTGACTAATGAAGTTCGCCGGATTGTAGTCTGTTAACCCTAACAGCAATTTGATTGCCAACTAACAACCGCTACTTGGGTATTGTTTGGGGGCTTTGTTTGGTTGGATGGAATCAACTAGAATAGAAAAGAAAGGAGAAAAAACTTCTAGGCATTGCATGGTTTGTAGATTAGAGAACAGTAACAGAAAAATGAAAATAGAAAATTGTAAAAAAAAAAAAAAAAAAAAATCTGATTGGTTACGTTTTCTGAAAATTTAATTATAAAAAAACTTATTTTTAGGGAATTGTATTTTATTGTTTTCTGGAAAACTATTTTCTGTTCTCTGGAAACTTGAAAATTGTTTTCATAAATATTGTTGATTAAACAAACTTACCTACTTTGTATGGTTGTATATTTTAAATATTTTTTTATTATATTGATAAGAGTAAATTTTTAAATTTGTCCTTGTTAAAAGACTAAATAGTATTCAAAATGATAGCTTGAAAATATTATAAAAAGTAATACATTCACTTTTATAATTGAGACATGTATTTTAAGACATTCCAAAATAAATAAATAAAGTAGACAAAAATTTTGAGACGGGCTCTCAGCAAATTTAATCTTTCACTGACCAAACTTGTGGATTTAATTAAGTTAGGATCCAATGTTGTGATGCACCACATCGGACCGCCATGATGACTCACACACATTGTTCGCATTGTTCGCAATTGCGGTATCAATCACATCGCAATGTAATGGACTTAGGCGAATGTTGATTTAAACCAATTGAACCGACGGTTTGATGCAATGTAACGGACTCAGACGAATATTGATTTAAACCGTCGAACCGACCGGTTTATGAAAATATATAACAATATCATAACCTTAAAAAAAACATGTTAAGAACCGACCGATGCACACGTTTGAACCGATATGGCAAACCATGCTAAGACGTGTGCACAATCATATATCATCAAAAGATAAAAGCTCTGTCAAGTCAGAGAAAACTGGGTGGCATTGTGATAAAATATAACAAGCATCCAAATTAGCAAATAGGGACCACACTCATTTACAAGAGGAGGCTTATAAAACTTTAGATATACTAGAAATGGATTGAAAACAGAAAAAGAATTCAAACAGGGCAATACAAACAACTTTCTGAATCTCCCACCTATGAATATTATTATACCATAACCAGATGGAAAAATGGGAATTTTTCCAACCACATATTTACTACTATATACTAATATAGCAGTCATATTCCAAATAAATTGAAACATCCAGCGCTCAACTAGCAGTAGTAGATATATTTAGGCATCCATCATTCTTCACCATAGTAGCGGCATAAGGCTCGTAATCTCTCACACATTACATGTCATGCTCAGCTTCCTCCTCGTCCTCATAATCGAGTTCCTCGTCGGCTGTGGCGTCCTGGTACTGCTGATACTCGGATACAAGATCATTCATGTTGCTCTCGGCCTCAGTGAACTCCATTTCGTCCATGCCTTCTCCAGTGTACCAATGCAAGAAAGCCTTCCTCCTGAACATGGCCGTGAACTGCTCGCTTACACGCCTGAACATCTCCTGGATGGAAGTCGAGTTCCCGATAAAGGTTGAGGCCATTGAAAGCCCCCTGGGAGGAATGTCACAGACACTTGATTTCACGTTGTTTGGAATCCATTCGACAAAGTAAGAAGAATTCTTGTTTTGAACATTGATCATTTGTTCATCGACTTCCTTTGTGCTCATCTTGCCCCTAAACATGGCTGAGGCAGTGAGATAGCGTCCGTGACGTGGGTCTGCAGCACACATCATGTTCTTGGAATCCCACATCTGCTGGGTGAGCTCAGGAACAGTTAATGCCCGGTACTGCTGAGACCCACGTGAAGTAAGGGGAGCGAAACCAACCATAAAGAAGTGTAGACGAGGGAAAGGGATGAGGTTGACAGCAAGTTTACGGAGGTCAGAGTTAAGCTGACCAGGGAACCTTAGGCAGCATGTTACCCCACTCATAGTTGCAGAGATCAAATGGTTCAGGTCACCAACTGTCATAATAAGAAATAAAATTCAGCATGTCCCCCCCAATAAAAGATAAAGGAACAAGCACCTAGTGAAATTGTGTCCGAATAACGGAAGCGAAACTGTTTTTAGTGATAACATATACAGTTTCCATTGAACGGTAATCTAGAATTCAGATACTCCCTCTGTCCCATTTTAAACGTTAGCTTCGGGAATTGTGACTCACAAAATTGTGACTCATAAAATTGTGAGTCACAATTCCCGAAACCGACGTTTAAAATGGGACGGAGGTAGTAGTATGCAAGAGAAAAAAATTCAGCTAATCGTGAAAATGTTGAACTACATGATTTTTTACTGATATGACAAAAACTAGCATTAAAGAAATGTAATAGTCTATCAGCATCATGATAATAGTCTTTAGGTCCCCGCACTATGATGAAACCTTGGCAGCAAGTTAAAGAAATGTAAGAACAACAGCTCACCAACCCATATAAATGCATGTCTGTACCAACATTCACTTGTCAAGTATTTCAAAGAACAGACAAGAAGGACCATCAAAACTAAATGCAACCATAATAAGATACAACTGGCAATTGACAAATAAGATGCTATGAATGAATTATGAAAGCGATAAAAAATAAGAACATATCATACAACTCTCAACCATATATACAAATTATAAAGGTGTATATCCAAGAAGAAGAAAAAATGTTAATCCAAAGGCCTATAAGCTTATATAGAGGAAATGATCTATTGACGAAGGCAATAATTTCTGCAACAAATAATCAAATAGTTTCACTAATAAGTTGCAAATGAGCATTTTGTCAATTTTAGATACAAAAGATTATGTTCCAGAATTCTGTCATTGTCTATCAGCACCCCCACACTACTATGAAACCTTGGCAGTAAGTTAATACATGTAAAAACTAGACTATAACAGCTTACCAACCCATATAAATGCCAGTCTCTACCAAAATTCATTTGTCAAGAATCTTAAAGAACCAACAAGGAGGACCCCGACCACCCAAGCTAAATGCAAGCTCAAGTAGA
Organism: Cornus florida; assembly: GCF_030987335.1. Lineage (NCBI taxonomy): Eukaryota > Viridiplantae > Streptophyta > Magnoliopsida > Cornales > Cornaceae > Cornus > Cornus florida. The sequence continues at coordinate 53,267,989 of NW_026775576.1, forward strand.
TAATATACAGCTGGCAAATGACAAATCAGATGCTATGAAGGAATTATTAAAGCAATAAAAAACCAGGGCATACACCGCTACTCTACAAGCATATAGAGGAAATGATCTATTGAGGAAGGGAAGAATTCGTGCAACAAATAATTGAATAGTTTCGCTAATGCATTACAAATGAGCATTGTGTCAATTTTAGATACAAAAGACAGAATCCTGGAACTCGGTCTTTTGTCTGGATCAATTTCTCATGATTTTCATTTCCATCCATTTTAAGTTTTTTACTTCTAATAAACAAGATAAATAATCAATAAATTTTCAGCACAAGAAAAACAGTATTATCATAAAATCACAAAAGACAGTCACAAAGTAAATATGTATATGCACAACTGATGAATATGTTGATATCAGCACAAGCAAGCTAGCTATCATATATGATTTAGTACAAACATGCAACAAACTGAACATATCAGAATTAAGTAAATCAAACCAATGTAGCTTTTCATCTGCAAATATATTCCAATCTAATTCTAATAGCATATTTGGTAGGGAGGAAGAATGAAAGGAAGGAAGAAGAGGCAAACAAAGAAGGGACTGGAGGAAAGAGGCAATTCCCCATCCCTCTGGTCCCATCATATATCTTCAACGAAAGAGAAAAGAAACAAGGGAAACATCCTCTTTTTTCACATACCATGCTAAAAAAGCCATTTTTCTATGTTGAAGAGTATGAAATTCAAGTCTCAAAGTATGTTTTCCCTTACTTATTTCCATCAAATCAACCAAAAAAACATTAGCCTCTTTACTTTCCTTAGGGAAGCCTCTTCCATCCTTCCTTCCTACCTTCCCTTCTATTAAAATTTCCATCATTTGCATCAAACAGAGCATAAATATCTAGAAGGGCATGATAAACTTACAGCTAGGAGTAGTTAACTTGAGTGTCCTGAAACAGATATCATACAGGGCCTCGTTGTCCAGCACCATGCATTCATCCGCATTCTCTACAAGTTGATGAACAGAAAGGGTTGCATTATATGGTTCAACCACTGTATCTGAGACCTTCGGCGATGGGAACACAGAGAAGGTGAGCATCATTCGATCAGGATATTCTTCCCTGATCTTTGAAATCAACAAAGTCCCCATCCCAGAACCAGTTCCACCACCCAGAGAGTGACAGACTTGAAAACCTACACAAAGACAATATTAAAATTAAAGAATGTTCAACACAGATTACCCATTCAGCAAAACTAATACCACATAATAAAGATCAGTTATTTAGCAAACAGTGCGCAATTTCACTTCTAAGAAATCTCATCACAGCGAGTGACAATATAAAAATTAGAGAAAGTTCAACACCAGATTTCTCATTCAGCAAAACTAATACCATATATTATAGATCAGTTATTTAGCAAACAGCATGCATTTTCACTCTTGAGAAATCTCATCACTAGATAATGTGTTATTGTCTTGAAAATACAATGTATCAGTTGCACGACAATTCAGAGAAAACAAAGCTTTTATTCAGCAGTTTTAAAATAAATCTTTACCAAGGAAGTAATGACATCAAATTACAAGCACAAATTCCCTTAAAAACAAGTGTACTGTGATAAAAAGAAGAGAGACAATAGAAAAAGGATTAAAAAACACTATCGTTGACATAAGTTACTACTGAAGTGTCAAGATCTGCCAATTCAACTTTTTATAAAAGCAAACAAAACAATCTTCCATCTACCAGTTGCCAAAAACAGTGGCATTCTTTAAATATTAAGTTGCTTAATGATATAGTGAAAAAGAAAACCATAACTCCTAGTGGAAATATCTTATCTATATTTCATGTGATAGTTCCAAACCAAATAAATGAACTCATGTTCCATGGGAAAAAATGGTAAGAAACAGAATTATAGACCTTCAACACAACAGATATGAAAGATTCAGAATTTAAATTCGGAAACAAAAATATCTTATCAAAATGACTACCGATAGAAATACCAACTCCTAATAGAAATACCCATTTCTCACTCATATACAGGTTAATTTAATTGTATAGTCTATACATAGAAACACAACCCTGATTATGAATAAGCCAGAAACTAGCTTCCACATTAGTCTACCACAAACTAGTTCCTAATATCATGGCAACAAAAGAATTCAGAAGATGCAACCAGGTATTTTCGATGAACTACATAGCAATTTGAGAACCACAAAGATGACCAAAACAGATATATACCTTGAAGACAGTCACAATTCTCAGCCTCCTTTCTCACCACATCAAGAACAGCATCAATGAGCTCCGCTCCCTCGGTGTAATGCCCCTTGGCCCAATTGTTTCCAGCACCGGATTGCCCAAAAACGAAGTTATCAGGCCTGAAAATCTGTCCATACGGACCAGTTCGCACACTGTCCATGGTACCAGGCTCAAGATCCATGAGCACAGCACGAGGAACAAACCTCCCACAGGAAGCCTCATTGTAATACACATTCACTCGCTCCAATTGCAGATCGGAGGTTCCAGTGTATCTACCAGTCGGATCAATACCGTGTTCATCACAAACAACCTCCCAGAACTTCGATCCAATCTGGTTTCCACATTGACCACCTTGAACGTGAAGAATTTCCCTCATTTTTACCTGCAATTAACACAATAATCAAGTTCTCAGCAGAAAGAACAATATATTATGCTAATACCAAGATCTGTAAGGGAAATAAGTAAAGCACACATGAAATCGTAGGGAAACCCTAACCGATCTGGTTTCCAAATCGTCTCAAATAAGGAAGTCTCTCTTTCTCAATTCACAGAACCTCAAGCTGCAACTCTCTCTCTCACACTAAATCCTTACCAGAGTAACCATATGAACTTTAACCAAACTGATTCCAACATTGATGCTCAGCCCACTCTCTCTCAAACACACTCTCACTACAAAATTATCTCTTCATAAACACTTTCAATCCAGTTATCAGATCGAAGATTGTTGCGAAATGTAATGAAATATTCAAATAAATGAACAAAACTAAAATTTAAATGACTTAGATCTGAAGTGAAACCAAAATCGTAGAAGAAACTGTAAACATACCGCAGATTCAGGCGACCGGAGACGATAATGGGAGGGTCCCGGCGAGGTTCCGGCGATCGAGCAAGAGAGAGTACCCGATCTGAACCTCGAAGAGGCAGAGAGAGAGAGTGAAGTAGGTATGGAGAAGATGAAACACAGGAAAGTGATTTATATAAGAGTGGAGGGTGAGACTGTGAGATCGGACGGTCAATATTGTTTCCCTCCGACTTGTTTTAACAACGTCGGTTGCCGTCGGATGAAATGATTTGACGGTGCGGATGGTGGTCTGATTTGATGTAATAACTGCTGTGCTTTTTTTTCAAAATTTGGTGTTTATTGGTATTAGGACGAAAATGCCCTTTTGTGGAATGACTTTCGTACCATTCATATTATCTCTTTGATTTTGAATAAAAGGACATTTTAGTAAAGGTAGGAGATGATTCCGCGGCAGTCATTAGTCATTGATTTTGAATGATTGTATCGCTTTTATGATTAATATTTATTTGAAAAATAATATTATAGTGTTGACTATTAATAGTACTAGCTTTTTTCTTTTGGCAAACAACAATCGCGTCTCCTAAAGTTTGGACTAATAGCAACAAAACTGAAGGTTTTCTATTTTTTTGCGAAGGCCCCCTTTGTCAGATTTTGTTGTGATTTTATTTATCTATCCTCATTATTATATTATAAAAATAATTAAAATATGTAAATATATCAAATGTCAATTTTAACCCCTATACTTACAACCCCACATTTGTTACCTAGCGTCCTTGAGAATAACAGCTCCATCAATCTCCAAAGTCTCAGCTCTTTCCATCAATCTCCAGTCTCTCTTTCAATCTTTGGGTGTAACACCAGCCGCGCCACCACTATCGCAATCCCCACCTCGTCAACCACCACCACCACCATGGATTCGCACCATTCCACCTCCGCAAACACCGCCACATCCCTAAAACCACCACCACCACCAAATTTGGTCTCAAAAAGTACTTCCCCCCTTTCAATCTTTGGGTGTAACAATAGCTGCGCCACCACTATCGCAATCCCTACCTCGTCAACCACCACCACCACCATGGATTCGCACCATTCCACCTCCACAAACACCGCCACATCCTTAAATCCACCACCACCAAATTTGGTCTCAAAAAGTACTCCCCCTAAATTTTTAATTTCTTTTTCTATGTGGAATCGGTTTCCAAATCTGGTCTCAAAAAGTATTCCCCCAAAATTTTTGACTTTAAATCTTTCTTCATTCACATCATCGGCTCAGGCCGGGTATAGAGGAAGGTTAGGGGAAAAAGCCGAGATGAGAAAAGACAATTAATTAGACTAGTTGAATATTTAGTTGATTGAATTAGAATTGCAGGATTCCGAAAAAACCTCTCCGTTTGGCGCTTTCCGATCTATGGCTCTTCATGAGTATGTACATATATACATGTGTGTGTGTGTGTGTGTGTGTGTCTATATATATATATTGAAAGACAATTAATGGTAGTGGCGGGGGGTCTAGTGGTATAGTGATGGGTCTGGTGGTGGCTCTTGAGTGTATATATATACACGTGTGTGTGTGTGTGTGTGTATATATATATATAATGAAAGACAATTAATGGTAGTGGCTATGGTGGTATAGTGGTGGGCCTGGTGGTGGCGAAAATGGAAAAGTGGTTGGGTTCGAGAGTAAAGAGAAACAAGAGTGGTGAAGGAGGGTGGGGATTGGCGGTGGCGGTGAAGGGAGTGGAGTGGCGGTGCGTTTGGGTTTTTAATTGTACTTTCTTTTATTTCTTTGCTTTTTTTCTAAATAAAATTGAGTAAGGCACTTTAAAATAAACATAGTCAATGCGAATTAAGAGTTCTAATTTCTCTTTCTTTAGCAATCCTAAATTTAAGTTAATTAATCTAAATAATAATTATTAAATTATCTATTTGTTTTTAAATTGTAAATAAATATTATTTTAAACTATAGATTTGATTTGAATATTTAATTAAAATGTAATTAATATAAAATTTAAATATAAATTACATATTTAACATGTGAGTTTAAAATTTTAATTAAATATATTTTCAAGATAGTTAAGTTTTGTAAAATCTTAAAAATAAATTTATAAGTGATTTATAAAATAAATTGAATGTGTTTGGTAAATAAAATTTTAATGTGAGGGAGGGCGAGGGGCATTTTTGTCTATTAAAATTTGTTATTTGATAATACTATAAGGGTAATAATGTCTTTTTACTTGGTTGATGGGCATTTTGGTCACTTCAACCATTTTTTCTGATAAAAAGTACTACTTTTTTGTAGGAGGGGAGGTGTTTGCAAAATGGGATAAACCTTGGGGAGTCATATTGCAACAAAATGGCAAATCTCAAGTTTAGTTACAATTAGTCCAAACCTCAAGAGAGGTCATTTTAATTTGCCCTTTTTCTTTTTAGGACCATTAGTAAATTTGAAATATACTCGTAGTAAATAATATACAAACCCTTAGAGAACATTTAATACTATTCAAATACAGAGTATGATCCACTTTAGATATGGCCTAACGGTTCATTCGCTGAACTTTGGAACTTAGCAAGCCCAAGATTTGGGGTTCAAGTCCCGTTAGGTGTTCTTCGTGACTAGCGTCTGCTGCCCTTACAGTAACTTACTCCTGTCCAGGTGGGGACGCGCCCTTCCGGATTCTCAGTGATTAGTTGGGTTGTTGAGAGGCCCTAAACATTCGTGACATCCCAGACACTCCGAGTTATAAAAAAAAAAAGGGAGTATGTTTTAGGAAGAATTGTGGCTTAAAACAATTAAAAAACTTTACCCACTATTTTTAAATATTTTAGTGATTTAGATAACTTGACTGATATAAAATTTAATGATAATCATCTTAATCAATTGGAGGCTTTTTTTTATCTTTGTGTTCCTATGGATAGAATGCCTTACGAATTTGAATTTCTTTCATTGTTTGGTTCGAGTCATCGCGCTCTATATATATTTCTTTTGGAAGAATAAAATTATAAACAAACACTCAACAACCTAATGTTTTTAAAATTATTATGAAAAACATTAAAAAGAAAAAAAACTGTAACTAATACTATTATTTATATTTTAATGACTAATCGAGACGAATATTTTTATAAAGTTGTTTCCTTTTTATAAGAGTGTCAATCTAATCGATCTTGGAGCTCTGCTTTAATGGAACATAATTGGTGCATTCTAATGATATTAACTTGTGTCAACGATAGTGTTTATTGGAAGAAATTCAACAAAGTGACTGTTGTTGTTTTCTATACACTCTTTCTCAACTCGTTCCTAACCTCATTAGAATGCACCAATTCTGTTCCGTTCTATTAATGCAGAGCTCCAAGATGGGTTAGATTGACATTCCTATAAAAAGAAACAACTATAGTCTTCTTGAATTTCTTCTAAAAGAGTTGAATGAAGCATCTTACATTTTTATCATATTGCCTTTAATAGAACTCGAACACTCAATCTTCCATTGATAGACAAAAAAAAAAAAAAAAAGTCATACATATATATGACTTAATGTCCATTGATTTTCTCTTCCATCCTCATTCCTCCGTAAGTAGCCGAATGGGTATTTTCTCACGAAGAAATTTTTAGTTCTTTACGAGCAACTAAACTACACATAGTTAAGGATTGGGGAATGGAAAGTAAATATAAAAAAAATTTAAAAAAACGAAGTTGAAGAGAAAAAAGAGAGCATGAAACAACAATATGATACAGTAGATTGGCCACTACATCCTACATCCACAACACAAACCTCTTAAAGTTACGCCTCTTTTATTACTCTTTCTTAATTTTGTGTATAATGAAATCTCTATTCATAGGTGAACTGAAAAAGGCTTGCACCTAAAAAAATATTCATACGCTCCAAGTATTTCATAATAAAAGAAAGACTTGTACCTAGGGAATACAAAGAAAGTCAAATACATATATGTTAACAATTTGCTGCTCAAGTATAGTAACATTAACACTACCCCTAAGGTAGAGGGTGTATAGAAATTAATAACGTTCGACTTGCATATCAGATATCTGCAAGTTGAGATTGTCCAAGTGTAATTCCTTTGAGAGAGGAAATACCTTTTGAGAACAGGTGACCTCAATGCTAAAAAAATATTTTAGGCTGCCCAAATATTTGACTAAAAATTTTGAAGAGGGAAATTACTTGAGAAACTTAACAGCCAAATCATCATTTTCAGGAATGATGATAGCGTCAAAATAGACCAAAACAAAGCTTGAAGAATCACCTTGCAATTGGTGAATAATGAGTAATGACTTTAATAGGGAAAAGCCACCCTTAAAGAAGAGCAAAAGAAAATTTGGCAAACCTATGTGGTAATGTCTACTTTAACCCAAATATGGATTTGTTCGGTTAACAAATTCCATCTCCCCCTGTTGAGCAAACCTAGGCGAAAGCACCAAGATTATGAAAAATATATTGGTGGTTTTTAAAATTAAATGGGTATTATTCAGTGGCCTAGTTGATAGAACACTCGTCTTCCCAAATGGGTGTGCTCTTATTCGAGTCTCCCCTCATCCTAATTTGTTAGAAAAAAAAAAAAAGTCTTAAAATCAACACTTGATCAAAAGATTTGCCATATAGCCAACAATATGTGTTTAACATAGCAAAAATAATTTTGGAGGCTCCCCCTGAATGATATAGTCACAAAGAGACTCCTCTGATGATGTCACTGTTCATTTGACATGAAAAAAGAAATGCACGAAATTATGCTACATGCAAAATGATGGGAAAAAAAACCAGCAATTCTTTGCCTAACAAATTGAGAGTGAAGGGGAAAACAATTGAGATAAACCAATTGGAAGACAGATTTAGAGTAGAATACCATCAACCCGCTCCGATACCATATTAAAAATTAAAAAGAGAATTTTAGAATGAAATAACACAATGATATATGTGGTTCATCCTATCACCTACATCCACGACACACAAAAGCTCAAAGGGTTACATATCTTTTATTATACTATTTTAATTTAGGTGAATTGAAAAGCACTACATCTCTTTTAATACTCTAGCTTAATTTTGTGTAGTACTTATATGTGAATTAAAAAGACTTGCGCCTAAAGAATACAAGAGACTTTGTATACAATTCTTGCTCTAGACGTATTTTACGTTAAAATACGCCTATGGTAACAACTTCTTGCTCAAGTCTCAAGATAGATCTGCCAAACCCAAACTACTATCCAATTGAAAATGTTGAAAATTCAATTTTGGTTTGAATATATAGACAATAAATTCTGAATTTGAAGGCAATTGTAAATTCGAAACTAACAGTTTTTGTACTGGATATGAAAATTTTCACCAAATTTGTATTTATTACAGTTTGATCAAACTAGAATTGGATCTAAAATTTAAAATTCATATACAAATTGCGAAGTATGACCCAATAATCCAATTGTAATAGCACCTGAGATTGCTAAGTTAGGAACACGTAATATAATTGGAAGGTTTTCTTAGTCATTTCAATTGTAAACAATCTAGCAATCCTAAGCACAAACAAGGTTATCCAAGTCATTTTGCATGGAATGCCATAAAATCCAACCAGATAACTGAGAGATATTTGTGTTTGTTGTATCTACCAGCCCAACATATTTTAATATATGTACAATATAGTATATATATATATATATAGAGAGAGAGAGAGAGAGAGAGATCTTTGGAGGAAGGGTCACATGAGATAGCTATGCACCCATGTGACCTGCCACCTATCTTCGGATCAGAATACAATGAGAACCTCCTATCCCTTGATTACACTACTTGAGTATATACTTCCCCATTGCTCTCTGAAACATTACATCTTGCACTTATTTCATGCCACTAAATTATGAAGAGAACCAACCCCATTGACCAGTGTCATTGGCTGCTTTGTCAAAGGATCAAAGCACTTTTTTTGTGTAGTGAAAAACACCGAGAACATTCTTTTGTAAGTTAGTAAGTTTTGTAGTGTCCATGATTAATGAGTCATTGTGAGATTAATTCAGGAAAGGGTCGGGAGCGAAAAATATTTTTATATATGGTATGCATGTACAGTGTTTAACCCTTTATATATTTTAAAAAGTTCTTAACATTTAATTTTTGACTTCACAATGACCTGATACTCAAAAGACTAAAGTGTCCATCTATAATGAATAAAAAAAAAGATAAAAAAATAATTAAATGTGAAATAATTAAAGTGTCATTTTTCTTCTTCTTCTTATATATAAGGGTCTTATTGGTATAGAAGGGTATTTTTAAAAATTTATATTTTAAAAATGTCAATTTGTAACCAAACAGTGACCTCAAGCTCTTTGATCATTTTTTCAAATTTAATGCACTTATATACTAAAAAAAAACATTAGCAGTGATATTTGCCCAAATTTTAAATATTATGGAATTTTTTTTTTTTTTTTTTTTTTTTTTTGCCCTTCTAGAAAATTTATGTATGAACAAACTCAAATTTTAATTTTATGGGATTTTTAAAAGATTAGTCCAATGCAGGGAATTTCGGTCAAGGTGGGGAGGCGGAGGTGGTAAGTTAGATTTAAGTGACCTTTAACTATTTTTTTCCTAGTTGGGACTCACACACACTGCCTCCACTGAGGTTCGAACCCCTTACTAGGCCATATGCCTCTAACTATTTTACACTTCAAAATTATAATCGGCCTCTGTGTCATAATGAATCAACTTTACTATTACACTGAAGACTAGTGATAATACAAATTAGAAAGTCCATTTAGAAAATTAATTTTCATTCGGTTCAGTTTTGTGATAATAATATTATATTTTTGAAAACTAAAAAATAAAATATGACTGGTTGATAGATTCTAAAATTGTTTTTTAAAAACTCAATTAAAAAAAAAAAAAAATTAGATAACCATCTTTTATAAATTTTAAAAACCAAACCATACAAGCCCATAATGTTTGAAAGAACTTTTGATAAACTTATAAAAGAATTTTCAAGTTCTAAAAATAATTTTGTAGCAAAATAGGGGTTTATGGTAAATATATCAATCTAAAATAAAAGATGGACCACGTATTGTTACCACATCTAATCATCTATAGATCTATCTGATCACATTATTTTTACAATTGGATCAACCAAATTATTAAAAAAATGGAAAGAAGAAAAAGAGACACATGGGTCATGTCCAATAATTTGAATAATCCACCAATCTGTGGTCCCATATTATATGTTTTAACGACTAACACACGCATATTATATAGATTGGATTTGAGAGACAAATGACCAACCACCCACCAAATTCAATTAAATTTAACAAAAATTAGTAAATTAGAACTTAATAGACAAAGCAAATGACCAATATGTGGGTCCCATTTTGTACTCTAAAAGAAGGATTGTCATTGTCACAAGAAAGGGTAGGCATGCCATATGTCTCACATAGGCACATGCCATCACTCATGGAGTATTATAAAAGCTTAAGCATGTGATTTCTTTCATCAAAGCCATGCCAATTGTGCACAAACACTGCCAGATCCAAGGATAAGAACACTTAAATCTGGTGCATTTATTTTATTGGACTTTGTATTTAATTATATGTCACATTAAATCTGGTACATTTTATTTTATTGGATTTTGTACTTAATTATGTCACATACCATTTGGACAGTTCATTTTATTTTTCATTCTTTTTATTTTATTTTTTATTATTATTTTTAATCAATTTGGAATCTGATAATTATAGTCCAGTCATAACCATCCAAATTACCACTGTTCTCAAGCCACATGGCATGTGACTTATTGTGCTTGAAGAGATGAGGGGCTTTGTATCCAAGTGCTCATCTATAGAAAAAAAGGAAATTTTCTATGTATCCATATTCTCTCATTAATGCCCAAAGGAAATTTGTCCAATCTTTTTTTGTTTTTTTGTTTTTTCCTTCTTCTTCTTTAGTTTGGTACTCACACATACTCGAACATTTGATTTCTTTTTGAAAAGTAAAAGCTTGGTACCACTAGATTACTGACGTGTTGATATCATGATATGTGTTATGTTTAGGTTATTCTTTACCTTATTGTGATGGTTTTCTTTTAAATTTTGTTTCACTTTTAATGGTAAAATTTCTAAGAGTAAGAATAGAACAAAATAAGTTAACGCTAAAAGCGTGAGACTTATATATGCACATGAGAAGAAGAAGTTTAGTAAGAGAGAAGAGACCTATAAAAATAATGTAGGATAAAGATATTAAGAATGACTTTAAAGAGTTAAACAAAGTAGGTAATATGACGGATAATTAAAAAGAATGGAGATAGATAATTAACGTAGATAACTCCATTCATATTGAAATAAGGCAAAGATGACTTTGAACAAAACAGTGCCAAAAAGTTATTTTGAAAGATCATCGATATGTTGTTGTTGAATTAATTCAATACCGAATTTTTGATTAAGTGAGGAAAATTAAGCTACTATAATACATGATCATCTCTAGTCTTCTCATTTTAACACCTCATAGTACTGTATGTAATTGCCCTTCATTTTTTTTTTTTTTTGAACTAATGAAATATGTTATAGGCTTGGAAAACAGTCCTCATAGGAAAAAAGATCATATTCTGTAAGAAAATGGGACACTAATTAAACATGAACTTTGATGTAAACCCTTGTGATGGGGCTAGCTAAAAAAAAAAAAAAAAAAGGTGATCAGGGTATTCTTTATGGGCTAACCAAATTTTATTAGTTTGGTCCAAAATGTTTAGTCAAATTTCATGTAGAATTAGGACCACCCACGAGCCTCCTAAGTTCTAACTCATTTGGTACCAAGACATGTTTGAAAGAAAAAGAGAAAAAAGGTGTATGCGACAACGAGCATGAACAGATATAGAAGAAGTAGGAATAGGATTCTAAGCCCTACTAAAATTCTCCCCCTTGTAAGATAGGGCGGGGTGGATTTTGTAAATTACTTTTGTAATTGTAATACGTATTTGACGAATGTAAATAATAAAATAAATTTTTAACTATGTTAATATATATTTTTTTCTTCTATACATCTAAAAACAAGATTTAATTTTTCAATTGAAACTTAACCAAAATTGTTACTCAAGAATTGACTCTAGAGGGGGGGTGAATAGAGTTAATGGTCAATTTTCGTAAATTATTGAAATACAATTTCTAATCAACAGTATAACCAATTATGCAAAAAAAAAACAAGATATGAAAGTAATCAATTTAGCACAATTGTAAACGAGATAAGGGAAGAGAGATTGCAAACAATAACACAGCGATTTTTGCGAGGTTCGGAAACTCCTACTCCTCGGCTCAAGATCCCTCTTGAGACTTTCTCTTTCTTGCTAGGAGAACAGCCTTCTCCTAGGCTTCCTTTTGGGTCACACCAACCCTTTACAGTATCCTTGCTAAGAGACCACCTCTCTTAGTTTTACATAGGTCACACCAGCCCTTATAATTTCTTTGCTAAGAGAAACTCTTCCTTTTAGGCTTACAGCAGATTTGTAGATAGAATTTGTAGTACAAGAAATCCTCTCAAGAACTGATACAAATCAAACCTCACAATAGAGTATATATGAAATCAAGTGAAGCTCAAACTCTAAGTATGAAATGTATGAGAGATGATGAGGAAAATGCAGAACAAAAGTTCTGATGAAATACTAGAACAAAAGTTCAGCAAAGGCTCACTAAATGCTCTCTGAAGTTCACTCTGGTTCAGCTATGGAAGCTTCTATATGAGATGAAGATTGATGTCTAAAGAGAGGCTCTATGAGTGAGTAAAACCAGAACAAAAGCTCTGTATAAAGGTAGAGCCAAAAGCTCTCTTTGATGCACTTGAATGAATGTTCTTGAATGCTCTCTCAAGTAGTATAATAGAGCAAAAACTCTTTGAAGATTAAAACAAGAGCAAAAGCCCTGTTAATCTTTACTGGAATCTCTCAAGATAGAATAAAAGTGAAATGAGAGAGATGAAGAGAAGATTGAGAACAAAAGCTCTGATTGCAATGTAATTTAATGTCTCTTAAAATGGTGTGTACTTTTCAGACAAGCCCTCTGTATATATAAAGAAATTCATAGTTCAATATAGCTGTTAGAAGTGGTTAAAGGAAATAAATGCAGAAAAATTGCCGTTGTAATTCAAAACCCTCAAAGGAGCAGGCTCTTTGCAAAAGTGGAGGCGGCTCAATTTCAAATGGAGGCGGCTCCATTAAAAAAGTGGAGTAGGCTCTTTTTCTGAAATGGAGACGGCTCAATAGAAAAATGGAGCCTTCTCTAGTTTTGTAGAGCCTTCTCTACTTTCCTGAGCCTTCTCTAATTTTGGTAGAGCCCTCTCTAGTTTTTCATTGAGCCTTCTCTACTTTCTCGAGCCGTCTCTAATTTTGTAGAGCCTTCTCTAGTCTTTGAGAGAGCTGGCTCTATTTCTTATAGAGGCTGCTCTTGCTTCATGAAGGCTGCTGCTAAATTGGATAGAAAAAAGTGCATGACTTCAAATGGACATAACTCAGTCCATGAAACTCCAAATGAGGTGAAATTTGAGTCTAAATTTATTGTCTTGAAGTCAGCTATCTAAAGCCACTGGCCTTGCTTAAAAATTCCAACCATAGAAAAAGTTATGGCTGTTTAAGTGCAACCTGGTCAGAATTTTCGCAGAGCAGAATCAGGTATTTTGTGAAGCTCGTATCTCAGTCATTTTAAATCCAATTTAGGTGAAATTTGAGTCTAAACTCAAGGGCTCGAAGTCAGCTTTCCAATGCCACTGGCCTTGTGTAAAAATTCCAACTACACAAATAGTTATAGCAGTTTTAGTACAAGCTGGTCTGAAATTTTCTAGGCTGAAAATAGCTTCTTTTGAGATATCCATCTTCCTAGCACCTAGGACTTTGATGAATGATTCAATTAAGTTCAAGGCTTGTTTCTAAGAGTCTAGGGATATATAAAGATGATAAATTTCAAGTGCATTGTGTCCTAGAGTTATTTACCAAATTTTGGCAACAAAAGCTTTAAAGATGAAAAATTAATTTAATGTCTTTTCCTTTTCTTTTTAGAGACCAAAATAAATATAATGATTAATGTGCATGGTCCTAGAATTTCTAGCTTAAAAAATGAGTTCTTTCAAAGCTTATCAAACTTGAACTAACTCTTTCTTAGCAAAGATTTCATATGACAATATATATAAATGAAGTTCCTAGTCTGTTGCTAATGGTCATAGGAGCATATGAATGATATATGATATGCATGGTCCTATAATTTTGAGCTTCAAAAAATATTCAAATATACTTTGACATTGAATCTTAAGCTCTCACCATCCTATCTACCCTTTTCTTCATTCTTTGACCATGATCGTTTAGGCTTGATGAAGACTTGCTTTCTTTCTTTGAAATGCTTTGTGTGATATTTGAAGTCCAAGTTTTTCTTTGATTTCTTGCAACTTTGATGCTTCCTTGAATCCATTGCTTGAATGTTTGGAATGCTTGGAATGGATCTTCTAGCTCATCATTGAGGATTGAATGTTGATCAACTATATATCACTCAATTAAAACATTAGTACTTAAATATCATTAATGGTTTGTAATCATCAAAACATAAGATTGACCTTTAGATAAAATCCTTAGGCCAACAAAAATTATTGTTGAAACGTCAAAATAAAACATAAATGTTCTCAGATAAAAATAATGCAAAATAATATTTAGTGATTGGAATAGAATAAACTAAGATTTGCTTAATATATATCTAATATTATTGAATATAAAATAAAGTATAAGGATATAATTATAATTTATCACTATAAATGAAGTGGGGTGGAACGATGTGACCTTTCCCCATCCCCGTCTCATAACTATGCAAATTTTTAATTCCAACCTCCATCTCCACTTCAAAATCATTTGATCATTCCCATAACAGTTCTAAATAGAAGGATGTAGTTTGCCATCCCTATCTCATTCTACCACCCCACACCTCAAAATGAATAGTTGGATATGTTTGCGTGTGAGGACGAGCATGAACAGATAAAGAAGTAGGAATAGGATTCAAAGCCCAACTAAAATCCTCCCCCTTGTAAGATGGGGCGGGTGAATTTTGTAAAGTACTTCTGTAATTGTAATATATATTTGACTAAAGTAAATAATAAAATAAATTTTTAATTATGTTAATTTTTTTTTTCTTCTATGCAAATAAAAACAAAATTAAAACAAGATTTAATTTCTCAATTGAAACTTAACTAAAATTATTGTTGAAACGTAAAAATTGTTGTGAGATTTATATGTACCACTCGCAAGTGTACGAATCTTTGCAGATAGGGCTTACTTGTAAGGGTGTCGTACCCAAGAGATTTGTGTAAAATAAGTTTGTCAACAGATTTCTCAAATTCCAAATTAACTTGAAAATAGGATAATCGAATTGTGATGATTAATTCTAAATTAACTAAATCGAAAAAAAATAAAATAAACTAAAGAATAATGATTAAATAGGATGTAGTAAATAGAGAGAGAGAGAGAACTAGGGGTATGATTTTACCACTAACATCGCATCACTAGTCAATTGCATCAATTTATTGGAGATATTTCATATAACATGTACAGGGAATTAATCATAACTACAAGCACATATTAATTCAGCTAGAAAATAATATAATTTAAAGTTAAGCATGGACTATCTTCGATTGGTATAAACCATCTACCTATCTACTTTACTCTAGGGCGTAGCATGGTCTATTTTTTCTAGGCATAATCCATCAAATCTCTAACATTATATTCAGAGAAATATTATTATGTAATTATCTCATTCACAACTACAAGAAGTGAATGAGTTATGTTCAATTACAAGATTAAAATATCTAAGACAAGATATCAAAATATTTATAATTGAATTAAAACTCTAAAACCGATTCTTATTGAAAAGTCAATTAAAAATCCTATAGATTACACAATCATGAAAATTATTTCTCCAATAATTAAATACAATTAAACCAGTGTGCTAAGCTAGGGCTACATCACAACACTAGCAAAACATTTAGCCAAGCATGACTGGAGTGGAATTCTTCATGCTTGAGGAAGACATCTTCACCGCCATGGATTGATCCCTTCCTTGCTTCTGAATGCTTCTCCTCTGATCTCAGCCTCAAGCTTCTCTGTATGATCCTTCAATGTTGTAGAAGATTCCCTTTAAATAATAAAAGATCAGTTCTAAAGTTCCCTTTTCTATATAAAAGACATACATAGAAATTCTGTCAAATAAGGACTCCAAAATTCATACAGACTTCTAGGGCCAATTTTGACAAGGTAAACAGCTGTTTTAGGGAATCTCATGAAATACAAAATTGTAACTCTTTGAATTTCCTTTCAACCTTCGCGAGAATTTAGCTGTTTTGATACTCAAGGAGAAAGATACAACCAGATTACTAAAACGGGTTCAAGTTACCAACTTTGGCGAAAGTTTTCTTTTTGGAGAAGGATTTTTCATTTTCTTCTTCTTTCCATTCTCATCAATTTATGGCTTCTTTTGGACTATTTTCTAAGTATAATTAGACTTGAATCTTTAACATTGTTCAGTCCCATGAAATGTCATCTTTTAAAGCTCATAATCACTGGTCTTGACTGAGAAAGCCCTAAAATAAATAAAAACAATAAAACAATATAAAATCTCAAATAAATTACTATTAAGATAATAAAACATGCAAGTAAAGGGACTAAAATGTATAACATTCAGCGCCTAACAAAAATAAAACATAAATTTTCTCAAATAAGAAAAATACAAAAGAATATTTAGTGATTTGAATATAAAAACTAGGTTTTGCTTAATATATATCTAATATTATTGAATATAAAATAAAATATAAAAATAAAATTGTAATTTATAATTATAAACGGGGCGGGGCGAGGTGACCTTTCCCATCTTCGTCCCATAACCATGCGAATTTTCAATTCTAACCTCTATCCCTACTCCAAAACCATTTAATCACTCCCATAACTGTTTAAATAGAACGATGTAGTTTGCCATCTCTATCTATTTCTACCACCACACTCGCCAAAATGAATAGTTGGATATGTTTGGTACTTCAATTTTGAAAAAAAAAAAAACAGAAGAAAAATGGGCATGCAAGATAAATTAGAGAACCTACGTTCTCATTTTTGAACAGTTTGTCAATAAGCAAACTCCTTTCATTATATTATATAATCGTAAAGGCAGTTACGTGAATAAGAAAATAGTTAGTGCCTCTCAAAGTGCCTTTTTTGTCCACAAATTCAGGATAATATTTTGGTCACGCACGAATTACTTCACTATCTTAAAAATAAAAGGAAATGAGAGCTTTTTTGGCCTTAAAACTGAATATAAGTAAGGCTTATGATAAAATTGAATGGCCCGTTTTGTATGCTATAATGGTGAAGTTGGGTTTTCATGCATCCACACTGGATAAAATTAATGTATGCATGCATTTCATCGGTTTCATCTTTGTGATGCTAAATGGAGGCCCAGTGGGTTTTTTTAAAACCTTCTAGGTAGGCAAGGGGATCCATTGTCCCCATATTTACTTATCTTGGGTGTTCTTTCCCAAACAATCCAGATTGCCCAACAACTAGATATTATGCCAAGAATGAAAGTATACAAGAAATGCCAAATCAAATAGTCTTAAATCCTTGTCATATTCCACGATTGTTATAGTATACAAGAAATGCCAAATCAAATATTCAACGATTGTCTACAACAATGTTATGACAACAGGACCTTATTATGCATATATACTAATAAATGAGATAAAAATAAACTATTTCCTCTGTCTACTTGATCTAGGAGAAGAGCAAACCATCATTTAGTTTGCCAAAAATGCCACCACCATAGGTAGATTTGATCATATCCCGAAGTAGAGGAAATTGTGAGGACACAAACGAAATCACGGGTACGATAGAAAATACGCTTATAGGACCAAGAATCCATGCTTTTTTGTGTCCAAAAACAACAAAGAGTGTGGCTCCAAATGCTGTCATCATAGATACTATGGAAAAGAGTAGTGTTACGAGCCCAAAAATTAATCTTTTTGGCAAGGTATGGAGAAAATCAATTTCAGCATAACGTGAAGTGAGAATCGACAAAAATAGCAATAGAGAGGAAGTAGATGAATATAGAGCAAGCGCATCAGATATAATAAAGAGTATGAATGCTTTATTTCTAGAGAAAATTGGATGACCGCTATTGCTATCATTTCCACCTGGCACTGTAATGGCAGCAGCAAATACTATGGTGACAATTAGAGTTGCTACAATTGTGCATGAGTTAGCCTTTGCTTTTAGCCATTTCTCTCCTTCTTTCAGCAAGTCCTCGTGTGTCTCAGAAAATATCATTTCATGTGACTTGCCTGCCCGCTTGCTCCCATATAAAATTGATAATTTTTTTACTTCCTTCATCAAATTGAATATGGTTTTCACTTAGAAAGCAAATTTAATCAGTTCAAAATATGGGATAGTGCGAATTTTTTTTAGAATTCTTCTATATTGTGACCAAAATCACAGAAAAATAAAAAGAAATTTATGTTTCTTCTTTTTGGTAAAAGTGAAACTAAATTTATCTACCTTCTGCGTGTAGGGAACACATACAAAGGTGCATTTCGGGTGTGGATCACAAAGTTGTGAGGAAATTATCTGTATACCAACTTTATAAATATAATCCAATCATATACTACTCAATAACAAATAATAAAGTGTATATGTTTGCTTTTACCATTCAAAAAAAATAAAAATAAAAATTACAAAAATATTGTTGATAAGAATAAAAATTAGAAAATTATCACCAAGTCTTTCTTTTTTCATTAAAAGATAAATAAGTCTAATAAATTTGCTTTTGGAATAAGTTTTACTTGTAATTTTTTCTTTCATTTAAGTTCTAAATTAGTTAATCTTCCATTTATACCCCTGCTAAATTAGATATAAAATTTTGAATCAAGCTTTCATTTATTCCCTTACAAAACTATATATTAAAATTTAAATAAAAAATAAAAGATAGAATTTTTATTGACTTTTTAAAAAATATGTAATTTTTTCTATATTACAATAACAGTGAATTCTACACAATATTTTTTTTTTTGATTAGGTTTATATTAAACTAGTTATTATTTAAACTCATAATGCAATAATCATTCCTAATGAAAAGTTATTAGGATATATAAAAATTATATTATAAATCAATTTTTTGATACTTTAATAATTACAAAATTTTACATCTTTTAGCTGGAACATAAATAGAAGATTAAGTGATTTAAAACTTAATGGAAAAGATTTAAAAAGCAAGATTTACTGGTCGTGATTAAATAAAATTTATACCACTTATCTATCTTTAAGTGAGAAAATTAGAACTTGATGATAGCTTTTCCAATAAAAATATTACCTGAAACCACTGCAATTCGAGTTGCATTTGTAGAGCTGCACCTGCTGCCTGAGTTTTGAGGTTGAGTTTTTGCTCACTATTCAAACATGCAACCATATCTAGACAAGTCTTGTCTGATGAATTCGGTGACGATAAAATAGTACGCAGATCAATCTTGTGACAAAGTTGACAAATGAGTTTGAATACGTTTCTCCGACGGTTCAAAATCGTAATATGAAATAAGTTTTGCCCCTCGTTGTTTTTATAATGAATTTCTTTAGGGAATCTTAAAATGATCTTGCTAACAATTTCAGGAATTCCAGATGTTGCTGCAGTTATTAGTGCGTTTTGCATTACATCTTCAGCTAAGGTGCTTATTGGTCCAAATTCAAGTTCCATGCATAAATATCCGACAAGCCGAATTGCGTGATAATGTTTCCATTTTGTCTCACGGATGTTCTCTAACTGCGGTACTGTGTAAAGTTAATAAATTTGAAATTAAAAGAAATTTGACACAGTTGCAGTATAATTTATACTTTGTAGTAATGTCCAAGCACATAAAAAGTTGTTAATTAGCCACTTCCTTACCTATCATTTCAGCGACTTTCCAAAATACAGAGGGCAACTTTTGCTTCAACAACAAACCGAGACGGTCCAAACCTGTCAAAATCTCAGCAAGATTACAAATTAACAATTCTTAGTGTGAATGCAACAAATAACTCCACCGTCCTTTAATTTTAAATGCCAAGTGTAACAAAAATTTAAAACTTAGAATGCCCAATTATCTAACCCAATGCATGTCTCTTGGGCCCTCCCATGCCCAATTACAAATTTTCACTACATTAATTTTTTATTTTTGTCACACCACCTCACCACATTAAATCAATACATTCTAATTTTCAATACTGTTTTTGGAATATGTTTATGAAAGAATCTTGATTCTTTAAATCAATCAAATTAAAATCTCATGTTTACTTCAACATAATAGTGACAATTTTTTTTTTAATTAAAAAAAAAAAAAAAAACTCTTCAATTGGGGTTTTATTGTATGAATTTTCATTTGCTCTATAATTGAGTATTTTATTAACTAATTTGTAAAAATATTTTTATTAAACTTTTTAAATAACGATATCGACTCATAATTCATTAATAAATTATAATTTATGTTAAATAATATTAAAAAAATCGCTAAAAATCCATTGTTATTAATTTTTTTTGTAAAAACTCTCTACCCAATGCATTTTCAACCCTATATGCATGGTTTAAAAAAATTCACAAGTCCGATAACCGATATCATTATGTAATGGCTAACTCATGTGGACCTAAGAAGGTGTGAGTATTAGAAGAAATTATTTAAGCTTATCTTCTGGGTTTGCTTAAAGTCAACTTCTTCATTCAAGGATAAGTGGTTCCTTGATAGTGGATGTTCAAGGCATATGACGAGAGATTGCTCCAAATTCTCCTCATTTAAGCCTTATGACGGTGAAAATGTCATATTTGGGGACAACTCCAAAGGCAAGCTATTTGGCGTCGAGACTATATGTTTTTACCCCTCTCTCTCAATAGATAATATTTTACTTGTTGATAGTTTAAGACATAACTTGTTTAGCATTAGTCAATTATGTGATAAATGATTTAATGTGATATTTAAATCAAACTAATGCATTGTTGAAAAAAATGGTAAACAAGTATTTAATGCACTTGGAAATGGTAATTTGTATACTATGCTTATATGAGAATTACATGCTCAAGATGTTAAATGAATTATTTCATCTAGTGATAATAGTTGATTATGGCATAGAAGGTTAGGACATGCTAGCGTGGACTTGATCTCAAGATTTTCTAAGAAATAGCTTGTCAAAGGCTTCCCAAAGACTAAGTATTCTAAAGACAAGACTTGTAGTGCTTGCTAGGTAGGCAAACAAGTCAAGACATCCTTTAAAATGAAAAAAAGGCATTACCTCCATAAAAACCACTTGAATTGATTCATATGGATTTGTTTGGTCCGGAGAGAATAGCTAGTCTTGGTGGTAAACTTTATGTCTTTGTGTTTGTTGATGATTACTCCAGATAGAATTGGGTGTTCGGTTGTTTTTTTTGTCTCCTAGTTATACACTTGGGTATTCTTTCTCACATATAAAAGTGAGACTCATGCAATCTTTGCCAAATTTTGTAGAAGAGTCCAAAAAGAAAAAGAAAAAAATGTAAGATTAAGACCATTAGAAGTCATAGAGGAAGAGAGTTTGACAACCTAGACGCAAAGAGATTTTGTGATGAAAATTGTGCGCTACAATCACAATCTCTCGGCACCTAAGACTCCTCAACAAAATGGAATTCTTGAAAGGAAGAATATATATCTCTTCAAGAGATGGCTAGGACAATGCTAAATGAGCATAATTTACCTAGATCTCTTTAGGCCGAAGCCGTTAGCACCGCATGCTATGTCATTAATAGAGTCGATCATTAGAAAGGTGATTGGTAGACAAATAAGGTGTGTTAGCATGACTTATCTTGGGAGTACTTGACAAGTGTAAGTGCTGGGACGGAGCCAATTAAGGCGCAGAGGAGGCATGTGCCCCCCTCAACTTTTTAAAAATTTCATTGTTGTATGTATATATTTTTTAATTTAAAATTACCCCTTTAACTTTTAAAAATTGCATTTTTTATGTGTAATTCTGTAAAACTTTAAAAATGCCCCCTCAACTTTAAAAAAAATATCATTCTTGTATGTGTATGCCCCCCCCCCCCCCCCCCCCCCCCCCCAAAACAAAAAAAAGAAACCACAAAACATAATTTTTGACTCGCCGAATATAATTTTTGGCTCCGTCCCTGGCTAAGTGCTAACCCTCCCAATAACCCAGGAATGCGCATATGGTGTGTGTAATATGATATATATGCACAATGTTGTATATTGTAATAAATGCTAACATGACTTCTAAAATGGGAAGGTGGACTTACCATTAAAAAAAAGGGTAAAGTGCACTAAACCCCCTGAACTTTCTTCTCTTTCTCAAAAAAACCCCGTTGAACTTTAAAGAATACATTTAACCCTATAAAGTATTCCATTTGTTGCAAAAATTTAGACTTTGTTAGTTGGCCGTTTGAGAATTAACTGTGGGAGCAGGCACGTGACCCATGTAACTTGGTCAAAATATATATTGCCATATATACCCTTATGACTGTTAAAAACCATTTATATATATATATATATTCATCATATCGCATTGTACCAGAGAACCGGAAGCCCTAATTTTTAGTCTTAGCAAATCCTCTCTCGTTTGCCATTGATTTTCAGCAAATCCTTCTCATTTGCTCTCAAATCTCCATATTCAGATGACTGGCTCTCAAATCCCTATATCCAGTTCAGTTCTATTGCTTATCGGTAAACTCACTGACATCTTCCAAGTTCATCGCCACCATTGCCGTACTTCATTGAAGCTTCGCAACTCCTACAATCGTTATCGCCACCGTTATGATCCGAGACCATCGTTAAGAACAATCGTCGTCGTCCCGTGGGTTCATCCTTGCTTGCCGGCCGCCATTTCGATTGAACTCACTACCGTATGCCCCTGTGGTTTAGCGCCACCATCGCGAACAGTCATTGTAAGCTCGCTGTCGCCGAGCACCTCTGTTACTACCACTGTAGAACAGGCCCACCTCTCACCGGGTTGTTCCTTGGTCGTTGTTCCTTGCATTTCAGTATCATCCATTAAGCCATACTCTTTTATTTTTTATTTTTTATTATTTTTTTTTCGGAATGTATCCATTAGACCATACTGTTATCATGGAGCACAAAGGTTGCTGCAGCTAGTCATGGCCGTCCTGTTGGCAACGCCAATCCATGCATTGCCGGTTCTTCCTTGCTGTCGCCAGTTCTGTCCTTGATTCTCGCCGGTTTAAATCTCCATCTCCAAGTGAAATTCCCGGTGACAAGGAAATCTCTCTACTACTTTCACCTTCTTGCCCTACTAGAATCAAGGAATGCCCCTTCATTCACTGCTGCAACTAACTCACCTGCTCTTAGATTTAATTCCTTCACTTCCTAAGGCTATAAGTCAGTTCAAGGCATAGTCAGCCTCATCTCGCCATTAGTCACTGTAGGTGTCTTCCTGATGTTATTGATAAGGTTATTTTGGCGCGAGAGAAGGACATGTTTGGCGCCATTTGATTTAACTAATGTTATTGACACATCATCTGTTGGAAATAGTGGCCTAGTTACACATACAACACTATACTATTTGGAAAAGAATAAAAAAAATGGAGGAAAACACTTTTTATTTCACTTGATTGAAAATGAGTACAATGCATGGGTTTATATAGGCTTCAAAACATAAATGTAAATGAAAATTAACACCCCACTAACATATCATTTAGTAGGCAAAACTCCCACTAACCCACTAACATGACCATTTAGTAGGCAAAACTTCCACTAACCCATTAACATGACCATTACTAGTTGTAACTCTCATACCCCCCACTAACTCCAATACAAAACTCACATAAATATAAAACACCAAATAAAAAAGCACCCATGACCTTCAAAGACATTTTAAAATCTAACAAAATTTAATTTCTAACATCCCCCCTTAAACTTGATTTTTTTTCAACTCCAAGCAAACTCCTTAACTTGTGAAAATCTACAAACTTGAGGGGCTTGGTGAAAATATCCGCAACTTGATCTTATGACTTGATGAACTTGAGCTCCACCTCCTTCTTGGTTATGCATTCTCTAATGAAATAAAATCTTGTATCAATATGCTTGCTTCGTTCATGAAACACTGGATTCTTGGCCAAAGCAATTGCTGATTTGTTGTCCACAAAAATCTCCGTTGACTCTTCTTATAGCATGTGTAATTCCTTCAACAAATTCCTCAACCAAATTACTTGACAAACACATGAAGTGGCTGCAACATATTCTACTTCACAAGTTGAGAGGGTGACAATGGGTTGCTTCTTTGAACACCATGTAAAAGCAACATTTCCCATGAAAAAACAATAGCCAGAAGTACTTTTTCTATCATCTAAATCTCCGGCCCAATCACTATTAGAATAACCCACAAGCTTGAAATCATTAGAAAATGAATAGAATAACCCAAAATCAAGGGTACCTTGGATGTAACGAAGAATCCTCTTAGCCGCCTTTGAAATGAGTTATAGTGGGTTTTTCCATAAACCGACTAACAAGCCTAACCGCAAATAATATGTCCGGCCTTGTGCATGTTAAGTATCTCAAGCCTCCAACAAGACTTTTGAAAAATGTTGGATCCACCGTCTCTTCATCTTCATCTCTTGACAATTTAATTCCAACTTCCATGGGCGTGTTCACCAATTTACAATCTTCCATCTTGAATTTCTTGAGAATTTCCTTAGCATAGCCTTCTTAATGAATGAAAATTCCATCTTTCATTTGCTTGACCTCAATGCCAAGATAATAAGCAATGATGCCAATGTCCGTCATCTCAAACTCTCGAGCCATAACCTTCTTAAAATCTTCAAACATTTTTGGATTGCTACCTGTGAAGATTAAATCATCCACATACAAGCAAAATAAAAATATATCTCCATTCTCACTTACTTTGGAGTAAAGAGCATGTTCATATGGGCACTTTGAAAAATTATTGTCTTGAAAATATTTGTCAATCCGCTTATTCCACGCCCTTGGTGCTTGCTTCAAGCCATATAAAGCCTTATTCAATTTCAAGACTTTGTTTTCTTGCCCTTTTACAACATAGCCCATAGGTTTTTGCACATACACCTCTTCTTCAAGAAACCCATTCAAGAAAGCTGATTTCACATCCATTTGGTGGATTCTCCAATTATTTTGGGCTGCCAAAGAAATTAACAATCTAATTGTTTTCAAACGAGCTACGGGTGCAAATACCTCATCATAGTCAATTCCGGGCTTTTGGTTGTACCCCTTGGTGACCAATCTTGCTTTATATTTTTCAACTTCACCATTTGCATTCTTCATTACTTTATACACCCACTTGACACCAATTGCCTTTTGCTCTTTTGGAAGTGTAGAAAGCTCCCATGTGTCATTCTTCTCTATGGATTTAATTTCTTCATCCACAGCATTTCTCCATTTTTTGTCTTGTGCCGCCTCTTCAAATCCTATGGGTTTAGAATCCGCAAAGAGACAAAAAAGTGTTAGATCACCTAACCTTTCCATTACCTCATCTGTTTCGTCATATATGTCACAAAGACTCCTCATGCAAAGTGGTGGTGTGTCACTTGAACTTGATGATGATGGAGTTGATTGATCTTGAATTGATGGTGGTGGAGGTGATGTTGGTGGAGAAATGGGCTGCTCTATGCCTTCATTTTCTTGCTCCTTATCAGAAATTGAAAGAATATTATAATCTTCATTTGGAGTGTTCCAATCCCATGTAGTTCCCTCTTCGAATTCAACATCTCTACTAATGACAATCTTTCCATTGCTTGGATTGTACAACTTGTAGCCTTTGGAATTTGCATCATAGCCAATGAATACCATTTTTTCACTTTTGTTATCTAACTTGGTCCTCCTTTCATCCTGCACGTGCACATGGGCAATGCTCCCAAAAACCCCACAAATGAGAGACACTTGGCTTTCTTCCGCTCCATGTTTCTTATGGTGTTTTGTTTTACACACTTCTAGTAGGACACCGGTTGGACAAGTACACTGCACAATCAACCGCTTCAGCCCAAAATTTTTTAGGCATTTCCTTGCTTTTCAACATGCTTCGAGCCATATTGAGAATGGTTCTGTTCTTCCTTTCTGCAACTCCATTTTGTTGGGGCGATCTCGGAACCGTTAAAGGATGGTGAATTCCATTTTCTTCACAAAATTTTTTGAAATTATTTGATGTGAATTCACCACCTCTATCGGATCGAAGAGCCTTTATATCATAGCTACTTTGTTTTTCAACAAGTGCTTTAAATTTCTTAAAAATTCCATACACCTCCGATTTTTGTTTAAGAAAATACACCTATGCTTTTCGGCTAAAATCATCAATGAATAATAAAAAATAATTATTCTTACCAAAAAATGATGGAGAAATTGGACCACAAACATCCGAATGGATAAGTTGTAGTGGCGCCGTAGCTTTTGTGGTAGCTTCTTTAGGAAAACTTTTCCTCGATTGCTTTCCAATGAGACATCCTTCACATAATTGATTTGGATTGCTAATGAAAGGCAATCCCTTCACCATCGTCTTTTTAGCCAACAACTTTAATCCTCCAAAATTCAAGTGCCCAAGTCTCAAGTACCAAAGCCAAGTTAAATCATTAAAACAAGCCTTCAAACATTTAGCCTCGTCGGCTTGAATATTTAGCAAAAACATCCGGTTCTTTGTCATTGGAACCTTGGCAATCAAATTACCCAATGGGTCTCTTATCGAAAGATTACAATCCTTCATGGAAATATTGTAGCATTTTTCTAAGAGTTGTCCCAAACTCAAAATATTGTTCTTCATATTAGACACATAATAAACATTAGAGATAAATTGATGATGCCCATTTCTCAAACGAATCAATATTTTATCTTTCCCTCTTACCGGAATTTGTGATAAGTCTCCAAATGTCACCTTGCCATTTATTGATTCATCAATATCAACGAACTTCTCTTTGCTACCACACATATAGTTGCTAGCACCGGTGTCAAGCACACATCTTCTTCACTCCTTTCACCTTTGTATGCTAACAACAAAGTTGGCTCCACTTCTTCATCAACAAAATTAGCCTTTCCTTCGACATCGTTAGCAACATTTCTACATTCCGAAGCATAATGACCATACTTTTGACAATTGTAACATTGAATTTGAGACTCATCATACCTCCTTCCATATGACTTTGAGTAATTTCCTCTACCATGACCTCTTATTTGTTGTGAGTCATGGACCTTTTCTTCATTGTTGGTTGTGTGTTGACCGCTTCTTTCTCCTCTTCCACGGCCTCTTCCTCTTCCTCGGCCACGTACATTTCCACGTCCTCGGCTCCTTTGAGTTCCTCCATGTTTTTCGTCTCTTTCGTTTAACGAAAACTTTGTTTGTAGCACTTGCTCCAAAGCTTCTCGTTTCTTCACCACCTTTTCTTCATGAGCTTACAACGAACCCATGAGTTGATCAACAGTCATGGAATCCAAATCCTTTGACTCTTCAATGGCTACAACAATGTAGTTGAATTTGGAATCCAACGACCGAAGGATCTTTTCAACGACCCTTGTATCAGTCATGGTGGTTTCGCCATTTCTTCTTAGTTGATTTACAATAGCCAGGACCCTCGAAAAATAATCTGAAATTGATTCAAATTCCTTCATATGCAATGCTTCAAATTCACCCCGTAACGTTTGGAGGCGAACCTTCTTCACTTTATCAACTCCTTGGAAGGAATTTTGAAGAATCTCCCATAGTTGTTTTGCATTTTCTGCACTAGCAACTCTTTGTAGCATTTCATCATCCAAACATTGATGGATGGTCATCACTGCCTTTTGGTCCTTCTTTCTCATGGCTTGTAAAACATCTTTTTCGGTTTGAGACAAAGTTGCCTCATCTTCTGGCTCATCATAACCTTTGGAAACAACTTCCCACACATCTTGTGCTCCCAAAATTGCCTTCATACGGAGACACCAATTTTAATAGTTATCTTTGGTGAATCGAGGCATTTGAAATGGAACCGAATTGTTTGCCATTTCTTCTCTCTCTCACAACCTGGCTCTCATACCACTTTGTTGGAAATAGTGGCCTAGTTACACACACAACACTATACTATTTGGAAGAGAATAAAAAAATGAAGGAAAACACTTTTTATTTCACTTGATTGAAAATGAGTACAATGCATGGGTTTATATAGGCTTCAAAACATAAATGTAAATGAAAATTAACACCCCACTAACATATCATTTAGTAGGCAAAAGTCCCACTAACCCACTAACATGACCATTACTAGTTGTAACTCTCATATCCCCCACTAACTCCAATAAAAAACTCACATAAATATAAAATACCAAATAAAAAAGCACCCATGACCTTCAAAGACATTTTAAAATATAATAAAGTTTAATTTCTAACATCATCATCTGATCAACAAAAAACGACTAAGACGATGTCGTTCAATTAAAGGCAAAAAGGTAACTTTATGTTTCTGTTAACGGCTGCTTCACGGTTGCTAATTTAGTGCAACAAATTGATAGTTCAGGGGATTTTGCTTACTTCAAGGGGTTTCTTGAAATAGGGGCATAGTTCAGAGGGGTTTAGTGCACTTTACCCTTAAAAAAAGGCATACTGGAAAGTTCTCATTGTCTTTTCCATTAAAATAAATATAAAAAAAAACCAAAGCATACTGGACTTGCCATTAAAAAAGCATTCAAAGAAGGGAAAATAGCAAAGAATTTAAACTGACCATTATTGCAGCAAGGGTCTCCAAATCCAATTGTAGACTCTTCCAACCTCATTGGAACATCTAGAAGAGAGAAACAACAGTTAAATATGCTTGTGCACAAGACTAAAGTGCTTCATATAAGAGTGACTTTTTAAAAAAAGCATGCTTCATTAGTACTACAGAACAAGTGGTAATTTGTGAGAAATTTTGTAACCTCGGTTTTTGGAAAAAGAATGAAATGTTGAAACACATGCAATTGGAGTTATTTAGCACCTTCCAGTCTATCAGTCAAAATGAATTAAAGTCCAATTGATTAAACAACAGTTTCTAGTAGTTAAATTGCTCAACGATAGTTCTTGGATTTGAGGGAAACTACTCCAACTTAGACCTCTTGCCAGGCCATTAATCCAAGTTAGAATTGGCAATGGTTTTAGAACTTCCCATTTGGTTTGATTCATAGCATGCAGCTGGCTGTCTCGTGGATAGGGTTAACAAACCACTCTCGTGTCAGCTCGATACACTGGCGGATCCAAGGGAAGGCTCCAGCCCATCTCAATTTTATTTTTTATTTTTTTAACTATACCTAATTTTAGCCCAACCCAAAAAAATAAAAATTATTACTACCATTAGCCCACTTAAAGAAATATTAGCCCCACCCTATTAACAATTCCTGGATTCGCCCTTGGCTCGATCCCTTATCAGCAATCGGTAATGGGCTATCCCCCAGGCTTAGCAAGAGCCATCCCCAAGTTAAGAGACCCTTCATCCCTCCCTCCATTATTCCTTAAATCCCTAGACATATTCTTGTGGCTTCCCCTTCAATTCCTTCTCACTACCTCATACCATATTCTTTATTTTCCCTCAGTTTCCTTCCTCCCCTTGGCACCACATAGTTTGGTTCAAAACACACTCTCATTCTTTAGTTTCCAAGGAGATGGTTACAAAGCTGAAACTAGAGGTGCATCCGCATCCAAAGCCATATCAAATATCTTGGTTCAAGAAAGGAGGTGAAGTAAAGGTAACAGAACAATGCCTTGTTCAATTGGGAAATATTATTCAGATAATGTTTTACGTGATGTGGTTAAAATGGAGGCTTGTATCTCTTATTGGGAAGACCATGGCAGTTCGAAACAAGACTGTCCACCTTGGTGAAAAGAATGTTTACTCCTTTTATAAGAATGGTGTTAATTAGGTGATCCTCGGTTCAATCAAAGATGAAGACTTTTAGCTATGCAAAACACACTCCCTATCCTTGACAAACCTTCTATCACTTGCAGCCTTGGAATCCACTCCCGCTCGTTTTTCCACTACCCAGTCTTCCCGCCAACACGTACATTTGGGCTCACTTTCAGAATGTACATGGTTTCTATGTCCTTTCCCCAAGCTAGAGTGGGCATCCTCTGTTTTGAGTAACTTAATTAATGCTTATCCCCAAACTGGTGCCTACTGCATGTGTACACTATTTGATCATAAAGGAATAACAAGATTTTAACCAACTCTTCCTCTTTTTTTCCCAAGTTCTGTACTCAGCTCTTCCAATATGAAAGATAACAAAGCTTCCAGAGATATTGCTTTAGCTTGAAAGCTTGTTAGTTCGTTTCCCAAGACAGCCTCCAGATGATCCTTAAACTAAGGGAAAATTTTGACCTTCATGGTCAAATTACCTCAGTGGATTGTTGCCTTTCTAATTTATTCTAATGGCATATTAAAATTCATGTTGTGCCTAATGGCCTTGTTTAGCTTCATGGCTAATTCTATGGCAGTGTTAGCTGCGGCCTATGTTATGCTCTATTATACTTTGCTTCTTATTCTTAAATGGTAGTTCCCTTGTCAGACAATTCGGTTTTTCCCTCTATCTATATACCAAAAAGAAAAAAATATCCCTTGGTTGGAAGGATTTAGTTACTAATATTGATTCCTAATTTATTCCTAGATTTTGGGGAGTATATTTAATGTAGATAGGCGATATTTACACTCAACTTTCTCCACTCTTCAAGGAAAGGATAATTCTATCTCTAATTTTATAAATAAATAATTATTTTTTATCCAATACTACAATTAGTCTTTCAGTTATAGAAATATATATTTATCTTACACTCTTTCCCCAATCTCTTTGTATTATTACTTTACTTTGTATTAATTTCGGTTAGGACTTAATATTGATCTTTGTATGTAACAATGGAAGATTAGCACAAGAAACATGTAACAACTATCAAAACTTCATAAGACATTCAACACTATCGATGCTAATGGTGATGGTAATTTTTTCTTTTATTTTTCTTTCCTATTGTGTGTTTTCAGTTTAATTTCAATTTTTTTCCTAGTTGATGAGAAAAGCGTTTTGACAATAAAATTTCAAGAACAATGACTTAATGAAAAAAACCAAGAAAAAAAAAA
Source organism: Cornus florida (assembly GCF_030987335.1). Lineage (NCBI taxonomy): Eukaryota > Viridiplantae > Streptophyta > Magnoliopsida > Cornales > Cornaceae > Cornus > Cornus florida. Next base: position 53,299,096 of record NW_026775576.1, read on the forward strand.
AAAAATAGAGAGATGGGTATCATGTCAAAACCTACCTCCAAAGAATTGATCTTCCAAATATTTTCTCCCTTTTTTTTTTTTGAAAGAATAATAATATATAATATTAATTGAAGACAGCAAAAAAAGAAAAACAAAATCATTCCCTGCAAGTTGCAACCCAGTTTATCAAGAAAATAATTTTATAGAAAGAATAATTTTAAGCAAAAACGATAGGGTGAAGAAGATGACGATGAAATGAAAGTTTTATCTAAAATTAGTTAGTGCATTTAATATGTCTATTTAGGGAGGACAATTGGTTTTTTGCCACATTAAACTATCATTTTTGGAGGAGTAAGTAAAAAAGGTTAAAAAAAAATAATAATTATAGTGCAAAGGGTAGTTATGGTATAATAAAATAAGGGATGATACATTAATTAACTGAGAGACTTTTTTTTGTCATCACACTAAAGAAAAATAAAATTGGAGTGCAAATTTAGAAAGGTGGAGTCCTCCTACGTATAGGAAAGTAGGTTAATTTTATTGGATGTCAACTTAGGTATATTTGTTTCTAATAAATAGCTTCAAACCTTGTATATATAATACTGTTTTTTATTTACAAATACTAAGATAGCCACATGCCATTTGTGTGTGTATATATTTTTTTTTCTAATTGATACTTACACATTTCTCCTCCAAAGAAACTGTTTGTACTCAAGAGTAGTCGAATCATAAACCTCATACTTTATGAGGTAGCTGGACAAATGACTTATCACTTGAGGCAACCTCTTGAAATTTGGTATGGTTCTTTCCTTTTATTAACAGTTTAATTTACCCAACAAAAAAGAGATTGATACCATAGACGTGACAAGTGACTTACCACTTCAACCAACCTCTTTGAAATTTTGTATAGTTCTTTTCTTTTATAAACAGTTTAATTTACTCATAAAAAAAGAAGGTTGATAGATGAAGAATAGAGAGAGGATAGAATAGACTAACAAGGGTAGATTAAGCTCTGCCAAAAGTTGAATTTGTTGGGAAACGTGCAAGTTTTTAAAACTTTTGAGGGATTTGCAATCACGGATCTTGATTCATCACACAGAGACAAGTTTTATGCAAAGATAAATAAAAGATGATGCATAATTCAATAAACAGATTGAATACTTACATCAAAGGTCTGAGTAAACCTTTTGAACTTTCCTCTAAAGTGAATGTTCTCACTTATTGTAGATCCCTTTAGCAAGATCCTTTCTCCTTCCGTTCGATTATTATCTTCCCTTTAGGAATCACCAATATGCCTTGATGAATGACCTTGGAATCTAGGCTGGTGGTAGCCTCCTTTAGAAGAGAAAACAAAACCCTAACATCTAGAGAGAGAAAGTGTATTCCTTTTTCTTGTTCTTCAAGTCACATCTAAAATATACATGAACTCATGTATATATAGGCAAAATAAAAATAAGAATAAGGAAACAATAAATCATTCTCCATCTCTAATTTAACTTTCTCAATCCTAACATGACTCCAATATCAACTTGGGCTATTGGTGAGAATCCTTTTGGGCTTACTATTTTCTTGATTCCTATAAATTAATAATTGGTCCAGTCCATTAAACCATGGACCCAATTCAATTAATTCATAAATTAATTTCTACTCCACTAAAAGAAATTAATTGCACTCCAATTAAATAGTAAATAACCTCTAAGTCAATGTTACACTTTGACCCCTCTATGCTTAATTATTTATCGGATAATTAAAGCCATCAATCCGACAACATAATTAATATAATTATTTTGTTACCTTTGATTATTTCCAGCTCGATCACAATAAAATATTTATTTGACAAAAAATAATAATAATTTATTAAATAAATATATATAGAAAACATTTGTCTAAAACATACGAAGGCCTTCGAATTTAATTTGTGATCAACCATAATCAAAACAAAATAAATACAAATAGCACTGATGCAAATATTGAGAATATAGACCTTTAATTATTAATTACATAACTACCCAAAGTGTCGATCTAAGGATCCCGAGGTATCCGCCGAACAAATCAAAGTAATTATTAATTAATAAAAGAGTCTATACTTCTCTCATGCTTGAGAGTAAAAAGCCATGACTGTGATAGAGAGCAATTGCATACGACAGCTCTCGCAATATATTTCAATATATCGTGGACTCGGTTTAAGTCTTAACTAATTAAATGTCCATCCATAATTACCGACTTTAAACCATTTATGATTACTAATTTATATCATAGTATTAATTCCCATTACATACATATATAAATATATTTTGTAATCAAGCAGACACCATCAATTCCATAAAGAATCGAAAAATAATACATTCCATTCACTAATTGTATAATGCTTTAATAATAATATCCAAATAAGAAACCATGACTTTAACAATCCAAAATTAGAATTTGCTATGCTAGGGCACACATAACCTAACAGCTCCCACTTGCACTTATAGCCAATTCAAATCACATCTAACTCCCATGTTCTCCATATGACGATCAAACATCTTGATTGGTAAAGCCTTTGTGAATGGATCAGCAAGGTTATGTTCCGATGCAATCTTAGCCACAAGTATATCTCCTCGCTTTAATATATCACGAACCACATGATGTTTCCTCTGAATGTGTCTTGTTCCTTTATGAAATTTTGGGTCCTTGGTTTGGGCTATAGCTGCACTATTGTCACAATGAAACGTCATAGGCCGATCTATATGCTCCACAACCTCCAGTTCAATTAGAAAGTTTCTCAACCAAATAGCTTCTTTTGCTGCGTCAGAGGATGCAATGTATTCTGCTTCCATGGTTGAGTCAGCAGTACAACCCTGCTTGACACTCTTCCAACTAACTGCCCCTCCATTGAACTTAAACACATATCCAGATGTAGATCTCCTGGCATCTGGATCTGATTGAAAATCAGAATCCGTATATCCGACTGGAACCAGATCATCACCTCCATAAATGAGCATTAGATTCTTAGTTCTTCTTAGGTATTTTAAGATATTCTTCACAGCTGACCAATGATCAAGTCCAGGATTGGACTGATATCTACTGACAATCCCTACAGAGTAGCAGATGTCCGATCTGGTACAGACCATGGCATACATGAGACTACCAACTGCCGAAGCGTATGGCACCTGCCTTATTTGCTCAATTTCCTTATCAGTCTTGGGAGACTGGTCATTAGAAAAAGCCAACCCATGTCTAAATGGCAAAAACCCTTTCTTAGAGTTTTCCATTCCAAACCTGATCAGAACTTTATCAATGTAAGAGTCTTGAGACAAGCCTATTTTCTTTTTAACCCGATCTCGCATAAGCTTGATCCCAAGAATATAGCTTGCTTCTCCAAGATCTTTCATCTCAAATTTATTGAACAACCACCTTTTAACTGATGACAATGCTTCTACATCATTACCAATGAGCAAGATGTCATCAAAATATAAAACGAGAATCATGATGACATTACCCTGTTTTTTCTTGTAAACGCAAGGTTCAAACAGTTTTGTTTAAAGCCAAATAATTTGACTGCCTGATCAAAACAAATGTTCCATGTGCGTGAAGCTTGCTTAAGTCCATAAATAGACCTATTCAACTTACATACACAGTCCTCACGACCTTTAACTACGAAACCGTCTGGTTGCCTCATGTAGATGTCTTGTTCAAGATGGCCATTTAAAAATGACGTCTTAACATCCATCTGCCATATCTCATAGTCATAATAAGCACTAATGGCCAAAAGAATGCGAATAGATTTAAACATTGCAACTGGTGAGAATGTATCCTCATAATTAATACTTTCACGTTGAGTGAAGCCTTTGGCAACCAGTCTAGCTTTGAATGTCTCAACATTCCCATCCATTCCTCTCTTTCGTTTGTAGATCCACTTACAACCAATGGGCTGAACCCCACTAGGAAGTTCTACAATATCCCAGACTTTGTTAGAATACATCGATTCCAACTCTGATCTCATGGCATCTTTCCAACGATTCGCATCTATATCGGTCAACGCTTCCGCATAGCTTACTGGGTCCGACTCATGCTTATCGGGGACGGCCTCATAGACCTCACCCAAAAGTGTGAGTTTTTCGGGTTGGATGATTGTCCTCCCACTACGCCGAAGGACCGGTGCAGGAATCGATGTACTAGATGATGGTAATTCAACAGGGACTTCTTGTGTCTCATCATTCTCAGTATTTATATTAGGTGTGTCCACAGGGGGTATATCTGACGTGCCAACCATCTCCTCTAACACTATCTGGCTACTAGGTCTGTAGTTCATAATATAATCCTTCTCCAGGTAAACAGCATGAGTGCTGACAATAACCTTATTGTCCCTGGGATCATAAAATAATCCACCTCTAGTGCCCTTAGGATAGCCAACAAACAAGCATGCATCTGATCTTGCTTCCAACTTGTTTGCCTGTTTCTTTCGTACGTGTGCTGGACACCCCTATATATGCATATGATTTAAACTAGGTTTTTGTCCAAACCACAGCTCATATGGCGTTCCTGAAACAGACTTGGATGGAACACAGTTCAAAATATACATCGCTGATTCTAAGGCTAATCCCCAAAATGATAGAAGCAATGTAGCAAAACTCATCATAGATCTAACTATGTTAAGTAAAGTTCTGTTTCTCCTTTCTGCCACTCCATTCTGTTGAGGGCAGTCAGGTGCGGATAACTGGCGCACAATACCCTCATTGACCATATGATCCTTGAACTCCCCCAAGAGGTATTCACCTCCTCGATCAGATCGAAGTGTTTTGATAAGTTTACCTAATTTACGCTCCACTTCCGCCTGAAACTCACAGAATTTTCCATAAGCTTCTGACTTGTGTCGCATTAGGTAAATATATCCAAAACGTGAATAATCATCAATGAAAGTGATGAAGTACTCAAACCCTCCTCTCGCTTGGGTGTTCATGGGACCACACACGTCTGTGTGCACCAACTCTAATTATTCTTTGGCTCTATATCCTTTGGCTGAGTAAGCCATTCGAGTCATCTTTCCTTCAATACATGATTCACAAGTTGGCATAGGCTCCTCTGCCTCACAAGGTAATAAACCTTCTTTAACCAACCTTTGAATCCTATTTTGATTGATGTGACCCAATCGTAGATGCCAATGATACAATGAGTTTGGAGAAACTGCTTTTCTTTTAACATTCAATCTAGATGAAGTTGCATTTAATTCATAATTTTGCATTTGATATGAGCTAGGAGTTAAAACATATAGATTACCTTTCAATGCACCAGAAGTTATAACACAACCATTTAATTTAATTAAAACATTTTTTTCAAAAGTAAAAATATAATTTTTGCAAACCAACGAAGAAATTGAAATTAAATTGTGCCTAACATTTGGCGCATAAAGACAATCTTCTAAAATAAGACTCCTCCCACTATCAAACTGCATATGAACCACTCCCACTACTTTAGCTTCCACCTTGGCATTAGATCCCATATGCAAGTATATCTCTCCTTCATTGAGGCTTCTGGACTCCTGGAATCCCTGCAATGAATTGCAAACATGATTAGTGGCTCCAGAATCTATGCACCAGGAATCTATAGATTCAACCACATTACATGCCTCAACAATGAATATACCTTTTCCTTTGCCTTGTGTGCGAAGTATTGGGCAGTTAGGTTTCCAGTGACCCGGTTGACCGCAATGGAAGCAGTTTCCTTCGCCTTCAACCCGCACTTTCTTCTTTCCCTTATCCTTTTGGATTACTTTGTCTGGCACAACCACAGTTTTGGCACCATCCTTCTTCTTTTTCTTGCCCCTCCTCTTGGGCCTAGAAGTGGATGGTCCAGCAGACTGAGTGTAGTTGATAGATGCACCCTTGTTTTTGTTTATCCCTTCAAAGGTTACCAACTCATTCAATAGTTTAGCGAGTGTGTACTCAAGCTTATTTATATAATAATTAACCCTAAAAGAGTTAAATGAGTCTGGCAATGAAGCGATAATCATGTCAACCTGAAGTTCACCATCCAAGTTGCATCCAAGGATCTCCAGTTCATTTAAAAAACCAATCATTTTTAAAGCATGTTCCCGAACTGAAGTACCTTGGACCATCTTAATGGTCATCAAATTTGTCATAGCATTTTGGCGTGCGCTCTTACCAATTCACCCAAACATTTCCTTAAGGTTAAGCATGATGTCTGCAGAAGTGAGATATTGAAGATGTTGACTTTGGAGTACATTCGAGAGTGAAGCAAGAATGTAGCACCTAGTCATCTCATCTGCTTTATTCCATTTCTTAAATACTTCATGCTCCTCAGGAGAATCCTCAGGCAAAGGTGGAGAAGGTTTAGGAGTAGTAAGCACATAATTCAACCCCTCATATGTGAGTACAATATCTAGTTGCCTTTTCCAATCGATATAATTAGGTCCAGTTAATTGATTTTCTTTTAGTATGTTTGCAAGTGGACTGAATGGACTAGTCATGATAAATCTGAAAATAAAAGCATTCATACAATAAATAAAGTGAATAATAATAATCATGCAAGTATAAAATAATTAATTAATTGTGGGTCCCTTAACCACATTGCATGAAAAATCGGACAATCAATATGCCAATAACTTATCTGGTTGGCAGAATTCATTATTACTTATTGACGAGAACAACTCATTATTTCCATATCTTTTTAGACAATGCCTTATTTATATATGAAATAATTCCCGATTAGATTTAGCCTTTCTAAAATCACCTATTATAGACCAGTCCGTTGGGGAGCTAATACTATTGATTTTAGATTGAGTGTATAACATAATTAATGCTCCAATGGAAAAACAAATATTAAATATATTGCCATTAATAGCTTAGACTCTTTAAATCATGCGTAGGGCCTTATTTTTAAAGATCTAACTATAATGGTTATTTAATAAATATATTTTCGTGAGACAACCATTCTTGTAATCTAGACTCTTTAAATTATGCGCGGAGCCTTATTTTTAAAGATCTAATCATAATGGTTATAATTACGAAGGCCATGGGGTAATGTATAAAAAATCCCCGCTCCCACTCAATTTTTAATAATATAAAACTAGGGTTTTCAATTCATGATTTAATGCATGCAAAACGCCTTGATTTTAATCCAAATAAATTTAGAAAATATATGGATTTTAAATGATTCACTAATCTTTAATTTGAGGCAAAAAATAATTTACAAAAATAATTTTTCTGTTTCCCAATAAATGCTCTCAAATTAATTAGCAATCTAATCCAATTTATCTTCATAATTTAATTAATATAAATCAAGCCTTTTAATTAAAAATCATGGATCCAATGCATGAACAATTATAATAAGCATTAAATTATTCCATGCATCAAATAATAGACAGAAGCAATATAAATGGCCAATGGATTCAGCTTTTAACATTTAAAAACTATTCTTGCTGTACGGGCGTCCTTCAACTGTCTGTAAACACCCACAGGAAACTTGTACGCGTCAGGAGAAGCAAAACGCCGCTTGGAACGAGCCCAGAGGACCCCACACGCGCTGGCACGCGCCTAGGGCAGGCTGCACGCGCTCCCACGCGCCTGGGGCTCGTGGGACTCGCCTCCACGCGCCTTCACGCGAGTGGAGGGTGACACACCCTTGGCTGGCGCGTGAGATCCACGCGCCAACTTGTCCTCTCCATGCAACTCCCTGGCGCGTGTGGAACACGCGCCAGGCTTACCAAATCCATGCCACACCTGATCCGGGCCACCTCCGACGCCCCTTCTCGCCGCCGGCGAAGCTCCGGCCACCGGAAAAACGCCGAAAAAATTCCAAAAAATCCGGAAAAATCCCAGAATATTAAATTAAGCCTCAAAAAAATTCCCGAAAAATTCGAAAAAATTCCAGAAAATTACTGAAGCATAATTTAACCCTTTCGGACCCTCTTGAAGCTTCATAGCATCTTTTGATGAATATTACATGGCTTTAATAAATACTTACAATTTGAAATACAATGGAAAAATTAAATTACATCATTGAATTTTCAAACGGCTAAAACAAAGCCTTAATTACATTCATCCAAAAATAAAATTACATTCTATATACCTATAAGTTTCATCCATGACCCAAACACACATCATCATTCATTCACAATTATACATATATCATCATGTATTAATATATATCAACATAATAAATCATACATCAACATATATCAATAATTTTATATATGTATATACGATTTGGATCCATGAATATGATTTTTATAAACACATGTTCTCTAGTAATGAATCAAACCATGTGCTCTGATACCACTGTTGGGAAACGTGTAAGTTTTTAAAACTTTTGAGGGATTTGCAATCACGGATCTTGATTCATCACACAGAGACAAGTTTTATGCAAAGATAAATAAAAGATGATGCATAATTCAATAAACAGATTGAATACTTACATCAAAGGTCTGAGTAAACCTTTTGAACTTTCCTCTAAAGTGAATGTTCTCACTTATTGTAGATCCCTTTAGTAAGATCCTTTCTCCTTCCGTTCGATTATTATCTTCCCTTTAGGAATCACCAATATGCCTTGATGAATGACCTTGGAATCTAGGCTGGTGGTAGCCTCCTTTAGAAGAGAAAACAAAACCCTAAAATCTAGAGAGAGAAAATGTATTCCTTTTTCTTGTTCTCTAAGTCACACCTAAAATATACATGAACTCATGTATATATAGGCAAAATAAAAATAAGAATAAGGAAATAATAAATCATTCTCCATCTCTAATTCAACTTTCTCAATCCTAACATGACTCCAATATCAACTTGGGCTATTGGTGAGAATCCTTTTAGGCTTACTATTTTCTTGGCTCCTATAAATTAATAATTGGTCCGGTCCATTAAACCATGGACCCAATTCAATTAATTCATAAATTAATTTCTACTCCACTAAAAGAAATTAATGGCACTCCAATTAAATAGTAAATAACCTCTAAGTCAATGTTGCACTTTGACCCCTCTATGCTTAATTATTTATCGGATAATTAAAGCCATCAATCCGACAACATAATTAATATAATTATTTTGTTACCTTTGATTATTTCCGGCTCGATCACAATAAAATATTTATTTGACAAAAAATAATAATAATTTATTAAATAAATATATATAGAAAATATTTGTCTAAAACATACGAAGGCCTTCGAATTTAATTTGTGATCAACCATAATCAAAACAAAATAAATACAAATAGTACTGATGCAAATATTGAGAATATAGATCTCTAATTATTAATTACATAACTACCCAAAGTGTCGATCTAAGGATCCCGAGGTATCCGCCGAACAAATCAAAGTAATTATTAATTAATAAAAAGGTCTATACTTCTCTCATGCTTGAGAGTAAAAAGCCATGACTGTGATAAAGAGCAATTGCATACGACAGCTCTCGCAATATATTTCAATCTATCGTGGACTCGGTTTAAGTCTTAACTACTTAAACGTCCATCCATAATTACCAACTTTAAACCATTTATGATTACTAATTTATATCATAGTATTAATTGCCATTACATACATATATAAATATATTTTGTAATCAAGCAGACACCATCAATTCCATAAAGAATCGAAAAATAATACATTTCATTCACCAATTGTATAATGTTTTAATAATAATATCTAAATAAGAAACCATGACTTTTACAATCCAAAATTAGAATTTGCTATGCTACGGCACACATATCCTAACAGAATTTTGATCCACTTGGGAATGCGGAATTTTCCATAGCAATTGTTTGCAATAAGGAGAGATCAACCTGGTTCTCCATTGCCAATTCAGGATAGCACTCGACAAATAGTAGAGCAATGTCTGTCATAAAGATAGGAGAGAAAAGGTTAACTAACTGCAAAGGAACCATTCTGTATTTAACGATTTTAAGTAAAAATACTAGTAATGATTGTAAATAGTGATCAAAACATATATGTAATTTCTTTCCTATTGCATTTTCCATTTTTGTGTGCTATAAATTAAGTACTACTCACCGTATAGACCACATCCTATCAAAACACGAACAAACCAACCCCCATGTTCACCTCCAATATATTCTCTTTCGGTGAAAGCCAGTAAGTAATGAGCCAAATTTCTGTGGCCAAATAAAGCAGCACGCTGGAGAGGTACTTCCCCGCCATAGTCTGGAATATTGGGCAGAATTTGGTTCTTCTCCACTAACCACTTGGCTGCCTCAAGGTTGCCAGCTGCTGCTGCTATATGAAGACTTGTCTGACCTTGGTGATTAACTGCAATCACATCCAATGGTGACGACATTAACTCCAATATATTCTTAACAAAATGGTTTCTCTGCTTAGACATCACTGCTAATGAGAGCATTGTATCCCCCTGTCCCGTGATGTCAACCCCTATTAAATCTGAGTTTTTTTTCAAACATTCTTTGGCTGCCTCCCAATCACTTCTCAGTGTAGCTCTATGCAGCATTGACCGGTCATTTCCTTCATCTTCTATGATTATCACTGTCATCAAAGTTAAACAAACATAAAAATATTATGATTGGCATAGGATTATCTTTCGTTTGTATCTATTATTATTATTATTATTTGGTTAATAAAATACTCTTGCCTACCTAAAAGTGAAAAAGAATAATAAGAACCATAAATGGACTCGCCTTCTCCATCAATCAGCAGAATTTATAATAGCTTATGCAAGGTAGATTATCACATACAGCCACTCAACTCAAAACCAGGGGCGAACCCAGGGGTTTTGATTTGGGGGCCGAACTGGTACCATGTAAAAAATTTGAAAAATATATTAAATCAATTATGATATAATTTTCTATATAATATCATTATTAGTAGTATATATATTGAGGGAAATACAAAAATATAAATAAATAAAAAGAGAGAAAAGTTCAACGAAAATGAATAGAAAACACATAGATGAGGAAATGATAGACAACAAACAGAAAAATTAATTAATTAATTTCTTCAACAATTGTTTAATGTTTGAAAGGATAAAAAATAAAAAAAAAGTACTTTGACTCCCCGGGCCTTTGAAAAAGATTTATTATTATTACCTTGATAAAAGATTAAGAAAAAAAATAATAATAATACCAAACAAAATTTTGTAAGCTTTAACAAGGCATTGATTGTCATGAACAAAATAAAACAGAGAAGTACTTTATTACTAGTTAAAAAATTGTAATTTACTGAATGACAACTAAAAACTTTAGAAAATATAATAATATTATAGTTGTTGGCATTTTGGTCTAACAACATTTATGTATTTTTGCAAATTTGGAATGTCTGCCAATACGAAAAATGTCATCAAACTAACAATGTTTAACAAAGAATATTTATGTATTTTTATCAAATATGAGGAGAGCATATAAATTAATTATTCTTTTTCTTTCTTGTATTCATATAAGAAATAATATACATGTAAATACATAAATGTAAATGAAGTGATAATATACTACCATAATAATGAATTTATATTTTTGCTTGATAATCTACTAAAACGACATGTGGTGCAAATGAGTCAACCTTACCAATTTGAGTCAAGTCTTTTTCTAACTTTATCCACACATCGTGGGCAGTTTTCAAGTCCACCACACATGCACGAACATCTTCATTGATAATTGTCTTCATAATCCACATCTGCAACAGATCGTCTGTTCTTTTCCATGCCTTGTATTCCCCGCTTGTGCCGTCAATAAAACTCTCTTCTGGTGCTAAAACTTCACCATTGATGAAACCAACTAAGCCTTGTCTCTCAATAAAATGAAACATCAATTTCGCCCACAAAGAGTAGTTTTCTCTAGAGAGCTTGACGGGAACAAAATACTCTACGGTAACCCATACTGGATATGGGTACTCTACAAAAATAGGAAAAGATTGAGAAAATTAATCAATTAATTAAAGAATTAGCTAGATTGAAGTACTAAAATATGTAAATCAATCATACGCATAACTAACTCATAACCAAACCTATTTTTCTTTCATGTAGGGTAATTAACCTTTCCCATATATCTTTAGCAGTTTCCAAGCACACCACATCTCGAAGAACATTTTCGTTGATCGTCCCTATAATCCATCTTTGCATTAGAGCGTCCGATCTTTTCCATTCGTAGTAATCCTGGTTCTCGATCTCCTTTGTAATATTCCTTTCAGGTGGTGAAACCTCACCGTTGATGAAACCAACCATGCCTTGACTCTCAATAAGACGAAGCATTAGCGTTTTCCACACAAAGTAGTTTTCATTAGAGAGGATGATTGGAACAAAGTCCCTCAAGTTGACCTCTGCTGCCGGGTATGGGTACTTCTTAGAAGGGAGAGAGGCTGCATGGTGCGAGGAGGAGGAAGCCATTGATGGATTAATGTTGAAAGTTTGAATTTCACACTACTACTTCAGGTTTCTCTAACTCTAATGGTTGTAGTCTTCGTTTATGTTTTTCCCCCAAATAATTGATACTCCAAGAACTCATGACTCTTTGCTTGTCACTTATGATCATGTTTGGCCCCATTGCTTGACTTGTCATAGTAGTCGTTCTCTTTTGGCCCCCACTGACAAACACAAAAATAATTCATACGGTACGACCAATCTACCACCCACCGAAATTGTTGTTGTCTTTTATGTTTCCTCCAAAATTGATTTTGTAAGAACTCATTAACTGTGACTTGAGGTCTTCTTTGTTATTTGTTTGGCCCTCGCTACTTGATTTGTTGTTGTAGTTTATTTTTGGCCCCCTAACACTTATACTCACACACAAATAATTAATACAGTGAGGTTCACTCATTCAAATAATTAGATACGGTAATAATTTATTACTTGATTTATAGTCGTCTTTGTTTATGTTTAGTTCCACTAGATTTGTATGGTAGTCTTTTGTTTATGTTTTCCACCTTACACAAAAACTCAATAATTGACTTGTTCTCACTCTGTTAATGTTTGGCGATTCCTAAAATAACAAATCTGACATAACTTGAAGGCACTAGTTTTTTTTGCAAGGCAAGAAGGGTACGTTAGATGTTAAATTAGTAAACGCAAGGGTGGAGGCATTCCATATTCACATAAGACACTAATCCACTCGAGTTTGTCAAAAAAAAAAAAAAAATTACACCCTCAATTGGATGGTGGGATAATGTTCTCACTGACGTTCAGAAAGTTGAAATCTTTTCTGCTACCAAGATAGTTAAAGATGAAGCTACTCAACAACCAGGACCTGCTCCAGATGCGGTTTACACCCTCATCACCACTATTATCCAACATTTTGTTGGCCCAGAAGGCGCTAATAGTGAACAGAGTCGTGAACTTCTAAAGAACTTAAGATGTCCATCTTTAACCCATTTTCGGTGGTATAAAGATGTATTCTTGGCAAAGGTTCTCCAACTCAATGATGCAAATCATGAGCACTGGAAAGCAAAATTTGTGGATGGTTTACCAACCTTCTTTGCTGAAAGAATCAGGAAAAAACTTAGAGATATGAATAATGATATCTCTATCCCTTACAGAAACTATACCTATGGTGGATTAGTCCATATTGTAATCCAGGAAGGTCTAGCTCTTTGTAATGATCTGAAGTTACAATCCCAGTTAAAAGCACAAAGATTAACTGGTCGAAAGGAAGTAGGTGAATTTTGTGATCAATTTGCCTACCAAACTCCCTTATCTTATCCTAAACCTAGGAAAAGAAATAAGGTTGAAAAGCCTTATAAAAGGAAGTATTCCAAGAAAAAGAATTATTCAAAGGAAAAGGATAATTCTCGACGGTATACTAAGCCTAAAAGGAAATATATTCCTAAAGCAAAGGGTAAAGAAAAACCCAAAGCTGAGGCTAAATGTTTCAAATGTGGACGCATAGGCCACTATGCAAAATCATCATGTGAGGAATTACAGTCTTCTTCTTCCTCTGAAGCAGAAGTTGGACATCCAAAATGCTCCTGTAATCCCTCACATGATGATTATTATAAGGCAATTGTTGAAATGAATGGGTTAAGCTTAAACGTTTTGACCTCGACTCAACAATCCTTATTGGATCTTATAGATCATATCCAGGATCCCCAAATCAAGATGAAAGTCTTTGAAATAGGTTCTGCTCTGGCACGACCTAATGAGGATACTGATAATCCAGATTTTCTGAGAGCAGAAAATCATTACAGCATGAAAGAAGTTCTAAGCAGATTTGAACATCAAGGACAAAATTCTCGTCCTGCTAATCTCCCTGATCTTAGAATGGAGATTAATCTTTTAAAAGAAGAAATTCGCCAGTTAAAGTCTCGTCAACATAAGATGGAATTGGAAATTACTCTTTTAAAAGCAACATCTGTAGCTGAAACTTCATCATCCCAGATTGAAGTCCCTCAATCCGAAAGTACTAATTATCTTCAACTTTTGAATCAAGTTACTTACCAAAAATGGTATATATCTATCAATTTGGTAATTAATCAAAAGTACACCATCACTAATGCGATTGCCTTAGTTGATAGTGGTGCAGATATGAACCGTATACAGGAAGGATTGGTTCCTACTCAATATTTTGAGAAAACCACTCAAGGTCTTACCAGCGCAAGTGGAGGTAAGATGCAGATTAAGTATAAACTCAATCATGTTTTTATTTGTAAAGAAGGTATTTGTTTACCATCTACTTTCTTACTCATCAGAAATATGGCACAACAAGTTATTTTGGGCACCCCCTTTTTAGCTCTGATACCAAAACGGCGAGGGATCGATTATAAACAATTTAATATAACAATAATTGAAATAATTGACAAAGATTATATGAAATAACAGACTTACAGAAAACTTTCTTCTTTATTAAACTCCCAAACTAGTACAGAGAGAAATATTACAAGAGGAAGAAAGGAAAATTGAAAGATCCTCTGAAGGACTAGTAACTTGTCAGTGGTATAACCACATTGAAAATCCCATTTCCAAATCCAAGGGATTCCAAATTCAGTAAAGAACAATAGGGTGGATTTCCCTATAGGAATATTATCCTTTCCTCTTAATTGAGGATGAAATTGTTGCCATAGCAAGTATAACTGCCAAATTGATTCTGGCAAAATATCTAGATCAGGGCCAAATATAGCCCACCAGGGTATAACCCAGTTTGGGAAATCAGCCTTAACTGATTGAGGGCATATCTTGAGGAACCAAGAATGCTTATGCTTCAGATTTTGATAAAAGAACGAATATGTCCATGTTGAGATATAATCCCAGTAATTGTAACTATGACCATAGGATATTTTCCTTGGCAAATTAGGATTTAATCCCCAGTCACTAGGCCGTATAAGCCTCTTAAAGATAGCTTTACTATAAGTAAGAGGACTATCTTTGGAATTCGGAAATTGCTTCGTGTAGTTGATTTCCACAGAGGAAGTTTCAGTAAGAATGGCTTTATAGATATATCTATGGCGACCATCCGGTGCAGCATATTGTTGTGTTTGGAAATATTTGGATTTAACTTCCCAAGGATCTGGCATCCATTGCTCATCCTGAGAATCCAGTACTAATACTGTCTGAATATACCTTTGATTAGGTATCCATGGAGTTTCTTGTTCAAGAACCTCTTTCATGGTTGGTTTCTGTTGTTTCTGTTGCAGATCTGCTCAGCACACCTCCTAAAGGCAGCAGCAGTTCACAACAGAAACAACAGAAACCAACCATGAACGAGGTTCTTGAACAAGAAACTCCATAGATACCTAATCAAAGGTATATTCAGACAGTATTGGTACTGGATTCTCAGGATGAGCAATGGATGCCAGATCCTTGGGAAGTTAAATCCAGATATTTCCAAACACAACAATATGGAGGACAGGAAAATCAGGATTCAGAATTGATAAAAAATACTGAATTAGTGGAATGGACCAATGTTCAAAATAAATTGAATAAATGGACCATCCCTCCAGTAAGTGCTAAGAGCATTTACAAAATCGAAATGCTTAATCTCGCTGATCTATGGACTGTCAAGACCATGGAACAGACTATGCAATTAAGCACTCAAGACACAATAATTAAATTGTTGTCTTCCCGTGACCTTCAGAGGCACATGCACAAATTTAAGTACATCCATATAGGTTTAATTCAAATTGCTTTTAAACCTTTAACCTTACTAGGTATGGATGCTTGTATTCAAGCAACCCTTCGGGATGCTCGATGTCTGAAATTTCACCCTTCTTTAATGGTTGCATTGGAAACCAGTCTATGTCATGGACCGGTTTATTTTAATGTCTATCCTAGTCTGAATTTATTTTTAACAGATAAAAACATCCATGAGGCAGTTAGTCTTCGTGTTCAGACCTATGGGTATGATTATTTACCTGGATCGGAAGTGATAAGTGTTATTTATCGCATCCATTACAAAGTACTTGATACTATGTGTCCAAATGCCATACGCAAAGACTCTCAAGGAGTAACAGCGTTATGGGACACCAATATGTTCACATCAAATGTTGCCACAAAAAGGATGATTCCTTAGAGTGAAATAACATTTCCTGAACATTGGACAATTTCTAATGCAGTTCCGGCAAAGCCAATTGCTAACTATAGCTTGGACTGTGTTATTCAGGACCAGGATGGTGATGTTTTTCTGAATTTCAGAAAATCATTAGATCTACCCAGATCTACATCATCTAAAGGAAGTCATCTTCCTTATCATGTTTCTTGTCCTCCTTCTCGCCATTCGATCTCGTCGGATTACAGAAAGGAAAATCTCCCTGAAGTAGTTGGTTCCAATAACCTCAAGCTGAAAGGAATACAGCAATCTCCGAATCAAATTCCAAGAGGAGTCTACAAGAAAGCACCAATAGGTATGTCTCGTCGCCAATTTGGAATTGCATTCAGCCCAACTCCATCAGAAATGGGAATCGGAAATGAATCTGTGAAGGATCAATTTGACGATCCTACAGATATAAATGATCCTCATGAATATTAGTTTTAATGGATTTTGTCTCAGATAGAATTGCCATTAATACTGAATTTCAACAGGATCAATATAAAGAATTCAGAAATTGGTATTTCAAAGCTTTTGACCAAAATCAATTCCAGCTTTTTAAAAATCAATTTTATGACTTTCTACAAGAACGCAAAATGGTTATACCTTTTGTTTCTTGGTTTTATATGACAAATCATTCTCTTGTTAATATAAACATATTGGATGATTTTCTCAAACCATGGACTACATCTGAAGATAAGGTTTATCACTCTGTCCATCCTCCCACTGAACATTTAATTTTGAAAAGAATTGACCCTGACAGTGGTGTAAAAGTGGAAACCAAGACTTATAGCCAACCTAAAATAATTGATCAGTCCTGTAATGCTACTAAAAAAGACATTTCTCATGTTTACAGGCAGAACAATTATACTAATGTTTGTCCACAAACGATAGGGTCTCAGCTTGGGAGAATTGAAACAGGAATAGACACGGTATTAAATACAATTAATACTAAGTGTATTACTGTTAAGCCTTCTCCTCCAGAAGCTTCCTTATCCAAAGCATTGGTCAAACCTGCAATTGAAGTTAAAGGCTTCAATCTTACATATCCTAAGAAGAATGAAGAATTTCTTACTCTTCTTACTCAGAAAATTCAAGGACTTAAAAATTCAGACTTTATCCCATGATGAATCTGATATAGGTTCTGATTCTGATGTGTTACCTCATATTGAGGCTTTTCAAACTGATTTCACTCAGCTCCCTGAGTTGAACAAAATTGTCTATGATAAGAATATCCACTCCAATACAGCACCTGCTCCGAGTAGATATTATTATCCCAGACCTACACCTCAAGATATCTTGTATGAAGAAGATTATTTTCATACCCAGAAATCTTTTCATGGTAAGACCATTTATGAATGGAACATTGATGGCAAATATGATTATCAGATATATGAGGTTATTCATCAAATGTTGATGTATAGCCAAGTCTGTAAATTAAACCACAACACTGACCCAACCATTGCTAAGTTTGTCGTTGCTGGTTTTACAGGAATCCTTAAAGGATGGTGGGATAATGTTCTCACTGACGTTCAGAAAGCTGAAATCTTTTCTGCTACCAAGATAGTTAAAGATGAAGCTACTCAACAACTAGGACCTGCTCCAGATGTGGTTTACACCCTCATCACCACTATTATCCAACATTTTGTTGGCCCAGAAGGCGCTAATAGTGAACGGAGTCGTGAACTTCTAAAGAACTTAAGATGTCCATCTTTAACCCATTTTCGGTGGTATAAAGATGTATTCTTGGCAAAGGTTCTCCAACTCAATGATGCAAATCATGAGCACTAGAAAGCAAAATTTGTGGATGGTTTACCAACCTTCTTTGCTGAAAGAATCAGGAAAAAACTTAGAGATATGAATAATGGTATCTCTATCCCTTACAGAAACTATACCTATGGTGGATTAGTCCATATTGTAATCCAGGAAGGTCTAGCTCTCTGTAATTATCTGAAGTTACAATCCCAGTTAAAAGCATAAAGATTAACTGGTCGAAAGAAAGTAGGTGAATTTTGTGATCAATTTGCCTACCAAACTCCCTTATCTTATCCTAAACCTAGGAAAAGAAATAAGGTTGAAAAGCCTTATAAAAGGAAGTATTCCAAGAAAAAGAATTATTCAAAGGAAAATGATAATTCTCGACAGTATACTAAGCCTAAAAGGAAATATATTCCTAAAGCAAAGGGTAAAGGAAAACCCAAAGCTGAGGCTAACTGTTTCAAATGTGGACGCATAGGCCACTATGCAAACAAGTGCAGAACTAAGGAGAAACTTAGTAGTCTTCACATCGAAGATGAACTAAGACTTCAATTAAGTAAATTGTTACTTAATACTAGTTCTTCTGAATCAGAATCATCAGCTGATTATGGGGATGTTGTTATGGAATTATAGTCTTCTTCTTCCTCTGAAGCAGAAGTTAGACATCCAAAATGCTCCTGTAATCCCTCACATGATGATTATTATAAGGCAATTGTTGAAATGAATGGGTTAAGCTTAAACGTTTTGACCTCGACTCAACAATCCTTATTGGATCTTATAGATCATATCCAGGATCCTCAAATCAAGATGAAAGTCTTTGAAATAGGTTCTGCTCTGGCACGACCTAATGAGGATACTGATAATCCAGATTTTCTGAGAGCAGAAAATCATTACAGCATGAAAGAAGTTCTAAGCAGATTTGAACATCAAGGACAAAATTCTCGTCCTGCTAATCTCCCTGATCTTAGAATGGAGATTAATCTTTTAAAAGAATAAATTCGCCAGTTAAAGTCTCGTCAACATAAGATGGAACTGGAAATTACTCTTTTAAAAGCAATATCTGTAGCTGAAACTTCATCATCCCAGATTGAAGTCCCTCAATCCGAAAGTACTAATTATCTTCAACTCTTGAATCAAGTTACTTACCAAAAATGGTATATATCTATCAATTTGGTAATTAATCAAGAGTACACCATCACTAATGCGATTGCCTTAGTTGATAGTGGTGCAGATATGAACTGTATACAGAAAGGATTGGTTCCTACTCAATATTTTGAGAAAACCACTCAAGGTCTTACTAGCGCAAGTGGAGGTAAGATGCAGATTAAGTATAAACTTAATCATGTTTTCATTTATAAAGAAGGTATTTGTTTACCATCTACTTTCTTACTCATCAGAAATATGGTACAATAAGTTATTTTGGGCACCCCTTTTTTAGCTTTGATCATGCCAATTGAGAAAATTGATTCTCATGGAATATGTTCTAATTTACATGGCCAGTCAATTACTTTCCAGTTTTTGACCCCACCAGTAAATAAGCATATCAATGCTCTTAAAGATAATATTATCTTTAAGGAAAAACAACTGAATTATTTGCAAAAGGAGGTATCCTCCTTAGCAATTAATCAAAGATTGGTACAACCCACTGAGTAACAGAAAATTGAGTCAATACGACAAAACTTTCTAAAGGAAATCTGTAGTGAGATTCCTAATGCTTTTTGGGCCAGAAAGAAGCATATTGTTTCTTTACCCTATGAAAAGGGATTTACCGATCTCATGATTCCTTCTAAAGCTAGTCCCAGCCACATGAAGGCTGATTACTTGGAATTATGCAAAACTGAAATCAGCTCTTTAATGGCAAAAAAGCTTGTCACTGACAGCCACTCCCCATGGAGTTGCAGAGCTTTTTATGTCAATAAAAATGCTGAAAAGGAAAGAGGAATTCCTCGATTGGTTATTGATTATCGACCACTCAATCTTGCTTTGAGCTGGATCCGATATCCAATTCCCAACATCAAAGATCTTTTAGATAGATTACAATCTGCTGTAATATTTTCTAAATTTGATCTTAAGTCTGGATATTACCAGGTACAGATTGCCGAAGAGGACAGGTACAAAACAGCATTTTGTGTACCTTTTGGACAGTATGAATGGACAGTGATGCCATTTGGATTAAAAAATGCCCCTTCAGAATTTCAACATATTTTGAATGACATATTAATCCTTATACTGAATTTTATATTGTTTATATTGATGATATTCTTATATTTTCAAAATCAATAGATCAACATTATAAACACTTGAAAATTTTCAAAGATGTTATTTACCGAAGTGGTTTAATAGTTTCTGCTCCTAAACTAAAACTGTTTTTAACCCAGGTCAGATTTCTTGGTCATGAAATTTGTGATGGAAAAATTAGACCTATTGATCGCAGTATTGAGTTTGCTTCTAAATTTCTAGATGAAATAAAGGATAAAACTCAACTCCAGAGATTTCTTGGTAGTTTGAATTATATTCGAAATCACTACAGAGATCTTGCACAGGATACAACAATTTTGTATACCAGGTTAAGGAAATCTCCTTCCCCATGGACTTTGTAACACACCAAGGCAGTCTAGAAGATTAAACTCAGAGCCAAACAAATTCCTTGCTTAGCTCTAGCCAATTCTTCATGGTTCAAAATTGTGGAAACCGATGCATCCAATATTGGATATGGTGGTATTCTTAAACAAAAAAATCCAAATACAGGAACAGAAGAGCTTGTTTGCTTCACTTTAGGAACTTGGAAAAATGCACAACTGAATTATTCAACCATCAAAAAAGAAATTCTTTCTTTGGTTAAATGCATTTATAAATTCCAAGATGATTTAATCAATCAGAAATTCTTGTTACGCATTGATTGTAGTGCTGCTAAACAAGTACTGGAAAAAGATGTAAAGAATTTAGTTTCCAAACAGATATTTGCTGGTTGGCAAGCTGATTTATCTGCTTTTGATTTTTCTATTGAATATATTAAAGGCAATCCTAATTCTTTACCTGATTTTCTAACTCGTGAATTTTTGCAGGGTTCATGAATCAGCCCCCTCATGGGCAGGGCCGGGGTAATACTCCAAAGGTTCGTGGCAAAAACAAGGCTAAGGCCAAAGTGGTTATACCATTAAATGATGATCAATTTCCATATTTGGATCATGTTGCAGATCTGCTCAGCACACCTCTTAAAGGCAGCAGCAGTTCACAACAGAAACAACAGAAACCAACCATGAAAGAGGTTCTTGAACAAGAAACTCCATGGATACCTAATCAAAGGTATATTCAGACAGTATTGGTACTGGATTCTCAGGATGAGCAATGGATGCCAGATCCTTGGGAAGTTAAATCCAGATATTTCCAAACACAACAATATGCTGCACCGGATGGTCGCCATAGATATATCTATGAAGTCATTCTTACTGAAACTTCCTCTGTGGAAATCAACCACACGAAGCAATTTCCGAATTCCAAAGATAGTCCTCTTACTTATAGTAAAGCTATCTTTAAGAGGCTTATACGGCCTAGTGACTGAGGATTAAATCCTAATTTGCCAATGAAAATATCCTATGGTCACAGTTACAATTACTGGGATTATATCTCAGCATGGACATATTCGTTCTTTTATCAAAATCCAAAGCACAAGCATTCTTGGTTCCTCAAGATATGCCCTCAATCAGTTAAGGCTGATTTCCCAAATTGGGTTATACCCTGGTGGGCTATATTTGGCCCTGATCTGGATATTTTGCCAGAATCAATTCGGCAGTTATACTTGCCATGGCAACAATTTCATCCTCAATTAAGAGGAAAGGATAATATTCCTATAGGGAAATCCACCCTATTGTTCTTTACTGAATTTGGAATCCCTTGGATTTGGAAATGGGATTTTCAATGTGGTTATACCACTGGCAAGTTACCAGTCCTTCAGAGGATCTTTTATTACAGATGGTGGTCAGGCATGACTCAGGACCCTATTCAAGCCCTCCTCCATCTTATCAGAAAGAAAACAATGGAATACATGGATAATGTTCCAAAATTAACTATTCCAGAACCAGAAATCTTTAACCCATTTGAACTTGTTAAAGATATGATCAGAAAGTAACAACCATTAATTACCAAAGCAGATTTAATGGTTAAATGCATGGATTTTATGAAGAACAAATTGGTTCAAACTTTTGATTCTTCCACACCTACAGTACGAGATGATGCATCCATGGTATCAGTCTCTAGTCAGATCAGTCAAGAAGGTAATCAGTTTTCCTGTCTAACTGGTTATGCACAAGATCCCAATGAAGATCTTATTTCTGAAGATGAACCCACAGTAGCCGATTATTGGGACTCCCTCACTGGCCACTTAATGGAAAAGATGAATCCACCCAAAAAGTAAAGATTCCTCTTATCCTGCCGACAGAAGAAGACAAGGAACTTTTCCCCAAAGTTTTTGATTCTACAGTATTTCCTTAATCAGATGCCTACTTTCATCAGATAAGGAGACAGCACTTAGTGGTGGGCCGACCGACTGCATTATTCAAGCACACGATCCCATGCACTATGCGGACTTCAAAATGTTAATTTCAAGTCCATTTTATGTATAAATAGAGGGCAAAGTTTCCCTTCAATGTATCTTTCAATTTTCCTTTCTTCCTCTTGTAATATTTCTCTCTGTACTAGTTTGGGAGTTTAATAAAGAAGAAAGTTTTCTGTAAGTCTGTTATTTCATATAATCTTTGTCAATTATTTCAATTATTGTTATATTAAATTGTTTATAATCGATCCCTCGCCGTTTTGGTATCAGAGCCATGATGGCTTAACTCTTTATTGTTAATGCTTATTAGGTACTGGTAGCATGATTATTATCGTAATTATGTAATGACCAATTATTGTTATATTAAATTGGCCCAACCCCTTCCAAAGGTAGGCAGGTTTAGGGCGTTACAGTTTTAAAAGCCTGAAATTTCTTGGTCCAACCCCACTTCTAAGGGCGTTACTGTTTTAAATGCACAGTTAATTATTATTATTATTATTATTATTATTTTTTTTGCCAGTCAAGAAAAGTAACATAGCCCTCTGAGAGGGTACTAGGAAAAAATACCAATCATGATTGTTAATTCACTGACATGGACATCATTCACAATAAGAAAATAAATAGTTGCAGTCATAAACTATTTTTTTGTGTGGCTGTCTATTACTATAAATTGAGATAATTTAAAAACAAATATCTTCTTATCGAGAAGAATAGTGATATTTTGTAATGTTATGCAATGTTCCCATAGACTGATAGACATGTGGCTCGTAATTTGTGAAATGTTCGTTGTTTGTTAGCAAGATGGCCCGGATGGATAAGATGTACGGTCCCGAATGTATTTTTTTATTTTGTCTATTTCCGAATGCATATGGGTGTGTGTTTAATATATGTGATATTTGTATGCATGGATTGGACATGGTTAGTGTAATGTGATATATGCATAAATAATTGATAAATTGTACAAGGGCAATTAGCAATTATTTGAATTAGAGAGGTTGATAGGAACAAAATTCCTCACGTTAACCTTGACTGGGTGTGGGTACTTCTCATAAGAGGGAGAGGCAAGGTGTGAGGATGAAGCCATTGATGGATTAATGTTGAAAGTTTGAATTTCACTAGCTCTGATGGCTGTAGTCTTTGTTTGTGTTTTTCCCCCAAAATAATTGATACTACAACAACTCATTGCTCGTCTTGCCGTAGTAGTCGTCCTTTTTTGGCCCCCACTGACAAACACAAAAATAATTCATACGGTACGACCCATCTACCACCCACCGAAATTGTTGTAGTCTTTATATTTCCACCAAATAATTGATGTTGTAAGAACTCATTAATTGTGACTGAGCTCCCCTTTGTTATTTGTTTGGCGGTCACTACTTGACCTGTCGTCACACTTACACACAGGCGCATTTCCCAAATAATTAAATACTGTATGAATTCATGACTTAAATAATTTAAGACAATAAGGTCCACCCATCCAAATAATTAAATACAATAAGAATTCATTACTTGATGTATAATCGTCTTTGTTTATGTTTGGCTCCACTAGACTTGTGCGATAATCTTTTGTTTATGTTTTCCTCCACACACAAAAACTCAATAATTGATTTGTTCTCACTCTTTATTAATGTTTGACGATTCCTAAAATAACAGATATGATAGAACTTGAATGTTCCTATTATAAAAGACTTTTCTCATGAGAGGGTCCTCTTACTCTTAGGAACAATACAAGTATTAATTTATTAAAATTTATCTATTTTTTTTTTCTTTACAAGAAACTGACACACTCACATGCTCATTTGGGAACTTGTATTGGCCACACAACACACGCACCATTCAAGTGATTCAAAGTGCGATTCGAAAGTAAGACCTCAAAGACTTACCTCCTGAATCCCTGCCAACACAGTCATGCTCCTGGGGCTTCGACATTCCACTTTAGGGTAAAAAAAAATACCATTAGACTATATTTAATGATATCTCTCTTACCTCTAAAAATGTAAAATGAAAATTTTGTATGCCTGTCAAGAGTCCCCCATAACAACAAACGCTTGTGTGAGTTTTTTTATTAATGAAAAAATATATATAAATTTTATGATTTCTTTTATTTTTTTATTGTTTTATTTTATTTTTTACAATTTTCTTACAAAGGTGCAATCACATGGGATTTATTGTTTTCACATGAGTGAATTGATGTGAATATTTAAAAAAGTTGTTTGAAGTACTCTTAATTTGTTAAAAATCTCTTCGGACTAATAATAATAATAATAATAATAATAATAATAAATCTTTTCGATTGAAGAAGTTCATTACAAGTTTACAACAAAATCACTCATTACAACCTCTACTGGGTATGGGTACTTCTCGGAAGAGACAAAGGCCGGGTGTGAAGAAGCCATTGATGGAACCTTGAAGTCCTGAAAAATGTGTTGCATATCTGGATCAGATCGAGTATTTGTACTTCTCAACATGTTTTATTAATTTATACTATTATTAAAAGTACAAGAGTTTCAATACAATATTGTGTTTTAGTACATTATTGTGTTTCAGTAGTACACATATTAATTTACTTTTTAATTAGATTTTTTTAGATTTTTTTTTCAATTTTAACCATTATATTATTATTGTAAACTAAACAAGTAAGTTTTTCATATTATTTCTATATTAGTTTTTCATATTATTTCTATATTATTTCAAAGGGTCGTGATACTCAGGCAAACAATTTAGACCGATGTTCTAGGCATAATCTACGTGGCTTCTTATGTGGCAACCGAATTGTCAAGTTTGGAATTTTTTTCTCTCATCTCTCTCTCTCTCTCTAAATCTCGGAGAACACCACCCAAAACAATATGTGGCGAAAGAATCCTTCACCCCCTTGGCTCAACACATTAGCCATTTCACGCGCGATTACGTGCCGGACCAGTGCCACTTCCACGCCTCTGTTATGTTTTCCCCACCAATCCAAATAATTACTTGACTTTGCGGGTAAGGACTCATCACATGACTTGTGGCAGCCCTTTATTTATGTTTGGCTCCACACACAAAAACTCAATAATTGACTTGTCCTTAGTCTTTGTTAATGTTTGGCAATTCCTACAATAACAGATTTTATGGCACTTGAGTATTAATTTATCAAAAACTGTAGTTAATGTGTCTCTTTTATCTCCCAAAATACAAGTGAGGATTCTATTTTACATATTAATTTATCAAAAATTCTTCTTAATGTACCTCTTTTACCTCTCAAAATATAAGTGGGAATTCTGTATTTCACAAGTCAAGATTGCAGTCCCGTTGTCACGCCCCAAAA
Source organism: Cornus florida (assembly GCF_030987335.1). Lineage (NCBI taxonomy): Eukaryota > Viridiplantae > Streptophyta > Magnoliopsida > Cornales > Cornaceae > Cornus > Cornus florida. Next base: position 53,325,147 of record NW_026775576.1, read on the forward strand.
ATTCTAACATAAGAACCCTTGTCTTATACTAAAATCTGGTACATAACTCACATAATTCATCCACAATAATCCACGAGTAAATCAGTAAGAATAATTTTTATTTAAAAATCCATCAATCCAAAGGAAAACTACCCAGCAACAAATTAAAATTCCACCAACTAAGTGAACCTTATTACAAATGTTTTGCTAAGAAATAATAATATAATAAATATGCGAAAAATCCAGGGAATCTCCATCTCCCTTTGAGCCTCCTTTGGAAGCTAAGTTTATATGCACCTGAAAGTGATAAAGGGGTGAGCTCACTACCTCAACAAAAAGTTGCTAAACATTAGTATCATCGTTCAGCAAGTCATTCCTTACTTACAATCCGTATATATATATATATATAAGTGACCACGAGATATCTACAAATCATCAAACTAACTAATAATTAAATCGACTCAACTACAATTGTGCCAACTATGATATCCTTCAATAACATTAACTCAAATTGAGAACTTGTAACCCGCCTAAAAATAAATTACTATAATTCCACTTTCCTCATATGAGCCCCTCGCTCCCTTCAACTAGTTGGCATTTCATTGCCATTACTCACATGAGCCCTTGGCTACACTCCAATTAAATTGTGTGAATTGTATAATCCCGGACTACCAAATACACACATATGGCTAGGTTGTACGTCTACTCACCCAGATGGTCTTGGACCACGTACACATACTAAGGGCACCCTTATCCCAGTGGCCATAACAAAAGAGTAATTGACTCCCGTAGACAGTCCCTGACTGCACTCAACAAACTCATTATTGGCTAAGTCCTAGACTACCTCTCCAACTAATTTAATCACTTTAATTAAATACTAAATACATTTAAATAATTCTTACTCATAATTTCATGAGTTTATCAAACACCTTAATTAATAATTAATTATTTAAAAAGTAAATACCAACATACCAGTACCAACTCATAGTCCTAATTACAATAAGTTGCAAACATATACTCTAAATTTGAACCTCAATATCATAGGTTTTGTGACGGCCCAAGTTTTGCTAAATTCGGTGCGTCAGTGATGACCAAAAGATGACCCAATAACGGGTCCGAAATGCGGAAGCGAAAGGTGATTAAAGCGAAAGAAAGGAAAGGTCCTGAGGCATGGATGAGTGCTTGTCCAATGCCAAAACACCAAGCGCATGTTCGGCACTCTTCAACACTGAGTGCTCGTTCGGCACCCATCAAGGCTGAGTACCCGTTCAGCACTCATCAAGGCTGAGCACCCGTTCAGCACTTATACAAGGTCGGTCGTTCTGACCTACATAGTCAGACGTTTTGACCTACATGGTCAAACGTTCTGATTCACATGGTCAGGTGTTCTGACCTACATAGTCAAGCGCTTTGAAGGAAGGTTTAAGTGTTCGGACTGTCGAACGATGAAACAGAAAGCAGCAATCAGCCGAATGACATAACAAGGCAACAATCAGCCGAACGACATGACAAAAAGCAACAATCAGCCGAACAACATGACAAAGGCAGCAATCAACCGAATGACATGACAAAAGGCAACAATCAGCCAAACGACATGACAAAGGCAACAATCAGCCGAACGATATGACAAAAGGCAACAATCAGCCGAACGACATGACAAAGGCAACAATCAGCCGAACGACATGACAAAAGGCAACAATCAGCCGAACGACATGACAAAAGGCAACAATCAGCCGAACGACATGACAAAAGGCAACAACGACATGACAGAAGGCAACAATCAGCCAAACAACATGACAAAAGGTAACAATCAGCCGAATGACATGACAAAGGCAACAATCAGCCGACCGACAAAATAGAAAGCAAACTTAAGGCAACCTTGAAGCTTTACATGTATTCCCAATGATCCAAAACAAGTTTAAAACATACTTATGAACTTTTTAAAAAAATTAATGGCCCTTGCCTCATGTTATACATATACATAAAATGAATGTTAAAATGTGTGCTTAGGCACACATTACATACTCAAAATTGAAGATGACATGTTAAACTAAACATTACATAACCACTTCAAAAGAAAAGGTAAACATGCTAATACTTGCATGTAAACAAGAATACAGTTAAAAGAACTTCAATTCTACATAATCGCAAATCCCCAAATCTTGAATCTTGTACCTAAAAAATGACCCCTATAACTTTAGGGTGAGTAACATAAAGTTACTCGTAGGAGATGAGCATGCAAAGACCAAACGTTTTACAAAATTATCTCATTAATGTAAAACAATTCAAAAGGTTATGCTACCTAACATCTATGTCAAAGGTGAGACTCAGGGAGCATCCTAAGCTACCTTAGATCATTTCTAGCATAAATTACATCATTCATGCAATTTAAACAACATGGAAGCATGTTATACAAGCAACAAGATGTAGATTCTCAAAGCCACCAACTTGAAATCTAAAATACGAAAACAACTAAAGTGGGTCATGCCACCTAACGTCTATGTTCCAAATGAATCTATAGGATCATTCCTAAACCACATTTGAATATCAAAACACAAATCACTATATCGATGTAATTTAACGAACGCTAGAACTTCCAACACAACGCATAAAGCATGATTTCTCAAGTTAACATCTTGAAACTTTAAATGGGAAATCAAATAAGGAACAACAAGTTACAACTTCATCAAATTATCAACTTAAAATAAAATGTGAAATCAAACAAGGTGGATACTCGGACATCAAGCCAGATCAGACCGACAACGTGGTTACTTTAGGTTTAGTAGCCCACGGGTAACCTCCCTATATGCGCACTAGACTATAAAGGGACAATCTCCCGTACTAGAACCATGTCCTAACCGTAGTCAAACAACGACATCCCCAAGTTTCCAAAGTCAACAAGTTGTGCAACAACGTATGTATCAACATGTATATACAAGATAATCAACTATCTACCACGCACAACCAAATTTGTAAACACATACACTACATGCTCTAAATCCACAACTACTATAGTATGAGAGATGTCAAATACAAAGTGTGCAACTCATTACACAAAACAGCAATATATTCAATAAAGATAACATATTCTCATGAATATAAATATAACAACAATGTTATCCAATACTCAAAACGTAACCAAGTGAATATACAACAAGTCCAAGTCCATGATTTAAACATAGAAACAACTTCTAGAACACAATTAAATCCATGGAACAATTAGATAGAATTTAATTAAACAAAAACAATTAAATTCTCTAAATTTCAAATCAATTCCAAATAACCTCAAATTAATATATGTGAAACAATATAGAATGGTCATTACATATATCAAATCAAAAGTGCAAAATGAGCAAGACATCATCATGTAGAATTTAATTAATTTAAAATAATTAAATCTATAGATTTCAAAAGATGTCCAAATGATCCAAAATTAATATATAACAAGGACTAAGTCATAGCCATGCCATATATCAAGTCTAAAATGGAATACAAGTAAGGTACAATTAAGTAGAATCTAAATCAAATTAAATTTATTAAATCTCTAGATTTGAAAACTCATTTAAATCATCCCAAATTAATATATAACAAAGATCAAGTCATGGCCATACCATATACCAAGTCTAAAGTGAGTTATATGCAAGTTACAACAAATCATTAATTTCTCAAATTAACATAAGACATGCATACAACTTATATTTCATTACAAAAACAAGTAAAACCCTTAGATAATAAACTAGAACACCCCCTACCTCACTAGAGAAGTGTCTGTCTAGAATCCAATGCAAATCAACACAAAATGGTAAACCCTTCAAGGATTATGTAGAGGAGGATGAGGGGAACAAAAAGTATTCCCGAGGTTAAGCTTGGAAATCAATGGAAGGCTCTCAAAAATCAAAGTTCATCCATGACGGCTAAGGTTCTTTTAAGAGAGATAAGATAAAATAGTAAAGATGAAATGTGAGTGGAGGATATAGAGATCCTCCACTCACTATGTGAACTAGCACCATGGTCGACATACACAACTTTGGTCAATTGCACAAAAACCCTTTTTTAACAACATAATTCCAAAGTAGCCCAAAAATAATTGCAAGTAGGTCCTTCCTCTAAATATCTTACAAAATTAATTGCAAAGTGGTCCTCAAGACAAAAATAATTACTTATAGTAATTACATAAATAACCCCAAAAGAAAGAAAAATTACAAAGAAATGTGCATCTACACCCCTAAGGAAGAAAGTACACTACTAGCATACTTTTCTACTAAAGTAAAAATACACATAGAATGGAATTTAAATATCGTGGATGCATGTAAAACCGGAATCAAATTCGAGCACAAAAAGTGAGGTTATGCCAACAAAGTGGCAAACGGGAAAAAGATGAAATGTGAATAGTGTAAAAAAAAAGTAAAAATGTGGAAATAACTCGGTCCTTAAAGGAAGTTGTCAATCCAAAGGAAAGAGTCTCGGAAACCATTTCTGAGCACTCAAGACGACACCAAGAGACAAGAAATCGAACACAGAAAAGAAAAGACAATGGAAAAAATTTATCCATAAAATTTGAGGAAAATGAAAGGAAGGAAAAATAACCGAGTCATTACAACCTTCCCACCTTAAAGGGATTTCATCCCCAAAATTCAGCCCTAACAAAACAAAAGGCGAAACCAGATAACTATGGAGTACATCTCCGAGTATCCCACACAACATGCTACAAAAGCAATCCCGAAACTGAAAGACAACGTACAAACCAATACCATTCGCACCCACGTGCTCAGGACAGGACAACCTCTAAGAAGGAAAGTGATCACATGTCCAAACAACAAGTCGAAACTCACACACGGAACTCAAGGTCAAACAAATGAATATAAGACAACAACCGTAAGCATCCCTCCTGACGAACCATCAAACGGATCCGAAAACAACCACTAAAAGAACTCCAAGACAATCACATATCAAATCAAGGTACTGAATAAAGAAGACGTGGTAGTACGAATAGCGACCAGAACCCGTCCACGACGTACTCAAATGTGTAGTAGCAATGACAGTGCCTAGTGTCTGCCCACACTTACTCGCCAATAAGGTAGCATCGTCAGTAACTAGCACCTGCCCACAGCACACAACTTGTACGGTAGCATGACAGTATAAGGCACTAGTTCATAACTTGCCCCCCACTAGGTCTACCCGTGAAACCTCTAGATACAAATGACATCAATGTCGGAAAAGATCATTTCCAAAAGCACTACTGAAGCCAGGCATCTTGTGAGAGTTGGGGTTACTAATCCCAAAACTCTGACAACAATGTCATAGGCACCACTACGCTTAAGGCCTTAAATCCCCAATACAACAAAACTAATAACTCCAGCATTTCAAAACACTACTATCAACAACATCAATCAAGAATCCAAAGCCTGACAAGCAAATCAACACCACCAGAAATCAAACGAACCTCACTACAAGATGTTTCATAGAAAGTACTACATATCTTCCTGAAACAGATCAACCATAACACTACTCCATAATCAAACATGGATCAAAATCCCTATCACGGATAACTAAATCCTAAAAAAAAAACAAGTCCACCACGTGGCACATACATGAAATCCCGACAACCAAGGTCACAAAACGGATCTCCCGAACCCGTGCTCGGCAATACTAAGCCAAATCAAAATTCCTCAATTGTAATCCATAAACAATCACTGGAACTACGATCCCTTAAAACTACGCCTAGTTATAACTAGGACGAGGAAACTCCACAAACAAGCCATATCCAACAGCGATCCTCCAAAACTTCTCATAAGAGTCAACCACATCTAGGTCTCCAAAAACCAAAGTAAGTCTCTAAAAGACATCCTTAAACAGCGTCAAACTCACACAACAAGTCAACCAAATCCTCAATCAAACAGACACAAGTCCCTGTAAAATGACCTCACACCAATCCACTCACTCTGAGCACCACAACTCCGTCAACAACCACGGCAAAACTCCCCAAGGGAAGACACGAAAGAAAGGGAACCACCAGTCCAAAGATGGACAACACCACGACTCTGCCTCTGAAACGAAGGACAACGAGGTCAAAGACTTCACCCCTTACATAGAAGTAAGTCGACCAAAATCAACCAAATCCTCACCAAGGACTCAAGACAACAATGGTGATCCTCACAGACCTGCCAACCCCAAAGCTGTGCACAACGCAACGAAGAAAAGAGACTCACTCCTTGTGAAGTCCCTTACTTGAACCAAGAAAAGAGGAGAAATCCTATTCTCCCACAAATGTCAACACGACAAATACGAAAAGGGAGCAAAAAAAGAAAACTAAACATGAAAGTCGTGCACAAAACAAGGAAGTGCAACTACCAAGAAAGTAAATCTACTAACATAGATAAAATTAAGGGTACATGCAGCACGTCTCCACGTAAGCACAAAATCACAGTAACAATATGGAATCTCTAAGCATATTAAGAAGGCATGCTAATGCCACACAATAAGAAAGCAAATGTGGACACACATCCACCTACTCATGCATCACAATATCATAAATCATATTACTAACATGGTAGTAAATAAAACTGCAGAAGATAAAAATAATGCAACAATGAACCCTGTGGACATCGTGTCCTAGAGTGTCTAGGTAAAATGAAAGACCAGTCCTAGTCATAAACTTACTCTAAAATGCAACAATAACCTGTCTCAAAACAAACGTGAGCCCTTACTACGATGGTAAGACTCGAACAATCCATTTCCGAATCTAGAAGTGACATTACAAGTGACACTAACAATGCAATGCTCTCTCTACCTGAAACATCAATCAATCCACTTGATCCCAAAATCGTCATCACGCAAGGAGAACTCAAACGAAATGGCCACTCTCGCCATACAGTTGGACAAACAAATCAATCTCAAGAATCGTCCCTAAAACGACCATCAATCACTGACCAAAAGGACTATGCCTATCGGAATAAAAACCAACGCTGATTCCATCCAAACTGCGCTCGTAGCTAGCCAGTACGGTAGCATAATAATGCCACGCACCCGCCCACAAACGTACCCGCCCATGAAAATTGCAATCTCAGAGGAACCTCCCTAAACAAATAAGGAGTCTAAGAGGTCCATAACCTCATCATGCCTCAAAACTACAAATCTAGCACTACGGCTACGCCTAATGGCTTACCCTACAAGAGCCTAAACAAAATATGTCTCTCTACATACCTCAAAACCAATGCTAGGTCGACAATGACCTAAACTACCATAAAACCAAACTGACAACTGCTAACAGCATCTCAGAAGAGTGCCTAAACAAAACCAAAACACACCAAACATTGCACTAAGTGCAAACTCACCAAACAACCCAACCTCGAGTCAAGCATCCATGACTAATCCCAAGTCCCGTCAAATATGCAAAACAATCATGCATATACAAATCAAATCTAGCCTACATCATATGTCATGCTCTTTACAATAGAATTAAAATTATGCTAAACAAATGACATGCAACATGTAGCACATAGGCACATAAACATGTTATCAAAAAGTATGTGAATATATCAAAGCAACTCAATAAAAGTATGAAATGCACCCAAAACCTATCATCCAAGGTATTTAAACCTAGGAGCTCTGATACCACCTGTGACGGCCCAAGTTTTGCTAAACTCGGTGCGTCAGTGATGACTAAAAGATGAACCAATAACGGGTCCGAAATGCGGAAGCAAAAGGTGATCAAAGCGAAAGAAATGAAAGGTCCAGAGGCATGGACGAGTGCTTGTCCAATGCCAAAGCACTAAGTGCTCGTTCAGCACTCTTCAACACTGAGTGCTCGTTCGGTACCCATCAAGGCTGAGCACCCGTTCGGCACTCATCAAGGATGAGCACACTCATACAAAGTCGGTCGTTCTGACCTACATGGTCAAACGTAATGACCTACATGGTCAAATTTTCTAACGAAAGGATCAAGCGTTCTGACTCACATGGTCAGGCATTCTAACCTACATGGTTAAGCACTCTGACGGAAGGTTTAAGCGTTCAGACTGCCGAACGATGAAACAGAAAGCAACAATCAGCCAAACGACTTGACAAAAGGCAACAATCAGCCGAACGACATGACAAAGGCAACAATCAGCCGAACAACATGATAGAAGGCAATAATCAGCCGAACGACATGACAGAAGGCAATAATTAGCCGAACGACATGACTGAAGGCAACAATTAGCCAAACGACATGACGAAGGCAACAATCAGCTAAACGACATGACAGAAGGCAACAATCAGCCGAACGACATTACAAATGCAACAATCAGCCGAACGACATGACAAAAGGCAACAATCAGCTGAACGACATGACAAAAGGCAACAATCAGCCGAACGACATGACAAATGGCAACAATCAGCCGAACGACATGACAAAGGCAACAATTAGCTGAACGACATGGCAAAAGGCAATAATCAGCCGAATGACAAAATAGAAAGCAAACTTAAGGCAACCTTGATGCTTTACATGCATTCCCAATGATCCAAAACAAATTTAAAACATACTTGTGAACTTTAAAAAAAAATTTAATGGCCTTTGCCTCATGTTATACATATACATAAAATAAATGTCAAAAGGTGTGCTTAGGCACACATTACATACTTGACATTGAAAATGACATGTTAAACCAAACATTACATAACCACTTCAAAAGAGAAGGCAAACATGCTAACACTTGCATGTAAACAAGAATACAGTTAAAAGAATTTCAATTCTACATATCACCCAAGGCAATCGCAAATCCCCAAATCTTGAATCCTATACCTAAAAATGACCCCGATAATTTTGGGGGTGAGTAACATAAAGTTACTCATAGGAGATGAGCATGCAAAGACCAAATGTTTTACAAGATTATCTCATTAATGTAAAACAATTCAAAAAGTTATGCCACCTAATGACTATATCAAAAGTGAGACTTAGGGAGCACCCTAATCTATCTTAGATCATTTCTAGCATAAATCACATCATTCATGCAATTTAAACAATATGGAAGCACTTTATACATGCAAGAAGATGTAGATTCTCAAAGCCACCAACTTGAAATCTAAAATACTAAAACAACTAAAGTAGGTCATGCCACCTAACGTCTAAGTTCCAAATAAATCTATAGGATCATTCCTAAACCACATTTGAATATCAAAACACAAATCACGATATCGATGCAATTTAACTAATGCTGGAACTTCCAACATAACGCATAAAGCATGATTTCTCAAGTTAACATCTTGAAACTTTAAATGGGAAATCAAATAAGGAACAACAAGTTACAACTTCATCTAGTTATTGTAATGACCCGGTCATTTCCTTTCCTTTTATTTCTCTCAGATTTTCACGTATATTTTTTTTTTTCCGTTTATCTTTTCTTTTCTGAGTTCGGTTTCTCGTTACATAATGTTGTCTTAAGTACTCTGGAATAGTTTCCGAGACTTTTTTCCTTGGATTGACAATTTCCTTTGAGGACCACGTCAATTCCACGTTTTTATTTTTCGACACTATTCCCTATTTCGTCTTTTTCCCGTTTATCATTTTTCTTTGCATAACCTCACTTCTTGTGCTCGGATTTGATTTCGGCTTTGCATGCATCCACTATATTTGATTGCCATAACATTTGTGTTTTTACTTTTATAGAAAATACATTCTAGTTGCTTACTTTTTCATATAGGTCATGGATGCATACCTTATTGTAATTATTCTTTATTTTAGGGGTTTTTGTGTGATTACATAAAGTAATTATTTTTCATCTTAGGGACCTTTTTACAATTTAATTTGTAAGATATTTTGAAAAATGACCTTTTTGCAATTTTTGAAAAATGTGACAAATGTCACATTCTCATAGAGCCACTTGTTGGCATTTGGGTAGGGAGACTTGGAAGAATAATCTATTGACATTTGGAGTGTGGAGATTCACCCACTTGTTGGCCTAGGATTGGAGCACTTGTTGGCTTAGATGGTTGACAAGTATAGGCTTGAGATTAAGCCTAGGAAGAAGCCTTGGATTTGTAACAAGTGTAGGCTCACAATTTGGTCCTGCATTAGTGTGTGTGTGAGAGGTAGTGTAAGATCACATAGTGAGTGGAGGATTTCTATTTCCTCCATTCACACTTAATCTCATTTGTAACATTATCTTCCTTACCACAAACCCTAGCCACTATTAGAGGAACTTGATGCTTAGGTTTTGACCTTGATATTGAGGGCCTTCCACTCATCTTAGACTATAAACCTTGGGAGACAAAAGTTTCTTCTTGCTCTCCTTTTCAAAACCCTTGTCTTATTTTTCATTTTTGAGCTTGGTTGCTTGGGATTATAGAGATTAATTCTTTATTGAGGTAGGGGGTGTAATATTTATTTTCCAAGTGTTTTACTTGTTTTTATATGAAATATAAGTTGTATGCATGTCTTTTGTTAATTTGAGAAATTAATGATGTATCTTAACTTACATATAACTCATTTTAGACTTGATATATGGCATGGCCATGACTTGTTCTTTGTTATATATTAAATTGGAATGATTTAAATGAGTTTTTAAATCTAGAGATTAAACGAATTTAATTTGATTTAAATTCCAGTTAATTGTGTTTTGCTTGTATTCCATTTTTAGACTTGATATATGGTATAACCATGACTTAGTACTTGATATATATTAATTTGAGATTTTGAACAACTTTTGAAATCTAGAGATTTAATTGATTTAAATTAATTAAATTCTATTTGATGGTATTTTGCTCATTTTGTACCTTTGATTTGATATATGTAATGACCATGATATGTTATTTAACATATATTAAAATGAGGACATTTGGAATAAAATTGAAATCTAGAGAATTTAATTATTTTGTTTAATTAAATTCTATCTAATGACTCCATGGATTTATTTGTGTTTTAGAAGTTGCTTCTATATTCAAATCATAGACTTGAACTTATTATGTATTCACTTGGTTGTGTTTTGAGCATTGGATAACATTGTTGTTATATTTATATTCATGAGAACATGTTTTCTTTATGGAATATATTGTTGCCTTGTGTAATGAATTGCACACTTTGTATTTGACATTATATATGCCATTTTAGAATTTAAACTTTAAGGCATGGATTGTGTGGTTTCAACCTACTTGAGCATGGAAGGTGATTTCGTGCATTATATAAATTATGTATAAGCTGTGAACTTATTTAGTTTATTTTAGAGTCTTGAGACATTATTGTTACAAGTGACATGGCTAGAGTTTGGCTTTAGTGCGGGAGGTATGAGTTCTCCCCAATTGAGATAGTGCGCACTAGGGTGGTCTTCTCAGTAGTTTAATGCCCGGAATAACCATTGAGGTCTCGGCAGAAATTCTGAGCTTGATGTCCAAGTCTTCCACTATTTGATTTCATATTCAATTCCAAATTGACAATCATGTTTAATTGTGACTTGTGGTTTTGGCTATTGGCGATTGTTAAGTACATCCGAGCTTTATGACTTCAATGAATCATTGTAAAATTTTGATGTTGTTAAGTACATCCGAGCCTTGTGATTTTAATGAATCATTGTAAATTTTGATGTTGCTAAGTACATTTATACTAATGTTTAAATGTAGTTTAGGAATGATCCTATAGATTCATTTGGAACATAGACGCTAAGTGGCATGACCCACTTTTGTCATTTTTGCATTTAGATTTCAAGTTGATAACTTTGAGAATCTATGTTTTGATGTGTGGTATTAGGAACTCTAATTATGCTAAATTGTTATATTTAGTTGTTATTGCATTTTAGATTTCAACTTAGTGACTTTGAGAATCTATATTGTGTTGCTTCGTATAACATGCTTCTATGTGGTTTAAATTGCATAAAGGATGTGTTTTATGCTAGAAATGATTTAAGGTTACTTAGAATGCTCCCTGAGTCTAACCTTTAACATAGACGTTAAGTGGCATTGGTGGTGTTATCCGTGTAACCAAATTTGTGTGCAAGTGGACTAAGATGAGTGTGGCCAAGTTTTACATTTATAATTTGCCACTACTACCTTTCACTAAAAATATAATTAGGGCAAGTAGGGATCGTCCCAAGGGATTGCGGGGTCGTGTTAGGTTGTGGAATCAAGATTAGGGTTAGTAGGTCAAGTGATCAAAAGATTGGTTGGTGGTTGAATTACACTAAGTTGCAATTTAAACTACAGTAAACAATAATGCAATAAAGGTAAAATAAGAGAGATAAATCTTGGGGTTTAGAGATCACCACTAAACATAACTCTTCTACACCATTAATGAATGATTAATGAGGGGGGAAAACATGTATTGTAATAATGGTCTGTGTGTGGTTGTTTCAACAAGTATGGATGACCAATTAAGCATATATTGTCTAGACAATACAATGAATAGCACAATATATCAAACTAAGCTATTAATTCTTCTTTAAACTCACAATCCAAACACAACACAAAATTAGAGAAATATCCACTTGCATTCATAAGTATGGAACATCAAACAACAAGCATGGATTATCCTCCCATTTAACATCTAAACTACAACTACACTATAATTAAACTAATGACATGAAATTAAACTAATTAAACTAAGGGAGAGGTACAATCTATCAAGAAATGAGTATGAACCATCAAATAAACCACAAGAACATTCCATTAAGCACTATGTCTTGACAATCTCTAGATCTATAGCATTAATACACATAGACATGCATCAATAGCACAATAAATAGAGACAAATACATGAACATCTATTCTAGCATACATAGACATATGGATAGAATGAAATGATCAATTGGAAGCATTAAACCATACAAATCATTGAATAAACAAGATTTGTATATGTAAAAGTGTCAAAACATGTATCACAATACAAATCCCCTCAAAAATACATAAATCAAGATGTAAAAAGCATGCTTAGGGCTAACTCTAGCCCTAAAAGGATGTCTAGCAACTCATGGATGGTGTCTCCCAACCCTCAAGGGCTAACTCCATAGTAGAGATTGCTCATCTTCTTGGTTGATGGAAGATCTCCAAGCTTGTGTCTCTAGTCTCCTCTCTATGTGTCTAAGTATATCTCTCCCAGCTCTATAAAAAAGTAGCTCATATTCCTTATATAAGTAGGTCAAAAATCACCCAAAATAAGCTGGCCTCGTATACCAAAAATTCCTCCAATGATTGGATATAAGACCACTTTTAATGAGCTGGAATTAGAATTTTCTCGAGATTTGGGAAGTTCGATCGATTGAACTTGTGGTGAGATTGATCGAACATGGCTGAGATTTATCGAACTTAAGTTGGATCGATCCTCTATGGCGGCGCCTTTTTGGATAAAAACGAATCTGAGATATTTTGAAGATATTTTTGGGAAAAGGACAAAAGTAGTTGGTAGGGTGGTACAGTCTGGATAAGATCAATCATTTGGATAAGGACAAGATGGTTCGATCGATCAGAGAATTAAGTTGGATCAATCAAACTTTGAGATCTTTGAATTGGGACAAACATGGCTCAAATCCATCTTGAAGTGCTGAGATCGACAAAAGTTGGATCGATCGAACTTTTCTTAAGATCGATCGAAGTTGCTGAAATTCCACCATTTGCTTACTTTTGCTCTACTTTGTTCCTTTATTTGATTCATTCCAGAATTGCTTCATTTCTGCTCTTATTTGGCTAAGTTAGCTTATTTTGGGGATAAGTACCTGAAAATGGAAATAATATGAAATTAATCTAAAGAGAGAAAATAAGATAGATAAAGGTTCTAGAATACCTAAGCTTAAGGGGTTTAAATGCGCACTTTTCAGCGCTCATCAGGCATGACCCTTTTACATTGTTACATATTAATGTAAAAGTCTATAAGAAATCGAGTCGATGCATGCTCATTCCCTATAAGTAAACTTGTTTACTTATCCCGAAGTTACTAGGGGTTTTGATCAGGTACAGGATTCAAGATTTGAAGATTTGTACTTGCCTTTGGTGGTTTGGAGATTTGAAGTTTCTTTTAAAGTGTTCTTGTTCACATGCAAGTGTTAGCATGTTTAAGTTTTATTTATAAAGATGTAGTGCTTAATTAGGTTCAATTATGCCATTTTTGCTTATGATATGTAAAGTATACTTAGAGACATTATTTGGAACCTATTTGATACGTATGTAATGAGACCAAGGGCCAAACAAGTTTACTTTTGTACATGTATTCATTTGGTACCAACTTTTTTTTCAACAATGTATTTTTAACTACCTTGGAGGTTTTGCTTGTGAAAATCTTGTAAAGGGCATGTATGAGGCTATGGGCTATTGTTTTGTATTCAATTATCCATTTTTAAGGTTATTGGTATGTCCACATATCCGTACTTCATTGAAAATCAGTTTTAGACTTTCATTTTTGAACCAAATCATCATGGGATTCAAAGCTTGGGTCGAACCTTAACACCTTTGGTCATTTAGGAGCATTTTGAGTGTTTCGGTTGACTGAAACTCTATTTCGATTGACCGATAGCTTTTGGTGGCTTCATTGTACAGTAATTCATCAATTCCAGTAGCCATTTTTAGCTTTTAGGACCATTTCGGTCGACCAATGGCCTATTTCGGTCGACCAATGGTTCAATTCGGTCTACCAAAACCAAACTCACTTTAAAAATCAAGATTCCAGCAAGTCTCTGTGAGTGTCGGTTGACCGAAACTCTATTTCGGTCAACCAAAATAGCTTGATCATGCACAGCCTCTCTGTTGTGTTCCAGCACTGAAGTTCCAACATCAAACGGTCATATCTCCTGCATTTCTAACCCAAATGGGATGATTCTTGAGCCTAAATTCATGGATTTTGAGTTAGATTTCCAATGGTACCAATTCCATTTTTAGATTCCAATCACAGTGGGAGTTATTCATGTTTTCGCGAGGTAGTGTCAGTTTTCGCTTAAACCGGGAAAGGGTATTTTGTGGGATTCTTGTCCAAAGCTCTTAAAACCTCTTGGAATGTTGTGAAATGATTAGATTAGGTTGTATTCACCTTGTTTGACTTATTTAGAGTCAACTCTAGGTTTTTAATTGTGAATTGACCATTTTGCCCTTAATTGACGGATTTTGCCCGTTTTGACCTTTGTTTCCGCTTTTGCTTTCCTTGAGTTTCATGGCTTCATGGAAGGTCACATTGGTGTCCTAAGGATGATTTATATCTCTAGAGACCTTGGTTTACCTTTTGCTTCTGCATTTCGGATCCGTTATCGGGTCAACTTTTGGGTCATCGCTGACGTACCGGGTTGAAAAACTCAGGTCATTACAGTTATCAACTTGAAATAAAATGTGAAATCAAATAAGGTGGATACTCGAACATCACGCCGGATCAGACCGGCAACGTGGTTACTTTAGGGTTATTAGCCCACGGGTAACCTCCCTATGTGCGCACTCGACTATAGAGGGACAATCCCTCGTACTAGAACCATGTCCTAGCCATAGTCAAACAACAACATCCCTTAGTTTCCAAAATCAACAAGTTGTGCAACAACCTATATATCAACATTTATATACAAGATAATCAATTATCTACCACGCACAAACAAATTTGGAAACACATACAATATATGCTCTAAGTCCATAACTACTATGGCATGAAAGATGTCAAATACAAAGTGTGTAACTCATTACACAAGACAACAATATATTCAATAAAGAAAATATGTTCTTATGAATATAAATATAACAACAATGTTATCCAATACTCAAAACGTAACCAAGTGAATATACAACAAGTCCAAGTCTATGATTTAAACATAGAAACAACTTCTAGAACATAATTAAATCCATGGAACAATTAGATAGAATTTAATTAAACAAAAACAATTAAATTCTCTAGATTTCAAATCAATTCCAAATAACCTCAAATTAATATATGTGAAACAACATAGGATGGTCATTACATATATCAAATCAAAAGTGCAAAATGAGCAAGACATCATCATGTAGAATTTAATTAATTTAAATTAATTAAATCTCTAAATTTCAAAAGATGTTCAAATGATCCAAAATTAATATATAACAATGACTAAGTCATAGCCATGCCATATATCTAGTCTAAAATGGAATACAAGCAAGGTACAATTAAGTAGAATCTAAATCAAATTAAATTCATTAAATCTCTAGATTTGAAAACTCATTTAAATCATCCAAATTTAATATATAACAAAGATCAAGTCATGGCCATACCATATACCAAGTCTAAAGTGAGTTATATGCAAGTTAAAATTAATCATTAATTTCTCAAATTAACATAAGACATGCATACAACTTATATTTCATTACAAAAACAAGTAAAACCCTTAGATAATAAACTAGAACACCCCCTACCTCACTAGAGAAGTGTTTGTCTAGAATCCAATGCAAATCAACACAAAATGGTAAACCCTTCAAGGGTTATATAGAGGAGGATGAGGGGAACAAAAAGTATTCCCGAGGTTAAGTTTGGAAATCAATGGAAGGCTCTCAAAAATCAAAGTCAAAGCTTAAGGCTTAAGCTTCATCCATGGCGGCTAAGGTTCTTTCAAGAGAGAGATAAGATAAAATAGTGAAGATGAAATGTGAGTGGAGGATATAGAGATCCTCCACTCACTATGTGAACTAGCACCATAGTCGACACACACAACTTTGGTCAATTGCACAAAAACCCTTCTTTAACAACATAATTCCAAAGTAGCCCAAAAATAATTGCAAGTAGGTCCTTCCTCTAAATATCTTACAAAATTAATTGCAAAGTGGTCCTCAAGACAAAAATAATTACTTATAGTAATTACACAAATAACCCTAAAAGAAAAAAAAAAATCCAACGAAGTGTGCATCCACACCCCTAAGAAAGAAAGTGCACTACTAGCATGCTTTTCTATTAAAGTAAAAATACACATAGCATGGAATTTAACTATTGTGGATGCATGCAAAACTGGAACCAAATCCGAACACGAAAAGTGAGGTTGTGCCAACAAAGTGACAAACAGAAATGAGACGAAATGTGAATAGTGTCGAAAAAAGTAAAAATATGGAAACGACTCGTATGATACCCCCGGATTTCCGGATGCGGGTTGGCCACGCCCACGCTCACGCCCGAATGCCCGAGGATATCAAAACGAATCGGCATTAATCGAACACAGAATACAAAATAGATAATAGGAATAAATAAATAACGGAAAGAAACTAAAATGATAATCCTTTAATAAAACCTTAGAATAAATTTTTATTAAGAAATTCGTCTGATACAAATAATCCTTTATTTTATACAACTCAAAAATCTATACTATGTGGACCCCTGGAAAAACCAAAACTGAACAATCACGGTCTACCACTAGATACAGAAATCACAAAGGGAACTCCTATGTATATGATCCGAAAGAATGAAGTAGATGATCCCTGCTCAGCACGAACAATCCCTACTCCTAACGAATACCTAAAAAATGATAGTGGGTCAGGCCCACAAACAAGTTTTACTCTACTACAGTCCAAGCAGAGACCCGATACGCAGATACATCCTAGATAACCTCAACAATAGTTATATAGTCCATAACTATATATATAATCACACTAAAGGACTCTTACTGGACTACAAATGGGGTATCAACCTGAATAGAAGGCAACATGCAAAACGCACCTGAAGTGGGCATGAGTACCTCAGCCTAACAGGGTATGCCTCTACCATTATAGCCAGCTATGCATCCCACTACATATACGCTCTCTAACTGTCGACTTTGAGACTCAAGCTTATATCATGGTACCATAAATATATATTTAAAATCCTTCCAAACCAAGGTACTGCCGCTCAACTGTTCGTTTCCAAGACATAAAATATAAGTAGGATTTAACCTTACTTTAGAATAGATAGGAGTTAGCGTTTTGATCTAATCCAAACCTAATATGCCATCGTCTCATACCGGTGTATATAATCCACAAAACAAACCAATAATTAATAAAACAGAATCAGCAGTTGATAAGCGCTCAAATGTGACACATTTTAGCACCTAAGCGAGGGTATTTTAGTCCATTCATCTATCTTTATTTTCCCATTTTAGTACTTATTTGTGTTTTTGTCTATTTTAGGTCAATAAGGTTCAAACGGGCTAAAAATGGTGTATTACAACCTTTTTGGAGTCAAGCAAAGGTTCGTAAAAGATTTCAGAAAAATCCGGAAAAAGTCGAAAATGTTGAAAATTTGGATAGATCGAACACTGTTCACTTCGATCGACCGAAAATGTGCTAGTAGCGAGCTATTTTATTCCCGCGCGCCCGATTTCTACCTACCACATAGTTGTGGGATTATATATTTTTGGGGCTATATTTCTAACTTAGTAACTAAGAAAAGGACCTTGTATTTAAAGGGAATTGAACCATTTTTGTAAGTAATCATATCTTTAGTCTTCAATTTTATTTTATTGTAATTTTATTTTCTCTCAAGAAAAGTTAGAGATTAGGGTTAGAAGAAAAGAGAAGAGTGGAGGCACCAAGAACACATCTCAACATCTACACACTCTCTCTCTCTAGAATTTAACAAAGAAAAAGAGGAAGAAAATGGAGCCATGTTTGGAGATTCCCTTGAGGGTTCCAAGATCACACCCACCTCTTCCATGATTGGCTAGACTTCTCCTTGGGGCTTGGATGAGCCCCAAGTTTGTAATTTAAACCTCTATCTTCTTCATAGTTTTTGGGGAATAATATCTTATGATTAATGTTCTAGCCTTGTGAATTTAATGAATCTTGGTATATTTGTATGGTTTCTATGGTTTAATTCTTCCTATTAATTCTCTAGTTTATTTACATGTCTATGTATGAGTAAATTGGGAATTATGCCTCACATGATTCATATGGTTTAATTCTTCCTATTGATTCTCTTTGTGATTACATGTTGTCTTATGTGTGATTATTTGGAAATTGATCTCTACACTAGTTTTTTTATATTGATTGCATGTTTATGTGTGGTTGATTGAGAATCTAGTGATGGCTGGACATGATTTTTATTAGATGGGTTTTGTCAATTACTTTGATGGATTATTCTTACTTGATGGGCTGTTTTACAATTTAATTCATGTTTGTAGGTAGGTAGACAATCTATACTTGATTTGATATTATATTGCTTATTATTGCAAATTCCATGATTCTCTAGATTGATGTGTGATATAATTGTGACTAGTTTGATGGGTCATGCTTAGAATTGATAGGTTGTGCTACACTTAGTTTATTTGTCGGTTAGGTAGACAATTCATTTTTTAATTTGATGGTCCATGCTTAATATTGCAATTGGTAGTCGCATTTTGTTCACAAAAAGGTTTTTCCCAAATGAGTTGAAAGTGTGTGGTTTGGTGAACAAGCTTGGTGGCAATTCCAACGCACCCCAAGACCTCATTTCTCATCTCTTAAATCCCTATCTCAACTTAGTTTATTTTAATTTCATTTTGATTAATTAAATTTTAGTTTAATCAAACAATCAATCTCTCTTTGCAATCTTTTGATACATTAGAGTCGAAGTTAAATTCTAACACGTATAATCCCTTGGGACGATCCCTACTCACCTTGCTACGTTAGTAGTAGTGGTGGTAGTGGTTTTTATAAATTTAAACTTGACCAAAAAGGCTGTTATTGAACCGCATATTCACTGCATTATTTTGGCGTATACAAGTGGCCTCGTCAGATTTTGCCACCGTTGCCAGGGATTAACGGTTTTGTTGGAATTAAACTAGACAATAGTGTTCATTGGATTGCTTCTATTTTTATTTTATTTTCCATTGTGTATTCATTTCTTATTCTTGATATTATTTATTCAATTAGGTACTTAACTACAAGAAAGGCAAACTTTGGAACTTAAATCAATCATTGGAGCTTAAAGCTAGCATTAGAATTTGAAGTTGCTTAAGGACCGTTATGAGCAATTCTTGGAAATCTTGTATTTTAATTGTGCACTTCTTTGCATGCTTGTGATAGCCTTTATTGAGGATCATTATATTATTTAAATTTTTGTCCAAGTATTGGCCCGTTTAGGGCCAAAATTTTTCTTGTATTTGGATTTTGAGTGTGAATGGAGGAATTGTTTGATCCAAGTTTGGGTGGAAATTATATTCCTTCACCTTATGCTCCTCCATCATATTTTAATCCTTATGAGATTGAGTCCAATTCATTTCATGCATCATCTTATTATGGACTTAATCACTTTCATGATCCTCCTTGTGACTATTGCCCTCCACCACCATTTTATGAAAAACCACCTCCATCACCTTATTCACTCGAGTTTCAAGAAAAAGTGTTAGCTCTACTTGATGGGCTTAATTCATAAACTCAAGATATTAATTCTCATTCTCAAATTCTAGCCAAGCTTGAAGCTCAAGTTGAGTAAATTGCAAGTGTTCTTTCTTGTTAAGAGGAGGAGGAAGAGACAAATGAAAAAATGGCAAGAACTTCAATGCATATAGATAAGGATGATGAGAGTGAAAAAGAGGATGAGACAAGTGAGTTAATGCCTAGCACTCTATCTTGTATGGAGGAGGAAGTGGCAAGTGAGTTGGTGGCTAATCCAAGAGAGCATAACATGATTAATGAGGAATTTCCTTGTTTTGATTATGATATTATCTCGGCCATTGCTACTTTAGAAGGTAAGGAGATGGTGATTATTGAGGAAGAAAAAAGGGATAAAGAGAGTGCAATTCTTATTAATCCAATTGAGTCTTTGAAAGACTTTGCCTTGCCAAGTGTAAGGCCGCTTATCATTGATTTTATTTTCAAGACCGTAGATAAAAGGAAACAAATTGCATCTTTCATAATTTCTTTTCAAGTCATTCTTTTGGAGGATGTGTACATTGTTGTAAGTGAGACATTAAATGAGAAAATGGAAAAGAAGGTCAATAAGGATATTTCATATCCGATTTTTGATTCGTTTGACTAGTAAGTCGACCCAACGTCTTACTAGAGACGTTAAACACTAGCATTCATAGAGTTTTCAACTATATTCCTTCCCCATTTCTTTTTATTTTTTATTTTTTATTTCTTGCGGCGCCTAGATATGTTTTATTGCACTTCATTGTCAAAAATGAATTCATGCATTTTGAGGCCTTAGAAAATTTTTACTTTTGAAAATTTTTCAAAATTCAGCAATTTGTGCCTAGACAGTTCGATCGATCGAAGACTTTCTCGATCGATCAAAGCTTCTTCCGATCGATCGAAAATGGTCTCAATCGATCAAAAATAATTTCGATCGATCGGAATTGCGTTGAAATTTTTTGATCCCAGGGCAATAATGTTCATGTTTTCGATCGATCATGGCCCCTGTTCAATCGATTGAAGTAAATTTCGATCGATCGGAAAAAAAAAAAATTATATATTTGCATCATTTCATTCCTTGCATTTTCATTCCTTATATGTTTATTTGTTTTATTTTTATGTGTGTGTACATACTTGTTTTGTCTAAAAAATAAATAAATAAAAGAAGAGTTTTTATTTTTATTTTTTATTATTTTGTTCTTGCATCCTTTCTTACTTTTTATTTTTCATTTCTTACATTGTACATATTATTTCATTGCATTTTACCTTCTTTATTTTTTCTTTTTGTATTTTGTTTATGCATTTTATTCTTTGACTTTCTTGCATTTTGTATATACTTGCTGTCATTAAATGAAAAATATAATCAAATTCACAATTGTGCCCTTTTGTGTAGTCATGCATACTTTATAATTTATCTTGGGCTTGATCTCATTTCTCCCTTTCATTTTGTGCTATATTGCCTTAGATTGCATGTCTTGGTTATTCTTATCCCATTTGATATTTGATGTGAGTTTACTAGTGTGGTTATTCAAGTAGGTTGTTGATTCTAAGTTTGGGGGTGTACTATTTCCAATGGATCACTACTGGGCTTCATGTCTTTGCCACCACGGTATATTCTTTCCATCTTTTTATTGTTCTCATTGCACATTGAGGACAATGTGCGGTTTAAGTTTGGGGGTAAGGTGACTTTGTTGCATTCTACTTAAGTTTGAGACTTAATTGCATGATTGAGATTTGTGATCCATTTGAGCTATGATTTTGATCATTTGAGGACCATGATACTTAGAATTTAAAATTTGCTTGACTTGAGAGTTCAATACTCCTTGTGTGCTTTGTGGATGCCATTTAGGAGTAAATTTTTTGAAAGATTGATATCTTGCTTGCATTTGTGGTCCACATCATCCTGATTTTGTGATTGTTTTGAGATTCACTCTAGGATTTTACATTAGCACAAACGCACACTAGCATTCATTTGTGGGGTACACGCTTTATTGATTATTGAATTGGTTATATCCTAATTGGGCTAGTAATGCATTGAAAGCTTTCATCTTGACAAAAGTGAATAACAATCCCTTTTCATTGAGTAGCCGGGATTCTAGCCTCATCAAGCATTGAATTTCAACTCTAGGTTAAGAACTTATAAAAAAAATAAAAAATGTGAGGACTTCTCCCAAAGGTGAGAAGTGGGAAATGATTAGATGGAGGTTGTTTTGATTTGTAGCCTAGTTGATTTGAGCTTGTAAGTCCTTAGGGGTGTTCAAACACCTAATGCCCTCAAGCCGTCCGGCTTGGGAGTCATTCACCTAACGCTGTACCTCATGGATCGCTAGAAAACTCAATAGATCACTACATTGCACCATGCTTCTATCTTTGATCCTCTAGGATAGTAAAAATAAATAAATAAATAAAAATAAAAATAAAAATTCGAGTGAAAAGAATAAGTGCACCTAAAACAATAAAGCTTTAATAAAAGGTCCACTCTTTGTTTTGATGATCGGGACTAGATTTGTGTGCTAGTTCGAGGGTAAGGATGTGATCATTTCTTTAGTTGGCTTAGATAGCAATATATTTGATGTCGATTCACTCAAAAATGATTCTAGTATTGTTTTGATTTGCTTGATCATTGTCTTGATGTGTGGAGGACTATTCTTGCTTGCTTGATATTGAAATTTTGGGAGATTGTTTGGAAAGGGTTGAAAAATTGCATACTTAAGGTAGTTTTCTCCCAATGCTTGTTTTGTATATTAGTACCTCTCTTGTGAGAAAGAGCTCAATGTTTATGGATATCATTTCTTGAAACCCTCATGAGACTTCACTCGTCCACTAGGGGTAACTTAGGGGTTTAAAAGGCTTGTTGCATATGCTAAATGCAATCGTGTTTCCTACAAAAGTGGCGTTATCCTTTTATTGCTTTCTAGTTCATAGATATATAGTTGTTTGTTTCTTTCTTTTCCTTGTAGTTCATTGCTAAGGACTAGCAATATCTAAGTTTGGGGATATGATGAGCACTCAAATGTGATGCATTTTAGCACCCAAGCGAGGGTATTTTTGTAATAACCCGGTCATTTTCCTTCCTTTCCTTTTCTCAAATTTTCACGGATATTTTTTTTCCGTTGATCTTTTCCTTTTTGAGTTCGGTTTCTTGTCACTTAGTATCATCTTGGGTGCTCAGGGATGGCTTCCGAGACTCTTTCCCTTGGATTGACAACTTTCTTTGAGGACCGAGTCATTTCTGCATTTTCACTTTTTCGACACTATTCATCTTTCGTCTTTTTCTCGGTTGTCACTTTATGGGCATAATCTCACTTTTCGTGTTTGGATTTGATTTCGGTTTTGCATGCATTCACGATATTTAAATTCCGTGCTATGTGTATTTTTACTTTTGTAAAAAAGCATGCTAGTTGTGTACTTTCTTCCTTAGGGGTGTGGATGCACACTTCTTTGGAATTTTCCTTTCTTTTAGGGTCATTTGTGTAATTACTGTAAAGTAATTATTTTTCATCTTAGGGATCATTTTGTAATTTAATTTGGAAGATATTTTCAAAAAGGACCTTTTTTGTAATTTCTGGAAAGTGTGACAAGTGTCACACTCTCATTGGTGCACTTGTTGACATTTGTGTGGAAACACTTTGAGGCCTTGGATGAGGACATGTGCAGGGTGGAGATTTAACCACTTGTTGACCTAGGATAGGTGCACTTGTTGGCTTGGATGATTGACAAGTGTAGGCTTAGGATTAAGCCTACAATGGATGCTTGGATGAGTGACAAGTGTATACTCCAAATTAAGTCTTGCAATTATTTTTGGGCCACTTTGGGATTATGGTTTTAAAGAGGGGTTTTTGTGCAATTGACTATAGATGTGTGTGTTGACCATGGTGTAGGAACACATAGTGAGTGGAGGATTTCTATTTCCTCCACTCACCTATTTTCACATTATGTAATTTTCTTCCTCATTAGAACCCTAACCTCCATGAATGGAGCTTAAAGCCTTAAGCTTTGACCTTAATTTTTGGGAGACTTCCATTGATTTCCAAGCTTAACCTTGGGAATAATTTTTGTTCCCCTCATCCTTCTCTTCATAACCCTTGAAGGGTTTGCCATCTTGTGTTGATTTGCCTTGGATTCTAGAGAGACACTTCTCTAGTGAGGTAGGGGGTGTTATAATTTATTTTCCAAGTTGTTTTACTTGCTGTTGTATGAAATATAAGTTGTATGCATGACGTTTGTTAATTAGAGATTTATTATAGCTTGCATATAACTCATTTTAGACTTGGTAAATGGCATGGCCATGAGTTGATCTTTGTTATATATTAAATTGGGAAAATTTAAATGAGTTTTCAAATCTAGAGATTTGATGAATTTAATTTGATTTAAATTCTAGTTAATTGTGTTTTATTTGTATTCCATTTTAGACTTGATATATGGTATGGCTATGACTTAGTGTTTGCTATATATTAATTTGGGGTCATTTGAATAACTTTTGAGATCTAGAGATTTAATTGATTTAAATTAATTAAATTCTACATGATAGTATCTTGCTCACTTTGCACTTTTGATTTGATATATATAATGACCATGATATGTTGCTTAACATATATTAATTTGAGATTATTTGAAATTGATTTGAAATATAGAGAATTTAATCATCTTTTTTAATTAAATTCTATCCAATGGCTCTATGGATCTATTTGTGTTTTAGAAGTTGTTTCTATATTCAAATCATAGACTTGGACTTGTTGTGTATTCACTTAGTTGTGTTTTGAGCATTGGATAACATTGTTGTTATATTTATATTCATGAGAACATATTTTCTTTATGGAATATATTGTCGCCTTGTGTAATGAATTGCACACTTCGTAATTGACATTATATATGCCATTTTAGAATTTAAACTCTAAGGCATGGATTGTATGGTTTCAACCTACTTGTGCATAGAAGGTGATTTCGTGCATTATATAACTTATGTATAAGTTGTGAACTTATTTGGTTTATTTTGGAGTCTTGGGACATTATTGTTACAAATGATATGATTAGAGTTTGGCTCTAGTGCGGGAGGTATGAGTTCTCCCCAATTGAGATAGTGCGCACTAGGGTAGTCTTCCCAGCGGGTTAATGCCTGGAATAACCATTTTGATCTTGGTTTAGTCCGAGACATGATGTCCAAGTTTTCCACTATTTGATTTGCATTCAATTCCAAGTTGACAATCATGTTTAATTGTGACTTGTGGTTTTGGCTATTGGCGAATTGATGTTGTTAAGTACATCCATACTAAATTGTTATATTTAGTTATTTTTTTACACTTTTAGATTTCAAGTTGATAACCTTGAGAATTTATATCTTGTTGCTTTGTATAGCATGTTCTTATATTGTTTGGAATTGCATGCATGATGTGATTTATGCTAGAGATGTTCAAATGTAGCTTTAGAAGGATCCTATAGATTCATTTAGAACATAGACGTTAGGTAACATGACCCATTTTTATCGTTTTTGTATTTTAGATTTCAAGTTGATAACCTTGAGAATCTATATCTTGTTGCTTTTGTATCGTATGTCCCTATGTTGTTTGGAATTGTATGAAGGGTGTGAATTATGCTAGAAATGAGCTAAGGTAGCTTAGGATGCTCCCTGAGTCTCACATTCGACATAGACGTTAGGTGGCATGATCATTTTGAACTGTTTCATGTTAGTCTAAAAATCTCTAAAGAAATCGAGTCTATGCATGCTCATTCCCTACGAGTAAACTTGTTTACTTACCCCGAAGTTACTGGGAGTTTTGATCAGGTACGGAGACTTGGTTCGTGATGTTCATCATAACTTGGATGATTGTAGACTTGAAGGCCTTAACTCTTGTAAAGGTTGGCTTGAAATGCCACTTGTAGCCTTATATGTAAAAATGTGTTTATTTGACTCTAGATATGTAATGTGTACATGAGTACACTCTTTACAATATATTTGACATGTATAAGATGAGGTCGGAGGCCAATGACATGTATTTTGTATTCTATGTAATTTATGACTTCATGAAATATTATGAAATTATTGAAAAATGTTAAGTTATTGTCTCCCTATGTTTGCATCGGGTGTGAGAATTCCATTTTGATTCTTCTGTAGGATCTCATTTGTAATGTATGAAGTGTGGCCAAGGGCTAAACGGTCATTTGAAACCATTTTATAATTTTGGATTTCAAAATTTCCATTTCAAGTTCATTTTCGCCTTTTTGGCCGTTGAGGGGTCGGATTTTGACTCGGCCATTTCCGGAAGTCGCAGACCATTCCCGCACGCTCAAAATCACTATTTACATTTGCGTGCATGATCGTTTTCATGAGAAACCCTTTCGTTTGTGTTTTAAGCCTTCTGTGGACTCATTTCACCCACTTGTTGAAAAATCTGACCTTAAGGGCATTTTGGGGATTTGCTTTGGGAAATAAATTCTGTTCTTGACTCCATCACATATAAAATGTGATTTTAGGGGGAGTTTCTTCTTCGTGTTTTTCCGAAAAATGTCATCTTGACCTCATAAACCGATCTCCAAGTTCAATTTTCTGCTAAAAACACTGTTTCTGCATTTTTTGAGGTTCCAGCCCACACCACTGCAGCATTTGGCGGGCCCCCACAGCTTTTGGGCTGGCGCCCGCAGGTTTCTGCCGTAATTGGTGGGCCCCCGTAGCTTTTGGGCGGGCGCCCGCGAGTATTGTTCCTACTCCAGACACCTTTCTTCAACGGGCCATATCTTACTCGTTTTAACTCCGAATTGGTCCATTCTTGAGTCTAAACTGACCGCGTTGAAATAAGCTTTCCAATGGTACCAATTAGAGATTCAGATTACATTTGTCACTCAAGTGATTCATCTTTTAGTAAGGTAGTGTCAGAATTTGGTTCTAACCGGGATAGGGTTTTCCTTTCTTCGACTTCGGGACTTGATATCTTTTTCGTCTGGACTCCGAATCAGGTGATTCTTGAGTCTAACTTCATTCATTTTTTGTTATATTTCCAATGGTATAAATTTTAGTTTCAGATTCTTCTCATAGCTTGAGATATCCTTGTTTTAGTGAGAGGGTGCCAGTTTTGGTTCGAATCGAGATAGGGTTCATTTGGGATTTCACTACCTTTGGCCTTGATACTTCATGTGAAGTTACCCAAGGATGTTCTTGGATGTTTTTGATCTCATTTGACTTGTTGGAAGTCAAATACCTTCCTCTTAGGGTAAAATGACTATTTTACCCTTAGTCCTTCTTTTGGTACAGTTTTGATACCATTGTCTTCGTTTTGCTTCCGCTAAGTCTCAAATTTCCTCAAAGGGCCATTCTTGTGTCCTAGGGATAACGTACATCTCTATGGACTTGTTTTTATTTTGCTTCCGCATTCTGGATCCGCTTTGGGTCATCACAAGACACACTGGGTTGAAAAATCTTGGGTCGTCACAATTTTAGTCCATTCATCTATCTTTATTTTTCCGTTTTAATACTTATTTGTGTTTTTATCTATTTCAAGTCAATAAGATTCAAACGGGCTAAAAATTGTGTATTACAACCTTTTTGGAGTCAAGTAAAGGTTCCTAGAAGATTTCAGAAAATCTGGGAAAATGTCAAAAATGCTGAAAATTTGGATGGATCGAACACTGTTCACTTCGATCAATCGAAAACGTGCTGGTAGCGAGCTATTTTATTCCCACACGCCTGATTTCTACCTACCACATAGTTGCGGGATTAGATATTTTTTGGACTGTATTTCTGACTTAGTGACTAAGAAAAGGATCTTATATTTAAAGGGAATTGAACCATTTTTGTAAGGAATCATATCTTTAGTTTTCAATTTTATTTTATTGTAATTTTATTTTCTCTCAAGAAAAGTTAGAGATTAGGGTTAGAAAAAAAGAGAAGAGTGGAGGCACCAAGAACACATCTCAACATCTACACACTCTCTCTCTCTCTAGAATTCAACAAAGAAGAAGAGGAAGAAGATGGAGCCATGTTTGAGGATTGCCCTTGAGGGTTCCAAGATCACACCCACCTCCTCCATGATTGGCTAGACTTCTCCTTGGGGCTTGGATGAGTCCCAAGTTTGTAATCTAAACCTCTATCTTTTTCATAATTTTTGGGAAATAATATCTTATGATTAATGTTCTAGCCTTGTGAATTTAATGAATCTTGGTATATTTCTATGATTTCTATGGTTTAATTGTTCTTGTTAATTCTTTAGTTTATTTACATGTCTATGCATGAGTAAATTGGGAATTATATCTCACATGATTTATATGGTTTAATTCTTCCTATTGATTCTCTTTGTGATTACATATTGTCTTATGTATGATTATTTGGGAATTGATCTCTACACTAGTTTTTCTATATTGATTGCATATCTATGTGTGGTTGATTGAGAATCTAGTGATGGCTAGACATGGTTTTTATTAGATGGGTTTTGTCAATTAATTTGATGGATTATTCTTATACTTGATGGGTTGTTCTACAATTTAATTCATATTTGTAAGTAGGTAGACAATCTATACTTGATTTAATATTCCATTGCTTATTATTGCAAATTTCATGATTCTCTAAATTGATGTGTGTTATAATTGTGACTAATTTGATGGGTCATTTTTAGAATTGATGAGTTGTGCTACACTTAGTTTATTTGTCGGTTAGGTAGACAATTCATTCTTTAATTTGATGGTCCATGCTTAATATTGCAATTGTAGTCTCATTTTGTTCACAAGAAGGTTTTCCCAAATTAGTTGAAAGTGTGTGGTTTGGTGAACAAGCTTGGTGGCAATTCCAATGCACCCCAAGACCTCATTTCTCATCTCTTAAATCTCTATCTCAACTTAGTGAATTTTAATTTCATTTTGATTAATTAAATTTTAGTTTAATCAAACAATCAATCTCTCTTTGCAATCTTTTGATACATTAGAGTCGAAGCTAAATTCCAACACGTATAATCCCTTGGGACGATCCCTATTCACTATTGCTACGTTAGTAGTAGTGGTTTTTATAAATTTAAACTTGGCCAAAAAGACTTTTCTTAAACCGCACATTCACTACATTATTTTGGCGTATACAAGCGGCCTCGTCATCAGTTCATCAATTAAAATCCTGAATAGATAGGAATTAGCGTTTTGGTCTAATCCGTACATAATATGTCACCGTCCCATACCGGTGCATACACTCCACAAAATCCATATAATTGACAAAATAGGAATAACTAGTTCATCAATTAAAATCCAAAACAATATCCATTAACAGAACATCATTTAATAGTTCATCAATTAAAATCCAAAACAAAATTCATGTAATTGACAATTTAAGCAATTAATTTAAACTTCAATTAATCCATAAGGCAGTCCAATAATTGATAAAACAGAAAATAGTAGTGCATCAATTATAATCCAAGGAATGATATAATATAAATCAGACATCTAACTGCGCATATTTTATTCAATTATACTTAAGTATAATCACACTAATCCATTTAACTTGCTAGAACTACAACAAGCATTTAAGTATTTAACATTCACTGACAACATGCAAATAAATAATTAAATTTTATGATGTCCAGTAATATTAGCATATTAGCATATACTAACTGTTTTAGGATTTTAACAAGTTGATTTAAATCATTTAAAACCTCCCTTTAAAACCCAGAATTCCATTTCAGCCCCTAAAGTTCAAAAAAACACAAAAAATACACTTACTGATTTATTTAAACAAGAGAGCCGGCTCTCCCAAAGAAGGAGCTGGCTTTCCCCCTCATGGAGCCGGTTCTCCCCCATGGAGAGCAGGCTCTCTCACTTAAAGAGCCGGCTCCCTCCTTTAGGGAGTCGGTTCTCTCTCCCACAAAGAGCCGTAAACTGTTCTGGTTCGTCTTCTTCACCTCTGACGACATTTCAAAACCATCTGTAATGTTTAGTACTTTTCCTAAGGTTCAATTTAAGTCCCAAAGTCACCCAGAAAACATATAAACTCCAGTGTACATCATTAACAGAAATCTAGAATACATATGAGAAAAAAAATAATTGTTACGAAGAATCAATTTAAATTTACAACACATATACAGTTTAATTCTGATTTAATAAGCATACAAGATTAATTTAATGTTTAATTAAAATCCTAGAGATCATCTAGGCATGCACAGAACACAAGTCAATGGGAAAGAGCAAGAAATAGAACTTGCCTTTTAAAGTTTCGATTTGAAACCTTTAACCGTCCTCTGCCTAAACTTTTCGGCGACCTCTGATTGTCGTCAACTCCTTTGTTGCCCTAGGTCCAACCCACAAGCAAGCCTCAATAGCCTCTCCTTGGTTCAGCCCCTTGTTCCTAGCCAAAACCCTAATTCTTCCCCTCAGTTTTCTCTCAAACCTCTCTGTAATTCTCTCTGCCTCCACTGCTCCGT
The DNA here is from genome assembly GCF_030987335.1 of Cornus florida. Taxonomy (NCBI): domain Eukaryota; kingdom Viridiplantae; phylum Streptophyta; class Magnoliopsida; order Cornales; family Cornaceae; genus Cornus; species Cornus florida. Next base: position 53,355,767 of record NW_026775576.1, read on the forward strand.
GAATAGGGTTCTAAACCCTTGGCAGATACATAAGGTTATATTTATATAGTCTTATCAAAACCCTAAACCTAATTATATGAGGAGATGGAAAAGAAAAGAAAAGACAAGAAAATATAAAATAAATATTTATATAAGTCGGCTATCCCACAACGTGCTTTTATAATTTATATATAAAACCTTAAATTATATTATACATATTTAATGAATAATGATACTAATGTAATCATTAATAATAATTAATAATTAAATTAACCCTGTATACATATATACCCACATATATATGTATAACCATCCATGGGTATTATTCGTACCCATTACACCTCCTATCTAAATAGTCCATGAGACCCCAGTGAGTGGTCCATTATTACTATCCAAATCCATCCTTTTAAAACATAAAATAAAATATAAACACCTAAAAATCAAATAACAAATAATTTCATTCAACACTTAATATAACAAAACATTTAAGCACACATATACAATTAAACAAATAAGTCAATTAAACATAAACATGAAACCATATAAACACATATTCACATAAACACCTAAAATACAATAATTAAATTTCAATTATATCCTTTTTAAAATTAGGGGTATTATAACTCGATCCTTAAAGAAAGTTGTCAATCCAAAGGAAAGAGTCACAGAAACTATTTTCGAGCATTCAAGACACGAAGAGGAGATCGGATTAAAGAACCATCAGGTGAAAAGGAAGTTCATCTATGCCCTTTATGGATAGAGGAATGTATCTGACTATATTTTAATGAACTCATATGGCTTAGTAGATGGATTCTGCCTTTGATCACTTCTACTTCTGAACAAATGTCAATTGGCAACAGCATTACCGCAGTCCTTTGCGACAAGTATAATGGGAATCATTTTGAGAAAGGTAATACACACACACACACACACACACATATATTCTTACAAGTATGATATATATATATATATATATATATATATAAATAATACACATATGGAACCATTCTGAGAAGGGTATTTTAGGGATTTTAGTAAAATATGTAGCTAACGTCATTATTTTTCATCGTTGACTCTAACAGAAGGGAGGTCCGTGTAGGATATTTTCAAAAGTAGGGGAGGTTTGCGTAATTTCCGAAACAGTAAGGGTGGTCCCTGTAATTAGGGCAAACTATAAGAGAGGTCGGTGTAAATTACCTTTAGTAAAATAGGAACCAGTCACTCCTTTTATGTGAAAAAATTATTTTGGTGTGTTTTGTGCAAACACGTTCTGGGAAAAAATAGTCCATTGTGAGTGAGAATCCTACGAAATTTTTTCATTTTCACTCTAATTAAACTCTTAACAAATTTAATTTTTTTTATTTTTTATTTTTTATTATTATTATTTTTAACTACTTCACACCAACCAAACGAACCTTAACAAATTTAATTTTTTCCTTTTTTATTTATTTATTAATTTTTTAACTACTTCACGCTCATCAAACGAACCTTACATAAATTCTATGTTTTACCGTAACTTTACTTAATCAACTTGTTATCATATCTGTCTTTAGGAACCCTACCTAATGTAATTTCAGTCATTCCCTTCATTTAATATATCACTCTCGATTTAAACTATGTCAATTTTTGGAAGAACTTAAATATATTCATTTCAGATATTCAAACCATTTTAACTTATTTTATCACTAATTAGTGCTATTCCAACCATCTCCCAATCATGTTTAATTCTATCATTTTTAGTTTTATAGGCATTCATCTCAAATTTACTATTGTTGCCAAAAGCCATTCTATATATTATGACATTGTTTTTAGTTGATGGGACTTGCGGGAAGATAAGTTTAAATAAAATTGAATATACTGATAATTTATGGTATCAAGTATTGGGTAAATCAAGAAACAATATTTATATAAAGTGTGCGTCATAAATGAAAATTAGAAATACCAAACACCCTCTAAATTAAAGAAACATATATAAAAATAAGGAAAATAAATTTGTCATATAATATATACTCCTGCGAAAGAAAAGAAGAGTAAAAAAAAAAAAACTACCACCACAGCCGCCGCCACCGGCTTTCGGATGCAACCGCCCTCCGCCGTCCCCCGTCGTACCACCATTACTGTTTCATCCTGTTTGTCATCTCAGGTATTCTTCTACTTCTTGCCTAATCATAACCAAAGGCGGTCTCTCTCTCTCTTCATTTGCGTGATTTATTGATTCATAAATAACTTGTTTGAGTAACTGGTTTTGAATAATTAAAGATCTGTCCCCAATTCCCTTTACCTTTTTGCTTGGATAACAAAGCCCTGTTTGGTTCCTGGGAAAATTTAAATCATAGTATATTCTCACTTGAGAAGAGCCTATTAAAATGGGTTGCCTTAGTGGAATAGAGTTATAACCATAAAACCTTTGTTTTCACCCGTTATTATCAGCAACCAGACGAGGGTAATGTAGATACAGTACTATAACTGTTTGATTTATTTATTTAATTATTAGAACCTGAATTAAGATGCATTTCCTTTATCTGATTGATTTGGATATTTTGTTTGATTGTTTAGTACCTTTAATAACGAAATAAGAAGTGGTGTAACAATTAAAATTTTGTTCCAAGGAAGTAAAATGTTGTTCCTTTGTGATTTTGACTTACATTTTTGAAGTTAAACTTGTTCTTGATGTACCTGTGATAATAAACTAGTTTGAATTGGGAGAAAACTCAAATAAACAGCAATGCTACCGATTGGTAAAAGCCCTTGTATAAGGGGACATTTCCCAGTTCTGGTCCCGCCAGAGCAGAATCCTATGAGTTAAAGACTCAAGATAGACCTAACTTTGATATTTTGAAGTGACTGCTTGGAGTTTTGAACTTGTGCCAGTGATAAAAGTTGTTTTTATACTTGGTATACTATCGAGTTATGTAGAATAGTAATCTCCTAGTAAAACTTGAGAGTGACCAAGTTTTTATTGATTAATCTTCATCTACAATCCTTCTCGTTGAAGGTGTAGGCTGCAAGATAATATTTTTTTAATATCTTTTATATTTCTTCCTTCCTCGAAACGATATATGCATGCCTTTAATCACAATCGAGCTAGATCTACCCTCCAAATCTCGACATTCACAAGATTTGAGCTACGAAGCACATATACGGATACGGCACACGGATACGACACGATAGGTACACGATACAGTAGTGACATGTCAAAAAATAATAATATAATATATTATTATATGTATAAAAATAATCATGAATGAAATCACTAATTTGGAGCTTAGAACTACATGTTTGGTTTTTGTTTTTAATTTTATATTATTATTTTTAATTAGCCCACATTATATGTTAAACTGCATCGAATCCCATTCGTCTAAGAAAAATAATTACAACATCTCCCGTCGTGTCTTGAAAGTATCTCAGTTGTGTCCCATCCGTTTCCAATTTCAGGACACTTCTAACTGTGTTCGACATGTGTCAGACTGTGTCCCGCACACGTCTGATGCCACCACAACACCCCTATGCGAAATGTCCATGCTTCCCAGTCTTTGAGCCCCAAAGTCTTAAATTAAAATATTCCGGTACACAATTTTTATTTTTTATTTTATGTTATTTATCTCAAGTAAAAATAGTGTTTAACATGTATCAGAAACTTTGGTTGGTTAATATTTACACAGATCTTGTTTCTCTTGTGTATCACATTGATATGCTAGACCATTCTTAACGTGTTTTATTTGGTACCATTTCATTCGTGGCTATAAATTTAAGTTAAAAGCATAAACTAGCAAGCTTTTACTGCATGTAACGACTAATAGTTCAATGTATCGGTCAATTTTCATATTAAATTACATTAAATCACCAAATATCCATCAAAATCCTTCATTAAAAGCATTTATTTATTGGATTATAGATTTAAAGTTGCATATTGGTGCATTATAGGTCAAGTTGTGTGGGGTTGAGAAAATTTTTATGATTGTGATGGCCGCAGTTGGTACCTTACTCATGCTATACCCTGTTGCATCGAGGATTCGAAGCCTTGCTTCAAGTAGTCACATATAGAGACTTAATCCTATATTGACCATGAACTTAATGCTATTTTGGCCATGGATAAGACAAATCCATAAACCAGTATTACAGCCATGGTTTGGAAATTTAGAATGGTCAAAATACCCTTTACTCCTAAAATCCTATAGAAGATTATAAAATTATTCCAATAGCATGTTATTCTAGAAGGTAAATAAATTAACACTTGCTTCGGTAAAGATCATTACTCTTGTGAATTTCATCAGGGCAAATAGGACGGCCCACAATAATATTATTGGCTGGCAATACTGTTATGCTAGCTTCATTTTTATATCTTGGATAGTGGTGGTTGTTACAAGTCTTTGAAGTTGGTATAAACTTTTTGGTGATTGTCTGGTGGCGGCGGCAATGGTGTCATGGTGGAAGAGGTTGATGCTGGTGATAGTGTTGATGTTTATTGAGGGTATTGAAAATGGATAGAAAGGTCATCATGGTGGTAGTAGTGGGAATGGTGGGTGGTCTTGGTACATGTGTTGGTGGCAGATGTGGGTTGGTGTGGGAGGTTGGGCTGCGGCTATAACAAAAGCAGTGGTCATGTTGCTCCAAGTGGTAGTGACAATTACTATTTTGGGCTGGGATGCTTGGCCATCAGGACATGCTAATGATATCTCTCACTGCAATCTTTTTTCTTATTCATTGTATAACTAGTAGTCGTATTTAGGTAAAATTTTGATTCCAAACCAAAGACAGCAGCCGAAACGCAAGCATTTGTATTTAGGGCTCAAATCCCACCCCTAACCACTTGCAATTCCTTGAACCAAACACAACTTTGGGCGAAAATTAACTAGAATATCAAATACTCTGTCCATTTGTTTCTTTTATTTTCTTTGTTTTCTTCCTTTTCTTTTTTTCCTTTTATCTTATTGTCCATGTTTGAAGTGCAGTGGGTCAAGCTCTAATTGGTTTACAAGATGCTTGGGGGTTAGCAAGGGGCTTGTGCTGCTAGGAGAACCAAACATGCCTTGAAAGATGAGCCCCTGTGCCTAACAGGGTACATTAAAGGAGTGGAATAGATCTACTATCGAGGAAGTGAAGTTGGTAATTTCTAAACTAAAGCATCTGATGCTGAACTCCCTTCATTTTTGGTTTTTAGGGTCACTCCCTAATTCTTCAAATTCTCTTGTAGATTTTATAGGTCAAATGGATTTTTTGGCAGGACTTTAACTTTAGGCTTTGATACCTTGTTTGCACATGGGTAACACCTCCTCTTCTTTTAATATACCTTTACTAATGGAAAGAGCATGTTTTTTTAAGAACAAATATAATTGTGGCCAAAACATTAATCATGATGATAAAACTCTTATCAGATTCTATTGTTGTTGTTGGGGATAAGTTACTGTTTTTGTATGTTTACTCAGGAATGTTTCATACGGTATACCAGACACGGAGTTACAATGCTAAAGAGAAGGTGAAATACATGATATGGACCAATGAAATGGACCACTGTTTCTCCAAGATACTTGTAGAGCATGTAAAAAAGGGAAATCAATTAGATAACACTATAAAGCCTGCAACATATGCAGCCGCACTAGCAATTTGGAACAAAAAATTCGGACTTGAGATGACCTCAAGAATCGGCTGAAGACATGGAGGAAGCAGTATGGGGTTTTGAACGACATTGTTGCTCAAAAGGGATTTACATGGGACGAGGCACAAAAGATGGTTGTTGCGGATGATGCTATTTGGAATGACTACATAAAGGTACAATTGCATGCATTTGACAAAATTCTCTAACTTTTGAGTCCGGCCCTTTCTTAATTCAATCTTATTGGTTTTTATTGAGTTATATGTCTATAACCAATGAATTTAATATTATATTGTTGTAAAGAATCTTGAATAATTCTTGATGCTAACTTAGGTTTCTTGTCTTGTGTATTGCTTTCCTGCTAAAGCTTAATGTTGATTTATATTTTGAGAGCTAATACTGAAGTTCTTGCTTTTCTAAGGACTCGTGGATGGGTATTGATGTGGGTTTTTGTTCCCTTGTCGGGTTTATCAAATCCCCAAATCCAAGGACGGGAATGCGGCTAAATATTTATATTTTTTAGGACCAAATGCAAATAACTCCCCTGAACTATCATTTTATTCTGGCAACCTACAATTTAGACCAAATTACCCCCTAACCGTCAGTTGGGCAATAACTAGAGTATGGCAATGTAGTCCTGTGCGATGCAATGGTGCATATTTTGTATGGTACAACTATTATGCCCCTTTATTGAGCAATATTTTACCAAAATATACCCAGATATGGAACTCTTTCAAATTTTATACGGTCCTCTCCATTAAACCAACAAAAAATTAGGGTGAAAAACCTAAATTAATTTCTTCCCCTTTTTGCCTTTTTGCTGCATATATTCATATATATAGGTGTCTGTAAACACCATCTTTCCAGCTAGAGAAAATAGAAGAGAGAAGCCGGAGTGACGAAGAGGACAGAAGAGGGAGAAGGGGAGGACACAACCAAAGCTGACATTGTTTTTTCTTCATCACTGCTAGCTCTACCCTTCTCTATCTTCTCTACATTTTCATCTTCTTCATGATCATGCCGCTCCTCATTTTTACATCGACACAACACAAGGCCGAATTTGGTTATTTTTCATAAAAATATTCTCTGATTACTGGTCCAATCAAATGGTGGATCTTTCTTGATAGCTTCCAATCAATCTTGAGCGGTGGACAATTTGATCAGCATATATGGATTTCTCATAAAGTCACTGATGCAAGCGACAAGGAGGCCTAAGTTAGTGATGTAGCAAGAGCTTTGACGGGAAGTTGTAGTGTAAGTTGCATTATATGTAGATGATGAAACAGAGGCAAAAGAGAATCGAGAAAGGAAGTGAGGAAGGAAAAAATATTGAGCAGTTCCCTCCAAAGTCTATGCCGATGTGGTACTATCAATTGGAGAGGTGAATTATGGCCGTGCAAAGAGAAGCCATATTGGTGATTGAGTGAAGGATGTTAGTGATGATTTGGAAGTGGATATGCTGACAAATACTCTAGAAGAATAATCGAGGGTTGGATCCTATTTGGCAGGGCAACATTGTGGGTCTTTGACACATTGGTTCTGTCACGACCAATTCCGTTGTGTACATATTGTCTACTTTGCACACTCTATGTACTCACGTTTTTCAAAACGTGTCTACATAGTTAGGAGATGCCCACACGTGTAAGGGCCAACAATCTCTTGGGATCCAGTGTCCTCGCTAGCCTGACCCTCATGGGCTTGTGCAGGCTCCCCCTTTTTCGGCTAGGGATTGGCTCTAATATCATCTGTCACGCCCCAATTTCAATTTCAATGACAACTAGTCCAACATTCTAACCCTTGGCGTGATTATAATTATCTTTCATACATGAACTCACTTAAACCACCGTTCAATTCAATATGTGAATGAATTAACAATAACTGAATAAAGTCAACTCTTACATTTACAAACTCAATGGTTTACAAATTATGATCAATAGTATTGAATACTATTAACAGGGAACACATGTTCATAATTACATTATTTATCGTAAACAAGTTCCTCTAACAAAAATAAAGGAAGTGTGACTAAAATAATCAAGATGATATAATCCACTGAAATGTTATACGAACAATTAATTAACCTCCCCATTATCGTTACTTATACGTGTGTGTGTTCCACTTCCACTTTCCAATTGCGAATTGCAAACGATACACTTCATTTAACTAAATTTGATCCTCAAATACTTCTTTGTAACCTAATAGGAATAATTAATTTATTTTATTTTTAACTTTCCCCCACGTTCTCAATTAAGTACTCAAAACCACTTTTTAGGGTAATAAATTTGCAAATGGACCTAAAGTCACTCTAAATAAATTTATTCCAGTACAATACGAAAATTTACTTCACATGATAATTTCTAGTAATTTTTGAAAATTTTCTAAGATTTATTTCTATTTCCCCTCATTTTTCATGCTTAAATTTATTTAAAATACTTTTAAATGTCAGATGGGCGCGCCACGCGCATGATGCCATGCGTGGGCTGTCTGACGCTACAATCATCCTCTTCTCCCTTTTAAACTTCCAGAGAACCGATCCTTAATTTTTCAGCCATGGGTAACCTTCTGCCAACTCTTTCACCTCATTCCATAATCAAACATCAGATTAACGATATGGTTAATAATCAATTCTTAATTCCCAATCTATTACCCCAAAAATCCAAGAATCATAATGATATTTATGGGACAATTGGGATCTTTCCTGTAGCAGTATATATATATATATATATGCTCATTAGTAAACACCATATTCAGTCTATCTGACTCATGGTTTAATTCTTCTTCTTAAACAATATCTAAATCATCAATTCCTCAGCAACGGATCGGTCATGGGTTCTAGTTCACGACTCATTGTAATCCTATTTTATTCCCAATGCAGCTCAATATATAAGCTACCAATTCTGAACACGTTCCATGTTTATCCATAGGGTCATGTTCCATGTTTATCCCTAGGGTTACATATATAGCATGCTCACATTTTCTCATAACAGTGAGTATATATGTATCTAACATGTATTTTATGTAAACCCATTAAATAGTAAAAATATTTATATATTGTTTTAGTATCCTCCAATACCTCAAATCCAGTTCTCTTTGTATATATACTTGGTTTCATTTTGGTATTGGATGTTCTTGATATTTGTGTGGAATAAAATTGTCCATTTGCATGAATTTTTCACAAGATAACACTAAGGGATTATGTTATGAATGACAAATTATTATGATAATTTTTAGAGAGTCAAATTAAATGTATATATACATGATATGTTTTATATATAACATGTTTTCAGTGTAAGTCCACAATCCATATTCAGCAACACTAATAGCACAGAGGGTAATTTTCTAATCCAAGTAACAACAGTAGATGAAGTAATGAACGTCATTAACTGGCAGTAAGTCTAATACTCCGTTTGGTAGGATGGAAGAAAATTGGATGGAAGAGAGAGAAGAAGAGATGAATGAGACATCCCTAAGGAAGAGATTATGTACTTCCCTCTTTTTGTTTGGTTGGATGGAGGAGAAGAGAATAAGATAATACCTTATTTTGTTTGTTAGGAGAGAATGAAATAGAAATGGCTAATTATAAGGAAAATTTTGTAATATAAAAACAGTTATAATAACATTGTCTTTCTTCCTTCGTGTCTTCTGTACATATTTGGAGGAAAGAAAATTTGTGAATGAGGAAGGATGACTCATCCATCCTTTTTTCTCTTCTCTCCTTGCCTTCTCTCTACCAAATGAAGGAAGTTTATTTCTTCTTTCCTGTCTTCCATCCACCCCTCTTCCTTTCTTCCTACCAAACGGAGCATAAGTTATTTCTAATCAACAGAGTTCTAATTGGGATAATCTAACATATATAACATTATAAATGCTACGGGAGACTATGGTGACTTTTGCATTTATTTTAAACTATTATACATTCAGCAAAAAGGTAAGGAGAGATTCACTTGCCTGAAAATTCCTGAAAAGAATCCCTTTGGCGTTTATCTATATATTTATTACTCTATTTATCCGTCAATTGCCGTTGGGAGTATTTTAATTTTTTTATTACTCTTTTCTTCTCAACTACCCATTTATATATATATATATATATATATAAATGTATGTATGTATAATACATATATTATATAAAAGTCTCTGAGAATTCTTAATTCTATGGAGGGTTTTATCCACCACAAACAAAGACCAAAACATGTGTTGGATTCAAAGCTGGTGTTAAAGAGTAACATTCTGGAGCTACAAAGATGGTTATTAAATCATTAGCAGAAAAAAAAAAAAAAACAAAAAAACAAAAAACAGAAAACAAACCTGCCTTTGAAAATTTTCATGAAAGGACATCAATATAATACATTAATTATATAAAATTCACGGATCCATATAATTAATTGGACGATACTTGCCTACTCACTGGTGAGTGGGGCATTTTTACTTACCACCGATGTGGTACAAAAATAAGGTGACAGGTGTTTCTCCAATTTAAATAAATGAAAATAAAAGTTTTAAAAGCGTATTTAGGTTAACCCAATGACAAACTAAATCCAAATTAAATCCTAATTCTCTGTTCCTCCCCCCCCCTCTCTCGCTCTCTCTCTCTCTCTCTCTCTCTCATGCTGTTATTATATCTATCTTTCACTTTAATCCTTTTCCCATACTGTGTTATATATCTATCTTCTCATCCCTAACTTCTACCCATCTTTTTCTATATTCTCTGCACTCAATGGACAGAAATGTACTTTGGACCGTGTAAGTACAGAGGGATGAAGGGCAAACTCAACAATACACTGTCTGCAACCACAAAATCTATTTTCTATTTTTTGAAACCTAGATCAGGCCAGAGTGCAAGACCCATTTGTTCTTTATATCTCCTTCTTATCTTACTTTCTCTCTCTAAAATCAAATAAAACCATTTGAAGATTAATGACCAGTGATTGCCCATATTAGCATTAATTCAGTGTTTTAGAAAGAGACAAAACTAAATGATTGATGAAGATATTTTCAAGAGATTTTGTATGATTGGTAATGCTATTTTTCGTGATGGACACTTCTGGATTTATAACCGTGGCAAAATTGCCCGGAAATGTGGAGGTGGTCGGAAATAATAAAAGTTTGGGTCTTTTGAGGTGGTTCTTCGTCTAGGGCTTGGGGAGGGGGAAGAGAATTACGGATTTAAATTTGGATCCGTATTGTTATTGTGTATAACCCGGTATCCTTTCAAATATTTTATTTAAATTGCAGAGACACGTGTCACCTCATTTTTATGCCACGTCGGTGGTAAGAACTTCCTACTCACTGGTGAGTAAGCAAGTATTGTCCTAATTAATTTATATAAAAGTCCCAATTGCCGTTGGGAGTGACTTATGTATAATTAATGTATTTTATATATATGGGTAGTTGGGAAGATAAGAGTTTCAAAAAATTTAAAATACTCCCAACAGCAATTGACGGATAAGTAGAGTTCTAATATATATATATAAAAAGAAATTCAAATTTTGAAGTGGGAAACGTGGTGTCTGAAATGCATGTTTGACACATTTAGAAGATTTTTATGTAGCATAGTTTGCTTTCTACTGATTGCCATTGGCTACTCACTATTTTCCCAATATTTCCCAACTAACTAACAATTTAAGTCTCCCATTGGCACTGTGTCATACTGAAAGTTCTGATTTGTTGTTTTGATCAAATTGTGTTAGTCATAAAATTTAAATGTTGATTATATTTATTTGGTATATAATATTGTGCACCCAATAGGCATATACTCATGCAAATTTTTTTCGTGTGAAGTCAATAAAAAATTATGAAGAATTGTGTATTATTTTCGGCAATGATCAAGGTCTAGTGACTTCTGATATTGGTGCCGAAGCTGATATTGCTTTGGTGTCTGACAACGAGGGTATGGAGACTGCAATTGTGTCTGTAACTCAGAATGATGACAAGCAGGCAAAAAATTTGAGATGGACAGAAGAAATGGATCGTTGCCTTGGTAAAGTTCTAGTTAAAGAAGTTCAAAAGGGGCATAAAGTGGATAATGTTATACAGACTGAGGCATACAACACAGCTGTTGCAGCGTTAAACAAAATGTTCAGGCCTGATATAACCAAAGACCATATTAAGAATCGGCTTAAAACATGGAAGAAACAGTACGTGATTTTGAAGGAACTCCTTTCTCATACTGGATTCAGATGGGATGAAACACAAAATAAGATGATTGGCGATGATTCAGACTGGAATGACTACATCAAGGTATGTAACTTGTTATGTTTCGTCTTTTTTTTTTTTTTTTAATAACTTTAAGAGTTTAAATACCAAAATAAAAATAAATTTGGCTCATTTTTTTATTTTTATTTCTTCATACTATCAACACACAACTTTATCATATAAATTATGCTGTTGTATACTTGATATTTTACAGGGAATAATTTCTAAGATTGTCATTTTTCCAATTAACCAACTAGGTTCCATCGATTGACTAATATTCTCTAATCTTTACTAATTAGTGATATTATGCATTTTATTGTGTACTATTTACCATAACAATGTTTCATTTACATTTCAAATTCATTAGATTCCGGATTTCCTGTGCAAAACATCACATAATTAAAATAGAGGTCATAGAATGCCTATAATTTAGTATAAAATCCTCTATGACTTGAGAAGTAATTGCAAAAGGGACAATACTTGGGTCCAACCTAAGTTGGTTGAAGTTCATCTAATCTGGCTACGTGGACAAGACACGTGTCAAAAAAAATAAAAATAAAATTAAGTTGGGTATTATCCAACTATTCGGGTTTGACCCGTTACTAAAACATTTTTAAAGGGACCAAAATATCCCTATCTTCTACCTCTTCATTCTCTCTCCAATCTGCGCCTCCTTCCTCCTCTGACCTGTAGCCGCAACTATGCTCAAAAGCCTAATCTTCATATATAGACACACACATACACACAGCTGTACGCACACAGGCAGGCATATATAGCACCGAGAGAAGAGAAGAACCCAGAATTTGTTCATACCCTAATTTTCTCTGGATTGAATTCAGAAACCCTATTTTTTTTTTAATTCAGGCTTTGTTCCATTCTCTGCAACATCAATAATTCCATCAAACACACTGAAGCCAATTTCGCACCCAAACACAACCAACACCAATTACCACCACTGCTCACCCACCAAACACAACCTCATCACCAATTATAAACAAGACCAAATTAATCCAAGATCGTACCCAAATCAACGTTCCTGTTCGCCCAAATCAGAGCTCACCTTCACCCAAATTAGAGCTCCTCTGCCAATTACAAACCCAAACACAACCATATCACTAATTACCGCCAATAACTCCCTCATTGAAGGGATACCCATCACCGCCGCGGCGGATAGCACCTTGGGTCAGCGACTTCATTGGGCCGGTGATGTCAACGGCTTTGATATGATTTTCGGTATACTCGACAAAAAACTCTACCGACTCACCTTCCACAAGACTGAAAAAGCCCCCATCTCGGATCGAGGACCTGTAGACCACGAGATCGTCGTTGCCAACACTCGGAGCGATGAACCCAAAACCAGTCACATGATTGAATCGCTTCACAGTTTGTTCATCCCTTGCCCTTACGGTTCTTCCCTCTCCTTCACCTTGCTTAGCCAACAGCCCTGGAGGGGTTTCCTTCACAACACACTCAGATTCCACTGAATTAGACAAGCCACCAGTAGAGAGAGAAAGAAGAGGGAGAAGATAAGGGATATTTTGGTCCCTTTAAAAATGTTAGTAACGGGTCAAACCCAAATAGTTGGGTAATACCCAACTTAATTTTAATTTTATTTTTGGACACGTGTCTTACATTGATTGGTCCACGTAATCAGGTTGGATGAATTTCATCCAACTGTGTCGGACCCAAGTATTGTCCTTGCAAAAGGGACAAGCCACGTGGGGAGCATTATCATTAACTTTTACCTTCCTACTTTCTGGTAGATCCATGTGATGACAATGGTACTGCTCAATTAGGTCAGCTGCTCTGCCTCTACAATATGGGATGGAACAGGATTTCCATAGTGAGTAGGGTTGGGAAAGGGATTGAAATTGTCAACATGATCAAGGTTTATGATAGATTAGAAGTTTGGTTGTACCACCTCACTCTATCCCAGTTAAAGTTGCAAATGAAATAAGCTGTTTGCGACAAACTTGGCCTGGCTTGGCAATGTGCTCAATTAAACTCGGTTCACTTAATGAACACTCTGCGACAAGCCCAATCCCATCTTTAAGGGTATTCTCACTAACAAGCTGAGCTTGAACAGAATGAGCTTGACTTGTCTAGGTTCATGAATATGGGCAAAACTCATCTTTTTCCTTGTCAGAGTTTTGCTCAACTCAATTTCTTACACGTCTATGTTTTGCAAAATGTTGGATATAATAAAAACGATTTTAATAAATTAAACTTGTGGTTTTCTCTTTCTTTATACTATCTCTGCCTCGCCTTTGAACTTCCTCTACCTTCACATCGTCTTCCAGTTCTTGTTTTTATGGAAAACACAAAAACATTTCTTTACTGTAATTTGCTTTTTACTTCTCTCATGCCATAACAACTTTAGATATATTTTTATTTCTTGTTCCATATACCATGACAAATTTGGATAAGAGCAAAAAATATTATCTCAGACAAGCTCACCAAGAAACTCTCCTTGTTGAGAAAGAAGTCATCAAAAGCGAAAAGGTAAGATGAGCAATTTGAGATATCTATTGGGAATAACCAACAGAACAATTAGGTTCTCTTTTTTCTTGTTTTCTACTTTTCGTTTCCTTCTTGTTTGATATAGTTTTAAAGTGTTAAAACATAAAATCTGAAATATGCATTTTTGATAATTAGTTTTGAAAAAAAAAAAAATTCATGTTTTCAAGAAACTCTAAAAGAAGATTTCCGTGGGTTACTGAGAACTTTGAAATTTCAATCTTGAGAACCCAAGTTTTGGAGTCATTCAATAAAACTTAATCTTAAAGATTGAAAGTGTCGGATTAGTAGCGTGATTAGTTCATGACATGGAAACTTCACAAAATTTGCACTCAATAATAGCTAATAATAACACTAAGTATCAAAAAGAATCTAACTAGTTCTCATACCCCCGGAATTTTATAAAATTAAAAGACATCAAAACCATTAAACTGTGCTATTTATCATTTTATAATAATTTATTCTATTACCAAAAATGAAATCAATCCTTCCTGTCAACATAGCACAATTTCATAAATGCCATATTACTTGGTCTGTAAGTCCAATCACCAATATTTGTAATTTTGTACCTTTAATGTTCCAGGCATTATTGGATAGAGTTTGATTGGCTTCAATTGCATATCACTTCATGGAGGGCAATGAATTTTCAAGATGCAAAAATGCTCTACTAGCAGTAGCAGCTCATAAAAATAGAACAGGATCAGAGTATAATATTGAGTCATTAGCACAAGTATTTTCAAGGGATCTCATGAAGTGATTCTAATAGAAAATGGTTCTTTAGATATATAGATATATGGATATTCAAACCAAGAACACAAAAAATAATTACTTACATAGAAGAGCTTTACACATCTGTGCCCTAGATCTTAATAGATCCGAACAAATCTGAAGGCTAAACAGACAGAAGGATGGGGAACGAGAGAGTGGCACTTGTGTAACGTCTTCACCAGCATTTGGTATCATCTTTAAAAATTATGTCAAAATATGACAGCATTTTTGCATTCATATCCAAATATTGCTGGAAAGACAATAAATATTTAGTACTAGCCTGCGGCGCATGCCATCAAGAACTAGCCCCTCTTTTTTTCTCATTCTTGTACTTTGATTCTTTTTATACCATTATGGTTATTGTTTGCAAAGTAGCGCAATTCTTTTATTTAAAAGCATATGTATTTGTAGTTAGGACACTGGATTAAGTTGAATGAGAAAATGAGATTCATGAAGCAGACTTGAAAAATCTTGGACAAGGTTTTGTTGGTAGTTACATATATCCCATGAGAGTAACTTTTATATTTTCTTGTCGAGTTGTGCTTGTGCATATTGCACTGCTATAAAAAATAAAAAATAAAATAAAGGAGGAAAAATAGTAAGGTAACAACAGTCCGTTTGATATCATTTTTTTGGTTCACTTGGTAAAATGATCCTTTGACTCAATCAATTAGACTTCTGGAATTTAAGTTTGAAATTTAAATTCTAAAATTTGAATGCATGTCAAATATTACTTAAACAAAGACAAAAACAAAAAAATGGAAGAAGAAGAAGAAGAAGAAAGAAAAGAAAAGAAAAACAGCAGCGGTTCGGTTGAATATTGCACAAATTTAGTAATGTTTGACTCATAAAATTAAGGTTTTTTGAATGATGGAGCTCTCAATGGATGAATTCATCGTTCATCATTTTTATTTTATATGTTATTTATTCGTTTGTTGTTGTATACACTCTTTTCTAAATCTGAGATTTGAAGACACAATTTTCCAAAAAAGAATCAAGTTTAGATTCAATATATTTCTTTCCTCAATTTGAGTCTGATTATTCGACATTTTAAATTGGAAGCTCTTTATACTCTAAAGAAATCGTATTTTCATCTCAGACACACCATGAGGCCCATCTTTTTCGAGGAAGGGTTGTTGAGAACTATGATCATTTGTGCATTATCTTTGGCAACCATTATGCAAATGCTAGCAATTCAAGAACTGCTGATGATGTAGTCCACACCTTGGCCTGTGATTCTGAGGGTGTGGAAGCTATTAAGGGCCCGTTTGGCATGCGTTTTAATTTAGGCGTTTTGTTTTTTGCTAAAACAGAAATAGCGTTTTTACTATTAGAGTGTTTTGGCAAAAATCGGAAGCACGTTTGGGAACGATGTTTTGCTGTAGAAATGTCGGAAACAAAAATATGCAAAACACGTTTGGTAAGTCATGCGTTTCAAGAATTTTAAAAACAAAACATGTTTGGTAACTCCAACTGTTGTAAACAAAATAAAACAGAAATAAAAAATATGTTTGGTTATCATTGTTTTTAATTTATTTTTATAAATTTTAAATTTATTTATAAATTTATTTCTATATAAATAGTCTATATATTTTTAATAAATTTATTGAAATTTGAACACACAAACATATATATATATATATAACCAAAGTGTAATTACAGAAGCAACTGCTTTAGCGAAAATGTAGAATGTTAGTTCTAATAATTGAACAAATAATTTCAACCATTTTGCATGTTATCTTGATCTGAAACTGCACTTCAAGTTATTTGAAATTTCTTAGTATAGTTTGTTCCTTTGGTGATGATTGTCCATAGGTTTGTATTTCATTCATTTTGCTCATTTTTCGCATTAGCGAAAGAAGAAAAAAAAATACAACACAGCTCTGATAATAATTTTCGACTCTTGTAAGTCTGCACTGGTGGGAATTTAACTCCAAAATACAGATTTTTGCCTTCTCTTTTGTAAAAAAATGTAAACCCCCACCAAATTATATATATATTAATTTTTGCAATAACCTATTTACAAGTTATTTGCAATAACTTACTTCAAATTTATTATCATTATACCTGTATAGTCCAATTCAATATTAAAAATAAATAATCTCTAGTCACATTTTATTATACTACATGAGAGTCAACATTTGTAAAAAAATTAGCAATAACCTATTTACAAGTTCTTTGCAATAACCTACTTCAATTTTATTATCATTATACCTGTATAGTCCAACTCAATATTAAAAATAAATAATCTCTAGTCACATTTTATTATACTACATGAGAGTCAACATTTGTAAAAAAAATTTGCAATAACCTATTTACAAGTTATTTGCAATAACCTGCTTCATTTTGATTATCCTGATACCTGTATAGTCCAACACAACATTAAAATAAAAACAAACTCAATTGAAAGCATAATTGAAATAGAGTGTATAACATTTACAAGTCCTGAAATATTCAACCAACAAATTAAACACGTTTAAGTTGTACATAAAATGTTTGGAACAAAGCATTAACAATACGTAGTTGTCACTAAAAATTAATAAGAAGTTCATAAAGTGGATAACAATGGCAACGACACATCATCTTCATAACAGCACATGTGGCCTTCAAGAGAGCATCAACACACTTCATATCTGCACTAATAGCATTTAAGTTGAATTATATATCTGCAAAAAATATTTATATTACATATATATATTGCAAGCTCACAATAGCAACAAGTATATTACATATAAAAGAAAAAATATACCATCACCTTCAGAAGGATCAAGAATGCTGAAGAGAATTCCAAATCTGATCAGCAATAGTATTACGCAATTGATCCATTTCTCGAAGCTGAGCCGAAGGCACATGCTCAGCAATCTCATCATCTTCACCATCACTTTGAGGATGATCATTACCATCAAATATGTCATCAGGCTGATGCTGATTTTTGATAAAATTATGTAATGTGCAACAAGCCATTACAATCAATACTTGTGTTGAAAACTTATAAGGAGACATTGCCCTCAAAATAGCGAATCTCATCTTCAATAACCCAAAGCATCGCTCAATTATATTTCTCAAAGATGAATGCCTATGATTGAACACTTCCTCCCGACCACGAGGTTGTCTAGTCCTACGGTATTCCTGAAAGTGATAAGTATGACCTCGAAATGGGGCCAAATAACTAGGCTTATTGGCATACTCTGAGTCCACCAAATAATACTTACCTGCCATGTTTAGAATACATAAATATATATACAGTATGATAAACTAACCATATATAAAGTGAATTTATAAAAAAATATTACCTGCTGGTGGAGCTGGAAAGTTCATTGCCTCATTTTCAGTACACTCATTTAGGATTCTCGAATCATTAGCTGAGCCTTCCCACCCAGCTAGCACATATGTGAACCTCATGTCAAAGTCACATACAGCCATTACATTTTGTGTGGTATAACCCTTTCTACCACGAAATGGAAGTTGTGTACTTGCTGGCAGAGTTGCAGGAATGTGGGTTCCATCTATAGCTCCCACACAATGCCTGAAGTAAGGGTAAAACCTAGAAGACTCTCTAATCTTATTCGGAATCACAGAAAAATTAGGAGGGGTAATGATATGGGTGCCCAACTGACATACTGCATGCAACACGGCATGGAAGTGTCTAGAAATTGTTTCAGTGGAGTGTTGAAATCTCTCTGCTAAAACACGATTCCTTTGATTATGAGATAAAGTGAGCAAAAAGATTGCCACTTGTTCATAAACAGTTAAAAATTTAGAATCCTTCAGCCCTATACCTTTCAGGGTACTACACAATATTCTAAAAACTTCAGGGTACATCCTAAAATTTTCATAGCATCTTTCTCTATGGCCGTTTAAAATCTCCATAACATATGTTTCCCCTTGTAAAATGGAATCCCTACAACGCTTCTTTTGATAGAAGTTCTGCTCTTCTAAAAGAGCAGCAAATATTAAGACACTCTCATTATCCTCCTCATCGTCAGATAATTGAATTATTCTTCTTATATTGTTCCACACATCCATTGCCCTATTTAAAGATTTAATACAAGCAAAGCATTTAAATTAATAAGCAAATCAATTAAATAATAAACAAAGCATTTAAATTAATAAGCAAATCAATTAAATAATAAACAAAACATTTAAATAATAAAACAAACATTTAAATAATGGTATTAAAGTATTTGAGTACTAACAGGCATCCAAGAAATAAAAGTATTTAAGTTATTATAGCCATCCAAATGTGAGATAATAAAAGTATTTAAGTTATTACAGCAATCCAGATGTGAGATAATAAAAATATTTCAGTTATTACATTAATCCAAATGTGAGATAATAAAAGTATTTAAGTTATTACAGTTATCCAAATGTGAGATAATAAAAATATTTAAGTTATTACAGTCATCCAAATGTGAGATAATAAAAGTATTTAAGTTATTACAGTCATCCAAATGTGAGATAGTAATAAGTTAAACGATGACACAAAACACAATCATCCATAAAGAAAAACTCAAACATTCAGTGCCCAACCAATTCTTACATCCTCAGGTGCCGAAAGAAAAAATTTCTGCCACTTCTCAGAATCATGTAATAACTTCGATACCTTAGCGAATTGGGTCATCTCAATTCCAGGTATTTTTTGTAAAAGGAGCATGGAGGCGTCAAACATTTCATAATCTCTATCCTTTTTTGAGGGAGAGAGAACTTCATCATCTCCTTTCTCACATGAAGATACACGAGTAGAAGTAGAATATGCTTTAGCTCCTTTCTCTATTGCAGCTTCCATTCTCTCAGCTCTCCTCTCAGAATTCTCATTCATGTTTGACAAAAGTGCAGCTATACCAGGAGATAAAGCATCTCTTTTGGCTTTCTTACCTTTACGTAAAGGTGGGGGACTGACCTCACAACCCTCTTCCTCATCATCGTCATCATTGGGAGTGGGCAAAATGATTGTGGGTGGTGCTGTAGTGGATGGGTGGGCATGCTGTGGCGACCTTGTGGGCGGGTGTGTGTGAGCGTGTGCAGGGGGCACCAGTAGGCTACCACACTGGGAGAGCTACAGGTGCACAATCCCACATCGTCTGGGTGTGGATGGGGCAAGTGTTATATGTAGATTTAATACCCTTCTATGACACAACGCGTTTTAAAGCCATGATGGCCGTGAACCCATCAGAACTCTGTAGTTAAGCGTGCTTAACTTGGAGTAGTACCAGGATGGGTGACCCCCTGGGAAGTCTCTGGTTTGGGTGAGCCAAAAGCGGACAATATTGTGTCTGGCCAGGGTGAGGGTTGTTACAAATGGTATCAGAGCCTGACCCAGCCGGAAGTGTGGCCAACGAGGACGTTGGGCCCTAAAGGGGGGGTGATTGTGGCGACCTTGTGGGCGGGTGTGTGTGAGCGTGTGCAGGGGGCACCAGTAGGCTACCACACTGGGCGAGCTACAGGTGCACAATCCCACATCGTCTGGGTGTGGATGGGGCAAGTGCTATATGTAGATTCAATACCCTTCTATGACACAACGCGTTTTAAAGCCATGATGGCCGTGAACCCATCAGAACTCTGTAGTTAAGCGTGCTTAACTTGGAGTAGTACCAGGATGGGTGACCCCCTAGGAAGTCTCTGGTTTGGGTGAGCCAAAAGCGGACAATATTGTGTCTGCCAGGGTGAGGGTCGTTACACATGCATCCCTCTTGCATATGTGCCCCCAAATATAGTCAACATCTTGTCAAAATGCTTACATCCATACTTTTTATACTTATTTGCATTCGTAACAACCTACAAATTTTGTTACAATATTAACCACATAACCAATAATATACAAGATTTTATTATATATTTATGACTAATAATTAAATTACTAACCTTGCACAACCTGTCCCATCTCTCTTCCTCAACTATAACCATGCCCGTCTCATGGTTATATCACACGCCAGTCTCCGATAATAATTTCTTAAACTCAGTATAAATTTTCCTTAAACCATTAAACTTATTCCGAAGTTGGGTTAAACCAAATTTTCTCCCCGTGTGAACATTCATTTGTTTGACTAAATTATTCCAACTATTTTTACTAAATGTTGTGCCACTACGATTATTAGCCTTAACTTCTTCCACCATAATATTCACGAATTTTTCAATGAGTGACTCATCCCATAACAATTTTCCATCGTTCGTAACTTCAGTCACTTCTTCAATTGTGAGAGAATCACTGCATTGTTCCACATTCTCAACATTCATATCCATCTAACATATTAATAACAACACAATAATTAATAACAAAAAAAAAATTAATAGTACACATACGTGAGAGGAGAAAGGAAGCACTCTTACTCACAAAATTTCACTAATAATTTTGGGTGAGATTTGTCCAAACTCAAAGGAGTTTCAATGATATTGTAATCCAAACTTAGGGGTGTATGTGAAATTCGCCCTAAAATGTTAGTACTTTGACATTTGAGACAGGTTTGTCATGCATGTCACTGTAGTAAACAAACAAGTAGTATTAAAGAATGATCAATTGATAGGTTAAACCACAGAAGCCTCTGCTTTCTTTGGAGATTGGTATTTCCCAAAATAATATGTTCTTCCAAACTACAGGGAATTATATAAATTATGTGTGTTGCATTCAACCATTTTATGAAATATAGGTCAAACAAAAGAATGAAATTGACATTTCAAAGAACCTTTTTCTAATAGAAGAAAAGTAACTTTGTCCAAGTCAAAAACAAGTCTGTTATTCTACCACAGACACTATTACCCACAATATAATCATTTGTACATGTTAAAATTTGTATGTAAAGGTTAGGGAGTACAAATCTGTTCAAACTCTTTTCCTTCATTGCATGGGAATCAATTAGATGTTTCTAAGGAACAAGACACCTAGTGAGAGTAATATTAAAACAGTCAATTTCCACTTCATAGGAAACTTAAAGGATGTTTCCCCTTCCAACGAATTGACTGAGATTCTTCCGAGTAAAAAGGTTTGTTCCTAGCACAAGTAGGTACGCTCACTAATTTGCACGCCACATTTTGGCATTATAACTAATCTCACATTTCTATGTTCACCATTTACCACGTCCATATGTGCACATTTCTGTCAATAACAAATGGAAGAGGACTTTCTTCAAACAGTTAAAGATCCAAGAAGACTATGATGTGTTTCCATTAATAAGGGCAGCTGATGATGTGATCAGATTGTGTGATTGTTTATTGGTCTAGAGTCATTTATATAAGTCTTAAGTCTGTCTTTATTTCATGTTTAGGATACTATTGTCATTTTAGTTTTTATTTTATAAGTCATGTGCCTTTTTAAGCGAGTCATGTGCCTTTTTAAGCGAGTCATGTGACCACTTAAGCACTATTTTGTCATTTTAGCGTCTTTATTTTGCTGGATAGAATTCTAGCTATTAGATTATATTTATACGAAGGGCTAGGATTAATTCCTTGCTAGGGCATCCCTTGTGTCTTATAAAAGGTTGTTCCAAGTTGTATTCAGCAGCTTTTTGACGTATTATCAATATTTTCAGTCTTCTTTAGCAGCCTTTTACCTCTCCCTTTCTTTGGGATTGAGTTATGGGTGTTTAAGCTATTTTCTAGCTTGAATTAGCTCTCTGTTTTCCCTTCTTCAGATTTATTTGTTTTCTTTCATAGCTGATTGCATTAGTTAGTTATTTGGAGGGAGAATACTCCATTAGGTGGATGGTGCTTGGAACAAGAATTTATTTTGAAAATGTACCATAGGCTCTCTAGTGGTAACAAGCAGTCCTTTCCTTTGAAAGTAATATGGGAACAAAGGCACCCTTAAACGTAGCTTTCTTTGCACACAAAACAACGTTAGAAGCCATCTTGTCAATTGATATTCAAGAAAGAGCGATCTAAGTCATTAGTGATTGGTGTTGTATGTGTAAGAAAGAGTGGTCATACTCATCTTGTTTGGAATTAGTATAGACTAAGCGAGAAATTGGTGATGACATGCTGGTCAGTTGGAAAGGATGTTCCATTCAAGGGATCCTAAGGAGTTTTTGAATCACTAGATGAAGTTCCAATCATTATATAATTTTCTTTTTCGAAAGAATTGTGCTTTCGTTATTCTACCAGCTTAATAAGGAGATAGCTTTATTTGTAGATTCCTATCATTCTAGGATTTTCGTTTTCATAGAATTTTTATCCTACTTATCAAAAAGAAAGCAACATTATAAGAAAATATCTGTGTAATACCCCGATATTTTAAAAAGGATTTATTAATTAAATTAAATTATATTATATTATTATTATTATTATTATTTTTAAGTGATTTGTTTTATTTAATTAGGTGCTTGATAGTTGTGATTTGTTTTATTTAATTAAGTGCGTAGGTAAATTGTATTGTTTTCATTAAATTATATATTTTGTAATTTTATTTGTTAAATTTATATGGTGTTTGATTTGTGGAATGCTAGTTAGTGAAGTGTTTATTTGATTTGCGTTATTTTATGTTGGTGTAACTTTATTGTTAATTATTGGTAGCTATTAAATTTAATTTCATTATTTTAGGTATTTAAGTTATTTGGATTGGGATTAAAGGAAGTTGGACCAACGGATGTGGTATTGGGCTTGAAGGAAGCCTTGTTGGGTTAATTGGTAAAGGCCCGTGGTTGGGAGGATATTTAATAATTATCTTTGCATAATTATACCTATATAATTACATGTGTATATTAATTCATTATTAAATCATGAGGAGGGATATATATGTCAATATAATTATATATTGATATATATAGGTATATATAATCTATTTATACTAATGGTTATATATGGAAGGTAATATATATATATATATATATTTATTTATTTATTTATATTAAAATATATGTATGTATATATATTATTTAAAAGATAAATATTATTTATTTTATATGATAATAATCCTAATGGGAAAAGGATGTAGGTTTTTGGATGTGTATAAATAGACACATAAGACTTTAGGGTTATGAGTTTTTCCACGTTAGAAAAATAAGAGAATTAAAGAGAGAAGAAGAAGGGCTAACGAAAAGGAGGCCGGATCAAAGAACGTAAGAGGAGACCGGATTTGGAAAAGAAAAGGCAAGTTCTTTTCTACTTCACCTCTTAGGGCTCATAAGTCTATCACCTTCATTATCAAAATTATAGTTTTATTTTATTTTGTGGAATCAAAATAAATTAGTAATCAGATTATTGGGATCACATTTATTGTTGGCATATATGTAGCTTTAATCCTTTATATACATGTATGTGCTATTAGGATTTTCTAATTTTAATTTCTGAAATTTTTAAAGGTTGATTTAATGATGGGTAGCATGATTAGTTATATTATATGGTGGTTAAATTATTATATATGTTAATGTTGGCCTTAAAATATTACATATAGTATTTGAGTGCTTCTGAAATTTTCTGGATATTTTATACATATGATTCGTATTCTTTGTTTTAGTTTTTTTTTCCCTTTGATAAAATTGTTTGTAAAATATATACACTATTATGTATAATTTTTGGTTATATATATATATATATATATATATATGTATATATACTGGCAACATACAAATCGGCGCATGCAAAAAAAGGGGTTGGATTTGGTGCAGCGCAACACACAGTCTTTCTTGTGCGCCCAAATCAGGACCATCATTTGGTCCTGATAACAAGAGAATAATCCAATGTGGATGATTACATGAGAAACGGTTGCACTCGCTAGGTTGGGCCGTTAGATGAAGATAATGGGTGTAGGATGATTCAGTGTGTTGCGGTTGTATAAAATTTGTGTGCGCATTAAATCTGGACCATAGATGTGGTCCAGTCAACAGGAAAATGATCCAGTGCAAGCAAATACACTAGAACGCAGAAGGCTGGCCAATAGGAACAAGCCACACACGCGCCGAGAGTGGCTCAGGCGCGTGAGGGCACGTGCAGGCGCGTGGACGCGCCTGCCGGTAAGGGGAAGCGCGTGAAGGCGCGTGGGAGTAGTCTAGGGGTATGTGGTGGCGCGTGGAGGCGCGTGGGGATGCGTGTGAGGTCCTGGAAAGTTGCTTGAGACTCCGGTGAATTTCCAGTATTTATCTTAAGCGTGTTAGGGTTAAAATTAATCATTAGAGGGTGTGTTCTTGATGTTCTGAGAGCCTCAGAGTGTTACTAAGATACCTAGTAGCATTTAGTGGTATAAATACACTTAAATAAATATTTTTGCAATGAAAGGAGGTGTATATATGTATATATATATGTAGATATGATTTTAAATAGTCAACGATTGGTATGGAATGTGTGATACACACATATATATATATATATATATTATAAAATATATGTGTATATATATTATTTAAGATTATTAAATATTATAAATCTTGTTTGGTATGACTTGATTCGTGGATGGTATGGTTGATTTAAAATCGTAATAGATACACGATTATTAAATTAAGGACATGCTTATTATATGCATGTGAAGTCTATAAGTTTAAAGTTAGTACATGGTTGAATTGTAGGCATGGGTGAGTTGCCAAAGGTTTTGATATACTGCCTTATTGGTTATGACTAAATTTCATATATGGGAAGTATGGTTGAATTGCTAATTAATTGCAAAAGTAAATATACGGAAGGAAGCATGGTTGAATTGCTAATATATAAATAAATATATTTATAAAAGGCATGGTTGATTTGCCGGTGCATATTTAAATTGCTATATGTTTAGATGACTAAATTACTGTTTAGGATGGAGTTAAGGTGAGTGGGGTTTACTTTATGAGAATATTATAAAAGGGGGGGCTTGGTCTAGGTATGTCTGATAATTAATTATTGGTGAGTGGTTTTGACAATTTAATGCCCTATTAACTGGTAGGATTCTTGCACTATATATATAAGTATTTATATATATTTGTAGCATCGTATATTAAAGTTAAAGCTTAATTAGGGATGGTTTTGATAAAGATGATCTGTTTATTGGTTTTCAGAGGCTTGGTAGAGAGAACTTGCTTGTAGGGTTTAACCCGCGATTTATTTTTCAGGTTGTAGAAGGTCAAGTCTCAAGGTTGAGGATCCGCAGCTGGAGGACTTATCCATTCCTTCAATTTACTTAAAAGTAGGATATTAGTTTTGTTTCAGTTGATATTAGTACTTATTTGGTTGAAATTCTAAATAGTAACTTTTGGTTAAGGGGTCCTTGCGTTACGGGATTCCCGAGTTGTAACCATTTTGAAGTTATTAATGGATTTACTATTAATTGGATTTCTTCAGCGTTTTATTTTATTCTTTATTTCATTTTGTACTCCGTGCTTGTTTAAATACTTTAATTGGTTTGATATCCCCTGATTTTGTGCGCGGACTTGATCAACCCGTGTTCCGAAATTAGGGGGTATTACACTTGGTATCAGAGCACTCCAGGTTCAAGTGTCCCTAGGGTGTCTTTCGTTATGTGAATTCCGCTTTGTGTACTCGTTTCTTCAGAGCTTAAGTTTAGGATACATTGTATTCCTTTACGGTCCGTTAAAATCATACTGATGTCTGTCGTTCTATGTTAACAGCATGGTTAACACTGGAAGAGGACAGAATCTGAACCGTCGACAGAGGAGAGCTGCACGTAGGCAGCAAGAACACCTGCAACGTCAGCAAATGGAGGAAGAGCAGCAACGACTTGGGTTTCAGGATGAGGGTCAGCTTCAGGAGGAGCAAGAGGAAGTTCAGGCTCCGGCTCAGGGCAGGGATCCAGAGTATCCTCCTCACATCAATGACCTCATTGCTCGGGCTATAGAAGCTGGGGTAGCAGCTGTACTTCGGAATCAGCCTCAGGTACAGCCGGCACCGGTACCAGCACCGGTTGTTCAGACTGATACTTGGGAGAAGGCCAGGAGTTCTTTCACAAAAGGGAGTCCACCTGAGTTCACGGGCTCCAAGGATAAGAGAGCAGCTCACCAGTGGAAACAGGACATTGAGCGACATCTTCGCTTGGTTCAGTGCACGGAGGTTCAGAAGCAGATGCTTGCTACCTTCAAGCTAGTTGGGGATGCACTGCAGTGGTGGGAGTCAGTTACCACCATAGAGGAGAGGATGGCATTGACTTATGATGAGTTCAGTGCACGCTTTGAAGAAAAGTATTTCCCTTATGCAGTTAGGGCAGCCATGAAGACTGAGTTTCTTAATCTGCAGCAAGGGAACATGACAGTGGCGGAGTATGAACAGCAGTTCACACCCTTATCTCTCTTTGCACCGGAGG
Source organism: Cornus florida (assembly GCF_030987335.1). Classification (NCBI taxonomy): domain Eukaryota; kingdom Viridiplantae; phylum Streptophyta; class Magnoliopsida; order Cornales; family Cornaceae; genus Cornus; species Cornus florida. Next base: position 53,383,030 of record NW_026775576.1, read on the forward strand.
AGGTGGATACAGAGGAGAAGAAGCGCAACAGTTTTGTCAAGGGACTGATGTGGTCTATCAAGAGAGCTATTACTGGTAGTCCAGCCTACATTACTTATGCTCAAGTGGTGGACGCAGCTTTGCAGCTTTATCAGCTGAATGAGGATTTCAGACAGACTAGGGCTGAGAAGCGGGGTAGCAAAGACTTTGCTAATCAGCCAGCTGCGAAAGTGAATGATAATGGGAACCGACAGAATGACAAGGGTAGATTCCAGGGCCAGCAGCCTTGGAAGAAGCACAAGGGTAATTCAGAAGTTCAGAGAGAGGGAGTTTCCACTCAGCAGACTGGAGCACCTCAGACTGGATTGGGACAGCTACAGGGTAATCACCAGGAGGGGCAGTCAAGTATATTTAGGGGTCATTGCTATAAGTGTGGAGATTATGGGCATTCAGCCAAACGGTGTCCTGGGTTGGCTCAGAAACAGCATGGGCAACAGGGACAGTGGCAACCATTACCTACTCCACAGATTCCACGTGTGCAGGCTCAGACATTTCCGGCCTTAGCAGCACCACCGCCACCGCAGGGACAACCTATACAGCAGTTGCATCAGGGTATGGTGTACAATGCCACACCTTGCAATGCATGGGTACCTCAGAAGAATTGAGGTATGTTTTTTTTTATTTCAAGGTAGATGTAGAAATGACTTAGTAAATATAAGTGCATCATGTTCATTAGTATCTGGATGGTTTTGGCTTATGATGGTGATATATATTTATACATATATATACAAATCATTGACTGTTAGTATATTACACCACTAAGTGTTTAAGTAATTTACACAATTGTGAGCATTTTATTATAGATATTTACATATTAAATATCTTACATGGCAAACAGTGGAATAAGGGAAAATGAAAGTTTGGGACAAATAATCAAAATTTCATTTCATGGATTCGTGAATTTCGAGGACGAAATTCCTTTTATTAGGGGGGAAGAATGTAATACCCCGATATTTTAAAAAGGATTTATTAATTAAATTAATTTATATTATATTATTATTATTATTATTTTTAAGTGATTTGTTTTATTTAATTAGGTGCTTGATAGTTGTGATTTGTTTTATTTAATTAAGTGCGTAGGTAAATTGTATTGTTTTAATTAAATTATATATTTTGTAATTTTATTTGTTAAATTTATATGGTGTTTGATTTGTGGAATGCTAGTTAGTGAAGTGTTTATTTGATTTGCGTGATTTTATGTTGGTGTAACTTTATTGTTAATTATTGGTAGCTATTAAATTTAATTTCATTATTTTAGGTATTTAAGTTATTTGGATTGGGATTAAAGGAAGTTGGACCAACGGATGTGGTATTGGGCTTGAAGGAAGCCTTGTTGGGTTAATTGGTAAAGGCCCGTGGTTGGGAGGATATTTAATAATTATCTTTGCATAATTATACCTATATAATTACATGTGTATATTAATTCATTATTAAATCATGAGGAGGGATATATATGTCAATATAATTATATATTGATATATATAGGTATATATAATCTATTTATACTAATGGTTATATATGGAAGGTAATATATATATATATATATATATATATATATATTTATTTATTTATTTATTTATATTAAAATATATGTATGTATATATATTATTTAAAAGATAAATATTATTTATTTTATATGATAATAATCCTAATGGGAAAAGGATGTAGGTTTTTGGATGTGTATAAATAGACACATAAGACTTTAGGGTTATGAGTTTTTCCAGGTTAGAAAAATAAGAGAATTAAAGAGAGAAGAAGAAGGGCTAATGAAGAGGAGGCCGGATCAAAGAACGTAAGAGGAGACCAGATTTGGAAAAGAAAAGGCAAGTTCTTTTCTACTTCTCCTCTTAGGGCTCATAAGTCTATCACCTTCATTATCAAAATTATAGTTTTATTTTATTTTGTGGAATCAAAATAAATTAGTAATCAGATTATTGGGATCACATTTATTGTTGGTATATATGTAGCTTTAATCCTTTATATACATGTATGTGCTATTAGGATTTTCTAATTTTAATTTCTGAAATTTTTAAAGGTTGATTTAATGATGGGTAGCATGATTAGTTATATTATATGGTGGTTAAATTATTATATATGTTAATGTTGGCCTTAAAATATTACATATAGTATTTGAGTGCTTCTGAAATTTTCTGGATATTTTATACATATGATTCGTATTATTTGTTTTAGTTTTTTTTTCCCTTTGATAAAATTGTTGGTAAAATATATACACTAGTATGTATAATTTTTGGTTATATATATATATATATATATATATATATATATATATATATACTGGCAACATACAAATCGGCGCATGCACAAAAAGGGGTTGGATTTGGTGCAGCGCAACATACAGTCTTTCTTGTGCGCCCAAATCAGGACCATCATTTGGTCCTGATAACAAGAGAATAATCCAATGTGGATGATTACATGAGAAACGGTTGCACTCGCTAGGTTGGGCCGTTAGATGAAGATAATGGGTGTAGGATGATTCAGTGTGTTGCGGTTGTATAAAATTTGTGTGCGCATTAAATCTGGACCATAGATGTGGTCCAGTCAACAGGAAAATGATCCAGTGCAAGCAAATACACTAGAACGCAGAAGGCTGGCCAATAGGAACAAGCCACACACGCGCCGAGAGTGGCTCAGGCGCGTGAGGGCGCGTGCAGGCGCGTGGACGCGCCTGCCGGTAAGGGGAAGCGCGTGAAGGCGCGTGGGAGTAGTCTAGGGGTATGTGGTGGCGCGTGGAGGCGCGGGGGGATGCGTGTGAGGTCCTGGAAAGTTGCTTGAGACTCCGGTGAATTTCCAGTATTTATCTTAAGCGTGTTAGGGTTAAAATTAATCATTAGAGGGTGTGTTCTTGATGTTCTGAGAGCCTCAGAGTGTTACTAAGATACCTAGTAGCATTTAGTGGTATAAATACACTTAAATAAATATTTTTGCAATGAAAGGAGGTGTATACATGTATATATATATGTAGATATGATTTTAAATAGTCAACGATTGGTATGAAATGTGTGATACACATATATATATATATATATATATATATTATAAAATATATGTGTATATATATTATTTAAGATTATTAAATATTACAAATCTTGTTTGGTATGACTTGATTCGTGGATGGTATGGTTGATTTAAAATCGTAATAGATACACTGTTATTAAATTAAGGACATGCTTATTATATGCATGTGAAGTCTATAAGTTTAAAGTTAGTACATGGTTGAATTGTAGGCATGGGTGAGTTGCCAAAGGTTTTGATATACTGCCTTATTGGTTATGACTAAATTTCTTATATGGGAAGCATGGTTGAATTGCTAATTAATTGCAAAAGTAAATATACGGAAGGAAGCATGGATGAATTGCTAATATATAAATAAATATATTTATAAAAGGCATGGTTGATTTGTCGGTGCATATTTAAATTGCTATATGTTTAGATGACTAAATTACTGTTTAGGATGGAGTTAAGGTGAGTGGGGTTTACTTTATGAGAATATTATAAAAGGGGGGGCTTGGTCTAGGTATGTCTGATAATTAATTATTGGTGAGTGGTTTTGACAATTTAATGCCCTATTAACTGGTAGGATTCTTGCACTATATATATAAGTATTTATATATATTTGTAGCATCGTATATTAAAGTTAAAGCTTAATTAGGGATGGTTTTGGTAAAGATGATCTGTTTATTGGTTTTCAGAGGCTTGGTAGAGAGAACTTGCTCGTAGGGTTTAACCCGCGATTTATTTTTCAGGTTGTAGAAGGTCAAGTCTCAAAGTTGAGGATCCGCAGCTGGAGGACTTATCCATTCCTTCTATTTACTTAAAAGTAGGATATTAGTTTTGTTTCAGTTGATATTAGTACTTATTTGGTTGAAATTCTAAATAGTAACTTTTGGTTAAGGGGTCCTTGCGTTACGGGATTCCCGAGTTGTAACCATTTGGAAGTTATTAATGGATTTACTATTAATTGGATTTCTTCAGCGTTTTATTTTATTCTTTATTTCATTTTGTACTCCGTGCTTGTTTAAATACTTTAATTGGTTTGATATCCCCTGATTTTGTGCGCGGACTTGATCAACCCGTGTTCCGAAATTAGGGGGTATTACAGTTGGTATCAGAGCACTCCAGGTTCAAGTGTCCCTAGGGTGTCTTTCGTTATGTGAATTCCGCTTTGTGTACTCGTTTCTTTAGAGCTTAAGTTTAGGATACATTGTATTCCTTTACGGTCCGTTAAAATCGTACTGATGTCTGTCGTTCTTTGTTAACATCATGGTTAACACTGGAAGAGGACAGAATCTGAACCGTCGACAGAGGAAAGCTGCACGTAGGCAGCAAGAACACCTACAACGTCAGCAAATGGAGGAAGAGCGGCAACGACTTGGGTTTCAGGATGAGGGTCAGCTTCAGGAGGAGCAAGAGGAAGTTCAGGCTCCGGCTCAGGGCAGGGATCCAGAGTATCCTCCTCACATCAATGGCCTCATTGCTCGGGCTATAGAAGCTGGGGTAGCAGCTGTACTTCGGAATCAGCCTCAGGTACAGCCGGCACCGGTACCAGCACCGGTTGTTCAGACTGATACTTGGGAGAAGGCCAGGAGTTCTTTCACAAAAGGGAGTCCACCTGAGTTCACGGGCTCCAAGGATAAGAGAGCAGCTCACCAGTGGAAACTGGACATTGAGCGACATCTTTGCTTGGTTCAGTGCACGGAGGTTCAGAAGCAGATGCTGGCTACCTTCAAGCTAGTTGGGGATGCACTGCAGTGGTGGGAGTCAGTTACCACCATAGAGGAGAGGATGGCATTGACTTATGATGAGTTCAGTGCACGCTTTGAAGAAAAGTATTTCCCTTATGTAGTTAGGGCAGCCATGAAGACTGAGTTTCTTAATCTGCAGCAAGGGAACATGACAGTGGCGGAGTATGAACAGCAGTTCACACGCTTATCTCTCTTTGCACCGGAGAAGGTGGATACAGAGGAGAAGAAGCGCAACAGTTTTGTCAAGGGACTGATGTGGTCTATCAAGAGAGCTATTACTGGTAGTCCAGCCTACACTACTTATGCTCAAGTGGTGGACGCAGCTCTGCAGCTTTATCAGCTGAATGAGGATTTCAGACAGACTAGGGCTGAGAAGCGGGGTGGCAAAGACTTTGCTAATCAGCCAGCTGCGAAAGTGAATGATAATGGGAACCGACAGAATGACAAGGGTAGATTCCAGGGCCAGCAGCCTTGGAAGAAGCACAAGGGTATTTCAGAAGTTCAGAGAGAGGGAGTTTCCACTCAGCAGACTGGAGCACCTCAGACTGGACTGGGACAGCTACAGGGTAATCACCAGGAGGGGCAGTCAAGTATATTTAGGGGTCATTGCTATAAGTGTGGAGATTATGGGCATTCAGCCAAACGGTGTCCTGGGTTGGCTCGGAAACAGCATGGGCAACAGGGACAGTGGCAACCATTACCTACTCCACAGATTCCACGTGTGCAGGCTCAGACATTTCCGGCCTTAGCAGCACCACCGCCACCGCAGGGACAGCCTATACAGCAGTTGCATCAGGGTATGGTGTACAATGCCACACCTTGCAATGCATGGGTACCTCAGAAGAATTGAGGTATGTTTTTTTTTATTTCAAGGTAGATGTAGAAATGACTTAGTAGATATAAGTGCATCATGTTCATTAGTATCTGGATGGTTTTGGCTTATGATGGTGATATATATTTATACATATATATACAAATCATTGACTGTTAGTATATTATACCACTAAGTGTTTAAGTAATTTACACAATTGTGAGCATTTTATTATAGATATTTACATATTAAATATCTTACATGGCAAACAGTGGAATAAGGGAAAATGAAAGTTTGGGACAAATAATCAAAATTTCATTTCATGGATTCGTGAATTCCGAGGACGAAATTCCTTTTATTAGGGGGGAAGAATGTAATACCCCGATATTTTAAAAAGGATTTATTAATTAAATTAATTTATATTATATTATTATTATTATTATTTTTAAGTGATTTGTTTTATTTAATTAGGTGCTTGATAGTTGTGATTTGTTTTATTTAATTAAGTGCGTAGGTAAATTGTATTGTTTTAATTAAATTATATATTTTGTAATTTTATTTGTTAAATTTATATGGTGTTTGATTTGTGGAATGCTAGTTAGTGAAGTGTTTATTTGATTTGCGTGATTTTATGTTGGTGTAACTTTATTGTTAATTATTGGTAGCTATTAAATTTAATTTCATTATTTTAGGTATTTAAGTTATTTGGATTGGGATTAAAGGAAGTTGGACCAACGGATGTGGTATTGGGCTTGAAGGAAGCCTTGTTGGGTTAATTGGTAAAGGCCCGTGGTTGGGAGGATATTTAATAATTATCTTTGCATAATTATACCTATATAATTACATGTGTATATTAATTCATTATTAAATCATGAGGAGGGATATATATGTCAATATAATTATATATTGATATATATAGGTATATATAATCTATTTATACTAATGGTTATATATGGAAGGTAATATATATATATATATATATATATATTTATTTATTTATTTATATTAAAATATATGTATGTATATATATTATTTAAAAGATAAATATTATTTATTTTATATGATAATAATCCTAATGGGAAAAGGATGTAGGTTTTTGGATGTGTATAAATAGACACATAAGACTTTAGGGTTATGAGTTTTTCCAGGTTAGAAAAATAAGAGAATTAAAGAGAGAAGAAGAAGGGCTAATGAAGAGGAGGCCGGATCAAAGAACATAAGAGGAGACCAGATTTGGAAAAGAAAAGGCAAGTTCTTTTCTACTTCTCCTCTTAGGGCTCATAAGTCTATCACCTTCATTATCAAAATTATAGTTTTATTTTATTTTGTGGAATCAAAATAAATTAGTAATCAGATTATTGGGATCACATTTATTGTTGGTATATATGTAGCTTTAATCCTTTATATACATGTATGTGCTATTAGGATTTTCTAATTTTAATTTCTGAAATTTTTAAAGGTTGATTTAATGATGGGTAGCATGATTAGTTATATTATATGGTGGTTAAATTATTATATATGTTAATGTTGGCCTTAAAATATTACATATAGTATTTGAGTGCTTCTGAAATTTTCTGGATATTTTATATATATGATTCGTATTATTTGTTTTAGTTTTTTTTTCCCTTTGATAAAATTGTTGGTAAAATATATACACTATTATGTATAATTTTTGGTTATATATATATATATATATATATATATATATATGTATATATACTGGCAACATACAAATCGGCGCATGCACAAAAAGGGGTTGGATTTGGTGCAGCGCAACACACAGTCTTTCTTGTGCGCCCAAATCAGGACCATCATTTGGTCCTGATAACAAGAGAATAATCCAATGTGGATGATTACATGAGAAACGGTTGCACTTGCTAGGTTGGGCCGTTAGATGAAGATAATGGGTGTAGGATGATTCAGTGTGTCGCGGTTGTATAAAATTTATGTGCGCATTAAATCTGGACCATAGATGTGGTCCAGTCAACAGGAAAATGATCCAGTGCAAGCAAATACACTAGAACGCAGAAGGCTGGCCAATAGGAACAAGCCACACACGCGCCGAGAGTGGCTCAGGCGCGTGAGGGCGCGTGCAGGTGCGTGGACGCGCCTGCCGGTAAGGGGAAGCGCGTGAAGGCGCGTGGGAGTAGTCTAGGGGTATGTGGTGGCGCGTGGAGGCGCGTGGGGATGCGTATGAGGTCCTGGAAAGTTGTTTGAGACTCCGGTGAATTTTCAGTATTTATCTTAAGCGTGTTAGGGTTAAAATTAATCATTAGAGGGTGTGTTCTTGATGTTCTGAGAGCCTCAGAGTGTTACTAAGATACCTAGTAGCATTTAGTGGTATAAATACACTTAAATAAATATTTTTGCAATGAAAGGAGGTGTATATATGTATATATATATGTAGATATGATTTTAAATAGTCAACGATTGGTATGGAATGTGTGATACACACATATATATATATATTATAAAATATATGTGTATATATATTATTTAAGATTATTAAATATTATAAATCTTGTTTGGTATGACTTGATTCGTGGATGGTATGGTTGATTTAAAATCGTAATAGATACACGGTTATTAAATTAAGGACATGCTTATTATATGCATGTGAAGTCTATAAGTTTAAAGTTAGTACATGGTTGAATTGTAGGCATGGATGAGTTGCCAAAGGTTTTGATATACTGCCTTATTGGTTATGACTAAATTTCATATATGGGAAGCATGGTTGAATTGCTAATTAATTGCAAAAGTAAATATACGGAAGGAAGCATGGTTGAATTGCTAATATATAAATAAATATATTTATAAAAGGCATGGTTGATTTACTGGTGCATATTTAAATTGCTATATGTTTAGATGACTAAATTACTGTTTAGGATGGAGTTAAGGTGAGTGGGGTTTACTTTATGAGAATATTATAAAGGGGGGGCTTGGTCTAGGTATGTCTGATAATTAATTATTGGTGAGTGGTTTTGACAATTTAATGCCCTATTAACTAGTAGGATTCTTGCACTATATATATAAGTATTTATATATATTTGTAGCATCGTATATTAAAGTTAAAGCTTAATTAGGGATGGTTTTGGTAAAGATGATCTGTTTATTGGTTTTCAGAGACTTGGTAGAGAGAACTTGCTCGTAGGGTTTAACCCGCGATTTATTTTTCAGGTTGTAGAAGGTCAAGTCTCAAGGTTGAGGATCCGCAGCTGGAGGACTTATCCATTCCTTCTATTTACTTAAAAGTAGGATATTAGTTTTGTTTCAGTTGATATTAGTACTTATTTGGTTGAAATTCTAAATAGTAACTTTTGGTTAAGGGGTCCTTGCGTTACGGGATTCCCGAGTTGTAACCATTTGGAAGTTATTAATGGATTTACTATTAATTGGATTTCTTCAGCGTTTTATTTTATTCTTTATTTCATTTTGTACTCCGTGCTTGTTTAAATACTTTAATTGGTTTGATATCCCCTGATTTTGTGCGCGGACTTGATCAACCCGTGTTCCGAAATTAGGGGGTATTACAATCTGATGTGTGATAAAAGAGTATTTCAGGACTCATATAAAAAATAATAATAAGTAAAAAGTAGATATAAAAATCTGCACTGTATAAACAAATGAGTCTTAGGGAGATGTTTATCGAGTAATGAATTAGACATGAAACAAACAGTGGTAAAATACTAGCTTGGCTACAGGATTTAAAATTTCAATACAAACAGAAGATTAATAGAAAGGTGTAAAGAGAATACAATGATCCCCATGCACTGTTTTAAGACTCAGAGAAAGGCTATTCTAAGATTCCTCGAGATATTATGTAGCTTGGGGGGAGGAGGGTCAGCGTTGCAATTAAATATATTCACATGATGTAAGATATTTATGATGGATTAGTATAGTAAGAACAACTACATGAGAGTCGAGTAAATTCTCACTCACTATGGTTTACATAAAGATTAGCATTATATTTTTATCATTTTCACATATTTGTTAATGAATGAAATGGACGGATCCAATATAAGGTTCTAATGTGTGCTTTTTTTCAGTGATATTGTTTTTAACTGATAAGACTAGAATAAGGTAAATGCCAAATTAGAAGTCCTGAGAGAAGCTCTGAAATCAAGAGGAACCAATACAAGTTGGACAAAATTGAGTGTGTGACGGATCCACTATAAGGTTCAAATGTGTGCTTTTTTTTTCAGTGATATTGTTTTTAACTGATAAGATTAGAATAAGGCAAATGCCAAATTAGAAGTCCTGAGAGAAGCTCTGAAATCAAGAGACATCAATAAAAGTTGGACTAAATTGAGTGTGTGATGTGTAATTTCTAGCAAAATACATGGGGAAAATAGTGAGATTGAAGAGCAAGAAAGAACCAAAAAGGGAACAATTTTTACTACCAAAGTTTGATCATACAAAACTAGAGGGAGAATGTTGCTAATGAAGTTAAGACGCTATGAGCAACGTGGAGTGCTTTTGGTGTGCTTTGTAACCAACTTATACCCATAAAGTTGAAAATAATAAGACCAGTCATGCTTTCTACGGACCCAAGTGTTAGGTAGTTAAGAAACAATGTGATCATAAAATGAGCATAATCCAAATACTAATGTTGATTTAGACAGAAACACTCTTGAGGTGGTACAAGTAGAGCAAATCAGAGATAAAATTAGTGAAACCAATTATGATGGTTTTAAACATGTACGGTAAAGACCCCTTAGTGCACCAATTAGGAAGAGTGGCACAATCCACATTGAAGGTAGTGCTACTGGTAAAAACCCATAATTAATATGGGTTGAAATATTTAGGACACATGTGGAACAAAGAATAATGATAAAAACATAACTGACTCCAAAGAAGAATTAGTTGAGCTGAGAATAGTAGATTAAAAAATAAAAAATTAGTTTTCCTGCCAGCTCTAGTAGATTGCAAATTAGTGTATCCTAAGATGGGTACACAACAGAATTTTATTCTGAATGAAGCCTATAATTGCTTGAGCAATTGTTTACCCCTTTCATTGTTCATCACATATTTGGAAATTCCACACGTATGTTCGATTTTAGCTTCATTTCTGTTCATCAATTTTGCTGAAAATCCTAAATTAATTGTCTTTGATTCAAATTGAACAAGCAAGAGTTAACCAGTTTTTCTAACATTGACTGTGTCAAGCACTCTTACATGAGAAGCGCAGTCTTCTTGTTTCACAACTAAATCGAAGACAGAGTGTTAGAAGAGAGAGTACTCACCACAGTTCGTGCTTCCGATTTTGTGCTTTTCAAAGACTTAGTGCTTGCGATTCCCCTTCGCCTCCCAAATCGCCTTCTCTAGGGTTTCAGATTCCCTTTCGCCTCCCAAATCGCCTTCTCTAGGTTTCAGAGGAAAGAGAAAAGATCGGGCCAAAGTGTTGCAGACGACGTTTTAAAGTTACTTCCTCCGCTACAGTTCAAGACCCAACTTACTTCAAGTGCTACAGTTCTTTTTATTGGGCTACAGTTCAGAAACAACAAAAACACCATTTCGGTGTTTCAGTTTTGGGCCAAAATTGTGTACTGTTTAAAACAATATTTTTGTACTGTTTAAAACATAACAAGGGCTACCAAACATGTTTTTGGGCCTGAAATTGAGCCCTGCAACAAAAACACCAAAGTAAAACACATAACAAACAGACCCTAATGTTTCTCCAATTCAGTGTTATGACGGTTTTCAATACCAAGCTATGAACATGAGATGGACAAGTGAAATGGACCGGTGCCTCAGCATGATTCTTTTAGAGCAAGTGAATCTCGGAAAAAAAAGAAAATCGAGTAACAAATTTAAGCCTGCAGCATATGTTGCTGCCGTATCGGCTTTACGTGAAAGGTTTCAGCTCAACTTCACAAAAGACCATGTTAAAAATCGAATTAAAGCATGGAGGAAATTATACAGCAGTGTGAAGAAGCTCCTTGATCAGAATGAGTTTCATTGGGATGAGAAACAAAAGATGGTGATTGCAAATGATGCTGTATGGGATTACTACATTAAGGTACCCTTGACTTCTTTTTTGTTAGTACGATGACTTATTCAAAGGGTAACTTATTTATAATTCGCATGCTGATCCTTTTCTTTTAATTAATTTTTGTATGTTAATCTCTCTCTTGTCAAACAGATGCATCCTGATGCGAGGCTTCTTCAAGGACAGGTCATAGAAAACTATGATGAGTTATGTTATATCATTGAGAACTTTAATCCAACTGAGAGTTCTACAAATGATTCTGAAGCTGACTTAGACTGGGATACTGAGAATGAAGATGTGGAGACTGAAATTGTATATCAGAATCGAAGTGACAATGCAAAAGAGAGAGTGAAGTACATCATATGGACGGATGAGATGGACCGTTGCTTAACAGAGATTCTTGTTGATCAATTGAAGCAGGGGAATAAGCTTGAGAAAAAATTTAAGCCTGTATCATTCGCAGCTGCTCTTACCGTTTTAAATGAAAATTTTGCACTCAATGTAACAAAAGAGAACATTAAGAGCCGATTGAAAACATGGAAGAAATTATACGGACTTGTGAAGGAGCTCCTCTCTCATTGAGGATTCGAGTGGAATGAGGAACAAAAGATGGTTGTTGCACCTGACTCAGTGTGGAATGAGTACATTAAGGTACATTTTATGTCTTTAAAAATTGGCATGATTGTCTCTGGAATCCTCTTCAAGGAGGAGTCCATTTCATGACTACACAAGGATATATATATACATATATATATATATATATATATATATATTTAACTACATTAGCTAACTATGCAATTATTTCATGTGTTTTTAAAATGCTTTTTTCTTTATTTCCTTTCTTTCTTCTTTCTTCTTTTTTTTTTTTTTTTTTTTTTTTTGACAAGTGAAGTATATTAAAAATTGGATTGGTTGCCTCTGGAATCCTCTTCTAGGAGTCGTCCTTTTCATGACTACATAAGGATTTTTTATTTTATTTTTTACTACATTAACTAACTATGCAATTATCTTCATGGTCTTGAGTTTAAAATAAATTATTCTTTTGTTTCTTCTTCTTCTTCTTCTTCTTCTTTTTTTGTTTTTATTTTTTTGTGAGTGTGTCGACAATTTAAGTATATTAGAACGCTCAAATGGGGAGCACGCCTATGCACAACTTTAAAAATGCCAAAAAACTGCTAAGCTCTCAAATTATCCACAAACTCTACCATATCCTCCATGGATTTTCAATGACGCCCTTTTAACCTAAAAAAATAAAGAACTCAAAATAGAATATTTTAGCGCTTCAATTGGAGCTTCTTCCCCTTCAAAGGTCTCCTATTCCTCTCTCTACAACCCCCACCATAAACAAAGGAGGTGAACTCTCCAAGCATCTCGGATCTGAGCACCCACTATACAACCTCTTCAAGCCTCGAGCATGCTTCTCGTGCAATTCTGTGAAAACCAGTGGATACCGAATATAGGGAAAGTGATAGACCGAATGTCTCTAGACACCGGACAATGCAAAAGGAGTCCAACCAAAAATAGTCACCTTGAGAGGGGCTTTAGTATGCCAAATAAACTTGCAAGGGAGTGAAAGGCCCAGTGGCTCCATTGAACTCCGATAAAAATGACCTCATCTTGAAGGCCCCATGTGTAGCTCCCATCCAATGCCACTCATCATCCCCCTTCCCCTTCCACATGCTGATCATACAAATAAAGCCAATAGCTCCACAACCTCCTCCACCTCCAAATCCTGCTACTTACGCTCAAGCTGAATGTCCCAAGTCTACCTTCCATTATTCTTTAGCATCATCCTTAACATAACCTGAGGAAATTCTTTGGGGCCTTAGTCCTGGTTCCACTTCTGTATAAGGGACGCGTTCCCCTTTTGAACGCCTTTTTTATGTTATTATTACTTATCAGAAAAAGGAAGTAAATTGCATTTCACATCTACAATTGAAATTGGTAAATTTAATGAACGAAACGTCTAAATATTTTTTTTCACCTTCACAAATCTGATTAACAATAAGAAAATGGATTTTACCTTATGTTTGGTTCACAGGAATAATATAAAGCATGAATGGAATGCGACATGGAAGAAATGGAATGAAAATGACGCAAGAAGAATGGTCATTCTTGTTCCATTGTTTGGTAATAATGTAGTAATGGAATGAGTATTAATATTCCCATGTGTTGGTTAAATTGATTTATATGTTAAAATACAATGGAATTCATACTTTTTCTTATATTTAAAATACCTTCATCTGTTATAGGGTTTTGGTAAAATTAAGCTGAATAGATTTATGGGTTGAATTGGCTCCTTTTTTCTGTGGGGGGTTTTGACCGGGGGGGGGGGGGGGGGGGGGGGGGGGGGTTGCGGGGGCAGGGGATTGCGAGGGATATGCAAATAAGTAACGAAGGGATATTGGAATGATTTGAGTTTGTTTAAGATATAATTCAAGAGATGCAAGGTGGAAGAGAAAGGCAGATTAAAGCTCACGTGGATTTGAATGGAAATTTTTAACTCAAATGACCAACTTGTCATTAGGCATTAGGGATCCTTTTATTTAAATAGGTCAGACATGTATATTTATGAATACAATATAAATATTTATTACAATTTTTTTATACTTTAACTTGACTAGTTTTTATGGCTTTGTGATACTATTATGATATTATTCAAATTATAATGAGAAGTTATATTGACTCCCGAAAAGTGGTATCACACTGCATGATTATTTAAATAAAGGGAATTGATAAAGGTGGAGTGTAAGACTTCCTTTTGAAACTATTGTGGAGTGTGAGAATCCTTTTAAGGTTAATTGTGCAATTTTCCTTTTTAAGCAACAAGTATAGCGTGAGCTTGCTTCTCTGGAGTGCAAATATCATATTTCCTAACCATGATTTTTATTATAAATCATTTTAAATAAATTCTGTGATACAGTTTATATTGACTTTTTCTGAAAAATATTATCCATAAATAATGCTAGAAAGCCTGAGAATCTTGGGATAAATGTGCGGAAGGACAAGAAAGGATAGAATTACAAATGAACATATTTGTGAGTAGCTGAAGTGGCGATAATTGGAGATAAAATGAGAGAATTCGATTAAGATGGTTTACATGTGCAAAGAAGACAATTAAATGCGCCAATTAGGAAGAGTAACATGGTCCATGTTGAAGTTAATGGAGGGCGAAGGGAATGGCCAAGGTTAGCGCAAGTAGAATTAGTGAGGAATGATATCTTTCTTTGGACTCTCCTATTTCCTTTCACGTACCTGTGTCGACACAACATTCCATGGGTATGTCATGTTCTATAGGATATGTGTTTTACACACGAACCCAAATTGGACACCCTGATCCTTCACATGGCATGATTGAAGAAGGAAAAAGAAACTCAAATTCAGTAGTAGACATGAGATTCTCATCTATTAAATATAAGGAAATCCTTTTCTTTTATCACTTTCCATTTAATTTGAGTAATAATTGAGTATATTTTTATGTTATTGCAACACTAAACATTACACTATAATAATCATATAATGTATTTAAATGCATAGTACGCCTCTACATACCCATATCAAACTTTTGGGTACACATCCCCATACCTAATTTTTGGAATTCAAGTAGGTCCCACACTTAGACTCATACCCGCATGGGGTACACTTACCTGAGTATGGTAACATGAAGGATATAATAACATGTGGTTTGACTAAGGAGCAGAATGAAAAAATAGGATTCATGTAGCCAACCCCAAGTTGATGCATCAGGTGGGTAGGGGCGATTCAAAAACCAGAATTTCAAGTAAATAAGAAAGAGGTTAAGAAAGAGATTGAGAGAGATATAGAATAAGACTAATAGGGGAAGAAATCAGAATGAGGGAGAAGAGAAGTATCACAGAGGGAGAAATCAGAATTGAGGGAGAAGAAACACAATAATTTCTGAATAATAATCAATAATCAATCATCAAAGCTGTCTTTCACAATGTCTAAACCAACATATAAATAGGCCTCGAAGAAAAACCCTAAAATTCCTATTACCATAAATAAAACCCTAAAATTCAATGATAATTATAAAAGCAAAATCCCTAATTCTATCTTTCTTTCCCACATCTCCACGTCTCTCGGGCCAGGCCCGGTTCTCCATCACAAGTAGTTGGGAAAAAAGGCTTTGTTGAGTTGAAGGCTAGAAGGGTTGTATCTTGGTTGATGTAATTTTACGTGGCCCGGGTTATGTTTTGAGCTTTTCAACCCATTTAATTAATGGTTTGATGTTTGAGTTAGAGTAACGGCTGTTACCATATATATCAAACCCTATCCAAATTAACTTGACATGAGTGATACAAGCGGGACCTTTTTAATAGATCAGAGAGAGGCCTTTGTTATGTGGTTGATCTGTTGATTTTTTTTTTCTTTCCCCTAATGATGGAATGTAATGGCCATCCATCACTCCATGGAGAGGGGTTGAATAGGCATTCAAAAAGAATGAAGAGCTAGAATTGCCATTTTATTCCATTCCGTAGAGTAGACGTGGCCTTAGAGATCCATTAAAAGTTGTGATATTTTAGTGTATAGACGAATTTGTGGAACATGGAAGTGATTTATCCTTAAAGTTGTTTCATCCTTTGTAGTGGTCTTCAGTTGCACTTTACTAAATTAACTTGTTATGTATTCCACAGATGCATCCTGATGCAAAATCTTTACGGGCAAGATCCATTGAGAATTATAATGAATTGAGTGCTATCATTGACGACAATCATGCAAAAGGCTGCTGGTTTACAAGTGGTGCCAAAGGTGATTTAAATCCCATTTCCAACAGTGAACAGCATGTAGAAACCCCATTGCAGAATATGTTGGTTGATGAAGAAAGGAGTGTGGATAATACTGGTGATAGGACACAAGGTTCATCCCAGCGAACTAAAGGTAGGCCTTCTACATCATCACATTCCGAAGAGCCCTCTAAGAAGAGACGTTATAACGATGTTCTGGTAGAAATGATGAGTGCCCTGGCTGCAAATATTGGTAGGATTGCTGATGCTTTGACAGGAAGCCACCAGTCATTGTGCTTGGATGAACTGTTTGCAATGGTGAAGAATATCCCAGGTTTTGATGATGATCTCATTATTGAGGCATGTGAATTTCTTTCTTTCGATGACAAGAGGGCAATGATGTTCATGAAATTGAATGAGAGGTTAAGAAAACTATGGTTGTTGAAATGCTTGCGTGGTCACAGTTAGAATGCTGTGTTTTACCTGGAAATTTGTACATGTTTGTAAATGTCAAAATTAGTTTGGACAGACTCACATGGTAGAAATGCAAATACATTTTTTCACCTTTCCCCCCTTTGGTTTGATTTGCTAATTTAGATGTCAGTTGCCTTGGCTTGTTCATTTAAATTGGTTGGCCAAGTCTTGGGAGACCTGGGGTTCATCCAAGCTTGGATACAGAATATATTGATGGAGGTGCCTTATGACGATTGTACCTTATCTTTTTCATTTTTTTTTTTTTTTTTTTTTTTACAATTACATAAATCCTTATGAAACTCAATATTGTGTTGAGTGCAACTAGGCAGCACTTGCACACAAAGTTCTGATTGGTAAGACTTACCATTAGCATTGCAACTGCTTTGTATAAATTTTCTTGCTATCTTGCGGCTTTATAGGTGGTTGGAGAAATTTCCTGTGAATTACTCTTCTTTGAGTGAGATAAGCAGCCAGCAGGTAATTTTGACCCCAAATGGGACTGACATTGGCCACATTCATTGAGATTCTCCTTACATAGTGAGGTTTCCGGCTGTCTTCATAACAGTGAGAGCATTCGGTAAGAAACTAATGGAGTGGTTAGTATAGCCTTGATGGAGTCTGAAAGCATGACACAAGGGACAGGTTTTGTGCCCATGCCATCTGCAGTGGCTTCTCTTAGAGCAGTCTGGCGCAGGCCATGATTCCATTTCCGAGTTGGAGCTCTTGTTTGCCGATCAAAATTTTACACGTGTGCACTAATTTCGGATTGCTTTTATCTTGTTCACCAAGTTGCAGGTAAGCAGAATTCAGTTTGAGATTGCGAAGATATCTGTGTTTTCTTTTTCCACCGAGTACTATTTCTGAAGAATGTGTTATCGGCAGATTAGGCTACACTTTTTCTCCTTTTACTCTGTTTAGTTTTGGTAATATTTCTGTATGGTTTAGCTGCTTTCTTGTGATGAACTCCTTCAGATTCTGTGGTGTGTGCTGCACTTTCATGTATTGCTTCCTTTCTATCCCCTATTATCCGGCAATTAATTCGAAATAATAGTGAATTTTCATGAGCTGAGTGCTAAACTAGCTCGAGATTGATTCATGAGATAAAAGCAAACAAATACATTTTGATCCTCCTTAATTCATTGAGCTCAACTCAAATTCAGATCAATAAATTGTTATGGAGTTCCCACCAATAGTCTTTGCTGGAAGATAATTCGTTCGTGAAGTGATGAAATCAAAACATGGGCAAAAGTGTGTGTTGGCTTTATCATTTGAAATAAGAGCTTGAAGGTGTTTTTCGTCATCTTATAGTGTGCAATTTTACCACAATTACTTTGAAATTTGTCTTTTCTCATTTTATTACATCTTGCCAAACTTCAAAGGCTCATTGCATGTGTTTGTTTATGTGTGTGTATTACACTATTACACACAGTCACACACACTTATATATATATATATATATATATTTGTGACAATAGTGTTTTCAAACACCAAGCCAACACCGCCATCTTTCTATGTTCTACCATGCTCGTACTCTTCGCTTAGCTTCCACATTTGCCTACAAATGCAAACAAGCCCAGACTCAAAACCTCTGTCTCTCCACAACCACAACCACCACAGAATGGACTCATCATCCCACATCAACAATTCAGAGTCACTCCAATGTACTCCCACTCTGCTCCTCCACACAATCTCTCCGACAAACAAAACAAGCCCACGCCATTGCTCTTGTCAATGGTCTACTTCCTCACAGTGTCTCTGTCTGTGCCTCTCTCATTCTCCGCTACGCCACCTTCGGAGACCCAACAGCTTCTCGCATCCTCTTCGAACACACCGTCCCCTTTTGCCGCACTGCCTTCTTGTGGAACACTCTCATTCGAGCTTATTCCATTGGTGGAGTTCATGACAGGTTCGAAATTTACAATGGGATGGTTAGGAATGGTGTCGAGCTTGATGATCATACGTTCCCTTTTGTTCTCAAGATGTGTTCTGATTATTCGGAGTTTCGAAAGGGTAGAGAGGTTCATGGGTTGGTGTTCAAATTGGGTTTTGATTCTGATGTGTTTGTGGGTAATACCCTTTTGTTGTTTTATGGTGGTTGTGGTGGTTTGAAGGATGCAGGAAGGGTGTTTGATGAAATGATTGAGAGGGACGTCGTGTCGTGGAATACGATTGTGGGGGTTTATTCGGTTAATGGGTGTTATGGCAAGGCTCTTGATTTGTTTTGGGAGATGAAATTGAGGTCTGGATTTATGCCAAATTCTGTAACCGTGGTGAGTGTGTTGCCGGTGTGCGCGGAGCTTGAGGATGAGGTAACGGCAAGCAGGATTCATTGTTATGTTGTGAAGGTTGGTTTGGATGCTCAAGTGACTATTGGAAATGCTTTGGTTGATGCATATGGAAAATGCGGGAACGTCAGGGCTTTGAAGAAAGTTTTTAATGAAATGGTTGAGAAGAATGAGGTTTCTTGGAATTCTATCATTACTAGTTTTGCTCATACAGAGCATAACAGAGAAGCATTGGATATGCTTAAAATGATGATTGATGCAGGGGTGAGACCGAACTCTATCACCATTTCTAGTATGCTGCCAGTATTGGTTGAATTAGAACGTTTTACTGTGGGAAAAGAACTTCACGGTTTTAGTATAAGAATGAGTATGGAAACTGACATTTTCGTTTCCAATTCATTGATTGATATGTATGCAAAATCAGGGCAATCAACCAAAGCTTCCATAGTGTTTCACAAGATGAATACAAGAAATATTGTTTCGTGGAACTCCATGATCGCTAATTTTGCTCAAAATAGTCTCGAGTCTGCAGCTATAGGAACAGTTCGACAAATGCAAACTCATGGTGAAATTCCCAACTCTGTGACCTTGACAAATGTTCTTCCTGCTTGCGCACGAATTGGTTCTCTTAGCAGGGGAAAGGAAATCCATGCACAGTCAATCCGAACAGGATCTGCCTTTGATTTATTCGTCTCAAATGCTTTAGCAGACATGTATGCAAAATGTGGACGTCTAAACTTTGCTCAAAATGTATTTGACATCTCCCTCAGAGACAATATATCTTACAATATACTAATAGTTGGCTACTCCCAAATGAGTGATTGCTCAAATTCTTTAACTCTATTTTCAGAAATGGGGATGATGGGGATGAAGCATGATACTGTTTCCTTTGTGGGAGTACTTTCAGCTTGCGCAAATCTTGCAGCAATTAAGCAAGGAAAGGAGATCCATGGATTTTTAGTGAGAAAGATGTTCCATACGCATCTCTTTGTTGCGAACTCACTTTTGGACCTTTATACCAAATGTGGACGAATTGATCTTGCTGTGAAGGTTTTTGATCAGATCCCTAAGAAGGATGTAGCCTCGTGGAACGCTATGATTTTGGGTTTTGGAATGCTAGGTGAACTGGATACTGCAATCAATTTCTTTGAAGCCATGCGTGAGGATGGCGTTGATTATGATTCGGTATCATATATTGCAGTTCTTTCAGCTTGCAGTCATGGAGGGTTAGTAGAGAAGGGAAGGAATTATTTTGATCAGATGTGTGCTCAGGGAATTAAGCCCACACAGATGCATTATGCTTGCATGGTTGATCTTCTTGGCCGATCTGGTCTTGTAGAAGAGGCAGCAGAGCTTATTAAAAGCCTGCCAATCGTGCCTGATGCAAATATTTGGGGTGCCCTGCTAGGGGCATGCCGAATCTATGGCAATATAGAGTTGGGTTGTTGGGCAGCAGAGCATCTTTTTAAGCTGAAGCCGGAGCACTGTGGATACTACATACTTCTTTCTAACATGTATGCAGAAGCAGGGAGATGGGAAGAGGCAGATAGAATTCGAGACTTGATGAAGTCAAGGGGTGCGAAAAAGAATCCTGGATGCAGTTGGGTTCAGATTGGTGACCAGATGCATGCTTTTGTAGTTGGGGAGAGAATAGAGGGATTGGATTTGGATTTGTGGCTTGAAGAATCTTATTAAGACAATCATCACTCTGAAGTTGAATTCTTTATACAATGATGGATAATTGAGAAAACAGAATATATTGAATCTCCGATCACATGACTCTAGTTTTGCTTGCTTCGATCAAGCTTTCATTCGTGAGGAGCTTATGTCCAGGTTTCTATTGATCAAATATTTGATCAAACTACCGTTTTCGTAACAATCCCATGCTCAAAATTTCATTTTTGAGATCTTAAGATGAAAACCCTGATTTTGAGAAACATAATTAAAACAACGTTTTGAGGCTTTTAAATACCATATCAAAGTCATAAATGGTTTCATCTTTACTTGAACCTAGATGTGTGATTGAACTTGAAAGATTGTCGTCTGTTCGTTGATCCTCATCTCCAATTTCTTATGATTGTAACCTGAATAAAGCCTGCTCAAAGGACAATTTTCCACTCCCAAAGATCGACCAAATGGTAAACGCTACAACCGGATATGAAAGGCTGACTTTTCTCGATGCTTATTCGGGCTACAACTAGATTACGATGAACCCAGCGGACGAAGAAAAGACATTCTTCGTCACCGAACAAGGGACCTATTGTTATAAGGTAATGCCATTCGGCTAAAGAATGTAGGAGCGACTCACCAACGGAACACAATGTACCATGACACACAAATGTATTATGATATAATACGTGTTGACTCATGATAGTTGACACATTATAACCAGCGTTTTGAATAAATATTTTATTTTGCCACACACGACTCAAATAACCTTGCATTGCATTACATTCAAATTTTAGCAGCTTATTGCATTGTTCCTTGTTTTTTTCTTCCTTTCATTCAGTCTACCATTTACTGTTTTGATCTGCAATCTGGGATCAAAGGCACTGCTCAACATACAATGTAATGAAAAGGATCCAATTTTGGTTTCACATCAATTGAAATCATTAAAAAATACAGTGAACCAAAAGAATTTGCAAAAAGGATGAAATGAAATACAGAATTTCTAAGGTGAATGTAATGTTCTGTTGACAGAGAGAAGGAAGGAAGGAAGGAAGATGCTATCCCTTGTTTGTCACGAAGAGAGGAAGGAAGAAAGGAGGGATGCAACTTGGTCGCTCCAAATTGGTTGTGAAGGGTGAGAGGCCCCCTTCTATTATTACTCGTACCCGGAGGTTTTGCAACTGCAGCAAAATGACAGCTACAATTTCGTGCCCGGATTTACAACCAAGTATGAGAAGATCTACAGTGCAAAGACTGGGAAGTAAAGCATTAAGAGAGAGCAACTAAATTGGAAGACACTTGGAATTTCACAGGGAAGAAAGCCACCATGGGATAGACACTTTGATGATGGGATTGGAATAGTGTCTTCCACAACTTCTTAATTTTTCTCCCCCAAAATTTGCTTCCATTAGCAGAAAGAACTAGAACACACACTCCCTTTAACTTCCAAGAAAAGTAGAACCCCAAAAGTTTAAAAACTGTTTTACTAAATACCTTAAAAATAAACTAGTAGTTTTATATTACTACAGGCTCTGAGCACACCAGAGGTGCCAAAAAATAGGTGATGTTTGGCAGAAAATTGTAAATAAAATAACTCATCAATCAGTGGCTAAAAATTACAATTGCCACCAAATGTTATGACTGGTAACAAACAACAGCAGTACAAGAAAAGTCACCATCTACAATCCACATACCTAATTTTTCAAGTCGTTTCTGAATTACATCAACACCCATCTGATAAGACCAGAAGACCATCTTCTTTCCGTCTACCAGAAAGGTTTCATTAACATTATCGGTATCAGCATTCACATCAAAGCTCATATCATCAACCCCCTTAATTTTCACACCCTTTTGTTCCAAAAGATTCGCCACCATATACACAAAATTCCTGCCATCCCTCAAAAATGATTCTTCACTTATCGAAGAGTCTGCCATCTTTGCAACCTTGCCCATGAAATCGTGAACCCAAATCTTCCAAGCAAGTGATGATCTCCTGACAAATAGAAGTTCAGAGATCTTCCCAACATAGAAATCATAGCTGCTATGAATGGAATCAAGAAATGAATCATTGCTGACTGGAAGCATGTTCCCATCCAGCACCCAGGTATTATAATTAAGGTCTAAAGACTTTTTAATTACATAGGTCTTCACTAAAATCATCTTGATCAGCTCCAAAGTGGATTCTGGGAAACCTATTGACTTGTGAGCCCTGATACTCTCAAAAAATTGGTCCACATCGATCACAGGATGCCCCCTTCTTGCAAGATCAAGTTGAAAATTAGATTTTGGGCCCACGAAGATATAGTTTCGAATATTTAGCCTCTCAAAGTGGCAGAGCATATTCCTCGTGGCAGGCTCTGATGTGTTATGAAGGCTCACGAGTATAATAGTCCCCAATTTCTGCACAGAGTGAAGAACAGAGCCAAGTTCATCGAAACTCCTTACAACCCTATCAGGAAGTACTTCTCTGAAACAAAAATCATACCACTTTAGATTATTCAATGGCTGCATTTCTACAAGGTTGAAATCAAGAGAACTGTCATCCAGTAAATATGAATCTGGCCCTGCTGTTTTTCCATAGTTAACGCCAGCATCCCTATGAGAAACACTGAGAGCTCTCTCATGTAAAAAATTGGTATATATATTAAAATACCCATGAGATTGAATAAATTTTATGAACCAAGGAGTCCATATTCTCTCCCCCATCTTTTTGTACCATCCTGTTGTCACCTGAAAACAGAATACAGTTCTTAAGTAAGAGTAATAACTAACAAACTGAATTCAAATATATGATCAAGCATTGATTTCCAATCTGTGTTACGTTAAAAAAGTCAAATTTGATAGTAAGGAAGGGTTTCCTTACTTCAGAGTCAAATGAAATCTTCTTCCTTCTCTACATTCTATTTAACTTAGATTCTAATTAAATATATCTTTAAATAATTAATATCATTGATTACACTACTATCTAACATATAATGATTTCAAATGTGCACAACATGTCTAAGTATAATATCCGACTTTTGAATACATTTGAAATTCAAGGTGATCTGACAGTTTAACTCATCTTTCACCTGATAAACATAGCGGAGCTCATGTACCATAGTTACCAATAAACCCACAATAAGAAGAAAAAAGTGATGAAGAAGAAAAAAGTGATGAGAGGAAAGGGAAGGCTAAGAGTAAAGTGGGAAAATAAGTTACCATCCCCTGAAGATATGGCTTGATGCCCTTGCCCTTGTGTGTGTCATACCACAAACGAAACTCTTTCCAAGGTCTTGGAAACAGAAGCTGACCCCAAGTGCCAACCAGCTGGTACAAGAAAAGTTGTGTTCCGCTATCCAATTGAATTTTGTTTCCATGTTTACCTGCAGTCAGCAACCAATTTAATCAGTTGGACTATGATAGATGAAAGCTGACGGAACATGGCTGCAGTTAGGTAATAACATGCCTACCCCAGCCTTGCCAATAGTATTGGGCGCGGCTATTGATCATTTAAGTTAACAAATTTTCAGAAAAATATAATTGCATTAGTCTTTTGAGAAAGAAGGGACACAAAAGCAAAAGATGACTGTTTAACAAGCATGCCTCAAGAACGTTCTTTACATTGACAACAACTTGGATGCCTGGTAAAGAAAACTAGCTTGGAATGAGAGATTTTAGGCCTAAAAAACATAACAGAAGTTGAAAAGTGCAAGAATTTTCACATAAATAGAGTAATAGGATGTGAAGAATATATAATTATTTTCACATAAGAAATGACTTCTGGTAGGCATATTCCACTTGAGAAGAGAGCAAAACAAATCTACTAAGTGATCAACCAATGTCCGGAATTTTCTATTATTCAGGAACTGTAAAGAATTCCAAAGAATACTGATAATGAGATGTGGATTGCAATTTGCCTAATAAGTCAGATTATTTTCCATCTATTAGCACTCCTCACTGGAAAATACATCAGATTAGAGTTCCAATGGAGACGGTAGTTTGGCATGCCTACTTAGGTCACAGGTACTATCATATAGTATTCGATGCTAAAGATACTTGATAACTAGATAACGTCATGACACATATGGCTATTCCTAAGGTCTGGAATTGGAAATTGAAGTTAAGATAGGTATAGAAATAGTTCTGAACCCTGTCATCTTTTTTCAATTTGAAAATGATGTCATCAAAGAGAATAAAAAGGAATACTAATCAACACAAAATACCTCAAATTTGCAACTTTTTTTTTTGGATTATTTTATTTCCCATCTATTAGCACTCCTCACTGGAAAATGCATCAGATTAGAGTTCCAATGGAGACGGTAGTTTGACATGCCTACTTAGGTCACAGGTACTATCATATAGTATTCGATGCTAAAGATACTTGATCATTGCTCTTAATTAACTAGATTACATCATGACACATATGACTATTCCTAAGGTCTGGAAGTGGAAATTGAAGTTAAGATAGGTATAGAAATAGTTCTGAACCCTGTCATCTTTTTTCAATTTGAAAATGATGTCATCAAAGAGAATAAAAAGGTATACTAATCATCACAAAATACCTCAAATTAGTAACTTTTTTTTTTCCTTCATAATATAGGGTCAACCTGTAGGGGTCTAAGGCTAGAGGAGGAGCAAATACTATCTGAAATCCACTGGAATTCTTTCAAATCCAAAAGTTAATGAGAATGCCTAACTAATGGCAAATTTCGGCCAGAAGCATACTTCTCTTTTAAATTTCACTCGTCTCAATCAAGTTGCTTTCTTCATTATATCCAACTTCTAAAATGAACCACATGTACTGATCAGAAACAAAGTACTTATTAGCTGAATTACTTTTCCTACTTCCACATAACTTGAACAGAAAAAAGTTCCCTTCTTATGCTCTCCACTTATGTCCTTATTTGGGTTCAGCAGTCAGCACATATATTCCCACTCACATGGAATGCTGAATTGTGCAATGCCAGGTTCTGCAATCACCTACTAAGTTACTAGCACTTCATTAGTCATAGAAATTCATTCCAGGTCTAAATGATAACATCTTTTCCAGGTCTTCAGGAGGCTCTTTTTACATTCCATGTCATAAAGATAGCCAAACAACCATAAGTCATCCTACCAAAGGGCCTCTAGCCCAATGGTACAATCTCTTCTCTCTAAAGGGAGAGGTTGAGAGTTCAAGTCCCACTAGGGACATTTTGTGAATAATGGGTGTGTGTGTGTTTGCTTTAACTTCCCCAAAACAAAAACAAAGTCATCCTCATCCCTCCACTAACCAGTGAATCCCAAATTGTCGAAGGATCTTCCATTAGAGAGAAGTTTAGCCAAACCACTAGAGAACAAGTTTGCAGGACAAGTCAAGTATCAACTTGGAATCATCAAGGTAAACTTAGAACATAATATGACGAGTTCCAGGCTAGGGTTCCTCATGTCACATTTTTGAAACAATGTACACTTTCTAGTGTGCCATCAAAATATGTATCTTATTGTTTCTCTTACCAATATTTTTATCTATTTAAATAATCATCCATAACGCATTTCACCTTCCAGGAGAATCTCTTATCAAAGTTCAAGTTCTGAATCTGGAGCATACTAAGCACTACATTGTTGTGGTTTAAACTTTAATCAAGCTATTTGCTGATTCATACAATATTTAACTATATATATATATATATATATATATATATATATATATATATCACACTTATTTCAGACTTTTAACATACCATTCAACTAATTTACTCTTCCCACCCCTTAATTAAATAGAAAATTCAACTTCTTTGAATTCGACAACTATCTTACATCATAGCAGCCCTTACTCTAAATAGACTTATACTTCTCTTTCCTCGGTAGTGAAGAATTTGAAAGTGATTACCAGGACTTTCAACTTAGAGAAACATGAGATTCTCCTATGATACTGAAGTAGCACCCAAATGACAGCAACAGATAGTGAAACTAAACTTTCACCACACTGTATTCCCCTCAAACTGTTAGGTTTGAACCCTCAAACATTTTTGAAAAATTCCAAAAGCATCTTTGATCAGCAACACCATTCTTTCTTTCCAAGTCAAGATACAATATCCAAACAAAGTTGTGATTGGCGAAAACTTCAAAGTAAATTATACTAGTATTGTAAAAGTGGAGGTAGCAAATCACATAAAAAGCAGTAAATTCTATAAACCAAACGAAACACAAAAAAACATAGAGCTAAACTTTATTTTTTATTTTTCATCATGTTTCAGTTATTTCCCCTGCTGCTAGCCTATAAACCAAACGAAACACAAAAAAACATAAACCTAAACTTTATTTTTTATTTTTCATCATGTTTCAGTTGCTGGAACAAGAAAACATCACAGAACAAAACCAAAAAGTCATGTTAGTCTCAATGGTAGTTCAAGTTTTCTTAGGACATATGCAATGAAAAAGATCAACGGTCAAAATAGTAAGAATTTAGCCGTTCCTACATTTTTCAGAAATCAAACATAGGGTAAGACATTAATCTAAATCAAGTAATGATACCTGGGACAAACCTTGGTCGCTGCAGTGATGCTCCATAAATCGAAGGACTAAAATTCGAAGCATTATAGTAATAAGTAACAATCAAAGCCCTAATAAATCTGTAATACAACGGTGAAACCTCCAAATCATCTTCTACAACAAACGCAAACTCGTCATCCGAACTGGGCCACCACGCTTCCAACCACTGCGCCTGTAACCCAACATTCCCGGTTCGATAATGCACCATCTTTTCACCGAATTTCCAAGAAAACCCATCAACAAAATCCAAAATTTCACGCGATTCATTCAATTTCAGGTCCAAATTCACAGACCCATTATCGCTCGAATCCAGATCTTTGAAGTGGTCGATGAATATATGAAGATTGACCCTGTCATTAACGTAATCGGCGTTGCCAAGGGAAAGAAGACAGCGGGAGAGAGAAGCGAGGCGGTCGAAGGCGAGGACTTTGATGGTGAGAGTGAAATTGGGCGTGTTGGGTTGACGATTTGGAAGAGCATTGAAGGTTGGGGAAGAGTGATCTAAGGAGTTCGAGGAGGAGGAGGAGGAGGAGATGGGGAGAGAGGATTGGTGGAGAGAAAAAAGGATGAGAGCGGAGAAAGAAAGGAGGAGGAAGATAGGGACGAAGCTTCTCTTTGGTGCCATTTAGGGTTAGTGTTTGAGAGAGAAAGGTTTCATTGTTTGAAGGTTTAGGGTTTGGATTGGAGTTGGCAGACTACAGCTGTAGATGGAGTGAGAAAGAGAGAGTGAGAGAGAGAGCATCAAGCAGAACTGTCTGCATTTGCAGTTTGTTCTGTGGAAATAAAATAAATAATAGGGTAAATAATACTGTAATGACCTTTGTTACACAGGCCCCTTCATATTAGATCAAATCTTACGTGAATAAATATTTTTAACTTTCACTTACACCCCAATATTTTAAAGTGAGATAAGCGATTTGACCATTTTACTTCATTTTTTTTTAATGCATGTTAATACAAAGGATTAATTACAATAACACTTTCTAAAATTTGCCTTAATTACAGTCATATACAAGTTAACCTTTTTTTGAACAATGAGGCCCCTTTCAGATTTCATAAACTTAACAAAAACACTCTTACTAGCTCTGACACAAGTTAAAATGACGTTATTATCCTTTGACTTTGAATTATCCTAATTTTTTAATTAAAATAAGAAAATGTATCAAAATGCCATTTTAGGACAAAAATACCCTCATCTTCCCTATCTTTCTCCACCCACCAAGTCCAAAATCAATATCTAATCAGTCCCTTTACAACTTCCATTGAATTTGAATTTATCTCCGTTGATTCAAGACTCATTATTTCAGATGCTAAATTCACCGGAACTGTCATTGCCGAGCTCGGTGACTTACATTCACTTACTCTAAGCAATTCATCCATATCAAACGATTAGTTAATAAAGCCTAAACTCTATCCTTTCAACGAGAAGCCCATATACTTCTGCAACTCTCTCTCTCTCGGGCTCCAGCAACGGTGACGATGCTCTGGCAACATTGACTAGCAGTGGTGTTGGCATGATGGTAAGTACGGTCCAGTTGCCCCACTTCCGTATGAATCAACAACCTTCTCCAATCTGATTTTCACGATGGTGATTGCGGAAGTGGGTAAAGTCGTGTGTGGAGGTGATAGTGGTGTTGTGGCGGCGGCGGGGGTTGTGGTTGGAGGAGGAGATGGATCTAGTGGAGGCAGCGGTGGTGTTGTGGCGGCGGCGGCTGTGATCGGAGAAGAAAACGCAGATCACCATGGACTGCGACGATTCCCGGCCGACTGCCACAAATTCCCCGCCGCTGTTATTGACGACGACGTCATCGTCGAACACTGCCGCCACTTCAGCCGCAGTTCTTCTACGGGCCGATTCAATCCATCATCTACGCGCCGATTCAATCCATCACCGCTGCCGCCACTTCAGCCCGTCGCAATCGCCATCGGAACCAAGTTCTGGGAGGTGGTGTGCGCAGAGCATGGGATCGATTTCGGTGGATCACGTGGTTGTGCGCAGAGCACATGATGTGGAAAGCGTCTGATCTGGACCGTACGACCAGGTCTTCATCCCCGACAACTTCGTCTTCAGCCAGCCAGTCCCCGACCATGATCTTTACAACACCAAAGCCATGATCACCTTGGCTAAGACGTTAAGATCATCGCTGCCAATTTGATCGTCGACGATGGTCGGTGGTGCTGGTCGTCGTCGTCAGTCAGTCAGATTTTGAGAGGGTTTGTCATGATCTAAGGGTTAATGTATAAAGAGATTATGTCGGTTGAAAATAAGGCTAGGGTTACATAAGAGAGGTGAGATCTGTAGGGGTTAGAAAGGTGATAGAGGAGTTGAAAGGTTAGAGAGAGAAACGACAGAGAGAGTTGTGGTGGTTAGGTTTTCTAAGATGGGCATTTTAGTCATTTTACAATTCTAATATTTTCTCACACATATTCATTAAATATTGAAGGGCAATGTAGACATTTCACTGGCAAAATTTGATATAAAACTAACAAGGGGTGTCATTGTTCAAAAAGAGGTTAACTTGTATATGGCTGTAATTAATGCAAATCTCAAGGGGTGTCATTGCAATTAACTCTAATACAAAATATGAATGAATTCAAATTACAAAAATCCTTTAAATATACTCAAATATATATACATATGTGTGTGTGTGTGTGTGTGTGTGTGTGTGTATATATATATATATAGGTGTGTGTGACCCTTGGCTGCCGAATCTTTATAAGGCTCTTGTGCCTTGAAGAGCTCCATTGAATTGTAATGTTCACTTGGTGACAGATTTGATTAATCCAGGTCAAAAGTGTTGACCTTAAGACTTTATGTAATGACTCTGTCATTTCTTTCTTTTTCGATTTTCAGTAATTTTTTTTTTATTTGATTTATTCATTTTCTGCATTACCTTAGGGTTTTGGAGACTCAAGGTAGGATTTTGAGTTCGGTTTTGAACTCGGATTTGATCTTTGACTTCATGTGCATCCACTTAACTTGATTTCTATGAAATGTATAGTCTTACTTTTGTAGAAAAGTATGTTACTTGTTTACTTTTTCCGTAAGGGTATGGGTTCATAGTTTTTTCGGAAACATTTTCACTTTATGTGGTGCTTTGCGTAATTTAATTTTCTTGATATATTTGTCTTAGGGACCATTTTGTAATTTATTTTGTGAGATATTTTGAGGAGGGACCTTTTTGCAATTTCTGGAAAGTGTGACTAGTGTCGCGCTCTCATTGGTCCATTTGTCGGCTTGTAGTGTTGACACTTGGTAGCCTTGGATGATGACATGCGGAGGGTGAGGATTCACCCACTTGGTGGCCTATGATTGGTAAATTTGTTGGCTTAGGATGAGGGCAAGTGTAAGGCTAGGATTAAGCCTTGAGGGGAGGCCTAAGATGGTGACAAGTGTAGGCCTAGGATGTGATCTTGTGGGGAAACCTAGCTTGGTGACAAGTGGAGGGGTGAGATGTGTGTGTGTGTGTGAGATAGAGAGAGAGAGAGAAAGGTAGTGCTAGCACAAAGTGCTTTAGTTAGTGGAGGAATACACCATTCTCCACTAACTCTTTCTTTTTCCTCACTTTTCTCTCACCTTGCCTCCATTTATGCTTCTTGAAACCCTAACCTCCATTGTTGGTTTTTGAGCATCTTCCCTTCACTTTTAAGCTTAGGTCTTGAAAGACAAAACCTTCCCTTCTTCCTCCTCTTGCTTACCTTGTTCCTGGATTCACCATTTGCTTACCTTTTTCTTGGATTCTAGAGATTTTATTCTCTAGTGAGGTAGGGGATTGATTATGTTTATATTCTATGTGTATTATGTGCTCTTTGTAGTTAATATAAGTTGTATGCATGATTAGTGATATTTTAGGGTTGTATATTGATGGAATTTGACTTTTATCTAACCTAGGGTTTCACTTTGCATGAGACTTGTGTATGGTTGAACTTACATATAGTTGTAGTTTCATTTTATGTAAAGAAAATAATCTAGAGATTTCTTGTTTTGTACTTGTGAAATTCTAGTATTTTCCTTGCCTTGATTTTGTGTTGAAAACATATACTATATTGTAATGTGTATCTAGGGTTCTAGGTTTACTATGTTATGGAGATGAAATTCCTTGTTTAGTAACCTTGTTGTAGTATTTCATGTCTTGTACTTATGAAATTCTAGCATATTTTTGTCTTGATTTTGTTATAGAATATATACTATGTTGTTGTATGTATTTAGGGTTTTAGGTTTACTATGTTATGTGGATGAAATCCCTTGTCTAGTAACCTTGTTGTAGTATAATTATTATTGCATTATAACTTGTCATTTACATGCCATTGTAGCCTTGAGAGTTAGAGCATGGCTATGTGTGATTATCATTGTTGGTTGTGCATGGAAGTTGTTTAAATTTCATTGTTACACTTGTGATTGTTATGACAACTTATTGATTTTGGATATACTTAGGGCAAAGAAAACGTGACATGGCTAGGGTTTGACCCTAGTACGGGAGATATGAGTTCTCCCTACAATATAGTGCTCACTTAGGTAATTCCTTGGGGGTTAATGCCCTAAAACAACTTTTATTGTCTTATGGTGTGAGTTCATAACCTTGACTTGTGTTGTTGAGCTCATACCGGAAGCCGCTTCTAAGTTTTCCACTTAGTATGATTTCGCATTTATTTTACAAGTTGATATAACTTAGGGTTATAACTTGTTGTATATCATGGATTATCCCATTTTATTTGATTTTTATACCTATAGTGGATTGCTTTCAATATGTTTTAATCATAGTATAGGATGTTGCCTTAGCTCACCCTTAAAATGTAGACGTTATAAAGCATGATCAATTTGAATACGGTTTATATTATGCATGCAAAGGCCATTGAAACTATAGGATATACGCATACTCATCTCCTACGAGTAACTTGTTTACTCACCCTAATTGTTTGGGATATTTTCAGGTAAGGAGACCTTGTTTTGGGATGCACAACATCCCTAATTTGGCTTGGTAGCTTGGGTGTACTTTTGTGTAATTTTGCATACATACAAGTGTTAGCATGTTTAAATTTCCTTGTCGAAGTTGTAACGCATAGCTAGGTTTTGACATGTCGTTTTTATTTTTGGATATGTAAAGTGTGCGTAAGTACACTCTTCAAGACTCTTTTTATATGTATGACTTAAGGCCAAGGGCCAAACACTTTAATTTTATGCAATGTATACTTTTGGTTGTAAGCATGTTTATGTTTTTGCAAAGTTTGTGCATAAGGGCATTTTGGGTATTTTATGTGAAAAATAAGATTTGGTTTTGACATGGTTGTGTAGAAAATCACATTTTAAAGGGGGTTACTTTACAACTTTTTTTTCAAAAAAATCCGTTTTGGCACCGAAAAACACTCGTAGCCGTACTTTTTTTGGTGCAGCCTGCTATTTATACAATCCACGATAGATCACAGAATTCGGCGATCCATCGCCAAATTCCGGTGATCCATCGCAAGGCCTTTTTATCATCCTTCGCAGGTGCTGCGATCCATCGTAGATGGTTGCGATGGATCGCCTAGGAGCATTTCATTTTCAACTTTATTTCAAAACTTCAAATTCCATATCTTTGTCATCCGGACTTCGAATCAAACGATTCTTGAGTCTAACTTTATTAATTTTTCGTTGTCTTTTCAATGGTGTACACTGAAGCACCTATATATATATATATATATATATATATATATGTAAAAAGACCATTTTACTCCTAGGGTTGTACTTACCCGTTTTCAAAACTTCCTTTCTGCAATTGGTTCATTTGAGTTCTGTGGTTTCATAGGAAGTCATTTTGGTGTCTTAGGGATAATATACATCTCTAGATACTTTTTTTTTTTCTTTCGCTTCCGCATTTCGGATCCATTTTTGGGTCAACTTTCGGGTCATCACAGATGCACCAGGTTTGTAAAAACTTGGGCCGTCACATTTTATCAAAGGAAAATTTAGTGATTTTGATGATTATAAACTATTAATGGTGTTTAAGAATTAATGTTTACATTAATTGTTATAGATGATTTATATTCAAAGAGGAACCTCAATGAGATAATAAAGATCATTCCAAGTATTCCATTACTCAAGATCACATCTATGAAAAACAATGGATACAAAGAGACAACAAGTCCACTTAAAGATAGCTTAGACAATAATGAACAAGTAAGCAACTCAAAGAAAGCAAGAAATCAATAATAAAGCTTTAATTGTAAACCATCATGGACAAAACTTAAAGAAAGCGGTAGATAGCTTGGTGAGTGATAACTTAAATTGTAAAGTTATTTTTAAAGTAATTTCATTTGAAAGCTCATCTCTTATAAGACCATGCATATCATTATATCATTCACGAGTTCCTATAACCATTAGCAATAGACTATGAACTTCATTACATATATATTTACATATGAAGTTTTGCTAAATAATGAGTTAGTTCATGCTTGCATAAGCTTTGAAAGAACTCTTCACACTTAAGTTAGAAATACTAAGACCATGCACATCAATCATATGTTTCATATTGGTCTCTAGAAAGTAAAGGTTAAGGCATTGAACTTATTTATTCATCCACAAAGCCTTTGTTACCATGACTTGGTAAAATACTTTTGGACCCTTGCATCTCTCATTATAAACCAATTTTTTAGCTAAGTATGAAAATTGAATTTTTGAAATAATGATATTTTCAAAATAATTTTTTCTGGTATTTACTCATTATACGTAAAATAGCCAAATGTGATTTTATAATA
Organism: Cornus florida; assembly: GCF_030987335.1. Classification (NCBI taxonomy): domain Eukaryota; kingdom Viridiplantae; phylum Streptophyta; class Magnoliopsida; order Cornales; family Cornaceae; genus Cornus; species Cornus florida. The sequence goes on from NW_026775576.1 coordinate 53,417,055, forward strand.
TTTTATTATCAATTTTACATTGGTCTATATGGAGAATCATTTTTTATTAAAACTATCGGGAACCTTACTTTGTACTAAAATTGAATTTTTACTTTTTTATTTAGTGGGAACTCAATTTCCTTATGTTTTTTTTATTGAATTTAAATAGGGGGTACTTCCTTATTTACACTGTAAACTTAAAGTAAATAGACAAATAAAACATTTGCTTAAATGTTTAAAATGGAAATAATGTGTGTAGAAGTTTTGCAGAAAATCTATCAAGATAAACTACTGTCTGAGTTATAACTTTTTGAAGTTGGAACACTTTTTCTGAAGTACTCGATCAGATAACCATGTAACTGGTTAGATGGTTTCATATAACCGACTAGATAGCTAAACTAGTAAGCATTTCAGTTTGTAATCTCATCTAATCGATCAAATCATCCATGTACTCGACCAAATAACCATGTACTCGATCATATGGCCCCATGTACTCGATCAGATGAAGGTTGGATCTGAAGTAATTGGTTAGATTATTCATGTAATCGATCAAATAAAGGCTGGATCTGAAGTAATTGATTAGATTACTCATTTAACCGGTTAGATGAATGGCCAGAAGCTTCCCAATGGCTATAATGAACATTTGACTTCATGGGAACTTACCATAATGCCCCCAAATGGCTATATTCTTCAAAGGGGCTATAAATACATAATATATGGACATTGTGGGTATGCAAGAGAGCCATAGAGAGACATCCCTTTGGGGATGGAACTTAATTATCATTTATGATAGAAATCTCTTATAGGAATCACCATTGAAGCATCCATTGCATATCATTCATGGAGTCATCTTGCAAACTTAGAGTTAAGCTTTCATTTGATTATTTCACTTGTAACTCTAAGTATGAGAGCTTTGATTTGTATAGTTATCTATTTGAGAGACATTAATTGTAAGCTTCATCATATATCTATTATTGAGAGAAGAAGACCAAGAGGTGCTCTTGGTAAGGGAAAGCTTGCTGAAGCTATTGTAAAGGGTTGGTTTGACCCACCGGATTGGTGTAATCCAAAGGAAGACTAAGATGAGGTTGTTTCTTAGCAAGGAGAAACATGGTCATACTTCTTGTGAAGATTTGTTCTCCACCTGTAAGAAGGTGCCAAAGTGGCATGGATGTAGGCCGAGGTTGTGTTGAACAATGTATATTGCATGTCCTATGGTTTACAATTTCTGTAATTCTTACTCTCTTTATTTCCCTAGCATTTTTCATGCCATAATCTTAATGCTTTATTTATAAATGCTATGAGATAGACATCTTAATTTGAATTTAAGAAGAGGATGAGATGTATGCTTGGATTAAGTGGGTTGTATTGAGATAGTTGCTTGAAGAAATCATACATGAATATATTTCTTCACTAGCTAAATGTCATTGCACACCAAGTGTTTGATAAAATGTATATTCAACCTAACCTTCACATTTAGAGTTTAAATGCTTGCAAAGTATTTGATATATTTCTTATAAACTCTATAATAAGGATTTTCATGACATTTGTACCTTAAACATTATTTGCGTCAATATTATGCAAATGCTTGTTCTTATTGGTTAGTTGAATTCCATCCACTGGTGCTTAAAGTAATCTCATTTATAATTTGAATTCAATGATGCTCATGCTTAATTATATAACTTACATATGCATGATTCAAAGAATGAAATGAGATGATCATTTGCTAAGGCAACATACTCATCAAATGTAGTAAGCTAATTGTTATACATTCATATTGTTAAGAAACATTTACACTATATAACCCATTAGAAAAGAGCACTCATTAAAAAGATTCATCTTTTGCTCTAGGGAAAAGAAAGAGTTAGTATCTAACTATTGTCCATAGGTGATATGTCTTGTACCCTTTATATTGTGTTTATTGAAAAGAGTTATTATTTAATCCTTGAAAGACTAATGAATTATTTTATTAGTGAGAAAAAAGGGATAAGTATAAGAAGGTTAAAGAAGTTGAATCGAATAAGTTTCATCGTTTTTCAAGGACCCTATTCACACTCCCCCTATAATACCCCTAATTTTAAAAGGATAGTTTCGGAATTTATTTAATTATTTTATTTCATTTTTTTAATTGATTAATTGATTATTTGATGACGTGGCTATTTGTTTATGTGTTTTTAATTGAATTATTTGTTTAAATTAATTATGTGCTTAAACGGTTTATTTTAATTAAATTGTTAACTGATGTACATGCTTAATGATGTGTTTGTTTAATTGTAATTAATTATTAGATTAACTGATTTAAATGTTTATTTTATTTTTATGGATTTGGATAGTAGTAATGGACCAACCATTTGGATCTAATAGACTACTTGGATGGGAGGCTAGATGGGTATGGATAACTACCTACGGATAGTTGTATATATATATATGGGTATATATGTATATAAGGATATTACAATTATTAGTGTTGATGCGAAAATCCTTGCGACTCGAAATGACGGCGTTTACCTGCAAAACAAAAGGACGTCACCTCGAATGGCACCGGTGGGGTACCAGCTGAGGGCCCTCCAACGATCAAGTTAGTACTTGTAATCGTATCACATAATAATTATGTAATTTCTGTTTAGTGGTTTTTTCCCGTTCCTTCTTTAACGGCTTAGTGCCCTATTTATAGCTGTCGATTGGAATCAAATTGGTTCCGCCAATGTCGATGGTTGAGGTCTCCCTTATCATCCGCTTGTGCGAGATCAGAGGAGATCCGTTTGTTGCCAGATTTGTTAGGGATATGATTTACTCCTTTAACTTCCTCAAATTGTGCCAAGGTTATCATTACCCTGTTGAACCACGTTATCTTTCATTATCCTTGATAATGAAATATTATCATTCTTATCAAATGGAAATATCATCGTTCGAAAGTTGAAGAGGTCTGGCGGTTGGTCAACATTTAGTTGCCTCTATTGTTAGGTCAAGGTAGGTTATGTTTATTTTTCCCTATTAGTTGCCCCCATTCCCAAGCTTGCTCATCTAGCTTTGGGAATGTGAAATTTTAATATTATTTTAATTTTTTTTTTGCTCTGGCACTGTTCCCTTGAGAATAGTGCCTGCGGGTACTATTCACTTGAACAGTAGATTTTTTTTTTTGCCTTGGGCACTGTTCCCTCAAGAAGAGTGCCCGCGGGTACTATTCACTTAAACAGTAGATAGAATTTTATGAAGTCAAGGTTAGATTGTACAACCCTTGCTTTCATTTCAAACCAACAGGTGAGAGGTTTGCACTATATAATATACAAAACTCAAACGTTGTAACACTAACATCCTTGTGCCAATAATATGACAGATAAAAATCTAAAAAGCGAAGTAAACACTTACAATTATCCATGAAAACCTAGGGTATATATCCCAAGCATATCCTCCATGATCAAATTTAATTTCTCGATCAAACCCTTCGTCTAGAGATATGGAGCAAAATTGCTACTCCAAAATCTTCATAAAGCTCCTTCTAACTATTAGTGCGATGTAGAACTGATATAAAGCTCCAAAGTGAACAATACTCGAATAATGTTCATAAGAGAACTTATTCGATTCACCATTCTTTAACCTATATGGAATTAAAATTCTAATTCAATGTCAATATTTCCTACCGACCATCCAGTCCTGATTAGTCCTAGTCTTAATTTGAGATAGGAAGTGGCAAAAATCTGCAATGATATCCAATTATTAAGTTTCCACCTTTCTAATAGGTGTTACTCTTATAGACAGTTATGTACATGTCTCTACCCAAACCTGTTCACTAGAACTGACATTCGATGTCTTGATGTACCTTATAATCGTCTGAGTGCATCGAGAAAAATTGACGAATTTTACATCTCATTCACTCCGACATCATTTACAGAAACTACTAATCCTTCTCCAGTACCTTAAGCTCTATCTGAGTAAGGTAACACCTACTAAGTCAGCTCCGATATTTAAAGTTGAGCTCCTTAATTTCCTTGGTAATAACAAGTGTCATTATTATTCATGTTATAAGTTCAATTGATTTCTCAACAACTACCCGAAGGTTTAATTACCATATCGGTTGTTAAGAGCTTTTTTTTTTTTTTTTTTTTGCCCTGGGCACTGTTCCCTCGAGAAAAGTGCCCGCCGGTACTATTCACTTGAACAGGGTTTTTTTTTTTTTTTTTTTTTGCCTTGGGTACTCTTCCTTTGGGTAATGTTCCCTTGGGTACTATTTCTAATGGTGGAATTAATACAGATACCAAATCAAGGTTCTGTTTTGGAAGGGCATGGATTCAAACCCATGATCAATGACTCTTAGTGATGTAAAATTGGATTTTTCTTTTGAAAATCCAATATACTAGTTACAAACTTTATGGATTTCAGTCAGCCTATCCCTTTGGCAAGGGAATAAATTTTACGAGCTTCACTCAGCTCGTCACACCTTTAATAAGAGAATTAAATTTTATAAGCTTCACTCAGCTTGTCCCTTTAGTAAGGGAAATAGGTTTTACTAGCTTCACTTAGCTCGTCCCTTTAGTAAGGGAATTATATTTTACGAGCTTCACTCAGCTCGTCCCTTTAGTAAGGGAATTAGGTTTTACAAGCTTCACTCAGCTTGTCCCTTTAGTAAGGGAATTAGGTTTTTTGTTAGCTTTTTGTAAAACATTAATTACCACATATGCATAACACGTGAGAGAGCTACCCTCCATTTAAAACAATAAATTACCGATCAATAAACATCGTCTCTTTAAAGATGAACTTCTCAGGAACTTGTGAGGAGGATCGTTTTTTGACTTAACCTTTGTAGGTTAAGTCTTGATCTCTGATGAACATACTTTTGTTAGTTAGGCCCTGGTCTTGGTCTTTGATGACCAGACTTGGGGTGACCAGGCACTGATCTTGGATGACCGAGCCTTTGTAGACTTTGGGCAATCAATTCTTAATCTTGGTTAACTAGGCCCTGGTTTCGGATAACCAAGCCTTGATTTATTATAGCCAAGGGTTGTACCCTTATGATCTAACTTTTGGTGTTGAAACTATTTTCTCTTTCTAGAGTCGTATTTAGATCTGTTTGACCATTGATGTCTCGACCCTTTAATAAGGGAAGTAGTCGTTCTTACTCCTTTGGTAAGGGGTTTGTAATATGTTCAAGCTTCACTCAGCATGCCCTATTGATAAGGGAAATAATAATTTTAAGCTTCACTCAGCCCGCCCTTTTAATAAAGGTTTATTTTTTACGAGCTTTACCCAGCTCGCCCCTTTAATAAGAGGATGTTTTGCCCAAGCCTTATATGTTTGCCCTTTAATAAGGGAGTCAAAGTTTTTCACTTTCGTGGACTTATCCTTTATGCTTGCCTTGCTTTATGGCTATAGTGGTAGTGATCCGTCAAATTTGAAGTGCATGTGACTAAGCTTGGTTCCTGGTAGAAAAGACCATCATTGGTAATTGATGGTTAAAAACTCATGGGACTACCTTGGACACGGTGGACTCATTGGTTGTAGAAACTTCACTGGACTTAGAGTCCTTCCCGGTGTGTAGAGACTTACCAGGTTATGGTTTCGGAAGATCGGGCATGGGTCTTGGACGACTAGTGCCCCCTAGTGCCCCCAAGGGGTCGCTAAAGGAGAGAGACTAGAAACCCGACTAGCTCGATGTACCAAGGTTGGTAGTCAATCTTTTAAACCTTGTCATCATATGTAGATCGACGATTGATATCATGTGATCCACTATTCTGCCCCCGATGGTTGGATCTTGGGTGATGACCCATTCTATAGACGTTTATACAGCGGACGGGGTGCCTGGTGCTACAACAATTTACAGTTGTCTAAAAATATTAGATTGTGTTAGAAATGATTACTGAAAATTAACTTGCGATGGATTATCAATCTAAAATTCTGCATAATCTGAAGTCGATAGGCAATTCCCGCAAGGGAAGAGAGGTGACGACTGTCGTCTGGTAGATGGAGGCTTGGTGTCCAGCGATTGGCTTAATGCCTGGTGGATGGGGGCATGGTACCTAACAGCTGACAGATGATGGTCTGGTGGCCAGTTGATAAGTGCCCAATATTGCATATTCAAGCACCCTTATTTGCATTAATTAAGTCCATTAGTTGGTTCTATTGTATAGGTTATTTTCATTTGCATGTCTTTGTTTATTTTCAGGTTTGTTCCTCAAAAAAGAAATAAAATTGAGGTTTTGGTGAGTTCTTGAAGATTAAAAGCATGCCGGGCCGGGGATCTTCAGTTTTTCCAAGCTAAAATATGCCATTGAACTCACGGTACTCTCTTTAAAGCCTAAGAAGGAAGACAGCATCATCAGGTCAAACAAGGCCTAATTCAAGAAGGGCTTTTGAATCTAGATAGTGCAATGGCGGGCGCTTGCCATCCATGAGCAAATCCTGTGGTCGCCCGCGGGCAGTAGCCTCTAGATCTCGTGGGGCCTTGCCAGCTCCGCGTGCGCCCGAAGGCAGAGAGTTTCAATTTTCGCGGGCCCCCGCCAGTTCCTGCCGGCGCCCGCCATTTACCATCAGTCAAGCCTCAGGTGCCGCTCTGCAGCTCGTGGAAGACACCTTTGATACCCCACTGGCGCCCACCCTGCGCTACGGGCGCCCGCCAAGCTGTAGACAGCAGGTTGACAACTCCATTGTTTTACCCAATGTTGTTCCCTTGACTGAATGAATGGCTCTGCACTCTTTTAGGGATTTTTAGCCAAGAAATTGATGGATTTGGGTAAGATTTTTGGCTCATAAAAGGGGCTTGTATGGTTGCAAAGACATATCTCATTTTTGTAAGGATTTTTAGAGAGAGAAACATTGGGTTCTTGAAAGCTTGGGTTGGAGCTTGCCTCTAGCTGCGAAAATGGAGAGGTTAGCCATCTCAACTTCTTCCTCCCTTGCTTCCATGGGTAACTTGTAAGCATGCTTTAGTTTTGTTTAATTTGGGGAATGAAATGTGTATGTGGTGGTTTCATAATCTAGAGCATTACACATGTTATAATGGATCTTAAATTCTATAAATGATCATGTTGAATCTATTATCTTGTCTTAGATTTTACTTTCTCATGATTGTATGGCTTGCATTTTCATAGTGGGAATGGAAATAAGATTATGAAATGGTTTTTATTGGCATGTTGTATGAGAAGCTTGTTAGTCCATAGCTTAGGGCCTCCCTTTGATGGATTATTCTTGATTCTTGACTTCATGCGCTATTACCATAGTTATTGAGGGGTTTGATAGTCCCTAACTTAGTGAGCATGTCATAGCTGCACTCTAATTTAGGTAGTTCAAACATGTGGAACTTTGAGGGATTATACTTAATTCTTGATTCTATGAACTTCTTGAAGATAATGTAGTAATCTTGTATTGCTACATATCCTTGCCATGTACCTAAGTTGTTCCCCATGTTAATCACAAGCTAACATGTTTATAGGGTTGGTAGTTGATTCATTTCCATAGCCCTCTCTACCTAATTTCCTCTCCTCTTAAATTCCTTCAAATTATTATTTTATGCAATTTTCAATTCTAGTTTCTAAGTGACAAAGAAAACCAAACCTTACACCTTTATCATCAAACAAAGTGATTTTAAAGACCTTGGTTGCCATAAACTTGTAGTCCTTGTGGTTCAACTTACCCCTATGGTAGCCCTATTTTACAATGATTTGTGCTATTGCAAGGGTTGATTATTATTGGTAGATATAGTGACCCACCAATTTTTGGTGCCGTTGCCGGGGATTGCAAACGATTTCGTAACCGAGGTTTAAGGATTAACTTTGGTTTGATTGTGAATATTGTGATTTGTGGATATTTTTTTTTTCACTTTGGTTTTGATGATTTCTTTGTTTAAGTATTCTTGTGAGACTCTAGGGACTCAAGGCTTGCTGAGGGAAAACTGAAAAATCGTAAGTCGAGAGGACTCCCGGTAAGTTTTTCAAAGTTCTAGTCTCTGTATTGTGAATATCATTCATGTCTTTAAATTAGTGATTTTTGAGTGTAAAGCCCTTATCGAGGCTATTCCTGTTTTACTGTACTGCAAAGCATCGGTCCTTGTCGTGGCCATTTATTTTTTGTCTTGTTGATAATTGAAGAGAAAGGGAACATTATATGTGGATGTTATGGTGAAGGGGTGTTGTGCTTGTCGTGATTTGTGCTGTTGATGTTGGGTCGTAGATCATTATCTTTGCTAACTCTTGAAGCACCAATTGACATAAATTCACTTGAAAGGACTCTTAGAAGAAACCTTAGGGAATCTGAAAATATAAGAGGAATTGAACTTGAACTTAATACAATGGCAGGAAATGAAGAAAATATAGGGAATGAGGAAATCAATAATGAAAGGGCTGAAATTTCAAATGTGGTACCTATGACTCTTAGGGACCATTTCATCCCCACCACTTATGCCTCACTTTTTTGCATAGTGATGCCAAACATCGATGCAACCCAATATGAGATCAAATCTAGCACAATTCAAATGCTTCCATCCTTTCATGGCTTTGAAAATGAAGACCCCTATAAGTATCTTGATGAGTTCCTTGAAATCTGCTCTACCATCAAGTTGAGGGGCTTCCCTAAAAATGCACTCCATTTGCGTTTCTTCCTATTTACCTTAAAAGATGGGGCAAAATATTGGTTGAACTCTCTTATTGCAAATTCCATCACTACATGGGCTCAATTGCAACAAGAATTCCTAAAAAAATACTATCCGGTGAGTAAAACCAATCAAATGAGGCGTTCCATTCTTAGCTTTTCCCAAATCGATGGGGAACAACTCCATGAGACTTGGGAAAGACTTCAAGACCTCCTTAGGAAATGTCCCCACCACCTAATTCCAAAATGGCAATTGGTGCACGCTTTCTATGATGGTTTAACTGAACCACATAGACTCATGGTTGACTCATCATGTGGAGGGATGTTCATGTCTAAAAATGGGGATGAGGCTTGGACCTTACTCGAGAATTTGAGTGAAAACTCATTGCAACATAATTCTCATAGGGCTCCAACCTCAACCGATGCAAAGAACACCAATCTATGTCAACCAAAGACAATGAGGGAAGAATCTTCTCAAGTGGATGCCATAACTCACAAATTTTACCAATTAATGGCACCACATCTCTCTCCTTCTTTGTCTCAAAATTCAGCAAGTGCGGTGTGTGCATTATGCACTAGCCCATTCCATCTCTCAGAAGATTACCCCACACCGAAGTAATTTCCTAGTAACAATCAAGAGCAAGTAAATGCTATATTTTCCAGGCCCGAAAATAATCCTTACTCCAATACCTACAATCCGGGATGGAGAGATCATCCGAATTTTTCGTGGAGGCAACCCGCCCCACAAAATTCGACATTTCAAAATCAAGGGCATCAAAATCAGCCCTCTTCTCAATTTCCAAATGGGTAATTTCAGGCCTCTTTAAGTTACCGTCCACCTTATAATCCAAATATTGCTACTCCACCTCCTATGTTTCCAACTGATGAGATTCTTGCTGTAAGTAAGCAAATGATGGAATCCCTTAACAAGCAAATGTTAGAATCTAACAAGCAACTCTTGACATCATTGCAGCCCACTTTCTAAATGGTTCATTCACATACTTAGTCAATAGCTAAACTTGAGAATCAAGTGGGGACAAATAGCTAGTTCAATGAACCAATTTCTTTAAAGAGATAAGGGAAAACTTCCCTCTCAACCATTTGAGAATCTTAGAGGGATTCATGTGATTGACGAAGCCCCTCCTCCGAGTGGGCCTATCATGAACATGCTCAAGCAATCACCACACTTTGGAGTAGTCGAATTATGGACAATAAGGTTGATGGAGGAAAAGATGGAACAGTTCTTCCTCCCAAAAATCCAAATCCCATCTCATCTTGTGGGTGCAATTTTTTACACTCGAACACCTAAAGAGATTAACTACGGAGAGCACACAGAAAAATTAAGAAGGGAGTAAGCAAATCTTTGAGATAGTAATAATATTCAGAATTTCCTCCTCTTCACCTTTGTTCAGGCTCTATTTATAAATGTTGCTTAGGAATTTACATGGAGCCGTTTCTTGGCTTTTATTCCCAAACGTGGGTAATTTATGCCTACAGATCGTGCATTTGACATTATTGCGGGTGTTATGGAGTTTGGACCTTGTCAGAATTGGGCTTGTTCATTCTGCCTTTGTTTTAAGTAGGCCTTTCTTCGCTGGGCTTATGTTTCATTATGGGCTTCTAGCTTTTTTTAACTTTGTTGTGAGCTGCCTTTGTTGCCACGTGTTGTTTCGCGATTGGCTTGATTTTTTTTCCCTCCACACTTTGCCCCCGATTCCTTTTTATGAATTTGATTCATAAAAGGAATTGTAATCGTTTTCGGGAAGTGGAAAAATTTTCGCGGCTGTTACTGCTGATTATTACCGTTCGTGCTGTCAATTTTGGGACTTCGTGTTTGCCTTTCCGTTATCCGCCCCTTTCAGCTTATATACTACATTTTCGTGATTTGGGCATCTGTATCTATGATTTTGTTTCTGAGTTTTGGCGAGAATCCGATTGCTAACTGCTTCGACATCTCATTCTATCCGCCGAGGTTAGTCTTCTTTTCGTTCCATCTTTCTTATATTATGAGTCAAGAAAGTAGTGAATGAACTCATAGTGTTCACATGTCTGATTCTGAGCCGGGAACTGTGGCGGCGAGTCTGAGCGATTATGCTGAGGGTCCAATAGTCCTCCCTGCAGATGTTGTAGAAAGGAAGTCCTTTTCAATTTCTCAGTTGAGAAAGAAGAATGGTGTTCCTTTTGACGTTACCCTTGAGGAGTACGACCATGATTTGAACTTTAGAATAGATGAGGGTTTGGAGGAGGGCGGAATGCTTTTCTCAGCTTTGCATTTTCCCGCCTTTCGATTCCCCTTAAATCCTTTTTATCTTTGGGTTTTGTCGGTGTTGAATTTGGCTCCTCTTCAGGTTAACCCTAATTTCTTCTGTATTCTCTCCTGTCTTCTTGCTCTAAACAGGGTTCGAGGTTTAACCTTGAATCTTGCCGACCTTCTGTTTTGCTACTCGCTTGATAGGTTAAAAGGAGGTGAGGGTAGGTTCCACCTTCACTCTAGATCGGGTAGAACTCTTTTCTCTCATCTTAATACCTCTGACAAAGAGTGGAAGTACAAAATTGTTAAAGTCAGAGGGGTGTGGCGGTCTTCTTCTATTCGGGATTTATTCGTCCGATCAAGCTTTCATGCCTCATCTGTTCCCGCATTTGATGATTCGGGCGAGTCTTCGTGCTTTGTTTGTGTCGTAAAGCATTTTTGTTATATATATGACTTCCTAGGTCACAAAACTGATTTTTTCTCTTCGAAATTTGCAGACAGTCGTCTTGTTTACTTACAGGAAAGAGTTTGGAGCGACGTTCCTTCTGCCAAGATCTTTCTCTCCTCTTCTCTTCTTGAGGTGATCTCAAGAGAACCTCCAGTAATTGCTTTGAATCCTGAAGAGCCCATTGATCTTGACGCCTCTGACTCTAAGACTATCTTATAGCCTGCCCCTCTTACCATCTCTCAATCAGTGATGGAACTTCTTCCTCTAAAACCCTGTACGACAAAGAAGGAGAGGGAGGCGGCTGCTAAGTTATTACAAGAAAGGAAGAACCTTCTTGTCGAGGCGAGCAGGCTTTCTCCCTCTCAAAAGCAAAAAAGGGCCCAGTCAGGGACTAAGCATCCATCAGCAAAGGATGATTCTTCTTCGAAGCGTCCCAAGTTAATGGCTGGGGACTTCGGAGGAAAAAGTGCTTTGATTCCTGGCGCTGTTAATGTAAGTGGTTCCCCGAAATGATGAAGTCTGATGGGTCCCCTATCACCATTGGTGACTCTGGAGCTGAAGACCCGGAGACGTTGATGGGTTTGGCTAGAGGGATGTGGCCTCCCAGAGATGAAATTTTACAACAACAGATGAGCGTTGATGATCTATTGTCCTTTGCTCCCAAATCCATAATGGAGGTAACCCTTTCTCATCCCTCTTTTTTTTTTTTTTTTTAATTCCATGTTGTTTTTGCGCAGAGCTCATTCTTAATGTTTGCTCTTATGAAAAAGCTCTCAGCTGACTCCCTTCATGCGAACCAGTCTATTGCCTTTCAGAAGAGGGTAAGTGCTTTGGAGGCTTCTCTTGTCGAGGAGAAGAGGGAAAAAGCTCAGCAGCTTAAGTTAATTGAGTATTTCGGCAAAAGAGCTAGGGAGCTTGAGGACAAAGCTGTTGAGCTTGACCTGCAGCTTGGGAAGGCAAACTCTCTTATTCAAACCTGCAAGGATGGGGGTTTGGAGATGTTTAACCATTTTTCCCAGATTGCGAATCTCTGCTATGCCAAAGGCTTCAGCCTTGGTTTTGCTCAGGGGCAGCTTCCTTCTGAGGAGAGAGATTATGGTGATGTTGATGAGTATGATGCCGAATAGGGGCTCTTGGTTGTAGGTGAGTATGCCGAGCCTTAGGCTGGCCCTAGAGAAACAGAGTTTGCTGCTCTACTGAAGGGTAAGGTGTCTGGCGAGGTTCGGCCTCCTCTCCATTACCCTTCAGGTTCTTAGGGATTACCTGTCTTGTTGCTTGATACCCCTTCTTTAGTTCCAGCCAGAGTAGAGTTGGTTGATGCGTTTACGCAGAGGTTCAATGCAAAGGGTGGAGCTGTGCCTGATGGTGACCCTGCGTAGCTTCCCTTCCCTTTTTTTTTTTTTTTAGAGGTGTTGGGTATGCCCTGCCTCTTTTGTAAAAACCCTCACCCACTTGTAAGAACATGAAGGTTTTCTTTTGACAATCTTTGGGATTACTTTTGCTTACATTATTGCTTGTGATTCGATGTATTTGTCTACTTTGCAATTAGCGTTCAGGCGTTAGGCATTTGGGGCATTCGCCTATTTAACGACTGGTTCTTCGCCTATTTTGCGATTGGCTCTTCGCCTATTTCGCGATCAGCCCTTGGGGCCGTTCGGCTTTTCTGGTCTTGAGCGACTTATCCGGTCAAGCCCGTTCGGGTGTTAGGCTCTTGGGGCCTTCGCCTATTTTTGCGATCAGCTCTTGGGGCCGTTCAGCTTTTCTGGACTTGAGCGGTTTATCCGGTCAAGCCCGTTCGGGCGTTAGGTTCTTGAGGCCTTCGCCTATTTTGCGATCGGCTCTTGGGGCCGTTTGGCTTTTTTGGACTTGAGCGGTTTATCCGGTCAAGCCTATTCGGGCGTTAGGCTCTTGGGGCCTTCGCCTATTTTGTGATCGGCTCTTGGGGCGATTCGGCCTTTTTGGACTTGAGTGGTTTATCCGGTCAAGCCCGTTCGGGCATTAGGCTCTTGGGGCCTTCACCTATTTTGCTATCGGCTCTTAGGGCCGTTTGGCTTTTTTGGACTTGAGCGGTTTATCCGGTCAAGCCCGTTCAGGCGTTAGGCTCTTAGGGCTTTCGCCTATTTTACGATTGACTCTTGGGGCCGTTCGGCTTTTTTGGACTTGAGTGGTTTATCCGGTCAAGCCCGTTCGAGCATTAGGCTCTTACGGCCTTCGCCTATTTTGCGATCGGCTCTTAGGGCTGTTCGGCTTTTTTGGACTTGAGCGGTTTATCCGGTCAAGCCCGTTCGGGCGTTAGGCTCTTGGGGCTTTTCGCCTATTTTGCCATCGGCATTTGGGGCCGTTCGGCTTTTTTGGACTTGAGTGGTTTATCCAGTCAAGCCCGTTCGGGCGTTAGGCTCTTAGGGCCTTCGCATATTTTGCGATTGGCTGTTGGGCCGTTCGGCTTTTTTGGACTTGAGCGGTTTATCCGGTCAAGCCCGTTCAGGCGTTAGGCTCTTAGGGCTTTCGCCTATTTTACGATTGACTCTTGAGGCCGTTCGGCTTTTTTGGACTTGAGTGGTTTATCCGGCCAAGCCCATTCGAGCATTAGGCTCTTACGGCCTTCGCCTATTTTGCGATCGGCTCTTAGGGCCGTTCGGCTTTTTTGGACTTGAGCAGTTTATCCGGTCAAGCCCGTTACGGCGTTAGGCTCTTGGGGCTTTTCGCCTATTTTACGATCGGCTCTTCGGGCCGTTCGGCTTTTTTGGACTTGAGTGGTTTATCCAGTCAAGCTCGTTCGGGCGTTAGGCTCTTAGGGCCTTCGCATATTTTGTGATTGGCTGTTGGGCCGTTCGGCTTTTTTGGACTTGAGCGGTTTATCCGGTCAAGCCCGTTAGAGCGTTAGGCTTTTGGGGCCTTCGCATATTTTGTGATCGGCTCTTGGGGCTGTTTAGCTTTTTTGGGCTTGAGCGATTTATCTGGTCAAGCCTGTTCGGGCGTTAGGCTCTTGGGGCCTTCACCTATTCGTAAGTCCGTCTTGAGTGTGTCGTCGCGAGTTAACCCCTTTTTATTGGGCCTTCTTTGTATGGGTGTTCCCTTGCTAATGTTTAAAATTTAAATGATTTTTGTCTTATAGAAAACCAATTTTCTGTGTAAAGTGAGATAGGGATTTGAAGAGAAGTGACCTATCCCAAAAGAAAGTAGGGAAGACCCTACATTACGGACCCCCTCTGATAATGGGCTGAGACTATCCACGGGCCTCGTAATTTAGGGCCCTCACCCGCTGATTGTATACCCGGCAGGTTATATTATAATAATAAGGGATTCTTTTCCTTTTTTGTCGATGTGGGACCGTACTTTCTCAAAAAAGGAGAAAATATATGGGGAGTGTATGGAGACCTCTGACAATGGGGCACTTTAGTGTCGTAAGTGGGATCCCATTGTCAATGGGTCCCACACATTGATAGGAGGTAAGTGTGGATCCTTATAAAAAAAAGGGTTAGATTCCATTTTTTGAACGATGTGGGACATCGTTTCTCGCAGGTGATAAGACCTTATTTGTGGTAAGATAAAAGATAAAAAATGTGAAGTGGAGGCCTTTGATGGTGGGTCCCGTTATGGGTCGCCTACCATCAGGGGGTCCATTCTACTGTTTAGATATCGTGTTATTCCACTTTAAATAATATTCACAAGTTTTGTTTTTATTTGATGTGGGACATTTGAAAAAAGGCTGTTAGCAGTTTTATTTGTTCAAAAAGCAAAGTACTGGAAAACACTGTACGATTTGCTTTATTAAAAGTACCTTTTCAAGTTCATTGCATTCCTCGGCTTGGTCATTTCGGTGCCATCCAAGTGTCGAAGTCTGTAAGCTCCTTTTCTAATCACAAATGATATTCGGTATGGCCCTTCCCAGTTAGGTTCCAATTTGCTGACGTACTTTTCTAATTTCAGGAGCACCAGATCTCCCGGATTGAAGCTTCTCCTTCTGACCCTTTTGTCATAACTATTTGCTATCTTCTGCTGGTAGGCTGCTAGCCGGATGGCTGCGTCTTCCCTTTTTTCTTCCAAATGATCCAGACTGTGTTCCAGAAACTGATTATTTGACTCCTGGTTCCAAGCTAAGCTTCGGATGGTGGGTGCCACCACTTCGGTGGGGATTATGGCCTCGATGCCGTAAGCTAGAGAGAAAGGGGTTTCACCAGTGGGACGTCTCAAGGTGGTTCTATATGCCCATAAGACATTTGGCAATTCTTTTAACCACTTCCCTTTTTTATCTTCAAGCTTCTTTTCGATGCAGGCAAAGATCGCCCTGTTCGTTATCTCCGCTTGCCTATTGCCTTAGGGTTAGTATGCAACTGACACTTTCTGGTTGATACCGTACTTGTTGAAGAAATGTTGAGTGTATTGATTATCCAGATTTGGCCCGTTGTCCATGATGATGGATTTTGGGATTTTGAATCTTTTCTGCGAGGCCGCCATTGGTAGGGGTCCTACCACGTCCATTCCCTATTGTGCGAATGGCCATAGGCTACTCATGGTGTGTATTTTTTCCAGGGGTAGATGGACGAGGGGGGGAATACCTTTGACATTTGTCGCATCTGCGAGAGTATTCTTCTGCTTCTCTTGCCATGTAAGGCCAGAAATAACCTTGAGTGAAAGCTTTATGAGCCAATGACCTGCCCCCAGAATGATTCCCACACTCCTATTCATGTATCTATTTTAGAACTTCTCGGGACTCCGTTGGGGTCAGACACTTGAGGTAGGGTCCGGAATGCGATCGTCAGAAAAGCTGTCCTCCTACCATAGAATATTTAGCAGCTTTTATCCTTAGCTGCCGGGCTGCTTCCTTAGAATTGGGGAGTTCTCCTCTCTCAAGGTAAGTCAATATTGGATCTATCTAACTTGGTTCCCATGGGATGACCAACACCTGCACTCCCCTTATGATGCTCGGTGTTTTTAGGACATCAATGGGGATGACTCTGGTAAGGGACTCATCCGCTAGGGATGCTGCATTCGCCAAACGATTAGCTATCGGGTTTTCTTCCCTAGGGATCTGCTAAAATTTGATTGTATCAAAGTACTTTATCATTTTTTCAACTTCTTCTCAGTATGCATTCATTCTGCCCTCTCTGGTGGTGTACTCTCCCGTCACCTGCCTTGTGATGAGCTGCGAACCGCTATAGGCTTTGAGGTGCTTTACTTGGAGTTCCTTGGCCAATCTAAGCCATGCTAGCAGTCTAAGCAATCGGGGGTTCTTATCTCTACTCCTGCTCCAGCTCCGTTTTGACTCGAAGAACCATCGACATATAATTCTCAACAAGGCTCTTCCGTGGTTTGCTGTTTTTCCCCTGGGGCAATATCCAAGAGAAAATTCGCAACCACTTGCCCTTTTTTGGCAGTGCATGATTCGTACCGGATTTCAAAGGAGCTTAATTCAATTGCCCATTTGGTGATCTGACCTGAGATGTCTGGTTTACTGAGAATTGCTTTAATATGATGTATCGTGGGAACTACTATCCGATGAGCCTCAAAATAGTGTCGGAGTTTCCTTTTGGCTTGAATTCGAGCAAGGATAATTTTTTCTGCCATTGAGTACAGGTTTTCTGCGTCAGTCATGGCCTTACTGGAATAAAAGACCGGGTGTTGCTTCTTTCCCATTTCTCTTACTAAGGCTGAGCTGGTTGCTGACTGAGATACTGCTAAGTAGAGGTACAACGGCTCTTCGGGTTCTAAAGCAGATAGAATTGGGGGACTTGTCATGTATTCCTTGAGTTTCACGAGAGCTTCTCTCTGCTCTGCCCCCCAGATATCTCCTTTTTCTAGCTCTGATTACGTCGAAGAACGGTTTGCACTTATTTGATAATCTGGATATAAAATGGCTAAGAGCCACTACTCTCCCAGTGAGGATTTGGACTTTCCTCACGGTTCGGGGCTCTTGACCCTGTAGCAATTTTGCCAACTGAGTGGGACTTGCCTCTATTCCCCTTTTGCTTACCAGGTGACCGAGGAACTGTCCCGAGGACACTCCGAATGAACATTTTGCTGGTTTAACATCATTCTATGTTTCCTGAGAGTATCAAACACATCCTGTAGGTGTTGCCGATGATCTTTCTTAACTTTGCTTTTCACAACCATATCGTCTATGTAAGCTTCGACTGTTCGGCCGATCTGTTCTTCGAACATTTTGTTGATCAGCCTTTGATAAATTGCTCCTACATTTTTTAACCTGAAGGGCATTACCTTGTAGCAATAGGTCCCTGTTCGGTGATGAAAGAACTCTTTTCTTCGTCCGAAGGGTTCATCGGGATTTGGTTGTATCCCGAGTAAGCATCAAGGAAAGTTAGTTTTTCATATCCGATCGTAGCGTCTACCATCTAATCGATCTTGGGGAGTGGGAAGCTATCTTTTAGGCACATTTTGTTCAGGTTGGTGAAGTCAATGCACACTCGCCATTTACCATTCTTTTTCTGGACAACCACCACGTTTGACAACCGTTGAGGATACTGGACTTCTCTAACGAACCCTGCTTCTAAAAGTCGATTGACTTCTTCGGCAATGATTTTATTCCTTTCGGGGGCAAACCTTTTTTGCTTTTGTTTTACCGGATGGTAGCTGGGGTCCACATTCAGGCTATGACAGGCCATCCGTAGGTCAATTCTCGGCATGTTCCAGTGATTCCAAGCGAAGATGTCTGCGTTCTTCCTTAGGATTTCTGCCTGTTCTTCCTTCTCCTTAACTAACTGGAGAGTCCCTATGTAGGTCAGCTTGCGCTCGTCCCCTGCGACTATCTGCATGGCTTCTAGGGGTTCTACAGTAAGATGCTCTTCTTTCGGTTTCTCTGTCTCTTTTGGAGGGGAAGAGCTCAGTAATTGCTATTTCAACAATTTCTTACCTTTTTCGGAAGGATAAACCGTCGTGTGGTAGCACTTCTTTGCTGTTACCTGGTCCCCCCAGATATCGATGATCTCTTAACCATTCGGGCTTATGCATCTCATGACTTGGTGCAGGGTTGATGGGACTCCTTCCATGTAGTGGATCCATCCTCGACCCATTAGCAAATTGTAGGTCGGGTGAATATCCACAATCACGAAGTTCTCTTTTAGGGATCTTTTAGCAACAGTGACTGATAGCGTGATCACACCTGTGGGCTCCACTCTTCTCCCATCGAATCCTACCAAAGGACTTTTAGTGGGACAAATCTGGTCTGCAGCCAATTTTAACTGATCGAACGTCCACTTTGTCATGATATTAGCTCTACTGTCGGGGTCAATCAGTACTCGTCTGACCAGACAGTTGGCCATTAGTAGACTAACTACTAATGGGTCTGCGTGCAGGTGTTGCACCCTTCTGAGATCCCCTTTATGAAACAAAACTTGTGCTGGATTGGGTTTGCAGTCGACGGTATTGATTTCCCCAATCCTCCACAGCTTATGGGCTTGTTTGAGCTGGATCCTGTAGGAATTTCCCGATTGCTCGTCTTCTTCCGGACGGCCATGAATTGCGTTAATTACCCGGATAGGATGGCTATCTACTGCGGCTTTTGGAATTGCCCAGGCTCGATTTTGCTGCCTTTATTTCCCCGGGGTAATCAAGTATTCAGTTAACTCGCCCTTGGCTATTAACTCTTCCACCTGTCTTCTTAAGCTCCTATAATCATTGGTTAGGTGAGCAAAATCACTATGGAATGCACAGTGTTTATTTTGGTCTCTTTACTCCATTGGCTGTCTGATTGGTGGTGGGATCTGGAAGATGTTTCTTGCCTTGGTCTCTTGGTACAGTTTGGCCAGTGTTACTTTAAGCGGTGTGACCCTTTCGGTTGTTCGGGATTTCTTTTCAGGGGCTCGTCCCTCAATAGTCGGGGGTTCCTGATGGGCCCTCGGGGTGCTCGATCGCTCCTTCGATCGATTCTCTACTGTGATTAGTATAGCTCTCGCTGCCTAGTTACTTCATTTTCTTTAAGTCTGATGTAGTTTTGTGCCCGTGAATTCAGCTCTGACATGTTAGTTTTAGGGATCTTCATTCTGACGTTTAGGCCGGGGTCGTTCGGCTGTTCATTCCGTCGAGCGTTGCCTCAGAATCTTTCGTTTTCTCTGCGTAGAGTGCTGATTTGTACCACGCTGGTTTCTCGAGCCTGCCTTAGCATATTGATTTGCTTAGTGCTGGCTTTATTTGCTTGTCGCAGGACGTCTAGTTGCGCTTGCATCTCTTCGCGTATCTTCTGCATGGTCTCCTGTTGTTGCGGTTGAACAGTGTCTAGCTCTATTGCCATTTTGGAGTGATGTTGTATACAAGGGATAGGGAACAGACGGCGCCAAAGTGTGGGTGCAATTTTTCCCACAGACGGCGCCAAAGTGTGGGTGCAATTTTTTACACCCGAACACCTAAAGAGATTGACTACAGAAAGCACATAGAAAAATTAAGAAGGGAGCAAACAAATCTTTGAGATAGTAGTAATATTCATAATTTCCTCCTCTTCACCTTTGTTGAGGCTCTATTTATAAGTGTTGCTTAGGAATTTACATGGAGCCATTTCTTGGCTTTTATTCCCAAACGTGGGTAATTTATGCATATAGATCATGTATTTGACATTATTGCGAGCGTTATAGAGTTTTGGCCTTGTCAGAGTTGGGCCTGTTCATTCTACCTTTGTTTTAAGTAGGCCTTCCTTCGCTGGGCTTATGTTTCATTATGGGCTTCCAACTTTTTTTAACTTTGTTGTGGGCTGCCTTTTGTTGCTACGTGTTGTTTCGCGATTGGCGTGATTTTTTTTCCCTCCACACATCTAATCTAAATTTCACTTTTGATAATCCAAAGTCTAACATTGAAAATTCTAAGCTTATGACCCCAAATGTAGAGACTTCTTATGAGCCTAAGGCTCCGTTTCTTCAACATCTCCAAGAATCAACACATTTTGGGAACAAAAGCTGTAAAATTCAGGACATGTGGGAGGTCTTTAGGCAAGTAAAGATCAACCTACCTCTCTTGGATGCTATCAAGCAAATTCCTCCCTATGCCAAATTTCTCAAGGATTTTTGTACTAAAAAACGCACTTCTAAAAGTCATTTACCAAAGAACGTAAGACTAACTGAACAAGTGAATGCGATAATTCAACACAGCACTCCTCTAAAGTATAAGGATCCAGGTGCCCCGACAATCTCATGTGTTATTGGTGATAACAAGATAGAAAGGGCCCTTTTTGACTTAGGAGCGAGTGTGAACTTGATTCCTTATTCAATTTACTTACAACTTAGGTTGGGGGATCTTAAGCCAACCTCTGTGGTCTTGCAGCTTGCTAACAGATCGGTCAAGCACCCACGGCGCATTCTTGAAGATGTCACCGTCAAAGTAGACAAATTCTACTTCTCGATAGACTTTGTGGTTCTTGACACGGAACTGGTCTATGATCTAAAGAAACATATTCCCGTGATCCTCGGTAGGCCTTTCTTAGCTACGGCTAATGTTTCGATAAATTATTGAACCGGGGTGATGGATATTGCCTTTAGAAATATGTAAGTCAAACTCCACATTTTCCATGCAACTCAACATCATTCCAAAGAGGATGATTGTTTTCTCATTGATGTGGTCGATGAAGTGGTCAAAGAATCTCTCCCCTTCATTCTGAGCAAGGATCCTCTTGAAACTTGCATATCTCACTTTGACTTTGCAAACTTTGATATCAATCAATCTATCTAAGAAGTAAATTCTTTGCTCAACATTAGTGTTATCATGGACTATCCTCCTTGGAAAGTGCCAAGAGAACCACTTCTTCAACTTTCAACTACTCCTCTAGTCCCTTCATTGAAATCTCCACCACAACTTAAGTTAAAGCCGCTCCCGGTCCACCTCAAGTATATGTTTCTTGGTGCAAATAAAAATCTTCCAGTCATCATTGCATCGGACCTTTTAAAGGACCAAGAAAATAGCCTTTTAGCGGTACTACAAGAGCACAAAGAAGCTATTGGCTAGGTAGTGGCTGATTTGAAAGGAATCGACCCTTCTATTTGTATGTATCACATTCATATGGAGGACGATGCAAAACCTTCTAGAAAGGTACAACGCCGGTTGAATCCAAACATGAAAGAAGTGATCAAGCTACTAGATCCGGGAATCATCTACCCTATCTATGATAGCAAGTGGGTAAGCCCCACTCAAGTTATTCCCAAGAAATCCGGTCTCACCATTGTTAAAAATTCAATGGGAGAGCTCGTGCCACAACGCACCACCACCGGGTGGCGTGTGTGCATTGACTCCTGGAAACTCAATTCTAC
Organism: Cornus florida; assembly: GCF_030987335.1. NCBI lineage: Eukaryota > Viridiplantae > Streptophyta > Magnoliopsida > Cornales > Cornaceae > Cornus > Cornus florida. Next base: position 53,438,560 of record NW_026775576.1, read on the forward strand.
CACTAGGAAGGATCATTTCCCACTCCCATTTATTGATCAAATCCTAGAAAGGCTTGCCGGCTAAAGCTACAACTGTTTTCTTGACGGTTATTCCGGCTATAACCAAGTGGCAATTGATCCTCAAGATCAAGAGAAGACCACATTTACATGTCCCTTTGGAACATTTGCCTACAGACGCATGCCCTTTGGGCTATGCAATGCATTGGCAACTTTCCAAAGGTGCATGATGTCCATATTTTCCGATATGGTTGAAAAGCTTTTGGAAGTTTTCATGGATGATTTTTTCATCTTTGGATCTTCTTCTGACTCATGTCTCCATAATCTATCCCTTGTGCTTCAACGATGTAAGGAGACAAATCTGATTCTAAATTGGGAAAAGTGTCATTTCATGGTCCAAGAAGGCATTATCTTGGGACATGTTATTTCTAAAAGGGGAATTGAGGTTGATAAGCAAAAGTCGAATTGATCTCTAACCTTCCTCCTCCAAATTCTGTTCGACAAATTCGTTCTATTCTTGCTCAAGCCGGCTTTTATTGCCGCTTCATCAAAGATTTTAGCAAAATATCCCGGCCCTTGGGTAATCTTTTTACCAAGGATATTCCCTTCAATTTTGATGAAGCTTGTTTAGAAGCTTTCAAGAAGCTTCGTACTCTTCTCTCCTCAGCCCCAATCATAAAACCGCCTAACTGGTCTCTCCCATTTGAGATTATGAGTGATGCATCCGATTATACATTGAGTGCGGTTTTGGGTCAGCATGTGAACAAGTTACCACATGCTATCTATTATACTAGCAAAACTCTTTCTGATGCTCAATTGAATTACACTACCACTGAAAAAGATTTGCTAGCTGTGGTGTATGCCTTGGATAAATTCCCTCTTACCTTCTTGGATCCAAGGTCATTGTATTTTCAGACCATGCTACTCTAAGGCATTTGCTCGCCAAAAAAAAGACCAAACTCCATCTAATTCGATGGATACTCTTACTCCAAGAGTTTGACATTGAAATTCGGGATAAAAAGGGACAGACAATGTTGTCGCTGATCATCTCTCTTGTTTACTCGTTGAAAAATCTTCTGAATTTGCTACGGTTCGCGATTCCTTTCCGGATGAGCAACTATTTTAGATTTCTCATACAAATCTTCCATGGTTTGTGGATATTGTCAACTACCTTGTGGTAGAAAAAATTCCGTCCAAATGGTCCAAACAAGAGAAAGACCGGTTCTTCTCCCAAGTCAAAAATTTCTTTTGGGAAGATCTGGAATTGTTCAAATATTGCCTAGACCAAATCATCCGGCGATGCATTCCCAAAACTGAATTCTCTAGTGTCCTAAATTTCTGCCACACTCTTGCATGTGGAGGACATTTCAATGCCAAGAAAATCGTTGACAAAGTCCTTCAAAGCGGATTTTATTGGCCCTCTTTGTTTCAGGATGCTTACAATTTCTGCAAGTCTTGTGAGCGTTGCCAAAAGCTCGGATCCATGTCAAGAAAAGACATGATGCCCCTGACCCCCATTTTAATCATAAAAATTTTCAATGTGTGGGGAATTGACTTCATGGGACCATTTCCATGTTCTTATGGCTATGAGTATATTCTCATAACGGTGGATTACGTGTCTAAATGGGTTAAGGCAAAGGCTACCAAAACCAATGATCATAAAGTTATGGTCAAGTTCGTTCAATCGAACATTTTCAGTCGATTTGGTACTCCTAGAGCCATCATCAGTAACGGAGGTTCTCATTTCTGTAACCGCTATCTTAAATCTGTCCATCTCAAATACTCTGTCACTCACAAGGTTGCCACACCTTACCAACCTCAAACGATTGGTCAAGTGGAAGTATCTAATCGTGAGATCAAGCATATTCTGAAAAAAATGGTTCGACCGGACCGCAACGATTGGTCATTAAGACTAAACGATGCGCTTTAGGCCTACCGGACAGCGTATAAGATGCCCATTGGCATGTCACCATATCGACTTGTCTTTGGCAAAGCTTGTCATCTCCTAGAGGAGTTAGAGCACCGCGCTTTTTGGGCCATAAAACGGTTCAACTTTGATCTTAAGTAAGTTGGCTCTACTCGCAAATTACAACTCAATGAGCATGAGGAAATTCGCAATGATGCGTATGAAAGCGCCAAAATCTATAAGGTAAAGACTAAAGCATTTCATGACAAGCATATTGTCAATAAGTCTTTTGCCCCCGGACAAAAAGTTTGGCTTTTCAATTCTAAGTTACGACTTTTTCCCGGTTTCACGGTGAGATGGTCCATATGTTATCTCATCTGTCTTTCCTTATGGTGTAATTGAACTTCATGATCGTACTGATGGATCTCTCTTTAAGGTTAATGGCCAACGGCTTAAGCCTTATGTTAATGGCATCGTACCGCTTCGAAAAGTAGAAAAAGTCCTATTAACGGACCCAATATACGAGGACTGATGCAGAATCATGGTTCGTCTAGCTATCAACATTAAATTTAGCACTCTTGGGAAGCAATTCTTTCAATTCCAAAGCTTCCCTCTTCCAAAGTTGCTTTTGCCAGAAATTTTTAGGAAATTAGCTAAGTATAGCCCAAATTTGAACTTTTTCGAAACTATCTCGAATTGTGTTCCAAAAGTCACTTTAGGCTTACTTCGTTATTTTAAGGTCTTGTTACCATTTTCGAAATTTTTCAGTGTCGTTTCGGCAATTTTCCCAGAAATCCAAAAAAGTCACGGAAAATTCGGACCTCAAAATTAGCACATTTGCAAATGAGCTCCGATTCTCGTTCCGAGAGTTGTACAAGGTGTCTAGGGTCCATAGGAGCTTAAGTTTCTATTTGGAAAATTTTTGGATCCCGACACAGCTTCCATTCCGCCAAAAGGAAAAAATAGTTCCTGGCCAATTTCGCAGCCGCACGCCAAATTCTACAGGGACCCGCTGAGTGCCACAGGCACCCGCAGCTGCATGCCAGACTTGGCCTACGCCAAGCCTTAACATCCTGCGGGCGCCCGCCAAGCTTTGGGCCCCCTTTTAAATCAGCCATTCCAAGGCCCATTCAAATCTTATATCTCCCTCTCCCTCATTCCAGCGACTCAAACCCTTCATTGCTTCTCTCAACCCTTCATTTCTCACTTCCATCTCTTCCTCTCCCATCTCCATCATCCTTCTATCAAACCACATCTCACACCCTCATCATTCCATCCATCTCCCACCAAGCAAGAGGGATTTTGTTGGTTTCTCCATTAATTTGGGTAAGCTTCTTCTACTCTTTCTTTCTTTCAATTTTTGGATTAATAGAGGATGGGATTGATGAAGTAGAGGTGTAATATTTGTTTGGGGCTTGAATATCTTGATTGCAAGTCAAAATTTTATGGGTTTTCACCATTTTAATCAATTCTTGCCTTTTGAAATTTGTTCTTGCACGCCAGGTGTTCGATCAATTGCCTAAGCCAACTCTTTCCAAATGGCTCCCAAAACTTTCTTTAAGCATGCTCGTTCCTCTGAAGGACCATCTGGGGAAGCTCCTACTCCAAATTGGGCTGAGTGGCCCATTGAAACTGAAGCCAAATTTATCATTAAGGACGAGTTTAAGGAAAACCCGGAAACGGCTTAGGAGGTCAAAGAATTGAAGGACCGTGGCCTTAAGGCTCTGTTCAAACCATACGCTAACTCTTTTTATCCGCGTACAGTCCGCTAATTCTACTCCAACATGTTCTATTTATGCGCAGAGCCGAATATCATTAAGACAACCATTGATGGCATGCCTTTTGTGTTTACCATCGATGACCTTGCCATAACTTTGGAGTGTCCGTTGACATCTCCTTTGGATGAGGAGGACCAGCCTCTCTACGGTGCTTTCCAGATGTGACTCTGCCCTACATTGTCCAGGAGATTTCCCACAATAATTATATCGGCAGTCGCAATACCAGCATGAACAAGTCCTACCTTCCATGCCGGCTGTGGTTCTTGGACTCCGTCCTTGCCAAAAATGTCCTTCCCGTCCCTAAGCACTCTGAACGTAAAGGGGTTTTTCTGAACACCCTTTATGCCACTGAGAAGGGATATTGGTTTTGTGTCCCGCAGCTCATCTGGGACCAACTTCTCAAGGTTTATAATGATCAATTTGTTACGCAGCTGGATAATGCACTGACTTGGGCGCTTCCTTATTTGGTTACCAGGCTGCTCAAGAACAAAAGGCTCAAGCCATACTGTGAGGATAAGAGTATAGATGTCTTTCTTTATGACCTCAGTGCATGGAAGTCCAGCACTGTCCGGCTTAAGACATCTCATCAAGCATGCATTGGTGATGTGTTCGATTGGGGTGGTCCGGCTGTCCCTATTGCTCCTACACCGGCTGCTCCAACACCTTTTACGCCACCTCCTCCTGTCATAACCCGTGTTGATTATGACTCTCTTAGTACCCGTCTTGACACATTACAGCTGTGAGTTGAGACCATAGAGGGCACCCTTACGGATTTTTGTAAGGAGACTCAGGAGGGACAGCAGTATTGTAGGCCATGCTGCAATCTTTGATTAACCGACCACCAGGCGGAGCCGGTGGCTCATCCTCTACTTCGATGATTGAGTGATTTCTTGCTTTCAGTATATTTTGCTTTTCAGTAGTACTTTTTGCTTTACTTTGGGCCGCGTTTGGCATTCCTTTCAGTTCCTATTTTGAACTTATACCTGCAATTCTTTTTGCTATTTTGCATGGATACTCGGTTTTTGGTTAAATAAAATTACAGTTGCTTATTTTTATATCTTTTTATGTTCCGTATCCGCTTGTTGTATATATTTGTATTGTTGACAGGTTTTTAGATTCAAGTTTGGGGGCGTGGCTTTTGGAATTCACATGGTGGCATGTTGTCACACCGCCACGGATTTTCCTCCTGTACTTGGTAATACTGCTCTTGTTACCCTCTCTATTTTTCATTATTCATTCTTTGTCTTCCTACATTGAGGACAATGTGACATTCAAGTTTAGGGTTATATTTTTGGTATGCATTTTTGTTTGCATGTGCTAAATTGCTCATGTAAATTGATAAAATAATTTTTGGGAAGCAATGATCTTGTAATCTTAGAACTTGTTGGAGATTGAAGCATGTGTTTAATACTTTGTGTATAGAGGCAAATGATAGTTTTAAAGTAAGAAAAAATCTGAAATGATCATGTTGATTCAAACTGGTTTGTATAAATGCTTCAATTAGATTTTCGTCGGATTTCATTCTCTTACATGCTTCACACTTCACAGATGCACACCAGAAACTTAATCGTGAGGTATACAACCCGATTTACCTTGACCATGACTCAGTTGATTTGAATTGATGACTCTAATGAATGGATATCTTTGGCATGAATCTAAAAAAAAACTTGAATAATGAAAATGACTGATTTAAGTTCGTAGCCTTGCTAACTCGAGTTATTAAGCCTTTGGAGTGTTCTTACACTTAGCACCCTAAAGCCATTCGGTTTGGGAGTTGTTGGCCTAACACTTACTACATGAGTTAGTTAGAAAGCTTAAGGGACTTAGGCATTACACAGTCATTTACAAAAATAAACATAAATAAATATGGTTAGTTTGAGTTCGTAGCCTTGCTAATTCGAATTATTAAGCCTTTGGAGTGTCCTTACACTTAGCACCCTAAAGCCATCCAGTTTGGGAGTTGTTGGCCTTACACTTGCTACATGGGTTAGTTAGAAAGCTTAAGGAACTTCGACATTGCACGACAATAATATGTATATATATATATATATATATATATATATAAACAACAACAACAATAACAACAACAACAAAAGTTGTATTTTGAATAAATTCATGCCTTAGAGAACTCATTTAAAAGGGAAATTCGATGATTTGAAGACTTATGTTCTTGAAATGGGAAAAAGAAGGTAAAAACCACATATTGGGAATCAGGTTCACTTTTAATGAAGCTAGAGTTGATTTATATTACAGATGTGACAATTAAAGTATTTATATAGACTATGATATTGATGCATGAGAATTAAAATATGTTTAGCCATTTTGTTATATTAAGGCTTCATCTACACAAGGTAGTCTTCATAATGATTCCATCTCCAATGTTCTCTCTGTTCTAAGTTGCAAATGAGCTTTGTGCATCTTCTTGCACTATGGTTGACATTTTTGGGTAGTATTCCAATTGTTGTCATTTCATTGAGTACTTTATTTTGGTTTTGCTATGGGACTAGCAAAATGTAAGTTTAGGGGTGTGATAAGCGCCGAATATCAAGCGCCCTTATTTGCATTAGTTAAGTCCATTAATTGGTTCTATTGTATAGGTCATCTTCATTTGCATGTCTTTGTTTATTTTCAGGTTTGTTCCTCAAAAAGAAATAAAATTGAGGTTTTGGTGAGTTCTTAAAGATCACAAGCATGCCGAGACGGGGATCTTCAGCTTTTCCAAGCTAAAATGTGTCATTGAACTCATGGTACTCTCTGCAAAGCCTAAAAAGGAAGATAGCATCATCAGGTCAAGCAAGGCCTAATTCAAGAAGGGCTTTTAAAGCAGGACAGTGCCATGGCAGGCGCCTGCCATCCATGAGCAAATCCTGCAGGCGCCCACGGGCAGAGCCTCCAGATCTCGCAGGGCCTCGCCAGCTCCGTGGGCTCCTGAAGGCAGAGAGTTTCAATTTTTACGGGCCCCTGCCAGTTCCTATGGGCGCCCACCATTTACCATCAGCCGAGCCTCAGGTGCCCTTTTATAGTGCGTAGAGGACATCTTTGACACCCCGCAGGCGCCTGCCAAGCTACAGACAGCAGGTTGCCAACTCCATTGTTTTACCCAATGCTGTCCCCTTGATTGAATGAATGGCTCTGCACTCTTCTATGGATTTTTAGCCACGAAATTGATGGATTTAGGTAGGATTTTTGGCTCATAAAAGGGGCTTATATGGTTGTAAAGACATATCCCATTTTTGTAAGGATTTCTAGAGAGAGAAACATTGGGTTCTTGAAAGTTTGGGTTAGAGCTTGCCTCTAGGTGCGAAAATGGAGGGGTTGCCTATCTCAACTTCTTCCTCCCTTGCTTCCATGGGTAACTAACTCCCTTTCTAGGGAGGTGATGAAGCCCTTCCTTGTAAGCATGCTTTAGTTTTGTTTAATTTGGGGAATGAAATGTGTATGTTGTGGTTTCATAATCTAGAGCATTACACATGTTGTAATGGATCTTAAATTCTATAAATGATCATGTTAAATCTATTATCTTGTCTTAGATTTTACTTTCTTATGATTGTATAGCTTGCATTTTCATAGTGAGAATGAAAATGAGATTGTGAAATGATTTTTATTGGCATGTTGTATGAGAAGCTTGTTAGTTCATAGCTTAGGGCCTCCATTTGATAGATTATTCTTGATTCTTGACTTTATGTGCTATTACCATAGTTATTGAGGGGTTTAATAGTATTTAGCTTAGTGAGCATGTCATAGCTACACTCTAATTTAGGTAGTTCAAGCATGTTAAACTTTGAGGGATTATACTTAATTCTTGAGTCTATGAACTTCTTGAAGATAATGTAGTAATCTTGTATTGCTATATATGTTTGCCATGTACCTAAGTTGTTCCCCATATTAATCATAAGCTAGCATGTTTATAGGGTTGGTAGTTGATTCACTTCCCTAGCCCTCTCTACCTAATTTCTTCTCCTCTTAAATTCCTTTAAATTATTGTTTTATGCAATTTTCAATTCTAGTTTCTAAATGACTAACAAAACCAAACCTTACACCTCTATCATCAAACAAAGTGATTTTAAAGACCTTGGTTACCATAAACTTGCAGTCTTATGGTTCGACTTACCCCTATGATAGCCCTATTTTACAATGATTTGTGCTATTGCAAGGGTTGATTATTATTGGTAGATATAGCACCACCAGTACCTTGTTGGGTCCAATGATCGCCCTTAACTTAGGAACCTCCTTGGGAATACAGACCTCATTGGACATGGGATCTTAAGGGACATTGGACCTTCTTGGACCTGAAGGCCTCGATACATTCTTGGGTGTAGAAGGCCACCTTGATTGCATGAACAGACGGAGTAATGAGACTCCGTTATTAGAGACATCCTCAGTGGTATAGGCTTTACTAGTAGGTAGAGACCCCCTTGTTAGTAGTGATCTTCGTGATGGGTGAGACCTACTCATTTATATAGGCATAGAAGGACTAGGCCTTAGTCTTTAACGATCAAGCCTTGGTAGTTGGCTTCTACCAGATATGAGATAGAGTTTGGTCTTAGACGACCAAACCTCAGTAGTGAGGGGACCAAGCATCGCTAGATGGAAAACACCACATTGGACTGCCTAGGTCGACGTGCCAAATTTTGATTATTGTCATCGAACACTGGATGGCATCACGCAACCCACTATTTTGCCCCCAATATGATGGACGGGTGATCATGATGTAGAGATCCATCCTTATATAAGAATATGGAAACCCGATGTCAACTGATGACTTTGGGATGGTTTCCATGATCAAAAAACTTTCTTCTTGCTGTCAGAGCCAAGTCGCGTCAGGATTATTATTTATTTAGAGAACTAATCATTTCCACAGACGGCGCTAGCTGTTGATGCGAAAATCCTCGCGACTCAGAACGATGGCTTTTACCTACAAAACAAAGGGACGTCACCTCGAATGGCACCGGTGGGGTGCCAGCCGAGGACCCTCCGGCGATCAAGTCAATACTTGTAATCGTATCACATAATAATTATGTAATTTTTGTTCAGGGGTTTTTTCCCGTACCTTCTTTAACGGCTTGGTGCTCTATTTATGGCTGTCGATTGGAATCAAATTGGTTCCGCCGATGTCAATGGTTGAGGTCTCCTTTATCATCAGCTTGTGCGAGATCAGAGGAGATCCATTTGTTGCCAGATTTGTCGGGGATGTGATTTACTCCTTTGACTTCCTAAAATTGTGCCAAGGTTATCCTTACCCTGTTGAACCACGTCATCTTTCATTATCCTTGATGATAAAATATTATCATTCTTATCCAATGAAAATATCATCGTTCGAAAGTCGAAGAGGTCTGGCGGCTGGTCAACATTTAATTGCCTCTATCGTTAGGTCAAGGTAGGTTAGGTTTATTTTTTCCTATCAATTAGTATTATAAATAGTTAATATTAATAACTAAAGTCAGAATATTATATATAGTATAATGTTGTATATTTATATAGTTATAAATGATATTATATATATATATATATATATATATATATATGTAATCATGCTAGTTATAAACTTAGCATACATTTATGTATTTTCTATTTTTCTTTTTCCTTTACTTTTATTAAAGTAAAGTTGGATTATGAATAGGATTTAGATATAGTTATATATATATATATATATGTTGTGTCTGCCAAAGGATTGGAAAAACCCTATTCACGTATTGTGGAGGTAGAAAGTTAGAGAGAGAGAAAGCTAGAGAGAGAGAAAGAGGAAGAGAAAGAGGAAGAAGAAGAAGAAGAAGAATGACCAATAGAGGAGAAGAACAAGGAAGAAGGAGTTTAACTTTTGATCCGAAAGTTTAAGGCAAGTTTTTTGTTTTACACTTTTCCCTATATCTCTAGTATAATTTTAGGGATGTTTAAAGGATAATTAAAATTGGAATCCATGTTGTTACCTAAGAATTGACTCTAGAGGGGGGGTGAATAGAGTCAATGGCCAATTTTCACAAATTATAGAAATACAATTTCTAATCAACAATATAACCAATTATGCAATAATCAACATATGAAATCATGATATGAAAGTAATCAATTTAGCACAATTGTAAAAAAGATAAGGGAAGAGAAATTGCAAACAATAACACGGTGATTTTTGCGAGGTTCGGAAACTCCTACTCCTCGGCTCAAGATCTCTCTTAAGACTTCCCAAATTCCTTAGAGCTTCTCCTTAATGGTGGAAAGCAAACCTTCAATTGAAGCAAGACCTTGCTTCTCTTTCTTGCTAGAAGAACACTCTTCTCCTAGGCTTCCTTTTGGGTCACGCCAACCCTTTATAACAACTTGTAATAGAAATGAAGTGTACAATGAATCTCTCAAAAATAGTAGTGCAATTTTTAGCTCACAACTAGAGTATTGATGAATATAAATGAAGCTCAAACTCTATGAAAGAAATGGATGAGAGAAGATGAAATATGTGAAGAAAACAAGCTCCTATGAATTCAATAGAATCTCTCAAGTGTATAATAGAGCAAAAACTCTATAAAGATTAAAACAAGAGTAAAAGCCCTTTTAATCTTTACTAGAATCCCTCAAGATAGAATAAGAGTGAATGAGAGAGATGAAGAGAAGATGAGAACAAAAGCTCTCTTTGTAATGTAATATAATGTCTCTCAAATGGTGTATATTTTAGTAGATAAGCCTTATGTATATATATAGAGAAGTTCGTAGCTCAATATAGCTGTTAGAAGTAGTTGGGGATCAATAAATGAAAAAGTTTCTGTTACAATTCAAAACCCTAGAAGGAGCCGGCTTTTGTAAAACAAGAGGAGGCGGCTCCCTAGCCTTGAGAGCCGGCTCTCCATTTCATGGAGCTGGCTCCCAGCCTCTGAAAGCCTGCTCCCTATTTTGGGAGCCTGCTCTTTGGTTGGAAGATTCATTTTTGGTTGAAAAATAGCTACTGGAATTGCGAGAGCATGCTCTATCTTTTACAGAATTGGCTCTATTATTTGAGAGCCTGCTCTGTCTTTCATAGAGCCTGCTCCATTGGCCTTGAGAAAGCTGGCTCTATTTCTTATAGAGGTGGCTCTTGCTTCATGAAGGTTGTTACTAAATTGGATTGGACAAAAATAGTGCATGACTTCAAATGGACATAACTCAGTCCATAAAACTCCAAATGAGGTGAAATTTGAGTCTAAATTTATTACATGAAGTCAGCTTTCTAATGCCACTGACCTTGCTCAAAAATTCTAAACACATAAATAGTTATGGTCATTTTAGTGCAACCTGGACAGAAATTTCACAGACCAGAAACATGTATTTTGTGAAGCTCATATCTCAGTCATTTTAAATCCAATTTAGGTGTAATTTGAGTCTAAACTCAAGAGCTCGAAGTCAGATTTCTAATGCACCTAGCCTTACTTAAAAACTCCAACTACAAAATAATTATAGCAGTTTTAGTACCGGCTGGTCTGAAATTTTTGTGGGCTGAAAATTGCTTCTTTTGAGATATCCATCTTTCTAGCACCTAGGACTTTGATGAAAGGTTCAATTTAGTTCAAGACCTATTTTTAAGAGTCTAAGGACATATGAAGATGATAAATTTCAAGTGCATTGTGTCCTAGAGTCATTTACCAATTTATGGTAACAAAGGCTTTAAAGATGAAATATTAAGTTCAATGCCTTTTTCCTTTTCTTTCTAGAGACCAAAATAAATATTATGATTAATGTGCATAGTCCTAGCATTTCTTGCTTAAGTTGTGAGTTCTTTCAAAGCTTATGGAAGCTTGAACTAACTCATTTTTAGCAAAGACTTCATATGTTAAATATATATGAATGAAGTGCATAGTCTATTGCAAATGGACATAGGAGCATATGAATGATATATGATATGCATGGTCCTATAGAGATGAGCTTCAAATGTATTCATAAAGACTTTGACATTGAATTTTAAGCTCTCACCAGCCTATCTACCATTTTCTTCATTCTTTGACCATTGCTTGAGTGCTTGGAATGCTTGGAATGGATCTTCTAGCTCATCATTGAGGATTGAATAGTGATCAACTATACATCACTCAATGAAAATATTAGTACTTAAACATCATTAATAATTTGTAATCATCAAAACATAAGATTAACCTTTAGATAAAATCCTTAGGCCAATAATATCCTCCTTTTTGATGATGACAAAACATTAATGTGTTTATTATCTAGGTGGAGTGCATTTGAAAGAATGCTCCCCCTATCGATATGCATACATTGAATTTATATCAACAACAGATATTTTAGACATTAAAGTGTATAAGTTTTCCCGTTTCAATTTGCGTTTAAAAATATAAGTGAAAGGCAACATACGCATAAGCATAAAAAGCATAATGAACATAACATGCATAATGAATCACACATCTTTCTCCCCCTTTGTCATCTCAAAAAGGTGGGAGGATAATATAGTTTCTTGCCATATTTTGAAATAGTAGTACATAAGAAACTTGAAAGATTTAAACAAATAAGAAAAAATTTGAAGCAAATTTTCATTTTACATATATAGAAGCCATGGATAATTTTAAATTTTGAACTGAAAATTACAAATAGAATTCTCTAAATAAAAATCCAATGAAAACTCACTGATAATTTCAAAACTCAAATCAATTTTGACTAAAGATAAATAGTGATGAGTAAAAGGATTTTGAGATAATAAAACACCCTAGTATAAAATTCTCATCCAGTCAAAATTTTGATACCAAGTGCTAAGAAAAATTTATGCTTGAAAACCACCAAAATAATTTTCATATAATAATGTCTAGGGTTTGAAAATGTGATAAATTCAGTCTAAAAGAGAAAATCCAAAGAACCTTGCAAATACTGCCCAAATGACCCATAGAAGACAGATGTTTAAACTATTAAAGATAAATTCAAGAACAAATAGGGCTTGATAATAAACAGAATGCAGTATATTTCTAAAATATGATCTCTATATAAGGGATTTAAAAGGTTAAACAAAGGAAGGATAGAAGTTTATGCTTAAATACTTGAAAAGACGCAATAAAACCATAGATTTAAGCAAATCTCACTAGAATGATTGAATCTTTTATGTGAGAGAGAGAAATACTTGGTAGGATGCCCAATTCGCATGAAGACAGCCTTGAGTTCTTGCCACTGGAAACATCAACTACAATGCTCCAGATAAAGTGCCGAGATCTATTAAATGTATCTAGCCAACAGTGAAGTGCCAAGGCTTTAAAGAAGGGAACACCTGATAAGCAGTCGGCTCTCATAGGTTTTGAGCCAGCTCTGTACCTTTTATTCAGCTAGCTCATGCATGAATGGAGCCGGCTCTTGCTGGTTCCTTAGAAAATCCCGAGAGCTTGAGAATTTAAGCACTTATGGAGCCGGCTCTTAGTGAATGGAGCCGGCTCTTAGTTGATACCAAGAAATAAGCAGAGAGATCCCAAGAGCAGCAAGTAATATGCAGGTTTTGGTCTAAGTTGGGAGCCGGCTCTTGTTTTTATAGAGCCTGCTCTCTCAGTTTATAGAGTCTGCTTTTATGTAAAGGAGCTGGCTCTCTCTTAAAATTCTTGAGATCCCGAGAACATGCAATTTGATACCATTTGTGGAGCAGGCTATGCTTTGTGTAGAGACCACTCTTTTTTCTTCAAAGAGACAGCTCTCCTCTGAATAGAGCTGGCTCTACTATAATTTGCTTCAGCACATAATCGATAATAAAAAAGTTCAGCTCATAATTAGTTTTGTAGCCACTATGATGCCTCTGAATCAATACCATAAATGGTATTCTATAAGGTCTTAGGCCTGGAATACACTCTCACATACTTGGTTCACCTTCTCACAAAAGCTCAGAGGTTAAGCAATTCATTTCATAATTTAATTTTAGCCTCAAAATTAGTTATAAACCAGTTTCTGTAAAAACTCTACACTCAGGGACAAAGATGTAAAATCACTGCACCACTGCCTTGATTTCAAAGCCCTCAGACATATTTCATGTAAATACACTTTCTCAGACAGTAATTACATCAAGATAAGCATGGTATACAATTTTTATAGTTTGAATCCCAGATTTTCAAGCCTTAAACCTTAACAGCTTAGGTTTACTAGGCCAAACTTCAAGTTGGTCAGTTTTGATGTAACTTCACTAGCCTCTATTCAACTACAGACACTTGCTAGAATGATTGACATATGAATCACATCAAGATATTAACACTTCCTTACATAAATCAGAGGCTGAACCAGAAAATAAGCTTAAATGAGGGTTAGGGATATGAAAAACTTACTTCAACTCAACTTTATTCAAATGAGCACCTTCTACAGATGTAAACATGATACAAGAGCTTGTTTAAACCTTCTTCAAGCTAAGATAGTGATTCCAGCAAATTTAAGTCCTTCCGGTCACCTTTTGCACCAGATTTTTAGTTTATTAGGCATCTATCATCACTTCAATGTATTTTACATTTGCTCACTGATTTCTGAGAATGTATTCAGCTTTCATTCTTGATTAAGAACTCAGAAAATCATGTGTTCATATGGCCTCTCGAGTCACTCTCATTTAGCTTTCTTTTCTAGGGTTTTCTTTTTACTTTGAGGTTCACCCTTTCAATTTCCTATAACAGCCTTTATATAGACCACACACTTCCAACCCTACTATGGATAATGCTGAGCTATATTTCACCTATCACAGTGAGGAAATACACCTGATCTTCCAGTATGAGAAAGGACTACAATGTCCTTGTATATTTCAGCTGAAAGCACCTTATTTAGCAGCCTTTGACAGATATTGATATGTGTAAATAAGCAATGCCTTGCAAACTTTAGGCTAATGAATGGTATTCTGTCCACATCCATGAGATAACCACAAATCCTTTTGAAAAGGGCTCTAGGAGCTTATTTTTAACCATATAGGCTATAGATCATTTTAAACATGTAGTTCAAAATATATGCAATTTAAATCCGGGTGGTTTATTTTTAGAGACCTTTGAATTTAAAGTCATTTAAAAATGCATTTGATAAAAATCATTTCATGTAAAAACATGTAGCATTTTTGTTCCTTTAATCAAAGACACATGTGCACAAAGTCATTCATTTAATTCCTTCTTCAAGGTTGAAGACATGGAGAGATATTCTAGCCTAGTTTCCAATGATGACACATGTTGATTATCATGATATGAATGAAAAGAAACATAGATAAAAGTTTACAACTATAAGAGAGAATTAGTTCGTTTATCTAGCACATATAGAATGCTCTCCAATGAATGATCACTTGGATAGTGATGAACACTTCAACTCTTAGGAAGGCATTATAAATTCTCATTCTTCATTTTAATGAGATGACTCTTCCAATGAGATTTGTTCCTTTAAGTATTCAAGATAGGACCTATATGATTTATCATTTCTTAAGTCCATCTAAACATTTTCAAGATGAATAACCTCATTTTCATATATGCAAGGAGCGATGCTAATAAAATGTAGATAAAACAATTATCATCACATAAGCTTATAATTTATTTTCTTAGACATAGCCACTTTAATAGATTCGATTAACTTTAAATGAAGTAGCATTAAGAATCAACAATGCATAATGACATACTACTTTCATATGGATTATCAAAATCTATACCATAAATATTTTATTATCAAGTAGCATTTATATCAAGATTACCATCCACATTAATTATGCCATGAAAATAATCTTGTATTACCTTTTATCTAGCATAATCAAGTCACATTTAAGCTTATCAACTAAACGCACACATATGATGAAGAAGGGGAAATTTACCGAAGCAAGTAATTCCATTAGCTTTTGTATGGTTTCTCAATGTAATGTATCCTTCATCCTTTTATTAGTAAGGGGAAATCATGACTTGATTTCTCTTTATGCACTTTAGTAATCCATTTTTGAGAATCCACTTGTCCTTGAAATAAGAGGTCTTTAACCTACAAAACATACTCAAGTGGCATTCTTTGATACCCAAAACTTGCCCTTGGGGTTGTTCCCAAGCATAATGTTTCCTTCCTAATCCTTGATTGAAAAAGATGCCTACAAGAAAATGTTGCATATTCTTCTTTTGGTACCCAAATTTTCTTGGTCCATATGAGTTAGGTAATGGCATATAAGTTCCTTTTGGAACCCAAATTCTTTTAGTTGTTGTCTTATTTCTAAATGGACAATTATGAATTTGTGTCCTAGCCTCTTAAAATAATTGCATTTAAAGGAATGGGTACCACTCTTGGCAAAATGATCATACAAAGGCTTTCTTCTTCTCAACAAGCATACATCTTCAGTGTGAGGATCATATCTTATCTCATTTTTGAAATAGACATCTCTTTAATTTCCAAGCATAGAACTTAAGTTTTCTTTTCCTTTGGTTATCTTTGCTAAAGTGCCATTTTGATCATCAATGACTTCCTTTGAAAAATTATACTTGGAAACACAATCAATTGATGGTGGCTCTATAGATAGTACATCATCCTTTTCCTTTTTCAATGACTCATTTTCAAGTTGGATCTTTTGTAATTCTTGCACAAGATAATGGTTTTCCATTTTCAAAGAATCATTTTCCATTTGGAATTTTTCATGTCTTTGAGAGAGATTGTGATTTTCCTTTTTAAGAGAAGCACATTTCACAATCATTTTTTCTAGCACACCATGTAACTCTTTAAACGTATCATGTAAGATATTATGCTCATCAACTAACTCATTATAGGTAGCATTTAAATCAAAAGAATTATAGTTGGAATTTACCTCTTCTTCGGAGGCCATAAAACACAAGGCATCATCTTTATGATTTTTAATTTCCTCTTTGATGGCACTTGTTTCTTTGCTAGAAACTTGAGGAGCTATATTATTCTGTTGAGTTACTCCATCTTCTTTACTATAGGAGTACAAGTGAGTTCTATCAAAGACATTCAAATGGTTAGAGATGTTAGGAGAATAAGAATGCATTTCATGATAAGATACATTGTCTTTGATGCTAAGAGAAACATATTCATTAAGGTACATATTTAATTCATCAACTTGACATATACCATCAGATGTAAATTCAAGAAAGTTCCAAATATCTTTAGCCGTTCTATAAAGGATAATTTTATTGAACTCATCTTTACTTAATGCACAATAGAGATAACATATAGCTAAAGCATTGCATTGAGTTAATCTATGCTCATTTTCAGACCATTCCTCTTTAGATTTAAGAATTGCATTTCCTTCAAAAACTTTAGTTGGGATATGATCACCACATTTTACAACTTTCCAAAAATCAATATCAATACTTTTTAAGAAGGCCCTTATTCTAATTTTCAAATAAATATAATCATTTCCATCAAAACAAGGAAGTTTATCATTGGGTTGTCCTTCTAAGAATGTGATACTACCATTGTTGGCCATGATCGTACTCTAAGATGGTTAAGTCATTTAATAGAGTTTAGACTCTGATACTAATTGTTACCCAAGAATTGACTCTAGAGCGCCCGGGGGGGGGGGGTGAATAGAGTCAATGGCCAATTTTCGCAAATTATAGAAATACAATTTCTAATCAACAATATAACCAATTATGCAATAATCAACATATGAAATCAAGATATGAAAGTAATCAATTTAGCACAATTGTAAAAGAGATAAGGAAAGAGAAATTGCAAACAATAACATGGCGATTTTTGCGAGGTTCGGAAACTTCTACTCCTTGGCTCAAGATCCCTCTTGAGACTTCCCAAATTCCTTAAAGCTTCTCCTTAATGATGGAAAGCAAACCTTCAATTGAAGCAAAACCTTGCTTCTTTTTCTTGCTAGAAGAACACCCTTCTCCTAGGCTTCCTTTTGGGTCACACCAACCCTTTACAACAACTTGTAATAGAAATGAAGTGTACAATGAATCTCTCAAAAATAGTAGTACAATTTTTAGCTCACAACTAGAGTATTAATGAATATAAATGAAGCTCAAACTCTATGAAAGAAATGAATGAGAGAAGATGAAATATGTGAAGAAAATAAGCTCCTATGAATTCAATACAATCTCTCAAGTGTATAATAGAGCAAAAACTCTATGAAGATTAAAACAAGAGCAAAAGCCCTTTTAATCTTTACTAGAATCTCTCAAGATAGAATAAGAGTGAATGAGAGAGATGAAGAGAAGATGAGAACAAAATCTCTCTTTATAATGTATTATAATGTCTCTTAAATGGTGCATATTTTAGTAGACAAGCCCTCTGTATATATACATAGAAGTTCGTACCTCAATATAGCTATTAGAAGTGGTTGGGGATCAATAAATGAAAAAGTTTCCGTTACAGTTCAAAACCCAAGAAGGAGCCGGCTCTTGTAAAACAAGAGGAGACAGCTCTCTAGCCTTGAGAGCCGGCTCTCTATTGCATGGAGCCGGCTCCTAACCTCTGAGAGCCTGCTCCCTATTTTGGGAGCCTGTTCGTTGGTTGGAAGATTCATTTTTCGTTGAAAAATAGCTACTGGAGTTATGAGAGCATGCTCTGTCTTTTACAGAGCAGGCTCTATTCCTTGAGAGCCTGCTCTATCTTTCATAGAGCCTACTCCATTGGCCTTGAGAGAGCTGGCTTTATTTCTTATAGAGGCGGCTCTTACTTCATGAAGGCTGCTGCTAAATTGGATTGGACAGAAAAAGTGCATGACTTCAAATGAACATAACTCAGTCCATGAAACTCTAAATGAGGTGAAATTTGAGTCTAAATTTATTGTCTTGAAGTCAGCTTTCTAATGCCACTAGCCTTGCTCAAAAATTCTAAACACAGAAATAGTTATGGTCATTTTAGTGAAACCTGGATAGAAATTTCACAGACCAGAAACATGTATTTTGTGAAGCTCATATCTCAATAATTTTAAATCCAATTTAGGTGTAATTTGAGTCTAAACTCAAGAGCTCGAAGTCAGATTTCTAATGCACCTAGACTTACTTAAAAAATCCAACTACAAAAATAGTTATTGCAGTTTTAGTACAGGCTGGTCTAAAATTTTTGTGGGCTGAAAATTGCTTCTTTTGAGATATCCATCTTTCTAGCACCTAGGACTTTGATGAAAGGTTCAATTTAGTTCAAGACCTATTTCTAGTGCATTGTGTCCTAGAGTCATCTACCAATTTAGGATAACAAAGGCTTTAAAGATGAAATATTAAGTTCAATGCGTTTTCCTTTTCTTTCTAGAGACCAAAATAAATATTATGATTAATGTGCATAGTCCTAGCATTTCTAGCTTAAGTTGTGAGTTCTTTCAAAGCTTATGCAAGCTTAAACTAGCTCATTCTTAGCAAAGACTTCATATGTTAAATATATATGAATGAAGTGCATAGTCTATTGCAAATGGACATAGGAGCATATGAATGATGTATGATATGCATGGTCCTATAGAGATAAGCTTCAAATGTATTCATAAAGACTTTGACATTGAATCTTAAGCTCTCACCATCCTATCTACCCTTTTCTTCATTCTTTGACCATTGTTTGAGTGCTTGGAATGCTTGGAATGAATCTTCTAGCTCATCATTGAGGATTGAATATTGATCAACTATTCATCACTCAATGAAAATATTAGTACTTAATCATCATTAATGATTTGTAATCATCAAAACATAAGATTGACCTTTAGATAAAATCCTTAGGCCAACACATGTTTTAACTAATCTAGAACATAGGTTTTATGAATTATGTTCATGGTTGTTTTTATTTGTAATACCCCTAATTTTAAAAGGATAGTCTCGGTATTTAATTAATCATTTTATTGCATTTTTATTTGTTGATTTGATTATTTGCCTAATTGCTTAATTGTTTAAATTTCATATTTATTTTAATTTAATTATACGTTTAAGTGAAATTTCTTTATATGTTTAAATTGATTTATTTGCTAATTGAATCTACATGCTTATGTGGAAATTTGTTTCGTTGTTTTTATTAATTTGTTTATTTGTTATCATTAATAGTTTAATTAGGTTATGAGGGTAATTTAATTATAAAATTTTAATCATGTCAAATTAGGGTTTATTTTTGTTTTGGGTAGTCACGTTAGGAAATTAGCTGACTTAGTTATATAACTAATTATATTTCTTTTCCCTTCTCTCAATGAAATTGGAATTAGGGTTTGTGTTTGTAGAGGCGTGTATATATACCTTTATACGTCTGTCTAGGGTTGAGAACCATATTCACGTACAGAGAGACTTGAAAGAAAACAGAGAGGGGAAATTTAAGGTTTGGCAGAGACTAAGGCTGAATCTAGGAGAGAACGAAGGAGTGTGTTCGTGGGTGGTTCCAGAGGAGTTGAGAACAGTAGGAATTGCCGAAGAAGTTTAGAAAGACGACAGTTGAGATTTTAATCGAAAATCTCAAAGGCAAGTTCTATCTCTAATTCTTTCTCTTAGGCCTATGTTCTGTGCATGCTTAGATAACTTCAAGATTTTTAATCGGACATTTAAAACTGATCATGTTTGCATGTTAATTCAGAATTTTAATTGTATTACGTGTTGTAAAGAGAAATTGATTTATTTTATCAATTGTTGCTTCTGTTGTGTTGTGATTGTTGTAATGATTCATACTAAGGTTTTTATGAGTTTTGGAATCATTTGGGACATAGATGACTTTAGCAGAGAATTACAGAGAGGTGTAAACGTTGCCGGAGACGAAACAGAGGGGAAAACATGAGGAGAGCCGGCTCCTTTTTTAAGGGAGGCGGCTCCACATGGAAGGGAGTTGGCTCTACATGCAAGGGAGGTGGCTCCCTTGAGGGGGGAGCCAGCTCCATGCTTGGTGGAGGCAACTCCTTCCATGGGGGATGCGGCTCTTTGCTTGGTTGGTAGTTTTGACGTATTTCTGGGTGGTTCTGGGCCACAGGGCTTGGATTTTGAAGTTCTAGAGAGTAATAAGAACTTCTAGGAAGGATTAAAATGGTTCTTAGGATGCAGATTTCTCCCGAAGTGTGTATTATGGTTTAATAAACCACTAAGTGTATAGCTTGAACAGTATATATTTTCTTAAACAAATATATTTACTGTTATTGGGCATGGACGATTTAAATTGTTATTGCTATTTTAGCAATTTTTTAGTGAATGATTATACTGTTTAATCATGTATCAATGGTATGAAATAAGCATGTTAATTTACAAATTTTTATTATGCTTACTTGACGTTTACATAAGCATGTTAATTTACAGATTTTTATTATGCATATTGTAGAGTAGTTGACTTATACATTTATTATCTATATTGTCAACTGTTTGGACTTAATTGATGTTAGACTAATTATGTATTTCATCAAATTAGTGGATTTATGGATTGTATGCACCGGTATGGGACGGTGGCATACTGGGGATGGATTAGATCAAAACGCTAATTCCTTTATATTCTG
This sequence comes from Cornus florida, assembly GCF_030987335.1. Taxonomy (NCBI): domain Eukaryota; kingdom Viridiplantae; phylum Streptophyta; class Magnoliopsida; order Cornales; family Cornaceae; genus Cornus; species Cornus florida. The sequence continues at coordinate 53,459,573 of NW_026775576.1, forward strand.
GATTTTAATAGAGGAACTGCTTATTCTATTTTAGCAATTATTGAATTGTTTTGTGGATTATATGCACCGGTATAGGACGGTGGCATACTAGGTACGGATTAGATCAAAAAGCTAACTCCTACCTATTTTAGATTAAGGAAATGGATTTAATTATAACATTTAAATCCTACTTATATTTTGGTGTCATGGCAACGAACAGTTGAGTGGCACTACTTTGGTTTTATATGGAATTTAAATATATAATTATGGTACCAAGATATGAGCTTGAGTCTCAGAGTCGATGGTTAGTGACTGGTCTGTTCCACTACCATCAAGTTTGACAGTGTGAATTTTAGGCGAGGGCTAAGAGTTTTACATTTATAAAAGCCACTACTACCTTTCACTATAAATATAGCTAGGGCGAGTAGGGATCGTCCCAAGGGATTGTGAGGGTCGAACAAGGTTGTGGAATCGCTATTAGGGCTAGTAGGTCGAGTGATCAAACAATTGGTTGGTTGATTGGTTGGTTGATTTGACTAGAGAGCAACTAAATTAAACTAAGTGATAACAAAAAAATGCAACTAAGAGCAAATAAGAGAGAGAAGAGTGTTGGGGTTTAGAGATCACCACCAAGCAATGCATTTCTATACCATTGACAAGTGATTAATGAGGGCAAATGGTGTGTTGTAATATTGATGTGTGTGTGTGTTTGGTTGATTTAACAAGCAAGGATGACTAGTTAAGCATGTATTATCTAAACATCATGTGAAAGGCATAATATATCTAAGCAATAAAGCATATATTGTCTAAACAACATGTGAAAGGCACAATAGATCAAAACAATTCATTAATCCTTTCATTAAGCTCACAATCCAAATACAACACAAGGTTAGAGACATATGTTACTTGCATTCAAAAGCATGGATCATCAAACAACAAGCATGGATTGTCCTCCCATTTAACACTACACTACAACTACAACTACATTACATCTACACTGCTAGCATGAAAATAAACTAGGGGAGATGCACAATCCATCAAGGAATAAGTATGAACCATCAAGAAAATCACAAGAGCATTCCATTAAGTACTGTGTTTTAATAATCTCTAAATCTATAGCATCAATATACATAGACATGCATCAATAACATAAAATCTAGAGATAAGCACATGAACATCTATTCTAACATATATAGACGTATAGATAGAATGAAATGATCAATTGAAACATTTAACCACATAAATCATTGAATAATCAAGATCTATATATATATCAAACTGTCAAAACATTAATTACAACACTAATCCCTCAATAATACACAAGATTAAGATATAGAAAGTATGCTTGGGGCTAACTCTAGCCCCAACAGGATGTCTAGCTACTCATGGTGATGTTGCTCCAACCCTCAAAGGCTAACTCCATGGAAGAAATCTGCTCCTTGTTGATGAAGAACTCCCCCCTTTGTATCTCTAGCCTCCTCCTCTTTTATTCTACATAAGAATAGCCTCTAAAGTTGTATCTACCAAATGCTAAGTGTCTCCTTCAAAAAGTGCATCATATTCCTTTTATAGGTAGGTCAAGTGACACACAAAATGAGCTGGGGTCGTGCAAAGCATATTCCCCAATGATTGGATAAAGGACAACTTTCAATGAGCTGAAAATTTAACTTTTTTCGCACTGGAGGAAGTTCGATCGATCGAACCTTGGACTTAGATCGATCGAACTTGGCTGAGATCCATCGAACTTAGGCTGGATCAATCTTCATTGGTGGCACTTTTTGGATAAAGACAAATCTGAGATATTTTGAAGATATTTTTGGGAAAAGGACAAAAGTGGTTGGTAGGGTGGTACAACTAGATAAGATCAATTATTTGGATAAGGACAAAGCAGTTTGATCGATCGAAAAATGGTGTTGGATCGATCGAACTTTTGCGATCTCTGAAAATGTCATTATGGCTCTGATCCATCTTGAAGTGCTGAGATCGATCATGTTGGATCGATCGAACTTTGATCTGAGATCGATCGAAAATGTTGATTTCCACCTTTTTCTTTCTTTTGCTTCCACTTGGCTCTTTTCTTTGATTCATCCCAGAATTGCCTCAATTAAGCTCTTATTTGGCTGAGTTAGCTTATTTTCGAGATAAGTGCCTGAAAATGAAAATAATACGAAATCAATCTAAAACGGTAAAGTAAGATAGATAAAGGTACTAGAATGCTTAAGCTGAAGGGGTTTAAATATGCACTTTTTAGCGCTCATCACACCCCCAAACTTAAATATTACTAATCCCTAGCAATGAACTATAAAGTAAATGAATGAAATGAACAACTATACAAGTATGAATCTAGAAAACAATAAATGGATAGCACCACTTTCGTAGGGAACACGATTGCACTTAGCATATGCAACAAGCCTTTTAAACCCCTAAGTTACCCCTAGTGTACGAGTGAAGTCTCGTGAGGGTTTCCAGAAATAATACCCACAAACATTAAGCTCATTCTTTCAAAAGAGATACCAATATTGCAAACAAGCATTGGGAGAAAACTACCTCAAGTATGCAATTTTTCAAACATTTCCAAGCAAATGATCATGCAAATCAAAACAACTCTAGAATCCTTTTTGATTGGACCGGCATCAAATGTGTTGCTATCTTAGCCAACTAGAGAAATGATCACATCCTTACCCTCAAACTAGCACACAAATCTAATACCGATCATCAAGACAAAAAGTGAACCTTTTATTAAAGCTTTATTCATCTAGGTGCGTTTATTCTTTTCACTTGATTTTTTTTATAGGATCAAAGATGGAAGCATGGTGCAATGTGTTGATCTATTAAGCTTTCTAGTGATTCATGAGGTCGAGCGTTAAGTCAATAACTCCCAAACCAGACGGCTTTAGGGCATTAGGCATTCAAATACCCCTACGGACTTACAAGCTCAAATCAACTAGGCTACAAATCAAGACAACAACCATCTAATCATTTCTCACTTCTCACCTTTTGGGAGAAGTCTTCACTTTTTTATTACTTTTGCAACTTTTTCTTCTTCTTCTTTTTTTCTTTTTTTTTTTTTCTTCTTCTTCTTCTTCTTTTTTTTTTTTTTTTTTTTTTTTTTTTTAATCATTGAACAATCAATTATTACCCTAGAGTTTGGGCCCTCCACCTTTTGGCGCGAGAAATTCAGTGCTTGATGAGGCTAGAATCCCGGCTACTTAGTGAAAAGGGGTTGTTATCCACCTTTATCAAGAATGAAAGCTTTCAATGGGATGCTAGCTCAATTAGGATATAACCAATTCAATAATCAACAAAGCATGTACTCCAAAAATGAATGCTAGTGTACGCTTGTGCTAGTGTAGAATACTAGAGTGAATCTCAAAACAATCACAAAATCAGGATAATGTGGACCACAAGTGCAAGCAGGATATCAATCTTTCGAAAAATTTACTCCTAAATGGCATCCATAAGGCATACAAGGAGTATTAGACTCTCAAGTCAAGCAATTTTTAAATTTTAAGCAATATAGTCCTCAAAAGATCAAAATCATAGCTAGATATGGACCAATCATAAAAATATCCCTCAAATACACAAGTCATGCTCAAAATTTTGAATTTAAAACTAACACTACAAAGCATCATTCCCCCCAAACTTAAATGGCACAATGTCCTCAATGTGCAAGAGAACAAAGGAAAGAGTATACCAATGCAACTAAGGCATAGAATGATCGGGACTGAAGTATCCAAAGTGGGTGGCATGCCCCCCCCCCCCCCCCCTCTAAACTTGGGATGAACTGTGGTACTGAAAATTGGCACTTGGATAAACTCATCAGATAACAAAATGGGATAATTAGTGCACAGTGGACATACAAGTGTAAATGGGATAAACAGATAAAGAGATGAGAAAGGTATAAGGGTGGTCCTAAAAATCGGGTAGCATTCTCTCACTGAAGTCACTATGATGCACCTGATGGAGTTAAACATACAGATATGAGAATATAATCACATGACATCCATAGCAAAAATAGATATATAAAATAGATAAAGTGTAGGTACAACAGAAATATCAAAGCCGACAGACCGGCTGCAAAAATAATAGTACTATACAGTGACAAAAATAGAAATCAGAGATCAGAGATGGATCAAAAGATAGAAGGAACTAGGAACTCAGGACGATGAGGTAGGACGGGCAGGTCAGGCTCCGCGGATATCTCTAGATAGATCTCGGAACATAGTCGCGACATCCATACGGAAGGTAGCAAAATCAGCTCTGTGGGCCGTAAGATAAGCTCGTATAGCAACAACAGCATCCTCAAGAGTTTGCAGGCGTACTCCAAAGCTGGGGGTCTAATCTGGAGCCTCAGGTATAGAAAAGTCAGAAGAAAGATCCTGAGTCTGCTCCTCCTCATGTATTGGAGACCTGGCTGGAGAGTGCTGCTCTGCATCATCTACAAGTCACTCCAAATCAATGTCTATATGCTCGGCAGCTGGACTTACTGGTACATCGTCCGCTGCGGGATCTGCTGCTGCTTAAGCTGCTGCCTCTGCCTCCTCAGCCTCTAGCTCCTCTGCAGCCACTACTGCGTGGTCCTGCAGTCTAGTAATGATGGCAGTGTAGCTCTTATCCCAGTCCTTCTTCAAGAAGTGACAGGAACCTCTCTTAGGGTGCTCCCGAGGATGAATAGGGTAGCTTTGGTCGATCAGAATCTGGGTGATGAGGTGGCCGAATGGGAGAGACTTAACCCTTCTGGGCTTCTCCTTGTTAATATACTCGTCAAATAGCTTCCTCATCACGCTCCAGATGAGCGCGGGAATAGATACCCAGTGGCCTGTGTAGAATGCGTAGAAGGCTGTCAGATAATCTCCTCTCCGCTTGATCTTGTGCCTGGCCATATATATATTCCGAAAAAGAACGGAATCGAAGAACCATAGGTCATCTGGAAAGAATGTGCGGGTGGCGAAAGTCTCACCATCAGCATGGTGACCTGTAAGAAATACTGCCATGTTGGTATAAGAAGGCCCGTATAGCCTCAGATATAGCTTCTGTAGCTACAGAGGGCATCTGTGTGGACAATGGCAAGAGTGGGCTAGCGAGTCCACAGTGATAGTGATCTGATGGCCATCTATAGAAGTGACCAACTCTGCTGTGGTACGCGAGGACGGTCAGAGGTTTTGGAAGAACAACTGTACCAGCCACGGGTAGACTGGCTCTGTAACTGAGGCAAAAATAGCTACAAGGCCCCTCTAAATGATGTCATGGTAAGCTGATCAGGTCAGCACCGATCTGGAGAAAAAGCCTGTGTCGAAAACCGACTCATGGTCTACTGCCATATGTGCAAATCTAAGCGCGAGCCTACCACGCTCCTGAGCTGGCTGGCCTGATGGAGATGGTACTGGTGAATGCTCAGCTCCAGCATGTGGTGGAGATGGTGATTGTGTAAATGTAGCCTAAGCTACAGAGGTGGATGGAATATGGTCATCCTCAGCCTCATGAGCAGGTGACTGAGGTGGAGTAGGTTGTACTGGCTCCTCCTGTACATGAGAAGGCTCTGCTGACTCCTCTATCCGTGGTCTGATATGTCTCTGAGGCCCGTGTTGCCTCTTGGCAATAGTTTTGCATTAGCCATAGCCTGAAAAATAATTTAAAAACTTGCAAGGGGAGTTAGTACCAGAATTAAGAATTGAAAGCACGAAAGAGAAACATGCATGTCAAATAAGATAGACAAAACATATATGACATGTATCTATGCAAGTCACAAGATATGAAACATGCTAAACAATGTAAGTATGAAATGCATCCAATATGGAATATCACAGGCATTGGGCATATATGAGATAGCATGAACATAAGGCATGATGAATGGAGTGCGTGTGTGAGATCTGTGAAATTCGATCGATCACAAAAAGGTTTGAGATCGATCTCAAAACTTTGATCGATTTGATTTATGAGTTCGACCGATCTCTCAAGATCGATCTGAGATTGAAGTTCGATCGATTGAACTGTGCGAAGGTGAAAACTCAAAGGTCACAGATCTGTGACTTTGGAAGCACGGGGGCCTTCACGACATGGTCGTGGGCCCATCAACACAACAAATCATCAATTACCATCACCCAAACAAGGCTCGTACTCCCAAAATTGAATCTAAATACACAAATATATACAAAGCATATACACATATATACATACATGCTTCAAGCTCATCAATAGTGGATTTATCATGAAAATGGCATGGATTGAACATGCAAAGCATGTAAGTATGAGATCTAAGCCGAAATCAAGCATGGTGCCTCGGATCTTACCTCAACTGAAGGAGAGAAGTGGAGATGAAGAGGGAGTGAGATTCGGGGTGAGCATGATGTCGCCGGAGGTGTCACCGGAGATGCGGAAGATGGAGAGGGTGATTGGGGTTCACGGCGACGATGAGAGAAACAAGGGGTAGGGTAGGGAGTTGTTGGATCGATCTTTGTAATCGATCTCACAACTCTCGGTTTTATTTTTAAAAACATTTCCCTATTAGTTCGATCGATCGAACTGAGATTTCAGATCGATCGAACTGAGATGAACTCTCCTTAAAGTATTTTTTTAAAATTTTTGAGAAATGAAAAACTAAAATTAAAAATTAGAATTAAAATTAAAATTAAAAAAATTGTAAAATAAAATAAAATATAATAGAATAAAATTTTTTTGGATTTTTTTTTTTGAATTTTTGAAAAATAAAATAAATTAAAATTAAAAAATAGAAAATATTTTGAATTTTTGGAAAATAAAATAAAATAAAAATATTTTTGGATTTTTGAAAATTAAAAAGTCAAATAAAGTTAAACAAGGGTCAAAATAGAGAAGTGAAGAACTGAGATCAATCTGAACAAAATGTTCGATCGATTAGACAAAGGGCACAAATATGCAAGTTTTTGGTTAAAAAATTGGCTAAGTGTTGGAACTTGAAGATCGATCGAACTTTTGAAATTGGATCGATCGAAGAACTTCAGATCGATCTTGGAATGTTTTCGATCAATGAGACAGAGAGCTGAAATATGCAGGTTGATGCAGGCTCAAAATTTTTCTAAATGTTGGATCATGAGATCGATCAAACTTTGAAGTTGGATCGATCGAAGGTCTCCTGATCGATCTAAGAATAAATTCGAACGATGGGACAGAGAGGTGATTTGGATGCAGGTGGATGAAGGTCAAAATTTTTTCTAAATGTTGGATGCAGGTGGAAGTTCGATTGATCGAACTCTCATTTGAGATTAATCGAACTTATGCAAAATGCTCAAGTACAACACAAAAATTCATGCAATCCTAATTCACAATTCCTAGCAATGCATATGAACCAAAAATAAGTATCTAGACTTCGCAAGAAATGAAATTTAAGATAGAAATGAGGGAGGAATAGGGTTTTTACACCCTACGAAATGTTTTTGCTAGTCTTTAACGTCTCTAGCAAGACATTGGGCTCTTTTAGCCCAGATCAAAGATCTTGTAATGCATCCCCTCCTTGTTGGAGTGATAGATGCTTTGAACTCCACCCAACAAATGGTTCTTTGAAGAACTTGTTGGATTAAGCTCAAAAGAAACTTTTGATCCTTTGTCTATGCAATCACAACCTTTGGGCTTCCATGCTCTTTCAAAGCAATAATTTGAAATAAAACTTTGAGAATACAGGGTTGAAGATGATCCCTTTGAAGTTTTGGTCTTACACAAAAGCTCACTTCCTTGACATTGAAGATTATGACATTTATCCACAACATTAACCTCTCCTTCATATTTGTCACATGAATTAGGTGTGGGATTAAAGATATTCAATTTCACCTTCATGTGGCCAAATGAGATCTTCATTATCCCCGTCCTACAATTGATGTTGGCACTAGCGGTTGCCAAGAAAGGACGGCCAAGGATAACGAGAATTTGGCTCTTAGGATTGGGGACCAGTTCCGTGTCTATGACAACGAAATCAACCGAGAAGAAGAATTTATCAATTTTAATCAAAACATCCTCAATGACACCCCTAGGCTTCTTGATAGATCGGTCGGCAAGTTGCAAAACTACCGACGTCGGTTTTAATTCACCTAGGCCCAATTTGACATAAACCGAGTATGGAAAAGGTTAACACTTGCTCCTAAGTCAAGAAACTCCTGATTAATGATATGATCACTAATGATGCATGAAGTAGTAGGTGAACCGGGGTCCTTAAACTTTGGCAAAGTGTTATGTTGCAAAATTGAGCTTACTTACTCGGTCAAAACCACTTTTCTTGGTGCTTGGCTCTTGTTCTTCTGCTTTTGGGTGCACAAGTCTTTCAAGAATTTGGTTTTGAATTTCTTGATTGATGATGGGAGGTTGTGGAGCATACATTGGCCTTGGCATTCCATATGGAGCTTAGACTTGTTGTTGTGGTGGTTGGTGAATGTATGACCTAGGCATGCCTAATGGTACTTGTATGTTCTCATTGTGTACATTAGGATGAAGAATACCTTGTTGGTCTATGTGACCAAGGTCCTCAACGTGATCATCATTATGGTCATCCATTGATAGATTGGTTCTATTTGATCTTCCTCTTCCCCTAGGATTTCTAACGATAGATTTAAGATGCAAATCAAGAGGGACAAGAGTTGGTCTCAATGAACGACGACCATGCATGCACAATGAAAAACATAACAAGCACAAAGAATGATAAACACTATGCCTTCACAACAATGCAATTAGACTTCTTCCACAAACACTTAATTTATACTCCCATGCTTTAACAACAATGATGTAAAGAACAAATAAAAACAAGCCTCCACGCGGGCTCACGTTTTAACTAAGGGATTGAGTAAAGAAAGTCTCACAAAGGTCTTTTAGCACTTTAACTCCAAATTTAAAGCTTAGCTTAGCAAATTTTTTAAATTTTTAGCTTTTTACTTTCTTTGCTTTGCTTGAATGCTCATTTGCTTGCTTCCTCTCCAACAATGCACCTAGTCAAGTAAGAACAGCGCAATAAGTAACCAAAAAGAAAAATAAAAATAAATTAAAGACACGATCAAAAGAGTACTAATCCTAATTGATTCCACAATTCCGATGTTGCCAAATCAAATCAATCTCCGGAAACGGCGCCAAAAACTGACTGGTCTGTCGCACTACCATCAAGTTTGAGAGTGTGAATTTTAGGCGAAGGCCAAGAGTTTTACATTTATAAAAGCCACTACTACCATTCATTATAAATATAGTTAGGGCGAGTAGGGATCATCCCAAGGGATTGTGAGGGTCGAACAAGGTTGTGGAATCACTATTAGGGCTAGTAGGTCGAGTGATCAAACAATTGGTTGGTTGGTTGATTAGACTAGAGAGCAACTAAATTAAACTAAGTGATAACAAAAGAATGCAACTAAGAGCAAATAAGAGAGAAACTAGTCTTGGGGTTTAGAGATCACGACCAAGCAATGCATTTCTATACCATTGACAAGTGACTAATGAGGGCAAATGGTGTATTATAATATTGATGTGTGTGTGTGTTTGGTTGATTCAACAAGCAAGGATGACTAGTTAAACATGTATTGTCTAAACATCAGGTGAAAGGCACAATATATCTAAGCAATAAAGCATATATTATCTAAACAACATGTGAAAAGCACAATAGATCAAAACAATTCATTAATCCTTTCATTAAGCTCATAATCCAAATACAACACAAGGTTAGAGACATACGCTACTTGCATTCAAAAGCATGGATCATCAAACAACAAGCATTGATTGTCCTCCCATTTAACACTACACTATAACTACAACTACTCTACATCTACACTACTAGCATGAAAATAAACTAGGAGAGAGGCACAATCCATCAAAGAATAAGCATGAACCATCAAGAAAATCACAAGAGCATTCCATTAAGCACTATGTTTTGACGATCTCTAAATCTATAGCATCAATACACATAGCCATGCATCAATAACACAAAATCTAGAGACAAGCATATGAACATCTATTCTAACATATATAGACATATGGATAGAATGAAATGATCAATTGAAAGCATTTAACCACATAAATCATTGAATAACCAAGATCTATATATATATCAAAGTGTCAAAACATTAATTACAACACTAATCCCTCAATAATACACAAGATTAAGATATAGAAAGCATGCTTGGGGCTAACTCTAGCCCCAAGAGGATGTCTAGCCACTCATGGTGATGTTGCTCCAACCCTCAATGGCTAACTCCATGGAAGAAATCTGCTCTTTGTTGATGAAGAACTCCCCCCTTTGTGTCTCTAGCCTCCTCCTCTTTTCTTCTACACTAAGAATAGCTTCTAAAGTTGTATCTACCAAATGCTAAGTGTCTCCCTCAAAAAGTGCATCATATTCCTTTTATAGGTAGGTCAAGTGACACACAAAATGAGCTGGGGTTGTGCAAAGCATATTCCCCAATGATTGGATAATGGACAACTTTCAATGAGCTGGAAATTTAACTTTTTCGCACTGGAGGAAGTTCGATCGATCGAACCTTGGACTTGAATCGATCGAACTTGGCTGAAATCCATCGAACTTAGGCTGGATCGATCTTCATTGGTGGCGCTTTTTGGATAAAGACAAATCTTAGATATTTTGAAGATATTTTTGGAAAAAGGACAAAAGTGGTTGGTAGGGTGGTACAACTAGATAAGATCAATCATTTGGATAAGGACAAAGCAGTTTGATCGATCGGAAAATGGTGTTGGATCGATCGAACTTTTGCGATCTCTGAAAATGTCATTATGGCTCTGATCCATCTTGAAGTGCTGAGATCGATCATGTTGGATCGATCGAACTTTGATCTGAGATCAATCAAAAATGTTGATTTCCACCTTTTTCTTCCTTTTGCTTCCACTTGGCTCCTTTCTTTGATTCATCCCAGAATTACCTCAATTAAGCTCTTATTTGGCTGAGTTAGCTTATTTTCAGGATAAGTGCCTGAAAATGGAAATAATACGAAATCAATCTAAAATGATAAAGTAAGATAGATAAAGGTACTAGAATGCTTAAGCTTAAGGGGTTTAAATATGCACTTTTCAGCGCTCATCAGTTAGGGCGCGTATATGCAGTAGGATGCGTAGCTGGCTATAATAGGTTGAGGTATACCCTGTTAGGCTTAGGTACTCCTGCTCACTTCAGGTGCATTTTGCATGTTGCCTTCTATTCAGGTTGAGATCCCCTTTATAGTCCAGTAAGAGTCCCTTAGTGTGGATATATATATTTATGGACTGGATAGTTATTATTGAGTTATCTAGGATGTATCTGCGTATTAGGTCTCCGTTTGGATTGTAGTTAGAGTAGAACTTGTTCGTGGGCCTGACCCACTATTATTTTTCAGGTATCGGACGATTCCAGTCTTAGAGCTTGTTTGTGCTGAGCAGAGACGGTCACTCATTCTTCCGACTACATAGGACTCCTATTTATATTTAGTTTTGGATTTTCTTTTTAGTTCAGTTTATCTTCAGTTGGGATGTTTACTAGGGGTCCACTAGATGGATTCCCGAGTTGTTTTAAATATCGGAGGTTTTGAAAATATTGGATTTTTAACTTTTAAGGATTTATTAGTTAGAATTCTTTTCAGCTTATTTATTTATTCATTAAATTCTTTTATACTCATGCTTGTTAATTGTCTGGTGTTCTTGGATCTGTGCTCGGACTTGATCACCCGTGGCTCTAGAATCGAGGGGTATCATATTATTATATGAATTGATAAATTCATGGCTTAGATTTAATTGTTTTATGGATTTCTAAATGTTATAATGATGTATTTTCATGCTTGTATGTTGATGGGACTTAGTAGCATGTTTTACAACCCTTAATAATAAAGAATAAGGCTTAAAAGGGAGTTTTCGGGCTGTTTCCCGAAATAGTGATAGACCACCCTCAGGACGAAAGGGTGATAGATCACCCTCTGGATGAAATGGTGATAAATCACCCTCAGGACGAAACAGTGATAGATTACCCTAGGGAGGGTGATAGACCACCCTCTGGTGAATTTTGACAAAAGTGCTTAAATTGACCCTAAATTTATTATGAAGGGTCCAAAATATTAAATAGGGACTAGGGATGATTTTAAATGAATTTTAAATAAGCTTGACCCCACGATGCATGTTATTTGAATTAATTAAAGAATTGATGAATTTAATCTTTTAAATTGTTTTAACAATGAAGATTAAATGTTTAGTAGTAAGATGTATTTAGAGAATGTTTACTTGGCTGTAAAATAAATTATCAGCATGCTTAAGATTCAGTTTATGTAATGACACGGTCATTTACCTTCCTTTCCTTTTTCTTGAAATTTTACGGATAAATTTTTTCCGTTTAATTTTATTTTCTGAGCTCTATTTCTTGTCACGTAGTGTCTTCTCGAGTGCTCGGAAATGGTTTTTAAGACTCTTTTCCATGGATTGACAACTTCCTTTGAGGGCTGAGTCATTTCTGCATTCTCACTTTTCAGACACTATGCACTAGTTCGTCTTTTTCCCTATTCTGTCTTTTCCCCGTTTGTCAGTTTTTGGCACAACCTCACTTTTCGTGCTCGGAGTTAGTTTTTGACTTCATGTGTCTACATCTTCAGTGGTTTCCTCGAAATACGTATCTTTACTTTTGCAAGAAAATACTCTGGTTGCTCCTGGTGTCCATAGGGGCATGGATGCACAATTCTTCAGAATCTTTTTCTTTTCTTGGGGTATTTTTTGTAAATATCTTTTGAAGATATTTTATTTCAGGGGTATCTAAGAAAATATCTTTTGGAAGATATTTTCATTCTGGGGCAATTTCGCAGTTAACCCTTTTTGTAGGGGCCATTGTGCAATTAACGAAAGTTATTGCAAAATGTCTCATTTGGAGCCTGGATCCTCGTACGGAATTCATTTTCACATTTCATCAAGTCATGGACTCTTAGAATTTCCTTCTAGTCGTTTTTCTCCAGTTTTAGAATTTCTAGACCCGGTTGCCGCTGAACTTGTTCGGGGCATAACTCTCTACTCGGGACTCAGTTTTTGACGTTGTTTCTTCTGTTGTTCATATTTTCTCATTTTGAATCTTTTTCATTCACGGAGTTTTGCTGTTTGAGCGCGTTTGCTAAAAATCCACTTTTCCGGACCTAGCGGGGCCCGTTCGGGGTACTTTTTGAGATTTCTATAAAAGAGGGATGAGATATATCATTTTTCATCTTCCCCACTCCCCTTGCATGACCTGAAGCAGCCATGGATGTCCATGGAGCTTCCACCTTCTCTCTCCTCCTTTGATTTACTTTTCCTAAGTGAAAAGTCTTCGGCATTCACGTTTTTTGTTCCCCTCGACGTGTTCTAGCATTCCCCCTTATTAGAATTCATTTTTGACCATTTCTTGAGTTTGGGTTTGAAGTCAAGTTGTGATTGTCATGGGGCTTCCTTCGGATTCATGTAGATCATGTTGTCCCCAACAAAACCCTTCGGTTTCGGCGGATTCAGAACACTTTTCTTCCGGTGGGGATTTGGGATTTTCATCTCAAATTAAGGTAGGGGGTGTTATAATTTACTTTCTTATTATATTACATGCTTGTGATGCTAATACAACTTGATTACTTAATTGAATAACAAAATCTAGAGATTTTATTATTTATTTTTCTTGTGAAGGATTTAATTTTCCCGGTTGTCCATAACTTTATTTAAACATGTGGCATGATAGAATATTACCCTTTGATATGTTGATTGACATATATTAAATCTAGATTATTTGGACAAGTATTGAAGATTTTATTTAATATTTATCTTGAATAAAATATTAAATCATGTGGCCTTAACTAGTTTGAAATCAATATGTGTTAGCATATTATATTAGGCCTTGGCATGCTCTTCAACATAGGTGAATTTGAGATAAATTGGAAGTGTTTTAAAATCTAGTAATATTTAATTAATTAGATTAATTAAATTACTCCAAGTGTACTATTCATCCCATTGGATTTCTGACTTGAAATTCTTGATGGGCATGGCATATGGTTTCACATATATTAAATATAGAATATTTGATTAGGTTTTGAAACCTTTCAATTATTATTTTTCTAGTATTAAAATTTAATACTCATGGCCGTACATTGCATGGAAGTCACTTGTATCGTGCTAGTAAATCAAGTCTTGACATGTTTAATAACATACATTAATCTGAAATCAATTGGACGAGTTTCAAAATCTAGGGATTTTAATTAAATGAAATAATTAAAATTCATTCGATGGTTCTATGCACTTGATTAAGTTTCTAACCTTGTATTCATGATTTCTTTGATAAGTTCCTTCACGTGTATTACATTGAGCATAATCGGATAAGTTTTGAAACTTATATTTATTCATTTCTCTTGTATGGAACTTAACTCACATGGTTGTGTCGTGTATGAAATGAACTTGTAACTTGACAATGAACTTGGCCTTGACATGATTCTTGAAATAACTTGCTCGTGGAACATTTTCACTCACCTTGAAATCTTGATAATTTAATCCTTGAGTAGATTAAATTTCCTTATATGCTTCCATCGAGTTAATCATGCCTTGTTAGTGAATTCTTGTTAGACTTGTGAATTTGACTTGAATTCCATGGACTTTATTCTTTTTATCAAGCATCGTGAACACTTGTATCTTGATCTCATTAATGTACTTAACAAACATGCACATTTGTCTTGGAATGGTTTAATTACACATGTGTTGCTTAGAATGTAATTAAATCATGTATCTTATACTTGTGGTATATTTACTTCAATAAACTCCATGTGCTATGTATCTTGGTTGTTGTTTATATAGTTGCACACTATAATTTCTTGACATTTCACATGCCATGATAGTTGATGAACTTAGGGCATGACTTGTGTGTTCCAAAATCTTAGTTATGCATGAAACGTGGTTAACGCATTTATTGTATTTGATATAATCTTGGGTGCATAACTTGTTGATTTTGGGACTTGGGATATCAATCAAGAATTATCATGGCTAGGACTTTGTTCTAGTACGGGGGATTGTCTTCCTACACTATAGTGCGCACTAGGGGAAAGGTACCCATGGGTTAGTAGCCCTGAAGTGATCTCAAGAGTACGGTTTTAATCCGGGCGACATCCGAGTTTTCACATTGGTTGATTTCGCTCTTTAAATTTCAAGTTGCTATTCCTTGAAGATTTAAACTTGTCGTGTTATGTGAAATGCACCAATCTTGTTAAATCACATAGATTTTATGCTTTGTTCTTGATTCTATGTATATGTGATACCCCTCGAATCCGAGACACGGGTTGATCAGGCCCAGGCCCAAACCCGAGGGAATATAAAATAATTAATATTTTATAATGAACACAGAATACAAATCGAATTAAGAAATGAAGTTTAAGCTAAAAGAAACTAAAATAAAATCCTCAAAATATAATTATTGAAATCCATTAAATCCAAACTCCAAAACTCCATCAATTTACAACTCGGGAATCCATCTCTAATGGACCCCTAATAAACATCCAGACTGAAACAAAACAACTGAAATAAACATCCAGAAATAAACTATGGAGAGAATCCTACATCGTCGGAAGAGTGAATAAAAACCTCTACTCAACACGAACACGTCTAAGTCTGGAACTGTCATGTACCTGAAAAATAGAAGTGGGTCAAGCCCACGAACAAGTTCTAACCTTCTACAATCCAAGCAGATGCTCGATACGCATATACATCCTAAGCGCAACAATAGCTAATAGTCCTTACATAAGTATATTCACACTATAGGACTCTCACGGGAATATGGAGGGGGTCTCAACCTGAATAGAACGCAACATGCGAAAACGCACCCAAAGGTGGGCATGAGTACCTAGACCTAACAAGGTACACCTCAACCTCTCATATCCAGCTACGCATCCTATTGCATATACGCTCCCTAACCGATGACTCTGAGACTCAAGCTCAGATCGCAGTAACATAATATATATATTTAAAGTCCGTCCCATCCATATAAAGTCCAGTTAGTCATTCAGCTTGTGCAGCTTCTTTGACTTAACATAACTTACGAGTAATCCGAGTAGTTATTCAGCTTATGCAGCTTCTTTGACTCAATTATAAGTAGGATTTATGTTATTATGCATTCCCTTATTCCGTGTAGGTAGGATTTAGTATTTTGAAACTAATCCAAACCTAGGCATGCCACCGTTCCATACCGGTGCATATAATCCAACATCCATAGTTGACAACACAGGTAATAATTGTAATACCAACTGTTCCAAACTATTCCACAGTTGATAACATTAACAATGAAAATATTTATCAACCAGTCCATAACACAGGCAACCAGAATTCATTACAGGTCTACAAAAAAATATATAACAAGCTGGTCTGCCCTACTGATACATGATTCTTCAATAATTTTAAATTACCGAGAATAGATATAATCCATCCTATGCTCCACTATGAGTATAAAATTTACAATATCAAATTTAATATGTTCATTCAAAACCATTCCACAACCTCCAGAAACTTTACATGATCCGTTACTGTGAAATTAGCAACAAAGGTCTCATGTAACAAAAAGTTATCATACTTGTCATGCTTATTTTTCCATAATACTGTGACACAATTTAAATCATAAAATTCCCTAAAGCACTTGCTCAGTAAACCATGAGCAGCTCGAATCATTCACCTCTACACCAAAACATCAACTTTCTGGAAGGT
The DNA here is from genome assembly GCF_030987335.1 of Cornus florida. Taxonomy (NCBI): domain Eukaryota; kingdom Viridiplantae; phylum Streptophyta; class Magnoliopsida; order Cornales; family Cornaceae; genus Cornus; species Cornus florida. The sequence continues at coordinate 53,476,208 of NW_026775576.1, forward strand.
CTCCTACTATGTCCTATACTTGCTCCCAATGATGTGTTCTGTACTACCATAGTCTCTGAGACATTAGTATGAGTTTAAACTAGATTGAACCACCCTAGAATAACCCATAAACCAATTCAAAACTTTATAAATCTATCTGCAGTAGCCCAGAACCAGCAAAAAACTCAAAAACTGGAAAACACACAAGGAGAGCAGGCTCCCACAAGGTGGAGCCGCCTCCACCATGCTTGAGCTGGCTCCAGACCATGGTAGAGCCGGCTCCATGGTCCTTTGGAGCCACCTCCACTTCTCTCTCTCCTCTGTTCGTTTGTTTCCTCTCCGTTTGCCTGCACTACTTCCGTCTCTCTCTGTTACAGCTTCTAACACCTTTGTTTGTGTTCAAACCTACCCAGAGAAAACCTATCTACCCCCTTCATACATTTATTAACAGTAAATTAAAAGAACAATTGCACAATTGAAAATAGAACACACAGTTTGTAACAAGTTTCAGCACATACTGTTAATATGAGTTCTAAACATGCAGAGTCAATTTTATTCCGTTTATTGATTTCCTGGAACTACGTAGGCATGCAAAGAACACGAGTAAAAGGGAAAGAGATGAAGTTAGAACTTGCCTTTAGCCTTTTCCCGTCTAAATTCTCCGGCGAAACCTTAGTTTATCTCTCTGTTTCCTCCTAGCCGTCTCTAAAACTTCTCACAACCTTACTGTGTCGTAATGGTATTCTAAAATGCTAGACAGACCCCTTAGATGAGTATTTATAAACCACTCTAACCCTAGGCTCAATTAAACCCTAATACAATTCACTCGGCCCATAAAACCTAGGTTATAATCCAAGGTCGGTTGAACTGAAAACTGTAAACCTAACTTAACTATATGTGTGCAACACTAAACAGACACGTTAATGCAAAACAAATAATGAAATACAATTAAACAAAAACATAATTACATATCAACTTAAACAATTAATACAATTACTTCAAATAATACTAAGTAATTCAAATAAAAACAAATAATCACAATTAGGGCAAATACATCAAGCAAGTCAGGAAAAACAATTAATCATTTAAAAATTTCAAGTAAATAACGAATGAAATTCCAAGACTATCCTTTGTAAAAATAATGAAATTCCAGGACTATCCTTTGTAAAAGTAGGGGTATTACAGTATAATTCATATCTTGTAAGTTGGACTACTCCAATCTTGTTTAATCACATAAATATTATGTCTTGTTCTTGACTTCATGTATTATTCCTATCGTGTTAATTGGAATGCTCCAATCATGTTAAGTTGCATAGATTTTATGCCTTGCTCTTGGTTTCGTGTGTTATTTTCGTCGTGTTAATTGGTATGTACTAATCATGTTAATTGCATCGATAATGTAATTCTTGTTAACTTGTATCTAAGTATCCTCCTTATCATGTTATACAGATTATAGTAAACCTTGTTTAATTACATTAATAGCGTGATTCATGTTAACTGTAAACTTGTTGTATTCATTGGATTGTTCCATTCTTGATTCGTTTCATATATGTATATGTATCATAATTCTTGTTGATATTGCTCCATGGTAGCTTAGGATGCTCCATGAGTCTAACCTTTGACATAGACGTTAGGTGACATGATCCCTTTTTGAAATGATTCATGTTGTCTAAAAATCTTAAAGAAATCGAGTCATGCATGCTCATTCTTTACGAGTAAACTTGTTTACTCACCCCGAAGTTACTGGGGGATTTGTTCAGGTATGAAGACTTGGTTCGTGATGCTTGTTGTTCAGAGGGATGGCTTCTAGTTTTTCAGTTTCTATTTCATGCGAGTGTTGGCATGGAATATCATTTCATAGCCTTATATATAAAACTTGTATTCTTTGATTCCATATATGTAAAGTGTGCATAAGTACACTCTTTTCATTGTATTCAACATGTATAAGATGAGGCCGGAGGCCAATGACATGTAATATGTATTCTACGTACTTCTACTTTCAAAGTTACTATAAAAACATTGAAAAATTTGTAAGTCTTTTCTTCATAACTTTTGCATCGGGTGTGGGAATTCCATTCTTTTTTTTTCGTAGGGTTTCTATAATCGTGTATGAGATGTGGCCAAGGGCCAAACACCATTTCATTCTAAGTTTCGCATTATGGTTTCATTTATAGCATTTTTTAGGCGTTTTTGGCCGTTGAGAGGTCAATTTTTGCATTCTTGGCATTTTGAAGCCGCGGACCATTGGAACGCGTCTTAAATGTCTTTCTACATTTGCGTGCATGTCCACATTTCACAAAACCCTTAAGTTTCAACTTTTGACCTATTCTTGGGCAATTTTATGAATTTTCATGAAAATTCATCCATGGGGTGTCATTTTGAGTTCCTCCTCACTTTGGCTAGTTTTAGACGCTTGAACGGGGCTAGGAAATATTTTAAAACATGTTTGGATCATGTAGAAAGCATGTAGAACCTTAGGATTAGCTCAAGCACCATTTTCACACATTGCAGCAGCTTTTCATAGCTGCAGCAGATGTGTCGGTCGGCTGATGAGGCTTCATCGGTCGGCTGACGTTTCCCTCGAGACCATTCCAGTAGGCTTTTTAGGAAAAACCTTATTTTGGCCGGCTGATAATTGGGTTCTGGCCGATCGACGTTTGAGGTTTAGCCGACTGATGGTTGTATTTCGGTCGACCGATCCTCCCTGGAAACTTCTCCTTCCAATTTCCTTGGACAGTTTTCTTGCATTGACTTCATAGGATCATATTTCACTCATTTCTGATTCAAATCTAGTCATTCTTGAGCCTATCTTCAAGAGCTTGAAGATAGATTTCCAATGGTATCAACCACTCATCAAAACTCCATCTATAGTGAGAGTTATTCCAGTTCTAGCGAGGTAGGTTCGTGGTAACTCTAAACGGAGGAGGCCAGTTTGTTTTAAATTCATATCTTTTCCGTCCGGACTCCGAATCAGGCGATTCTTGAGTCTAAATTGGTTCATTTTTTGTTGTCTTTCCAGTGGTGTGCTCAGTGGCACCCATTTCAGTTTGGAATGACCAGTTTCTCCTTGGTTCATTTCTTTTCGAGTTGGCATTCTTGCTTCATTTGTTTGGTTCATTTGTGTTCCATAACCTCATGGAAGGTCATCAAAGTGTCTTATAGGTGTGCTGTGCCTTGAAAGACTGTTGTCTTGTTTCTTTTACTTCTGCATCTTGGATCCAGTTCGGGTCGTCACAGGACACGCTGGGTTGAAAAATCCAAGGTCGTCACAGTTTCTGTGAGGTACATGATGTAGGAAGCTTAATTAAATTATAAGTTTTTCTTATGATTTGGTAACATGATATTATGTTTTATGCTGTTATAAGATGAAATGATTATAATCCAATGCATATCTGCATTTTATAATCTTGAGACATATTATATTTATGTTTTGGATTTGTGTGAGAACTAATGTCAGAATTTGGTTCTATGGATGTCATTGTTAGGATATGGTTTTGTTTTGGATTATTTAGTGTATAATTTTATTATGTGCATCATTTATAGATTGCATGGGTTAATGCACCATTATGGGATGGGGGCATTTTAGGGACAGATTAATAGAAAAGTTAAGTTCTACCTACTTGTGTATTCTAGGGATGGATTAACCAAAAGAAGTTAAGTCCTACCTATTCGTTTATTAGGGACAGATTAACTAATAAGTTAAGTCCTACCTATTAACTATTTTATTTTATGCTTGAGATATGATGGATTTTATATACATATAGATATATGTCATGATATGAGCTTGAGTCTCATAATCAGAGGTCAGAGAGCATATATTACATTGGGGATGTATAAGTTGGACATAGTGGTTTGTTATGTGCCCTGGTAGGTATAGGTACTCATGCCCACTATATGTGCGTTTTGCATGTTGCCTACTATTCAGGTTGAGGTTGCCCTATAGACCAGTGGGAGCCCTTTTAGTGTGTATGTGTATGTCTATATATATATATATATATGGACTATATAGTTATTGCATGAGTTAGCTATAGATGTCTAGTTTTCTCCGGTCTCTATTTGGGTTGTCATAGAAAGGACTTGTTCGAGGGCTTGACCCACTCTTTATTTTTCAAGTCTATGTAGATTTTGATCGTGTAGAGTAGGAACCAATCATCATCATTCTTCTGGATAATCTATATAGGATTTTACTTTATGTTTCAATATTTAGATGTAGACAATTGTTGGTTTATTATACCAGTTTGGGATTTTCTAGGGGTCCACACAATATGGATTTTCGAGTTGTATTTTGGAGGATTAGTTGTATCAAAAGAATTTATTATTTAATGAAATTTTATTCTGGGAATTTAATTATATTGGATTATCATTTTAGTTTTCATTTCAGCATTTTATCTATTCTTTTTATCTTCTGGTATTATGTGTTCGTTTATTGCCAATTTATTTTTTATATCCCCGGGTGTTCGGGCGTGGGCCTGGCCAACCCGCATTCGAAAATCCAAGAGTATCACACCCCCTCTAGGGTCAATACTTGAGTAACAATAGGCTTGGAATCAAGAGCTAATTAAGAGACTTTTCAATTATGGAGATAATTAACCTATTCTCCAGATTCCTTTAAGTCAAAATAGGGGTAAAGATTATATAGGTTGGGATCCTCCGCATCAGGTTTATTCTCGGTATATATATATTAGGACAGAGCAATAAGATTCACATCATGGTAGCTTCGATCTCCAATGACCGAAATCCTTCGCTGCAATCTAACGGCGGCATCTATATTCGTGAGAACACACTGTAATGATATTGACTTTGTCGTATCTGTAAACACAACTTCATGAGTAATGATATCATATTAATTAGGTAGTTGGTTGGCTAGACATATAATATGTGCATTCATTTATTTCATTAATGGACAATATTTATGGCAATCTTGCTATTAGCACTGAAATATCTATTTTTGCATCAGATCTCCCGATACTTAATATTTAAATGGACAATCTTCCTCTAAACTTGCTTACCGAAGTGCTTAGTGTTGTTGCATCTAGGTCATGCCAAGACTTGTTACGAATGCAACAATATTTATATAGGGGTAAGTGCAAGAAACACCCTCGAAATATACATTTCATAGCACTTTTATCCCCTATTTAAAAAGGTGTGCAAAAAATACCCTTATTCTTTTCAATTTGTGCGAAAACACCCCTCAATTAATATAATGTCCATTTTACCCTTTTACTCTTCCAAAAATATCCCTACCAAACCAATCTTGTTGATGCCAAGGTCACAGATGTTGCAGACGATCGGGAAAACTGCCGGAAAGGAAGTGGGTCAGAAGGTGAGTTACTGTATATGTATATATATATATATGTATATATAAACACATATACATATATATACATATATATATGTGTTTATTTATATATGTGTGTTTATATAAATAAACACATATATATATGTATATATATGTATATGTGTTTATATTGATTATAGATTATATCTGTTAGCACTCAGTAGCCTATTTTTTTTTTTTCTTTGAACCAGGTCCTATAACCTCCTCTCTTTCTCTCTCTAACAGATGGGCGACAAACCCATCTCTCCCGCGAACATAACCACCAATCGCCACCTTCTCCATGTTGTCTTTCTCTTCCTTTAACAGGAAGTGCAGTTCGCCGGATCATTGTCGCCTCTCCCTAACTTTCCCTGAACGGTACTTCAACTCCGGCCTTGACCCATGCCCAGATCCCAACTCCGGCCTGGGCTCTTCATACTCGCTCTTCAGATAGTACCAACCAGACCTCAGATCAGTCGTGGTTCCTCGCCGAGCAACCTCATCGCCGGAATCGCGCCATATCCTCGCCGCCTTATGGCCTTCCGCCGCTACAAATCAGTCTCCTCCAATGGCGGTTTCCCCTGCCACGTCGATTGAGTTGTCTGCCAGAGACGCCACCGGATTTTCATGAAGCCTGTACATCGAACTTAAGATGACCTTACAAATTGATTTTTAAGTATGAATTGATTTGAAAATATCTTTGTTGCATGAGCTATACGAGCATCGATTTGTGAAATTCCTCATAAATGGTTATACTTGGTATTAACCGGATTTTTAATTAGGCTTTAATGCTTCCTCATAACCGCCAGATTTGTGAAATTCCTCATTAATGCTTCCTCATAAATGAAATTCTTAATTTGTGGTTCATCTTACTTGATTCATGCCTGATTTTTAATTTTGGGAACTCTTTAGAAATCATTTTGGTTGGTTTTGATGTCTTCCAAGGAAATTTGGGGCGGGTTTATATAAAATTACAAGAGTTGATTTGGAGCTTTAGGGGGCGCAAATGGGTTTCGTAATTGCTATGTACTTTAATTTATAATTTTTGTGTTGTGCCGTCTCGGAAACAGAGAATGTTTTGGTAGTTGGTGTGAAGATACATGGCCGTTGATTGGGAAAAACCATGAAGAGTAATGTTGGGTCTATTTTTTAATGATGCTTTGCACTTTGCATTACACAAAAATGAGGGAATTCTTCATTCTGATGTAAGACACTATTTGATGCAAAAGAAACTGATGACTTTCTCAAAATGGCAGAATTGTTGAGCAAGCATTTCGAAGACAATAGGTGACATTGTGTAAGGTCACCAGAAAACCCAGTTGTCCGCCGGAGACATCGCCGGATTTTCATGCTTCTTCCCCATTCCAATTCCTAACAAAAAGGGGCTGAAGAAGGCGAAGAGCGTTGATCCCATTGCTCACCGACATCGCGCATCGCCGATTCCCATTCACAGACCAGTTCTCTCCTGTACTCCCCGGCGACGTGTATCTATATATATATATATATATATATATAATAAAATGTGTTGCTAAGGGCATTTTAGTCCAATTTTTTTAAGTAGGATCCATTTGCACAAATGTCATAATTTATGGGTGTTTTTTGCACAGGTGGGGTGCAATATGCACTATATGCATACTATAAGAGTGTTTTTTACACTTGACCCTATTTATATACACACTATTGTTATATATATATATATATCTTACATACCCACTAACACATTACTGTATGCTTTTATAACAAATTCAATTTGATAATATTAGACTTTTTTCACTACATGCAGATCAAAATATACATATATATTTTGCATTTGTGTTATCACTGACAAGACACATGCAAAATAATTTACTACCCCCTCGTTGAATGTAAACTTTATGCATTGATGAAAAGCTCAGACGCCTTGGTACATGCTTGTTTGTGCAAACTTTAAATAAAATTTTTGATCTGCATGTAGTGAAAAAAGTCTAATATTATCAAATTGAAATTTTATTTAAAGTTTGCACAAACAAGCGTGTACCAAGGCGTCTGAGCTTTTCATCAATGCATAAAGTTTACATTCAACGAGGGGGTAGTAAATTATTTTGCATGTGTCTTGTCAGTGATAACACACATGCAAAATTTATTCAAGGGATGGTAAGTTGTTTTGTACGATCAATTGTTGTACTACTAATTCTCATTATTCATGTAACATTGTATTTTTAAGCTGAGAATAAATTTATTTTTATTTGGTAACAGTGTTGTAATTGTTAATTGTTAAGGATTAGTCTTTGCTATTTTTTTCTAAATCCTATGTTGGTGGTGGGCAATTATAACGATAATGACTTTTGTGAGTTTCATTGTGAACTGTAATTACAGATTTAGTGTACTTTTGGAATCACGACTAATGATATAAAATATATTCGAACAACATTCACTGCATGCTACGAATTTAGGAGATGTATCATTTTTTTATTATTACATGCTCCCCAGTAAGCAATTTCATAATAACATTCCACCTCAAAAAATGCCATGTTCCAAAAATCGACTATATCAAATAGAAGAATATAATATTCTCGACAAATATTTTTCCTTTTCAAATAAAATATTCTTTTTATTTCTATTTTTTGTTGTTTGGCAAAGCTCAAGGTCAAGGTTGAGTCCATCGAGTGGACCGTATGAAATAACTTGCTGAAAATTGATGAGTAAGTTATTTTTATTAATTTTTAATTTTTTTTTCTTCGTAAATATTTTACGATAACCAAACACCAAAAAAATAAAAAAAAATCTTACATCCAAACAAAAGCTCCCTAAAAAGAAAATGGTGGGTATTATGGTAAATTTTTTGGTGGATATCCTAGTACTAAACGTAAAATAAGCTAACACATTTATTTACTTTCATTAAGCTTAAAATATTTTACATCTAAACAAAAACCCCTAAAAGGAAAATTGTGGGAATTATGATAAAATACAATTTTAAGGTAGATGCCCAAGTAATAGGCGTAAAATAAATTAATGCATTTATTATTTTCAATAAGCTTAAAATTATTAATCAATCAAGCATTAGTAGCTCACATCAGTTAAGCAAGAGTGATTGATGGTATAACCATTAGTAATTAAACCCTTAATAAAAAAACTAAAACACAGACATTGGTCATCTCCTCATTTCAGACAATTGTTGCCCTTATCTCTCTTTCATCTACCCATTGATCTCATCCGATAAGTTGTGAATATTTTCCAATGGCGGCGATTTGTACCGCGATGTGAGTGTATTGGCCAAACGAGACTATTTTAATGCTCGTTGTTCGCTGAGTAATGATACAAATCCTTCCATGGCCAGTTACAAGTTCGTATCCTTCAAAAGATTTAAACCATTTAAAAGAGATGCGGCAAGAGAGACGAAGAAGATACTGGATAGATTTGAGGGAAATCTGAAAGCGATAAGGTTCTTTTTCTTGCACAACTGAATAAAGGGAGGCATTACTCTGGTTTTCGAACGAATTCATGGTACGATCACAGAATGGATTGATCAGTGTTCCGAACAAAACCTTTGGGTTCGTGATCACATAGGGCAAGTAGTTGCTGGAACTTATAGATTTTGCAAGATCATGTGGCCAGTCTGATGGGGTATTATAGTCAGTATATTCACACGATATTTTTTCAAATCTCCATTCAACACAATCGCAATAAACTCTTTATGTTGTTCAAAGTAAGATTTTATAAATATAATGGCAATAATAATTCATTACATCAACTAAAACTCAATATACCTACCAATAAATTAACATATGGAATATATGTACGGGGTCTTCCCTTTGAACAAAGGTAATCCACTGTCTTTTTCTGATAGTTCACCACAAACATTAACCAATGACCCTATATGCATAAAGGGAAAAATAACTGCACCAAGGTAATTATAAACCTTTATAATTTTGTAAAATTTTATAATTACAATTAGTTTAGTAGAAAACTCATATCAGCATCCTTCTGGTATTTTTCTCACACTTGTTGTGGGACAGGCAAATGTCACGTGTAATGACTCGGTCATTTTCCTTCCTTTCCTTTTTCCTGATTTTACGAATTTTCTTTTTCCGTTAATGTTATCTTTTTTTAGTTTAGGTCTTGTCCCTTTGGGTTGTTGTGAGTGCTCGGGAATAGTCCCTGACACTTTTCCTTTTGGGAGATTGGTATCGTCCTTGTAAAGGCCGTACCATCTTCTTCTTTCTTTTTTCGGCATTTTTTTTCGTCTTTTTCCCGTTTATCGTTTCCTTTTGCGTAACCTCACTTTTTGTGTTAGGATTTGATTCCAGCCTTACATGCATCCATTACATTTGATTTCGATGAAATGTGTAATTTTACTTTTGTAGAAAAGCATGCTACTTATTTACTTTTCCGTAAAGGGCATGGGTGCATAGTTTCTTTGGAAACATTTTGGCTTTTTTGGGTAAATGTGTAATTAAATTTTGTAATTATTTTTCATCTTAGGGATCTTTTGTATAATATAATTTGTGAGATATTTAGAGGAAGGACCATTTTGTAATTTTTTTTGAAGATATTTTGGAATAGGGGCCTTTTTGCAAATTCCAAAGGTGGGAGGGACTTTTTGTGCAGTTTTGGAAAGTGTGTGTGAGAGAGGTAGTGCTAGTGCACATTTCTTCCTCACTTTCTCTCTCTCCACCATTGAAGGAGCTTTGAAATTCTAGACCTACCACCATTGTTTTGATCTATTTCCCTTCACCTTTTGGCTTAACCTTTGGAAGGTAAAAGCTTCCCCTCATCCTCCTCTACAAAACCCTAAAACGGTTTCTTGAAATTCTTTGGTTTGCCTTGGATTATAGAGATTCAATTCTCTATTAAGGTAAGGGTTGTTGTATGTTTATTTCCTTTGTGGTTTAAATATATTTGGGACTTAGTATACATTGATTACATGCTTATGAAATTGTTGTATTGCATATAAAGGTAGAAATTATATGTTTGACTTAGGGTTTTACAATTCAAAGCATGTATAGTATATATTTCTTGTGTAAATAAATTGTTTCATTTACTACTTTCCTAAGTTCTAGAGATTTTATTGTTATGATGATGAAATCTTGAATAATATTAATTATGTTTACTTAAAAGGCTTATTACTAGATTGTAATATATTTAGTAATTGTAGCTTGCATGATAGTAACTTGATTTAATTAATATTTAGAAATTTAAAGCATGTGTAGCTTATAAATATTGTGTAGAAAAGTTATTTGATTCAACAACTTGTTAATTCCTAGAGATTTGTCTTGTTGAGATAATAAACTCTTGTAGGATATTAATTATTTTTACCTTGAGAGCTTATTTCTAGGTTATTATATGCTTAGTAATTGTAGCTTGCAAATGGTAACTTGATTTAGTTGTTTTATAATATAATCTTAGCGTTTAACGAATCGCACATTAAAGATTCAACAAATTGTATATCATTGTATGTATGATGAATCGCACATTGAAGATTCGACATGGTGTATGCCATTGTAGACATGAAACAATAGGACATGGTTTGTGTGGTTTCATCCTACTTGTGCTTGGTAGGTAGTTTCATGCATTGTTATTATGTATATGTCATGAACTTGTTAACCTTGGAAAGCTTGTAAGGATTGAAAAATGTCACGGCTAGGTGTTGTGTCAGTTTTTACTTCAATAATAAATAACCACTCGTAATAACACGAATCTTTGTAGGATAGTACCATAGAGAGGGTGTCAAACCTACAGGGAGATGAGTGTATTTTTGTTTTATTTTTAACTAATCTTTATTAGTTTACAAGTAACTGGTTGAATTGATTGATTAGTTGTCACGATTATAAACTAAAATTAAACTAAAGTGATCAGAGAGAGAAATGTCTTAGGGCTTTGACTTCACCACAACCTTTATACTATGGTTAACTATTACAACTCTAGGGATTTAACAAATTATATTTCAGATTAATTGAACTCAATAACATTCGTTCAATTTAGTTGTTAAAGAAAGATATTTTATAAATTGCAGTTAACTATCACCTATCTGCGGTTAGCATGGACTATCCACCTACTTACTCTAACTACTTTAACTAATTTTGTAAACAATCCATCCTTCCTAAGCATAGACTATGAAAACATTCATTTATAAAAAACATTGGAATACTATTATATGACCTCCATTCTTATGTTCGGCAGGACTTCGCCAGATACCGTCCAATAAGAATGGGTTGAGAATAGAATACGAATAGTTCTATCTAAGACAAGGTAATAACAATTCGACAACTATTTAAAACATTAAAATCCAATTGAGTTATCTCAATTGCTCATAGTCATGTAATCAGAAACATAATATATATTAAAAATAACTCAGAGTTAAAGCAATCAAACAATAGTACTAGATTGGGTTACATTAGTGTCCTAAGAGAGGAATTAGCTACTCATGACAATGCCGAATATCATCTGTGTTGTAGTCGTCTTCATCATCACGGATGACACTTCTCCTCTCAGGATCTTCACTTTCCAAAGTTAAGGAAACCCTAAAAGCCGCCATCACAGTATCAGCCTTCTAAATAATACGAGAAAAAGGGACTTCTTCTATCAAGGCATGTGCCTTCTTTTATAGAAGAAAATAAAGGTTTGGTGAGCATTTATGTCTTCTGGCCCATCTAGAGTGAAAATACGACTTTGAAAAGAATAATCCCGTAACTTTAAATCTGATATGTCATGAAAGGCTCGAGCTTAGGAAGTAGAGCTCGAGCTTTCGGCTCAGGCTCGAGCTTTGGGAACAAGGCTCGAGCTTTAATGATTTATTGCTCGAGCTTCAGAAGATGGTGTTCGATCTCCAATTTCATACTTCGTCAAATTTCTTGAACTATTTTCTGAAACGTTTTTTCCTTCAACACTTAGAATATTTTGGGATTCTCTTCTTTTAACATTGCTCGATCCAAGCTTCATAGGGCTCGAACTTTAAGTCCTAAGCTCAAGCTTTAGGTACTCAAGGCTCGAGTTTTGAATGATGGTGCTCGATCCTTGAGGTTTGGCACGAGGCCCTGGGAGCTTGGTTCTTTCTTTAAAATCAACTCTTCAAATTTCAACGCCTTATGCTCGAGCTTGAAGGCTAAGGCTCGAGCACCCTAAGGTTAGGCTCGAGCACTACTGAGTAAGGCTCGAGCTTTAATGCCTTGTTGATTTTTCTTCTTTTCCTTGCAGGGCTCGAGCCTCAGGACTTAGGCTCGAGCCTCAGGACTTAGGCTTAAGCTTTAGTTCTTGAATTCTTCCAAACTTCATCATTTAAGCTCTCAGTTTGCTTTGGATAACAGGCAACAACTCTGTAAGCTTCGATATCAGTCTTTTCATCATAAAGTCCTGGTTTTAACCATTTATCTGGGAAAGTACCTATAAACACACATTAAACATAAATCAGTCTAACAATGGATAGAAGTATCACTTTAGGCCTTAATATACGTATATTTAGATGCTCGAATATGCAATATTCAGCCCTCATCACACCCCTAAACTTACATATTGCTAGTCCCTTAGCAATACAGAACTAAAGAGTTGTTTTCGTACGAATCATGGTTGCATTTAGCTTATACAACAAGCCTTTAAACCCCTAGGTTACCCCTAGTGGACGAGTTGTAGTCTCGCGAGGGTTTACAGTGATGGTACCCATAAACATCTCAAATAGTGCCTTATTTGCACAATAAGCTCATTCAAGCCTGTTTTCAAATCATAATATCCCCGCAGTTCATCAATCAATCAAATATAACAAGTGCAACCAATCATATTAATCAGAAAAACTTTTAACTTCCAATTTCAATTTAGCAGCCATGGTCCCCATATGTCAGTTTAATCATTTATTCAACAATCTCAATCTCCAAAACTCTTTAAAAGTGATCTTACAATCAAACATGTGGCTTACTGTCCATGCTTGCATTTATTCCTTACTATTCCTCAATTCACAGGCAAACTTTTCAAATTTCAACTCCCAAAGCATTATTATTTTTTTCTAAAGGTATGCATTTTTCAAAAAGGATAATATGCAATGTTCATGTCTATTAAGCTTTCTAAATCACCCATGTAATGAATTTTCAACCAATGACTCCCAGACCAAATGGTCTTAGGGCTTTAAGTGATAAAGCACCCCTTCGGACCTAATTATTCAAGTAATCCAGACAACCTAAACCCCTTATGTAACAAGCGGTCAGCCAATGACTCCCATACCAGATGGTCTTAAGACATTAGGTGTCATAACACACCCCTAAGTACTTAATTGCTCAAGCAATCTAGGTACAGACCTGAACTTGACCCTTTTTTACTTCTTTTCTTCACTTTTTTTTTTTTTCTTTCATTTACATTAGTGAAGAATTTTTTTTTCATTTATTGCATACGTACCTTTTCTTTCCTTCCTTTTATTCTTTTTCCTTTTCTTTTTTTTCTTTTTTTTTTTCATGCCTTGGTTATCAAAATTATCAAATCCACCTGCTCATCTCAGTTTAACTCAAAACAAAACAAGAATTCAAGTTTTTACCCCATAGAATTCATGCAAGTGTAAATATGTGCAAAGTGTAGCATTTCAGAGATCAATATCATTAAACAATAATCATGCTAACAAAGCAGACCACAGGCTACCAACTGATTTAAAAAAAAAATCAAGAATCCCTTTCACATTATTAGGACATACAAACCATTTCTAACCAACATCAGACTATAAACAGAATATATGACAATCAACAGACTCAAAATCATGCTTGTAACAACAAATATCAGGACCTTGTGTTATCAAAAATTTGAATTTGTCCCTTTACCCCCAAACCTAATGTGCACATTGTCCTCAATGTGTGAAAATAAAAGAGAGTTAGAAAGATATTACCTTACAACCTTAGACCAGCAAGTATATATACCAACATGAAACATAGAAGTCAAATGAGAATTCACCCCTAAACTTAGTATGTAGTACCTGACAAAATCAATGAACTCCAACACACATCAGAGTATCAAGTATATGGAGTAATAACCGAGAAATATCATATGTAGCTCAAATATCAACACAAGGATAAGATAAGCAAAAAACATATATATAAATGATCAAAATCAGTATAATGCTTTTAAATAACAGACTTATGGCAAAAATACAGCATAAAAAATAAAAACATCAAAAATACTGCCCTAGTCTCCAAAAGTGCCGAAGTAATAAACCAAAATGCAGAAAAACCCTAGACAGCTAATCCATAGGAGGTGGAGGAGGATTAGTAGAAGTAGCGGCAGACGGAGTACAGCAAAGAAGCTTAGCAAGAATGCTCTATTGCTCCATCAGTATCTGCCTCAGCACTGTCTGTCCATCCTGCAACTCTGCCACTCGGGCATGTAACTCTCTGATCTCAACCTGAAAAGAACTCTCAGGCTGTACTGCGGGAACTAGCCTCCTCCCCGGTGGGGCCTGGCTATCAGAGGTATCCATCTCATCCTCTATGGCCTCATCATTATCCTCATCCTCCTCCTCTGCTACCGCCGCATCTGTAGGATCGGTAGAAAGAATAATAGGTGGAGGTGGATAAGATGGTCCATCTAGCACATATGGCACCCCTCTAGCCTCAGCGTCCAATCGTCGGCGATCCTCCCTGATCTCATCATCTAGCCCCCACTCCCTGCATCTAGTCTTGGGCATATAACCCAGACATTGTTCAACTGAGTGAAACAATACTGAGTAAATACTGTAATTATCGCCTCATTCGGAAGTAGTAGAACTCTCGAGATCCCCATCAGGCGAGTAATGAGCCTGGGGAACTGCAAGCGGTGGGTCGAAGGGCGTCTAGCCTCTCCCATCTTATCATAGAGCCGGTACATCTGTAGAAACATCAACTAGGGTATGGACACCTAATAGCCAGCATGGAATGTATAGTGAGCATCCACCATCTCTGTGCATAGCCCTATCTTATGTCCGATAGGGTGAGCATTGGCCACAAGGACCGTATTTAAAAATCAAAATTGGCGCAATAGCTGTGACTTCTGCACCGTCTCAAGAGTGGTAGAATGCCTCCCCTGGCCAAGTGCTCTAACCATTGCCTCTCTAGATAGGCCAGGGGGAATAGGTGGAAACTGCCCCTGAAAAGCTGCAGGGCATCTATGGTGGCAGCCCATAGCCCTCGCTATAGCCTCACAGTCCACTGTCAGAACTACTCCCTCGATAGTGGCTGTAAAATAATCCTCGCCATCGTCGGCGTCATCATTCGCATGTAGAGCCAAAGTACGGTAAAACTCATACACCAGAATGTATATCTGTGCCGCTTAAAATCAGCCAACACAAAATCCGTCTTCACATGGATAGTGTTATATCTCCAAGCATCTACCAATGCCATTGATAAATGCTGAACAGCGCGCATTTAAACCCCTTAATCGTGAATGTTCTAGGACCATATTCTATCTTATTTTCCTGTTATAGTCTAATTTCATGTTATTTCCTTTTCCAGGCACTTATCCTCAAAATAAGTCAATTCAACTGAATTTGAGCATTAAAAGAAGCAATCGTAAGCCTAGAGGAAGAAAGGAGCAAAGTGAAAGCAAAGTGGTGAAAAAGCCTTCTCCGATCGATCGAACCAAGGTCTGATCGATCACACTATGATCGTTCCAACCATGCCATGATAGATCGAGCCTTTTGTCCTTATCTTTAAGAAAATTTCCTATTCGATCGATCCAACCTTTCCTTCGATCGATCAAACACTTTTGATCTTATCTTCACCTACCACTTTTGTCATTTTCCTAAAAATAACTCAGCCTTGTCCTTATCCAAAAAGTGCGCCGCCATGGTTCAATCGATCCAAGTAACTTTGTGATTGATCGAACTACTTCAAATTACGTCAAAAACAGAGTTCCAGCCAAATTAAAGGTGTGCTTGTGGTGTAATCATTTGGAGGTCCTAGTGGACGAGGTCTGACCATTGGGTGTGACATTTGAGCTACCTATATAAGAATTTTGGGATATTTTTAGTAAAGGATAGCATAGAGGTTGATTAGGTTTTGACAAGAGGCTAGAGATTAGAGAAAGAAATACAAAATTTGGGAAAGTTCTTCCACCCATCTAGGGTTTCTACCAAGAACTCAAGAGGAGGATGATGATTTCTACCATGGAGATAGCCCTTGAGGGTTGGATGACAACATCAATGAGTGGCCAAACCATTCTCTTGGGGCTAGAGATAGCCCTAAGCATGCCTCCTAGACTTTGATGATTTGTAATTAATAGGGATTTGTGTTGTAATTCTTGTCTCAACATCTTTTATATATATATATATATATATATATATATATATATATATATCTTGTTTCTACAATGATTTATGTGACGACCCAAGTTTTGTAAACCCGGTGCGTCAGTGATGACCAAAAGATGACCCGATAATGGATCCAAAATGCGGAAGCGAAAGGTGAAACAACGGTCTCTAGAGATACAATGCGTCTCTAAGACACTAATGTGACCCTCAATGAGGTCACGGAACCCAAAGGAAACAAATGCAGAAGTGTCGTTTCAAAAACGGACAAAAAGAACCTAGGGGCAAAATGGTCATTTTGCAAAAAGTGGATTCAAGTGCTATCGAGCACACCGCTGGAAAGACAATAAAAATTTAATCATAATGGACTCAAGAATTTCATCATTCAGAGTCCGGACGAAGGAGAAAGATCAAAAACAAAAATGATGTCGTGGCGGCCCGACGAGGACAGCCCACCACTGCTGCAACTGAGAGTAAAAACGGGCATCTAACCGGACTTTTTTGGAAAAACTCAAAGAAGAACCCCCCCTAAAATCAAGTTTTCTACCCCAATTGCTGATGGAAACAAAAAAAAAATGCATTGTAAAATGCCAGGAATGCCCCCAAGAAAATTAGGTCAAGAGAAAAAAAAAAACCAATCCGAGCTACTGCCCAAGTTTTGGAAATAGGGCTTCGGGAGGTTTTTAAATTGCCTAAATTGAAAATGCAATCTTAAAATACACCCACAAGACCTCCGGAAGTTTTGGATTGGTCGTGACGATTTTTAAAAAAAAGTCGATGAATAGTACCACTACATTTGTACTAAAAATTTGCAAAACCTGGCAGCACAGATTTTCTGGAAATAAATAAATTTTTGAGGGCCAAGATGATGTTTTCTGGAAAAACACAAAAAATAAACCCCCATCAAAATCAAGTTTTATACGTGGCTCAGAGAAAAAATGAAAAAAAAATTATTTTAAAATACCCAAAATGCCCCTGTAACAGAATAGGGTCAAACAAAAAAAATATGCAACTTTAGGTTTTTGTTTCAACAAGGAAAGTACTGTTTGCCAAAGTGAGCATGCAAGTGTATGTAATATGATAAAATAGATGTTCTACAATGGCCTATGACCTCATTACAATACATTTACAACATTTAACATGTCAAACCTCCAAGTTAGAAAAATTACATTTCATAGACAAATCATAAACATGCTAACACTTGCATGTGAACAAGAATGCTTCTAAAGAAGCTCAACTCAGCAAATCACCCAAGCAATTGCAATCTCCAATCTTGTATCCTGTACCTGAAATATGCCCCAGTATCGTAGGGGTGAGTAACATAAAGCTACTCGTAGGAAATGAGCATGCATCGACCTAAAGTTTTACAAGTTGCATGATTTAATTATTGTGCTTCATTCCACCTAACGTCTATGTCAAGGTGAGACTCAGGGAGCATCCTAGCTACCTAAGATCATTTCTAGCTTCAATCACCTCATTCATGCAATTTTAACAACATAGGGTCATGCTTACACAAAGCAACAACATAGGAGCATGCTTACACAAAGCAACAACAGAGTAGTTCTCAAGGTTATCAACTTGAAGTCTAAAATGCAACATCAACTAAATATAACAATTTAGCACAATTAGAATATCTAATACCACACACCAAGACATAGATTCTCTAATTATCAACTAGAAATCTAAAAGTGTGAAATCAACTAAATATAACAATTTAGTATAGATGTACTTAACAACATCAAATCGCTGATAGCCAAAACCACAAGTCACAATATAAACATGATTGCAAACTTGGAATTGAATGCGAAAACAAATAGTGGAAGACTTGGACATCACGTCTCGGACTAAACCAAGAACAAATTGGTTATTCCGGGCATTAACCCGCTGGGAAGACCACCCTACTACGCACTATCTCAATTGGGGAGAACTCATACCTCCCGCACTAAAGCCGAACTTTAGCCATATCACAGTAACAATGTCCCAAGACTCCAAAATAAATAAGTTAACAACTTATATATGTATTAAATAGTACACGAAACTACCTTCATGCACAAGTAGGTTGTAATCACACAACACATGCTCTAAATCCACAACAACTATAGGATGACAATGTCGAATCTTCAGAGCGCGATTCGTTACGCGCTATAATAACATCACATGTCAAATCTTCAGAGCACGATTCGTTACGCGCTATAACAATATAATCCAATATTGAAACATAACTCATAAATCCATTATAAGTCAAAAGTCATGGTTTAAACGTACTATCAATGTCAAATACATGAGTTAATCAATAATACAATAGAAATGGAATTTAATCAATAAACTAATTAAATTCCCTAACTTTCAAATCTCAATCAAATGGCCTCCAATTAATACATGATAAACAATATAGCATGGTCATTACATACACCACATCAAAACTCGATTAGGCCATAAGAACAATAAAGTGGAATTTAATTAAATCATGATAATCAAATCCCTAACTTCTAAAACAACTTCAAATGGTTCCAAATTAACATATGCTAGAACATAAGTCATAGTTATCACAATATCAAGTTAAACACTTAATTAGGCCAATGGAACCTTTAATTAGATTTTAATTAATCATTTTAATTAAAATCTCTAGATTTTCATACTTGTCCAAATACTCTCAAATTAAAGTATGTTAAACAACATGCCAAGACATAATTTAAAAGCATATCACAAGTCAATTTCATGCAAGGTACGGCCATGGGATTTAATCTTTCACAAAAGATAAATATTAAATAAAATATGCAATTCTTATTCAATCCATACAAATTTAATATATGTTAACAAATATATTAAAACATGATTTTCTAGCATGCCATAATTCAAATCAAAGTCATATATCATCATGAATTTTAAATCTTATACAAAGAAATAAAAATTACTAACTTTTTAAATTTGATACAAGGCATACATATAAGTTGTATAATCATGAGAAATACTCAATACAACACATATAAAATCCTAAAATATTTCCTACCTCAATTTGAGATGAAAATCTCAAAAGCCACCAAATGGAAACCGCTCCGAATCCGACGAAACTTCTAGGTTTTGCCGGGGACTACACCGTGCACATAACCCCCAAGGAAGCCCCATCAAAATCACAACTTCACTTCAAACCCAAACTCAAAGAATGGTCAGAAATGGGTTCTAATAAGGGTGAAAGAAGCGCGTAGTCAACACGAACACTAAACGCAAAGGCCCTTCTATATTCTAACGAAGGAATGAAGCTCAAAAGAGGAGAGAGAAGGTGGCAGCACCCCTTGGGCTGCCATGGGAGCTCCAGGTCGTGCATGAAGAGTGGAGAAGATGAAAAATGAAATATCTCACCCCCCTTTTATAGAAATCTCAAAAAGTGCCACGAACGGGCCCCGCCGGGTCTGAAAAAGTAAAATTTGAGCAGACGCGCTCAAATGGCAAAACTTTGTGAACAAAAAAGATTTAAAATGATAAAATATGAAAAATGGAAGAAACAGCGTCAAAAACCGAGTTTCGACCAAAAAGTTATGCCCAAAACAAGCTTGGCGCAAACCGGGGCCAGAAACCCTGAAACTGGAAAACATCTACCAGGAGGAAATTCCAAGAGTACACAACTCAACAAAATGTGAAAATGAATCCCGTACGAGGATCCAGGCTCAAAACAAGACATTTTGCAATAACTTTCATTAATTGCACAATGGCCCTTCCAAAAAGTAAAAACTGCACTTATGGCCCAGAATGAAAATATCTTCCAAAAATATTTTCTTAAAAACCCCTGAAATAAAATATCTTCAAAAGATATTTACGAAAAACACCCCAAGAAAAGAAAATAATTTCAAAGAACTTTGCATCCATGCCCCTATGGACACCAGGAGCAACCAGAGTACTTTCTTGCGAAAGTAAAGAAACGTATTTCGTGAAAACCACTTAAGATGGAGATATATGAAGTCAAAAACCAACTCCTAACACAAGAAGTGTGGTTACGCCAACAAAGTGTCAAACGGGAAAAAGACAAAATAGGGAAAAGGACGAAGTAGGGAAAATGACGAAAAATGAATAGTGTTGAAAAACGAAAAATGCGAAAACGACTCGATCCTCAAAGGAAGTTGTCAATCCATAGAAAAGAGTCTCGAAAATCACTTCAGAGCACTCAAGACGACACTAAACGAAGAGGAACTGAACTCAAAAAGGAAAGACAACAGAAAAAAAATATCCGTGAAAATCCGAGTCATTACAACCTTCCCACCTTAAAGGGATTTCGTCCCCGAAATCCAGCCCCAACCAGAACAAAAAGGTGAAACCAGGATAACTATGGAGTACATCTCCGAGTATCCCACACAACGCGACACAAAAGCAATCCCAAAGCTGAAAGAGAAAGCACAGACTAATGTCATTCGCACCCATGTGCTAATGACAGGACAACCTCTCAAAAGGAAAGTGACTAAATGGCCACCGAACCAGTCGGAACTCACACACAGAACCCAAGGTGAGACAAAGGAACGGAAGACAACAACCGTAAACATCCCTCTAGATGAACCATCATACTGACCTAACAACGACCACCAAAAGATCTCCAAGATAACCACGTATCATATCAGGGTACTGAACAAGACGATGCGGCAGTACGAATAGTGACCAGAACCCGCCCACGACGTACCTAAATATGTGGTGGCAATGACAGTGCCTAGTGCCCGCCCAAACTTACTCGTCAGTAAGGTAGCATCGACGGCAACTAGTACTCGCCCACAACACACAACTTTGTACGGTAGCATGGCAGTATAAGGCACTAATTCATAACCTGCCCCCCACTAGGTCTACCCAAGAAACCTCTCAATACAAATGACATCAATGTCAAAAATGATCATTACCAAAAGCACTACGGAGACCAACATTTTGTGAGAGTTGAGATATGGTCCAAAGATGTCTGGCCAGACCATCCTAGCCAATCCCAAAACTCTGACAACAATACCATAGGTACCGCTATGCTTAAAGCCTTAAATCCTCAATACAACAAAACCAACATCTCCAATGTCTCAAAATACCCCTATTAACAATATTAATCAAGAATCCAAAACTTGTCAAGCAAATCAATGCCTACAGAAATCAAAACGAACCTCACAATAAGACATTTCATCGAAAGTCCTTCACATCTCCCTGAAACAGATCAACTATAAGACTACACCGTAATCAAACATCAGATCCACATCCCTATCACGGATAACTAAATCCTCAAAATACAAATCCACCAAGTGGCACACACATCAAAATGCCAACAACTAAGGTCACAAGATGAATCTCTCAAAACCATGCTTGGCAACACCAAGCTAAATCAAAATTCCTCAATTTCTATTGATCCATAAACAACCACTGGAACTACGATTCCTCAAAACCATGCCTAGTTATACCTAAGACGAGAAACTCTACAACAAGCCATATCCAACAGCGATCCTCCGAAATTCTTCCTAAGAGTCAACCACATCAAGGCCTCTAAAATGAAAACAAGTCTCCGGAAGACATTCTCAAAAGTGCATCTAGCTCACCTCACGAATCAAACAAATCCTCAATAATATGGACATAAGTCCCCATAAAATGATCTCACACCAATCAACTCACTCCGAGCACCACAATTCCGTCAACAACCACAGCAAAAACTCCCCAAGGAAGACACGAAAGAAAGGGAACCACCAGTCCTAAAAAGAACAACACCACAACCCCATCTCTGAAATGAAAGACAACAAGGTCAAAGACTTCACCCCCTATATGGAAGTAAGTTAACCAAAATCCATCAAATCCTCACCAAGGACTCAAAACAACAATGGTGATCCTCACGGACCAACCAACCAAGAACTGTGCACAACGCAACGAAAAGAAGAGAATCACTCCTTGTAAAGTCCTTAACACGAACCAAGAAAAGAGAAGAAACCCTATCCTCCTACAAGTGTTGATATAACAACACGAAAATGGAGCATCCTTTCCATCTTAGGGAAGTGGATAGCTCAAGATGGAACAAATGTGACAACTCCTCTACAAGGAATATCACAGCGAAACCCTTATGGAAACCCACATACACTCCACGTGCAACCGAGGGAAAACCAACCCTGAAAATCATGCATATGATAAGGAATGCAACTACCAGAAAGAAATCTACTCACATAGATAAAAATCAAAGGTACATGCAACATGTCTCCACGTAAGCACAAAAGCATGTCATTAAAACGTAATAACAGTATGGCATCTCTAAGCATATAAGGAAGGCATGCTAATGCCACATAACAAGAAGGAAAATATATCACAACATCATAAATCATACTACTAACATGGTAGTAAACGAAACCGCAAAAGACAAAATGATGCAACAATGAACCCTATGGACATCGTGTCCTAGAGTGTCTAAGCAAAAGGAAGGACCAGTCCTAGCCATAAACTGTCTCCAAAAACCAATATGACATCAACCTGTCTCAAAACAAATGTGAGCCCTTACCACAATGGTAAGACTCTAAAAATCTAACTCCAAATCTAGAAGTGACACTACAAGTGACGCTAACAATGCAATGCTCTCTCTACCCGAAACATCAATCAATCGACTTAATCCCAAAAGTGTCATCACTCAAGGAGAACTCCAAAGAAAATGGCAACTATAGCCATGCCAACAATAACCAAATCAATCACCACGACTGATCCCCAAAACAAACACCATCATCATCAATCAAAAGGACAACGCCTATCAAAACAAAATCGACACTGATTCCATCCGAACTGCACATGTAGCATACCAGTACGGTAGCATGACAGTGCCATGCACCCACCCATAACGTACCCGCCCATGAAAAACGCAAGTTCCAGAGGAATCATCCTGAACAATCAAGGATCCTAAGAGGTCCATAACCTCATAATGGCCCCAAACCAACAAATCCAGCACTATGGTAACGCCAAACAACTCATCTCACGAGAGCCTAAACAAAAGGTGACCATCCACCTACCTTAAAACCAATACTAGGTCGACAACAACTTATACTACTACGAAACTGTGACTACAATCACCATCAACCTCAACTCGTGCCTCAATGACCAATCCTGTGTGAGGAGGCCAGAAGTGATATGGGCCGGATATGACCCGCGAACATGGCATCCGGTCCGAGCAGCTGGGTCCAGCCCATAAAGAAATACTGCCATATGGGCCGAACGCGAATAGCCCGTCGAAGATGACCAAAGCCCACAGAGGAACGGGCCCAGATCTAGCAACCCATTAATGTTTGTAAATACCTATAAATATGAGAAGTAAGGGGGAGAGAGGGGATTCTGTGGAAGTGTATTCTAGAGAGAGAAAATGGAAATGAATTCCTTGCATCTTTAATTGGCGCCGTCTGTGGGAATCGTTGAAGATTGATTGATCATTGATCAATATCGCGTGGATTCAGACCAATTCGTGAAGATGAAACTCGATCTTTGGGAGTTGGATCCAGATCTGAGAGATTGTGACCTATTTTGGAGGAATTTTAGTTCTGTTGCTTTGACGGAAGTGGCTTCAGATCTACGCAACAATGAGTTGTTCGATTGCGGCCGGATTTGACGGATTTAGAATTCGGAGAATTCAGATCTCGTCAACCGTAAGCATAACTCGGAGAATTCGAGTCCAGATCTGAAAAATTCGCGCTCATGAAGCTCAGATCTACTCAAGAACTTGAGATTAATGCCTTTACTCCGTTCAGGAATAATGATAGATGAAAGCTCCAATCCGATAGAGGCTGTCCAGCAAACGAAGCTTGAGGAGTTGATGAACTTGATCGAAGCTCTCAAAAGAGATAATGCAGAATTGAAAGCTAGAATGCAGCATCAGCAAATGCCGGCGGTTCCGCGTCCACTTCCGGCCGGTGAAGGAGGTATTCAATCTAATATCGCACATCAAGGCGAGCAGGACGAGAACAATCAGTCAGCTCTCTACCATGATGAAAGGAGGATGGACGATTTACCGCCAAATGTTCGTCGAGTTGAGGATCACGAAGGATCGACTCACGTTGATCCGCGACATGAGCAGATCAGACAGAACGAAGCCATGACCTTCGATCCGCATCAAGAAAGGTTCAACCGAGAAGAAGTGATAGAGGTTGATCGCCGCCGAGTTGTATCGCCTTGGCAAAGAGAGCTCATTGAGGAACGGTCATTCGATCCGTCTTACCGGCCCTCCATGGCTACACTCACTCATCGTGGTTCGGAGAGCAGATCTGTAGCTCATAGAGCTACCGCTGGGCTCTAGAGAGAGAATGAAGCACTCCGATCCGCGGCTCGGATAGTTGATTCACCATTTACTGATGAGATCCTGAATGCTCCGCATCCAAGGAAGTTTGTCATGCCAGTCTTTATTCTGTTTGACGGAACAACCGATCCGATCGATCATGTGTACCATATCCAGTTGAAGATGGCTCTGAATACGGAGAACGACTCTTTAATGTGCAAATGTTTCCCTATAAGTCTAGCCGGACCGGCGCTTAGCTGGTTCAAGAACTTGCCTAGGGGCTCGATTGATAGCTTCCGGAACCTGTGCGATCGGTTCATAAGCCAGTACAATGGGAACAAGCGTCCGCCGAAGGACATCTCGAGCCTATTCACAATGAAACAGCACAAAGATGAACGTCTCCAGGCTTTTCTCACCAGGTTTAACCTCACTAAGAGTATGGTGATTGAATGCCACCCTTCTACAGCGGTTCAAGCCTTCAAGTTGGCCGTAACACGTGGCACTCCGTTCCATACCAGTCTGGTAGTGAACACGCCGACGACTATGGATGAACTCAATGAAAGAGCCGATGGCTTTGTGCGCCTAGAAGAAGAGGAGGCAGCCAATGCTCGGACAGCGTCGGTCTTATCGACCGAGGAAAAGTCCAAGGCAAAGATCAGGTAGAAGCAGGCTTAGCCGCAACGTCAGACCTCCTGGAAGGCAGAAAAGAGGTCCAGGGAGGAAGAGCTAATCACTCCATTGAAGGTCACTCTGGCGAGGCTATATCAGGAGAACAAAGATAAGTTTCATCCACCACTGCCAATTAGGCAACCCCTCGAATAGAGGGATCAGACTAAACATTGTGCTTTCCATTCCGATTTCGGTCATCAGACTAACGAATGCAAGAATTTGAGAAGGCAAGTGGAGGTGTTGATAGCTAGAGGGGAGTTCGCGAGTTATGTCCAAGGCTCGGCGATAGAGCAGAACCGACCGATGGAACAAGGTAAAAGAAGTCAGAAGCAAAGCTCCCACAATTCACAGCCAGTTCGTATAATCAATGCTATTCAAGGTCGACCCGAGCCTAGCGAAGACTAAGATGAGCTACTCCAAACGCGCCTACAGCAGGCGTAGATGAAGAAAAGGGTCAGCAGTGTGAATACTCTGCACCAACAGATCACATCGATACAGATAAAGTTCCACAGGACAGACCTGCTGCATGTTCAAATCCCCCATGAAGATCCGTTAGTAGTCAGCTTGACAGTGGCGAACTGCCTGGTGCGTAGAGTTCTGATCGATCCTGAAAGTAGTGCGAATGTCATGCCAAGGGACACATTTGATCGGCTCGAGATTAAGCCAGAGAGGCTCAAGCCCACTGGAAATCCCCTGTTAAGATTTGATGGTAAGAGGGTAGAGCCCATCGGTATGGTAGAAGTAGAAGTTCAAGCTACAGAACGAGCTCTTATGGAAACTTTTGTGGTTGTGGAGATTCACCCCTCGTACAATCTCCTGATGGGAAGAGGATGGATTCACAGAGTCCAAGGTGTGCCCTCAACTCTGCATCAGGTCATGAGGTGCCTCGGACCCGATGGAAATAAGGTGATAGACATTCATGGGGATCAGGTTGCAGCCAAAGAGTGTTATTCCGTCACACTAAAATATGCTGGGAAAGGGAAGGCGCCCATCCGTTCGGCGAGCCCAAGATAGCAATTACAGGAACCTCCACCCAAGTAGAATAGGGTGGAGGAGCCAGTTGACTTGACCGAAGAGCCCCTTCTGGATGTGCAGATCGATCAGTCCAAGCCAGAGCAAACTACCAGAGTAGGAGTAAGACTGACCAGGGAAGAGCAGCAGGAGCTAATTGACTTCTTGTCACACAATGCCGATGTATTTGCATGGAGTCACCTAGACATGCCTGGAATTAATCCCTCCGTATCCTGTCATTCCTTGAATGTCAATCCCAATTTCAAACCAGTAAAGCAGAAGCAACAAAGGTTTGCTCCAGAACGTAACCAGATCATAGCCAAGGAGGTTGATAGGCTGCTCGATGCGGGATTCATTAGAGAAGTGCACTATCCTGATTGGTTGTCCAACGTCGTTATCGTACAGAAGAAGAATGGGAAATGGCGAGTATGCATTGATTTCACCAATTTGAACAAAGCCTGTCCGAAGGATAGCTTCCCGCTGCCTAAGATTGATCAAATGGTGGATGTCACCACCGGGTATGAGCGTTTAACCTTTCTGGACGCTTATTCAGGTTATAATTAGATCCCTATGGACCCGGCAGATGAAGAAAAAACTTCTTTTGTTACCGAGCAAGGGACATACTGTTACAACGTTATGCCTTTCGGACTGAAAAACACGGGAGCAACTTATCAAAGGCTTGTTAACAAAATTTTCAAGGATCAAATAGGAAAGATTGTGGAAGCCTATATTGATGATATGGTGGTAAAGAGTAGGAAGAAGGATGATCATCTGAAACATTTGCAAGATGTATTTGATGTGCTGAGGCGATACGGGATGAGGCTCAATCCAACCAAGTGCTCGTTCGGTGTGAGTTCCGGTCAAGTTTTGGGACACGTGGTCAATCGCAGAGGCATTGAAGCTAGCCCTGCTCAAGCAGAGGCTTTGATTAAGAATGCCGAGCCAAAGACGATTAAAGAAGTGCAAGCCCTCACAGGACGACTAGCTGCATTAAGTCGATTCATTTCTAAGTTGTCAGACCGCTGCAAGCCGTTCTTTGACACGATCCAGAGTCATGGAAGACAGGTCTGGGGGGATGAACAACGACAAGCATTAACCCATTTGAAGGAATATATGCAGAATCCACCAGTCCTGTCAGCCCCGGATCCAGAAGAGAAATTATATCTATATCTCGGAGTATCTAGTGTTGCGACAAGTGCCGTTCTGATTCGTTGCAAGGAAGGGGTGCAACACCCGGTGTTTTATGTCAGTAAGACAATGACCGAGGCAGAACGAAGGTACTCGAAGGCCGAACGGGTGATACTTTCACTCGTAAACGCAAAAAGAAAGTTGGGGCATTATTTCGAATCCCACCCTATAGCTGTCCTAACAACTTTTCCAATCAGAGTGCTTATGCACAAGCCAGAACTCTCGGGCAGAATGACAAAATGGGCCATAGAGTTAAGCTCATTTGACATAACGTATGAGCCGAGAACGGCTGTCAAAGGACAAGCGGTAGCCGATTTCCTGCTAGAATGTGACTCTTAGGATACAGAAGAAGACCTTAGATGCGGCTCTTGGAAACTTTATGTGGATGGCTCCTCTAATCAGATGGGGGTAGGAATTGGGGTTAAACTGCAAACCCCAGAGGGTACTTCTTTGAGTCAAGCACTCAGACTTGAGTTCCGAGCCACCAATAATGAAGCGGAATACGAGGCGTTGCTGAATGGGTTAAAGTTGGCCAGAGAGCTACAGGTCAGAAGTTTGACTGTTTATAGTGACTCACAGTTGATTGTTCAGCAGGTAAATGGTGAGTACGCGACCAAGGATGACACGATGGAGGCATATCGTTCTGCCGTTCTGCATAAAGCCAAGGACTTTGCAAAGATTGAATTCATACAGTTACCGAGAGAACATAACGCAGATGCAGATCGTTTAGCATGTAATGTTTCGAGCTCTGGCGAGACATTGGCGAGGGTGATTCCAATAGGAATACTGACCCAGCCATCTATTTTTGAAGAACCTTTAGACTCTGAACCTTGGCAAGTCAATGTCATACCGTATGAACCGAGTTGGATTGACCCCATCATCACTTATATTCGACATGGCGTTCTACCTATGCAAAGGGATGAAGCTAGGAAAATTAAAAAGAATGCTGCAAAGTACGCCATAGTGCATAACCAGCTGTACAGAAGATCCTACTCTGGCCCATACTTGAAGCGTGTCACCCCCATAGAGGCTCGACAGGTGTTGCGAGCTATTCATGAAGGCGTATGTGGAAATCATTCTGGGGGAAGATCGTTCGCGCACAAAGCAATGACACAAGGGTATTTCTGGCCGAACATGTCAAGAGATGCGGAGGAGTTCTCTCGAAGATGCGATAAATGCCAACGGTATGGACCATTGATCCACCAACCACCTGAGGAATTGCACGTAATGGCCTCACCATGGCCTTTCGCGCAATGGGGGATGGATGTGGTCGGCCCTCTACCAACTGCGAGAGCTCAGAACAAGTATGTGCTACTGGCCACGGATTACTTTACTAAGTGGGTGGA
This sequence comes from Cornus florida, assembly GCF_030987335.1. Taxonomy (NCBI): domain Eukaryota; kingdom Viridiplantae; phylum Streptophyta; class Magnoliopsida; order Cornales; family Cornaceae; genus Cornus; species Cornus florida. The sequence goes on from NW_026775576.1 coordinate 53,505,187, forward strand.
AGCAGAACCATATCTGAGCGTGACTCAGACTCATGTGAGACGATTTATCTGGAGCCATATTATCTGCCATTTCGGCGTTCTAACGTCAATAGTCATGGATAATGGCACGAACCTCGACAGCAAACAAGTAAGAGAGCTGCTGGAGGAGTATGGAATTAATCAAAAGTTGGCTGCAGTAAGTCATCCCCAGGCCAATGGACAAGCAGAAATTACAAACAGAACAATTTTCGCCTGCATTAAGAAGAAGCTGGAGGACCATAAAGGGAAGTGGTTGGATGAACTCCCGAACGTCCTATGGGCTTACAGAACCACCCCAAGGCGGCCAACTGGGGAGAGCCCGTTTGCAATGGCGTATGGAACCGAGGCGGTTATACCGGTTGAGCACTTGGTCCCAACTATCAGAAGCTTAACATGGAGTCAAAGTCAGAACGACAGAATGTTAAGATTGAACCTCGATATGATAGACGAAAAGCGGGACGCTGCAGCAATAAGGCTTGCATCATACCAGCAAGTATTGGCGAATAGTCACACCAAAAGAGTGAAACACAGAGATTTTGCCCCTGGCGATCTGGTTCTGAAAAGAAAGGTGGGAATAGTCAAAAAAATGATGCCACCCTGGGAAAGCCCATACAGAATTGCAGAAGTCATAGGTAAGGGGGCATATACATTAGAAACCATGGCAGGAAGGTTGGTCAACAAGCCCTGGAATGCTACGTCTCTGAAGAGGTACTATCAATAAAAGCTAAGTTTCAGTTTTATCGGATGTTGTTTGTTTTCAATCAAATACGTATGAACGTGCAAATTCCTGAGATTTATAAAAATAGCTTTCCTTTTCAAGGGGTTAAAAAAAAATAAATAAATAAATAAAAAATGGATGAAAAAATGAAAAAATAAAAAAGCCAAGTGGCAAGTGGCATTCTAGCCGAGCGCCAGGCACTTCAGCAAGATAAGTGGCAGCTGGCACAATGAGCCGAACGCCAAACACTTGCTAAAAATAAAAAAGCCAAGTGGCAAGTGGCATTCTAGCCGAGCGCCAGGCATTTAAGCAAGACAAGTGGCAGCTGGCACCATGAGCCGAACGCCAAACACTTGCTAAAAATAAAAAAGCCAAGCGGCAAGTGGCATTCTAGCCGAGCGCCAGGCACTTAAGCAAGATAAGTGGTAGCTGGCACCATGAGCCGAACGCCAAACACTTGCTAAAAATAAAAAAAGCCAAGTGGCGTATGGCATTCAAGCCGAGCGCCAGGCACTCACTCACACGGCAAAGTCAATATGAAAAAGTATTGAAAGTGGGTTTGAACAGAGCATAGTACAAAAAGTCTTATCGTCTCATTCATAATAAGCTTCGAGGTTACAAAAAGTGAAGCATTCAAATCACATGACTACAAAAGAGTATGAAATTGAGGGATCTAAAGAGCCCTAGCTAGCTGCCTCAGTACCGTCAGCTTCCTGGTTGTGCTGACTCGCCTCCTCGTTCCCATTAGCCATCTCACCCTCACGAGGTGGGGAATCGAGATGAATAACAGAGTCGTTCTGCTGGGGCCCAACATCAGCAGTGACTCTAGGAGATACCATAGTTGACGAAGGAAGAGCGATTAGAGGCTGAACAGTAGAAGGAGCTGTAGTGATCCTGGAGGAAGCAATCTCCTGACACTCATCAAATATGTGCTCAGCTGCGGTGGATTCTGGGTCAACATAGACCCCCAGAGGGTCAATCCCTAGATCCTTATCAATTTCATCCGGAGTTGAACTGGTCTGGCCCTCAGCCGGAACTCGGTCGAAAAAACCATCTCGGAATCCCAGAGCATATCTAAGAGCTCTAACTCTTGAAAATCGAGCATGAAGAGCCAACATGCCACCATTCACTCTGCTAATGGTGTCAATCAGAGCGTTGCGCTCGTCCAGAGCTCTTTTCTCAAATGCCATCCGAGCAAACTGCTCGTCAGCCAGAAGGCGCTGGAGCTCTGCCTTTTCATCTCTGACTGAATCGCGCTCAGTCTGCCAGACACTCTTCTCAAGCTGAAGGGCATCTTTTTTCATCCTGAAGAGAGTCGGTTTCCTTCTTCAGAGCATCTCTCTCTTTTTCAGCTTTTTCAAGCCGAGCCAATATCTCGGTGTTCTTGTCGGCAAGAATATTGTTTTCCTTATTAGCCACATCCAAGCTATCAGAGAATTTACGGGCCCTGGCGTTCCCCATTTCCACCTGTTTCTGCATAGCCATCATACCGAACAAAGTCTGCATAAATATGCATGAATACTGGTTAAACCGATCGCCTGGTCGGACGAAGGCAAGAGCAAATATTATAAGAAAATTCATGAGTTAGAAAATAAAAGTCACCTCCATGGCAGATTGGGGAAAGCGGCTGAACACATCCTTTTGTGACAGACCCTTCGCTGCCTCAAGGTCTTTTGGAGTCCACATGCTCCTATAGTACGCCATGGCGGTCTGGCCATCCTTGATCATGGTCTCGTTTGGCTTCACGAACATCCCATCCGTTCGGGTGTATCGAGGAGCCCATGGTGGTAAAACAGGAGTAGAGGCAGAGGCAGAAGCTGAAGCAGAAGCAGAGGCAGCAGCTGCAACAGGCCCGGAGGGGGCAGGAGCTCTGACTGGGCGATGCAAGAGAGCGCTCGGCCCAGAAACTCGGGTCCTCCTTGTAAGAGATTCCTCCTCGAGGTTGACTCTACTGTCAGGATGAGGTCTTTTGCCTCGCTCTTTGTCCCGAACACCCCCAGCAGCAACAGGGGTAGTAGTGATCTGTGGAGATGTGCTCGGGTTGGTAGCAGGGGTGCTAACAACAGGATCAATAGCCACCACACTCGGGATAGTGTCAGAGATGGTGGCTGAAGAAGAGGCTGATGCGGGAGAGGAGGTTACTCCAGCAGCAGTAGTGGCTAGGGGAGGATTTTTCCTCCTACCAAAGGAAGGAATCTGAAGCCTGCTCATTATATAGCCGAGGGATGAGAGCGCTAGAAGGTTGTCTGAAGTGAGGAGGTCTGAGCAAGAAGGAATATCGTTCAGAACGTATTTCTTCAAGTAATTACTCCTATCCCTGCAAACACTGTAGCTCAAGTCATCATAAGGTATGCCTAAGGAGCGACATAAGAAAGTACAAAAGCGAGGAACACATGTTTCGCAAGGACAATCGTTTTTATGAGATTTGAATTTCTTATACGAGGAGACAGAACAGACGCCAAATGCGCTCGGGATTGGGTAATCCTCTGCAGTCGGCGAAGACCAGGCCCCACTAACACCCACAATGTTATCCCTCCAACCCTTTTCAGATTTGATTGTATCCGTACATATGGACATCTTGTCGATCGGGTAAAGGTGGTAGAATGGCTCTTCAGTTCGGATCTTACTGACCTTATAGCAAAGAAGAAGATCTATGAGGTCAAGATCCAAACCTCTGTCACGAATCAGTAGTAACATAACGGATGTGATTCTAAGGAAATTTAGGTTTACCTGCAGAGAAGATATCCCCAGTCTATTGAAAACATAGTTAAAAAAGGGATGCAGAGGGAACCTAACGACATTTAGTTGAAGGTTAGTAAATAAAACCTCAGCGAGAAGAAGGCTGGCACCGGTCATAATATTAACATCCCTAGGGCAAACCCTAACTTGGATGTCGTTAAGAAGTCTAAGTCTCATACGAAGAACATCTAGATCTACAACCATGGTGAAAGCGAACGAAGGATCCAAAAGTGTAAAAGAAGTCTACCGAAAGTAAAAAGGAACAAGACTAACCTCTGGGGTAGAAAGCAGCAAAGAACGCTGCAAGATCGCTGGAAGAGTGACTCTTGAAGAATTTCACCGGATGAAACTTAGCACGGTTCTAAAAAGACAAGCGAGAGATTTGACTGATGATGGAGAGAGATGGAGACGGTAAAAAGGCATGAAGTGACATTCTAGAGCCTTGTAAAAATGAAGTGGACCCGAGGGCCAAAGCGTCAGGGAGGCGAGAAGTTTATCGAATCTCGGAACATTGATTCCGGATCTGACCGTCCATTCCCCCATAAGAGTGTCTTGAGCCGTCAACGTCATGATGAGACGCCTTTGATAATTACACCCTTATTAAATAGGGAGTAATTATGGGGGCAGTTAAGGAGGCCAGAAGTGATATGGGCCGGATACGACCCGCGAACATGGCATCCGGTCCGAGCAGCTGGGTCCAGCCCATAAAGAAATACTGCCATATGGGCCGAACGCGAATAGCGCATCGAAGATGACCAAAGCCCACAGAGGAACGGGCCCAGATCTAACAACCCATTAATGTTTGTAAATACCTGTAAATATGATAAGTAAGGGGGAGAGAGGGGATTCTGTGGAAGTGTAAGAATTCTAGAGAGAGAAAATGGAAATGAATTCCTTGCATCTTCACCGTGTCATGCCAAATATGCAACATAATTATGCATATACAATTCTAATCTAGCATACGTCACATGTCATGCTCTTTACATTAGAATAAAACAATGCTAAACGAACGGCATACAACATGTAGCACATAAGCACATAAACATGTTATCAACCAAAACATGTTATCATAAAGCATATAAACACATAGAGTATCGCAACAAAAGCATGATATGCACCCAAAACCCGTCATCCTAAGGTTTTTGAACCTAGGAGCTCTGATACCACTTGTGACGGCCCAAGTTTTGTAAACCCGGTGCGTCAGTGATGACTAAAAGATGACCCAATAATGGATCCGAAATGCGGAAGCGAAAGGTGAAACAATGGTCTCTATAGATACAATGCGTCTCTAAGACACCAATATGACCCTCAATGAGGTCACGGAACCCAAAGGAAACAAATCCAGAAGTGTCGTTTCAAAAACAGACAAAAAAAACCTAGAGGCAAAATGGTCATTTTGCAAAAAGTGGATTCAGGTGCTATCGAGCACACCACTGGAAAGACAATAAAAAATTAATCATAATGGACTCAAGAATTTCATCATTCAGAGTCCGGACGAAGGAGAAAGATCAAAAACAAAAATGATGTCGTGGCGGCCCGACGAGGACAACCCACCACTGCTGCAACTGAGAGTAAAAACGGGCATCTAACCGGACTTTTTTGGAAAAACTCAAAGAATAAACCCCCCCTAAAATCAAGTTTTCTACCCCGATTTTGGACGGAAACAAAAAAAATGCATTGTAAAATGCCAGGAATGCCCCCAAGAAAATTAGGTCAAGAGAAAAAAAAAACCAATCCGAGCTACTGCCCAAGTTTTGGAAATAGGGCTTCGGGAGGTTTTTAAATTGCCTAAATTGAAAATTCAATCTTAAAATACACCCACAAGACCTCCGGAAGTTTTGGATCGGTCGTGACGATTTTCAAAAAAAAGTCGATGAATAGTACCAACTACATTTGTACTAAAAATTTGCAAAACCTGGCAGCACAGATTTTCTAGAAATAAATGGATTTTTGAGGGCCAAGATAATGTTTTCTGGAAAAACACAAAAAAGAAACCCCCCACAAAATCAAGTTTTCTACGTGGATCGTGTGAAAAAATGAAAAAAAATCATTTTAAAATACCCGAAATGCCCCTATAACAGAATAGGGTCAAACAAAAAAAATATGCAACTTTTGGTTTTTGTTTCATCAAGGAAGGTATTGTTTGCCAAAGTGAGCATGCAAGTGTATGTAATATGATAAAATAGATGTTCTACAATGGCCTATGACCTCATTACAATACATTTACAACATTTGACATGTCAAACCTCCAAGTTAGAAAAATTACATTTCATAGACAAATCATGAACATGCTAACACTTGCATGTGAACAAGAATGCTTCTAAAGAAGCTCAACTCAGCAAATCACCCAAGCAATTGCAATCTCCAATCTTATATCCTGTACCTGAAATATGCCCCAGTATCGTAAGGGTGAGTAACATAAAGCTACTTGTAGGAAATGAGCATGCATCGACCTAAAGTTTTACAAGTTGCATGATTTAATTATTGTGCTTCATTCCACCTAACGTCTATGTCAAGGTGAGACTCAGGGAGCATCCTAGCTACCTAAGATCATTTCTAGCATTAATCACCACATTCATGCAATTTTAACAACATAGGGTCATGCTTACACAAAGCAACAACATAGGAGCATGCTTACACAAAGCAACAACATAGTGGTTCTCAAGGTTATCAACTTGAAGTCTAAAATGCAACATCAACTAAATATAACAATTTAGCATAATTAGAATATCTAATACCACACATCAAGACATAGATTCTCTAATTATCAACTAGAAATCTAAAAGTGTGAAATCAATTAAATATAACAATTTAGTATAGATGTACTTAACAACATCAAATCGCCGATAGCCAAAACCACAAGTCACAATATAAACATGATTGCAAACTTGGAATTGAATGCGAAAACAAATAGTGGAAAACTTGGACATCACGTCTCGGACTAAACCAAGAACAAATTGGTTATTCCAGGCATTAACCCACTGGGAAGACCACCCTAGTGCGCGCTATCTCAATTAGGGAGAACTCATACCTCCCGCACTAAAGCCGAACTTTAGCCATATCACAGTAACAATGTCCCAAGACTCCAAAATAAATAAGTTAACAACTTATATATGTATTAAACAGTACACGAAACTACCTTCATGCACAAGTAGGTTGTAACCACACAACACATGCTCTAAATCCACAACAACTATAGGATGACAATGTCGAATCTTTAGAGCGCGATTCGTTACGCGCTATAATAACATCACATGTCGAATCTTCAGAGCGCGATTCGTTACGCACTATAACAATATAATCCAATATTCAAACATAACTCATAAATCCATTATAAGTCAAAAGTCATGCTTTAAACATACTATCAATGTCAAATACATGAGTTAATCAACAATACAATAGAAATGGAATTTAATCAATAAACTAATTAAATTCCCTAAGTTTCAAATCTCAATCAAATGGCCTCCAATTAATACATGATAAACAATATAGCATGGTCATTACATACACCACATCAAAACTCGATTAGGCCATAAGAACAATAAAGTGGAATTTAATTAAATCATGATAATCAAATTCCTAACTTCTAAAACAACTTCAAATGGTTCCAAATTAACATATGCTAGAACATAAGTCATAGTTATCACAATATCAAGTTAAACACTTAATTAGGCCAATGGATCCCTTAATTAGATTTTAATTAATCATTTTAATTAAAATCTCTAGAATTTCATACTTGCCCAAATGCTCTCAAATTAAAGTATGTTAAACAACATGCCAAGACATAATTTAAAAGCATATCACAAGTTAATTTCATGCAAGGTACGGCCATGGAATTTAATCTTTCACAAAAGATAAATATTAAATAAAATATACAATTTTTATTCAATCCATACCAATTTAATATATGTTAACAAACATATTAAAATATGATTTTCTAGCATGCCACAATTCAAATCAAAGTTATATATCATCATGAATTTTAAATCTTATACAAAGAAATAAAAATTACTAACTTTTTAAATTTGATACAAGGCGTACATATAAGTTGTATAATCATAAGAAACACTCAATACAACACATATAAAATCCTAAAACATTTCCTACCTTAATTTGAGATGAAAATCTCAAAAGCCACCAAATGGAAACCGCTCCGAATCCGACGAAACTTCTAGGTTTTGTCGGGGACTACACCGTGCACATAACCCCCAAGGAAGCCCCACCAAAATCAAAACTTGACTTCAAACCCAAACTCAAAGAATGGTCAGAAATGGATTCTAATAAGGGTGAAAGAAGCGCATAGTCAACACGAACACTAAACGCAAAGGCCCTTCTATATTCTGACGAAGGAATGAAGCTCAAAAGAGAAGAGAGAAGGTGGCAGCACCCCTTGGGCTGCCATAGGAGCTCCAGATCGTGCATGAAGAGGGGAGAAGATGAAAAATGAAATATCTCACCCCCCTTTTATAGAAATCTCAAAAAGCGCCACGAACGGGCCCCGCTAGGTCCGAAAAAGTAAAATTTGAGCAGACGAGCTCAAATGGCAAAACTTTGTGAACAAAAAGATTTAAAATGATAAAATATGAACACGGAAGAAACGGCGTCAAAAACTGAGTCCCGAGCTGAAAGTTATGCCCAAAACAAGTTTGGCGCAAACCGGGGCCAAAAACCCTGAAACTAGAAAGCATCGACCAGGAGGAAATTCCAAGAGCACACAACTCGACGAAATGTGAAAATGAATGCCGTATGAGGATCCAGGCTCAAAACAAGACATTTTGTAATAACTTTCATTAATTGCACAATGGCCCCTCTAAAAAATGAAAACTGCACTTATGGCCCAGAATGAAAATATCTTCCAAAATATTTTCTTAAAAACCCCTGAAATAAAATATCTTCAAAAGAAATTTTTGAAAAACACCCCAAGAAAAGAAAATAATTTCAAAGAACTTTGCATCCATGCCCCTATGGACACCGGGAGCAACCAGAGTACTTTCTTGCGAAAGTAAAGATACGTATTTCGTGGAAACCACTCAAGATGGAGATACATGAAGTCAAAAACCAACTCCAAACACAAGAAGTGTGGTTACGCCAACAAAGTGTCAAATGGGGAAAAGAAAAAATAGGGAAAATGACGAACTAGGGAAAATGACGAAAATTGAATAGTGTCAAAAAACGAAAAATGCGAAAACGACTCGGTCCTCAAAGGAAGTTGTCAATCCACAGAAAAGAGTCTCGGAAATCGCTCCAGAGCACTCGAGATGACACTAAGCGAAGAGGAACTGAACTCAAAAAGGAAAGACAACGGAAAAAAAAATATCCGTGAAAATCCGGGTCATTACAATTTGTGTAGTTTAATACTTCCAATTGATCATTTAGTTCTATCCATATGTCTATGTATGCTAGAAATAATGTTCATATGTTTATCTCTAGATTTTGTGACATTGATGCATGTCTATGTGTGTTGATATTATGAATCTAGTGATGGTCAAGGCATGGTGCTTAAATAGATTACTCTTGTGGTTTATTTGATGGTTCATACTTATTTCTTGATGGATTGTGCCACCTCCTTAGCTTAATTAGTTTAATTTTCATGTCACTAGCTTAGTTGTAATGTAATTGCCTTACTTTCTTAGATAGGTGGACAATCCATGCTTGTTGTTTGATGTTCCGTGCTTATGAATACAAGTAGTATATTTCTCTAATTTAATGAATGTGCATTAATTGTGGACTTATGAAAGGATTAATGGCTTAATTTGATATGTTGTGCTACTCACTTGATTGACTAGACAATGAATGCTTACTTGGCCATCCATGCTTGATAATTCAATTAATGGCACACACTTTCATTTATAACACATAATCCCCCTAATCCATCAAATATTAAATGTCTAGGAAAGTAATGCTTAGTGGTGAACTCTATGTCCCAAGACTCCTCTCTCATATTCTCTACACCTCATATTGTTTTAGTTGCTTTACATTGCATTTCTTTAGTTTAAATTGTAGTCCAATTCAACCAACAAACAATGTTTTGATCCTTCAACCTACTAATCCAACATTGTTTCCACAAGAATACGCTTCCTTTCCCTTGGGACGATCCCTACTTACTCTAGCTACATTAATAGTTAGTAGTGGTAGTGGTATTCCATAAATTCAAACTTAGCCACATTTTATCACACTCTTTGGCTGACACACCAACCATCGCTGGAGTCCGAATAATCCTCTGTCGCAGACGTCGAGACATTTCTAATGTCCAAAGCCCCGGCACTACCCCTCAACAACTGCCCCTCAAATCTCAAAACTGTGCTCCAAAGCTCGAGCCTCAAAGTATATGGCTCGAGCTCATCACTGTGTTGGCTCGAGCTTTATATTCCTTATGCTCGAGCTTGCTGCAAGCAATTACTCGAGCCCAAAGAGGAGAGCTCGAGCTTCCTGGGTATAATCCGAATCAAAACCTTCCCCAAATCTTCCAAAAACATCCCAAATCAATCCAAACACAACCCCACACTTTTCCGCAATTACACAACAACCCCAAACTTCCAATATTTTCAACTCAACCCTCCAAAAATACTCAAACCCGTATTCTTCAAATCTAAGAATAGATTTGGAATTTCTGCAAGTTTGGATGAAGATTAAAGATTAGATTATGGATATGGATTATTAAACCTATCTTTTAAAGAATTGGGCATTAGTTTGGGGCAAAATCGTGATATATATATAGAAATATATACATATACATACATATATATATATATATATATAATGAAGAAGGATTGAAAGAAGATCTTACCTTTGATGTAGAATGGAAGCCTGAGATACTAGAGATGATGAATCTGAAGAGATTGGACAGATTAGGAGAGAAAGGAGGCCAAAACAAGTGAAGGCACGAGGGTTTCAATCTCAGCACCAGGGTTTCTATATATTTTAATGTACCAGAGCTCGAGCCCTAGGCTTAAGGCTCGAGCTTAACCCCTTAAAACCCTAAAATTAGCGATGAAAAATGGCTTGAGCTTAACGTATGGAAGCTCGAGCTTCAAAATGAAAGCTCGAGCTTTGAGGACAAATTTTTGTATTTTCTGTTTTTTCAATTTTTATTTCTTTTTCTTAATAAACCTAAACCTAAACTAAGCTAGAATTAAAATAACAATAAAAATAACTAAAACCTAAAAATTAAATTAAAAATAAAAATAAAAATAAACTACAGTACAACATACAAATGCTAAGTTTAACGTCGATAGCTCGACAGCATGCTATGTTTTACGTCAATAGCTCGATGAAAACTGACCTCTCTAGTCCAAGTAAATAGGATCATAAAGTTCTACTGCCTCCAATGTGCCTCTCTGCACATTACCCTCTATGTAGGGTTTAAGTCTCTGTCCATTGACTTTGGACACTTGTCCAATCTTGCAATCTTGTATCTCTATTGCACTATAAGGTGGAATAGAAATAACCATATATAGACCCTCCCAACGTGACTTCAGCTTTCCAGAAAAAAGTTTCAGTCGTGTATTAAACAACCAAACCTTCTTCCCGGGCTCAAAAGTCTTACGCAAGATATGGTTGTCATGAAATGCCTTAGTCTTTGATTTGTAAACCTTGACACTCTCATAAGCATCATTACGTAAGTCTTCGAGCTCAGTTAGTTGAAGCTTCCTGTTAGAACCAGTAGAGTTTATATCAAAATTGAGCTTTTTTATGTCCCAAAAAGCTCTGTGTTCTAACTCTACAGGAAGATGGCACCCTTTACCATAGATGAGATGGTAAGGTGACATACCAATCGGAGTCTTAAAAGCTGTACGGTAAGCCCATAAAGCATCATTTAGTCTGAATGATTAATCCTTACGATCTGGCTTAACTATTTTTTCAAGAATTATCTAAATCTCTCGATTGGATATTTCAACTTGGCCACTTATTTGGGAATGATAGGGAGTAGCAACTTTATAAGTGATGGAGTATTTTTGTACTAAAGTACGAAAGTACCTATTACAGAAGTGAGCACCCCCATCACTAATAATAGCTCGTTGCATACCAAACCGACAAAAAATATTTGTTTGAATGAACTCAACCATGATTACGTGATCAGCGATTTTAGTAGCCACTGCTTCAACCCATTTAGACACATAATCAACAGCCACAAGAATATATTCATTTTTATTTGACTGAACAAAAAGACCCATGAAATCAATACCCCATACATTAAAAACCTCAATGACTAAGATCAGAGTTAAAGGCATCATGTTTCTTCTGGAAATTGATCCTAACTACTGACATCGAATGCATAACTTACAGAACAAATATGCATCTCGAAAGAGTGAAGGCTAAAAGAAACCACACTGAAGAATTTTAGCTGCAGTTTCCCTTGCACTAAAATGACCTCCACAAGCCAAACTATGACAGAAGGTCAGAATATTGTGAAACTCACTCTCAGAAACACATCTACGAATGATTTGATCAGCACAATACTTGAAGAATTGGGGATCTTCCCAATAGTATATCTTAATCGGAGAAAAGAATCGATATTTTTCCTGCTTTGACCAAGATAAATGAATTTTTCCTATTACGAGATAATTCATAATATCAGTAAACCAAGGCAAATCCGTATGAGAAACCCCAAACAGCTGTTCATCTAGAAAGGAATCACAAACTGGAAGTGAACTTGAGGTATCCTCAATCAGAATTCTAGAAAGATGGTCAACTACCACATTCTCTGACCCTTTCTTATCCTAGATTTCGTAATCAAACTCTTGAAGCAAGAGGATCCATCGAATCAAATGAGGTTTGGTTTCCTTTTTGGAGAGAAGATGTCTCAGAGCAGAATGATCATAATAGACCACTACTTTGGAATCCAACAGATAAGATCTGAATTTGTCCAAAGCAAAGACAACTGCAAGCAACTCTTTTTCAGTAGTGGTATAATTCAATTGTGCATCTGAAAAAGTTTTGCTAACATAGTAGATAACATGAAGAAGTTTATCTACTCGTTGTCCCAAGACAGCACCCATAGCATAATTAGATGCGTCACATATGATCTCAAATGGAAGAGCTCAATTTGGAGGATTCATGATAGGAGCTGAAGAAAGAAGAAAGCGAAGCTTATGGAAAGCTTCTAGGCATTAATCATTAAAGACAAAAGGAGCGTCCTTTGAAAGTAGATTACACAAAGGACGAGAAATTTTGCTAAGATCTTTAATGAAACGTCGATAGAACCCAGCGTGCCCAAGAAATGATCGCACTCCCCTTACGAAGGTAGGAGGAGGCAATTTAGAGATCAAATCTACTTTAGCTCTATCAACTTGATCGGTCGTTGACTCGGTGTGTCACCGCACCACATCAAGCTTGGAGAGTGTGAATTTTAAGGCGAGGGCCAAGAGTTTTACATTTATAGAAGCCACTACTTGATAAGCGCCGAATATTGTATATTCAAGCGCCCTAAATTGCATTAGTTAAGTTCTTTATTTGTGTATTTTATATAGATTATCTCCAATTGTATGTTTTTGCACATTTTCAGGTTAAATTGCAAAAAGGAAGCAAAAATGATGCTTTGTGGAGTTTTGAACATAGGAAGGTGCCAATTCTGAAATTCTGGCAGCAGTAGAACCTGAATTTTGTTGCCATTTTCGACCTAGCAAACTCAAGAACTGGATTTCCATCATAACACGAAAGATTTAGAGATCTGAATCAGCTTTCCAAATCTTTAAGCGATTCATCATTCGGAGTTTGGAGCAGAGAGTTATGATCTTCTTACCAGAGGTGCGCAGAACTGCCTGGCAGCACTGAAGTGCTGCCTTTCTCCCCATTTTGGACCAACCAAACTTGAGAATTGGGTCTTCATCAAAACATGAAGTTTTTAAAGCTCTGAATCAGCTCTCCAAATCTTCAAACAGATCATCATTCGGAGTTCAGACTACAAAGTTATGGTCATTCTTCCACAGTGGGTCAGAGATGGGCAAGAATTGCATATTGCTCATTACACTAATTTCGAGTGCTCGAGACCACCCTTCGAGTGCTCGAAATTCTGGCAGATTGCACTCGGAAATGGCTCAATTTCAGCCGCTTGCACATTGGTTTCCTCAATGCCATCTTCCTTCTTTATGAAGTGGTTGGAGGTGTTCCTTGGAAGAGGGAGAGCCTGGACTTGAGCTTGATAAGAGAGAGGGAGGACCACATAGATGTTATCCTTCATTCTTACAAGATTAGAGGAGAGAGAAGAGAGCAAGGAAGAGAGTGTTCTTGAGTGCTACAGTAGAGCTCGAAAATGAAGTTGTATTCTTCTTCTTCTTCTTCCATTTTTGTATCAATGGAGAGCTAAACCTCCATCTAGGGAGGTGATAAAGCCTCCTCTTTTGATCATGTTCTAGATTAGGCTATACTTTTGGGGACTATAATGTATAATGTATGGTAGTTTCATAGTCTAAGAGCATATTCCTTCTTGTAATGAATTTTAATGTGTAAATGGTTGATGTAAGTTCATTGTCATATCTTTGATGATTCTTGGATCAATCTTATTGTTTTTATTTTCATAGTGACAATGAAAATATAGACTATGAATGTTTTTCAAGGCATGTTGATTTTGAAACTTGATATTTCATTGCTTAGGTACCTCCTTTGATGGTTTATACTTGATTCCTACCTTCATGTGCTTCACCATTTGATTGAAAGCTTGATGGTCTTTTGCTTAAGATAGTGTATTTGATTCTACACCTTAGTTTAAGTAGTTCAACTATGGTAGCTTTCGATGGATCATTCTTGTTTTGATTAAGTGAACTTCTCGATGATTATTAACCAACGGAGTTGCTTCATATTTCTTGACCATTGCATATATACTATTTATCCCCAAATTTAGACCTAATCTAGCATGTACTTAGGGTGTAGTATGGATTCATCTCCCTAGTCTTTTCTACTTGTATCTCACTTCCTCAATTTCATTACAATCTATTGTTTTATGCTTTTTAATTTCTTAGTTTATTGACAAACACACAAACCCTTTATAAACCCCTCATCACTCAAAAATGACTTTAGATACTTAGGTTGCCTTAAGACTAGCGCAGTCCCAGTGGTTCGACTTACCCGTCCAATAGCCCTATTTTACAATGATTCGTGCTATTGCGAAGAGGGTTGATTTATAATTGATTTCGACCGTTGATCAATTTTTGGCGCCGTTGCCGAGGACTTGCATACGGTTTAGCAACCAAAGTTTTAAGGTTAAACTTAGTGTGATTGTTAATATTGTGTTTTGTGCATATTTCTCGTGTGGTTTAACCATTTTTATGTTGTAAGATTCTAGGGACTCGACTCTCGCCGTGGGAACGCTAGCAAAGTGTAAGTCTAGAGGACCCTAGGTAAGCTTCTTGACCTTTTAGTTTCGCATTGTTATATTTTGTGTATGTGTTAAGCTTAGAAGTAGTTAATTTATTTGCAAGCCCTTGTTGAGGCTATATTATTGTTTTAATTTCGTGTTCAAGCATCGGTCCTTGTCGTGGCCATTTATTTTCTGTCTTGATAATTGAGGAGAAAGGGAACATCGTATGTGGAGTTGTGGTTGATGAATTGCTTTGTTGAGTATATGCTTTGTTGTTGATGTTCGATCGTAGGTCACTTTCCTTACCCACAATCGATTCTCCCATTGATATTAACTCTCTTGAAAGAACTCTTAGACGGAACCCTAGGGAACCTACTCTTACACGGGATCTTGAAACTGAATTTAATACAATGGGGGATAATATAGGAAATCCGGGGAATGAAAGGGCTGAAATTCCTAATATCGAGCCAATGACTCTTAGAGATCATTTCATCCCTACCACCTATGCTTCTCCATCTTGCATAGTGATGCCAAACATTGATGCAGCTCAATATGAGATCAAATCTAGTACCATCCAAATGCTTCCATCTTTTCATGGTTTTGATAATGAAGATCCATATAAGCATCTCGATGAGTTCCTTGAAATCTGTTCGACCATCCGGTTGAGAGGATTTCCTGAAAATGTACTCCACTTACATATTTTCCCATTCTCCCTAAAGGATAGGGCAAAATATTGGTTGAACTCCCTCGCTCCCAACTCTATTACTTCTTGGGCTCAATTGCAACAAGAATTTCTTAAGAAGTATTATCCGGTGAGTAAAACCAACCAAATGAGGCGTTCCATTCTAAGCTTTTCTCGAGTTGATGGAGAATAACTCCACGAGACTTAGGAAAGGTTACAAGATCTTCTTCGGAAGTGTCCTCATCATTTGATCCCAAAATGGCAATTAGTGCAAGCTTTCTATGCCGGCTTGACCGACACCCATAGATTCATGGTTGACTCTTCTTGTGGTGGGATGTTCATGTCCAAGAATGCGGATGAGGCTTGGACCTTACTCGAGAATTTGAGTGAAAAATCACTTCAACACAATTCTCATAGGGCTCCGACCTCAACCACTCCAAAGAACACCAATCCTTGTCAACAAAAATCAATAAGGGAGGAATCATCTCAAGTAGATGCCATTGCTCATAAATTCTACCAATTGATGGCACCACATCTTCCCCCTTCATTGTCTCAAAATTCGGCAAGTTCGGTTTGTGCTTCATGTACTAGTCCATTCCATCTCTCAGAAGATTGCACCACACCGGAGCAATTTCCCAATCCCAACCAAGAGCAAGCCAATGCCATGTTCTCAAGGCCTGGGCATAACCCATATTCCAATACATATAATCCAGGTTGGAGGGACTATCCGAATTTTTTGTGGAGGCAACAAGCCCCACAAAATTCCCAACTTCAAAATCAAGGGCCTCAAAATCAGCCCTCTTCTCAATATCAAGGTAGGCCTTTCCAAGCCTCTTCAAGCTACCAACCTCCATACAATCCAAATGTCTCCACTCAACCTCCTGTGAATCCAATTGATGAGATAGTGGCTGCAAACAAGCAAATGATAGAATCATTAAATGTGCAAATGATGGAATCATTAAACAAGCAAATCATGGATTCCAACAAGCATCTCTTGACATCCTTGCAACCTACTCTCCAAATGGTTCACTCCCATACTCAATCCATAGCCAGGCTCGAAAATCAGATGGGACAAATAGCTAACCAAGTGAACCAACTTCTTCAAAAAGACAAGGGTAAGCTTCCCGCTCAACCATTTGAAAATCCTAGAGGGATACATGCAATTGATGAAACCCCTCTTCCGAGTGGGCCGAGTCTTGAGCATGTTCAAGCTATCATCACCCTTCGGAGTGGTAAAGTGGTTGACAACAAGGTCGATGGAGACAAAAGTGGACAAAATCCTCCTTTGAAAAATCTAAATTCAAGCTCTTCCAATCCAAATCCAAGTTCTTCTTGTCCAAATACCATTCACGGAAATCCCACGCATGTCACCCTAAATGTGGAAACTACTTATGAGCCAAAAGCTCCGTTCCCTCAACGTCTTCAAGAGTCGACACATTTTGGGAATAAGAATTGCAAAATTCAAGACATGTGGGAGGTCTTTAGGCAAGTAAAGATCAATCTTCCTCTCTTGGATGCTATCAAACAAATTCCTCCCTATACAAAATTCCTTAAGGATTTGTGCACTCAAAAGCGCACTTCCAGAAGTCATTTACCAAAGAAAGTGAGGTTAACCGAAAATGTTAGTGCGATCATTCAGCATAGCACTCCTCCGAAGTATAAGGATCCGGGTGCCCCCACAATCTCTTGTGTCATTGGTGACAACAAAATCGAGAGGGCCCTCCTTGACTTAAGAGCTAGTGTGAATTTGATTCCATATTCGGTTTACCTACAACTTGGTTTGGGAGATCTTAAACCAACTCCGATAGTATTGCAACTTGCTGATAGATCTATTACGCAACCACGGGGAATCATTGAAGATGTTATCATAAAGGTGGATAGGTTCTACTTCCCGGTAGACTTCGTGGTTCTTGATACGGAACCAGTCCACGACCCAAGAAAACACATTCCCATAATTCTCGGACGTCCTTTTCTAGCTACAGCTAATGCTTCTATTAACTGTAGAACCGGATTAATGGATATCTCTTTTGGGAATATGAATGTTAAGCTCAATATTTTCAATGCTGTGCATCTTTCTCTGGATGAGAGTGAGTGTTTTGTAATCACTATTGCTGATGAACTCATTGAAAATCCAATCCCACCTCCTTCAATGGAGGATCCCCTACAAGCTTGCTTGGTCCACTCTGATTTTGAGGATTTTGATGAGGAAAAATCCATTCAGAAAGTCAACTCCTTAATTGATATTCCATCACCATTTTCCTCTCCTTTATGGGTAGCACCAAACCCATCTCTATCTTGGGAATGTCCATCTCCTTCCATTTCTTCACCAGAGTTACCTCAACATTTTGAGGGTGAACCACCGGATAAAGGTAAGGAGAATGTTGACAAGTTGCTAGGAATTCTTCCAATCATTCCAGCCCAATCTAGAATCATTGTCCATGATACTCAACCTGTGAACAAACCATTTGAGTACAATGAAGTATATGACTTGGAGATTGCAAATATGAAAGGTCATGATCCTCCCATTGTTAGTCAAGACATTGACATTCAACGAGCCTCCATAATCTCGAACAAGCAACACCTTTGCTTAAATCTGAAAATAAAAGAAGTGAGATTAAAAGCGATGCTCAAATCCTCTAAGGCCAAACTTGTTTCTCTTCGGAAGGATCAATATCCCTCACCATTCATTGATCCAAGTTTGAGACCATATGAAGGAGGCAAGTTGCATACAGAGCGTAAAGGATCCATCTCTCCAATGGATCCCGATCCTGGTTCGTCTAGCTATCGACATTAAATTTAGCAAAGCAAGGGAATAAATTCTTTCGATGTTCCAAGCTTCCCTACCTTCTCAAATTGCTCGTGCCTTGAAATTTTCTGGGAAATGGTTTCGAAAAGCCAAAAATTTGATTTTTCTGAAATGGTCTTCAATTGTGTTTCGCAATTTTAGACCGGCCTCTTAGACCTTCTCAGCTCTAATTTTCATTCCCGAAAATTTCCATCGCTTTCTAGCAATTTCATAGGATCTTTGGCATGCAACTCATGTGCACAACCTCTCATTTTCAATGCATTGTTGGATCATGGTTCCCCAAAATTTTCCATGCATTGGAGATGAAGTGCAAGGTTTAAAAAAATTTCCTACATTCATCCATGCATTTGAAGAGACCAAATCCCATCCATGCATTGAAGAGATGTTCCAAGGCTTGAAAATTTTCTCAAAATCCATCCATGCATTGGATTGGAATAATGTGCCAAGTTTCAAATTTTCCATGCATGGCTTGAATTTAGGACTGACATGCAAATTTTCAAAAATTCTCTATGCTTAAAATTTTCATTTCTGAGAATTCCATCCATTTTGCATCATGTTGCATTGTTTTAAGCTTGAAATTTTCATTTTTGAGATTTCCATCCATTTTGCATCATGTTGCAAGTATCAAGATTAGAAAATTTTCCATTGAAATAATGTTGCAATTTTTCAAAAATCCTTCCCAGTGATTTCATCCGGTTTGCATGCCCACTGTCCTAATTTAGAGCACTCTACTACCAAGCTTCAAGTGCTCGCTGATGCCCTTCAAATTCAGCCTTTCATGTGCAGCTACCGTCTCCATTTCGAGCACTCGAATTCCAATTTCGAGTGCTCGAACCTCCATCCCAAACATCCTAAGCACACTGCCTCACATTTGAGCACTTGAAGGCCAATCCAGAGTGCTCGAAACTTCTACAAAAACAATTTCGAGGCTCTGCTTGTTTTTGGAACACTCGAAGCTAAATTTAGAGTGCTCGAACTCACCTTCTCTATCTCATCAACCCACTTCCAGCTTCATCTTCCTCACATCACCTCTCACCCATCTCACAACCTTCCCTCATCATCCTCTCTCTCTTAACCCAACACCCCCATAATCTCACAGCAACCAACTCCACGACACCCATGCAAATCATCAAACCTCTCCTCTCGGTCACTCCCCACACACAACTCCTCAACCACCATGCTCGACCACATCATGTCAACCCACTTCCCTCAAACCCAACCTCATCTTAAACCCACCCTCCATTTCCTATAACCTACCCAAACAACCCAACTCAGCCTCGAGCCACTCCCAAACCCCTTCTTTATCCCATCCACACACCAAACAACCAACCTACCTTCTTAACCATCCACCACTCTCCACCCCAGCTTACAAACCATGCAGCTTAACCTCCTCCAACAACCCTGCATCCCAACGCACCATCCCAAAAACCAGCCTTCTTCCTCTCGGTTTCAACCCAAACCCTCAACCATGCATGCACACACTCAACCAACCCACCCACTTAGCTCTCGGCATCCCCTCCTATCTCTTCACCTCATAACCCAACTGACCATCCCAACAACCATCTCAAACCTTCCCATTGTCCCGTCTCTCGACTTCTCTCTCTACCCACTTCCAACCCAGCCACCAACAAACCCAACCCTCC
This sequence comes from Cornus florida, assembly GCF_030987335.1. Lineage (NCBI taxonomy): Eukaryota > Viridiplantae > Streptophyta > Magnoliopsida > Cornales > Cornaceae > Cornus > Cornus florida. The sequence continues at coordinate 53,525,089 of NW_026775576.1, forward strand.
CCACCATGCAACTTCAGCATCAAACTAACCCAACCCCCATCACCCACAAACCTTCTCTCTCTCTCCACCCGAGCCATGCTTCCATACAAACCCACCAACCATGCCAACCAACCTCCACAACCCTTCATGCATGTTGAGTTTAAAAAATAAATAAATAAATAAATTTTTTGACATTATTTTGTTTTTCATTTTACGCTTGTGGCTAATGTCAGCATTTGTCTTTTGTTTGGATTTTTTTTATCTTGCACTACAATTCAGGTTAGTGTTTTTATTTCTGTTTTGGTTTTTCTTGCGAGACCTATACTTTTACCTGTGTACATTAGTTGTGTTTTGATAGGTCTTCATATCCAAGTTTGGGGGACGCCGTTGCGTACTCACATGGCTGAACATCTACGTCGTCGTCACTCCACTTGGTATTATTGTTCTTTTCCCCCCTTTGCTCTTATTTTGGTATGCTTGTCTTCACACATTGAGGACAATGTGTTCTTCAAGTTTGGGGGTGCATTTATGCATTTTTGGTTTCATAATTTTTGCTAAGCAATGATAGTATAACTTGACACTTGTCGGAGATGAAACATATGTTTAATACCTTGTGTATAGAAGCAATTGAAATTTTTGAAAATAAAGAAAAATTTGAGTTGAAATGATCATGTAGATTCAAATTAGTCTGTATAAATGTCTCAATTAAATTCTCACTGGAATTGACACTCTTTTAAGCTTCACAATGCACAGATGTACGTTGGAAACTTAACTGTGAGGCATGCAACTTAATCGACCTTGACCTTGGCCTAGTTAATCTGATTTGATGAACCTAATAGATGAATATCTTTGGCATGATTTAAGTTGTCTAAAAATAAATAAATAAATAAACTGAGAAAGAAAGAAAATAATGACCAGTTGACGGTCGTAACCTTTCCAACTCGAGCTATTAGGCCCTAGGAGTGTCTCTACACTTAGCACCCTAAAGCCGTCTGGTTTGGGAGTTGTTGGCCTAACGCTTGCTACAAGGGTTAGTTAGAAAGCTTAAGGGACTTAAACATTGCACGGTCATTCAAAAAATTGTAATAAGCATGGTTTGCTGGAGTTCGTAGCCTTTCCAACTTGAGCTATTAAGCCCTTTGGAGTGTCTCTTCACTTAACACCCTAAAGCCATCTGGTTTGGGAGCTGTTGGCCTAACGCTTGCTACATAGGTTGGTTAGAAAGCTTAAGGGACTTCAGCATTGCACAACCATTCTATGTTTCGCTTTTGAGTTACAATAAATTGTCAACAAGCAACAAAAGTTGTCTTGTAAATAAAATCATGCCTTAGGGACCTCATTTAAAGGGGAATTCAATGATTTGAAAACTTGTGCTTTGGAATTGGAAAAGAAAGTAAAAGCCGTATGTTGAGAATCAAATTCACTTTCACTGAAGCTAGAGTTGATTTCCATTCAAGAGATGATAATTGAGTTATTTATATCGACTGTGATGTTGATGCATGTATGTGGAAATGTATTTAGCCAATTTTTGTATCAATGTTTCATATATGCAAGGTAGTCTTCCCAATGACCCCATCTCCAGTTTTTGTCTGTTTCAAGTTGTATTTGAGCTATGTATATATTTCATTTTACCATGGATGATATTTTTGTAGTAGCATGTCCATGGTTGTCCTTTCATTGAGTTTTTCATTTTGGTTTTGCTAAGGGACTAGCAAAATGTAAGTTTGGGGGTGTGATAAGCGCCGAATATTGTATATTCAAGCGCCCTAAATTGCATTAGTTAAGTTCTTTATTTGTGTATTTTATATAGATTATCTCTAATTGTATGTTTTTGCACATTTTCAGGTTAAATTGCAAAAAGGAAGCAAAAATGATGCTTTGTGGAGTTTTGAACATAGGAAGGTGCCAATTCTGAAATTCTGGTAGCAGTAGAACCTGACTTTTGTCGCCATTTTCGACCTAGAAAACTCAAGAACTGGACTTCCATCATAACATGAAAGATTTAGAGATCTGAATCAGCTTTCCAAATCTTCAAGCAGTTCATCATTCGGAGTTTGGAGCAAAGAGTTATGATCTTCTTACTAGAGGTGCGCAGAACTGCCTGGCAGCACTGAAGTGCTGCCTTTCTCCCCATTTTCGACCAATCAGACTTGAGAACTAGGTCTTCATCAAAACATGAAGTTTTTAAAGCTCTGAATCAGCTCTCCAAATATTCAAACAGATCATCATTCGGAGTTCAGACTACAAAGTTATGGTCATTCTTCCACAGTGGGTCAGAGATGGGCAAGAATTGCATGTTGCTCATTACACTAATTTCGAGTGCTCGAGACCACCCTTCGAGTGCTCGAAATTCTGGCAGATTGCACTCGGAAATGGCTCAATTTCAGCCGCTTGCACATTGGTTTCCTCAATGCCATCTTCCTTCTTTATGAAGTGGTTGGAGGTGTTCCTTGGAAGAGGGAGAGCCTGGACTTGAGGTTGATAAGAAAGAGGGAGGACCACATAGATGTTATCCTTCATTCTTACAAGATTAGAGGAGAGAGAAGAGAGCAAGGAAGAGAGTGTTCTTGAGTGCTACAGTAGAGCTCAAAAATGAAGTTGTATTCTTCTTCTTCTTCTTCCATTTTTGTATCAATTGAGAGCTAAACCTCCATCTAGGGAGGTGATGAAGCCTCCTCTTTTGATCATGTTCTAGATTAGGCTATACTTTTGGGGACTATAATGTATAATGTATGGTAGTTTCATAGTCTAAGAGCATATTCCTTCTTGTAATGAATTTTAGTGTGTAAATGGTTGGTGTAAGTTCATTTTCATATCTTTGATGATTCTTGGATCAATCTTATTGCTTTTATTTTCATAGTGACAATGAAAATATAGACTATGAATGTTTTTCAAGGCATGTTGATTTTGAAACTTGATATTCCATTGCTTAGGTACCTCCTTTGATGGTTTATACTTAATTCCTACCTTCATGTGCTTCACCATTTGATTGAAAGCTTGATGGTCTTTTGCTTGAGATAGTGTATTTGATTCTACACCTTAGTTTAAGTAGTTCAACTATGGTAGCTTTTGATGGATCATTCTTGTTTTGATTAAGTGAACTTCTTGATGATTATTAAGCAACGGAGTTGCTTCATATTTCTTGACCATTGCATATATGCTATTTATCCCCAAATTTAGACCTAATCTAGCATGTACTTAGGGTGTAGTGTGGATTCATCTCCCTAGTCTTTTCTACTTGTATCTCACTTCCTCAATTTCATTACAATCTATTCTTTTATGCATTTTAATTTCTTAGTTTAGTGACAAACACACAAACCCTTTATAAACCCCTCATCACTCAAAAATGACTTTAGATACTTAGGTTGCCTTAAGACTAGCGCAGTCCCAGTGGTTCGACTTACCCGTCCAATAGCCCTATTTTACAATGATTCGTGCTATTGCGAAGAGGGTTGATTTATAATTGATTTCGACCGTCGATCACTACTACCTTCACTAAAAATATAGCTAGGGCGAGTAGGGATCATCCCAAGGGATTATGAGGATCGAACAAGGTTGTGGAATCGCTATTAGGGCTAGTAGGTCGAATGATCAAACAATTGGTTGGTTGGTTGATTAAAGAGCAACTAAATTGAATTAAGTAATAACAAAATAATACAACTAAGAGTAAGTAAGAGAGAGAGAGATATTGGGGTTTAGAAATCACCACCAAGCAATGCATTTCTATACCATTGACAAGTGACTAATGAGGACAAATGGTGTGTTGCAATATTGGTATGCGTGTGTATTTGGTTGATTCAACAAGCAAGGATGACTAGTTAAGCAAGTATTGTCTAAACATCATGTGAAAGGCACAATATATCTAGCAATGAAGCATATATTGTCTAAACAACATGTGAAAGGAACAATAGATCAAAACAAGTCATTAATACTTTCATTAAGCTCACAATCCAAATATAACACAAGGTTAGAGACATATGCTACTTGCATTCAAAAGCTTGGATCATCAACAACAAGCATGGATTGTCCTCCCATTTAACACTACACTACAACTACACTACATCTACACTACTAGCATGAAAATAAACTAGGGGAGAGGCATAATCCATCAAGGAATAAGTATGAACCATCAAGAAAATCATAAGAGCATTCCTTTAAGCACTATGTTTTGACAATCTCTAAATCTAAAGCATCAATACACATAGACATGCATCAATAACACAAAATCTAGAGACAGGGACATGAACATCTATTTTAGCATACATAAACATATGGATAGAATGAAATGATCAATTGAAAGAATTTAACCACATAAATCATTGAACAATCAAGATCCATATATATCAAAGTGTCAAAACATTAATTACAACACTAATCCCTCAATAATACACAAGATTAAGATATAGAAAGCATGCTTGGGGCTAACTCTAGCCCCAAGAGGATGTCTAGCCACTCATGGTGATGTTGCTCCAACCCTCAAGGGCTAACTCCATGGTTGAAATCTGTTCCTTGTTGATGAAGAACTCCAATGGTGTCTCTAGCCTCCTCCTCTTTTCTTCTACACTAAGAATAGCCTCTCCAATTGCCTCTCAAATGCTAAGTCTCTTGTGTCTTCTCTCTCTCAAGAAGTGCATCATATTCCTTTTATAGGTAGGTCAAGTGACACACCAACTGAGCTAGGGTCGTGTAAAGAATATTCTCTAATGATTGGATAGAGGACGGATTGAATAAGCTGGTTTTTTAACTTTTTCGCACTGGAGGAAGTTTGATCGATCGAACCTTGGACTTGGATCGATCGAACTGGTTAAGATCCATCGAACTTAGGCTGGATCGATCTAACTGGTTGAGCATTTTGGGAAAAGACAAATCTGAGATATTTTGGGAGATATTTTTGGGAAAAGGACAAAAGTGGTTAGTGGGTGGTACAACTGTGGATAGGATCAATCATTTGGATAAAGACAAAAGTGTTCGATCGATTGAAAGGTGGTGTTGGATCGATCGAACTTTGGACTTTTTGCTTTGGTTCAAGGCTTGGATCTATCTTAAAGTGTTGAGATTGATCAGTATTCGATTGATCGAACCTTGGAGTAGGATCGATTAAGCTTTGCTGCTTCCCACCTTTTACTTCATTTGCTTCTTTCTTTCTCCACTTTGCTCCTTTCTTTGTTTAATCCCAGAATAGCTTCAATTAAGCTCTTATTTGGCTGAGTTAGCTTATTTTCGGGATCAGTGCCTAAAAATGAAAATAATACGAAATAACGGTAAAGTAAGATAGATAAAGGTACTAGAATGCCTAAGCTTAAGGGGTTTAAATACGCACTTTTCAGCGCTCATCAGTCGTCGACTATCACAATAATAATCAACCCTTTGCAATAGCACAGATCATTGTAAAATAGGGCTATTGGTCGGGTAAGTCGAACCACTGGGACTGCTAGTTTATGGCAACTAAGATATCTAGAATCACTTTTAGAATGACGAAAGGGTATATAGAGTTTTATTGGTTTATCACTAAAATTAAGAATTGAACAATACATAAAACAATATTGTGCTAGGAATTTAAAGAGATAAAAGCAATTAAGAAGGGACTAGGGAAGTGAATCCACTACCCATCAATAAGTATACTAGGACATGATTTACTTCGGGGAACACATATATATAAAACTGTGGAATGCAACAACACAAAATTGATACATTATCTTCAAGAAATATATAAAATCAAGATACAAGAATAACCTATCAAGGCACTACATGTTTTGGTTACCTAAACTAGGATGCAACCTTAGACATGATCACCAAGCCATAGATTATCAAGCCCTTAATCTCATAATAAAAGCACATGAAATAGAAATCAGGAAGAATCTATTAAAGGAAACCCTAAGCAATAGATTATCAAAATTCCTAAATATCATGCCAATAAAATCACTTCCATGAACTCATCTCCATTGTCACTATGAAAGATGTAGCAATATAATCATGAGAGAAAAACAATCTAAGACAAGATATTTAACTCAAAATGATCATTAAAAGACATTGAAGTTCTTTACATCAAAAAAAGTGCTCTAGTTCATGGAAAGGTCACATATATACATTAAACCCCCAAATATAAATCAAAACAAAGCAATGCTTACAAAATAGAGCTTCATCACCTCCCTAGATAGGGAGTTAGTTACCTATGAAGACAAGGAATGAAGAAGAAGATGAAGAATCCCTCTCCATTTTCGCACCTCAGCCCTCTCAAACACAACCCTCACAAGCTCTCAATATTTCTCTCTCCCCCTCTTCCAAAATGTGTGATGACCCATAATACAAGCTTCCCCCTTCTTTTGTAGACAAGATGTCTATCAAACCACCCAAAAACCGAGGTCCATGTTCCCTAAAGGTCTTTTCACCAACAACCCAATTAAGGAGGGAATCCAAATTGAAAGGTTCAAGGAGACAAGTTGGTCTGCAATGTGTTTACGAGCGCTCGTAGATCGCAGCACGAATGCTCATAGATGCCTTAGACAAAATCTTCTTGGATCGAGAACATAGACGAGCGCTCGAAAAAGGAGTTACGAGCGCTCATAACTGCTGAGATTTCTACTGCCGAGATTTGGAGCGCTCGAAAGTGACTTAGGATTGCTCGTAGGTGACTTGGAACATTCTGCTTAAAATTGGAGTGCTCGTAGGTCATACGAGTGCTCGTGAGACATGGTAGAAAACACTTGGATGCTCATGTATGCTGTACGAGCGCTCAAAGAAGGAGCTACGAGCGCTCGTGAATGTGACAGTTTGCATCTTTTCCTTCTTCTGCTTTGGACTTCTCCTATATAGGATTAGCATTGGCCCATTTTGTTCTCTTTTTCATTGAAGAAGGCTTCCTGGACCTCCTTTAGCAGATTCTCCTCGGAAATCTCCGGATGCAACGGCCCGGAATGATTTGCTCTTCAACAAGCCTTCGAAAGCTTCCATTTTATTCCCTTTTTGTAGACAAACCTGAAAATGCACAGAAACGCAGAACTGGAGAAAATATATACAATTAAACCACAAATGGACTTAACTAATGCAAATAAGGGCGCTTGAATATGCAATATTCGGCGCTTATCACACCCCCAAACTTACATTTTGCTAGTCCCATAGCAAAACCAAAATGAAACACTCAATGAAATGACTACCATTGGAATGCTTCCCAAAAATATCAACCATAGAGCAATGAAATACATGCATAGCTCCAATATAACCCGAAACAAACAGAGAACTGGAGACGGAATCATTTGGCAGACTACCTTGCATATATGAAGCCTTTGTACAAAAATAAATGGCTACACATGCTTCAACATCATAGTCTATATAAATAACTCCATTGTCATCTCTTGAATAGAAATCAACTCTAACTTCAGTGAAAGCGGATCGGATTCCCAACATGCGGCTTTTATTTTCTCTTTCCAATTTCAAAACTCAAGTTTTTAAGTCATTGAATTCCCTTTTAAATGAAGTCACTAAGGCATGAATTTATTTACAATACAACTTTTATTGCTTGCTGAAAATTTATTATAACTCAAATTGATACCTAATATGGTTGTGCAATGCCGAAGTCCCTTAAGCTTTCTAACCAACCCATGTAGCAAGCGTTAGGCCAACAACTCCCAAACCAGATGGCTTTAGGGTGCTAAGTGTAAAAACACTCCTAGGGCTTAATTGCTCGAATTGGCAAGGCTACGAACTCCAACGGACCATGTTTATTATTATTTTTTTTTTTTTTTTTTTTGAATGATCGTGCAATGTCTAAGTCTTTTAAGCTTTCTAACCAACCCATGTAGCAAACGTTAGGCCAACAACTCCCAAACCAGATGGCTTTAGGGTGCTAAGTGTAAAAACACTCCTAGGGCTTAATAACTTAAGTTGGAAAGGCTACAAACTCAAACCGATCATTGTCATTAATAGCTTGCTTCTTCTTCTTTTTTTTTCTTTTTCTTTTTTTTCATGCCAAAGGTATTCATCCATTAGGTTCATCAATTCAAATCAACTAAGTTAAGGTCAAGGTCAATTAAGTTATATGCCTCACAGTTAAGGTTCTGGTGTGCATCTGTGCAATGTAAAGCATAAAAGAGTATAAAATCCAACGAGAATCTAATTGAAACATTTATACAGACTAATTCGAATTCTCATGATCTTTTCAAATTTTTCTTTATTTTCAAAACTTAACAATTTCTTCTATACACAAGGTATAAAACATATGCTTCATCTTCAACAAGCTTCAAGATTACATTATCATTGCTTTACAAAAAATGATTTTATTGCTTTACATGGACCAAGCTAAATTATTCAAGCAAAAATGTAGTACCAAAAATACAATATTGCACCCCCAAACTTGAATGGCACATTGTCCTCAATGTGGGAAGACAACGAACAGTTACTGAAAATTAGAGAGGGTAACAAAAACAAAAATACCAAGAATAAGAGGAAATTGCATGGTGAGGTGACAAAATGCTCCCGTGTAAAGTCCAACAAAAACAGGCCCCCAAACTTGAAATGTATAACCTGCAAAGGGAAAACTGAGAGAAACAGATGGAAAAAGATACAAAAGACATAAATAATAATGAAAAATTAAAAAGAAGTAGCAGTAGACAATGAGAGAGAGAATTTCCATTATAAAATAGGAGGACATGGTTACAAAACGGAATGGAATTTCACACGTCTAACCAGATTGACTAGCACAAAAATAAATTCCCTATCATGAACAGTAGCACATCAACAAAAATAAAAACATAGACTAGGTGAAACAAAAGACAAAACACAAATGGGCAAACTAGCTATGGACCAGGTGGGAAACAGGCAAGGAGGGCATTGAGGAGGGTTGAGTTTCACGCCTTTCATCCTGCGCCACTCGACGCTCCTCCGCCGCAGCACAGCGGTCTTCTGGAGTAACAAGACGGTCTTCTGTGGTAGTAAGGTAATCTTCCCGCACGGTCCTATTGTAGTCAGCTAGGGTGGTCGCAAAGTTGTCCATCCGAGCATGGAGACCAGTAATGCTAGCCCGAAGAAAAGCATGGTCATGCTGAGGTGTAACAGGTCACTCCTCCCAATCAAAATCTTCGACCATTGGATCATCCTCTTGGATGGAAGGAGATGGTGAGCGTGGTGGAATAGCAGTAGCGGCTGGGTTGGGTTGTAGATGGCCGGGCACATTATTCCATCACTTAGTGCCTTAAATTTATGTATTCGTCCCAAAACCTCATGAACTGGGTCCAAATCAACTCCGGAATATAAATCTAAAGGCCTTGGTCCAGGGCATACAAAGCATTTAACATCAATCCGTGACGCTCAGTACTGTGTACCAAAGGGCACACATTATGCTTAAGAACCGAATCAAGAAACCAAACCCGTTCGGGGATAGTGGATTTGAAAGTGTAACTACGGGGCTGATGCGGGTCAGCAACATTGCAAATGGCGGCAACAACTTGCTCCACAGTTAGATTATCAGCCTCCTCATACAAAGGAAGACCCTCACGATTCAAAATATCATCGGGGCACTCCAGAGGACAGCCGGATACAACCACGATGTCAGCAAGAGTGAATGAATAGAGAGTGCCATCAATTGAAGTGGTGAGAGTATTAGGCGAATCTTCCTGGTAAGTGAGATTTTGGTAAAAGAGGCACACCACGCGGGGGTAGACAACCTTGGCAACCGGTTTACAAATGCCCTAGAGGCACCGGTTGGTTAATTCAGCGACAGCCCAAGAGGTCGTAAGAAGAGCGGTAAAGACACCCTCAAGTTGGAAAAAGAGCTCGTAGTTGAGCAGTTTGGTGAGCCAAAGAGCCCGTGGTTGCTCTCGGACAATAGGAAGAGCATCCACAGAGGGCCTAGGATGGCGAGATGATTCCCCATGAGTCATTTGGAGATGGAGAAGTGGATGGGGACTTTCAACGAACACCTGGTGTGCAGAAAGAAATAGAAAAGGTAAGAAAGGTATCAATGGAGGAGAAAACCCAAAAATTTGGTACTAGAATAAACTCTAGCCAACCACCAACATCATAAACAACATCCAACCCTCCAACAAAATCAATGCCCAAACTCTTTGAAATGAAAAGAAAAAGAAAAGAAAGAAGAAGAAGAAAAAAGTGCTTACCATGGGAGAAGAAGCAAAGGAATGTGCAGGAATGAGAAGGGAGTGTTAGAAAGGGTGGGTATTTATAGGTGATGGGTACATGAATGAGGGAGAGGGAAGGTTAGGGAAGTTATGGAGGGGAAATGAATGGGAGGTGGTCGTGGAGAAAGGGGAATGAATGAGTGAAACTGAAAAAATAAGAGAGGGAAAAGTCGGTTTAAAAGGGAGATGAACAGCACGAGCACTCGAAGAAGTAATTCCGAGCGCTCGTGTACGGGACATAAGGGTATGGGGAGTTGGGTTTCAGGGTACAAGCGCTCGTTGGTATGGACGAGCACTCGAAAATAGGCCAGTGAGGATTTTGGAAGCCACGAGCACTCGAAGACTGCCTCACAAGCTCTCGTATGGCTTTGGATCGACGAGGAGGCCTGGATGTCAACACACGAGCGCTTATTTTTCTAAACGAGCGCTCGAAAAATGGGACAGTAGCAGAATTCAGATCAACGAGCGCTCATAGAAGAGGTTACGAGTGCTCGAAACTCGGCAGTGAACATTTTGGGACTTACAAGCGCTCGAAGGACACTCACGAGCGCTCGTGACTGCAGTGCAAAATTTTTCTGAGTCCTATGAGTACTTGGATTTCAATCTTTGCTAAACGGCATCGGTAACAAGGTCAGAGAATGCCAAAGCAGAACTTAAGTGTTCTTATGAGTCTGGAAGACCTCGAAGCACGGGCGCATTAAAAATAGAAGCTCATGCACAAGAGTGTCATTTCGAAGGTCCGAGAAAATTGCCGGATAGAGCTGGAAAACTTCCGAGAATGGAAGCAAGAGCTGCAGAAGGCCTAAGAAAACCTAGTATAAATTTTTGGAACGTAATTTACAATATTTCCAGAGAAGGTCAAATTTTTGATTTCCTTAGCAAATTCCCAGAAAATTCAAGGCTCAGGCAATTGATAATAGGGAAGCATGGAAGTGGAAAGAATTTCTTCCCTTGAGTGCTAAATTTAAAGTCGATAGCTAGACAAAGCAAGATCATGTATTAGTCCTCATAAATTGGGTCCATCAGTAGGACTTTCTCAACTTTACGAATAGGGACTATGCCGTCAACATAAAGCTTAAGCCGTTGGCCATTAACCTTAAACAGAGATCCATCGGTAGGATCTTGGAGTTCAACTGCACCATGAGGAAAGACAGATGTGATGACATAAGGACCATCCCACCGCAAATGGAGTTTACCGGGAAAGAGTCTCAATCTAGAATTGAAAAGCCAAACTTTCTGTCCGGGGGCAAAAGACTTTTTGACAATGTACTTGTCATGAAAAGCTTTAGTCTTTGCCTTATAGATTTTGGTGCTTTCACACACATCATTTCGAATTTCCTCACGCTCATTGAGTTGCAATTTGCGAGTAGAGCCGGCTTGTTTGAGATCAAAGTTGAGCCTTTTTATGGCCTAATAAGCACGGTGCTCTAATTCGACTGGTAGATGACAAGCTTTTCCAAAGACAAGCCGATATGGCGACATGCCAATGGGCTTCTTGTAAGCTGTCCAGTAAGCCCAAAGCGCATCGTTTAGTCTTAATGACCAATCTTTGCGGTCCGGTCGAACCGTTTTTTCCAAGATATGCTTAATCTCCCGATTAGATACCTTCACTTGACCACTCGTTTGAGGGTGATAAGGTGTGGCAACCTTGTGAATGACAGAGTATTTAGAGAGGACGGATTTAAGATAACGATTTCTGAAATGAGATCCACCGTCACTGATGATTGCTCAGGGTATACCGAAACGACTGAAAATGTTGGACTAAATGAATTGGATCACGACTTTATGATCATTGGTTTTGGTAGCCGCGGCTTCAACCCATTTGGACACATAATCCACCGTTACAAGGATGTACTCATAGCCATAAGAAGATGGAAATGGTCCCATGAAGTCGATCGCCCACACATCAAAAATTTCTATGATTAAGATGGGAGTGAGGGGCATCATGTCTCTCTGGGACATGGATCCGAGCCTTTGACATTGCTCACAAGATTTACAGAAATTGTAAGCATCCCGAAACAAGGAGGGCCAATAGAATCCGCTTTGAAGGACTTTGTCAGCAGTTTTTTTGGCACTAAAGTGGCCTCCACAAGCAAAAGTGTGGCAGAAATTTAGGACACTTATGGTTTCAGTTTCAGGAATGCATCGCTGAATGATTTGAACCGGGCAATATTTGAACAACTCTGGATCTTCCCAAAAGAAATGTTTGACTTGGGAGAAGAACCGGTCTTTATCTTGTTTGGACCAATTGGATGGAATTTTGCCTACCACTAAATAGTTGACAATATCCGCAAACCAAGGGAGACTTGAATGGAAAATCTGAAAAAGTTGCTCATCCGGAAAGGAATCACGGACTGCAGCAAATTCAGAGGATTTCTCAATGAGCAAGCGAGAGAGATGGTCTGCGACAACATTGGTCCCTTTTTTATCCCAGATTTCAATGTCAAACTCTTGAAGTAAGAGTATCCATTGAATTAGGCGGGGTTTGGTCTCTTTTTTAGCTAGCAAATGCCTAAGAGTGGCATGATCCGAGAAGACAATGACCTTGGATCCAAGAAGATAGGAACGAAATTTATCCAAGGCATACACCACAGCTAGCAATTCTTTCTCGGTGGTGGTTTAACTAGGCATCGGAGAGTGTCTTGCTAGCGTAATAGATAGCATGCGGAAGCTTGTCTACACGCTGGCCCAAAACCTCACCCAATGCATAATCGGATGCATCACATATGATCTCAAATGGAAGAGACCAATTGGGCGGTTTCATGATTGGGGCTGATGAGAGAAGAGAACGGAGCTTCTTGAAAGCTTCCAAACAGGCTTCATCAAAATTGAACGAAACATCCTTGGCAAGAAGATTACACAAGGGCCGAGAAATTTTGCTAAAATCCTTGATGAAGCGACGATAGAAACTGGCATGGCTAAGGAAGGAACGGATTTGATGGACAGAATTTGGAGGAGGAAGATTAGAAATTAACTCCATTTTGGCTTTGTCAACCTCAATTCCTCTTTTTGAAATGACATGTCCTAGGACAATGCCCTATTGGACCATAAAGTGACTCTTCTCCCAACTTAGAATGAGATTCATCTCCATGCATCTTTGAAGTACAAGGGATAAATTATGGAGACATGAATCAAAGGAAGATCCAAAGACGGAAAAATCGTCCATGAACACCTCTAAGAACTTTTCAACCATATCGGAAAATATGGACATCATGCACCTTTGGAAGGCTGTCGGTGCATTGCACAGCCCAAAGGGCATGTGTCTATCGGCAAATGTTCCAAAGGGCATGTGTCTATAGGCAAATGTTCCAAAGAGACATGTGAATGTGGTCTTTTCTTGATCTTGAGGATCAATTGCCACTTGGTTATAGCCAGAATAACCATCAAGGAAACAATAAAAGTTTTAGCCGGCTAACCTCTCTAGGATTTGATCAATGAACGGAAGTGGGAAATGATCCTTCCTAGTGGTAGAGTTAAGTTTCTGGTAGTCAATGCACACACGCCACCTGGTGGTGGTGCGTTGTGGCACAAGCTCTCTCGCAGAATTTTCGACGATGGTGAGGCCGGATTTCTTGGGAACAACTTGAGTGGGACTCACCCACTTGCTATCAGAGATGGGATAGATGATTCCCGCATCCAATAGCTTGATCACTTCTTTCATGACCACTTCCTTCATGTTGGGATTCAACCGGCGCTGCACCTCTCTAGAAGGTTTAGCATCCTCCTCCATATGGATGCGATGCATACAAATAGAAGGGTCGATTCCTTTCAAATCAGCCACCGCCCAGCCTATAGCTTCTTTGTGCTCTTGTAGCACCGCTAGAAGGCTAGTTTCTTAATCCTTTAAAAGGTCAGAAGCAATGATGACTGGAAGAGTTTTACTCGTACCAAGAAACACATGCTTGAGGTGGGCCGGGAGCGGCTTTAACTCAAGTTGTGGTGGGGATTTTAAGGAAGAGACCGGAGGAGTAATGGAAAGTTGAGAAAGTGGTTCTCTCGGTATTTTCCAAGGAGGACAATCCATGATAGCATTAATGTCAAGCAAAGAATTTACTTCCTTAATGGATTGGTCAATGTCAAAGCTTGAGAAGTCAAAGTGAGACATGCAAGTTTTAAGAAGATCCTTGCGTAGAATGAAGGGGAGAGATTCCTCGACCACTTCGTCTATCACATCAATAAGAAAACAATCATCCTCATCGGAAGGATGTTGAGTTGCATGGAAGATGTGGAGTTTGACTTGCATGTTTCCAAAGGCGATGTCCATCACCCCGGTTCGGTAATTAATTGAAGCATTAGCCGTAGATAAGAATGGCCTACCTAGGATCACGGGAATATGCTTCTTTGGGTCATGGACTGGTTCTGTGTCAAGAACCACAAAGTCTACCGGGAAGTAAAATTTGTCCACTTTGATAATGACATCCTCAAGAATGCCTCGTGGGTGCTTGACCGATCTGTCGACAAGCTGCAAGACCACGGAGGTTGGCTTTAGATCTCCCAACCCAAGCTGTAAGTAAACTGAATATGGAATCAAATTTACATTAGCTCCTAAGTCAAAGAGGGCCCTTTCTATCTTGTTGTCGCCAATGACACACGAGATAGTTGGGGCGCTCGGATCCTTATACTTTGGAGGAGCACTATGTTGAATGATTGCACTCACATTTTTAGTTAATCTCACCTTCTTTGGCAAATGATTTTTAGAAATGTGCTTTTGAGTGCACAAATCCTTGAGAAATTTTGTATAGGGAGGGATTTGCTTTATAGCATCCAAGAGAGGCAAGTTGATCTTTAATTGCTTGAAAACTTCCCACATGTCTTGAATTTTGCAATTCTTGTTCCCAAAATGTGTCGACTCTTAGAGACGTTGAGGAAACGGAGCCTTAGGCTCATAAGACGTCTCCACATTTGGGTTGACAAGCTTGGAATTTTCAGCATTAGACTTTGGATTTTTAGGAGTGAACTTTGGATTAAAAGAGAGGAGATTTGGATTTTTGGGAGGAAGAACTTTGTCATTGCTACTTCCATCAACCTTGTTATCCACAACTTGACCACTCCTAAGGGTGGTGATTGCTTGGACTTGTTCATGAGTTGGCCCACTCGGAGGAGGGGTTTCATCAATCACATGAATCCCTCTAGGATTTTCAAATGGTTGAGCAGGAAGCTTCCCCTTATCTCTTTGAAGGAGTTGGTTCATTGAAGTGGCTATTTTCCCCACTTGATTCTCAAGTTTAGCAATAGACTGAGTGTGGGAATGAACCATTTGGAGAGTGGGCTGCAAAGATGACAAGAGTTGCTTGTTGGATTCCATTATTTGCTTATTTAGAGATTCCATCATTTACTTATTTGCAGCCATAATCTCATCCGTTGGGAACACAGGAGGTTGATTAAAGATATTTGGATTATACGGAGGACGGTAGCTTGACGAGGCCTGAAATGGCCTATTTTGAAATTGAGAAGGGAGCTGATTTTGATGCCTTTGATTCTGAAAGTTTGAATTTTGTGGGGCGGGTTGCCTCCATGAAAAATTCGGATGATCTCTCCATCCTGGATTGTAAGTATTGGAATATGGATTATTTTCGGGCCTTGAGAACATCGTATTTGCTTGCTCTTGATTGGGATTGGAAAATTGCTCCGGTGTGGGACAATCTTCCGAAAGATGGAAAGGACTAGTGCATGAAGCACACACCGCACTAGCTGAATTTTGAGACAAGGAAGGAGATAGATATGGTGCCATCAATTGATAGAATTTATGAGCTATGGCATCCACTTGAGATGATTCTTCCCTCATTGTCTTCGGTTGACAAGGGTTGGTGTTCTTTGTATTGGTTGAGGTTGGACCACTACGAGAATTATGCTGTAATGAGTTTTCACTCAAATTCTCAAGTAAGGTCCATGCCTCATCCGCACTTTTAGACTTGAACATCCCCCCATAAGATGAGTCAACCATGAATCTATGTGGGTCGGTTAACCCAGCATAGAAAGCTTGCACCAATTACCATTTTGGAATTAGGTGGTGTGGACATTTCCTTAAGAGGTCTTAAAGTCTCTCCCAAGTCTCATAGAGTTGTTCCCCCTCGCCTTGGGAAAAACTAAGAATGGAACGCCTCATTAGATTGGTTTTACTCACTGGATAATATTTTTTATAAGAATTCTTGTTGCAATTGAGCCCATGTAGTGATGGAATTTACAGCAAGGGAGTTCAACCAATATTTTGCCCTATCTTTTAAGGCAAATGGGAAGAGATGCAAATGGAGAGCATTTTCAAGGAAGCCCCTAAGCTTGATGGTAGAGCAGATTTCAAGGAACTCATCAAGATGCTTATAGGGGTCCTCATGTTCCAAGCCATGAAAGGAAGGAAGCATTTGAATTGTACTAGATTTGATTTCATATTGGGCTGCATCGATATTCGGCGTCACTATGCAAGAAGGAGAGGCGTAGGTTGTAGGGATGAAGTGGTCCCGAAAAGTCATGGGAACCACATTTGGAATTTTGGCCCTATCATTATTAATTCCCTTATTTCTGATATCTCCAACATTTTTCAACTATTGTATTAAATTCGAGTTCGATTCCTCTTATATTTGCATATTCCCTAAGGTTTCTTCTAAGAGTCCTTTCAAGTGAATTTATGTCAACTGGCGAGTCAAGAGTCGGTAAGGAAAGTGATCTACGGCCAAACATCAAAAACTCATAACACAATCAAAACAACAATGCATCACCATAACCTCCACATATGATGTTCCCGTTCTCCTCAATTATCTAGACAGAAATGTAAATGGCCACGACAACGACCGATGCTTGCAATTGAAAAGAACAATAAATAGCCTCGACAAGGGCTTCACAACTTAACTAAATCTACTCTAAACATATGCAAGATATTCACAACTTTGAAACTAAAGCTTTGAAAACTTACCTGAAGTCGTCTAGACTTACAAATTTGCTAGCTTTCCTTAGCAAGCCTTGAACACCTAAGATCTCACAAACACTTAAAATGTCACAATGATCAAAACCACGCAATAAAATATTCACAAGGCACAATATTAACAATCAAACCAAAGGTAATCCTAAAATCTTGGTTGCAAAACCATTTGCAATCCCCGGCAACGGCTCCAAAAATTGATCGGTCGTCGACTATCACAATAATAATCAACCCTTTGCAATAGCACAAATCATTGTAAAATAGGGCTATTGGTCGGGTAAGTCGAACAACTGGGACTGCTAGTTTATGGCAATTAAGATATCTAGAATCACTTTTAGAATGACGAAAGGGTATATAGAGTTTTGTTGGTTTGTCACTAAAATTAAGAATTGAACAATGCATAAAACAATATTGTGCTAGGAATTTAAAGAGATAAAAGCAATTAAGAAGGGACTAGGGAAGTGAATCCACTACCCATCAATAAGTATGCTAGGACATGATTTACTTGGGGGAACACATATATATATAACCGTGGAATGCAACAACACAACATTGATACATTATCTTCAAGAAATATTTAAAATCAAGATATGAGAATAACCTATCAAGGTACTACATGTTTTGGTTACCTAAACTAGGATGCAACCTTAGACATGATCACCAAGCCATAGATTATCAAGCCCTTAATCTTATAATAAAAGCATATAAAATAGAAATCAAGAAGAATCTATCAAAGGAAAACACTAAGCAATAGATTATCAAAATTCCTAAATATCATGTCAATAAAATCACTTCCATGAACTCATCTCCATTGTCACTATGAAAGATGCAGCAATATAATCATGAGAGAAAAACAATCTAAGACATGATATTTTACTCAAAATGATCATTAAAAGACATTGAAGTTCTTTACATCAAATAAAGTGCTCTAGTTCATGGAAAGGTCACATATATACATTAAACCCCTAAATATAAATCAAAACAAAGCAATGCTTACAAAATGGAGCTTCATCACCTCCCTAGATAGGGCATTAGTTACCCATGAAGACAAGGAATGAAGAAGAAAATGAAGAATCCCTCTCCATTTTCGCACCTCAGCCCTCTTAAACACAACCCTCACAAGCTCTCAATATTTCTCTCTCCCCCTTTTCCAAAATGTGTGATGATCCATAATACAAGTTTCCCCCTTTATTTTGTAAACAAGATGTTTACCAAACCACCCAAAAACTGAGGTCCATGTTCCCTAAAGGTCTTTTCACCAACAACCCAATTAAGGAAGGAATCCAAATTAAAAGGTTCAAGGAGACAAGTGGGTCTGCAGTGTGTTTACGAGCGCTCATAGATCGCAGCACGAGCGCTCATAGATGCCTTAGACAAAATCTTCTTGGATCGAGAACATGGACGAGCGCTCGAAGAAGGAGTTACGAGCGCTCGTAGATGCTGAGATTTCTACTACCGAGATTTGGAGCACTCGAAGGTGACTTAGGAGTGCTCGTAGGTGACTTGGAACATTCTGCTTGAAATTGGAGCTCTCGTAGGTCATACGAGCACTGGTGTGATATGGTAGAAAACACTTGGATGCTCATGTATGCTGTACGAGCGCTCGAAGAAGGAGCTACGAACGCTCGTGAATGTGATAGTTTGCATCTTTTCCTTCTTCTGCTTTGGACTTCTCCTATATGGGATTAGCATTGGCCCATTTTGTTCTCTTTTTCATTGAAGAAGGCTTCCTGGACCTCCTTTAGCAGATTCTCCTCAAAAATCTCCGAATGCAACAACCTAGAATGATTTTCTCTTCAACAAGCCTTCAAAAGCTTCCATTTTATTCCCTTTTTGTAGACAAATCTGAAAATGCACAGAAACCTCATAACTGGAGAAAATATATACAATTAAACCACAAATGGACTTAACTAATGCAAATAAGGGCGATTGAATATACAATATTTGGCGCTTATCACAACTTCAATGCCTCTCTCTTAAATGATATGTCTTAAAATAATCCCCTGTTAAACCATAAAATGGCTTTTCTCCCAACTAAGAATAAGATTAGTTTCCCTACAACGCTGAAGCACTAGGGACGGATGTTGGAGACAGTTTTCGAATGTGGACCCAAAAACAGAGAATTCATCTATAAAGACCTCGAGAAACTTTTCAACCACGTTCGAAAAGATAGACATCATACACCTCTGGAATATTACTGGCACATTACACAATCTGAAAAGCATCTGTCTATATGCAAATGTACTGAATGGATAAGTGAAAGTAGTTTTCTCTTTATCCTTAGGATCTATGGCCACCTAATTTTAGGCAAAATTTCCATCTAAGAAACAATAATAGCTCTGGCTAGCCAACCGCTCAAGGATCTGATCAATTAATGGTAATAAAAAATGATCCTTTCTAGTAGTGAAGTTGAGTTTTCGGTAATCAATACACACACGTCATCCAGTGGTGGTGCGTTATGGAACTAATTCTCCCTCGGAATTCTCAACTACTATAATACCTGACTTTTTAGGTACTACCTAAGTAGGACTCACCCACTTGTTATCTGAGATGGGGTAAATTATTCCTGTATCTAGCAACTTCACAACTTCTTTCATAACCACCTCCTTTATATTAGGATTCAATCTTCGTTGGAGTTCCTGAGATGTTTGGGAATCCTCCTCCAAAAAAATCTGATGCATGCAAATTTTGGGACTAATTCCTTTTAAATCAGCCACACTCTACGCAATAGCCTCTTTATTTTGCTCAAGAACTTTTAAGAGACTACTTTCTTGGGAACTTATAAGATTGGAAGCAATGATCACCAGGAGGGTGTCATTTAAACCCAAAAAAGCATACTTGAGCTTGTCCGGTAGTGACTTAAGCACAAGCTTAGGTGGAGACTCTAAAGAAGGAATAAGTGGAGTACTTGAAAGTGGAAGAAGATGATCAAGTCTAGATTTCCATAGAGGAAAATCTGTGATAGGAGTGGAGTTGAGTAAGGAATTCACTTCAGCTATTGAAGATTCGATTTCGAAGTCTTCATAATTGAAGTGATTCAGACAAGCTTCTAAAGGATCCTTGGATAAAATAGTTAGGAATGATTCCTCAACCAACTCATCAATAACATCAAGGAAAAAGCATTCACTATCATCGTGGGGATGATGAATAGCATTGAAGATGTTTAGCTTGACTTTTATATTTCCAAAAAATAAATCTATGGCTTCAGTCCTACAGTTAATGTAAGCATTCGCTATAGCTAGAAAATGATGCCCAAGAATGACTGGATATACTTTTTGGAATCGTGGACCAGTTCTGTATCAAGAACTAAGAAATCAACCGGAAAAAAGTACTTGTCCACCTTTCTGAGTACATCTTTAACAATACCCCGTGGTTGTCTGACAGAACGGTCAGCAAGCTGTAGAACAACCAACGTAGGTTTTAACTCTTCTAAACCTAACTTCTCATACATCAAGTAAGGAATAAGATTCACACTTGCTCTAAGATCAAGAAGTGCTCGCTCTATCACATTGTTTCTAACGATGCAAGAAATTGTAGGACCACCAAGATCTTTAACCTTTAGAGGAGTGTTATACTTAAGAATAGCACTGACTTGCTCGGTGAGACAAATTTTCTTAGGAACTTGGCTTTTGGCTTTTAGATTTTCTCTTGAAAGTGCATAAGTCCTTTAAAAATTTGGAGTAGGCTGGAATTTACTTTATAGCATCAAGCAGAGGAAGATTAATTTTAACCTGTTTAAAGACCTCCATCATATTTCGAATTTTCTCCCCTTGCTTACCAAAGTAGGAGGGTTCCTTAAACAATTTAGGACAAGGTGTTCTTGGCTCATAAGCTGTCTCAAGGTTGGGAGCAAATGAAGAAGTGACTCCACCTTTAACTCCTATGGTGGATTGTGGAATAGAGTTTGAGGAAACATCCTTTGGATGTGGATTATGAATGATAAGAACAATAGGAACCCTAAGCCTCTATTTTTCTTCCTATCCTTTTTTAACTTAATTATCAACCACTTTACCACTCCTCAATGTAGTAATATCCTGAACTTGCTCATGATGAATACCTAAGGAATTGGTTTCATCAATCATGTAAGTCTGCCCTTTCAGGTTGGCTACTGGTTGACTAGGCAGCTTCCTATCCTCTCTTCGAGATAGAGTACTCGCTATTTGCCCAACTTGTGCCTCTAACTTTGCTATGGCTTGTGAATGAGAATTAAGAAGTTGGGTATTGGCTTTAAGATCAACAAGAGCATTGAGTACTTGATCCTCAAAAACATAATTTTTAGGAGGAGGTGGAAGATTAGGAGTTTGAGTTAGTTGATTCCTGAACTGAGGTGGACGATAAATAACAGATTGGTTGAAAGAATTATTTTATGGCATAGGATTGGATGAATTTTGGTACTATCCCTGTGATTGTGGAACAGTGACTCCTTGACTTTGATTACGCCATGATAGATTTGGATGATCTCTCCAACCAGGATTATATGTAGAAGCATATGGATTGTAAGCTGGTCTAGAGAATGCAGCATTCACTTGCTCCTGTAGGATCTCAGATAATTGTCCCATCATAGGGCAAGTATCATCAAAATGGGAAAGATTAGCACAGATTAAACAAACTTCCTTTGGCAAGGCAGTTTGTGGATTAACAACAGAAACATAGCCAGATGATAAGAATTGATCAAACCTACGGTTCAATACTTCTATTTGAGCGGCTAACTCACTAGCTTTGTCTACCTCATAGAGTTTTTTAACCTTATGCATTCTAGGTGAAGACCTAGACCTAGAGGAAGAAGCATGTTGCATTGAATTTTCACTTATGACCTCAAACAATTCACAAGCGTCAGCCAGACTCTTACGCAGAAAAGCTATATTACTGGATGTATCAACCATGTTCTTATAAGAATCAGAAAGACTATCATAGAAAATCTGTACTAAGTGCTATTTAGCAATATCAAAATGTGGACACTTTCTTAGAAGATCATTATATCTTTCCCATGAATCATGGAGCTGTTCTACCGGGATTTGGGAAAATGTCATGATATCTCTTCTCATTTGAGAGGTTTTACCCACTGTGTAGTATTTTTTCAAGAACTCTTGTTGCAACATGTCCCATATAGATATAGAATTTGTTAGAAAGGACTGCAACCAAGTTCTTGCTTTGTCCTTAAGAGAGAATTGGAAAAGTCGCATCCTAAATGAATCATTGGTAAGAGTGGTCATCTTGGTAGTCGAACACAATTCCAAAAATACATCCAAGTGCGTATAAGGATCCTCTGTTGCAAACCCATGGAAGGTAGGAAGCATTTGGATCATAGTAAGCTTGATCTCAAAATAGGTTGCATTAGCATCAGGAAATACAAAGCGCGAAGGGGAAATGTATGTGCTTGGAATAAAATGATCCTTCAATTGTGGTTGTGGAGGAACAGGTGGCACCCGTTCTCCATTACCTTTGCCATTACCATTACTATTACCCAGTGCAGAATGATTATCAGTCATGTTATTAGAGGAACTTCCTATTGAATTTAAATGCTTTTTAAGTTTTCTTAATTGACTAAGAGTTCTCTCTATTTTAGGATCATGCACTAAAGGTTTTGACTAAGTATGGTGAGTTAACATGCACTAATTCCACTAACCCTAATAATAACAAATATAAAATTTTCCAAGTAAAAGAAAATACCAAAAACTCACAGAAGGTTTTATAAACCGAAGCTTTTTATCCCTTAAGCGTCTTTGTTCTCACTGCTACTTTCCTGCACTTGAAAAGAAAAAGAATTAAGGTGAGATATCAGAAAGTCCGAAAACAGGTAAACCAAAAATAAAACTAATTAAAAATTAAACTAATAAACAAATCTCCCCGGCAACGACGCCAAAAATTGTTGTGTCAATTTTTACTTCAATAATAAATAACCACTCGCAATAGCACGAATCTTTGTATGATAGTACTATAGAGAGGGTGTTGAACCCACAGGGAGATGAGTGTATTTTATTTTGCTTTTAACTAATCTTTATTGGTTTATAAGTAACTGGTTGAATTGATTGATTGGTTGTTATGATTATAAACTAAAATTAAACTAAAGTGATCAGAGAAAGAAAGGTCTTAGGGCTTTGACTTCACCACGACCTTCATACTATGGTTAACTATTTCAACTCTAGGGATTTAACAAATTATATTTCAAATTAATTGAACTCAATAACATTCGTTCAATTCGATTTTTAAAGAAAGATGTTCTATAAATTGCAGTTAACTATAACTTATCTGCGGTTAGCATGGACAATCGACTTATCTACTCAAAGTACTTTAACTAATTTTGTAAACAATCCATCTTTCCTAAGCATAGACTATGAAAATATTTATTTACAAAAAACATTGGAACACCATTACATGACCTCCATTCTTATGTCCGGCAAGGCTCTGCCAAATACCGTCCAATAAGAATGGGTTGAGAATAGAATACGAACTGTTCTATCTAAGACAATGTAATAACAATTCGACAACTATTTAAAACATTAAAATCCAATTGAGTTGTCTCAATTGCTCATAGTCATGTAATCAGAAACATAATATATATTAAAAATAACCCATATTTAAAACAATCAAACCATAGTACTAGATTGGGTTACATCAGTGCCCTAAGAGATGAATTAGCTACTCATAACGATGCCGAATATCATCTATGTTGTAGTCGTCTTCATCGTCACAGATGGCACTTCTCTTCTCAGGATCTTCACCTTCTAAGGTTATGGAAACCCTAAAAGCTGCCACCACAGTATCAGCCTTCTGAATAATACGAGAAAAAGAGACTTCTTCTATTAAGGCCTTTGCCTTCTTTTATAGAAGAAAATAAAGGTTTGGTGGGCTTTTAGGTCTTCTGGCCCATCTGGAGTGACAATACGAATTTGAAAAGAATAATCCTGTAATTTTAAATCTGATCTGTCATGGAAGGCTCGAGCTTAAGAAGTAGAGCTTGAGCTTTGGCTTAAGCTCGAGCTTTGGGAACAAGGCTTGAGCTTCAATGATTTATTGCTCGAGCTTCAGAAGATGGTACTCGATCTCTAATTTCATACTTAGTCAAATTTCTTAAACTATTTTTCGAAGCGTCTTTTTCTTCAACACTTAGAATATTTTTGGATTCTCTTCTTTTAACATTGCTCGATCCAAGCTTCATAGGGCTTGAGCTTTAGGTACTCAAGGCTCGAGCTTTGAATGATGGTGCTCGATCCTTGAGGTCTGGCACGAGGCCCTGGGAGCTTGGTTCTTCCTTTAAAATTAACTCTTTAAGTTCTGACGCCTTATGCTCGAGCTTGAAGCCAAGGCTCGAGCACCCTGAGGTTAGGCTTGAGCACCACTGAATAGGGCTCGAGCTCTGAAGATCCAAGGCTTGAGCTTTAATGCCTTGTTGATTTTTCTTCTCTTTCTTGCAGGGCTCGAGCCTCAGGACTTAGGCTCGAGCTTTGGTTCTTGAATTCTTCCAAATTTCACCATTTAAGCTCTCAGCTTGCTTTAGATGATCTGCAACGACTCTGTAAGCTTCGATATCAGTCTTTTCATCATAAAGTCCCGGTTTTAACCGTTTCTCTGGGAAAGTACCAATAAACACACATTAAACATAAATCAATCTAACAATGGATAGAAGTATCACTTTAGGCCTTAACATACGTATATTTAGGGGCTCGAATATGCAATATTCAGCGCTTATCACTAGGGTTCGGCTCTAGTATGGGAGATAGGAGTTCTCCCTACAACATTAGTGCGCACTAGGTAATACCTTGTGGATCGTAATTACCCGGAATAACTTGCTTGGTCTAGAGACCACATGTCCTAGTCTTTCCAATTACTTGATTTCGCATTCAATTCTAAGTTGTTAATCATTGATTACTTGTAGCTTTTGATTTGGTGGTTGCGTTTCCAATTTCATTTAATATACTTGAGCCTTTTATACTTGCTTCTTGCATTGTCAATTTCATTTAGTATACTTGAGTCATGTATACTTGCTTCTTGTGTTTTCAATTTCATTTAGTATACTTGAGCCTTGTATACTTGCTTCTTTCACTTTCAATTTCATTTAATGTACTTGAGCCTTGTATACTTGCTTCTTGCACTTTCAATTTCATTTAGTATGCGTGAACCTTGTATACTTGCCTCTTGCGTTTTCAATTCCATTTAGTATACTTGAGTCTTGTATACTTGCTTCTTGTGTTTTTCAATTACACTTAGTATACTCATGCCATGTATACTTGTTTCGTATGTCTTGTAATTTCATTTAGTATACTTGCGCCTTATATATTTGTTCCGTGTATGTTTCAATTTTGTTTAGTATACTTGTGTTTGTATACTTGTACGTCTTGTATTTATCATTTCAAATACTTCTATAGCTTGAGATGATCCCTTAGTTCTCCTTGTAACATAAACACTAGGTGGAATGAACCTTTGTATTGGTTTATATTGAGTTTATAAGGTATTTAAAACTATAGGGTATATGTATGCACTTCTTCCTACGAGTAACTTGTTTACTCACCCTAGTTGTTTGGGATATTTTTCAGGTAAGGAGGCCTTGTTTTGGGATGCACAACAACCCTAGGTTGACTTGTCATTTTGGATTACTTTTGATGTATTTTTAAAAACATGCAAGTGTTAGCATGTAGCTTTCTTTTGGTTCAATATGTCGTTTTTACTTTGAAACATGTAATGGGTACCTAAGTACACTTTTCGGCACTCATTTTATATGTATGATATGTGGCCAAGGGCCAACGTCTTTTGGGATTACCTGTATACACTTAATTTCAAAATTTACTTTTAAAAGGGATTTTATGGATTTCGGAGGTTTGACATGTCATATTTTGCATTGGATGTATTTGGAGGCCATGGGCCTTTGTAACATATCTTAATATACATATTACGTTTGCGTGCATGTTCACTTTTGCACACAAACACATATTTGTTGAAATGAGCATTCTTGGACAAAATTTTCCATTTTATTGTAAAATCTAATCTTAGGGGCATTTTGGGTATTTCTTTTAAAAATCAAGCTTCAGCCTTGACATGGTCACTTCGAAAATGTGATTTTAAAGGGGATTTCTTCACAATATTTTTCCAAAAAACGTCGTCTTGGTCTCAAAAACCCCGCATCAAATCCGATTTTCTGGGTTATTCATTTTTTTTTAAAAATAGATCTTGGCACTATTTATCGATTTTCTAAAAAAAATCGTGTAGACCGTTCCGGAACTTCCGGAAGTCTTGTAGGTGTATTTTAAGGTTGCATATTCAATTTAGGCAATTTAAAAACGTCCCGGAGGCCTTTTTCCATTGCTTGGGCAGCAACTTCAGCTTTCTAATACCAGTAGTAGCTTATCAAGGGCGCGCGCACGCAGCTGTGCCGCGATTGGCAGGCTGTCTTGACAGCCTTGATGCTCTGTTTTTAAACGACTATAACTTTATTGTCCGGACTCCGAATCAGGCGATTCTTGAGTCTAACTTTGTTTATTTTTTGTTGTCTTTCCAATGGTGTGCACGGTGGTACCCAATTCTTTGTGAAAAGACCATTTTACCCTTAGAGTTGCAAAATCGTCATTTTAAACCCTAGCTTCCACGTATACTTTCTTTTTGGGTTCCGTGGCTTCACGAGAGGCCACTTTTATGTCATAGGGATGATGCGCATCTCTAGAGACCTTGGTTTTACTTTTCGCTTCGGCATTTCAAATCCATTTCGGGTCATCACAGGACCCACCAGGTTTGTAAAACTATGGCCATCACATCGCGCTTTAGTCTATAAATTTTCTACTTTGAAATCAACAATAAACTTTACGGCTCTACTACTGAAGTAGTACTTCTCTCCGTTAGATCCTTACTCGTTGTTTAACATATTCCTAAAGAAATTAATCACCTTTAAATTAATACATTTTATTTAGATACATTCATTTTTAATATCATTAACATTGATAGTTATGTAAAAATAATATACGAAATGAATTCAACTCACATCATCAGACACCCAGTTTTCATCAAATATAGTTTGAATTTGATGTTGAATTACCGTACGACCATACATGGAAATAATAATTCCAATGAGACAATTAACGACAATACATGAAAATTAAGCATCCTACTCATACATTACATATAAACATATGCAAAAATTAATTAAAGGCAAAAATATGTAATGCAAAAGATGATCAATGCATTAGAAAACTTACGAATCGTCTCCGTCAACATTTGCCACATATCTGAACAAAATGTTATGCTCTTTAGTAAGACAAACCATTTTTTTTTATTGTCTTTGTATACATAGGGAGAGTAAGCATATCGCCCACACTTTATTTTTCTCTTCCCTATTCGAAGCTTTACAACTCCTACAGCCTCTGCATTCTTTGTTAAATTGATATGATCCAGACTTAACTGAGTGTCTCGATAACTAGCAGCAACCGTTGCATTCAACTCATTATTTTCCTTCGGACTTGGTAAGACATTCTGGGTTGCATTAGAATAAGACTCATTTTTTTCACCCTGTGCATCATTGGACTCTTCTTCACTTCTTCCATCACTTTGTTCATCCGTATGTTTTTCATGTTTGTAATTGCTAGGATCACTTTCCTCCTCACCTATTTCATCACCATCATCGAAGTCTCGATCAACTAATTCATCGTAACTTGCAGAATCAGGTTACTCCTCCCATGTTTTCTCAACACGGTCACCATGGCCATCCTTACCATCTGTATCATCATCAATTGGTTCCCCACCAAACCCATCCTTCTTGTCTTTGTTGTTCCCAAAGAATCTAGCTTTTTTTCGCATATCCCACCTCTTAAAGGCAGACAACATATTTGTTAGACTCCTTTTCGATTTTATTACATCTAATTCCGCTAATTATATATCAATCAGGACTCTGTTAATGCAAAACTGCGTAAAATAAGGTCAATGAGACAAAAAAAAACTTTTAAAAACATATATTGTACATAGAGAAAATGTATTTCAATACATGATTACCTCCATATCTGAGTCAAAAAATTAATAATCGTCAAAATCTATGTTTGAATAATCAAATGGAGAAGGGCCAAACCATCTTAGACTACGATATCATTACCACTGCTGGTACATACCTTTGTCTTAAGTGGGATCAACTATTCCCATTCCATATTATAAAAAATAAATTTAAAAAAAAAAAACACAAGTCTGTCATTAATATATATATATATATATATATATATATTAGCAGAACCAAATACTTTAAATATCTCCTTTTGGACAAGCTCGATATTGCGTATCACAACGTATCAAAAAAAGCAGTTTTTTTTTTTTTTAATTGCAACAATCAAAGTAAATACCACTTATGTTAAATAATATTAAGGGAAAATTACATATAAATGGAGTCAAAGTTCCATATTTACTTAGAGGCTGAGTTAAAGTTTCATATTTCTCTAAAATGGATTGCTGAGGTGGCACATGGTTTTTTACTGTTTAGAAATTGTGATGCCTAAAATACCCTTCCGCGAAGGTACTACTTTTTCTTCGAAGGTACTACTTTTTTGAACTGAAGGTATTACTTTTTGGCGTCCAGGTACCATGTTTTTTAAACACCCGCGAAGGTACTACTTTTTCTCCAAAGGTACTACTTTTTTGAACTGAAGGTACTACTTTTTTGCACTGAAGGTACTACTTTTTTGTTAGGGAAGGGCATTTTAGGCACCACAATTTTCTAAACAGTAAAAAACCATGTGCCACCTCAGCAATCCATTTTAGAGAAATATGTAACTTTGACTCAGTCTCTAAGTAAATATGGAACTTTGACTCCATTTATATGTAATTTTCCCTAATATTAATATGTACTTCAAATGTTTTAAAGGAAAATCTAAACAAATGAAAAGGAAGGATACCTGCAAAACATCGTACAACCACCGTATGACTTTTTCACCTTGCCATTTGTAGCTGGTTTCATAATTCTGGCCAAACAATTGTTGACATAGCTGTACCAGTTGTAAGTACTAATGACATTCACATCATCAATAGTTTTCAACAAGTCCCAATGGCAATTATTTTGGCCAGTAGGACTTAGTACAGTAGAATAAGCTAAGAGGATAGACGTTGGCTTGAATTCATTAACTACCTTTACCTTTAACACCTACTCTAACAAAACATCTTGGTACTTCTCCAACTTTGTCCTCAACTTTTATGCCACAATATTCGGAGTCAAAACTTTTAATTAAATACATGCATAGGTCGCGGAGAAAAAAAAAAAGAATATTTAAGTTTCGACAATTTTCCAAACCCAATCTCCTTAACAACCTTTATATTTTCATCATCGAGCTGTGACAGTGCTTCAACGAACTTAGAAAGCGAGCATCTGTACCAGGCACCTTTGGTTGCATTTATCTTTCCTTTTTCTTTTACTTCAAATCCATATCATTATAAGACATCATGCATAGGTTATGGGTTAGGTCATCAAATCACATAATTACATTCAAATTTAATTACCGTCTATTTTTTTTTCTAGTTTTTCTTTCTTAAGGAATGTTGTCGTCGTACTCTTCCTTTAGTCTTTTCCATTCCCTTATCCATGGTTCCTTATCAATAGCAGGCATTGAATTCAATGTCACTTGAGCACGTTTGTGCACTGAACCTATTAAGGGTTGTGGTATCCTACCGCGTTTTCGGTGTTCTTTCCAGTACTTCCTTATAAAGTCGTCCCTTTATAATTACATTCAAATTTAATTACCCTCTATTTTTTTTCTAGTTTTTCTTTCTTCAGGAATGTTGTCGTACTCTTCCTTTAGTCTTTTCCGTTCCCTTATCCATTGTTCCTTATCAACAGCAGGCATTGAATTCAATGTCACTTGAGCACGTTTGTGCACTAAATCTATTAAAGGTTGTGGTATCCTACCGGGTTTTTGGTATTCTTTCCGGTACTTCCTTATAAAGTCACACCTTTATATCATAACAAATAAATTATTAGAAACTTTTTTAAGAATTCAATAACCATGAAATGCATATTGCATCAACAAACTTTCCTACCACATAACAATATTACAGTTAGATAAGTCAATTTTACATTTCATATTTCAATAAGGGCACGTTTGGCAACCACAGTTGCTTTGTGCTTTTGTTTTGACCCGAAGCAGAAGTAATGTTTTTGCTTTAGAATGTGTTGAATACTATTCTGAAACTTGTTTGGTAACGTCTATTTGTTGTGAGATTTTAGAAAGCAGAAACATAAAAACATAATTGGTAACGTCCTGAAATTCAAAAGCAAAAATATGAAATTTAGAAGCAAAAATATGAAAACATGTTTAGTAATGTCCATGCTTTGAAAGACAAAACATGAAAATATGTTTGATAACGTCTATGCTTCGGAAGTAAAAACGTGAAAACATGTTTAGTAACGTCAATATTGTGAAAATATTGGAAACAAAAATAAAAAACTTGTTTGGCAATGACTGTTTGTATTCTTGAATTTTATTATTTAAATTTATTTATAATAATATTAAAAATTTGTAAAAATGTACTTCAACAACCAACAAAAATTGCAAAACACAACATGTGTGTATATTAGTATAAATCCAATTTACAAAGGTAGATTTAATGAAATGAAGTTCAAACTTAAAATTTAGAGAAGTTTGTAATTCTATAAATTATATTCCTATTTCAAAGTTTAGAATATTTGTATCATTGGTATTATTTTTTAAAAATAAATAAAAGACATGAGGTAAAGAATTGAATAATTGAAAATTTTATTGAAACCTTTTTTTTTTATAACTCTTACTTTTATTTAAAATATTTGAACCTACATGTTTGGTTTGTCACATGCACAATAAAATAAGGCATTTTCATCCATATCACACCATGCATAAATCAATATTTGGACCAGTGTGGTGTTGAAAACTTTTAGTTGCATCCAACCACCATACATAAAGCTGTAAATCTAAAATACAAGTGTGAACAATCACTCTTTTTAATTCTATTTTGTTCAGTACAATGATGATATATTTTGAACATTATACTACTTATAAACAAATTTCAAAACAACCTAATATACACCTCCAAGTTTAAACAAATTTAAAATCAACCTTATAGACACCTCCAAGTACATATCAAGAAAAAAGTGATCAGAAGTTATTTTCCCTTTCAAAAAGCCAATTGCATAGATTTTGAAGTAACAGATTAATCCATAGAAAGTGCAAGGTGGCCACACATGCCACTCAAGGTCGTAAACTATTTGTTACATAAAACATTTACAAAATTTATGGTCAACAACATTACACGTTCTAGATACACAGTAAAGTTTGAGATCTCCTTTCAAACGTGTAGCCACCTCCTCAACCTCAGTTATATCCTTCTGAATACTATCTATTCTAATAATAAGTTGTTCCTTTGCCATCTTCACCTCGACCAAATTTAACAGCAAGAATGGTTGTTAGTTCGTGAGTCAAGGATATTCTTCACCAAAATGACAGAAACATATACATGTCAGCCAAGAAAACATGCATTCAAAGTTCTACTCCTCGTGTTGCAGATCAACTCAGTATAAGTAGTAGCATTACCCAAAGAAGACATTAGATTTTTAATGGAAATGCAATGTATGAAGACATCAAATTTTTAAATGTTGGACTACGATAATGACAAACAAGAATCACAACTATCGAATTCTAATATTCTAATATAATGACATTGATACATACATACATAATATGTGTGTTGATATTTTTCCACCCATAAGAACTCTACTTACTGCATCAACTAACTATCTTATTATAGTTGTGACATGGATAATGACCAGAAGGCTCAAGTCCTATCACCTTGTTGTGTATTATCCATCTTAATAAAGCTGGAATAACATTCTAATATTCTATGATAATGACAAACAAGAATCATAACTGCCGTGAAAAACAAAGTTAACTATCAAAGCAAACTCCTTTTATCCGTTATCCAAAAAAATATAAGATGATACCATTCCCAATCTCACAAATGCCCCTCTTACCTGCAACTCCTAAAACATCTCAAAGAAGCTTTGGCCAGCCCCTCTTACCTGCAACTCCTAAAACATCTCAAAGAAGCTTTGGCCAGAAAAGAAACTTGTTCTACAATGCTAAAGAACAAAGGGTTCATTTTAATTAATCACAAGGGTACTTCAAATTAAGTTTCAAAAAAATACCACAATTTGTAAATGGCATGCTTGTCCTCATAAATAAATGTAGATTTAACCAATATCTAAAGCAATGAAGTTTAGATCAAGGAAAAAAGAGAGACCACAACACATCAGCTAGAAAATCAAATGTCACTAACACGTACCTCTATTGGTATTTGAAATGCATAGATTTCCTTTTAACAAAAAATTGAAAGTTTCAGCGTTTTCAAGAGAAACTAGTCAATTGACAATTCCAGCTCCAAACTTACAGATTTGGCAAGCTCTTTAGCTTTTTCATCATCAAAACCAAACAAAGCCACGATGTTCAACTTAGTAGAAGTAGTAGCATTACCCACCAAAAAAATAAGAAAATGAGCATTAGCATACAGTCATTTAAATGTATAACAACTTAAGGCAAAATCATAGAAAATATATACATTTTTTGAAACTTGTTCCAAATTGCAGCAACTAAAGAATGACCACCACCATGATCAACTCAGTAGAAGTAGTAGCATTACCCAAAAAAAAATAAGAAAATGAGCTTTGGCATATAGTCATTTAAACATATAACAACTTAAGGCAAAATCATATAAAATATATACCTTTTTTCAGACTTGTTCTAAATAGTAGTAACCAAAGAATGACCACCACCATGTCAACTCAGTAGAAGTAGTAACATTACCCACACAAAAAAATAAGAAAATTACCGTTGGCATAGACTCATTTAAATGTATAACAACCTAAGGCAAAATCATAAAAAATATATACATTTTTTTAGACTTGATCCAAACAGCAGCAACCAAATAATGACCACCACCATGTTAAACTCAGTAGAAGTAGTAGCATTGCCCACAAAAAAAAATAAGAAAATTACCATTGGCAAGGACTCATTTAAATGTGTAACAACTTAAGGCAAAATTGTAAAAAAATGTATACTTTTTTTCAAACTTGTTCCAAACAGCAGCAACCAAATAATGACCACCACCATGTTCAACTCGGTAGAAGTAGCAGCATTACCCATAAAAAAAAAAATAAGAAAATTACCATTGACATAGACTCATTTAAATGTATAACAACTTAAGGCAAAATTATAGAAAATATTTTTTTTTTTCATACTTGTTCCAAACAGTAACAACTAAATTACGACCACCACCATGTTTAACTCAGTAGAAGTAGTAGCATTACCCACGAAAATAATAAGAGAATGAGCATTGGCAGACAGTCATTTAAATGTATAACAACTTAAGGCAAAATCATAGAAAATATATACCTTTTTTCAGACTTGTTCCAAACAGCAGCAACCAAAGAATGACTACCACCATGTTCAACTCATTTAAAGTAGCATTACAGACCCAAAAAAAAAGCATAACCTACTAAAATCAGAATATTTATCTAATATATTACAGTTCCAAAATAAAACATATCGAATGAGTGTCACAGTTATCATATGTAAATATATTACACACATTATTTCTCAACAACAACAATGAGCAAGAACAACATCCCAACCACCATAAATAGTATGGTAAGTGCAATACACCCACAAACACCATATAGCATGTACTTATGCTTAGTTTGTTCAGCTTGCATTGCTAAAATTATACCATCCAACTAATCATCCATATTTCCTTCAACGTGTGCACCTTGGTGCAAAGCATCCAACCGTAGGAATGCATGTGGGTGTGACTACAATAATGAAAAATATGTATAATTATGACAAGAAATTTGATAACATATTCAATATAATAAATCATATCAATTATGATGTATACATTTAATCATAGCAACTATGATGTATACATTTAACCATACCTCCCATGCTGGACATCTATAGAAGAAATGTCCATTATTTTTCGAAGTTCCTACCCTGTAAAGATTCATGGGACCTCTACCACATGCACACGGTGGTCCCTGTACTTGATACATGACTTCATATTCATTAAATAGAGTTAACATGCAACAAGAGCCACAAATACAACAAATATACTACAACATTACATACAGTCAGTCATCCCGCAATATAATAAGTGAAACTAAAAGCAATTCAAGTTGGTTAAGAGTACTAATAAAGTTACAGTCATCCAGTGTCATATAAGTCAGGTTGAAATGGATATTCTCAACAGCATTGCACACGACTCCATATTGCACAATCACGGACGTGATCCATTACTCGTAACTGACTCTGCGTAGCGTTTACCTCTACACAGGGCTCACTTTGCGAAGAAGAAGATTTTGGGTCATCCCCTAACTCATTACCATCAAAGATAGTATCACTCTAACCCTGCATTTTTATAAAATTGTGTATTGTACAACAAGTTATGACAATAAGTTTTTGAGCATGAAAATGAAATGCAGGCATTTGCTTCAAAATAGGGAATCACATCTTCAACAAACCAAAACAACACTCTATCACATTCCTCAACGATGAGTATCTATAATTAAATACTTCTTCACGACCACGTGGTCCTCTAGAATTCCTACGGTAATCTTGTAAGTGATACCGTTGACCCTGATACGGAGCCAAGTAAACTGGCTAATTTGCATAACCGGAGTCCACCAAATAAAACTTCCCTGCATTTATTTTTAGCTTTTTAGAAAACTTGATAATATATTTTATACTTACATATAACTCGTAAGGCTTTCCAATTATTTTTACCTAAAGGAGGTCTTGGAAATTGAAGTTCCACATTGTTCATGGTTTCATTTAAAATTCGTAAGTCATTAGTTGACCCTTCCCACCCCGTCAGTACATAAGTGAATTTCATATCAAACGAGCAAACACGCATGACATTTTGAGTTTTATCATTTTTTCTCCCACGAAATGGAATCTGTATATCAACCAGCACGTGTGGATGGATGTGGGTTCCATCTATAGCTCCGACACAATCTCTAAAGAATGGGTAATATTTAGGATTGAATCTAATATCTTGAGGAGTGACAGTCAATTCAGGGGGGACAATGACTTCGTGCCCAGCTCATAAACTTTATTTAAGACTATATGAAAATGTACTGAAATTGTCCAAGTTGAATGCTGGAATCTTTCGGCCACCACACAGTTCCTTTCATTGTATGCCAGTGTAAGTAGGAAGATTGCAACTTGTTCTTGAACAGTTAAAAATCTTGAATGTTTTAATCCTATAGATTTCAACTCCTCGCACAATGAAATGAAAACAAAGGGGTATATCCTAAAGTTCTCATAGCACCTATCAGGGTGACCAGTTAAAACCTCTATTACGTAGTCTTGACATTTCAAACAGGAATCCTACATGGTCGTCTATCGTAGTACTTTACATAATATTTAAACACAATGTCCATCAACAATAAATTTTCGTTGTCTTCTTCATCAGAATCAATCAACTCAATTATGGTCCTTACATTCATATATAGAAACCTATTTTAATGGAAAACAAAGATATCACATCATGACGACATACAAGTTATAATAAGAAAATAAAAAATTACAAGGGCATTAAATAAAACATAGCATTTAGTAACATATCAATTAAGGAATGCTTAAAAAGGCAATAAAAAAAATGATAAAAATTAAACCAAAAGTAAACAACAATCAAGATAAAACATAACAGTTTAGACAGCAAATATATAAAACATAACAGTTAGTACAGTCATCCAATAAAAAAATTAAACATAGTTATTACAGTCATCCGGGAAAATAAAAGAAATAACAGTTATACAGTCATCCAAGTTTTAAAACAACCACACGACTGAAGAAGTACAACATCAACCAAGAACGTCAAGAAAGTCCTTACAGGCCCATCACCCATCCCACTTTCCTATCATCAGGAATGCTAAGAAAGATATCCCTTCACAATGATGAGTCATGGAACATCGCTAGGGCCTTATTATAATGGGCAGTATCAAGTCCTTCCAAATAAGTAATAACCCTAATGCAATTTTGCACTTCTCCCTTCTCTTTCTCCCTTTGGGTGGGAGAGTTACAATCACCTGCCTCATGGGATCCTACACGATTGGAAGAGGTAGCAGCTATGGCTTTTTCTATTGCCTCAGCTTTCCTCTTTGAATTCTCAATCATGGTTTTCATAACTACAGACATTGTGGATGCAAAACTATATTTGTTAACTTTCCTAGGTCGAGGTTCTGGTGATGGAGTCCTCTCTTTACCTTCTACATCATTTCCTTCCTCATTCATAGTATCATCAAGAGAATTAATGTGAGCCATATTTGTGGGGACATGCGAGGTTGTGTGAGATCTAGTAGAAGGATGGACTTGAGATCCTGATGCATGTGTCTCTCCAAAGATGGCAGACAACTTCTCAAAGTGCTTACAACCCTTATTGCGAATTTCTTTTCCATATTTAAGAACCTACAAGTTATAATAAGCTTATTATTAA
This sequence comes from Cornus florida, assembly GCF_030987335.1. NCBI lineage: Eukaryota > Viridiplantae > Streptophyta > Magnoliopsida > Cornales > Cornaceae > Cornus > Cornus florida. The sequence goes on from NW_026775576.1 coordinate 53,561,587, forward strand.
AATATGTGTATCCCAAAAAGGTAAATAATACTACAACAGATTGCATTATTTATCACTAACCTTTGTCAACCTTTCCCATCTCTTATCTTCCATTATAATCATTCCACTGTCAGCATTATAGCCCACACTCGTCTTAGACAACAACTTTTTAAAATCCTTGTGTAGTGCCCTCAATTGGTTGAATTTATTTCTAAGTTGTTTATTGGTGTATCTCTTGCCTATTTCAACTATCATTCCTTCCGTTATCTTTCTTCACCCAACATTGTTAAAAGTTTCACTAAGTACAATTTCCTTGCCTAACCTCTCTCCCCCATCAGCAAAATGAACTTCTCTTCTGAATAGTCATCCCAAATATTTTTTCTATCATCTGTCGTGTCTATCATCTCTACTGGAACCTCATCACCCAAGGTCATTTCATCGGCCTATTCATATAGATTATTGGGATTAAGATCCATTTAATAAACAGAATGGTTATAAGTACAATGATACACAGTTTAATAAATTGAAAATACATTACAAGTACCATGCACTACAGAAAAAAAAATGAATATAGGTAGCATGATACAAACAAAACACAAAAATAGATTTTGAAGTAATAAACAAAAATTATAAGGTCAATTCAGTTTGCATATATATTATTGGGATTAAGTTCAATCTAATAAACAGAATGGTTATAAGGACCATGATACACAATTTAATAAATTGAAAATACATTGCAAGTACAATGCACTACAGAGACTGAATAGATATAAGTAGCATGATATAAACAAAACACAAAAACAGATTTTGAAGTAATAAACAAAAATTACAAGGTCAATTCAGTTTGCATATACATTATTGGGATTAAGATCCATCTAATAAACAGAATTGTTATAAGTACCATGATACACAGTTTAATAAATTGAAATTACATTGCAACTACCATGCACTACAGAAAGAAAATGGATATAGGTAGCATGATACAAACAACACACAAAAACAGATTTTGAAGTAATAAACAAAAATTACAAGGTCTATTCAGTTTGCAGATAGTTGTACAAAAAAACTGAGGTTCAGTACAAATGAACAATTTAAGAAGAAATATTAACAAAAGTTTATAACTTTCACCGAGAAGCAATCACAAAATATTTTTAAAACAAAAAAAAGTTACAAGTTGAAGTGAGTTTGCAGAGAGTTATATGTGTAGACAAATAAAATTGCAATAAAACATTCACAGTAGGGAGCTTAGTTCAAATCGAAACCCTATTAAAACACAAAATCAAGCCAAAATAGATACACAAGTAATAAAACTCATAAAAAAATAAACCTCTATTTTCAGAACTAGTCTCCAGATGGAATAAAAAATTAAGATTGAAAACAGTAGGAAACTCAGTTCAAATAGAAACCAAGGGTTGTTATTTTGAACTGATATCAACACAAACAAGATCCCAAAATTATACACAACTTAAAAAAAAAAAATACTTATCAAAAAAACAAACCTGTATTTTCAGAACTAAGGTTTCCAAATCGAAAAAGAAATTAAGATTAAATAGGAAATCACGACCATCCAGAGGAAGAATTGTAAGGGTTGTCATTTTGAATTGATATGAACACAAAAATCAACCCAAAATTATACACAACATAAAAATCAGCTCATTGAAGTAACAAAACTGTAATTTTATAACTAGGGTTTCCAAATTGAAGACAAAAATAAACCCAAAATTATACACAACATAAAAAACAAAAAAATAAAAACAAACCTCTTCGAAGTAACAAAACTATAATTTCAGAAGTAGGTTTCCAGATCGAAGCATAAAATTCAACCAAAAATTATACACAACATAAAAATTAACTCATCAAAGTTACAAAACTGTAATTTCAGAACTAGGGTTTTCGGATCGAAGTACAAAAATCAACCCGAAATAGGAAAACAAGACCATCCAGAGGAAGAAGAATAGTAACGAAACATAAAAAATAAAAATAAATAAAAAATAAAAGGGATAAATTACAGTAACACCCCTAAGGTTTGCCAAAAGGACACTCAAAGAAAAGTTTGCCTATTTTTAGACAATGACACCCCCTAAAGTTTGATACATCTGCCAAAGACATCCCAATGGTAATAAATTAACATTTTTACCCTTTGACCTTTATAATGACTAATTTAAATGCAGAAATGACTTTTCTAACCTCATACCCATAACAAATTATTTCCTTCTCTCCACTCTATTTTCTCTTCCTCAACCCCCCAACACCAACACACACTATCACACATATACACACATACTGTCACACAAATGATGCATTCATACTTATTTGATAAATAATACATCAATTACTTGATATTTTTTTCGGTTAATAAATCTAATTAATTTGATGTGTTCTTTCAGTAGAACCAAGTTTTAACTTTTGTCCATGGTTATTAAATTCTCCAAATAACTTGGTGGGTTTATTTGATGATGCAATTTATTTTGAAATTTTCATTATTTTTATAGATGTAATTTTTCTGACTTTGGTTTTAAATTTTTCAATGTTTATGTCCAATCCCTCCAATCTACAGTGTTTGTCAAATTATGTGAAACCAGAAAAATTATATCTACAAAATATGGATTTTGTTTGTTGGATGTATTAGGACATCTGATATGATTTAGCCCTAGTAATATTTAAATACTTCACTTTCATTTTTTATGCGCGTGTGTGTGTGTATGTGTGACAGTATGTGTGTGTATGTGTGACAGTGTGTGTTGGTGTTGGAAGCTGAGAAAGACAAAATAAAGAGGAGAAAAGGAAAGAAATTGTTATGGGTATGAGGATAAAAAGGTCATTTTAGCATTTAAATTAGTCAATATAAAATTCAAAGGCTAAAAATGTCAATTTATTACCATTGGGGTGTCTTTGGTAAATGTATCAAACTTCAGGGGGTGTCATTGTCCCAAAATAGGCAAACTTTCCTCTGAGTGTCCTTTTGACAAACCTCAGGGGGTGTTACTGTACTTTACCAAAAAAAAAAATACACATCGAAGTAACAAAACTGATATTTTCAGAACTAGGGTTTCAGATTGAAGCACAAAAATTAACCCGAAATAGGAAAACAAGACCATCCAGAGGAAGAAGAATGGTAACGAAACATAATGAAATTAGTTTTACCGATCGTCAGCTGCAAGAAGGTCGTCTATAGTGGGAGGATGGTTATCATAGTGAATCGCCTCCGAATTGCCTCTAGGGTTCAAGCTTTCTCCTTCAAGATTTGTGGCAATATGTGGCGATATGTTTGCAGATATTGGGCCCAAATGCTTCCACTTAATGGGCTACAGTAAAAGCAATTTACGGCTACAATGATGAAAGCAACAAGAAGCATCAAAATGATGCTTCTGAAATTTGGCCCAATTTTTGAAGTGTTTCAATACTGTTTGAAAGCCTAGCCCAAATTACCAAACATGCTCTGGCCCAAAATTCTGCTACAGTAGCAAAGCAAAAAACAAGTAGCAAAAGTATCCACCGAGACCTAAATAAGACTCATAAGTTCTTTCAACATGTATGAACCAAACAATGCATATTAGATCAACGAATTTTTCTAACAAATAACAAAAATATACTAGGAGAGATATATTTTATATTTCATATTTAAATAAAATAGAATCATAACTTATTTCAACATATATCATGTGTGAATTGCATATTACATCAACATATTTTCCTAACACGTAACAAAAATATACTAGGAAATCGAGGTAAATTTTATATTTGATGTTAAAATCAATTAGAATCACAACTTCTTTCGGCATGTATCATGTATGAATTGCATATTGTAATGACCTGGTCATTTACCTTCCTTTCCTTTTTTCTTGAAATTTTACGAATAAATTTTTTCCATTTAATTTTCTTTTCTGAGTTCTATTTCTTATCGTTTAGTGTCATCTCGAGTGCTTGGAAATGGTTTCCGAGACTCTTTTGTTCGAATTGACAACTTCCTTTGAGAACCAAGTCATTTCCGCATTTTCACTTTTCGAGACACTATTCACTTTGGTCATTTTCCTATTTCGTCCTTTTCCCTATTCTGTCTTTTCCCTGTTTGTCACTTTGTTGGCAAAACCTCACTTTTCATGCTCGGAGTTGGTTTTTGACTTCACGTGTCTTCATCTTCAGTGGTTTCCTCGAAATACATATTTTTACTTTTGCAAGAAAGTACTCTGGTTACTCCCAGTGTCCATAGGGGCATGGATGCACAATTCTTTAGAATCTTTTTCTTTTCTTGGGGTATTTTTCATAAATATCTTTTGAAGATATTTTATTTCAGGGGTATCTAAGAAAATATCTTTTTTAATTCTGGGGCAGTTTCGCAGTTCACCCTGATTTGTAGGGGCCATTATGCAATTAACGAAAGTTATTGCAAAATGTCTCGTCTGGAGCCTGGATCCTTATACGGGATTCATTTTCACATTTCGTCGAGTCGTGGACTCTTAGAATTTCCTTCTGGTCATTTTGTTCCAGTTTCAGAGTTTCTGGACCGGGTTACCGCCTAACTTGTTCGGGGCATATCTCTCTGCTCGGGACTCAGTTTTTAATGCCGTTTCTTCCGTTGTTCATATTTTATCATTTTGAATCTTTTTTGTTCACGGAGTTTTGCTATTTGAGCGCGTTTGCTCAAATTTTACTTTTTCGGACTCGACGGGGCCCTTTCGGGGCACTTTTTGAGACTTACTATAAATAGGGGACTTAAAGAAGAAAATTTAGATTTTCTTCATCTTCTCCACCATCTTGGCCTGCAGCCATGGGAGCTCCTTGGCTGCCACCCTTTCTCCTTCTCCTCCACTTGATTTCCTTGGTAGAAATTCTTCGACCTTTACATTTATTGTTCCCCTCGACGTGCTCTACCATTCCCCCTTATTAGAATCAATTTCTGACCATTTCTTGAGTTTGGGTTTGAGGTCAAGTTGTGATTTTCATGGGGCTTCCTTCGGATTCATGTAGATCGTGTAGCTCATAAAAGCTGTTTAAGGCAACACAAGAAGGATTCTAGGTCAACACACCTATCCAAATCCTGAAACTATCATCCTAAGAAAATAAAACACGAGAACCTTGCCCTGAGGCTCACAAGGTAACTCCCGACTCCTCAAGGAAGGATTCGAGTCAATCCTAACTCATCATCCCATGACACTAGAAACAAAGATCTCAATGACATCAATGACGTCAAGACCATCATGAAGTCCTAAGAGATGACACTGACACCTCAAACACCACCATGACTACATCACGAAAAGACAAAAGAAAATGAGACAAAACGATGCCTCCGTGGCCTACGTCTCATCTCGCCAGACGGATACTACAACACTACGCTCACCTGATCCCTAACGAGAAGACTCTCCGTAAGTCAAGACTGTGACGCTATATGCGTAAAAAGGAAACGAGATTAATAATAACACGAGTTATTATGATCGAATGCAACTCGCTCAATAAAGGCATCAAATAATTTTCACGTCAATGTATGCAACATACAGTCATGCATAAGTAGATAAGCATATACAACACGCTAAACAGATAATGAAAAACTCCTAGGTACTTAAACACATAAACAAGTATCAACTATGATGCTTTTAAACACATAAGCATATAAGAGCAGAAAACATGTCATCACACCGAGCATGTTATCAAAGGGCACGTAAATATGTTATCAAAAGCATGTGAACATATCAAAGTACATCAACAAAAGCATGATATGCACCCAAAGCCCGTCGTCCAAGGTATTTAAACCCGGACGCTCTGATACCACCTGTGACGACCCTGGATTTTTCAACCCAGTGTGTCCTATGATGACCCGAGACGGATCCAAAATGCGGAAGCAAAAGAGGGAAGGTGACCTCTAGAGATGTACGTCATCCTTAAGGCACCAAAATGACTCTATATGAAGCTATAGAACTCAAATGAGCCAAGCAATGAAACAAGAATGCCAAACCCGAAAAGAAATGAACCAAGGGCAAAATGATCATTTCACACTAAAAAGGGTGCCACCGTGCACGCCATTGGAAAGACAACAAAAAATTAACAAGAATAGACTCAAGAATCACATGATTCAGAGTCCGAATGACAAAGATATCAAGTTCTGAAGTCGAAGGAAGGGAAACCCTATCCCGGTTCGAACCAAAAATCGACACTACCTTACTAAAACTTGAATACATAGAGCTACAAAAAGAATCTAAAGCTCTAATTGGTACCATTGGAAATCTTATTTCAACGCAATCAATTTAAACTCATGAACGGACCAATTCGGAGTTAAAACAAAGAAGATATGATAGATTGAAGTCGGAGGTGCAGTGCTGAACCAAGACACAAACACACACACACATGAACAGTACCTCAAGCACTCGTGCAAGGGCTTTGAGCGCTCGAATGGCACACGCCCAAGGGCCAAAACTCTCTACCCCATATTCGAGTGCTCATGCGACATCTTCAAGCGCTCGTTCTGCTAAAGGCTTAGCAGAAAACTAAGTTTGAAATATGATTTTGAGGACTTTCTTGGCCTTTTTTGGAAAAAAGTTGTAAAGTAACCCGCCTTAAAATCATGATTTCTAACCAACCATGCAAAAGAAAACTTTATTTTTCATGTGAAAACCCCAAAATGCCCTTATGCTCAGTTTAGGCTCAAAACGGCAAAAATGTGAATTTGCACCAAGCATACATTTGACCCCAAATGCACTTCTAGGCTGAAATGAATATGCACGCAAACGTAATAAGTGATTTTGAGCACATGGGAATGGTCCGCGGCTCTCGGAAACGACCGATGCAAAATCTGACCCCCCGACAGCCAAAAAGGCAAAAATGAATTTGAAATGGAAATTTTGAAAACCAAAATTAACAAATGATTGGAAATTACCGTTTGGCCTTTGGCCACACTTCATACATGATTAATGAATTCTAATGGATGAATCTCATACATATTGCACACTCCGGTGCAATATAACATACTAAAATGTAAAATTTCCATATATTCTCATTAAAGGAAAAATTTAACATCCATGACATATATGTGATTCCGAAAAAAGTTTGGCCATTGGCCTCATGACATATACATAAAATGAGAATCAAAAAGTGTGCTTAGGCGCACATTACAAGTTTAGAACTAAATATACACATTTGACATATAAGGTTACAAATGGCTTTTCAAGCCAACCTTCACAAGAATTGAACCCTTCAAGTCCTCAAATCATCCAAAGCATAATAAGAGCCTCTAACCTTGAATCCTGTACCTGAAATATGCCCCAGTAACTTTGGGGTGAGCAACATAAAGCTACTCGTACGAAATGAGCATGCATCGACCTAACATTTTACAATTTTATCACCTTAAGGTGAAATATATCAAAGGGGCTCATGCCACCTAACGTCTATGTCAAGATGAGACTCAGGGAGCATCCTAAACTACCCTAGATCGTTTCTAGCACAAATCACATTATCCATGCAATTCAAACCACATAGGAGCATGCTATACAAAGCAACAAGGTATAGATTCTCAAAGTTATCAACTTGAAATATAAAATGCGAAAACAACCAAAGTGGGTCATGCCACCTAATGTCTATATTCCAAATGAATCTATAGGATCATTCCTAAGTTACATTTGAACAATATAGCACAATTCACCATATCTATGCAATTTAACCAACATAGATGCATGCTATACAAAGCAACAAGACATAGATTCTCAAAGTTATCAACTTGAAATCTAAAAGTGCAAAATCAACTAAATATAACAATTTAGTATAATTAGAATTTCTAATACCACACATCAAGACATAGATTCTCTAGATTATCAACTAGAAATCTAAAATACGAGATCAACTAAATATAGCAATTTAATATAATTAGAATATCTAACACCACACATCAAGACATAGATTCTCTAGGTTATCAACTAGAAATCCAAAAGTGCGAAATCAATTAGTGGAAGACTTGGACATCACGCTCGGAATTCTGCCGAGACCTCAACGGCTATTCCGGGCAATAACCCGCAGGGAAGACCACCCTAAGTGCGCACTATCTCAATTGGGGAGAACTCATACCTCCCGCACTAGAGCCAAACTCTAGCCATAACATAGTAACCATGTCCCAAGTGACTCCAAAAATAAATAAGTTAACAACTTATATACGCATTAAATAATACACGAAACTACCTTTATGCACAAGTAGGTTGAAGCCACACAAGACATGCTCTAAATCCAAAACTACTATAGGATGACAAATGTCGAATCTTCAAAGCGCGATTCGTTACGCACTATAATAACATCACATGTCAAATCTTCAGTGTGTGATTCGTTACACGCTACAACAATATAATTCAATATTGAAACATAATCACATAAGTCTATTACAAGTCTAAAATTATGCTTCAAACATGATATTAATGTTAAACACATGATTTAATCAATAATGTAATAGAAACAGAAATTAATCAAATAACTAATTAATTTCCCTAGGTTTCAAATCTCAATCAAATGGCCCGCAATTTATACTTGTTAAACAACATAGCATGGTATCCACACACATTCACTAAAATCTCAAGTAGGCCAATGGTACAACAAGGTAGAATTTAATTATATCATGATAATTAAACTTTTAAATTTCAAAGCAACTTCAAATGGTCCATATTCAATATATACTAGTATACAAGTCCTAGTCATCATGATTACCAAGTTAAAAACTTAATTAGGCCAAGGGAATCATTAAATAGATTTTAATTAGTCATTTAATTTAAAATCTCTAGATTTTCATACTTGTCCAAATGCTCTCAAATTAAAGTATGTTAACAAGCATGCTAAGGCTTAATTTAAAAGCATGTCACAACTTAATTTCATGCAAGGTACGGCCATGGGAATTAATCTTTCACAAAGAAAAATATTAAATAAAAAGTGCAATTCTTATTCAATAAATCTCAATTTAATATATATTAACAAACATATTAAAACTAAACTTTCTAGCATGCCACAATTTAAATCTAAGTTATACATCATCATGTGAATTAAATCTTATATAAAGAAATAATTATTACTAACTTTCTAGATTTAATACAAGGCAAACATATAAGTTGTATAATCATGGGAAATACTCAATACAACACATAGATAGTCCTAAAACATCCCCTACCTCACTAGAGAAGTGTCTCCCTAGAATCCAAGGTAAACAAGCTCAAAATGATAAACCCTTCTGACGAGGTCGCTTGTAATACGCCAAACTGAATGTAGTGAATGTGTGGTTCAAGAAAAGCCTTTTATATCAAATTTAAATTTATAAAAACCACTACCAACACTACTACTAACGTAGCAAGAGTGAGTAGGGATCGTCCCAAGGGATTATACGTGTTGGAATTTCAACTTCAACTCTAGCGTACCAAATGATTGCAAAAGAGAATTGGGTTGGTTGATTACTTCTAGAAAAGAATTAATTAAAATGCAATAAGATAAAGAGTAAGTAAGAAGGAAAGGTCTTGGGGTGTAGAGATCACCACCAAACAATACTATTCCAAACTATAATCAAGTGACTAATGAGGGAAATGAATGTGTTGCGACAATGTTGTTTGTGTAAAAGACATTCAATTGGTAAGGGTGACTCAACAAGTGCAAATTGTCTCAATCAACATATGTGAGGCCACAATACATCTATTGGTAGAGGAATATATTGTCTAGACATCATGTGAAGAGAACAAAATATCAAATCAAGTCATTGAACCTTTCATTAAGCTCATAGTCCAAGCAATCCATAAGGATGACTTAGTTAAACATGCATTATCTAAACATCATGTGAGAGGCCACAATTTATCTATTGGGAGAGGAATAAATTGTCTAAACACATGTGAAAGATACAACATATCATAACTAGTCATTAATCCTTCATTAAGCTCACAATCCATATACAACACAATATTAGAGGAATATGCCATTTGGACTCACAAGCATGGAACATCAAACATCAAGAGTAGATTGTCCTCCCATCTAACATTATACTACCACTACACTAAATCTACACTACTAGTATGAAAATAAAGCTATCTAGACTAGGGGAGAGGCACAAACCATCAAGAATAGGCATAAACCATCAAATGAACCAAAATAGCATTCATTAAGCATATCATCTTGATAATCTCTAGATCTATAACATCAATACACATAGACATGCATAAAAAACACTAAATCTAGAGATAAGCACATGAATATCCTACTCTAGCATACATAGACATATGGATAGAATAGAATAGTCAATTGGAAGCATTAAACCATACAAACCATGAAATAATCAAGATTTATATATACATGAATATCAAGATGTATCATACAACACTAATCCCTCAATAATACACAAGATTAGAGTATAGAAAGCATGATTGGGGCTAACTCTAGCCCCAAGAGGATGTCTAGACACTCATAGTAGTGATGATCCAACCCTCAAGGGCTAACTCCATGGCTGCTCCTTGTTGGTGAAGATCTCCTCCAATGGTGCTCTAGCTTCCTCCCTTCTTCCTCTCCAAGAATAGCCTCCAAGATGATTTTCAATGTGTGACAAGAGACTCTAGACTCCCCTCCAAAAAGTGTATCATATTCCTTATATAAGTAGGTCAAATACACCCTATGATGAGCTGTGGTCGTGCAAGGCATATTCTCCAATGATTGGGTGAAGGACAGAATAAATGAGCTGGACTTTAACTTTTTCTCGCTGGAGGAAGTTCAATCGATCGAACCTTAACTTGGATCGATCGAAGATGGGTTCGATCGATCGAAGTGCATCTTGGATCGATCGAAGTGGTCTGACTCCTCCGGATAAGGATAAGGCTGAGATATTTCGAAGATATTTATGGGGAAAAGGACAAAAGTGGTTGGTAGGCGTACAGCTGTGGATAAAATCAATCATTTGAATAGGACAAAATAGGGTTCGATTGATCGAAGGTGATGTTGGATCGATCGAACTTGGAATTTCAGCAAAGGCCAAGGTTGGATCTATCGAGAAGTACTGTGATCGATCATAGATGTTCGATCGATCGAACTCTAAGTTGGATCGATCGAACTTTTCAGCTGCACAACTTTGATTCCTTTTTGCTCCTTTCTTTCTCCACTTTGCTCCCTCCTTTGGTTTATCTCAAGATTGCTTCAATTAAGCTCTTATTTGGCTGAGTTAGCTCAATTTTGGGATTAGTGCCTGAAAATATAAATAACACGTAATAAGTCTAAAGCGGCAAAGTAAGATAGATAAAGGTACTAGAATGCTTAAGCTTAACGGGTTTAAATGCGCACTTTTCAGTGCTCATCACCTTCTGGGGTTATGTAGAGGAGGATGAGGGGAATAAAAAGTGTTTCAAGTTTCAAGGTCTAAGATGAGTGGAAGGCCATCAAAAATCAAGGTCAAGGCCTAAGGTTTCAAGCTCCATCCATGAAGGCTAGGGTTTTCTTGTAAGGAATAAAATGACATAATGTGAAAATGAGTGAGTGGAGGAAATAGAAATCCTCCACTCACTATGTAATCCTACACCATGGTCAACACACACATCTATGGTCAATTGTATAAAAACTCCTCCTTAAAACCATAATCCTAAAGTGGCCCAAAAACAATTGCAAGACTTAATTTGGTGTATACACTTGTCACCAATCCATGGCTCCTTCCTAGGTTTAATCCTAAGCCTACAATTGTCAACCATCCAAGCCAACAAGTGCACCAATCTTAGGCCAACAAGTGGGTGAATCTCCACCCTCCACATGTCATCATCCAAGGCATTAAAGTGTCTCCACACAAATGTCAACAAGGGGACAATGAGAGTGTGACACTTGTCACACTTTTTGAAAATTGCAAAAAGGTCATTTTTGAAAATATCTTCCAAATTAAATTGCAAAATGGTCCCTAAGACGAAAAATAATTACTTTACAATAATTACACAAAAACACCAAAAGTTAAGAAAATTACAAAAAGGTTATGTGTCTATACCATTTACAAAAAAAGTAAGCATTTAGCATGCTTTTCTACAAAAGTGAAAATACACGTAGTATGGAATTTAAATATCATGGATGCATGCAAAACCGGAATCAAATCCGAACATGAAAAGTGAGGTTATTCCAACAAAGTGATAACCGAGAAAAAGACGAAAAATGAATAGTGTCGAAAAATAAAAAAATGTGAAAATGACTCGGTCCTTAGAGGAAGTTGTCAATCCAAAGAAAAGAGTCTCAGAAATCATTCCAAAGCACTCGAGATGACACTAAGTGATGAAAAACTGAACTCAGAAAGGGAAGGAACAACGGAAAAAAAATATCCGTGAAAATCGGAGAAAAGGAAAGGAAGGAAAATGACCGGGTCATTACAAAATTGCATAGATTTTATGCTTTGTTCTTGATTCTATGTATAATTCATATCTTGTAAGTTAGAATGCTCCAATCATATTAAGTTGCATAGATTTTATGCCTTGCTCTTGGTTTCGTGTATTATTTCCGTCGTGTTAATTGGTATGTACTAATCATGTTAATTGCATCGATAATGTAATTCTTGTTAACTTGTATTTAAGTATCCTCCTTATCGTGTTATACAGATTATAGTAAACCTTGTTTAATTACATTAATAGCGTGATTCATGTTAACTGTAAACTTGTTGTATTCATTGGATTGTTCCATTCTTAATTCATTTCATATATGTATATGTATCATGATTCTTGTTGATATTGCTCCATGGTAGCTTATGATGCTCCCTGAGTCTAACCTTTGACATAGACGTTACGTGGCATGATCCCTTTTGAACTATATCATGTTAGTCCTAAAAATCTCTAAAGAAATCGAGTCTATGCATGCTTATTCTCTACGAGTAAACTTGTTTACTCACCCCGAAGTTACTGGGGGATTTGATCGGGTACGAAGATTTGGTTCGTGATGCTTGCTGTTCAGTGGGATGGTTTCTAGCTTTTCAGTTTCTATTTCATGCAAGTGTTAGCATGAAAATGCCATTGTCATAGCCTTATGTATAAAACTTGTATTCTTTGATTCCATATATGTAAAGTGTGCATAAGCACACTCTTTTCATTGTATTCAACATGTATAAAATGAGGCCGGAGGCCAATATCATGTATTATGTATTCTATGCACTTTTATTTTCAAAGTCATTGTGAAAACATTGAAAATTTACAAGTCTTTACCTCATAACTTTTGCATCGGGTGTGGGAATTCCATTCTTTATTTTTCATAGGGTTTCTATGATCATGCATGAGGTGTGGCCAAGGGCCAAACACCATTTCATTCTAGGTTTTGCATTTGGTTTCATTTATAGTGTTTATAGGCATTTTTGGCCGTTGAGAGGTCATATTTTGCATTCTTGACATTTTGAAGTCGCGGACCATTGGGACGCGTCTTAAATGTCTTTTTACGTCCGCACGTATGTCCACATTTCACAAAACCCTTGAGTTTTAACTTTGACCTATTTTTGGGTGATTTTATGAATTTTCATGGAAAATTCATCCATGAGGTGTCATCTTAGGTTCCTCTTGGCTTTGGCATGTTTTGGAGGCTTGCATGACGCTAAGGAATGTTTTGAAATATGTCTTGATCGTATAGAAAGCATAGAAAGCCTTAGAATCGAACCTAGCATCACATACACCATTGCAACAACTTTTCATAGCAGCAGCAGAAGTTTCGGTCGGCTGATGAAGCTTCATCGGCCGGCTGACGATTCCCTCGAGACCATTCCAGTAGGCTTTTTAGGAAAAACCCTGTTTCAGCCGGCTGACGATTGGGGTTCGACCGACCGACCGACGGTTAAGTTTCAGCTAGTTGATGGTTGCATTTTGGTTGACCGATCCTCCCTGGGAACTTCTCCTTCCAGTTTCCTTGGACAGTTTTGTTACATTGACTTTAGAAGGTCATAACTCTTTCATTTCAGATCCAAATCAGCTAATTCTTGAACCTAACTTCAAGAGCATAAAGTTAGCTTTCCAATGGTATCAACCACTCATCAAAACTCCACCTATAGTGTGAGTTATTTCAGTTTTAGTAAGATAAGTTCGTGGTAACCCTTAAACGGCGAATGCCACTTTATTTTACATCATATCTTTTCCGTTCGGGCTCAGAATCAGGCGATTCTTGAGTCTAACTTTGTTCATTCTTCATTGTCTTTCTAATGGTGTGCACGGTGGCACCCATTTCAGTGCGAATGACCATTTTGCCCTTGGTTCATTTCTTTTCGGGTTAGGCATTCTTGCTTCATTTGCTTGGCTCAGTTGTGGTTAGTGGCTTTATGGGGAGTCACTTTGGCGTTTTAGAGATAACGTACATCTCTAGAGGCCCTTTTTACTTCTTTTGCTTTCGCATCTTGGATCCGATTCGAGTCATCACAAAACACACTGGGTTGAAAAAAATCTAGAGTCGTCACACATATAGCATCAGAAATTTTCCCTAACATGTAACAAAAATATACTAAGAGAGTTAAATTTTATATTTCATATTTAAATAAATTAGAATCACAACTTATTTCAACATGTATCGTATATGAATTGCATATTGCATCAACATATTTTTCTAACATGTTACAAAAATATATTAGGAGAGGTAACATTTATATTTCATGTTTAAATAAATTAGAATTATAATTTATATCAACATGTATCATGTGTGAATTGCAAATTGCATCAACATATTTTCCTAACACGTTACAAAAATTTATTTTGACAAGTCAATTTTACAATTCATATATTAATAAATAAGAAACACATTTTCTTTCAACACATATGTAAGAATAATTTCATATTGCGGCACATAATTTTCCAACACGAAATAATAAAATAGTTGGACAAATCAAATTTAGAACATTAAAACTAAACAACTACATAATTTTAGCATAATCTATATAATTATTCAATTCTTTCAAAACCCTTAAACCTCAAATAAATTTAAATTTGGATACTGAACTGGATGAAAATAAATTAATATAAATGCATTTCTAAAACAGAATTAATGTTTACCTATACATGGAGAAGACTGTAATACCCCTAATTTTAAAATGATAGTTTTGATATTTTAATTAAGTATTTTGTTGCGTTTTTTTAATTGTTTAATTATTTTATTTATGTGATATTTGAATTAATTGAATTTTTTTATTTTGTTTACTTGAATAAATGGACTAATTTGTAATTATTTGAATTGTTTGCGTTAATTATATTATTGGATTGAAATTTTTGTAATTAAGTTACGCTAGTTTTTTTTAAATACATTAATTTACTTACGGTTCTTTTGGACGTCACCTAAGTGTAGCCAACATAAATTTTAAACGTAGGTTTTGTTATATGGGCCGACTAGGATTAAAATTAGGGCTCTGTCTCTAATATTACAAGGATTAGGATTTTAGAGTTAAGCCTATAAATACAACCATTATGCTTTAGCCTAGGGTTTACGATCATAACTCATAGCACATAAACGTAAAGTTAGGTCCGTAAAAACAGAGGGTAGAAGGAACAGAGCACTGTAAGGGTTGTCAAGGAGAAGAACAGAGAGGACCAAGGTGGGGTTGTGGTGGATTATCCTGGAGCACTAGGAGGCATGACAGTAGTTCAGTGTTGCCGGAACATTGGACACGACGCCGGGATTTCATAACTGAAATCACAGGCAAGTTCTTTTCTTCCTCATTCCCTTTGGCTTGTGTTCTATGCACCTAGATAGTCTCTAGGAGATTAATTGGCCATTAACTGAACCATGCATGATTTGTATATGTTTACTTGATCATCTTTTATCTGTGAAAACTTATCAACAAAACAATTCTAGCATGTATGTTTTTATCGTCTCTGTTTTAGCATAAAACGTCGCCACTGTTTTCATTTTGTTTTGAATCTTACTGCAATAAATCAAGGCCTGAATTAATAGTAGATGTGATTAAGACCTTTAAGTTCAATATAGAGGAAGAACAGTAAGGTTGGAATGGCCGGAGACAGAGTGGATGGGCTGAAACTGAGCAAAACGGGGTTGAAAGCTCTCAGAAGAGGTAAGAGCCGGCTCCATGGAAGTGGGAGCCGGCTCCCACACTCACAGAGCCAGCTCCAAGGTCCTTGAAGCCGGCCCAAGCAATAAGAGTCCGCTCCCAAAGTCATGGAGCAGGCTCTCTTCAATTTAAACATTCTGATATTTTTTTTTTACGAATTGTTGTTACTGTTGGAGCATAGGAACTATTCTGATGGTTCTGGGGTTTTTACAGAGGGATTAGGAAGTTGGTTTTGGGTGTTATTAAGACCTTAAATTGATTAAAGTTGACCTCTGAGTTAGTGGGACAAACAGTATAAAATTAATGAACTTTTTATGTTGTTAACGGACGGAAGATAGATTAATTGCTTAATTAAATTTTAGCGATTTAATGGGATTTTGTATGTTTATAAAACTTATTTTAAATGCATGATAGGGTCATTCATTTAGTAGTTTTGATCTATGCATGCTCTGAATGCTAATTGTTGAAATACTAAATCTTTTTCTGCAATTACATGGATTGTTGTTTAGATTTCAATTGCTAGAATATTAAACATCTTTCTGCAATTATTTGAATAATAGTTTGGGTTGTAAATTACTTAACTATTATTTATGTGTTGTAATTTACATGGATATGGAGGATTGTATGCACCGGTATGGGACGGTGGCATACTAGGGATGGTTTAGCTCAAAACACTAACATAACCTACCGAATTAAAGGAATGGATTGTAAAATATGAATCCTATTTGTGTTTAAGTCAGATTAACTGACTAAGTTGAGTGACTTTATGGATTAGTTGGTTGTAGATAAGTCATATCGGCTGAATAAGTTGAGTGACTAATTGGACTGTGTTTTGTATGTCACATCAATGAATAATTGAATGACATACTCTGGTTTCGGACGGATTTTAGATATATGATTATAGTACCACGAGATGAGCTTGAGTCTCAGGCTTGTTGGTTAGGGTGCATATATGCAGTGGATGCGTAACTGGCTATAGTAAGTTGAGGTGTACCCTGTTAGGTCTAGGTACTCATGCCCACCTTTGGGTGCGTTTTCGCATGTTGCCTTCTATTCAGGTTGAGACCCCTATTATGGTCCAGTGAATGTCCCTTAGTGTGGATATATATATGTATGGACTAAATAGATATTGTGAGGTATCTAGGGTGTATCTGCGTATCGGGTCACTGTATGGACTGCACTTAGATTAGAACTTGTTCGTAAGCCTGACCCACTCTTTTATTCTTTTCAGGTACAGGACGGTTCTAGCCTCAGAGCTTGATCGTGCTTGTCGAGGACAGTCTCTTATTCATCTGCTTAAGTAGGACTTCTCTCGATGTTCTAGTTTAGTTTTATTTTTAGTTATTCAGTTCAGTTGGGATTTTATTTAGGGGTCCACGAGATGGATTCCCAAGTTGTATTTTTGGAGGTTTTGGAGAATGGGAGTTTTATTATTCAGTTTTATTTGGAGGATTTTATATTTCTTAATTCTTTCAGATTTGTAATTTAAATTCTTAAATCTTTATATTCTGTGTTCGCTTTAAAATACTTTAATTGTTCGATATTTCCCTCGGGTTTGGGCCTGGGCCTGGGCCTGATCAACCCGTGTCTCGGATTCGAGGGGTATCACAGTTGGTATCAGAGCACTCCAGGTTCAAGTGTCTCTAGGATGTTTCGTATTAAGACTTCTGCATAGCGTTTTCTCTTGATTAGAGCTTAAGATTAGGATTCGTTGTATTCCTTTACGGTTCGGTTGGAAAGTACTGATGTCAATCTTATTTTGTAATTGCAGAATGTTTGGCACTAGGAAAAGGATGTGGTCCGCAATGAAAGCAAAGAAAGACCCACGGAAGAAGAAGGTTACTCCAACGATTCCCCTACGAAGGCCAACCAAGAAGGCAGAATTGGAGACTAAGGAGTTGATTCCAATAGGTGTTGCTTAGGAGTACAAGTCAAGGAAGGTTTTAAGTGTGCGAGATTGGCCACCATACTGTGGACCTAACATAACTTCGGTAGTGCTTAAAGCTGAGCCAAGCGGGGAGGAAGACCCCGAAGAAGAATAGGATGGAGGATATACCTGAGCATCCGAGATGGAGTGCACCGGTGTTCAAAGATGAATGATTTTCTAAGAGTAATTTTAATTACTAGGAGTAGATGAGGTATTAGTAAAAGTGTAGTACGGATTTAATTACGTACACTAGTATTTCGTTAAGGAATATCTTACAATTATTCGTTTAACAGTTTATGGTTTGGAAAAGTTCTTAATAAAGTGAATTAGCGGTTTGGCTATCGTTGAATTGTATTTTGTGATAGCATTCTTTTGGTGATATATACACATATGGTTTTATTAAACTATATTGGAATGTGTATGTTGCGATAATAGATGATTATCACAGTGGAGTGATTGGGGTTTATGGAACAGGCAAACAAATAATTGCTTGTAAATACATGGGGTGGAGACAGGTTGATTACCAAGGAGGTTATAAGAAAACTTGTGTAAATCATTATGGTAGGTTTGGTTTAGAAGGAGGAATTCCCAGGATAGAACAATAATCTAAAAATGGGACGATTACGAAGCATTTCGTTTTACCTTATGTGTTTTGCTCTACGGAGTATTTAGAAACAGGGGATTTTCATAGATTGGTTGGTGACACACATATGCAATAGACCTCAGGATATTTTCTACCCCGTTGGGCAATACTGCCATTTCTCATGAGAATGATGGGCCTGTGACACTAGATACTGGTAGACTTGGATTTCTAGCCAATCTTTTTGTCCTGGATAGGCACACTTATGATGTGATACTTGAGATGGGTTGGTTATCACTACCATGCTCAAGTTATTTGTTTTGGATAGGTCTATTGTGTTCACCATACCTGGACAGGATATGTACGTCATTGCTATGCCACATTCTAACGGGGTAACTAATACTTATTTGTTTCATATGGAGGAGGAAACGGAAGAAGGGATTACTGTATCTTTGGATAGCATACCAATCGTATAGGATTTTTTGGATGTATTTCAGGAGATTCCAGGGTTACCACCTAGTCGCGAGATCGACTTTGTGATAGACTTAGCTCCAGCCACTACGCCTATTGTTAAGGCACCGTATAGGATGGCATCAGTAGAGATGCGAGAGCTGAGGGATCAGATTCAGCAGCTACTCAGCTAGGGTTTTATTCGCAAGAGTACTTCACCCTGGGGAGCACCGGTTTTGTTTATGAAGAAGAAGGATGGTTCACTTCGGCTGTGTATAGATTACAGGGAATTGAACAAGGTTACTATTCATAACAAGTCTCCGTTACCTAGGATTGATGATCTTTTTGATCAGTTAAAAGAAGCTACGTACTTCTCTAAGATTGATCTGCGGTCTAGAGATCATCAACTTCGGGTTAGGGAGCAGAATGTTCCGAGGACAGCGTTTCTCACTAGATATGGATCTTATGAGTTTCGAGTGATGCCGTTCGGTTTGACTAATGCACCAGCGGTTTTCATGGATTTAATGAATAGAGTCTTCAGGGCTTACTTGGATCAATTTGTCATTGTCTTCATAGATGACATTTTGATTTACTTGAGGTCAGAGGACGATCATGCTAGACATCTACGGATAATCTTGCAGACTCTTCGTGAGCACCAGTTGTATGCCAAGTTTGAGAAGTGTGAATTTTGGCAGCGGGAAGTGAAGTTTCTGGATCACGTGGTGTCAGAAAGGGGAATAGCGGTGGATCCAGCCAAAGTTTCAGCGATAGTTGAGTGGGGATGGCCTACTTCACCTACCGAGCTTCGGAGTTTTCTCGGTTTGGCGGGATACTATCGTAGGTTCATCCAAGGGTTCTCCAAAATAGCGGGACCACTCACTCATTTGATTAAGAGGGGTTACGGTTAGTGTGGGATGAACATTGTCAGAAAGCTTTTGATGAGCTGAAGACTAAGTTGACCTCTGCACCAGTTTTGTCTACCTCACAGAGCGGAATAGAGTATCTTGTCTACACGGATTCTTTTTTGCAGGGTCTTGGATGTGTTTTGATGCAGGAGGAGCGACCGATTTCGTATGGATCTCGTAAGCTTAAGTCTCACGAGCTTAATTATCCAACGCATGATTTGGAGTTGGCAGCTGTGGTTTTTGCCTTACGCATTTGGAGGCATTATCTGTTGGGTGAGTCCTTCAGATTATTTAGCGATTACAAGAGTCTGCAGTACTTATTCACTCAGCGGGAGTTGAATATGAGACAACGCAGATGGTTGGAGTTTGTGAAAGACTATCACTTCTCTATACAGTACCATCCAGGGAAAGCGAATATGGTGGCAGATGCACTCAGTCGCCAATCCGTTGCTAGTCTTTCTGTTCTATTCACAACTGAGTGAAATGCTTTGAAGACAGTGGATAAGCTGTCGGATGCTTTCATGGCTTGCATGGTAGTTACACATTTTATCATTCACAAGGCTTTGAATGCACAACTAACGGATCAGCAGTGCATTGACAAAACTGCAGAGATAGCTTCCGGAGAGGTTCCATTTTACTATGTTGGGGCTGATGGAGGTTTGAGGTACAAGGGCCGGTTGGTGGCACCTGCTGCTGACGAGTTGAAGAAAGATGTGATGACTGAGACTCACCATTCTGAGTTTTTTGTTCATCCGGGAGGAGACAAAATGTATCAGGATATGAAGCGCAGTTTTGATGGGCAGGTATCAAAAAGGACATTGCTATATTTGTCTCGCAATGTAGTACTTGTCAGATGGTCAAGATTGATCATCAGCGGCCGCCAGGAGCTCTACAGCCACTACCGATACTGGAGTGGAAATAGGAGAGCATTTCTATGGATTTTGTGGAAGGATTGCCAAATTCCTTCAAGGATCACAATTCCATTTGGGTCATCATGGACAGATTGACTAAATCAGCTCATTTCTTGCCTATTCGCACTGATTTCACTTCGGAGCAGTTGGCGAGACTTTACATTGCAGAGATTGTGAAGTTACATGGTATTCCGTTGTCTATTATATCAGACAAGGATTTGAGCTTTGTGTCAGGATTCTGGAAGAGTTTTCAGCAGGCTTTGGGTTCAGAGTTGCATCTTAGCATTGCTTATCATCCTCAGACTGATGGACAGACTGAGAGAGTTAATCAAATTATGAAGGATATGCTTCAGTCGTGTGTTCTTGATTTCAAGGGTGGGAGGATTATTTGCCACTGGTGGAGTTTGCATATAACAATAGGTTCCAGAAGACTATTGGGATAGCACCATTTGAGGCGTTATACGGCCGACCGTATCGATCGCTTGTTTGTTGGATGAAGGTTGGAGAGAGCAGATTTTTGGGTCCTGAGTTCGTTAAGGATACTTCTGAGAAGATTGCTCTTATTAGAGATCGCATGCACACTGTGCAGAGTTGGCAGAAGCGTTACGCCGATCGTCACATACGTGCTTTGGAGTTTCCGGTTGGGGATCAGGTGCTACTCAAAGTATCGCCTATAAAGGGTGTAATGCGCTTTGGGAAGAAAGGGAAGTTGTCACCGCTATTTGTCGGTCCATTCATGATTACAGATCGAGTTGGAGCTGTCGCTTATCGGTTGGCACTTTCGGATAATTTGGATTGCATCCACAATGTATTTCATATTTCCATGTTGCAGAATTTCTACGAGATGAGGATCGGTATCAGCATATTGATGTTGGGGAGATTGAGTTGCAGCCGAATGCAACTTATTTAGAGCCACCATGTTATATTGTCAACCGTCGGGATCAAGTCCTTCGAAGTACGGTTATCCCTTTGGTGCGTGTTCAGTGGAGTCATCACAATGAGGCTGAGTCTACTTGGGAACCGGAGGATGTCATTCGCTCGCAGTTTCCTGAAATATTGGAAGAAGGTGAGAGCGAATTCCGAGAATGGAATTCCTTTCGTTAGGGGGGGAAAATGTAATACCCTAATTTTAAAAGGATAGTTTTGGTATTTTAAATAAGTATTTTGTTGCGTTTTTTTAATTATTTAATTATTTTATTTGTGTGATATTTGAATTAATTGAATTTTTTTATTTTGTTAACTTGAATAAATGGACTCATTTGTAATTATTTGAATTCTTTGCATTAATTATATTATTGGATTGAAATTATTATAATTAAGTTACGTTAGTTTTTTTTAAATACATTAATTTACTTACGGTTCTTTTGGTTGTCACCTTAATGTAGCTGACATAGATTTTAAACGTAGGTTTTGTTATCTGGGCCGACTAGGATTAAGAGTAGGGCTCTATCTCTAATATTACAAGGATTATGGTTTTAGAGTTAAGCCTATAAATACAACCATTATGCTTTAGCCTAGGGTTTACAATCATAACTCATAGCACATAAACGTGAAGTTAGTTTTGTAAAAACAGAGGGTAAAAGGAACAGAGCACTGTAAGGGTTGTCAAGGAGAAGAACAGAGAGGACCAAGGTGGGGTTGTGGTGGATTATCCCGGAGCACTAGGAGGCTTGACAATAGTTCAGTGTTGTCGGAACAGTGGACACGATGCCGGGATTTCATAACTGAAATCACAGGCAAGTTCTTTTCTTCCTCCTTCCCTTTGGCTTGTGTTTAGTGCACCTAGATAGTCTCTAGGAGATTAATTGGCCATTAACTGAACCATGCATGATTTGTATATGTTTACTTGATCGTCTTTTATCTGTGAAAACTTATCTGCAAAACAATTCTAACATGTATGTTTTTATCGTCTCTGTTTTAGCATAAAACGTTGCCACTATTTTAATTTTGTTTTGAATCTTACTGCAATAAATCAAGGCCTGAATTAATACTAGATGTGATTAAGACCTTTAAGTTCAATATAGAGGAAGAACAGTAAGGTTGGAATGGCCAGAGACGGAGTGGATGGGCTGAAACAGAGCAAAACGGGGTTAAAAGCTCTCAGAGGAGGTGAGAGCCGGCTCCATGGAAGTAGGAGCCGGCTCCCACACTCACAGAGCCAGCTCCAAGGTCCTTGGAGCCAGCTCCCAAGCAATAAGAGCCTGCTCCCAAAGTCATGGAGCAGGCTCTCTTCAATTTAGACATTTTGATATTTTTTTTTTTACGGATTGTTGTTACTGTTGGAGCATGGGAACTGTTCTGATGGTTCTGGGGTTTTTACAGAGGGATTAGGAAATTGGTTTTGAGTGTTATTAAGACCTTAAATTGATTAAAGTTGACCTCTAAGTCAATGGGACAAACAGTATAAAATTAATGAACTTTCTTTGCTGTTAACGGACGGAAGACAGATTAATTGCTTAATTAAATTTTGGCGATTTAATGGGATTCTGTATGTTTATAAAACTTATTTTAAATGCATGATAGGGTCATTCATTTATTAGTTTTGATCTATGCATGCTTTGGATGCTAATTGTTGAAATACTAAATTTTTTTCTGCAATTATATGGATTGTTGTTTGGATTGCAATTGCTAGAATATTAAACATCTTTTTGCAATTATTTGGATAATAGTTTGGGTTGTAAATTACTTAACTATTATTTATGTGTTGTAATTTACATGGATATGGAGGATTGTATGCACCAGTATGGGACGGTGGCATACTAGGGATGGTTTAGCTCAAAACGCTAACCTAACCTACCGAATTAAAGGAATGGATTGTAAAATATTGAATCATATTTGTGTTTAAGTCAGATCAACTGACTAAGTTAAGTGACTTTATGGATTAGTTGGTTGTAAATAAGTTATATCAGCTGAATAAGTTGAGTGACTAATTGGACTGTGTTTTGTATGTCACCTCAATGAATAATTGAATGACATACTCTAGTTTCGGACGGATTTTAAATATATGATTATGGTACCACGAGATGAGCTTGAGTCTCAGGCTCGTTGGTTAAGATGCGTATATGCAGTGGATGCGTAGCTGGCTATAGTAGGTTGAGGTGTACCCTGTTAGGTCTAGGTAGTCATGCCCACCTTTGGGTGCGTTTTCACATGTTGTCTTCTGTTTAGGTTAAGACCCCTACTATGGTCCAGTGAATGTCCCTTAGTGTGGATATATATATATATATATATATATATGGACTAAATAGATATTGTGAGGTATCTGGGGAGTATCTGTGTATCGGGTCATTGTACGGATTGCAATTAGATTAGAACTTGTTCGTGGGCCTGACCCACTCTTTTATTCTTTTCAGGTACAGGACGGTTCCAGCCTCAGAGCTTGATCGTGCTTGTCGAGGACAGTCTCTTATTCATCTGCTTACGTAGGACTTCTCTCGATGTTTTAGTTTAGTTTTATTTTCAGTTATTCAGTTCAGCTGGGATTTTATTTAGGGGTCCAAGAGATGGATTCCTAAGTTGTACTTTTGGAGGTTTTGGAGAATGGGAGTTTTATTATTCAGTTTTATTCGGAGGATTTTATATTTCTTAATTCTTTCAGCTTTGTAATTTAAATTCTTAAATCTTTATATTCTGTGTTCACTTTAAAATACTTTAATTATTTGATATTTCCCTCGGGTTTGGGCCTGGGCCTGATCAACCAGTGTCTCGAATCCGAGGGGTATCACAAAGACTGTAGAAGGCGGGTTAACCAAATCCTCCTTACCACCTAAAACACCAACACTGGTTTCTTCTTCCTCATTATCGTTTTC
The DNA here is from genome assembly GCF_030987335.1 of Cornus florida. Lineage (NCBI taxonomy): Eukaryota > Viridiplantae > Streptophyta > Magnoliopsida > Cornales > Cornaceae > Cornus > Cornus florida. The sequence continues at coordinate 53,586,124 of NW_026775576.1, forward strand.
TGTTCTTGCGACATTGCTAGAGATTGACTTCATACTTGTTTTAAGTACCGATTACGTTTTCAATTTCTTATTCGCTATAGTTTTGTTCTAGCCATTAAAATTTGAATTTTTTTCCAAATGTAAAAAATCCTTCTTAAACCAGAGCAAGAGATGATACAGCAGTTTCGATGGAATAAGAAGAGACAACAAGAACCAGAGCAAAAATATATATATATATCGAAAAGAAGACGTATTACACATTTTGACAAGAACCACAACAAAATATACCAGATAGGAAGGAAGCAGAATAGAGCATAACAACCAAAACAAAAATGAAGCAGAGGAGAAGATGAACAAGTTAATACGGTTTGTGATTTCTCTGAAAAGGTAAAGGTGAAGTATAATGGAATAAAATAATATTTAAATGATATATTGTATAACGTATAAGTAAATTTTGTATAAGGTTGTACGTGAGGTAAAAAAAAGTGTAGGTAACTTTATTACTTAACTCGCTGATTAGGCGCTGAGATGGAGTTAAGTTGGCGTTGATAAGGCAAGAGAGCTGAGGTGGCTTTCATCTTAGCCATTGGATGCTCATTCGACAGCTTCCAGTGAGAGGTACACTGGAGAATATTCTTTTCTTTTTTTTTGAATAATTTATCTTCGAACTATATTTGAGTTGGCCCAATTGATTCATTGGGCTCCAACTCTTTTTACCAATCCAAGTGTTCTTAAACTATTTTTATATAGATGACTAATCTAAATGGATTGTTTGGACATAGTTGTGTATGTGTGTGTGTGTGTGTATATATATATATGTGATGACCGTGTCATCTTTTTTCTTTTTCTTTTTCCAATTTCATTTCATTCTTTTCTTTTTTGTCTTCGCGTCATATGGGCACAAGACCAAGTTAAGTGTTCGGGGATGACTTTCGACTCTTCATTCATTTCATACTTGCATGTTTTGCCATCGTATCGTCATGGATGTATATTGCACTTGTATTCACTTCCATGCATTTATGACTTTTGTCTTGTAGGGGTACTTATGCAATTATCTATTGTAGATATTTTATTTTGGGGCAAAAATGCAATTATGTTTTGGAAATATTTATATTTTGGGGTCTTTATGTAATTCTTGGATCTTAGAAGGGCTACTTTGCAATTTAGGATTCTTATAAGAAATTGTAGGCTACATATAACCTATCTTCTTCTTCTTCCTCATTTTGTTTCTCTCTCTCCCTTTCTTTTTCTTGCTCTATTTTTGCTTTTATTTTTCTTCTTCATTCTCTCTTCATTTTGGCTACCATCCTTTCATCTTTTGGTGCCTCCATAGAAGGGAGAAAGATCGGGGACATCATTTGTAACAAAACCTTCGTTTTGTTTTAGCTTTGGAACATCTTCATTCTTGAATCTTCTAGGTTGCTATCATAGAGTAAGGTAGGGGGTGTAGTATTATTCTAACCTAAATTTTTCATTGTGCTTTGGAGTCTACTATGAGATATGTAGGTACTGTGTGAGTTGTGAGTGTTTTACTATGTTTTTTGTGACTTGAGTACTCATTGATATCATTTGTATGATTTACGTATTCTTCCATGATACTTGTATGCTTAGGCCTTAGGATGTTTATTCAAGAATCGTAATGGATTGTTATTATTTGGAGTAATAGGTGTTAGCATGCTTAGAATCTATGGTCACTTTACAAATGCCTTATTTTCTCATCTTCTTGTAATTCATGACATGTATATAGGGCATGGATTACTTGATTTCACCCCTTATATGCGCATGAAAGATGGATTATGTTGCATTGTTACATGGATTATTTTGCAGATTGGTTATTGATTTTTGGGAGATGCTTGGGACATTGTTACTTGAGAATGCTAGGGCTTGGCTCTAATGAGGGAGACACGAGTTTCTCCAAATGTATAATGGCCATTAGGTTTTGTCGCCCACGGTTTAGTAAATCGGGAATGACAGTTTGGCTAGTTCGTGCAGTAGGTATGCTTAGTAGTATCTGTGCGTCCAAGTCATCCCTATTATGTGATTTCATATTTTGATTTTCATGTTGACATCTATATGTATTTTGGTTTCATTGTATTGTTTTGAGCTTGGAATTATTTCATTGAGAATGTCGTATTTTATTCTATTGCTAGTTTTAGGATAATCCCTTAGTTTCACCCTTGATCTTTACGACTAGGAGGCATGTTCCACATTTGCATAGCTTATGCTATTCTTGCAGGACGAATGAAAACATAGTTTATTCTTATATGCATTTCCTACGGAGTAATGTCAATTGCTCACCCTCGTTGATTTAACATTTTTCAGTAAAGAAGTGTTCTTTATAGATGCTATCATATATTAGCTTGGATATGCTTTCGTCGTAGTTGTTTTGTACTCGTTTTGGAAAATGTGTTGCATGCAATATGTTAAACATGCTTGATGTAATCTCTTTTGGATATGTTGTATTGTGATTATGTATTATATTTGAAGAAGGGAAATGGTTCGGGAACTTATTCTCATCTTTTGAAGTTTCCGGATGATTTCCATTTCTCTCCTTCACACTTGTTGCCATTCATATGGACTTATGGATGTATGATCCTTAATCAATGCATGTGGGATTCCAATTTACAGTTATCATTTAATCTTGTCAAGGTTGCATGCTTTAGATATCGTTAAGCTAACACATATTGTTGTCGGACTCATTTTGATGTTGGGATGATACCTCATGGACGTATTGTGCATGTATTCTTCCTTCGTGGTTCACATTCTGGACTTGATGCGTCGGGACTAGGCTGGGATACTTTCTCTCAAGCTAATTTTGCTCCAGGGGTCCATCTGATCGGTTAGATGGGTCCATCTAACCGGTTAAATAAACCTGGCAGAATGTTGTTTTTGGTTTCCCCAGCCATCTGAATGGTTAGATGAACCGGTTAGATGATGCCATCTGATCGGTTAGATGAACCTAGGTAGTGCTTCCTTATCCTGGATCAACCATCTAATTGGTTAGATCATGGGATATAACCGATTAGATGGCCTTCCACTTTTCATTTTTGCCTCAGTTGTTTCTTCAAACCTCATTAATGACACAGGCCTTTACCATATCACTTGTACTCGTGTAAAACGACTGTTTTGCCCTTGACATTCCCTTAATGACCATTTTACCCTCAATAACCATACTTTCACTCTTTTTATCTATGCTTCTGCACTATGTTAATCGGGTTGTCGGGTCAGATTATGTCCTTTGGATTGATGAACCGAATCATGGGATTTGAGACGTCACAATATATATATATACACACACACACACCCCCTATTAAATGTAGGTAGATTTTTTAATACATTATTAATATTTTATATTATGTAAAATAGAAACAAAGTTACATCTTTACATTAAACAAGAATTACTTAATATTACTAATTATTTAAGAAAATATTATAAAAATATTAAATTCACTAAAGATTGTAGTCTAATGACACTCTCTCACATTATATAATAGAACTCTGAGAGTTCAAGTTCCCATGGGACAAAATGGATGTGTGAGTCTCAAAAAAAATAATAATAAATAAATAAAAGATAATATAAAAGTTTTATTTTTTAATTAACAGAAATTAAAGGAGTTAAGAATTTTAATCAGAATATACTCCATTTGTTTTCAAACCATTTACGTAGTAATATTTTAGAGTTAATTAGGATTCCTATGCGTTGTGCATAGATGGTAAAATGATAATATTATCAAAAAGGTAATGTTTAATGTAAGTTTTTTTTTAACTAAATTTAAATTAAAGGGGTACTCGGATTATTATCAACTAGACAATACTAAATTTGAAATTTGAGAAATATTAAAAAAAAATTAAACATATTTCAATGCGATATTATTATTTTGCCCTTAAAATATTTGCTGTGAAAATAATCACACTATCGTTTGATTCCAAGTAGACATTATTATCCAATTTCCTGTATATAGCATTTGGAAAACTAAACATCACAAAAGTTTGATTTTCACGAGCATTGTGTCATTGAGTTACATTTTAATTAAAACACTTATTTTAATATAGTGTATTTAAAATTTAAATGTGTATATGTTTTTTGTATGAAGCTTATTTCTTTAGCAATTAGCATAAAAATATTAGGTTATTGTTCATTGAAGAATTTAACGTTTTTAGAAAATTAATTTATAATTTTATTACAAATTAAATTATTAGTCACATGCCAAGATTGAAAGAAAAGAGTCACACAATTGACGTGTTTTTCTCTATCTTCTTCATTGAATCACACAATTATATTAAATTATTTTTATTCTTTACACATGAAAAGATGTCTCTGTGTTTCAGATATACATAAATGCATATAAATAAATTATTTATTGTGTTCATTGACTAAAGATGCTCTTTTTTTAATTGGTTGGTCACTTAGAAGTTTGTGAAAATTTGTAGATACAATGGTGTCATTTGAGTTGTCTTTTTTAAAACACGTACTGTATTTAATTGTGCAATTTAAAGTGTATCACTTATATATGTTTAATAATTAATACTGGTATAAGATTACGTTTACTATGTAGTTTTTATATTATTATTATTGTTTAATTATACTAAAAATTATTATGATGATTTATTTTTTGTTAAATTTTAAAAAATAAATTTATAGTTTTGTTACAAACATGATATTATTTGCTTTCGGTCCGAGTCCAAATGATTTTGTTCTTAAATTTTACTACAAAATGCCTCATTTGAAGGATATAAATTCTACATATATGTATATAGCACTTTTTCTTTTTATACCCCGTGGGATTGTATATATATAACTCGATGAATTAATTCTAATTTCTTACTTTTTACTCTATAAGAAAGTAAATTAATGAGTCTGATTTTCTTAGGGTGAAATAAAAAGTAAAATGCCATTAGCATTATGTCTAATATTTTTAGAAATTTGAAACCAAAACAAAAAAATGCATTTTAATTACTTTTGTTTTTTAGATCTTTCCCAATTTGGACCCTCCGCCACCACGGTGGCATCCCAACCGGGGCGGATTCAGAAATTTTGTTATGCAGGGGCACAGTAATATTGTACTCTATAATATATATTCAAAGTATAATATATATGTACATAAATTGATGATTATTATATATATATATATAATAGAGTGATATTTTTCCGATTCCGCAATGATGAATTGCTTACTGGGTCTCGAAGATGGGTCTTCTCCATTACTGGCGAATTTCTCCTCCTCTCTCTTCAACCCTTTTTCTTTCTCTTCTGTCTCTCTAAACTCTCTTTCATCAATTCACACACACACACATATAAATTTACCCACGCAATCAATTGTGAAATCCTCCTTGCAAATTTAGTCCGAGAGGTGATTGCCACCTCCTCTGGCAGGTGCCTGTGAACTGACCCAAAATGGGTTTCTACCGAGAAGAGAGAGAAATTATGTTTTGGGTGTTATATATAAATGTATATGTGATTTGGTAGCTGCTGATAGATCAGAGGAAAGGAGAAAGGTATGGTGGTGGCGGCAGTAGATGGAGAAGGCAATGGCTGGAGAAAGTGACGGTGGGAGTAGGTGGAAAGGAGAGAGGCAGGTGCTTCTGAACAGACCAAAAATGGAGAAGAATTCATCGTTCGGGTCAACTTCGTCGTCTCTGCCACTGGCGAATTTGAGGTCGATTCGGGTTCATGTGGATGATCAGAAGGTGGTGATCTTGAGTGAGAATGGGTGATACAAGAATGATGGGTGAGCAAACGAAGAGAGCTATAGTGATAAAAGTTACTTTTTACCTACGCAAAGTAAATAAAGTAATAAATTTTTACTTTTTCTTTTCTTCATGAATTACTTTCATAAAGTTAAAAAATAAAATTATATCAGTAAACATAATTTACAATTGATAGTAGAAAACATAAAGTAAAAGTGTTTGAACAAGCCCTAGTAAGTGAATCATTGAAACAACGGACAAATTTTCATTTCTTTTAATAAAACAAAAGGGTAGAGGAGGGTCACCATTAAATAATTTTCAAATATCAATTTTGTCACTATATCTTTGTCAATGCATAAAGCAAGAATCATGTCACTATTTGGTATCCATACTACGATGTAGACAATTCATCTCTTTATGTTTTTTTTTTTTTTGAAATGTAATTCATCTCTTTGTTACAACATAAATGAAAAACAATAATAATCTGGTGAAGTGTATAGACATAAAAGTACCAGAGGGTAAATTTCACTCACTTCGGTTAAGGTTTGTCGAAATTTCTCATAGATTCCTTCTAATTTTATGATTTTACGTATTTTCTTTATTAGTGATGGTCGTTCAACTTGATAGCAATAATATTATTTTACCATTTTACTCGTGAAATATTTGTTGTTATTTCATACATTATAACAGCAAAACTAACCTTCTATCTATTTCTTTTTGCAGGTCGTTAGGAAGGCAAACTGAAATTGGTGCATTAAGTATCCTGAAGGTAGGGAAATATGTTACAAAAATCATAACATCAGGTAATGTAAGTAGGATTAAATTTACCCAAAGTAATATAACAAGGGAGGGAGATGAAATTAATTGGGTAAATTACACTGACCTACCCAAAGTTTCGTCAATATAATTGACTTCTCCTCTTGTTTAATCTTTCTTATCGAACTTGTAATTATATTTTTGTCTTTACATATATATATATATATATATATATATATATATATATTGTATTTTATTAAAATAAACATGTCTTCTAAGAGTATAATTAAAATTTTAAAATAACAAAATTACTGACATTTTTCGTGTTGACTCTACTTATTGTCAACAAATGAAAAGTGTGTGTTATTTATCTATAAATATCAATAGAAGTAAATATAATTTGATAAATAAAACGATAAATCAAAGTGTATTTGAGAAGTAAGTGTAAAATTTTGAGAAGAACCTGACACTCTTATTGATTCCAACTGCTAAATTCCAGGAGGAATTAAAGTTGTAATAGATAAGATTCTAAGAATACAAATCCAAGTGGAAGTAAGCATTTAAAATGACAAGGACCTTCACATGATCCAAACTTGGACCAACGGCAATTACTGAGTTAGTTAGAAGCCAAAAAGAGCCATTACTTTAATAATTTAATATTTTAGTAGCTTCAAGAATAAATAAAATAAAATAAAATAGAAAAAGAGAGAAAAGAAAAAGAGAGGATAAATCATGGACACTAATTTTGATCCACGTTGACTCAAACTTGTAGGGTACCCACTTGAACTAAAATTTAAGGGTTAATTTGATGGGAATATTCAAAATTGAAACCCATCTCAATTTTGGAAGTTGGTTTTAAAATTGAGAAATTAGTAGAAAGGATTTTAAAATTACCATTTGTTTAAAGTAAAATTAGACGCAAATAAAAAAAATTAGTAGTAAGTATCTTGAAAAAATAAATCAAAATTTTAAGTCCTATTAATTCTACAATCCACACGCTGGCAACTCATTTATTACAGCAACTCATTTATTACATTGGGGAAATAAATGCATTAATTGAGGATAGTGGAATCAGATCACTTCCGATATCTTTTTATTTATTTATCACGTGTCTGTTGTTATGTGCATTTAAACATTAACTTTAAATTCACGATATTACAAATTTTAATTTAATAGGATTATAATTGGTGGTGGAGACAAAAATTAAATTTAGAAAGCGCAATGTAAAAAAAATTAATAATTCATATTCACAATAATAAATATAAATTTTATAAATCAAGAGATAAAGAAGAAAAATTATTCAAAATAATATGTCAATTAATGAGTAATTTAAGAAAGATAAATAGTTAACAAAAAATTTAAAAAGGAGAGAAAAATGAAAGAATTTTAAAAGGGAAAAAAATTGGAGTTTGATTCAAAAAGGAAAATTTGACTTTTTAAAAAAGAAATAAAACGAATTTAAAGAGTAAAAAATAGAAGAAATACAAATTTAGGAGATAATTTTACAAAATAAACATTTTAAGGGGACATTATATGAATTTTTTTATATATACATGTAAAAATATATATAATTTAATACATATATTATAATAAGCGGGCGTGTCCCTGGACATACACTAGTTCTGTACGATAATATATTGTTTGAATATAAATATTTTATTGTTGCACTTTTGTAGTCTTGTTGTATGGTATTTGTGACCCTCACAATATTGATGTATTAATTAGGGGTGCACATGGTTCGGTTTGAACTGGTTTAAAAGGTTTTTGAAATCAAATTAATTCTAACGAATTCATAAAATTTGGAATCAAACCAAACCATTTGACCAAATGAACAAAACCAAATCGTGAAAAAACGGTTTGGTTTGGTTTGGTTCTACGATTTTTTTTTTTTTTTGTTATATAAGTATTCATATTTCAAAATCTATATACACAACAAAAAACCAAGTTACAACATATTCAGAACTATTAATATATTCAAAACTTTCAATGCATTATTCTCTATCACTTCTGGAACTAAAATGAATAAATTTAAATTTAGAATTACTTGTAACCTAATAAATTTAGAAATACTAATTCAACAACAAACATTAATTCACAATTCAAAATTCAGCTACTATATATAAAACAAAATAAAAAATCATCTAATAAATTGATAAGACCTAATAGAATTAAGAGTAGACTATAGGATTGATTGTTGTTACAAATTTATAAGTGATTTTGATTGTATGATTATATTATATTTAATGTATAATTTAACATATATATAATATAACGGTTTTTATATATATAAACTATGACCAAACTATATTTTTACGGTTTTACAAATTTAAACCCGTGACTAAACCAAATCATTAGTAAACCAAACCAAACTGTACCTTTGATCAAATTTTTGTGCACCCTAGTATTAATGCACATAATGACACTCAAATTAGGGAACTAGATAGGAACAAGGAATATAGATATAATCGGATAAGTCTAATCTCAAAAAATAAGAGAGGAATATAACATGGAAACGTCTAAAAATAATAATATATATTATTTTTGCTCTTAAAATTTTAAATTAATCTATAATATATCTTAAATTACATTAAATTTTTTTTTTTATAAAAATAATAAATATAAAATATATGATAGTGTTATAAATTAAGTCACATAATTATTTTCAAGGGACGTTATTCTTATGTTTGGACGTGTCTCACACTCTTAACACTCTCTCACTCTCATTGAGCACTCTCTCACTCTCATTCATACTATATGTAATTTAAATTTTATCACTTTTACATTTTAGCTTTAAAATTTATTTTGCTCTTATTGTTACTTTCTAAGGTGTTTTGCAAACCAGAAAATTAAAATATTCAAAATTAAAGATACTTATGTCTCGACACTATCGGGAGAAGTGTGCATTACCTACACTTTGAAGGACTTAAAAGTAATTTACGGACAGTCTTAGATTTAATCCAATGACTGACTATTTAGACGCGACTAAAATCACGGGCATGTTCAAGCGTGGACTTCCGGGAACGTAAACTTGTCGAGAGACACGTGTGCTCTTCTGACAGCTCTTGTCAGCAGTCCAGCAATGCCCTTTCCCGTAAATTAAAGCAAAAACAAGGACATTTTCGTACTTAGAGGTTAAAAAGTGACAGGAAAAAAAGTACGCAACCACACGTGAGACCCACTTGCCTTAGAATCGTAGGAATTATTTAAGGTTTAAGCAAAAACCCAAACACAAATGAGTAGACAGAGAGGGATAGTTTAGAGAGAGAATTCTACTGCTCAAAAGTGCTTAGAACACAGCATAAGAATCGAGTTGGGCGGCCTTTCCTTCCCTTCCTTTCCTTTTGCTTTAAAAAAGCACACCCACCCTCTTTCCTCCCCTCTCTCTCTCTCTACATATATATATATATATATATATACAGACATATTCTCAACTCTATCTCTAGAAAAATCATTCAATCTGCCTGCATCTGATCCAAGAATCTGAGACCCCCCAAGTTTCCCATTATTTATTTGCTCTGCTTCCTTAATTTACATGATCCGTGAGTAAAATTTCTCTTTTTTGTCTTCATTTTTGCTTTATTTGTACTTTGTTTGGCTTTTTGTTTCTTTCAGACTATGTTAGGGAGTTAGGGTTGAGCTTGATTGTGCTGACATTTTGGTTTGAATATGGATAATTGAAAGTTTTCATTTTAGTATTTTCTCACATATATATTTGTTGTCTGTATGGCTTATCATAATTATTCTGACGATTGTCTTTGAAATGGTCCTATATTAAGCATGATTTTGTGTTAAAGATTATATTTTGCCTCTTGGGTTGTTTTTGTTTTTTGTTTTTCTTTGAATTAGTCCTATTTGAAGCATGAATTTATGTTAAAGATTCTATTTTTCCATTTGGGTTATTTTTGTTTTTTTGCTTATGTGGTGGTGTTTACTTTCAAATTTTCAGATTAGTTGTTTAGTCTAAGAATTTGGGTGGTTAAACGCTGACCCCATTGCAATTTTAGGTTAGGATGTCATTTTACGATAACAATTGAAGTACTGATAATTATAAAAAAAAAATAACAATTGCTGATATCAATAGTGGTTCATCTTTCTGATTTTGATGATCCACAGAGTAGTTAGATTGACACTATGACGAGGGTAGGGCGTGATTTTGGTGATACAATGAAAAAGGAGGCAGTTCCGCCGGTATCAGCCGACGTGATATTTGCTTCTAGTCGGTTTCCAAATTACAGAATAGGAGCTAACAACCAGATTGTGGAGATGAAGGAGGATCCTAAGGTATTAACCATGAAGGAGGTTGTTGCGAGAGAGACTGCCCAGTTGCTGGAACAGCAGAAACGCATGTCAGTCCGTGACCTTGCCAGTAAATTCGAGAAGGGGTTAGCTGCTGCTGCTAAATTGTCCGAAGAGGTTCTGCCCTGCAAATTTTTACATTTATTTTCAAGTTTCATGCCTTAGTTTTGTTTGTACATTTACACGAATGTTCAGTTTATTTGATTCTCAAAGTGGTTTGCACTACCAAAGCATAAGTCTTTGGGTCCAAATTCCAATGTAGTGAGAATCAAGAATTAAAATGTTAACTTCTCTTTTTCTTATTGCTAGTTTTCAGCAACCTAACCAATATAAGTAAAATGGACATGGACCCAACTTAGAACATTAGTTTCCAGTAAGAGTGGATGATATTTTTACCACTGAAAGACTATTAATTTGTGGGGTTCAGGCAAGACTCAGAGAGGCAGCCTCGTTGGAGAAACATGTGCTTCTCAAGAAGCTCAGAGATGCGCTGGAATCCTTAAAAGGCCGTGTGGTGGGTAAAAACAAGGATGACGTAGAGGAAGCTATTGCTATGGTTAGTTTCATTTATCTTTATCTTTTAAGTATGATTAGTTTTATTTTTTTCCCAATTGTTCTCTGTGTGTGTGCGCACCCCCCCCAAAAAAAAAAAAAAAAATTATATATATAATAATAATAATAATAATAATAATAATACAAAATGTTCTTTTTAACTAACTTATGTGTTATTACACATAAAACACATAAACTTGTTTTGTAATACTACTGTTCCTTACTATATTAAGTTTATTTGAAAGGGAACAGCTGTTACCTTTTAAACTTACAAATGCTGTTGGTTCTTTTGGACTTCGCTTGTAGCTCAGCTAGTTACTTCTTTCAAAGACTGCCTGCATATTGTATTGGTTGAGTAACATATTGTTAACAGCGAGAAGTATTACCTGGCATACTTTTGACACATTTTGCAACAGGAAATTGATCAAGTGACTATATTTTAGAAGTTATTTAAGCCAAAAAAAAGACGAGGAGGCCCCTAAGGGCCCTAACAAAATGGAGACAGCCTACAAAGGCAAATGTAGGGATTGCACAAAGTAAAGTTTGATTTGTTTTTTCACCCTGGAAGACTTGGGGATAACCTAATGGTGGTTTGTCGCACATCGACCCAAAGTTTGCACTAAAAGATAGTGGTGTAAAGTTATGATGAATGTGACCAAGTTTTACATTTAGAAATTGCCACTACTACCTTTCACTAAAAATATAGCTAGGGCAAGTAGGGATCGTCCCAAGGGATTAATGAGTCGTACTAGATTGAGGAATCAAGATTAGGGTTAGTAGGTCGAGTGATCAAAAGATTGGTTGGTGGTTGAATTACACTAAGATGCAATTTAAACTAAAGTAAACAATAATGCAATAAAGAGAATAAAAGAGAGAGAGAGATCTTGGGATTTAGAGATCACCACTAAGCATAACTTTTCTACACCATTAATGTATGATTAATGAGGGGAAAAACATGTATTGCAACAAAGTGTGTGTGTGGTTGTTTCAACAAGCATGGATGACAAATTAAGCATATATTGTCTAAACAACATGGTGGATAGCACAACATATCAAATTAAGCCATTAATCATTTCTTTAAGCTCACAATCCAAACACATCAAAAGGTTAGAGATATATTTTACTTGCTTTCATAAGTATGGAACATCAACAACAAGCATGGATTGTCCTCCCATTTAACATCTAAACTACAACTACACTACAATTAAGTTAATGACATGAAATTAAACTAATTAACTAAGGGGGGTACAATCCATCAAGAAATGAGTATGAACCATCAAATAAATCACAAGAGCATTCCATTAAGCACTATGTTTTGACAATCTCTAGATCTATAGCATTAATACACATAGATATGCATCAATAACACAAGAAATAGAGACAAACACATGAACATTTATTCTAGCATACATAGACATATGGATAGAATGATCAATTGGAAGCATTAAACCACACAAATCATTGAATAAACAAGATCTATATATATAAAAGTGTCAAAACATGTATCACAATACAAATCCCCTCAAAAATACATAAATCAAGATGTAAAAAGCATGCTTAGGGCTAACTCTAGCCCCAAGAGGATGTCTAGCCACTCATGGATGATGTCTTCCAACCCTTAAGGGCAAGCTCCATGGAAGAAATCTGCTCCTTGGTTGATGAAGAGCCTCCAATGGTGTCTCTAGCCTCCTCTTCTCCTTTGCTTCCTCACTAAGAATTCTCTCCAAATCTCCCCTCTAAGTCCCTCTCAAAAAGTGGCTCATATTCCTTATATAGGTAGGTCAAATATCACCCCAAATGAGCTGGGCTCGTACACCAAATATTCCTCCAATGATTGGATATGAGACAACTTTTAATGAGCTGGAATTTGGATTTTCTCGGGATTTGGGAAGTTCGATCGATCGAACTTGTGGTGAGATCGATCGAACATGGTTGAGATCTATCAAATTGAAGCTGGATCGATCCTCTATGGCGGCGCCTTTTTGGATAAAAACAAATCTGAGATATTTTGAAGATATTTTTGGGAAAAGGACAAAAGTGGTTGGTAGGGTGGTACAGCTGGATAAGATCAATCATTTGGATAAGGATAAGATGGTTTGATCGATCAGAGAATGAAGTTGGATCGATCGAACTTTGAGATCTTTGAATAGGGACAAACATGGCTCAGATCCATCTGGAAGTGCTGAGATCGATGAAAGTTGGATCGATCAAACTTTTCTTAAGATCGATCGAAGTTGCTGAAATTCCACATTTTGCTTCTTTTTGTTCTACTTTACTCCTTTCTTTGATTCATCCCAGAATTGATTCATTTCTGCTCTTATTTGGCTGAGTTAGCTTATTTTAGGTATAAGTACCTGAAAATGGAAATAACACGAAATTAATCTAAAGTGGGAAAATAAGATAGATAAAGGTTCTAGAATACCTAAGCTTAAGGGGTTTAAATGCGCACTTTTCGGCGCTCATCACCTAATAAAAAAGGGAGAATCTCTTTCTTTTTCCCTTTGTTTTTCCTGGGGTAAAGTGGAATCTTTTTTATATAGATATAAACAATATAATACAAGGCTAACAACAAGGGCATGCCCTTGCAATACAAGAAAGAAAAACAAGGCCATAAGGAAACCAATGGCCAAAGAAAACAAGACTAGAAGACTACTCAAAGAAAGCACAAGCTAACACAAAACAGCAAGGGAGAAACAGCAAGAAGCTATAGTAAAGCTTGTGGATGAACACCAGCAATATCAACAACCTCCCACCAAATCAACCTTGCAACTTCCTCAGCAGTTCTTGAAGTACCGTGATGATATCTAAAATTCCTCTCATTCCATATGGACCATAGGGTAGTAGAGAATAATCTTCTGCAGATCTTGTTTCTTCAAAGAAGCGGCAGAGAAATGAGTACCAAACCAACTAGCAAGGAGGTGAAAGTGGTTGAAGTGCTGCAGGTTCCAATCAAGCAGGTGACTTAACCATAGCCACACCTTCCTTGTAAAAGGGAAGACAGCAAAAAAGTGGTCAGTAGAGTTTTCAGCTACTAAACATAAATGGTAAATAGCAACAACAGTGAGGCCTTTGAGTCTCAAATTAGATTGTGATTGGATCTTGTCATGAAAGATCAAGCAACAGGTAAAGGATACTCTGGGCCTGCAACCATTCCAACACAAGGAGTGCCAATAAACCTCAGGTTTGTGAAGCCTGACTGAATTCCACACTGCCTTGAAGCTGAACTTACAGTTCCTTCAAGAAATAGAATCAGTCCCTTGTTGAAGTTGTATAGAGAGAAGAAAATTATTAAACTGCCTGATCACAGCTGAAGATGGAGGAGGAAGACTCCAGTTCCTATTTCTGATCAAAGCAGCAACCATATCATCTCTTGGAATCTGCAGTTCTCATAAAGTCTAGAAGGGAACCTCTGAAGCAATGTTTGACCTTGGCACCAAGGATCAAGAAAAAGCCTAGTATCAGGACCATTGGCTATATGGAAACAAATGTTCTCAGCAACAATATCTTTCACTTCCAACATTGATCTCCAGATAGCAGACTGAGAAGATGAAGGATTAGCCGCCCATAAGTTGTTTATCTTTTTCTGAACCATGCAACCCAAAGACAGTCTTTGGATCTCAAGAATTCCCAAACAAGCTTGCAGGTAGAAAAAAGGTTAATGTCCACCACTTTCCTAAGCCCAAAACCAACTTCAAGCTTTGTAGAAGTGACATAATCCCAACTAAGCCGACCCGCTTTCCTCTGATTATCCTTAAAGCCCCACACAAAGTCCCTCATTTTCCTCTCCAGAAGCTTAACAGTAGCAGAAGGAAGTTTAAAGACTTAGCACCAGAAATGTGAATAAGAACACAGCACTGATTTAAACAATTCTAACCTCTACTTATCAAAAAAAAAAAAAAAAACAATTCTAACCTGCCTGCAAGAGAGAGTTAAGGCCATTCCAAGTAGACAGCCTACCAGTGACCTTATCAATCAAAGCCTTATGAGAACCATGCTTCAAACCATGACAAAGCAACCAAGTGAAAGAGAGACTCTATCCTCCTCTTAGTCCTTACATGGTTAGAAAAGAACAAACTACTCTTTACTGCATTGATGGTGAGACCAGATAAAGATGCAAAGTCATTTAAAACTTTAGAAATATGCAAAGCAGATCTAAAACTGCAATGAGAAGGTCATCTGCATAAAATGGATGAGACACCTTCATGCCAACCCTTTAAGCAGCCCTTGGGACTTCAATAAGACCTGCATTCAGCTTATCATTCATCGTATGTGTAAAATACTCAGTAACAAGAGTGAAAAGAAGAGGAGAGTGTCCATGCAGGGACGGAGTGCAAATGTAATATTTCATGGGTATATTACTGAAAATGAACAAATTATAAAGGTAGATTACTAAAAAAAAAAAAAATTCAGTGGGGGCAATTGCCCCCACTACTGCCTTCAATTTAGATCTGTCATTGAGTCCATGGTTCTCCCCATGGTTTTTTCAAGCCTGTAAACATTGAAGGCAGTAAACATTCAATTACCCACTGAATCCATCTGCAACCAAAGCCCACAACCTCATAACCTGCTGCAAAAAAAGCCCCACCGCACAAAATCACATGCTTTTGTGAGATCAACCTTCAAAGCAAGCTGCTTAGGCCCCCTTTTGTTAGTAAAATCTCTGATTAACTCATGGAGCATGATGATGTTGTGCTGGATAAGCCTACCTTTAATGAAAGTGCTTTGTTTTTGCCCCACCAATCCAAGAAGGCAAGTAGATAGTCTATTGGCCATAAGCTTAGTAATCACCTTATAAATAATATTGCATAAAATTATAGGCCTAAAATCAGATGTCCTTGCAGCATGGTCCTTCGTGGGGATAAGAGTGATAAAAGTACTTGAAACCTCTTTGCAAAGAATTCCAGTTGTGAAGAAGTGATTAACAGCAGAGGTCAATTCACAACTAATCACGTCCCAGTGCTGTTGAAAAAATCTAGCAGGGTATACATCAGGACCAGGGTGTTAGGGAAATGGATATTTTAAAAAAATATAAGAGGGCTTTTCATCAAATGATCTTGATCCATCTCTAGGAATTACTTTAATGCAAGAAGAAGATGATGATACATTCATTAGATTTAGTGAACTTACTTAGAGATTTGTGAAAACCTCAAATCCATCCAGAAAGGGAATGTTCTCGCTTATGAAGATCACTTTAGCTCCTTTCTTCCTCATTAGATCACCACCATCAACATGATAGTCTTGCCTGTAGGAATCACCTATATAACCTCCATGAAGACTTTGGAAGCATAGCTTGTGGGAGCCTTCATTAGATGAGAACACAAACCCTAAAATTCTAGAGAGTGAAATATTTATCTTCACACACTAATGATGCCCAAAAGCTTACTAACAATACACATCATATATGTATATATAGTCACATGGTGAGTCAAAAGTAATTCTCAATCTCTACAATTAAAGTGCTATCATCAGTCTAATGGGCCTCCAATATCAAGTTGGGCTATAGGTGACAATCCTTTGGACTTACTATTCTCTTGGCTCAAATGAATTAATAATTGTTGACCTGGTCCATTATACCATGGACCTAATTCAATTAAAATCTACTCCATTAAAAGAAATTAATTGACCTCCAATCAAATAGTAAATAACCACTAAGTCAATGTTGCACTTTGACCCCTCTATGCATAATTAGTTATCGGATAATTGTAGCCATCAATCCGGCTACACAATTAATATATTTATTTTGGTTCCATGATTATTTCCCCGGCTTGATCACAATAAAACATTTTTTTGACAAAAATAATAATTTAGTAAATAAATTCATAAAAATCATTTAGTCTAAAACACACGAAGGCCTTCGAATTTACTTTTTGATCAACCATAATCAATACAAAGTAAATACTACTAGCAACGATGCAAATATTAAGAATATAATCCTCTAACTATTAATTACATAATTACCCAAAGTGCTGGTTATTGGATCCTGAAGGCTCCGCCGAACAAATCAAAGTAATTACTAATTAATAAAAAAGTCTATATCTCTCTCATGCTTGAGAGTCAAATGGTATGACGATGATAGGGAGCAATTACAAACGACGGCTCTCGCAATATATCTCAACCTATCGTGGATTCAGTTCAAGTCTTAAATTAATTAAGAGTCCATCCTTAATTACTGACTACGAACTATTTATGATTGCTATTTATATTCTTGTATTGATCGGCATCACATACATATAAATTTGTCTTGCAACCAAGTGAACATATTCAATTCCATCATGAATCGAAAACATAATACATTAGTATTCACCAATTGTACAATACATAAATGTCATTTTAGATAAGGAACAATGTCTATACAATCCAAGTAAGAATTTGCTATACTAGGGCATACAAATCCCAACACAGGGGACTTATCAGTACCCATGGACATGACCACCTACTTAACCTCTTGCCGAAAAAACACAATCTCAAGCATAGCAGCTTCTGAGGCTCTCTAAGAGTACCTATGCTGCAACAATTGCTGCATAGGAACAACAGAAGTCTGGGGAGCAAAGAGGCTTTTATAGTAATCAAGCAACAAATCCTTCACCTTCAGTTGATCTGTAACCTAGACACCATTATTATCTTCTAATGCTAAAACAGCATTAAAAGACCTGTGTTGAGAACTTGAAGTAACTACTGATAGAATAACTTGGTTGCCCTGTCAATATCTCTTTCTTTCCAAATTGCCCAAAGAAAAGTTCCTCTTCAATTAGCAAGTTTTTATGCCACACTCCAAGATAAAATCTTCATGGGACTATTAACTCCCAAATATAGATTTTGTACCTGAATAAGATTTTACCCAAAGCAAGTGAAAAATACAATTCAATATTTATACTTCTCAAGAGTGCACGTTACACATTGGTTCACTAAAGGAAGAGAGCAGATCAGGCCGGGCTACTAAAATGCCACCTCAGGAACTTCATACTGAGCTCAGGCCATTTGTATGAGGTGGACATTGGTCTGAGTTACTGCTCTTTAATTTTAACAACTCATCAATTGAGTTATTTCTATGACGTGTTTTCTATTTTTAAATGCAAAGTTGAGCCCAAGACCTCTGGTAGCATCAGATCTTTTCTTCACTCAACTATCCAAATTCTTGATCAAAAACCAAATTCCATAATTAATAGTTCTGATGAATTAAACAATAGAATACAAAATAATGTTGAAAGTCAGAAATGCAGTTGTAGTTTTGGTTGGAAAAGGTTGTATGCTGGCCAAGCTTTAGGCTCTGTCTGAACGACATCTTCACATGATCTCTGCAGAGCCTCATAAGGATGCTTTACCGGTCCATATTTCCGGTTGAAAGGGAATTAGAATTATTATGATTGCTACCTTGGTCAATTATCAACATTCCACTAGAAGTAAAGCTGTTAAACTTCAAACAAATAATACTTTAAAAGGGTTAAAGGTTTTCATGCACCCTTGAAGTGATATACCCTATTGTGCTGATGAACACCAGTAAAGTATTTATTTATTTTCTTGAGGGGTGGGGGTGTCCACTTCTCTGTTCTGACCATCAGAATGATGATGTGATCTATCTATGAAATGCACATCATAAACTTCAACAATATGTCATATGCATGAATTTCTTATGAAGTCAATGTGTGTATACACGGATAAATTTCTCTTTATTTTGGTATTTTTCAACTTATCTCTTACTTTCCTTGAAACTTGTTCTCATGATAACAATGGTCAGGATTTGAATTCATAATTTTTTTCATATTTCCTATGCTCCCCGTCTCCAAGTGGCTCTCACTCTTGGGTATGCCATAATTATGGTTACTTTCTCCAGGTTGAAGCTTTAGCAGTTCAGTTGACTCAGAGGGAAGGAGAGCTAATTCAAGAAAAGACAGAAGTGAAAAAGCTAGCAAACTTTCTTAAACAGGTAAAGGGAATGTGTTTTTACAGCTTTGTGCATTTGTGTTTGAAAATTAGGTAATGTGTTTGCATTCTGTAAAATCTTAGACTAAAATCTGGCATTGTGATTTGTGCATTTGTTTGACCGTGTCTTGATGAATGGCTTTTGCTGAAATTTATTCATTTGAATTTCGGCAAAAGACGTGTATACATTCATAATTAAACCTGAATCCGTTCATATGAAATCCTTCAATCCAAATGGAGCCTTAAAGAATTTATTTGTGTAAGAGCTCAGGTGTAGAAGGTTTGAGCTTAACTGAAGGCTTCTATGTTTTGGTATCAGTATTTTTCCTTGGCACAAGTTATTGAATATGATGCTTGAATACAATTGGTCCATAAAAAAATTTATAGTCAACCTTCCATTCTTCTTCTTTTTCTTTGAATAGATAATTTAATTTTCCTACTTTGAATGACAGTTTATAAAATTGTACCTGTACTATATTTTATTGTACTGATACATATCACTCTTATGAAACCATATTTATGGCTTGCTTGACTTACAGTTGCAAAAAATGAAGTATATAGCTAAAATATATGCACAGAAGATTCATGCCTTTGAACCTAAAAGAATTAATGTTGCTCTTGCCCAGCTTTTGTGATTAGTATTTCTTCTTCTTAAATGGGTTTATTTTTGGCATTTGGATGGGACTTGGGATATATATCATCTAAGAGCTAGATTGGATGTAACTTGTATTCCATGAATATGCATTTGCAAGTCTTGTTATTTTCTTGGTATTAGAAGAGCACTGGATGAAGATGCATCCTTCTCGTGTGGCTTTTGGCTAGCTGCGCAAGTTTTTGTTTGTCCAGACTTTTGAGCCAAATGTCCAATTTTCCTCTTGTATAATTCCTTGTTTGGTCTTCAAAAGGGAGCAGAGTTAAAAACTTTTTCTGCGTACGGACATTCCTTCTAATTTATTGATTTGTTCACTGTAGTAGTGGGTAATTCACTTCAGGAAAGGTTATCATATAAAATTCTGAAAGATATACAATCAAATTCCTTTTCTCTGGAGCATGCTTGATGAAATAAGTTATTATGTTCTTCATTGTTTGTGTGGTTTCCACATTTCTACCATATTGTAATTATTCTATGGAAAATGCTAAACACTCCGACTATTTAGCCGAAACTCCTTTTTATGCCGAGATAAAAATATAAAAGGTGGGATGCCATTATGTGGGGCCCATGCAGATACAAGTTTATTGGCTATGCATGACTCATCTTGTTTAGTTAGGCTAGTTTTTTGGAATGCATAGCACTACTCTTCTCTTTATTGGTGTCCTTCACTCAGCAAAGCCTATTTTATATGATAGAATGAATTAAAATTGCTTGGACTTAATTTTTTTTATTCTATATGACATTTAAGGTTTTTACTTAGTAGTTTTAATTTCTTAATTACTGTGGATTCAAAAAATTCCCAGTGATTTACATTTGCTGCTGTATTTACAGTGTGCAAATTTCTTCCATCCCACCACTACAAATCAATATAATTGTTAATATTGTCTGCTGTTGATTCTTAGTCCTTTCTGTTGATTGTTATTTCTTTTTCTTTTTTCTTTTTCCTTCCCAAAATGAAAATTTTGATACACTCAGACATATTCTTTCTTTCTTTCTAAATCCCTGTGTCCACCTTCAGGCTTCAGAAGATGCTAAGAAACTTGTTGATGAAGAAAGAGCTTTTGCTCGGTCAGAAATTGAGAATGCTAGAGCAGCAGTTCAAAGAGTGGAGGAGGCTCTCCAGGAACAAGAACGGATGTCCCGTGCTTCAGGGAAGCTGGTACATTGATTCATTTGATTTTCTTGTCCAAGTTCGCATTGAATCTTGCTGTCTGATGTGGCTATGATCTCTCCCATTATCTTCTGGTTTTCAATATTTTAAAATCCATGTGTTACTTTCTTATCTCAGTTATCTTTCCTTTTTTTTTGCCCCCCCTTTTCTTTTCCTCTATTACGTAATGAAGAGACTCTTCTTTAAAAGTAACTTTCCGTTAATAAATGCATAGAGACGCACCATCATTTTAATAACACTAGGCTGATGAATCATGTCATCTAATTAGCTCTATAGGTAGTAAGTTCTAAAGGAATTTATTTATTTGTTGGGTTAAGGATAAACATAAGACGAATGTTTACTTCCAAAAAAAAAAAAAAGACGAATGTTTGATGCAGCATAAATTGCCTGCCTCATCTTGAACACATATTGCTGCATGATTGGGCAGTATAGATAGGTTCCCCACTAGTCGGGTATAATTTTCTGGAATAGATATTTTTACCCCAAATAAGCATTATTTGCATAAGAAACACTGCATACAAGGGAGAAAATATGTCCAATCTGATGGAAAATGTTCAGTTCACTTAGGTGA
This sequence comes from Cornus florida, assembly GCF_030987335.1. NCBI lineage: Eukaryota > Viridiplantae > Streptophyta > Magnoliopsida > Cornales > Cornaceae > Cornus > Cornus florida. The sequence continues at coordinate 53,607,709 of NW_026775576.1, forward strand.
GGAAGATACTTTCATGGTCTATTGGTTATTTTTTAATCTGAACTTTTCTTCTCTTTAGGCCTTTTTTTATTCAAAACCTTTCAATCTTGTGCCAAGTATACATGCTGTTATATATCTTCATTTTACTTATAGATCTTATGATGTTGTGTTAAAATATAGGACTTGGATGAACTAATGAAGGAGGTTCATGAGGCTAGACGTATCATAATGCTGCATCAGCCTAGCAAGGTATTTCCTTTTGTTTTTTTACTCAGTATTGTGGAGTTATCTTAAGAAAAATTCTAATATATCTACATTGTATTAGATGTTTTATTTATCCTTTTCCTCTTGGTTTTCGATTTACATTGGCTGTGCCACCAATATTTTTTTCTTTATATATATATATATATATATATAAATATATGGGGATTATTTGTTTTGGTACTATAAGTTTCCCCATGGCCCATAACATGGCCCATAATATACTTTTCCTATTTACCTACGGGAAACAATTTTTCCAATTAAACTTATGGTTCAAACTTTTATCCAATGACAATGATTTCATCATGGAATGTTTAGTTACATGGTGTGGAATGGTAATCCATTCCAATGATAGCAACATTAGTTGCGGATTATTTAACTGATGGATTAATTCTTTGAGAGTTGGAATAACTTTCTAAGGTTATGACAGAACTCCAAGGACAATAACATGCCCTAGTGGAGCCGTGGAGGTTCTTACATGTCTAGTGTCAATGGTAAGATTGTCATGGACTTTGTTTTATAGTCTGGAGTTTGAACCATATAATGAATAATTACTCTTGTATCACCTTTTCAGTAGTAGTGTCCCTTCATGGTTTATCGATGCTAGATCATTTATTCAGACATATTCTTATCATTATTGTTTTTCTTCAGCATACATATTTCTAATTGTTTTATGTTAAGATTTTAAAAATTAACTATACTTATAAAAACTTGTGACAAATTTATTGGTATATATTCCTTTTTAATGTGTATTTTGGTCTGGACTCTGGAGAGGCATTTATGTTTATTGCCTTGTAACTATTTCGTGTTAATGCATGAACGATTATCTGATCTAAACATTTGTTTAATTAATAAAATAAAAAATGTCGTTTAGGGTTGTCAAAATTGAAGAGAGAAACAGAAAATAAAGAACACAAGGATATTGCGTGGTTCAGCCACTAAGGTCACATCTGGGGCACGAAGAGCCCAAAGAGGGCTACATTACCTTTATTATATTCTCTCTTAATATTGTTTACAATGAGAACCTCTATTTTAGGTGAAAGAATACAAGTGATAAATATGGAAAATACATTGATGGAGGATTCCTAAAATCAATCCCATAAATCACTCCAATCAATATTCTATCATAACCTAAAATCACTCCTATAATATACTCGTATCAATATTCTGTCAAGGAGTAATTTAAGGGTTCCTATAATAATATTCTCCAACAGGGGTCAAGACCATAGTTATTATTTTTTGCCTCCATGTGGACTGCTTTGCAAGAGTCTATTTAAGCGGTGTCAGAGGTGAGAAGCATTGATGAAAGTATCTGACTTTCTGGTAGGGTTTGTCTGATGTTTAGTTGTGTTGGAATTACTGCTGCAGTTTGTAATTGAACTTATTTGTGGATTGTTTTGTTTAGTCATTAGCGTTGCTTGTATATTCTGATTGCAAAATCTAGTACTAAAGTATGCAATAAATTTCCTTGGAAATTCATGTAATTTAGGTTCGGATTTTCTTACTGACCTTAAAAGATTGGAGACGGAGAGTAATTGATTGAGAAGTATCATCTTAGATCTTGGATTTGTTGATAAAAATCATTGAAACAAAAAATATACAAGAATTTGTTGTTGCAGGAGCAGTTATTTGTTTGTTTTTGGTAGATGTATCAAGGAAAGAGGCCAAGTTTCTTTAATTATCTCGACTTCAGGAAACCGAAACCCATAAAAGTATTATTTCTGAAAGATAGGACAAAGACCGAAACTCTAGGCTCTGATATAGTGTTATTAGCGTAAGGTTCCATGATCTCGAGCTAGAGGGGAATGAATTGGTCTTGAACTCGATGGCTATTTTACCTAACCTTTTACCTGCTTTTCAAAATTTAAACTAATTGCCAATAATTTAAAACTTAAATTGGATTATAATGACAATCTATCAATGCATCATGCCATAAACATAACACATCCATCATATAAAAGGTAAAGCAATAAAAAGCATGCACAATGGACACCAAGATTTTTACTTGGAAACCCTAAAGGAAATATCCTCGGGACCTAGTCCAGTGAGATCACATGTGTCTTGCTCCCTTAGCTTCCTGCAGCCAGCTACCAGCTGAGAGCTGCTAACTGCTGGCTTCTTTGCTTGCTTGCTGAGTAGTTCAATCCACAATATGAAAGAGATGTAAAACTAGATTAACAATTCAAAATCCCAGAAGCTCTAGTTACACTTGACAAAAACTGACCCACCAAACTCTCACTTATAGTCCCTATGCACAGAGTCTGCTCCTTCAATGGATTCTGCTCCACTCACATTCTGCTTCTTCAATAGCACTTTGATCTCCAAACCAGTCGTCCAAACCAATCCCAGCTGAGTAGGTTGATTGTGTTCCAATTCAGCTCAAATTTATATGCAGAATTACTGTTGAATGAAAAATTACATTATATGCACTAAAAAATAACCTCACTATGTGATACTCCATGTATAAATTCTCTGAAATAAATGAGTATTTATCGACAAAATAGAGATGCAAAAGGATTAGAGTTGCATAGTTTTAATTAGAAATAAAACTGCTTTTCTGGATAGGTTGAACGATTGAGATCACATGTTGATTGATCAATGTGTGTCCAGTAGCCCTCAGTCGACGTCGATTGATTGAAGTTCCCTGTCCAAATTATATGCAGAAAATTTTAGATGCAGTAGTTTCCTAAAACTCTTAATGCATATGAAAGAGGATTTCACCAGATCAAAATACGAATTCATTGATGAATGTATGAAGTACGAACCTTAATTTGGTGAGTTCACATATGCGTGTCAACTTACTTTTGTACTCTTGGCTTTTAATATTACCATTCTGTCCTTGATTGTAGCTTTATTTTCAATTCTGCCATTGGACAAGAGACAGCTTACTTTACACTAACTATAGAATTTCTAAATAAAACCAAAAATAACGATTACAGACTCAAACAAAAATTTAAGATTTTAGACTCTTGTTTTGATAATGAAATATGTCCCCTTAAATCGTATTGACCTAACACTAACTCTAAGGCTATCTGAAGTATTTTCTTCCCTTTAGAGGTTATGATTATATTTTAGTATTATATTACTTTCTTAAACTTCACGTAACACTATCTGCAGTAGATATTACCTTCAAGATATGGCAAGTACTAATTTATATTGTATATTTTTTAAGAGTAATGAAACAACTTTATTCAAGTTTAAAATGACAACTGCTGAACCAGTCTACCTTCCAATTCTGGCTACTGAGCCTATTTTTTGATGATACGTAGTTGTTATGGTGTCTTTTTTTGTTCTTCAGGTCACTTTAAGTCAAAATACTGAAGCCCTAAAAGCCATAAGGTGCAAAAGTAAATGTTTTAATCAAGAAGTTCTAATTGGCCTATTGCGGACACCACGAGGATTTTAAGAAGCTGCTTCAGGAAGTGGTCACAGCTCTATTGGAGAATAGGTGCTTCTTCGAGCCGTGTAGATATATGCCTTCCCTTTTTTTTATCTCAACAGCTAGAAAGAAACTCCCAAACATGCTGAACCAGTTTTAGGGTGAGCCAGCTAATTTACCATGGGTGATCAAGTAACTTTTCATTAAACATCTACTAGAGCATGTAACTATTTTACCAACCAGATTCCTTTTATGGGTAAAGTGCAAGAAGATGTTTCAGTTGCTTCATATGTATAGCTACTTGCCTGCCCCACATACTTTCTTTTCTTTCCTCATCCTTCCATCTTCTCAAAAGTTAGATGTGGTATGAGAGGAAAAATATCGTCTCCAGCACAGATTTTGCACTGGTGGTGCTTTTGATACAGATACCTTGAGGTCCATTGCTGAGTTCAGTTAACACAGGAATTCCATTCCCACCTCCCATAAGGATAAGGTTCAATTGCACATTTCTTGTTGAGCTTCCAAAGTTGCTTGAGAACTCTATGAACTGAAGTTTATTGCATTCAAAGAGTGCATAGCTCTATGTAATCTACTACTCATCTCCTTATAAGGTTCAATTGCACATTTCTTGTTGAGCGTCCAAAGTTGCTTGAGAATTCTATGAACTGAAGTTTATTGCATTCAAATAGTGCATAGCTCTATGTAATCTACTAGTCATCTCCTTATTATCTTAGGATTACAATTCTGAAGTTAGAATGTTTGAAATTTCATATAGCAAATCTAGTCTCAACTTGCTTAAGGTCATACACAAAGGCCCATTGAGATACCCAAGTCCCATCTGTTGACAAATCAAATCCATGGGCTATCACTACATTCAGGCCCCAATAGTATGAAAATTTTAAACTACCCTTGATTCAGAAAAACATTTAGAAATCATAAATTACACTAAACATGCAGCAAATTAACCTACAAAGGAAGCACAACTAAGATTCTGGAAATCAAAACTTGGTTACACAAGCATGCCCATTTTTTGTTATAATGTTTGATGTCAAGAAACCACCAATATTTTAAATGAATACCTAAGATTCCTATTAGATGTCAACTCTAGTGGCATTGTTATCAACATGTTACAACATGAGGGTGAACGGAATATCTTTTGTTTGCACAAGGTTACTGTTATACTTGTTTAGTTCTATTCAATACCTATCTATCTATCTATCTATCTATATATGTATGTATATGTTACATAAAAGTTATTTGTTTTTGAGTGAATTAAAACAAATTTCTAGGTTATGGACATGGAGCATGAGCTTCGAGCATTAAGGATTCAACTGGCAGAGAAGTCTAAGCATTCTCTTCAGCTTCAGAAACAAGTTTGTTAATCATCTTTATATCTTTTATCTCTACTTTTGATGACTTGTTTATTTAGTTCTTAATTCTCATGGCGTAGTTTAAGTATATATATGCTTCATGTGTTGGTAATTCTTTGTGAAAACATCTTTCTAGCTGCAGTGAGGATGTGAAGTTCTTACTATTTTTGCTACGTGAACTCTTAATCCATTAATATTTAATTGCATTAATATTAGCTGATGTTCCAGGGTTCTTTGAATAGATTGTTTATTTGGTTGGCTTTTCAAAAGGATAGTTTATGTTCTTTTCCCTTCTTACCCCACCTCACATGTCAACTCTCTCTATAAAACGATTTGAGGTGATCTTTTTCATTCTTCACTTCTTCTCCTCTCACCTGTTTATTAATTTAGAGAAAAGGGGGAAGGGGGAATGATGGAAAAGGTTGAGAAGAGGTATGTGTATCTTGAATGTGCTACAGTGTGAGGTCTTTTCCTTACCAAAGAAGTATTAATAGATTTCTTAATCCTTACAAGATGGGTATCTGGGGAATCAGGATGAGGGTTGTAGGCTAGATTGAAGCTGGGATGCATGACATATTTTTCAATGGAAGCTACAAGAGATATTACTTGAAGAACACCTATTTGATTTTGTTGTGGCTAGTTAACGGAAGTGAGAAATTGTATAATATTGGTGCTGTGAGGACATAAAGAATTTGAGAATTGTAGTTGTTGTGGTGGTGGTGGTTTGGGGGTGGGTGGGGGGTGGGGTTTGGAATTAATGTTCAAAGTGAGCTGGAAAAATCACTTAAGACATTTTACAAATTTAAATGTGGGTTGGCTAGTAAACACAATTTGCAAGGAAGGAACAGTACGACGACACTCAAAGCACAAATAGTGACATCTTTGACTAACAGAACATTACATTATACTTGTCCTATTGCTGTTGAGCTGGATCTGTAAAATTCATTGTCTTAGGCGCTTCAAATAGTGACATCTTTGACTAACAGATCATTACATTATACTTGTCCTATTGCTGTTGAGCTGAACATGTAAAATTAATTGTCTTAGGTGCTGTTTGATAAATTCTGAATAAATAAGTGTCTTTGATACTGCAATTTGGATATAATAAAATCTATTCAAAACGGGGTAAATTTTTAAGTGAAATTGAGCACTGAACACTAAAAATTCAACAACTATTGAAGGCGTACAATTAGCATTTAAAACTTAAGGACTTAAACTTCAGCTCTTAAATTTAGCATATTGAGAGGCTGAGGGCCTATTTGGTCCTTGTTTGTTTTTGTGGGCTGTGTTACCCTTTTTGAACGTTCTCTAATACAATCTTACTTATAAAAATAATAATAATTTTTATCAAACAATACCTTAACAAATGATCACTTGATTATGTAGGAGATTGGTACACCGTACATTCATGTAGGAAGGTACTATGCTTCGGTTGAAGAGAAGATATTTCTGCAAACTGGAACTTGTTTTGTTAATTACCTGAACTAATTTACAGATAGACAGTTGTGATTCGTGAATGACAAATGAAATAATTAATTGTAATCCAACCATTTGAAATATAAAGATTACATGTGCTATCCTCATATATAAACTTGTTACTATTTTAAATGCTGAAAATTTTGTATATTTGCTAAATGGATTCCATTTAAATACCTTAATATATTATATATTATCATAACTTGATTTGTATTCAACCATATTTAGGGATACTGCTCATTTTTGGGACAAATTGCCTCAGTTAATCACACAAATCTCATGATCTAGAAATTACCTCATGAATTTGTATGAAATAGAAAATCTTGTACATTACAATTTTAACTTTTTGAAAAAAATAAATATGCTGGAAAACTAGGCAGTTATGTGATTTGGCAAAATATTCAAACAGTATGACCATGTATATTCATCTAAATAACATTTTGATAGGTCAGATATATTTTGATTATTTTTTTATTTTTTCTTTATAATTTCATTTTCCTTAATTTATTTTTGACAACTTGATTAAATTAGCTACATGTTATTATGTTGAGGTCTTGGGAAATGCCTTTTTTTTTGCCATTAATATCTTGAACTCTATTGTCACCGTCTCTGTTAGCTGGCGATGAGCAGGAGGGGTGAGGAAAACACATCCCGCTTATACGAATTAGATGGTCCTGAAGCTTTGGGTTCGTATTTGCGGATCCAGCGTTGCTCTGAAAGGGCTCTAGAACTTTCAGAATGTTCAATTCAGTGGTATCGCTTAACAGCTGAAGGTGGCAAAAAGGAGCTTATTTCAGGTACATGTGGATTAATAATACTACTCTTTTAGTGTCAACATACTCTGAGCTGCTTGGTTAGATGTTTTACTAGCTGTATATATTGATTTTATTGACTTTATTGATATCTCATAGAATGTTATGCAATCTGATCATCGTTTTACTTTATTTGTATCTAAACTTCCTTTCTGGAGTAGAAGAATTTATGAACTGTGAGATTGGTAATTGGTACTGTTATCCAATGTAAAATTTATAACTAGCATTCTTTCAATTCAATGATCTATTTACTTCCTTTTTCTATAATAAAAAAAAAAAAAAAAAAAAGAAAAGAAAAAGAAAGAAAGAAAAAAGTTGGGTTGGTGTACTGTTGATGAGTTCTTATCAGTTTACTGCTGCTGCTGTCATTAGTATCATTAGATATGATAATAGGTTCTTATTTTCTTTTTCATTCTTGTTAATTTTCCGATATTGTCTAGGAATTTTAATTTCCTTCTCTTGTTCGTAGCACAAGGTAAAATTTCTTCTTTCATTGAACCCTACGGATTCTTTGGTTGATGATTTAAATGTTTCTTTTTCGATCATTTTGTAAAATACCAAATGCCAGTCTATGATGCTTATTTATTTAAGAGAAGGAATTTTTATTCTTGCCTTTAGATGTTTGAATGGCTAGATAAAATAGGAAATTTATTAAGCCCTTTCTAACTTTTTGTGGTTCTGTTTTGTCGTGTCTTTACCTTTGATTTTGATGTCAAGTTTCCACTGTTTCAGGAGCCACCAAACCAGTTTATGCTCCGGAGCCTTTTGATGTTGGTCGAATTTTGCAAGCCGATATCATTTCAGAGGGGCAGAGAATCACAGTGACAACCACCGGTCCCATTGATCCAGGTTTGGTCTAGATCCGGGATTCCAACACAATTTTACATCAGAGTTGAATTATCAACTCATGCTATTCCTATAACCTTCCATTTTCAAAATTGTCAATTCAAATTAGCGGTTCATTATGCCTTTATGCGAATTATCTACTTGTCTCTGTTTACAAATTCAACTGAATAAAATTTGTGCTGAACAGCTGCAGGGTTGGGAAACTATGTCGAATCTTTGGTGAGACGACATGACACAGAATTCAATGTATGTATTGCAATATCAATCAAAGTTTCTTAGTCATTTATGGCAACATGATGACTTCAGTGTGTATCATAAATTTGGCCATTGTTCCATAACTGTTGAAGTCTGTATATATAGCCAATATCATTGTTTATAGCTTATAGTGATGAAATTTGTGAGAACATGTTGACACTTGGAAAGGACCGATCAGGCCTAGGTAGCCACTGAGTTTGCCAAATTTTTGGGGTCCCAATCTTGGCCCAACCTGAAATTGAACAAATTCTTCTCGTGAGCCGTCATAAAATCAAATAATTTACCTATGGCAACTTGCGAATCGTGTGATGCAAAATTAAATGATTCACATATGGCTTACCCCTACAAAGATAGAAAAATTTGTATATATGTTTGTGTATATCAATATTCACTCATATGTGAAATTATAGTGGACATGACGAATCGAATTCCATTGACTTAATTCCACTATTTAAGGACAGCATGTATCAGAATGCATCTACAATTTTAAGTTTTAACTGAAACTTGTTAGAATACCAGGTAGCCTCAAGCTTAAGCTTTTGGAGAGAATTTTTTGTATAAAATGGTATTAGAGTCTTGGTCTTGTTTTGACTCAAGTTTCGACTTTTGCATCTATTTTCTCATTTTGCATTTGTACTTGCATCTGCTTGCCTCGTCATTTGCGAGACAGAGTTGCACATGATTAAATTTCTGACTTGTGAGAGCTTGATATACTTTATTGGACACAGTGCCTAACAGTTTAAACTTTTTGAGGAAGTGGGTTAGTTGTCGAATATGACAATTATGGTTTCAAGTGGTCTCACGCTCAAGTTTATCCATTTGTAATTGTTTTATCTCCATGTAGGAAATGAAGTCACACATGAGGGAGTATGTCAGAGCTTAATATTCGTTGCAAGTCCATTCCTTAATAGATTGAGCTTTTATGGCAATTGAAAATTTGATATTATAATAGAGTTTTGGTTCTAGGAGGCATTAGGATTCTTGTCTTCATATCTATATTTGTTTCCCCATTTTGCACACGTGTTTGCTTGCTTCTCCATGTGCAAGATGGTGTTACACGAGGAATGGTGTGAGAACTTGATATACGTTTATTTTTAGTTTCTTAATCAGTTAAACTTTCAGGGAAGTAAGTTACAACTATCATCCATCTTAACATCCTCATTTCCGCTACATGAATTATTTGTTCTTGTTCTTTTTTAGCGCCAACACTTTACCCCAAACTCTAGAAATATTCATATTATTTTATATTTTTTACTCTAGTAATAAAATAAAAATAATGAATATTTAACAGTGTCCTTTTATCCTTGTGTTTGCTTATTTGACACATTCGACGCATGGATACATACTCGCATCTGACACACGTACCCAAATCAATGTAACACAGATCAGAAGTGATAAACTGACCAATGATATTTTAGTTATCCTCCTGCTCATATGAGAAATGAAATAACATCCGTCGTTTGGGCGACAAATTTTCTGATTTATCTTAGAATTGTATGTTATATTGTGAGTCATACCAAAAAGGAGACATGTATTGCAATTTCTGTGAAGGTGGAGATAGTTTACACACACATATACACTCTGTGTTCTACTCCTAAATGTAGGTGTTTTGAGTTGGATATGTTTTGTGGTTGTTTTGGAGGTTTCTTTCTATCAAACCATGTATTTTCTTAATCCTGAAATCCAGTGTTGGTGTAGAGATATGCTCTAAGAGTCAAAAAGAAGGGGGCAGTGTTCTTTTTGTCCTCAGTGTCAAAAACCATATATGTCATTTGTATTATTATTTTTTTGTACTTTCTTAAATATATTATACTTCATGTCATATGTCAAATTATGTTATGTAAATCTTTTTCCAAATTTGCAACACTTCCTCAAACTACTGCCATTCTTTTTTACAGCTTCCCGCCGCGCGGGCAGAAGTCCCAATGCTAAAATAATTGTCATATCCCAAATCCCAATTTAGTCCTTAGAATGTGACTTTTTCTCTCATCAATTATCGGTACTATACCTGACGTTTTATTATTGTTTTCCCTTGTTGAGACATGCATATTCTTATGTTATTTGCAGGTTGTCATTGCCCAGATGAACGGGGCAGATTATCCATCGCAATCCATCCATGTACTTCATGTGGGAAAGATGAGAATGAAGCTCTGTAAAGGAAAGGCAACAATGGCTAAAGAATATTACTCCAATTCAATGCAGGTAATATGGCGTATTACTTAAATGCGATTAATTAAGTTGAAAAGAAAAAGAGGGGAAAAAAAAAAAAAAAAAAAAAAAACATTAGGGTGTATCCCATCGAAATAACTGTATGCCATGTATCTGTTATTCCTCGTTATTTCGAGTCCCTGATAATTTCTCTCTAATGGTAGGGGAACCATGCACATTTTATTTTCTGACCTTGCTTACAGTGAAGTTTAATAATAAAATGGTCCTTGAGCATCAAACTCTTTAAATATAGTGTGGTTCAATGTTTACTTTGGGCCACATAATTCGACAATTTTCCTTGCTTTTCTCCAATATAATTAATTAAATAACAAGCTGAAGTGAGATGGTTTGAGTCATGTCATGTATTTATTCTAAATACTAATGTTGTCCATATGGCTGCCTTGAGGAAGGGATTAGCTTCATTTGTAAATAGAAAGTTACGTGCCAACGTATGGTTTTTTCACAAATAGTTGACTTCTTGATGCTATATTTTCCCAGTTAAATTAAAATGCATTAAAAGTGCATTACCCCATTTATATCTACCTAACCTTTGGCATTATTCTGAACAAGGTGGCTGTTCTCATACCTGGACTCAACAATGTCAGTAAATTGACATGTTCTCAGTTGTTGTCCACTATAGATTTATTTCAACCCTATCTTATGAGACATCGCCTTTCTTATAAAGCTTAGGCCAGTGTAAAAATGTTGATTTTTAATATCTTCGGCTTTCGACAAAGATGGATTAATATCTGGGGACACTCATATTGAAATTGTTATTTCAACCTTTAGCTATGCGGAGTTAGAGGTGGTGGAAATGCAGCAGCTCAGGCATTGTTTTGGCAAGCAAAAACCGGGCTTTCCTTTGTATTAGCATGCGAATCAGAGAGAGAGAGAAACGCAGCCATTATGCTTGCCAGGAGATTTGCGTTCGACTGTAACGTAAGTCTTTTTTCTATCCATATGAAAAAAGGAACCATTTTAATATTTCTTATTTTCTCTGTAAAAGTGTTCTTAGTTTAAATTTCTTGAAATTCCAGATCATGCTTGCCGGACCAGATGACAGAGCTCCTCTAGGAACCTAGAGGACCTACCCGGTTCTCGACTCACAAAATGTAATTATATTGATTTTTCCTCTGTATCATGTATCTGTAAGTTGTGGCATTGCATGATTCTGATTTGAGTTTTCACCCCTCCCCACATTTTAGTCTTTTTCGACAATAGGCATCCTTTTATTTGCCGCTTTACCTGATTGTAACAAGTTTTTGTTCGTGTATTTGATATGGTTATTTGCAAATCTGTGGTCATCCAAAATACGGTTTCATATTAAGTTGATTGGTAATTGATTAGTTGCTATAAGAGAGATACATCATTCAATTACTTCTGCCCTAAATGATATAGCAGTTCTTAATCCCCTTCATTCTGTTTTTATTGCCAAGCAAAATGTGGCACATTCTATGTATTGAGAAACAGTATTATGATATCAAGATCTTTGGGGATTTGTTTTTCTCCTACTCTGCGCCGAAAGCTCAGATCAGTTTTAAGGTTAAAAAATTATCGGTATCGGTTCATTTTTTATTAGTTTACTCGTAATTAAATCGTAGTCGACTATGATATGGCTTGTTCATGGATATTTGCTGAAAATCAGAGGCAACTCGTTACGAATAGGTTTTCGGCTTAGCCTTATTATTATTATTATTATTTATTTATTTATTTATTATTATTTTTAGCTATTTTAAACTCACGCAACACTTATTTTTTAAAAAAATAAAAAAATAATTCAATTAGGAATAAAATGCAACTAATAAATAAATTGATAATAAATGAAGAAAGAATTGGTACTTTGATAGTAGTTGCTCTATGTATATGACAAGGGATAAAACATTGTTTACCATTTTTAAGAAATGTTCAGTTGAAATTGTTACTTTTAGTGATGGTAATATTTTTAGTGTAAGTGGTAAAGGTAAGATTAAATTTCTAGACAAGTATTCCGTTTTAAATCTTCAGGGATAATTTAAAAAAAATTGATCATGTGCTTGAAAGAACTGTTTGATTTTTTACAATATATAACCCGCTGATTAAACTAATTTTTAAATTCCTCTAATATTTTAATTAAACATTTTTATAGTACTCCATAAGAAAGATGTTTTAAAGGTACGATTCTCCAAAGTATTCAACTAATATCGCCATCACATATGTTTCTAAAAGGTAAAATTAAATTATATCTTTGATGGCAGTGTAACATGTATGACGTGCCATGCAAGAGTTGTTCATCTAAAAATCAGAAATCAATGAATGATGGGACATATAAAAAAATGTTTTATTCATGAAGGGTGGCTTAAAAAAAAAAGAAAAAAAATATAGGGAGGGAACTTTTGGACCATACACATTCTGCGCCGAAAGCACACGACAGTTTAAGGTTCAAGATTTTTCTGTATATGCTAGTGTAATAATTTTCGGGACGGTTCATTTTTATTAGTTGACTCATAATTAAATCATAGTCAACTATGATATATCTCCTACTTTTTTGTTCATGAATATTTGAACAAGTATACTTAAAATCAAAAGTGTGTCGAGTCATATCATTGTTATTATTTGAAACTTGCACATTTATTTTATTCTTGTCGAGGCTTGAACCCTCAACATTCTAATTAGTAAGATTTGGAACTTTATTCAAGGTACTTGGAGGCTAATGCACTCAACTTGTTCTTTGTTATGACTAAGGAGGGAACACCCATGCAACAGCATTTGGCAACCACTTGTTTTTCTTCTCTTTTTTTTTTTTTTCTATGGACTGCATAAATCTTTTTTATTCCTCTATGAATTCTGATTACAAGAAATTGTAAGGTGGTTTGGACAGTTTTGATTTATGATTTTCTCATCTCTGACATAAGCAAACTGCCTTTCTTCTCTCCAAGGGCAACAATCTTGCCACCTGATTGTGCCCTTCAATTATTTCTTTCTTCTACTCTGTATGTCACAGTAATATAGAATTGTGGAGCTCTGATTGAGGTATGTGTCAAATGTCTTGATTTGTCAGAAGGTAATGTTGGTATCATATTAATTGGATCAAATATTGATAGAATTTACTAAAATAAATCATTTTTACTTAAATAACATAATACAATTGATTGATGGCATAAATAACAAAGTATTAAAGATACATAAAAGTTTTTCTCGTAATGTTCGAAGCAAATTTTATTCAATAAAATTCCCTAAAGCTCGATATTAAAAGGCTCAAAATTTGATAGGTTTTTTTTTTTTTTTTTTTTTTTTTTTTTTTTTTTTTTTTTTAGCAACTTGAATAAATAGAGGCCAACAAAGAATTAAAAATTGGGATTTGTCAGCTTTTAAAAAGGATAGAGTCTCTCTTAGTTGTCCACCTCCGTGGCGAGCCACACTTGGCTCAGTGAGGGCATTATTAGTAATTTAAAAAACTGTAATTTTGATAATTCTAAAATGACCCCACTGAACCCCTAAAAATACCACAAAAACTTTTTAAAAACTTTCATAATTCAAAGAGATCCCCCATTTAACTCACTAATCACTACCCAACAAAATTTTCAAAAATTAAAAAAAGACCCAACTTTTTCCTCCTCAATTGAGTCTTACAATTTTTTAAAAAATAATAATATTAAAAATAGATCCATCCTTTTATGTATTTACCTCTTAAGTGAATTCCTGTCCCCGCCACTTTACCTCAATCATTTATACATACAAAAACCTACTTTCGAAAACACTCAAAGCACAACTTAAAAAGGTTCCAATATTTTTTTAAAAAAAATTTCACAACCTCTATATTGGCTATTAGTATGGAGTTCTAATCTCAATTATTAAGCCCTATCTCCACAATAGGGTTTATGGGATTCACACTATAATAGATTAAACAACATTTTTATTGTAAAGTATTTTTTAACAAAATAGATTACATACACAATCACATTGCTAATCACATTATTTGGAATGAGTGAATGATATATTTACATTAATATATAGTATTATTATATAATTTTCAACTCTTACAATCTCTGTTTTGAATACATCCAAACTTTCAGAGTATAGAATAATTTTGATAATGTTATGCGATCATATTAGTATCTAATTTCAGATTTTTAGAATAATTCTACAATTTTATATTCTTGCAAGAACTCTATGAAATTTTTAGTATCAATACTCGAGTGTTTAGCGAATTAAACTAATTTTTAGTTTCCTCTAAAATCTCAACTAAACACTCTAGCTTGCACTAAACATTTTGTTAGTACTCTTATAACTAACATATTTCTAACAATACTAGTCTCCAAAATTATCTGAAAACAAATCATTCATTTATATCATTGATTCCAAATGTTAGGTATATGATGTGTCATGAGTTGCTCATCTACAAATGAAATGAAAATTGAATGAATGCTAGAACTTACATAAAAATGTTTTGTTTATGAAGGGTGACCAAAAAGAAAAGAACAAAAGAACCAAAAAAAAAAAAAAACATATACCTATATGTTTGTCTCATAGGTGGTCTATAGTTTGGACGGTTTTGAATTATACTTTCTCATTTCTAACTAACAATCTCGCCTGTTGATTGTGCCTAAAATTATTTTTCTCTTCTACCCTGTATATAGCCGTAAAACTAGGGATGGTAAAATGAGTCACAATCCATCAACTCGTTTATATTCGCCTGCTTTTTAATAATTTTTTGTGAATCATATTTAAATGGGTCGAAAATAAGTTGGGTAATTTTTAAGCACATAAATTGAGGGTCAAGATGGATTGAATATGTGTCAAATGTCTTGACTTGTAAGAAGATAATGTCGGTATCGTCCGTTGTAGTGATGATATGATATTATAAATTTATTAAATACTGATACGCATGATAAGATTCACTAAAATAAATTACTTTTACTTGAATAAATGATATAATTGGTTGATGGCATAAATAACAAAGTATTAAAGGTACAGAAAAATCTTTCCGGTAATGCTGATGCAAATTTTATTCAATAAAAATCTCTAAAGCTCGATATTAAAAGGCTCAAAATTTGATAGTTTATTTATTTATTTATTTTTTTTATCAACTTGAATAAATAGAGGCAACAAGAATTAAAAATTGGGATTTGTCTGTTTTTAAAAAGGATAGATTCTATCTTAATTGTCCACCTCCGTGGCGGAGCCACACTAGGCTCAGTGAGGGCATTATTAGTAATTTAAAAAACTGTAATTTTGATAATTCTAAAATGACCCCACTGAACCCCTAAAAATGCCACAAAAACTTTTTAAAAACTTTCAGAATTCAGAGAGATCCAATCCCCCATTTAACTCACTAATCACTACCCAACAAAATTTTCAAAAATTAAAAAAAGACCCCACTTTTTCCTCCTCAATTGAGTCTTACAAATTTTTAAAAAATAATAATATTAAAAATAGATCCATCTTTTTATGTATTTATATTGCTTCAAATTTTCTTACCATATTATTATTTATGGTGTCCCCTCTTAAGTGAATTCCTGTCCCCGCCACTTTACCTCAATCATTTATACATACAAAAAAACCTACTTTTGAAAACATTCAAAGCACACCTTCAAAAGGTTCCTACAATTTTTTTTTTTTACAACTTCTAGCTATTAATATGGAGTTCTAATCTCAATTATTAAGGCTCATCTCCACAATAGGGTTTATCGGATTCACACTATAATATTTTTTGGTTTTTTTATTTGAAACATAAACAACGTTTTTGTTGTAAAATATTTAAAAAAAAATATAGATTACATACACAATCACATTACAAATCACATTATTTGAAATGAATGAATGATATATTTACATTAATATATAGTATCATTATATATGCATTACAAAGAGTTCCTATTTTCAACTCTTACAATCTCTATTTTGAATACATTCGAGCTTTCAGAGTTTAGAATAGTTTTGATAATGTTATGCGACCATACTAGTATCTAATTTCAGATTTTTAGAATAATTCAATAAATTCATGGCACAGTAAGTTCATCATCCACTATTATGTAATTACAGTTTTAAGTTCTTACAAAAACACTCTGAAATTTTTAGTATCAATACCCATGTGTTTAGCTAATTAAACTAATTTTTAGTTTCTCAACTAAACACTCTAGCTTGCACTAAACATTTTGTTAGTACTCTTATAACAAACATATTTCTAACGATAGTATTCTACAAAATTATCTGAAAACAAATCATTCATTTATATCATTGATTCCAATGTTAGGTATATGATGTGTCATGAGTTGCTCATCTAAAAATGAAATGAAAATTGAATGAATGATGGGACTTACAGAAAAATGTTTTGTTTATGAAGGGTGACCAAAAAGAAAAGAACAAGGAAAAAAAAAACACATATACCTATATGTTTGTCTCAGAGGTGGTTTATAGTTTGGACGGTTTTGATTTATGACTCTGATTTCTGACTAACAATCTTTTTTTTAGTTAAAGTTCTGACTAACAATCTTGCCTCTTGACTGTACCTAAAATTATTTTTATCTTCTACTCTGTATACAGCAGTAAAACAAAATTGTGATATAGCACTGTTTTAGGTTGGTGAGTCATGCATTAGCAAATTCTTATTCAAAATTCTGGTTATGTATTTATTTAAAAAATATCATTCCTTGGTTATGTATTTATATTGCTTCAAATTTTCATTATTATTTATGGTTATCCCCTCTTAAGTGAATTCCTCCTCTCTCTCCGCTGTTTACCTCAATGAAGGGCTGAGCGGAGTCAGGATTTCAATTCGGGAGCATAGTGCAAAAAAAAAAAAAAAATTTAAAATTTAATAATAATAATAATAATTTTAGTTAGTAAAAGAAGGAAAAAGAAAGAAAAATGACTTAATTATTTAAAAAAAAAAATAGAATTAGAGCATGATTGGAGTAAGTAAAAGAAGGAAAAAGAAAGAAAAATGACTTAATTATTTAAAAAAAAAAAAATAGAATTAGAGCATGATTGGAGTAAGAAAATTTTATTTTTTAAAGAAAAATAATGAAATTTAAAGAGAGAAAGAGGAAAATAAGGAAAATTTTTAAAACTAAAATAGTTTTAGGGGGCATTATATGGGAAAAAAATTATCTCCAGTTACTCTCTCACTGGATTGGTCTAGTGAGGGTCCGAGGGGTAAAAAAATTGACTTGGTGGTTTAGTTAAATTTATATTTATCAAACTTCTAATATTATTTAATGAATTGACTTTCACCTCATGGGTCTCAGTTAGTTGAAATTTGAACATCCTCAAAAGAAAGAAAGAATGAAAACCCTAAAAAAAATAAGAATCCAGAAAAACGACCCAAAACAAAAGAAGAACTGTAGAAAAAAGATGTAGAGATATACATAGAGAAATATATGCGCTAAGGAAATCAAGGCAATTAAAATTAAATTAGCAAATATATAATATAAATGTGTGTGTGTGTGTCTATATATATATATATTTTTTTTTTTTTTTTCTCTAATATCTCAATTAAACACCTTACCCTCAACCATTTTTTTAGTACTTATAAGAAACATATTTCTAAGGATACTATTCTCCAAAATTATCTGAAAACAAATCATTCATTTATAGGGAAAAAATCGTCTCCAGCTTACCTCTCACCGGAGGCCATCCAGTGCTGACATGGTAAGGTGTTAAATTCTGTATTTACCAACTTCTTTGACATTTACCATGTTTGTATAAATCTTTATACACAATATATATTATATTATTTAATTGAGTGTCGGGTCCCACATGTAAAATTTGAACTTGTGTAATGAATACTCTTTTAAATTTTCAGATAAAATTTGAAACTCCCCCAAAATCTCTCTCCTAGATTGCTCTTCCAAACAAAACACAACATCTCTCTCTCATCTTAACCATGAAATCTGATTTAGGGTTTTGTACCACATATGAAGATTAGCACAACCAAACATCTTCTTTTATACTTCTTTATTTTTATAATTTTTTTAGATTGATTTGATCTTTTATATATTTGGATCGTTAAATGAGGTTTTTTTTTTTTTTTTTTTTTTTTTTGCAATTTTAGGTTTAATTTGGATTAATGGCAAAGATTTGTGTGAACGAAGTGTGCCGTCAACCATGACCCACGTAGGTTGATTTTGTTATTGGCTCTATGTGTCCTCTCGGCGCTCATTAGCGCACGCCTTCATCGGTAAACCATTTCAGGTCCAAGTTAAAGTCTGCGACACTTACTACACCGGATTCGAGACCGACAAAACCTCCTACATTGCTGGTATATATACATCTCTCTCACACTCCTATCTTTTCATCAGATCTAATTATTCTACTATTTTTTCTCTGATTTAGATATATGTACATATAAATACATTTGGGTCCTTTTTATTTTGTTAATATTTAATGTTCATAATTTTTGTTATACACTTGGCTTAGAATTATACGACTGTAGAGTACACAAATATATATATATATATATATATATATATATATATATATATATATATATATATATATATATATATTGGTGTTTATGATTATTGTCGTAGATTTGGATTAGTTTTTTTTTTTTTTTTTTACAAACTCCTAGATGGGTTTTTTTCGATAAGTTTGTGTATGGAGTATTCAATATGTATTTTTAGTTTTTTATATTTGATTTCCTTTTCCTTCCTTATTGTTTTTTTTCCCTTGATGAGAAAAGTTTCTTTAATTTTAATTTTTTTAAAAAATATAAGTGACAATGTGTGAAAATAGCAGTAATAATATTATATCTATATTTTTTCAAAGTGAATGAACTTTCAATTTCTAGGCATTTTAATTCCCGGACTATTTAATAAGTTTTAAAATTTGATTATATTGCTTATACAATTCCGTCCTACTGTTCATGGTTTATAACTTTAAATCACATGTCTGTTATTTTCATTACAAATCCTTTTGCATATGGAATGGGAATAATTGTTTTGTAGAGATAGGGAAGGGAAATAATTTATCAATCAAATTTGCCACTCTATGTTAAATATTTTCATTCTTTTTTCAGGTAAAATATTTGAATTTTTTGACATTTGGCAAAGGTTTATGTGTAAAATAGTTTGTCAAAAATTGATGAATAAATTATTTTTGTTAGGTTTTAATTTTTTTTTTCTTTCATAAATATTTTATGACAACATGTGGTAAGATAGTATTTGTGTGGAGATTCAAAGTGATAGTAATAAACTTCTAGGAATTCAATTTGTGGGTTGAAAATTTTTCAGAAAACTTTCAAACTTTTGAGATTGTGTTTTTTAATTTTAAAAGTATAGTTTTATGTTTATTGCATAACAATTTAAACTTGGATTCAAATTTTTAGAAATTAATAAAAGTTTCGTGTTGCATTTGTTTAGTCTGGTTCCTAAACATTATAGTTTTGTGTACTTATTATACACATAAATCAACCTAAATATTGTTGTTAATGATTTTTGTTACACATAATTGAACTATCTTTTCTAATTATTTTTTATATTTTTATACTTTTATCTTTAGCTATTTACTTATTGATGTTTTGGATATGTTTATAAGTGACCTAGATATTATCTAAATCTTTATTTATTTATCTATTATTAATATTAGGGGTGGCAAATTACGACATGACACGACAATACGACACGAACATGACATGACTTAAAAGGGTTTGGGTTTGGCATAAATGGGTTTAGGTCACAAAAGGGTCGACACGATTAATCCGTTTACTTAACCGTGTCGGGTTAGGGTTGAGAGGTTCAACCCATATAACCCGTTCATGTTACTGTATAATTGTGAATATAACCTATATAATATGTTACCTGTTTAAACCCAATTACAATTTATCGTTAAGTCATTTTAACATAAACATTTTCTGTGCCTTATGATTTTTCTTTTTATTTTAAATATTTGGATTAATTATGACAATATTTTTTTTTTCTATTATTTAGTATTTGATTAAATATTAAATGTCTCATTTTGATAAACAAGTCATTAAACGGGTTAATACGTTTACCTGTTTAATAAACAGGTTGGGTTAGTGTTGAGAATTTTTGACACGATTATTAAATGGGTTGGGTTTGGGTTTACCTATTTAGTATAATGCCCTTACATCGACACGATACGAACACGACCCACGAATACGAATTGCCACCCCTAATTAATATCAGCAAGAGATACACATAATCTTGCCCTTATAGGGACTTGAAGATATAGTCTGATAATTACATTTATATTTCAACCTTGAATTACTATGACACCTAATCATGTTTATGAACTTGACTCACTATCTATCTTACTTCATTTAGATAGTGCTCATGGCTGACTTAATTTAAAGGGCAAGTGGGAGCATAAAATCATACAATAAAATAGTCAAATACGCCTACTTGCCATCAACAATGACTTCTATACTTAAGTAGTACATTGATAAAACTCCTTTCATGATACTTACTTTCAAGAGTTACATACAAATACGTTTCTGAAGCCTCTTGATATGTTGAAACTAGTTCCCTATCCATCTTGGTTTCATTTTCCCCCCGTACTAAGTTTATGTCTTTTCATTTATATCTAATTTTTTTTTAAATTTTGTTCCTTTTTTTTTTTTTTTTAATTCATTGTTTCTATGTATTGCAATATAATAGTTGCTTGGTTTATAGTTTTTGTTCTACCACAAGTCCGATGAGAATGAGTTTGTTGTAGGCGTTTAAATATATATCATCAACAACAACAAACAAAGCATTTTCCCAATTACTTGGGGTCAACCATATGAATCCTACTTTTCTATTCCACTCCAGGAGTTAAAATGTATGATTTATTTAATATCTTTTAGATCAACTATCTTTATTTTAGGTAAAAATTTTATGACTTTGTTTGACAAATAATATATATACTCTTTTTTTACATGTTTCCTTCATTAAATAGATCATTTAAAAAAAAAAAAAATTATATAGCCTATTCTTGACATATAGATTTGGTTCTTTTATATGTGTAGCAGGTGTGCAAAGGTTTTGAGGTTCCAAAGGCTAACCAATTTTGCAGGCAACCACTTCAGAGGGTTTCGGATATTAAGCTTCATTATGGACCTGATGAGTGAAGAAATTATACATCCTTACGACGATCGTGCTATATAAGTTCTTCCTTTTTTCTTTTTTTTCTCCCACATAATATTTTCTTTTCACTCTAGGTTTCAGTATTCAGATGAAATATAATCAATATGCAGTTTGCATTGTATAAATATTGTCTTTTTATTAACGTTAAATCATTACAATGTTGTAAGTCAATGCATTGTATGTTTGTGTTAGTTTTCAATAGCATTTCCCTTGAGTTGTTACTATTTCAAATGAAATATATAATATATTAGATTTGGTTTGATTATGTTTAAAATCAAGAAGTTGAAGTGTATTTCTATTCTTCTTTCCCAGTCCTCCCCTCGGTAAAGAACTTTTAAAGTTATAATGGTCTTGTGTTATGAGTTCCTTTTTGCCAAGTTCTCTGTTTAGGTGAATTATTAGCAAAGAAAAATGAATTATTAGTAGAGAGAAATAATAGTCTTTCCGGGAAAAAAAAAAATGACAATCTTGCAATGAATTTACACCATACACAATTGTTAAATCCGATTTTAGAAGAGAGATAGTTATTGTCTTGAAGTGCAAGATGCTTAGGTGGAGGGTATATAATGCCAGTTTTGTGGCTTTTGCATTGCAATGTATTGAGTGTCGACACCTTGAGATGAACTTTGAAAATGATTTATATAATAATTGAAAGGAATAATCACCAAACAATATTTCATTATGAGGTGGGCTTCTCAAATCATCAATCACCAAATGGTGGAACCCTAAATGTTTATTCAACATTGATCATTAAACGAAGATATATTACGGTTCAAGTATGTAACATGAATCAAAAGTAACAACAATCAAACATATTTTTAAAATGATATTATAATTTAAATGTAACATGTTTCAAACATGAATTATACGTGGCATCCTAACATAATCATAGTACATATCACATGTTAGTACTAATATGTTTCAAACTCAAATTATCTGTATTCTCACAATTA
Source organism: Cornus florida (assembly GCF_030987335.1). Classification (NCBI taxonomy): domain Eukaryota; kingdom Viridiplantae; phylum Streptophyta; class Magnoliopsida; order Cornales; family Cornaceae; genus Cornus; species Cornus florida. The sequence goes on from NW_026775576.1 coordinate 53,630,314, forward strand.
AGTTGTAACATGTATCACTTGTTAATTTTATATGATGTATACAGTTAAACGGAATAATCATTAAATGAAAAATCAAACATGGTAGAAACATGTGTTTGATTTCCTCTTGACTTCGGTTTATTTTACGAATCTCATATAATAATAATAATAATAATAATAATAATGAAATAATTTGTGATTTATATTAAGAATGTGTTCCTATATTATATGAAATTTAATTGTGATTTATATTATAAAATCATTATGATGAACCACATGTTTGGTTTCCCCTTGAATGAAATAAATTGTGATATTTATTAAAAATGTGTTCCTACACTGCATGAAATTTAGTTGTGATAATAATTATGAAATCGTTATGGTATTATTCTAAACACGTGTTTGGTTTCCCTTGACTTCGGTTCATTTTATGACTCTCATATAATACACTAATTAAAAAAAAGTTATAATTTATGTTAGAAATACGTTTTATTTTTATTTTAAATGATATTATAATTTAAACATAACATGTTTCAAACATAACTTATACGTTGCATCCTAACATAATCATAGTACATATCATATGTTGATTTTATGTGATTTTATTAATATGTAACATGAATCAAATGTAGTAACATGTTTCAAACTCAAATTATTTGAAACCTCACAATTAAGTTGTAACATGTATCCCTTGTTAATTTTATATGATGTATCAAGTTAAACGGAATAATCATTAAATGAAAAATCAAACATGTTAAAAACATGTGCTTGATTTCCCCTTGACTTCGGTTTATTTTACGAATCTCATATATATATAATAATGAAATAATTTGTGATTATATTAAGAATGTGTTCCTACATTTTATGAAATTTAATTGTGATGGTAATTATTAAATCGTTATGATGAAACACGTGTTTTGTTGTGCTTGAATAAAATAAGTTGTAATGTATGTTAAAAATATGTTTCTACACTATATGAAATTTAATTTTGTTTGGTTTTCGTTTTAATGAAATAAGTTATCATATTTGTTACAAATAAGTTCTTATATTTTAATTCAAGCAATTCCTTAAATCAAATTTATTACCATTAGAAACGTAATATATATGATTATATGTATCAATATATTTATAGATACAAGAGAAAAAAAAAAGAAAAAAAAAAGCCTAATTATGTTTAACATAAATTAATAACGAATATTAACCAATATCTAAAATCATTTATTTCTCAGTTGCAAAGAGAAATTGTTTATTGATGAGTACTGAAAGGTGCGTATTTAAACCCCTCAAGCTTAGGCATTCTAGTACCTTTATCTATCTTACTTTACCGTTTTAGATTGATTTCGTATTATTTTCATTTTCAGGCACTTATCCTAAAAATAAGCTAACTCAGTCAAATAAGAGTAGAAATGAAGCAATTCTGGGATGAATCAAAGAAAGGAGCTAAGTGGAAGCAAAAGGAAGAAAAATGTGGAATTCAACATCTTCGATCGATCTCAGATCAAAGTTCGATCGATCCAACATGATTAATCTCAGCACTTCAAGATGGATCAGAGTCATGATGCATTTTCAGAGATCTCAAAAGTTCGATCGATCCAACATCATTCTTCGATCGATCAAACTACCTTATCCTTATCCAAATGATTGATCTTATCTAGTTGAACCACCCTACCAACCACTTTTGTCCTTTTCCCAAAAATATCTTCAAAATATCTCAGATTTGTTTTTATCCAAAAAGCGCCGCCATTGAGGATCGATCCAACTTCAGTTCGATAGATCTCAGCCATGTTCGATTGATCCAAGTTCAAGGTTCGATCGATTGAACTTCCTCCAGTGCGAAAAAGTTAAATTTCCAGCTCACAAAAAGTTGTCCTTTATCCAATCATTGGAGAATATTTGTTGTATGACCCCAGCTTATTTTGGGTGTCATTTGACCTACCTATATAAGGATAAGGATTATTTTTTACATCATAACACACCGTATCACATCATATCACATCATTCTTGGTAGAACTCTTGGAGAGGAAGCTTAGAGGAGGAGGAGGCTAGAGACACCATTGGAGACTCTTCATCAACCAAGGAGCAAATCTCTACCATGGAGTTAGCCCTTGAGGGTTGGAGAAGCACTACCATGAGTGGCTAGACATCCTCTTGGGGCTAGAGTTAGCCCCAAGCATACTTTCTACATCTTGATTTTGTGTATTATTGAGGGATTAGTGTTATAATACATGTTTTTGCACTTTTATATATATAGATCTTGTTTATTCAATAATTTATGTGGTTTAATGCTTCCAATTGATTATTTCATTCTATCCATATGTTTATGTATGCTAGAATAGATGTTCATGTGTTTGTCTCTATTTCTTGTGTTATTGATGTATGTCTCTATTTCTTGTGTTATTGATGTATGTCTATGTGTATTAATGTCATAGATCTAGAAATTGTCAAAACATTGTGCTTAATGGAATGCTCTTGTAATTTTCTAGATGGTTCATGCTCATTTCTTGATGAATTGTGCCTCTCCCTTAGCTTAATTAGTTTAATTTCTTGTCATTAGGTTAATTGTAGTGTAGTGGTAGCATAGTTGTTAGATGGGAGAACAATACATGCTTGTTGTTTGATGTTCCATACTTTTGAATGCAAGTAGCATATGTCTCTAACCTTGTGGTGTATTTAGTTTGTGAGCTTAATGAAAGGATTAATGACTTGCTAGATATATTGTGTTTTTCACATGCTATTTAGACAATATATACTTAATTGTTAGATATATTGTGTTTTTTACATATTGCTTAGACAATATATGCTTAATTGGTCACCCTTGCTAATTGAATTAACCAAACACACACACATTAATATTGCAACACACATTTCCTACATTAGTCACTTGTTAAGGGTGTAGAAAAGTATTGCTTGGTGGTGACCTCTAAACCCCAAGAACTCTCTCTCTCTTACTTATTCTTTATTGCATTTAATTATTTAGTTTAATTTGCTCTCTAATATAATCAACCAACCAACTATTTGTTTAATCACTCGACCTACTAACCCTAATAGTGATTCCACAACCAAATTCGACTCCAATCCCTTAGGACGATCCCTACTCACCCTAACTATATTTTTAGTGAAGGTAATAGTGGATTCTATAAATGTAAAACTTGGCCCTCATCTTAATGCACACTCTTAAGCTTATGGTAGGACGACGACCATTTATCTATTTACATAAATATATATTTCTATAAATATTGTTCTCTCTCTAGATTTTCTCCCTAATTATATATATTATCTATTTTATAATTTTTTTTATTTGAAAAAGAAAGAAGGAAGATGAATGGAGTAGCAAAATTGGAAACATGGATGATGCAAGATCGGAGTTTTCGGCACCGACAATGTTTCCTGCAGTGAAATCTAGGAGAGGAGGAAGGTTGAGATCAGGAAGGATGAGATGGATATTGGTTTTAGCCTTGGCGCCGCAAAACTCATGCGCCATTGCATCGTAGGAGAGGACTCATTGTCGTGCTCAATTTAATCCATGAACTGGTATTAAACAAAACAAAGGGAAGATGCCGAAAGTAAAATACGATATGACCTCTGAACAGAAAAGAAGGGAGAAGACGAACCAAAGAGAATGGAGGAGATGAAGAGAAGAGAAGGGAGGAGATGAAGGTAAAAAAGAAATAAAATACGATACCGAAAGACGAAGCCTCTGAACCAAAGAAAATGGAGGAGATGAACCAGAGAAGGGACAAGGGAGGAGACAAACCAGAGAAGGGAGAGAGAAGATGAAAAGTAAAAAATCATAAGTGGGTCCCAAATATAAGTTAATTTTGTATATAGTATTCATAAATGGTATCAATTTTGTATACAATATTCATACATGGTAAAAGAAAGTAACTTTCATACTTCAGTGCTGGGTTGGCGCTTAGTAGGCAGTGACAAGGCAATGACAAGGCAACTTTAGCTGACTTGGCTTCATCCTAACCATTGGATCTGCCATGGACACCCTCCAGTGAGAGGTGCTATGGAGAGAATTTGCGCCCTCATTTATATCATTGATTCCAATGATATGTCATTTGCTCATCTAAAAATGAAATGAAAAATGAATGAATGATACCACTTACAGAAAAATGTTTTGTTTTTGAAGGGTGACCAAAAAGAAATTTAACAAAAAAAAAAAAACATATACCTGTATGTTTGTCTCATAGGTGGTCTATAATTTGGACGGTTTTGATTTATGATTTTCTCATCTCTGACTGTGCCTAATAATTTAAAATTATTTTTCTTTATACTCTGTATACTGCAGTAAAACAGAATTGTGATATAGCACTGTTCTAGGTTTGTGAGTCATCCATTAGCAAATTCTTACTCAGAACTATAGTTGTAGTATGTGTAAACTGTCTTCATTCTTTTGCCTACGGAGCCGGTATGTGCCTATGGGGCACATGCCCCCGGCCTGCCCGTCAGGTATAAAATATGGTTATTTTTTAATTTAGTTTTATATTTATAAGAAATTTTTTATATTATACTCTTCTTAAAAATTTTAATTTCTAAAATTATCACTTTTTTTTTTCTTTTTTTTTTTTTCTTTTTTTATCTCTTTTACTCTTAAAATTCCTTTGATTTCCTTTCTTCTTCTTTTTTTTTTTTAAAGAATAAATTTTCATTATTTAATCAAAGTCTAATTTTATTTTATTTTTGTGCAATTTTTTTTTCTCTTCTTCTTATTTAAATTTATTACTATAATTAATAAAATCAATGGGAATAATTTTAATGCATCACTTTCAAAATACAAAGACTTTATATTAAATAAAAATATTAATTACTAAACAATATTTTAGTTCTTACTAATATTTTTTATACTAAAACATATTGTTTTGCAATGAATTTTTTACGTTAAATTTTTTCTTTTTTACACTGCCCTCCTGAATTGAAATCCTGCCTCCGTCCCTATAAGAAGATAATATAGATGAAGATTTTCTTCAATAAAAATTTCTAAAGCTCAATCATATATATATATGGTAAGGTGAGTTAAGAATTGAGATCTAAATATATGATTTTAAGAGGCTCAAATTATTATTTTAATTAAAATTTTCAATGTTTGGATTTTGATCCTTATAGTCTTCAAAAGAGTAATCCAATAAGGATTACACAAATCGGTTTGTCTTTTTAAAAATCCTACATAGTTACCTCAATCATGTAATTATTACAGTATTACTTGAGTCAATTTTTACTACAGTCGTCAAGTTTGTTTTTCTTTTCAAAGATTGCAAACAGTTTGATCAATGAGTAATATTTGCAAAACTAAAATGATTTGATTGAAGTCTCGGTGGATCAAAAAAATTCAGAATTCTTTTTCTTGAAATCCAAAATAGCTGGATCAGATACTCATCCACCAAAACTTGGAATATAACTCTCCATCAAAAGCTCAATTAGTTGCTCGCTCAATCAATCAAAGTGACAGGCTTTTTTACTTGATCTAAGGCTCGATCAATCAGCATGTGCAGGAACATACTTTTGAAAACACTCTCAAAGCATATTTTAAAAAGATCTTACATTTGTTTTTTCAATTATTGAGCCTCAATGAGTGTCTCCCTCACGCTCTGCTATGTGGGACTTAGGTTTAGCATGAGTTTATGACAAAAGGAACTGAAAAATTCTCAAGAGAAAATTTGGTTAACGTGATTGTAAATTTCTTTATGTGGCATTTATTTTCTTAGGTTTTTCACGTAAAAAAATAATAGTAATAATCTTGTCGGAATTTTACATTATTTACTGATTTATGTGTCTCTAATTGCAATTGAGATACAAAACAAACTAAAAAACTGGATTTAAAATAAACATTAAATGAATATTGAAAAGTTAGGTTGTTGCAATTTGATATCCATAAAGCTTATCCACTTGCTCGGATTTAATTAATAATCATGGACTCGAATATATAACATTGAAGATAAATTAACTTCTTGAATGAAATAGGGATATTTCATGAATATATATATATATATATATATATATATATATATATGAAGAATAATGATGAAAAACCTTAACTAGACTGGGGAGAAAAAAATGGTTGGCTAAAAGTTAAAAAAAGGAATTGTTTTTTGAGACAAGTCATGCATAATATTTAGGGAAATAAAAAAATAATTAAAAAAACAAACATTTGTTGTTTGGGAACAATTTCCAAAAAAAAAAAAATAAATAAAAATAAAAACTATATGAAATCATTAGCATGAGTTATGGAATTTAAGCAAACATTTACAAAAACAATTCAAAGAGCAAAAACACAACGGCAAAGAAAAGAACAATACTATGAAAGCTCAAATGTAAAATTCTAAAGCATTTAAAATCAAATGCAATGAGTCACCAAAAAGGCATCAAATACAGGAGGACGTTTAGAACACAAGAAATATTACTACGATTTATTAGGGATGGTTTTAATAGTTTTGATTTATATTTTCTCACATAAGCAAACTGCCTTTCTTCTCTCCGAGGGCAACAATCTTTCCACCTGATTTGCCTTCAATTATTTTTCTCTTGTACTCTGTATACTAATTGTGACATAGCACTCTGTTGTTAGATTGGTAAGTATTTTTTTTGTTTTACTCAGAACTCTGGTTGTAGTATGTGCCAAATGCCTTGATTCGTTTGTCTACAAATCATAAGATGGTAATGTTGCTATAACATTAATTACTCTTGTTGTAGTAATGATATTGTATCACAAACTTATTAAATACGTTAGTAATAGAACACACTAAAAATAAAATATTTTTATTTATATAACATGATATAATTAATTGATAACACAGCTAACGAAGTATTAATGTACATAAAAATATTTATGTAATGTATCACATATATTGGGTAGGGTGAGTTGATATATATATATATATATATATATATATATATATATAAGGCTCAATAGGTGGTGGTTTTTTTTTTTTTTTTTTTCGCTAGCAGACTCTAATAGTAAAAGGTAGAGGCCAGATAAAAAAAGGGGATTTGTCAGGATTTTAAAAAGGGTAGATTATGTCTTTAACTGTCTACCTCCAGTGGCGGAGCAACACTAGACCCAGTGGGGGCATTACTAGTAATTTTCAAACTATAATTTTGATAATTCTAAAATGACCACACTGAACCCTAAAAATGCTACAAAAGCTTTTTAAAAACTTTCAAAATTCAAAGATACTCATTTAACTCACTGGTCACTACCCAACAAAATTTTCAAAAACAAGACCTAACTTTTTCCTCCTCAAATGAGTCTCACAAATTTTTTTAAAATAACATTAAAAAAAAATCCTTCGTTTTGTATTTATATTGCTTCAAATTTTCTTACCACGTTATTATTTATGATTGTCCACTCTGAAGTGAATTCCTGTCTTAGCTCTTCACGCGGAGTTGACTCTCTAGTTACGAATAAAATGCACATTACAAATCAACTTTTATTTGGAATAAATGAATGAAATATTTACAATAATTTAGTATTATAGAATTATCAAACAGTTCCTATTTTCAACTCTTACAATGTTTTGAATAAAGGTCAAACTTTCAGAGTTTAGAATAATACAAACCTCATAATGTTATGCTAGAATGGGTCAGAAAGTAAATTGATCACCACACTGGTATCTCATTTCAGTTTTTAGAATAATTCAATAATATCATGTGAGAATGTATCAGAAAGTAAGTTTTTTTTTTTTTTTTTTTGGGAAAATAAAGCAACCAAATATATATATAAAAGGATAATTACAACCAGACCTTAGGCCGAAAACCAACCCAAATAAAATGGGATACAAGCCCAACTAGGGCAAACAGCCCATGGTATTCAGCAACCAATCTTATCCCAACTTATTCAGAAAGTAAGTTGATCACATGCACCAACTGATATCTAATTTTAGTTTTCATGTTTAGTATCAGTGTGTTTAGCTGATTAAACTAATTTATAGTTTCCTCTAATATCTCAATTAAATATTGTTGCCCTTAACATTTTTTTTGGGTACTCTGATAAGAAACATATTTCTAAAGATACTATTCTCCAAAATTATTTGAAAGCAAATCATTCATTTATATCATTGATTTCAATGCGAGGTAAATGATGTGTCATGCCAGAGTTATTCATCTAAAAAAAATTGAATGAATGATAGGACTACAGAAAAATGTTTTGTTTATGAAGGGTGACCAAAAAGAAATTTAACCAAAAAAAAAAAAAAACATATACCTATATGTTTGTGTCACAGGTGTTCTATAGTTTGGACGGTTTTGATTTATGATTTTCTCATCTCTGGTTAACAACCTTGCCTCTTGATTGTGCCTAAAATTATTTTTCTCTTCTACTCTGAATACAGCAGTAAAACATGCAGAATTGTGATATAGCACTGTTCTAGGTTTGTGAGTCATGCATTAGCAAATTCTTACTCAGAACTCTTGTTGTAGTATGTGTAAAATGTCTTCATTCTTTTGTCTACAAATCATAAGAAGATAATGGAGATGAAGATTTTCTTCAATAAAAATTTCTCAACCTCAGTCATATATATAGGGGTAAGGTGAGTTGAGATCTGGATATATGATTTTAAAAGGCTCAAAATATTATTTTAATTTTTCAATATTTGGATTTTGATCCATATAGTGTTCAAAAGTGTAATCCAATAAGATTACATAAATCCATTTCTGTCATTTTTAAAAATATCTTATGTGTTTACCTCAATCATGTATTAAAAAAATTTAGAACCTTTTTTTTCTTTGAAATTCAAAATAGCTCGATCAGATACTCATCCACCAAAACTTGGAATATAACTCTCAATCAAAAGCTCAAATAGTTGCTCGCTTAATCAATCGAAGCGACGGACATTGGCTTGGTGCAGAAACCTACTTTTAAAAACACTCTCAAAGCATACTTGTAAAAGGATCACCTCAAATAGTGCCGTACTCACGCTCCACTATGTGTAACTTAAATTTGGTGTGAATTTCTGACAAAAGGAACCGAAAAATTCCCTTCTCAAGTGAAATTTTGGTTGACCAGATTGTAAACTTCTTTATGAAGGTGGATTGTTCGTGGCTAAACGGAGGTCTGGGGCATTTCTTTTCTTAGGTTTTCCACGTAAAAAAATAATAGTACTCATCTTGTGGCAATTTTACATTATTTACTGATTTTTGTGTCCGTAATTGCAATTGAGATACATAACAAACTGGAAAAACTGGATTTAAAGTAAACATCAAATGAATGTTGAAAAGTTAGGTAGTTGCAAACCGATATCCATAAAGGTTATCCACCTGCTCAGATTTAATTAATAATCATGGACTCGAATATATAACATTGAAGATAAATTAACTCTTGAATGAAATAGGGATATTTCATGAATATATATTTATTGAAGAATGATGATGAAAAACTTAGCTAGACTTGAGAGAAAAAAATGGTTGGCTAAAAGTTCAAAAAACGAATTTTTGTTGTCATGCATAATATTTAGGGAAATTAAAATATATATATATATATATTTGTTGTTTGGGAACAATTTTCGGAAAAAAAAAAAAAAAAAAAAACTACTTGAAATCATTAGCATGAGTTATGGAATTTAAGCAAACATTTACAAAAAATTCAAAGAGCAAAAACACAACGGCAAAGAAAAGAAGAATACTAAGAAAGCTCAAATGTAAAATTCTAAAGCATTTAAAATCAAATGCAAGGAGTGACCAAAAAAGCATCAAATACAGGAGGACGTTTAAAACACAAGAAATACTACAATTTATAAAGACAGAGAACCGATGACAATCAGATTCGCGCTTCTTTTCATTATCTTAAGGCTCCCTTAAAGTTAAACCTTCCCTAGGTCTTACGTTTTTCTTACATTAAACAAAAGGAATAGACTGCCATCCTAAATTCACCATGGCAAACTGGCTTGCCTACCCAAATCACAAAACCCTACCATGCATAGACATATAAGAAGAGTTTCCCTTTAAAAGAGGATGCATTCGATGTATGTATGTTAAGATTAAAATCCTCTGTTGCGCTATCGTGCATTTGTCTGAGCTATTGAAGAGAATGTCGGGATGCACGTTAGGAAAATGTTGGGACGTTTGGCCTTGCATCCCAACATTTTTCTCACCGGCTACGACAGCTGCACTCAACTTTTCAAAAATTGCATTTTTTGTGTGCATAATTCTCTAAAATTTTAAATTTCCCCCCTCAATTTTAAAAATTTTCATTTTGTATGTTTAAATCTTTAAAAAATAAAAAATTCGCCCCCTAAACTTTAAAAAGTTTCATTTTTGTATTTATAATTTTGTAAAATTTTTAAATTACCTTGCTTTAAAATTTTTTACTACATTTTGCCCCCAAACATAATTTCTGGCTTCATCCCTGAATACACTGTAGCCTAAGAGAGGATTTTGAACCATGTATGTTGACCCCACTGGTAGTTGAGTTAGCATAAGAACTCTGGGCGCCACCCGAAGATGTTGAGTTCAACTCTAGGTGGTAAGTCTCTACCCTAGGCTTGCTTGATACCCGTAGTTTGAGGGAATTAATTGTAGTATCCAAAAGGAAAAGTCCACCCCCAAAAGGCAGGAACACACTCCATTACTTGAGACAAAAGTGTGCATATGGAAAGAGAAACACACAATAAGTCAAACTACATTCAGGCTCACTAAGTTGGAGGAAAATTCTCCAACTTAGGCACCTAGCCAGAATGCTCATCAAGCATAGGATTGGCAATGGATCCCAAACTTCATTCTGGTGGGACAATTGGACAACAATAGGGCCTCTCAACTTTAGATTTCCACACACTCTTCTAACTGAGGCTGGGTTTAATGATGGAACCACTGCCAATTCCTTTATTGTTGATAATACATGGTCTTTCCCACTTTCTTTAACCTCTGCCATACCCGAATTGCTCTCCTTACCACCACCATGCCCCTCTAGAAATGACTCAAAGAAGTGGATTGCATCTCCAAATGGGCAGTATTCTTTCAAGCATACACTACAGCACCTTATAGGGGATCTCTCATCAGTACAGTGGCACAATTTGGTGTGGGATTCTCCAATCATACCAAGAATGAGATTTAACCTTTGGATGGCGGTTCAATCAAGGTTGCCTACCCTGGACAACAAAGCTATGGCCAGACATCAAAACATTTGTGCTCTTTGCAACAATTCAACTGAATCTCATGATCATTTGTTTTTCAACTGCTCCTTTATCTCACCAATTTGGAGGTTCATCACTTACAAATGTCAATTGGTCATCCCAACGGCAAATTGGGAAGTGCTTGTTCTACAGATCAGCAACAATTGGAAGTCAAACACCCCTTCAAACATGCTTCGAAAATTGGCTCTCTCCTCAGTTGTGTATCATACCTGGGAAGAGAGAAATGCTAGGATTTACAAAGGAGAAAAGTCATCTCAACGAGTTGTCTGCTCCAAAATCTGTTCCACCATCTCTGCCATTCTCAAATTAAGGGTTCTTAGAAATTGCTCAACAACTTCAAAGATCCTCAAGGACTGGAATCTCTCCCCATCATGTTGTCGTCCTCCCCTCCGGCCGCCTCCAAGACTGCGGGATTAGCTTCCTTCGCACAGATGTGCAGCTCCAATGCCATTACCGGAATGCTCTCTAACTACCATTAACGGTTTGGTACTGCGACTGGTTGTTAGCTTGTTCTCTCAATTGGATTTGGTTTGGGCTAGTCCCTTGTTGTATTTGCCTTTGGGCCTATTGTCTCTCACTTGTAATGGCCGAAGGCCCACTATTGTAAATATTATTTTTAATTTATGACAGTAGCTTAAAATTTCGAAAAAAAAAAAAAAAAAAAAAAAAATCTATGACACACAAAGTATGTACATGCAGGGGCTGAACCAAGATCATGAGGTTGGGGGCGCCAAAATGATAAACAACATTACCTAGTTAGAACATTTGAAAAAAAAAAAATTAATCGTAGGTAAAAAAATTTACTATTTATTATATTCATACAAAAATATATCTATCTAAACTTTTCCCAATTTATTTAAATAAAAAAACTAGTTATTTAAAGAAATTTATTATTAAAAAATTCAATTAAATAACTCTCTTTATTTACCGAAAAGAAAAAAAAAACAAAATTAACTTCTTTTTTTAAAAAAAAAAAAAAAAAAGTAACAATTGAAAATCTAACAAAACAATAACAATGATAAAAATTAAAAAAAAAATAAATAAATAAAAAAAAACACAAACAAATTAATAAATTAAGAATTTAGATTCTTAAATCATCGATTTTTGTTGATATTCAAAACTTGAAATGAAAATTTTGTTCTAGATTTTGTAAAAATTAATTTCTTATAGAATTCTTATAAAAGCATTCCAATAAAAATAAATAAAATGAAAAAAAAAAAAAAAAAGTAATGGAAAGAATCATGTATGAGATGGAATTTTAGGATAATAAGATTATGTAAAAAATCTTGCTTGAGTTGGAATGATTTTAAGATAGTCACATTAGTGAAAGAACGGTATTTGAGTTGAAATTTTAAGATAGCTACATTAAATTTTTATATGAATCAGTTTTTATCGGGGATCTATAGTCATCAATTAAATCACTTTCTTTTAGTTTATATATAAACTATCTTTTGTTAAATGCTAATTAAAAGAAAAAAAAATTTCTTAGGGTGGCCATGTATAGATTTTATACCATATATGCTATACTATTTTATTTTTACCTATACTAAAAAAAATTTCAAAAGATTAGGGGGGCCATGGCCCCCACCAGCCCCCCCTTCCCTCCACCCTTGTGTACATGTGAGCATGGTGGCGGTGGTAGTGGTGGTGTGTGTGAATGTAACAAGGGAAGAGATACAGATTTAGGAATCCAGAAAAAGAATTAAGCTCAAAAACCTAGCATCTTACACATTCTATGCATCGACTACACTGCGCAATAATAATTTTCAGGACGATTCATTTTTATTAGTTGAATCATATTTAAATCGTAGTCGACTATGATATAGCCTGTTGACCTTAAGGATTTCATCCAATGACAATCTAGGTGTTTTGATGATAACAAACCATTAATGGTGTTTAAGGACTAATGTTTACATTGAGTGTTATATAGATTATTCACATTCAAAGAATGACCTCAATGAAGCACTAAAGATCATTCAAAGTATTCCATTATTCAAGATCACATCAAGGAAAGAAATGGATACAATGAAGACCTGAAGTTGCAAGGAACAAAATGCAATGTCCAAAGATAGCTTGAACTTCAATGAGCAAGAAAGCAACTCAAAGGAAGAAAGAAAGCAATACTACCTCAAGCCTAAACGATCATGGACAATGCATGAAGAAAAGGGGTAGATAGGATGGTGAGTGTTTTGGATTCAATGTCAAAGTATTTATGAATCCATTTGAAGCTCATCTCTATAGGATCATGCATATTATCATCATTCACATATTCCTATATCCTTAGTAATAGACTTTGCACTTCATTCATAGATATTGTCATATGAAGTCTTTGCTAAGAAAGGGTTAGTTCAAGCTTGTATAAGCTTTGAAAGAACTCACAACTTAAGCTAGAAATGCTAGGACCATGCACATTAATCATAAGATTTACTTTGGTGTCTAGAAAGAAAAGGAAAAGGCATTGAACTTAATATTTCATCTTTAAAGCCTTTGTTGCCATAATTTAGTAAATGACTCTAGGACACAATGCACTTGAAATTTATCATCTCCATATGTCCCTAGACTCTTAGAAATAGGTCTTGAACAAAATTGAATCATTCATCAAAGTCCTAGGTGCTAGAAAGATGGATATCTCAAAAGAAGCTATTTTCAGCCTAGAAAATTTCAGACCAGCTTGCACTAAAACTGCTATAACTATTTGTGTAGTTGGAATTTTTACACAAGGTCAGTGGCATTGGAAAGCTGACTTCGAGCCCTTGAGTTTAGACTCAAATTTCACCTAAATTGGATTAAAAATGACTGAGATATGAGCTTCACAAAATACATAATTCTGCTCTGCGAAAATTCTGACCAGGTTGCACTTAAATAGCCATAACTTCTTCTGTGTTTGGAATTTTTGAGCAAGGCCAGTGGATTTAGAAAGCTGACTTCAAGGCAATAAATTTAGACTTAAATTTCACCTCATTTGGAGTTTCATGGACTGAGTTATGTCCATTTGAAGTCATGCCATTTTCTGTCAAAATCCAAAACAAGGTGTTGCCTCCATGAAAACTAAAGCAAGCACATTTTAAATTGGAGCCGCCTCCCATTTTTATTGGAGCCGCCTCCCAATTATTGGAGCCGCCTCCCATTTATTGGAGCCGCCTCTCATTTTTATAGGAGCCGCCTCTTTGCACTCCAGTAGCCAAAACTTATGTCGTAGAATGCATTTCATGGATTGGAGCCGCCTCCCAGTTATTAGAGCCGCCTCCCATTTATTGGAGCCTCCTCCAATATTTTGTAGAGCCGGCTCTTCTAAGATATTTGAATCTACAACGGCACTTTTCTGCATTTAAGTCTTCCAACTACTTCTAACAGACATATTAAGCTACGGCTGTCTATATAAGGAAGGCTCATTTTGCTGAAGCATACAGACCACCATTTTTGAGAGACATAATATTACATTTCAAGAGATCTTTTGTTCTCTCATCTTCTCTTCTCTCTCATTTCACTCTTATTCTATTTTGAGAGATTTAATTAAGCATTAAAAGGGCTTTTGCTCTTGCTTTAATCTTCATAGAGTTTTTTGCTCTATTATTCACTTGAGAGATTATAAAAGCTTACATTCTTCACTTATATCATCTTCTCTCATTCATATCATTTATAGAGTTTGAGTTTCACTTATATTCATATATACTCTAGTTGAGAGCTAAAGTTTGTACATCAATCTTTGAGAGATTTTTCTTGTAAGCTTGCACTTGTATATCTATCTTGAGAGAGATTTAATCTTGTATTTCAATTACAATCTTTTCTACAAACTTGTAAGGGTTGGTGTGACCCAAAAGAAGCCTAGGAGAAGGGTGTTCTCCTAGCAAGGAAAAGAAGCAAGGTCTTGCTTCATGTAAAGGTTTGCTCTCCACCCGCAAGGAGAAGCTATATTGGATTGGGAAGTCTCAAGAGGGATCTTGAGCCGAGGAGTAGGAGTTTCCGAACCTCGCAAAAATCGCCGTGTTGTTGTTTGCAATTTCTCTTCCCTTATCTCTCTTATAATTATGCTTTAATTGCTTATTCCATATCTTGATCTCATATCTTGATTATTGCATAATTACTTAAATTGTTAAATAGAAATTGTATTTCTATATATTGCGAAAATTATCTATTGTTTGGCATTGACTCTATTCACCCCCCCTCTAGAGTCAATTCTTGGGCAACAATTGGTATCAGAGCCTAACTCTAATTAATGGACTTAATCGTCTTAGAGTACGATCATGGCCAACAATGGTAGTATCACCCACTTAGAAGGACAACCCAATGATCTACCTCCTTGTTTTGATGGAAATGATTATATCTATTGGAAAATTAGAATGAAAGCCTTTCTAAGAAGTATTGATATTGATTTATGGAAAGTTATTGAAATTGGTGATCATATCCCAACCAAAGTTATTGAAGGGAATGAAAATCCTAAATCAAAAAGTGAATGGGATGAAAATGATCATAGATTAGTTCAATGTAATGCTTTAGCCACATGTTATCTTTATTGTGCATTAATCAAAAATGAGTTCAACAAGATTATCTTTTGTAAAACGGCTAAAGAAATTTGGAACTCACTTGAATTAGCATATGGAGGATCAATTCGTGGTAAGGAATCATATATGCCTATGCTTATTGAAAAAGACGTGTCTTCCATCATAAATGAAAATGAATCAAGTAGTGAGATGCATTCTAGTTCTACTAACATTACTAATCATTTGAACTTTCTTAGTAGAACTTACTCTTATTCCTATAGTGAAGAAAATGAAGCAATGCAAAAGAAGAGTATAGACCTCCAAGCTTCTAGCAAAGAAGTAAGTTGCATAAAAGAGGTGGTTAATCTTTGTCTCATGGCCGACAAAGATGAGGTAAATTCTAACCATGATGATTTTGATGTAAATATTTCCTATAATGAGTTAGTGGATGAGCACAATGAATTACTTGATGCATTTAAAGAATTACAAGGTGTGTTAGAAAACATGCTTGTGAAATGTGCTTCCTTTAAAAAGGAAAACCATGATCTCCTTCAAAGACATGAAAAAGTTCAAATGGAAAATGACTTTTTGAAAAAGGAAAATCATCATCTTGTGCAAAAATTAGAAAAGATTCAATTTGAAAATGAGTCATTGAAAAATGAAATGAAATGTGTATTTTCTAAAGAATCTTCATCAATTGATCTTATTCCTGAAAATGAGTCTTTAAAGAAAATAATTCATGATCAAAATGACATGTTAGCAAAGCTTACCAAAGGAAAAGAGAATTTGAGTACTATACTTAGAAATCAAAGAGATGTCTTTTTTAAAAATGAGATACAATATAATCCTCACACTAAAGATGCATGTTTGTTAAGAATAAAAAGGCCTTTGTATGATCATTTTGTCAAGAGTGGTCCCCAAACCTCTAAATGCAATTATTGTAAAAGATTAGGACATAAGATTCATGATTGTCCATTTAGAAAGAAGTTGAGGTCAAAGAAGATTTGGGTTCCAAAAGGAACTTATGTTCCATTGCCTAACTTATATGGACCCAAGAAAATTTGGGTACCAAAAGAAGAATATGCAACCCTTTCTTATAGGGTTACTTAAGGGCATCAATTAAGGATTATGAAGGAAGCATCACTCTTGGGAACAACTTCAAGGGCAAGGACAAGTGGATTCTCAAGTTGGTGCCTAGAGCACAAAAGAAATATTATGCCAAGAATTTCTCAATCACAAAATGGAAAGGATGCATCACATTGAGAAACAACTCCCAAGCTAATTAAGTTAGCACCATGGGTAAAGAATTTCTTTCTTATTAATGTGCTTTTATATGAAGAATTCAATCGTGAAATTCTAAGCATGACATTCTTAATATGCTACTAGTTGCTAATAGATGTAAAAATGTACATGTTATAGATTTTGATTTTTTTTTTTGCATGAAAGTAGTTTGTTTTGGCATATGAGTTATGAACATGCTAACACGAAATGATACTCTATCTTCCAAATAATCTTTAGATTAAGTATTCTCAATCTTTGTGAAAGATTTACTTTTTGGAAGATATGCCATCAAAGGAAAGCATACACTATCTCATGAAGACCATTAATGCTATTTCATTTGAACCTTATCAAATCTATCAAAGTAGCAATGTCTAAAACATCATCTATATGCCTTTGTGATCTTAAATGCTTTATCCATTTTATTGTGTCACTTCCATGCATATAGAAAATGAGGTTGTTCATCTTGAAAAGGTTTAGTTGGGCTTAACAAAATAAGAAATCAAAGAAATCCTCAATTGAAAATCTCAAGGAACAAAACTCCATGGAAGAGCCATCTCATAAAATCTAAGAGTGAGAGTTTATAATGCCTTCCTAAGAGTGTTTGAATAGTTCACTTCATTATTTCGATCCATCATTGGAGAACATTCTATATGTGCTTGATAAAGATCTGATTCTCTCTTAAAATTGTAAACTTTTATCTATGTTTCTTTTCATTCACATCATGATAGTTAACATGTGTCATCATTGGCAACTAAGCTAGAATATCTCTCCAAGTCTTCAACCTTGAAGAAGGAATTGAATGAATGACTTTGTGCACATGTGACTTTGATTAAAGGAACAAAAATGCTATATGTTTTTGCATGAAATGATTTGTATCAAATGCATTTTTAAGTGACTTTAAATTCAAAGGTCTCTAAAAATAAACCACACAGATTTAAATTGCACTATATGTTTAAAATGATCTCTAGCCTATGTGTTTTAAAAATAAGCTCCTAGAGCTCCTTTCAAAAGGCTTTGTGGTTTTCTAAAGAATGATGGTTTTTGAACAAACTTAATATCTTCATATATTATAGCTTTCAAAACCATTGCTGAAAATATGTTGATTGCATTTAAATTTTATCCTTGAATCAACATTCATGATTTACGCAAAGATGTTTACCACTAGCATGCAAAATGATTTAACTTAGCATGTTGAGTAAACATGAATTCTTCTAAGGATTAAAACTCCTTAAGTATCATAAAAATAAAATTTATATATTTATTTGTCAATTTAGTCTTGGGAATAAGTTATTCAAATAACAATTTGTTCTAGCTTAGATGACTAATGTAATAATTCAAGTGCAATATGCATCTCTAAAAAGCATTCAAGAACAAAACATATAGAAATTAGATACCATTTTCTTAGGGATCATGTTTCTAAGGGTGATATTGATCTTATTTTTGTGACTACTGAAAAGCAATTAGCTGACATCTTCACAAAACCACTCCAAGAGGAGAGATTCTGTCTACTCAGAAGAGAAATTGGAATGATCATAGAGCAGAATGTCCTGCAGTGAAGTAGCAGCAGCAGAGCCTGCTCCAATCTAAATAAGAGCCGCCTCTATAGAAAACAAGAGCCGGATCATCTCATTCAAGAGCCGCCTCTCCAATCTGCATCCAAGAAAATCACAAATCCTAACTCTCGGTATCTCTAGAGCCGGATCACCAAATTTCATGAGCCGGCTCCCCAAAACCTGCATCCAAGTCCTAACTCTCGGGATCTCTCAAAGCTCATCAAGAGCCGGCTCCAAAAATCAAGAGCCGGCTCCAAAAAGCTCTTGAGCCGGCTCCAATTTTTCCTTGAGCCGGCTCCAATCAACTAAATCTCTTTATATTACTCTCGGCACTTCATCATGTGAGTTCTCACCTAAAATTCTAGAGAGCAAAACTGACTTGGGGCTTCATCTTGTTTTGAGCATTTCAATTGAAAGTGAGCTGAAATGAAGAACACTCGAGGGACCAAAGAAAGATATTTTTCTGAGTGTTTAATCTACCAAGAGAGATGAATTTGATCTGCGTATAGCTCTAGCATGCGTGTACAGTTTGAAGATGAATAGTAATGCTGATTGGTGCTGATTTTCTTGTGAAAAGAGAGGCTGAGGTGATTCAAATTTTGCTGTGGACACTTCTAAAGGTTGAACAAGGTCTGAGCACACATAACTTGGTGATATACAACTGTTGAAGGGGCTTAGGACTACATATTGCAGCTGGTATTAATTTCTATATCTCAAACCTCAAGCTTTGGTTATTTTCTGGTTTAAGTTTCTGGAGATGAGTATATATTGTCATAATCTTGCTATGCTATGATTTTTAAACATCTGAGCATGATTAAAATGTTGTTTTAAGGCTATCAATGTTGAGTTTTGAACTAAGGAGTGACCTACACTAGTTTTGTACTTTGAACCACACATGTTTTAGCTTGTAGTAGTTTTGCAAGGCTGGTTTGGATGTTGAAAATGCATTATATTACTGTGATTGTTGTGCTACTCATTTGAGCATGAATATATAGTTAATATACACTTGAGAGAACCATAATCCAAAATTTTGAAGTGGTGAAAAACCAAAAATACCCTTATAACAGTGCTGCAGCAAAAATCTGGTATATATGCTGATTTTGGGCTTTATAGTGATGAAACCTTGCTATAATCTGAGAGGCAATGATGTGAGCAAGTGTTATATGATGAAATTCAGCTGTGGGAGCTAAATTCAAGAAGGACCAGCCACGAAATTATAGATTTGCCCTCTAAAACCTAAAGGTAACAGGTGCAGCAAATTCACCTGCTGCAAGCTGTTGTTTGCTGCCCTTTTTGTGCTATAAATTGTTGATTCATTGATCCTAAATTATGTCCAAACTTCAGTATAAGTGTATTTCATCTATGTCAAGCTGAGGGAACCTTTGACAAAAGAGAAGTTGACTATTTTACCCCTCAAACCATAAAGTTACAGGTGTAGCAAATTGCACCTGCTGTGAGTTATTATTTTGTTATTTTATTAGCTGCAGTGTTAAGCCCTTGTTGATATAATTTGTCTTAGCTATAGAAAAATTTTAATTCATTATTTTCAAGCTGAGGGAGTCCTTGGTTGTTGAAGTGTTTGTGTCTTCAAAGGCAGTGCTTGATAAAACTAAGATTTGTGGTTTTTGGTTCTAATAGTGCTGCTGTGAGCTTAATATATATCATACCTTGCTATATAATTTGTTCTGAATTTATAAGCAAGTGTATTTGGCATATTGAAGACTGGGGGAGCAGTGTTTGGGTGGTCCTAGAGGCTAAATTACAAACTTACCCTTGAGAGGTGAAGTTGAGGGTTTTGAAGAAGAAAAGGCTATTGTGCACTTATTTTGAAATACATTGCTTCATTATTCAATTAGTTGCATAATCTTTAAATAATATATGATGTAAATGGAAGCATATTGATAGGGGGAGATTATTAGTAATCTCTTGTGAATGAATATTGCATGGTTTACTAAGCTTCATTGACTTATCTTGAAATTGACAAGCATGCTACAAAATGACTTTTTGGTCATTAGATTCATTCCTATGAACTTTCATGACTTTGATGATATTTCCCTCTTTCTTGAGGATATCAAATGTGAAGAAATATATTAGGGTAGAAGTAGTCTTGAGTTCTAAAATTTGCCTCTAAAAGGTTGTTTGCCTTTATGCTTATTCTAGTTTATGCTTCATTTTTGTTTCATGTTTGATTATGTATACTTTTGTATATGACATGAACCTTAAATGATGATTCGAACTCATGTTGTCAATGAAATTGGCCTCTTATGATATAATTGCTTATATGTTTCATCCTAAAACATATTATAGTAACAACTACTATTGCCAATTCTTGATTATCATTACATCACCATGTCAATTCTCTATGCTAAATGATCAATACTAAAAGAAGATGTCTTGACCTCCCACCTTTTTGAGATGCCAAAGGGGGAGAGAAATGTGATGTGTTAAATGATCTAAAATGATTTATGATATATCAAGCATGCCATTTTATAATGATATATCAAGCATGCCATTTTATAGTGATATATCAAGCATGCCATGTTCAATGAATGCACTTTGATAGGGGGAGCATTTTTCAAATGCTACTCCATTTGCTTATGAACACATCAATGTTTTGTCATCATCAAAAAGGGGGAGATTGTTGACCTTAAGGATTTCATCCAATGACAATCTAGGTGTTTTGATGATAACAAACTATTAATGGTGTTTAAGGACTAATGTTTACATTGAGTGTTATATAGATTATTCACATTCAAAGAATGACCTCAATGAAGCACTAAAGATCATTCAAAGTATTCCATTATTCAAGATCACATCAAGGAAAGAAATGGATACAATGAAGACCTGAAGTTGCAAGGAACAAAATGCAATGTCCAAAGATAGCTTGAACTTCAATGAGCAAGAAAGCAACTCAAAGGAAGAAAGAAAGCAATACTACCTCAAGCCTAAACGATCATGGACAATGCATGAAGAAAAGGGGTAGATAGGATGGTGAGTGTTTTGGATTCAATGTCAAAGTATTTATGAATCCATTTGAAGCTCATCTCTATAGGATCATGCATATTATCATCATTCACATATTCCTATATCCTTAGTAATAGACTTTGCACTTCATTCATAGATATTGTCATATGAAGTCTTTGCTAAGAAAGGGTTAGTTCAAGCTTGTATAAGCTTTGAAAGAACTCACAACTTAAGCTAGAAATGCTAGGACCATGCACATTAATCATAAGATTTACTTTGGTGTCTAGAAAGAAAAGGAAAAGGCATTGAACTTAATATTTCATCTTTAAAGCCTTTGTTGCCATAATTTGGTAAATGACTCTAGGACACAATGCACTTGAAATTTATCATCTCCATATGTCCCTAGACTCTTAGAAATAGGTCTTGAACAAAATTGAATCATTCATCAAAGTCCTAGGTGCCAGAAAGATGGATATCTCAAAAGAAGCTATTTTCAGCCTAGAAAATTTCAGACCAGCTTGCACTAAAACTGCTATAACTATTTGTGTAGTTGGAATTTTTACACAAGGTCAGTGGCATTGGAAAGCTGACTTCGAGCCCTTGAGTTTAGACTCAAATTTCACCTAAATTGGATTAAAAATGACTGAGATATGAGCTTCACAAAATACATAATTCTGCTCTGCGAAAATTCTGACCAGGTTGCACTTAAATAGCCATAACTTCTTCTGTGTTTGGAATTTTTGAGCAAGGCCAGTGGATTTAGAAAGCTGACTTCAAGGCAATAAATTTAGACTTAAATTTCACCTCATTTGGAGTTTTATGGACTGAGTTATGTCCATTTGAAGTCATGCCATTTTCTGTCAAAATCCAGAACAAGGTGTTGCCTCCATGAAAACTAAAGCAAGCACATTTTAAATTGGAGCCGCCTCCCATTTTTATTGGAGCCGCCTCCCAATTATTGGAGCCGCCTCCCATTTATTGGAGCCGCCTCTCATTTTTATAGGAGCCGCCTCTTTGCACTCCAGTAGCCAAAACTTATGTCGTAGAATGCATTTCATGGATTGGAGCCGCCTCCCAGTTATTAGAGCCGCCTCCCATTTATTGGAGCCTCCTCCAATTTTTTGTAGAGCCGGCTCTTCTAAGATATTTGAATCTACAACGGCACTTTTCTGCATTTAAGTCTTCCAACTACTTCTAACAGACATATTAAGCTACGGCTGTCTATATAAGGAAGGCTCATTTTGCTGAAGCATACAGACCACCATTTTTGAGAGACATAATATTACATTTCAAGAGATCTTTTGTTCTCTCATCTTCTCTTCTCTCTCATTTCACTCTTATTCTATTTTGAGAGATTTAATTAAGCATTAAAAGGGCTTTTGCTCTTGCTTTAATCTTCATAGAGTTTTTTGCTCTATTATTCACTTGAGAGATTATAAAAGCTTACATTCTTCACTTATATCATCTTCTCTCATTTATATCATTTATAGAGTTTGAGTTTCACTTATATTCATATATACTCTAGTTGAGAGCTAAAGTTTGTACATCAATCTTTGAGAGATTTTTCTTGTGAGCTTGCACTTGTATATCTATCTTGAGAGAGATTTAATCTTGTATTTCAATTACAATCTTTTCTACAAACTTGTAAGGGTTGGTGTGACCCAAAAGAAGCCTAGGAGAAGGGTGTTCTCCTAGCAAGGAAAAGAAGCAAGGTCTTGCTTCATGTAAAGGTTTGCTCTCCACCCGCAAGGAGAAGCTATATTGGATTGGGAAGTCTCAAGAGGGATCTTGAGCCGAGGAGTAGGAGTTTCCGAACCTCGCAAAAATCGCCGTGTTGTTGTTTGCAATTTCTCTTCCCTTATCTCTCTTATAATTATGCTTTAATTGCTTATTCCATATCTTGATCTCATATCTTGATTATTGCATAATTACTTAAATTGTTAAATAGAAATTGTATTTCTATATATTGCGAAAATTATCTATTGTTTGGCATTGACTCTATTCACCCCCCCTCTAGAGTCAATTCTTGGGCAACATAGCCCCTACTTTCTTCTTCATGGGATATTTGAATAAGCGTGCTGAAAATCAAAAGCGCGCAATGACTGATGAAAAGCCAACAACTCGTTACGAATAGGTTATTATTTTTATTACTACTATTTTTGTATTTGAATCTCACACATTAACTTTGTCCCAGTCGAGACTTGAACCCTCGACATCCTAATTAGTAAGATTTGGAACTTTATTATGCACTCAACTTATTCTTAATTTGTAACTACCAAATAATTAAGCCTGGAGTTTAAGGAGGGAACACCCATCCAAAAGCATTTGGCAACACTTGTTTTTATCTTTTTTCTATGGACTGCATAAATATTTTCTTCCCGCCTAAAAGAGATCTCTCATTGTGAAAGAGGAATTGGAAAGTTTGGGATTCTAATTTTGCAGGAGTATTATGATATCCTTGTGTGCTTCTTTAGAATTTTTGTGCCATGTCCAAGATTTTTCCAATAACCAGATGGGTGTATTATTATTTTTTTCTTCTGATATGAATTATCATAACAAAAAATTGTAAGGTGGTCTATAGTTTGGACGGTATTCATTTATGAACATTACTCAGTGGTTTAGTTGGTAGAACGCCTATCTCCCTCGAAAGGAAGTAAAAAAAAAAAAAAAAAAAAAAAAAGAAGTTTTTGATTTATGATTTTTTTTCATCTCGACAAAAGCAAATTGCCTTTCTTCTCCCCAGGGGCAACAATGAACTCTGGTTGTAGTATGTATCAGGAAACTTGAATTGTTTGTCTACAAAGATGAAGAATTCCTTCAATAAAAATCTCTAAAGCTCAGTCACATGTTTAGGGTAGGGCAAGTTGGGATCTAGATATATGATTTTAAAAGGCTCAACATATTGTTTGATTTAAAATTTTCATTGTTATGATTTTGATCCTTATAGTTTTGAATCTTGAAAGGAGTAATGTTAAAAAAATAAAAAATCTATGGGTTTTTGTAGCCCCACTCTAATGGATAGAGTATTGTCAGCATTTAAAAAGATAGATTTTAATTACCTTAATTATTATTTGCCACGTGAGTTGGTTTTTAGGTTATATAGTTAAGTTTATTATTTTCCTCGTCAAAGAGTGCAAATAGTTTGATCCACGAATAATTTTTGCAAAACTAAAATGGTTTAAATTTGATTGAAGCTTCAGTTGATTAAAAAAATAAAAAATAAATAGTGAAAGATTCTACTTTAAATCCAAAATAACTCCATCGTTGAATCAATAGAAGAATCGGACATTTGCACTTGGTCAAAGGGTCCATCACAAAAACCTACTTTTGAAAACATTCTCAAAGCAAAGGTTCTTACCCCATATAAATAAGGAGTTCTAATCTTAATTGTTGAAAAAAATAATTAATTAAGTATTTGTAAAAAAAATAATTAGAGGACCATTGCATTTCTCTTTCTACCAAACTGTTTAGAAAATACATTCATCTTCAACCTGTCAATAAAAATGATCCAAATATTCCCATTCTGTTTATAATACACTCAAAATTCAAAGAATCAATGAAACATTAGAAGGCAATTAAATACAAGTTACGTTTTAAAAACACAATAATTCAAAAGAAAATTGATTATATAACTAGTATGTTTGCAGTGTGTTTAACTGATTAAACAAATTTTTAATTTTCTCTAATATCTCAATTAAACAGTATTGCCAAAAAAAAAATTTGTGTAGTACTCTTATAAGAAACATGTTTCCCAAACGTACAATTTTTTAAAATTATCTGAAACAAAGCATTCATTTATATCATTGTTTGCAGTGACAAGTTTATGACGTGTCATGCAAGAGTTGCTCATCCTAAAAATGAAAAATAAGTGAATTATAAGACATAAGAAAAATGTTTGGTTTATGAAGGGTGGCCAACAAACAAACAAATAAATGTTTGTTCCTCATTTGGCATGTACTTTGTTTTTGGTTAAAAAAAAAAATAGTATTTTTGTTGTAAGAGTGTTTTGGAAAAAAAATTTGGAAGCACGTTTAGAAATGATATTTTGCTAAGAAAATGTCGAAAACAGAAACATGAACATTTATGGTTTTGGACCATAAATAGTTGTCAAAACAAGAAAAAGAAAAAAAAAACAATTTTTTAGTGTTTTGGTTTTGAGCTACTATTCACGAAGTATTTTAGCACTGTTTAAAATAAAATAAGGCCATACCAAACATGCTTTAGTTACTAAAATCGCAACGCATGTCGCATGCCAAATGGGGCAAGTTTTGTGTATGATTTTATCATCTGAGACTGTCTTTCTTCTCTCCGGGGCAACAATCTTGCCTCTTGTTTGTGCCTTGAATTATTTTTCTCTTCTACTATGTCTACCGCAGTAAAACAGAATTGTGAAACAGCACTGTGTTAGGTTGGTGAGTTATGCATTAGCAAATTCTTATTCAAAATTCTGGTGGTAGCATGGGTCAGACGTCATGAATTGTTTGTCCACAAATCATAAGAAGAAAATGGAGATGAAGAATTTCTTCAATAAAATCTCTAAAGTTCAATCACATATTTAGGGTAGGGCAAGTTGAGATCTACATGTATGATTTTTTAAAAGGGAAAACATATTGTTTAATTTAAAATTTTCAATGTTAGGATTTTGATCTGATAGTTTTCAAAAGAAGTAATGTTGATCGGTTTTTGGAGCAACAACTTTTAAAAATGATAGATTATACCTAACTCAATTATTCAATTACATAAGGTGGTTTTTACCGCCTTTTTTAAAAAGTGCAAATAGTTTGATCCATGAATAATTTTTGCAAAACTAAAAGGATTTGATTGAAGTATCAGTTGATAAAAATAAAATTGGAGAAATATTTTACATTAAATCCAAAATAGTTTGATCAGATCTCAGATCTAAACTTGGACAGTTAACTCTTGATTAAAAGCTCATTCAATCCAAGCATCGGACATTTTCACTTTATCAAAAGCTCGCTCGTGCAAAAACCTACTTTGCAAAACACTCTCAAAAGCACACTTTTAAAAAATAATTACATTTTTTTTTTTCAGAAGTTCTATATCCGCTATATAAATTTTGAGTTCTAATATATTATTGAGCCTCTCTTTAATTGTTTATCTACTGTATAGAAAACAGAAAATGCATATAATAAATCTAACTTTTATTTGGAATGAATGATGAAAAAATCACATAAATATATAAAGGCAATTAAATGCAAGTTACTCATTTGTTAGAACTCATTTGTTGAAACTTTTGAGAGTAAAACAATAATTCAAAAAAGATTTAAGTTTTATTTTAAACAAACTCAAAGTTGAAAATATTTTAAAATAGAATCGTTCATTAAACAAGTTCGATATTGGTCTGGATTTTATTTTTTATTAGAACTTTCTGATTTTTAAGTATCTATGTTGTATGTTTTAATTTCCTCTAATATCTCAATTAAACACTGTGGACAACAAATTTTTCTATTCTAAATAACATGTTTCTAAAGGTAGATTCTCCAAAATTATCTGAAACAAAGCATTCAATTATATCATTGATTGCAGTGTCACATGTATGATGTGTCATGTAAGAGTTCTGAAAATGAAAAATGAATGATGTGGACATACAGAAAAATGTTTTGTTTATGAAGGGCGGCCTAAAAAAAATGCCGTGCCTCTTCATTGCTGATATACGTGTTTTAGCAAATTCTTACTCCAAAACTGTGGTTGTAGTACGTGAATGTCTTATTGTTTGTAAGATAATGGAGATCGAAGATTTTCTTCAAAAAAAAAAAATCTCTCAGGCTCAATCACATATATAGGGTAAGGTGAGTTGAGAGGTTTAGAAAGGCTCAAAATAAACTTTTGTCAGTTTTTTAAAAAGAATAGATTCTCTCTCTCAAGTGTTTACTTTAATCAGATAAATAGATTTTTTTAAATTTTCTCCGTGTTTACCTTAATCCTGTATTGTCACGTGAGTTGGTTTTTTCGTCAAGCTTTTATCGTTTTTCTTTTCAAAGAATGCAAATAGTTTGATCAACCAAATTAAAGCTTTATTGTTTTTCTTCTCAAAGACTGCAAATAGTTTGATCAACGAATAATTTTTGCAGAACTAAAATGGTTTGATTAAAGTCTCAGTTGATAAAAAAAATCCAGAATTTTTTTTTATTTTATTTTTATTATCGTCATGAAATCCAAAATAGCTCAATCAGATACTCGACCCACCCCGGACAAAAACACTCGATCAAAAACTCAATCCATCGAAGCAACGAACATTTTTACTTGATCAAAGGCTAGATAAATCAGTCTGGAAAAACATACTTTTGAAAACACTCTCAAAGCACTCTTAAAAGGATTCTGCAATTTTTTTTATTTTTTATTTTATTTAGAACTTTTATATTGGTTATAAATATGGAGTTCTAATCTCAATTATTGAGCCTCTCTCCAATCTAGGGTTTGGCATAGATTCATTCCGTATATGTGGTCGAGAGATCCAATCTAGGGTATGACATAGATTCGTTCCATATATGTGGTCGAGAGATTCAGAGCAATGTACACATAAAAACCAACTAAGGGCATATTGTACGACTAATGAATTTGTTGACGGATCAACTGCTTAGAGATGAAAACACTTGTTTCTCAAATAGTGCCGCTATCACGCTCCGGGAGCGCTCTCACTTCCATAGAAAATAATCTTCTCTCAATTTTACATTATTTAATCATGTGACTTTGATATATCGGAGCAGTTCTATCCTCCCACCTGCATGAATATAACATTTGAGGATAAATTAACGTCATGAATGAAACTATATATATAATTTGAAGAATAATGATGACAAACCTTAGCTAGGCTTTGGAGAAAAAATAGTTGGCTAAAAGTTCAAAATGTTAATTTTTGTTGGGACTAGTTATGCATAATATTTAGGGGAATAAAAAACAGATGTTTGTTGCTTGGGAATTATTTGAAATCATTTGCATGAGTTATAGAATTTAAGAAAACATTTAGAATATCCACGAATTGTTCAAACATATCATATATACTAAATATTGAATAATATCATATGTTATTTAAGGCTGTCAAGTAACCCTGGCTTGGCTGACCCAACCCGACCCGGACCCGGACCCGGACCCGTTTCAGATGAAGGCAAGGACAATGAAGAAGAAGAAGTAACCTTGGGCTTACTAATTTTATAAAATTCATTTAATTTTCAAAGAAAATCTGAAGCATTTCATGACTCATAAATGTGATAAAAGGACAGAAAATGTACACCAGTAACACTGCACATGACCCTTCTATGTTTCACCACAGAAAAATGAAATCATATACAGGGAGTCACCGAAAAAGCATCAAATACATGAAGACATTTAAATGAAATACAATTTATAAAGACAAATAACAGATGGCAATCACATTCTCGTTTCTTTCCATTATCCTAGGGCTCCCTTAAACCTTCTCTAGGTCTTAAATGAATTATGTACATTTTTATTTACATTAAACAAAAGGAATAGACTACCATCCGAAATTCACCACGGCAAACTGGCTTGCTATGCGTTCCACGTATGTATGTTTACCCCACTGGTAGTCGAGTGTTATAAGACCTCTGAGCATGACCCCGAGATGTTGAGTTCAACTCCTCGGTGTCAAGTCTCTATCCTAGGCTTACTCGATACCCTACGTTACTTGCAAAAAAAAGTATGCAAACGGAAAGAGAAACATAGGACAAGTCAAACTACATTCAGGTTCACAAACTCTCGCACAGAAAGTATGCACGCATGTGTGTGTGGGTGGTGGTGGTGGTGGTGGTGGTGTGTGTAACAAGAAAAGAGAGACCAACATAGGAATCCAGAAAAGGAACTAATCTCAAAAACCTAGTATGTGCACAATCTATGACTGCCCAAGTGCAACGTTCAAATCCAAGTGTTGGCTTTCTTGATGGCTAAAAGTATTATTCGATTAACCAAAACAACACATGAAAAACTAGGCTATAATAGGGCTGCTCCATGTTACTCGTTAAGGGTATTGTGTATCATGAAACAGCATTTCAACTCTCATCTTGCAGTTCAAAACGATTAAAGTTACAGGATAACACCCTTCCAATGTCCCAAAACACCCACAAAACATTAAAATTAACAAGATAATATTTACTAAGCAACTAATTTGTATTAGTGTGTGGCCTAAGCAGTAAATGATGCCAATTATATTCCTTGTAGCAGCCCATTTTTGGTGCTTTAGTTTCTGTAGCATTGTAAACAACATTAAATTACCTTGATAGCCAGTGCAGTATCTGATGGAACCGTCGACATCAGAAATTCAAGGTTAGAACCCAAGGTCCACTCTGGATTTATGTTAACGACATTGACATAAACGCTTTGTTGATGAACAGTAATTTGAAATCAACAATTTCATCACTACGACAGCTCCACCAATTGTCATTTCTTCTAATTTATCTTCAGTGTACCCCATCATACAAAGACGCTAAACTTGAAATCAACCACCAACACATTATAAGTGTCATTATGCATCATCTAAAAACCTGGTATGTGCACAATCTAAGGCTGCCCAAGTGCAACTGTCAATCTAAGTGTTCACTTTCTTAACGGCTAAAAGTAATATACACTAATCCAATACAACATATGAAAAAGTAGGCTATAGTGGGGCTGATCCTTATACTCGTTAAGGGTATTGTGTACCATGAAACAGCTTTTCAACTCTCATCTTGCAGTTCAAAGGGATTAAAGTTACTTGTGGGATGAAATCCTACCAATAGTCCAAAAACACCTATTAAAGATCAAAATTCACAAGATAATATTTACTAAGCAACTTATTTGGAATAAGAATAAGCAACTTTTTTGTATTAGTGTGTGGCCTAAAAGGTAAATGTTACCAATTGTTTTCCTTGTAGCAGCCCATTTTTGGTGCTTTAGTTGCTCTAGCATTGTGAACAACGTTAAATTGCGTTGATCTATCTGTTGACATCAGAAGTTTGTGTTTTTTTTTTTTTTTTTTGGTAAGTGTGTTGACATCAGAAGTTCAAAGTTGGAACCCAAGGTCCACTCTAGATCTATGTGAACGGCATTGACGTTGAGGTATTGTTGATGAACAATGGTTTGGAATCAACAATAACAGCTCCACTAATGGTTATTTCTTCCAACTATCCTGAGTGTCCCCGATCATATTAAGACGCTAAACTTGAAATCAACCACCAGCACACATTATAAGTGTCATCATGTATCATCTAAACATTTTTCCAACCCAAGCATGTGAAGATGTTTCTAGAAATAGATAAAGTATTATAAAATAGAACCACCCAGACATAATAAGTGTCGTAATGCATAATCTAACATTTTCCCAATGTTTCCTAGAAATTAGTTAAGGTAAAGTAAAATAAAATATAACCATCAAGACTTATAAATGCCATTGTGTATCATCTACACATTTTTCTAATGCAAGCAATATGTATATTTTCCTCGAATTAGATAAAGCAAAATAAAATAGAAATATGAAAATTATCCTTACAACATTTGATGGGCAACTAATTGAACTCAAGCTCAAAAAAAACACAGAAAGCGCCACAAGAAAAATGAGCAGCTTATTTATGAGTAACAAAATAAATACTCAAACAAAGCATAATACATATATGAAACACATGTGACTGCCTATAAATTAAAGGGGTTTCCTTCAATTGCTCGAAGAGTCAATTTTGTTTCCTAATAAGTTATTAAACAGGGCTATTAGACATCTATGCAATCCACAAACTTGATAAGAACATATGAGAAAGTCACCAAACCTTTTTAAACTTCAAATTTACAATAAAATCTTCATCTTGCTCTTATGGTTCACCATCATCTCTGTCACAGCTTCCCCAAAAGCTTCCTCTTTCTCTTCAAAAGCACCATTTACCATTACATCATCATCACCACCACCACCACCACCACCACCGCTACCACTACCACTTTCTCCTTGGTTCGCAACCAGTCCCATCACCACAAGTGTTGCCCCCTTCATCACACACTTCGACATCGGCAGTTCCAACACCGGCACATACCACTGTCTCGCGCTCACCGGAACTTCAATGCTCTTCAACTGAACCCCTAAAGTCCCCAACGACGAACCCATCCAAGCCCTCAGCTCAGCAACCTGTTCATTCCTCGCAAAGAGCCTCCCCTGTTTCTTGGAATCTGTAATTTCAACATGTTCAAGCATCGCGTGTTGTTCAATTAGAAACAGCAACATTCGATGCCTCACCACTGCATCTTTCAAGCACTGAAATGCCAAATGAACTCTGAATTTCAGCAAATCACTGGTCAACTCCGACTCTTCGTCGTCGTCGTCCTCACTGTGACCACCACCAACGCCATTGAATTCCTCCAGACTTGTAGGGTAAAGAAACAAGAAGCTCTCGAGTTTGGTCCCAAACCTAACCCTCCATTTCAGCAACGAATCTTCACCGCCATGGCCAGAAGACGGAAGCTCGATCTGCAGAGAGCGAATATCTCGGAATTTACTCAGGAAACAAACAGCGGAGCGGAACGAATCGCCGTAGAAGGCGGAGATCGAGGAGGGGACAGGCCTGGGAGCGACGATTTGGCGGATGAATCGGAAGGGTTTGGAGACGATGTCCTTGAGGAGGAACCGGATGAGTTTCTTGGAGAGGTTGTCGGAGGAGTCGGAGGAGTTGCTGGCGTGGTCGTCTTCTTCGGAGGAATTGGGTTTCCGGCGAGGGACAGCGAAGGAGACGGAAAGGACCTGAGGGATTGCGGCGGCGAATCGGGTGGAGACGAGAGAGGTCCGGCAGAGGGTTTTGAGATCGAGGAGTTTGTTGAAGATGACCAAAACGACCTCGTCTGGTAGTCGGTCGAAGTGACTTCCGTCGTCTCCTCCACCTCCTTGTTCTGTGACTTTCTCTGTGTTGTTCATATTTTTACTTCTTTGCTACGCCCAGTTCTCTCTCTATTTTCTCTCCCTATATTGGCTCCCACTCACCGTGTAGACCCCGACTCATCGAATGTGATTGGGCCCCATGACCCTCCTCAACACACCGTCGGTGAATCGGTCAATAAATTTTTTTTTTCATTTATTTATATTATTTTCTCTTTTATGATTTTTATACATTTATTTATATTATTTTCTCTTTTATTAGTTTTATATATTTATTATTTATATTAATGCACATGTTATGTGACGAAACTATGAAAAATTAGATAACTAAGAATTCTATTCCTACTTTAAAATCTACCAAATCTCTCCCCTACTCCCCTTCAACACAATCTTATTTGTTTGTTTTTAATGTTTTTTAATAGAATTGCATTATTTGATAGAATAATACTTGTGTTTGTACTAGGCATTTGATCCGTCTAGAAATTATACACCATGAAGAAGAAAGGAATCTCGGATCCCAAAAAAAGTGAAAGACATAGAGTGTTGAATACCATTTCAAGCAGCCATGCCCAAGTCTATGGCCACAACAAGCGACTCTCATGACCCTGGTCAACTGTAAGTAACTTCAATGAGAGGATCAACTAATTGTTTTATCAATCAACATATGAATTCTGGAACAAAAAGACTAAGGCAAAAAGAACACGAGTACTTAACAGTTGAATAAACGTCAAAATCTGTCACATCCGTGTCCGTCAAAGGATGATGCATTATGTGTGCCAATAGCTCTTCATCACAATTGTACAAGTAACGAGAATCAATCTAATCGCTATAAAATATAACTCATTTATGTTTTTCATATATACTGAAATCTGTATTCTCTAGCACTATGCCTTAAGTGCATTTGATCCATCTAAACATACACTATGAAGAATGGAATTTAGGATCTCAAAAAAGGTGGAAGACGTAGTGTTGAATACCATTTCAAGCTACATCAGCATAATGCAACCATGCCGAAGTCTATGGCCACAATAAGCAACTCTCATGACTCTTGCCATTTCTGTCGCATGTAAATAACATCAATAATTCTTCTGTCAATCAATGTATGGATTCCGGAACAAAAAGACCAAGGCAAAAAAGACACTTGAATACTTTGACAGTCGGATAAACGTCCAAGTCTGTCACAACAAACATGGGTAAAGCTAACAGGTCACATACGTGTTAGTCAGAGAATGATGCATTACGTGCATTAATAGTTGTCACGCATCAACTTCATTACAGCTGTACAAGTGGGGACAATCTAACCGTGAATCTAGTTTCTCCACCAC
The DNA here is from genome assembly GCF_030987335.1 of Cornus florida. Taxonomy (NCBI): domain Eukaryota; kingdom Viridiplantae; phylum Streptophyta; class Magnoliopsida; order Cornales; family Cornaceae; genus Cornus; species Cornus florida. Next base: position 53,663,881 of record NW_026775576.1, read on the forward strand.
TATAAAATAGAACTCATTTATTATGGAGAAGATGTGTGGCACCAGTAGGCGTTTTTCATATATTGTAGCCTCCTATACATGGCTTTTATAGCTTTCCTTTACAATACTGTGTAATCTTAGAACTACATTTCTTTGCACTTATATACTTTGATAATGTAACCTATGACCCTAGGTTTACTCTACTCCATTTACATGCTTTCTTATTGGAGCTTACACCTTCATTTGGAGCTTGAAATTGTTAGTCAATAGCTCAGCTATTGAGTCCTTTGGCACGTAATTAAGGTCACATCCTTTGTTCCATCCAAGAAACTCACATCAAGTTTAATAGTCCTTTTTTTAGGATGGAAGTGATATGAACCATTGCAATGGTCATCCATTGCTTTCCACAATCGCTCGTTAGACAAGTTAACCACACAGTTGACCACAGTGACAACAATAGAAATATTTGCTTGGCTTTCACGGTCAACAAATTGATGTGATTTATAATATAAAAGAGAAAAAATTAACACTTTAAATTTAGAATGGATATGTATTGTGAGGTTCTCCTAACAGGTGAGAAAGCAAGTAACAACTTATATATATATATATATATATATATATATATATATATATATTTGCATGCATTGAGAATTATTAATTCTCATATTTTTGAAAGATGATAAAATGCCTGGATTATTTCTTGATTTAGGAAACTAAATTTTCTTCAATTTTAAATTCAAGAAGTGGATTAGGTATCCCAAACACAGAAATTTTATGTTGGCTTGAAATCATATTGCTTCATTAAAATATTCTCAGAATAAGAGAACAATGAACATCAGGCTTCTTACATCCAAGTGAGACAGAAGAAAACCACCACACAAATTTCAATTGTTGATGTTTGTTTGTTATAAATGTGATCACAGTATTGGATTAGATTTGCTGCTGCCTAAAACCTCCTCTATATTTTGTCTTGTATTCAGATTATGGGTGTCCAATACTTATTGCTTACTCGTGTGTTTTGAGTAAACCCTGATATAATGTAGTATCAAATTCGTTTGATTATAATAACTGTGAGGAAAAAAAGATAAACTTGCATTTAACACCTATTAGAAAGGATTTGTTACACGTTTATTGTTATGTTTGGTTGCACCGAATTGATGTTTTATATTTTGAATTGGAGAAAATTTAATACAAAATTTGAACTAAATTTCCTCCGATCTCAGATTCAATTCAAATCACCGATTCGGTACTCCCAAACATTTCAAACCCAATTCAAATCACCGATTCGGTACTCCTAAACATAACATATGTTATATCTTGATTTGGAATTCAAAGTAGGTTAAATCAAATATAGTAATTGTAAAAGCTCGAGGTTTTTTCAATGTGACCGTTGATGGTGGGTGTATGCACACATACTGATTTGAAGCATATGCTCTTGGGTTACATTTGGAAACATAAGATCTCAAATCCAAATCCAAATTGCTAATCTTAGGTTGCTTTTGGCAACTTGGATTTAGATTTGACACTTAGACTCCTTTTGTTTGGATATAAAATATTTTTTAGAAAGTATATTTTTAATTTATGATGTTTGGCTGTCGTAAATTATTTACGAAGAAAAAAATATTAAAATTTAACAAAGATAATTTATCCATCAATTTTTGAAAAATTATTTTACATGCCCGATAGACTCCACCTCAATTTCGATGTAAACCTTTATTAAATACCGAAAAAGTAAAAATAAAATAATATTTTACCTGAAAAAAGAAAATATTTTGAAAAAATATATATTTTACGTCTAAACAAACCGAGCCTAAGATCTCTGGTTTCCAAACGTAACGCAAGTGCATAAGTTTCAAATCAGTGTGTAAATACACCCATCATCAACAGTCACAGCTGGATTGAACACCATTTGACATCTTAGGTTGCGTTTGGCAACTTGGACTTGGATGATTTGAAATACCTAGATTCAAAATCTATTGTTTGAATCAAAACTTCAAATTGTTAAATTTGAAGAAAGGATTTGGAAAGCAAAATTGCATCTCACTCAATTAAGTATACCAGAAAAGTATGAAACAGACTTCAAGCAAGCCATACTTGGAAACTAGAAGCAGACTAAAGGGTGACTCAATACAAGCATTAGAATCAACCTTTCCTCATAGTTCACCCACTTGTTTCATTGAGCCTGAAATCCATTCTCATCAGAGTTATAACCACAACCAATGCTAAAACGACTCGGCCTCACACTGTCCTTGGTTATGCAATGGTGAGAGGAGAGGAAGTAACAAACCACAACATAGTTACATAACTGTATTTATTTATCGGGATTCGATATTTCAGAAGAGTATCACATAATTGCACAATACATAGGAAATATGATTGCACAGATGACATAATATTTAATCGAAATAACCATTTACATATTTAGACCTATCTGGACATATAGGTCATTCGTCCAACGCGGCATGTACTTCAATATTAGGTGCAAGCCAACGTTAACTGTAAGTCACCTGAAGTTGGAAAAGGACATCAATTAATGCAATAAATTAAACAGGGCCAGTAATCTTAAAAATGAGAAGTTATTACATGGTCCCGGGTCAATCACAGTTGGACACGTAAGCAATTGTGTTGAAATGTGTAAGCTTTTTTCAGTTTTTTGCTTACGTGTCCGTTGCAGATTGGTTGGAACCAACGGTTACCGACCATGAAAAGAAGAAAACATAATATATAGCTGCAAAATTAACCAGAAGATTGTTCTTGGTGGCAAAGGTAACCATCAGTACAAGTTTAAGAAAATCAGCCTGCTATTAGCACAAAATTACAGAGAAATATATGACAAGGTCACTCATTTGAGCTCGTGTCCTTACCCATTAGATCGAGAGTGCAGCGACGTCACACTCTCCACCTAACAAATGAGGCCACGAGCTCAAGGTGAGCACACACTTATAATAAACTTGCTCAAATTACGGACAAAATCTTCTAAGAAGAGTCTAAAATTATGAAATCAAATTTAACTCGCTGTTTCTGCCCTCAAAGTCACCAATGTGAGGCAACCTCTATAGATTGTCCCACCAGCAAACAAGGACAAGTTTTGGTGTACTCAGTCACAATCAATTCTATGTCTCCATGTCCACTATCTAACACATTTATCTACCTATGGGAACCAAAAATGTTTTGGTCAAATGAGAAACACTACCTGAATACACTTCGGATATCACAACTAAATCTTATAAGAGATTTTTATGGCAAAAAGAACGAAATCTAATTTTCTCAAGGAACAGCAATGCTATTACCAGCATTTTCAAGAAATTTTGGTACACCTGAGGTCAAGAGTTGACACGTAGAAAGGGGGGGGGGGGGGCAATTAAAAGCAGTTGTTTTTTGCTTCTTATGACATTATTATCCATTGGACAAACAGCATGTTGAGTTGTCTGCCTCATTACATCTTTCCTAATTGACTATCATTGAAAGAGAAATCTCCTCGCACTCCAAATTGTCAGAAAATTTTCTAATCCACAAAGAAAGAACTAAGCAGGACAATGAACGTTATTCCTATGCTTGAAGAAAGTATGAAGTGAACAGGCTCACACATGACACACCTGTAGACACATGTGAGTGCATCCATGCATGAGGTTAACACACAGTTGTTTGGCTATGCATGGGTACCTTAGTTCCAAGCAGTTCAGAGTTTCCATATTATAACCTTCCTTAGACCATAGGCCTCTCAGTTTTATTAACACTCATATGCCTTGGTACTTAATTAGACAAAAAGCAATGTTCAGGGAACTTCTTGAGCTCAAAAAATGATTACAATGTCATTTATCATACCACAAGTTGTAAGACCAGGTGATCATGGTGGTCTAATTACTGTACTGAAATCCCCTTTTGGAATCTTAAGCCAAAGGCAAGTGTATGTGTTTGATTACCCAAGCCGCACACATTTTGTACGCAAATTTCACGCTTGCGCTACTAACGTTCTATGCCTTGGAACATATGATCAATCTAGTAGAGACAAACACTAACGCTGTGGCACTCGAACATAAAAGGAGGCTTTCCCCAAGTACAGGACAAATCATAGAATAGGTACTAGAGTTCAAACCCTACCACTCTATACTCTACTTGGACACCAGGGATTGTAGCCTAGTGATTTTTCCTTAACCTCCCAAAGTGAGAGGTGAGGGTTCAAGTCCCTATAGGGGCAGATGGATCAGTGAGTTTCTTGCTAGGAGAAAAAATAAAAAAAATAAAAGCCCTCTCCTGGCACATTGCAGTGGAAAATCCATGCTATCAAGGTCAGACTGCCTCAAGACTCTTCATCGGTTTCCCTCTCAGCAGATTGCCTCATCCTTTACCCCTCCAGAACCTTCCAAATATTTTTTTTACCCCTCCACACCCATAATAGGTTAACAGGGTTGCAAGTTCATTGCTCAATAAGCTTTTCTTCTTTGCAATGGTAAATAACACAAATCGTGTACATGCTGGTTGTCAAAGATGGATAATTTTTTTTTTGATAAGTGTTGTCAAAGAAAAGATGGATATGATCCATATTATGCTTGGGCTCTCCTTTAATCACATCAAGGCTTATTATAAAGAACTATTGGAAGTAATTGGTAGAATCAGTGGGAATTCTGTAGAAAATTAGATTATAAATTCGTATGCTGCAAGGTTGCAAGTTGCAACTCATTGTTAGTTCTCTTTGATTCAACTTTATTAAAGCAACGCATTTATATTCTTCCAAAGGAAGTTGTCAAGGAACTGAGAAAATTTAAAGAACTCTCTCATGTAGAAGCTAGCAAGCAGGCAGCAAATTACCCCATTGAAGAAGAGGCACAGGGACTACAGCAAAATGCCATGAAGAAAATGAAAACAGACAAGCACATATCATCGCTGTGAAGGGAAAAAAAATTGAATAACATGTAAACAGAACCTAGATGAAAGAGACAAAAAAAAAAAAAAAAACCCTTTTGGACCAACCTATTTTTACTAAAGAGAATTAATTAACAGTACACTGGAGATGGGAAACTTGCCTCCCTATGATTTATCAATTTGCATTTATTTAGTCTACCGCATCACTTTGGTGATAAAATTTATGCTTCACGTTTGCTGACAGCAAAACGAACTGACCAGTACCTCACTAAAAAATTCCACGACCCATACCATCAGCTCCACCAAATATTATTCCTTACTCTTCTTAAACAATCATCTAAAATCCCCTTCTAGTGGAAAAATTGTTAAAGCTGTCCAAACAGGCCCACTGGGCAAGAAAGTAAAGTTGGGTAGCCCCAACTTCAAAGGGAAATCATTCATTGAAATGGCAAGGGGAGCATATCTTATAACCCTGATTTGACGTGTGTGTGTGTGTGTGTGTGTGTGTGTGTGTGTATTTGATAAGTACCCGAAAAGGAATTTTCATTAGTGACTAGAAGATAATGGAACCATAAGAGTTGATATAGCTAGAACTGAGATAAAAGTTGCCAATATCCAAAGAAATCAAATTGGCCATGGTGCAAGATGCATGATCCAGATGGGGGTGGGTATCAAACTCAATTCAAGGTGACTCAAGTTATAAATTCACGTATGTTATATTCTTATTTGCTGGGTGTTCCTGTTTTGTTATTTTATGCACTCCAACAGTGAATATAATGTAAATACCAAGCAGTTCTTTTGTAGCAATAGTGACTAGAAGATAATGGAACCATAAGAGTTGATATAATGCAAATACCAAGCACCTCTTTTGTTGAAAAAATAATGCAACTTTTTTTATTCTTATGCTCCATTGATTCTTTCTTCATTAGTGGGACTACCTAGGATAGCTACTTTGAGTGTTATATTGTTGTTTGTCAGTAGTATGACATTTTCTGTAGGCAACAGGTTATGAATTCATTGGATTTTTTATTTTTTATTTATAAATGAACTCGTTGGATTTTGTTTCATAATAAACCTGTTTACCACCACACCCCCACTAGAATAAAGAAAAAATAGGAAAAATCAAAACAAGTACACATGAAATAATCAGACGTTAGAATGTATAATGGAACATTAACCAGGCTTCCAACCACTAATATTGCATTGAGAATATCCTCAATCATGTAATTGTTGTCTGTGCTTGTTTAAAATCTAACATATTACGCATTCATTATAAACTTGTAGAAATTTAGAACAGAGATATATATCTTTAAGTTAAACCTAATTCAATGTTGAGGCTGAAACTCTTTTTCAATTTAAATAATTAGGACTCATTTTCATTTTTCAAGCCCATGTTTGTGAAGTGCTTAAAGTCTCCTCCTCAATATACCTTTAGATTAACTCATATTTCCATTAAAAATAATAATCAAGATTGCGACTCCTATAGCTTTATAGGATGTTGAACTTCATATGGCAACATACTGATGTTGAACTTCATATGGTAATCAAATGCAGTAATCTTTTCTAGCTACAAAAATACTATAATAAATCACAACCAAGAAAGAAAATCACGGAGAGAGAAAGATACTAAAATGATATCCAATGCATTGATAGAAAGAAAGAACACATATATACTGCTCCTATTGAATTAAATTAAGTAAATATAATGAAACTACATGGATTGATTTCAGCACAAATCAAACATCCACAGATAATTCATAAACTAACACAAACTTAACATCATTATACAAATGAAATTCGCATTTCACAAACAAAATTTCATACTTTAAACCAGAGCGAGCCATGCGTGTTCTGCATTATAATAGTTACCTAGCTAAGCACTAGAGGCCGAAGGGACTTCGGAGATGAGCTTGAATTCCTGCAACTCCTTAAAGTTCATCCATAGCTTCACCCACACCTTCGCCTCGTAGACTTTCTTCTGACCACCATCGTTGGCCTCCAATTCAATATAGTATATAGTACCAGCAACCACTTGTTCCTTCACATTCACTACCTTACCAAACTCCAGAACCGCATTCTGCACCAACAAGCACCAAAAATCATAACAATTCACTATTACAATAAAAATACAATCCATTTGCAATTAACAAATATATAAATAAATAAATATATATATCCATTATCTGATGCACAATCCCATGGTTCAAAACAATCCACGTCAGCTGATTGACTTTTCTTCAGATTTCTTGAAAATAAGATATTTTAGGTTATTGAAAGGTGAAGACTGTTTGAACATTATATCATGTTTATACAACAAACAACGAGTAGCAAGCAATTAAACAAAAATTAACCAAAACAGAAAGAAAAGAAATTTTGAGATCTATATGACACCAAGCAACAATCGGATATAAATATGTGATATATGCGTGCGTGCGTATATATATATATATATATATAGAAGAGAAGGAGGAAAAAGAACCTGTTTCTTGTTGTGTTCATCGACGGCGAATCGAGCGAGACTGTCGATCTCTACACTGTTCTCAAATCCCTTGGATTGCTTAATTCCTCCTAGTGTTGCCATTACTGTGTGCTTTGATTTTGCAAATGCAGAGGCAAAGTGGTGGTGGTCCTTTTATAGGATAAAGGGGATGAAGGACATAAGTGGAATTTAGGAAATTAAAGTCTAACACGAAACGTCGTGTGGGTTGTTTTTGACGCGGATGGCGGCTCCGAATAGTATATTTATTAGTCTATCCCTTCGCGTTAGTATTTTTATTAGTCTATCCCTTCGCGTTGTTTTTTACGCGAATGGCTCCGAATAGTATATTTATTACCCTATTGCTTCGCGAGTGGCGTTTGGCACACTGTTTAAGAGTCGATGGAAATCAAACTTTCTGTGTATGGCCAGTTTGATCCTTTCATTGCTTAATGCTTAAGGATCGAGATTCCACTTTTTCTTCATCAGGCGGGTATGAAATTTTGTATATATCACCATTGCAATAGCAAGTTTTACCAAATTTTAGTGATGAATTTTCATGAGAAATGTGACAATGATGAAATATCACAACTTCAAATGATGCAATTTAGAGTACAAACATTGTGATTTTAACAAATGAATGATACAAATAAGATTTTAACACTTACCTATTTCAAATATTATAGAATTACAATTTGGGAGGACTAACCCAAGTCCAATTTTAATTTTTTTCGAACTTTGGTAATATTATTTGAAATTCAATATAGGCTTGGTTTGAAAAAGAGAAACTTAAATTCATTAGGCTCACGAAGCCCAACTTGAACATGCCCCCCATATGCATATTTATAAGTAGTTTATAATATTTGTATTGGTTGCATATTGCATTGTTATTTCACATTAGTTTTTTACTTTGAGCTTACAAAGCAAACGGACACTATGTGTCAAATATGGAGATGTCAAAATATGTTTTCGAATGCGGTTAGAAATGTTAATTTTTTAAATAATTAGTTATTAAGACGAACACAACATAGACATGACCTGAATATGCTAAGAACACAGCTGGATATAATAAGATCAATTTCTGAATATTTTTTAAAAAACCATGGGACTCAATTTAATATTTAAAATCTAATAGGGGTAAAAATGTATAAAAATAAAATTAGGCTTAAAAGTCCCAACAACAGAAGGATAATCACACACACACACACACACACACACACACACATATATATATATATATATATATATATATATATATATTTGAAAAGGTTTTGTTTTCCCTTTCCAACTAAATGACAAAAAGGATTTATGATTTTAGACCTTATTTTAGAAGCAGGTTGTGGTTTTATCATAAAAAAATAAAAGTATTGAGGTTTTTATAATTTTAGCCCTAAAAATAATAGCGGAAAAAGTAAATCTTTCCCTAGAATATGTTCGTATAATTGGTATTATAGAGAGATTGATATATATATATATATATAATAATAATAATAATAAATATATCCTTATCATGTTCATTATTTATTTATTTATTATTTTTTAAGATTTGTCATATTGTCGTGTTCTTATTGTGTTGGATCCCGATTTCGTATTTGTATCTCAGATTTGGAGATAGGTCGTATTGATAATCCGAAAGAACCTAACTTCCGAATATTAAATATCAAATCGAGATGAAAATTCATATTTAACCGAAGTTTTTAAAATTTAAGAATGAACTAGACTTGGATTGAAGGTAAGAACATGATTGAACATTTTATTTATCTGGGTGTACCCGAATTGTATCTCTTGACACATTCATTTCATCAGAGTTGCAACCTAAAACAAATAGAGAGTAAGGTTGAAGATTTTCAAGGTTTAAAAAAAAATCACATCACATTATATTAAAATGATTGTGTGTACGTTGTAAACACATTTTGGATAATTAGAAAAATAAATGAAAATAAGTAATAAGATAATTACTGACTTTGATAGCCCATCTCTTTTTTCTTTTTTTCTTTTTTAAAAAAACAAACAAAATAAGCAAAATCCCTCTTCATCTCATTTATTTATTTTTTTCAATTATTTTATTTAAACAAGGTGAAAAATAAAATAATAACAATAAAAATCAAGTCAAACATGAATTATCAATTTCGTCAAATTTAGTTATTTTTTTATTTAAAAAATATAGATTTTGATTTTTTATTTAAATTTTGATACTAATTTTTGATAAATTTCTCTCCAAATTCGAGATAAAGAGTAGAGAAGTGGTGAGTTGTAACGAGGTGCACCTTAAACCCCTTTATAGAAAGGAAGTGAAGAGTGTGGCTCGAGGGGATTTCCTGCTTTCTTTCCACTGCTACTCTGGCCGACTGATGTGCCTCTGAGCACGTCGATAATGGCTCTCTCATTTACTCAATCCCACCTCTTTTCGAAATCCTCTCTCTTCCTCCTCCACAGAAATGAAGGTTTCAGAAGCTTTGCGCTTTCCGTCCCCTTCTGCACTTCTTCTGCTCTTTTTGCAGACAAATCTCAACCTCGCAAAAACTGGAGACAACCAGTGGTCTCTTCTGCTCTGGAGCTCGGTGGAGTCAAGATTGCTAAAGATGGTAACATACCCACCTCACAAAATCGCATTTTATGATCTTGGTCTGTTGAATTTCTTGCCTTTTCTTGCTATAAATATGGTGCAATCTGAATAAATTCTTGTTCTGGGTTTGCAATTTTATCATTTGGGCAGTCTAATTTTTCTAATTTATGGGTAATATTTTTGGGTCAATTTGTGATATGAGAAAGCAGGGTTTGCATTTTTACCACATGGGTTGGATGACCTTTTGCATTTGCTGAAACTTACATTTTGATGCTGCGGTATTTGAAATGTCGATAATTGGAATTGTTTCTTTTGTGTGTGTTATAATACTTGGTAGTATGTGTTTTAATTGGGGTTTGTAATTCTATAGTATTGGATGGTAGAATTATTAACTTTCATTTCGTCCTCGTCCCAAATATTTGGTGCAACTTGAGTTTATTACCGGGCTCTGAATGTATTTTTTGAAACTTGGAAGGTAACCTCAACCGTATTTATTCTATACTCATAAGTACCAATACGGAATGCATGGTTAATATCATTTGCTATGAACGAATATGTCCATACTTGTTCATCATTGGAAGGACCTATTCGTAGTAATTTATAAGTTTGTGATAAAATGTGATAAAGATCAATATTATAACGATAATAAACTGATTGTTACATTTCTATATCAAAGTGAAATATAGTACTTATTTCTTTTTTCTTTCATTAATGCCTGTTGGAATGTTGTATTCTTTTGTTATACTGTCCTGGGTGTTGGGGAAAATAAGAATTTACATATTGTTTTTTCTTTTTCTTCCCCCCTTTCCAATTTAGCACACTGTTTGATGTATTTGGATGATTGAATTTGCAGATGTAGTAAGGGATGACCCAACAAACAATGTTCCTGATACGATATTTACAAAACTTGGGATGCAACTTCATAGGAGGGATCAGCATCCACTTGGGATTCTAAAGAATGCAATATATGATTATTTCAACACCAATTATCCCAACAAATTTGATAAGTTTGATGATCTCTGCCCAATTGTTTCTGTAAAAGAGGTAACAGCTGTGGCTGCATCAAGGAAATTTCATAAACACCACTTATTTTTTCCCCATTAAAGGTGTTTTCCTGTGATTCTGTGTTACTTTTATATTTTCTATTCAAATTGTTTTTATATTGTTTTCCTGTGCACTTCTTTCCATCAAAGTTCATTTCCTGTTTCTTTTGCATGTTGGGCTAGATGTTGGACATTGAAATACATGTCATTAATTTCGTGGGTCCATAGCTGATAACAATTGTGTCTATGGGCAATAAACTAAGTAGGAGTTCCGTATTTAAGCTTTAGTAGTAAAGGAAGTCATTAGCATGCACTAATTTCTTTTGAATTTTGTTGATTTACTATTTTCCATTAGCTTAGTTCTACCCTTTTTATTAATTCTATGTGCCTCAATGGATGCCAGAAATTAATTTGGAAGAGTAAAGGTGGGTGCTTATGTTGTTCCCTTTTATCTAGTGAGCTTTGAGTTGAACTGGCTTCAGTCACAAACCATACAGCAGCTATACAATATAAGACCTCGTCACTTGAAACACAAGAGACTTGTCCTCCTTGACTCACCCAAATTTTCTCCTGAAATTCTATTAGCCAGCTTTTCTAAACAGCTTACTGAGGGCTTCTCTAAACGTGATTGAGATTAGAGGTAATAGTGCGTCATATTTTAGATCTAACACTACCAAGGAAGATTTTTTAAGAAGCATTAGAAGGATACTAAGATATTTAGAGATCCATCTTATCACTTGTCAATCAAATACATACATATACAGTGAGAGAGAGATCCATCACCATCTCTCTGTGGCTTCCATTATTCTGAGATAATTGGCAACATTTTCAATTGGGACATCCACATTCATCTTACATTCTTAAAAGCAGGCATGGTCAAAATTACTTAAAACGTGGTTCATTCTGGTACACGTTTTCTAAAACAGGGGCATCAATAACTACTACTGAATCCTCTACATAATCTGGGTAGGCTCATTTGGATTCCCTAATTGGAATATGCATGTTTTAGTGCTTTAAAATACATATATGCATTAGAATTTTAAGTTATAGTATAGGAAAAGTTCTTGAATTGGCTGAAAGAAAGGCAATACATGGACTTAATATGAAGAGTAGAGTGTAAAAGTGCATGAAATAGTTGTTGTTGAGTTAATTTATTACATATGAATTTTGCTAAATAGAGTATAAGAAGATCTTTAACATTTTACTTATATCCGTTCTGCAAAAGGGGTACTTATAATGAGCTTTGTGGGTAATTATATAGTGTAAAAGACGTGATGTTACATATAATACACAAAGAGAGTATTACGCTAAGGAAGAGAGGCCATTGTTTATATTTTTCAGCTTTTCGCTTATACCTGCAAGAGGACAGTGGGTGAGCCTCTGGTCCCTGTTTTCTGGATATACATCATATAACATAAACTACTTTGGAATCATCAAATGCTTAGATGATGTGGTGGCAAATGTTGTTAGCATGATACATTATACATATACATGCCATTTTGACACATGTCCTCCTTGTGTATCTTGAGGTACAAGTTTATAACACTACACGGGCATGTAGGACTGCAACACTTTTGATAGAGAGTAGTGGAAGGCCTGAGATTTAGATCTAAAGGGGGGTGAATAGGTCTTGAAAAGCTAATTAAGTAATTTTAACTAAATTAATAGCAATTTAAAAATTAAACCAACTACCAAACTTGTAGACCATCTAATCAATCATGCAATCAATCACATAAACACACTAAGATTTGTACGTGAAAACCCCAAAGTAAAAAACTGTGGGACCTAGTCCAGGCAAATCAAATCTGCTAATGAAAAAGAAGTATTAGTATAGGTTAACCAAAATTTTCAAACCCTAGTTACCTCTCGACACAGGCTGATGTCAAAATTCCATTCAAGTCTCCAGACTGTTTGCTCGCTCTGTTAAGAAATTTGCTCCTCACAAGATTTGCTTCTCCACAATTTCATTGATCTCCATGGCTAGTTGTCCAATCTAAGTATTCTGTTTGAATACTCCTTGTTTGGTGTTAAATACATTGTGGGCTCAACAGTATTAGATGATCAACACCCATAGCATACTCACCAAGCTATATGCAGTGATGAATATGAAAGAAACAAAATTCTGGCAGTTTATTGCTAGAATGCACACTTAACTCACTCTGTACGCTCTAATTATGCTCAGATAGTAGCATATAGCAGCATTCTAAACAACAGCTCTCTTTTTTTCCCGGACATTAACAAGAGGTGTCTTTACTCTTTATATAGAGCTTAGAGTCATAACAAAATTAGGGTTATTGATTGAGACCGGGCCAGTGGCCTGATCCTTCGATCAGTCGAAGTGCCCAGTCCTTCTCCAACTTGGAATCTATCTTAAAGAAGTTTCCAAAGACATCATTATGCATATCAATAGGCAGTTTTCTTAATCAAACATGGAAAACATTAAACCCTACATGAACCCTAATTGGTGAGTGCATGTAAAGTGTAGAATTAACCTTTTTGGAATGTTGCTTTGAATTTCATTAATATCGTTGGAGAAGAGGTAACCAACTAACTCTATCTAGAATTCAAAAATCTAACTAAAAAATAAAAACAAAATTATAGACTCAAGTCATAACCATGTATGGATCTGTCACTTGATATTAAGTACTCTAGTTGTTAGACTCCTACTTGTAGTTAGTTTTTCATCACTTGGAACACACAAAAAAAAAAAAAACAATCCAAGAGGTTGTGTGCAAAATCAATATATCAGTCATTGAGATTCTCCACACTGCAGATGCTCATCATATAAGCATGTCAATTGCCTTGATCTTGCACCATATGTTTATCCAAAGGCAAATTAATCCTCTATCTTGTACGAATATACTCGCTTACTTCCAAAATGATTCAAAATTATCAAATACTCAACCTGACCGAACTTTTAACATACTAATGACCTACTCAGTACCAACCAGCATTGTTCTGCCTTTCTCAGTTTTCACTGTCCTTCTGTTGTGGTTCATGTCTTGTTGATAAATTTTGTGATATCTTGTGTCGTTGTGGTTGCACAATTTTATGGTAATTTTGGGTTTTTGTAAAGCATGTTGTGTGCATTTTTTGATGGTAGATCTACTTCTTACAGAACTTTGATGATGTCCTGGTACCTCCTGATCATGTGAGTAGGAGTTACAATGACACATATTATGTGGACTCCCAAACTGTGTTGAGGTGCCACACAAGTGCACATCAGGCTGAGCTATTGAGGAATGGGTATACTCATTTCCTTGTGACTGGAGATGTTTATCGTAGGGATTCTATTGACTCAACTCATTATCCTGTATTCCATCAGGTTCTCTTATCTCTTACTATAGCACCATATTTTTTCTGCTATCTTGTTTCTTCGTGTTTTAATCTTCTTTCGCCTAACAGTTACACATCCCATCCATGCAGATGGAAGGGGTTCGAGTTTTTACTCCGGATGATTGGGAGACATCTGGCACTGATCCCACATCTCATGCAGCTGGGGATTTAAAGAAATGTCTTGAGGGTTTGGCACGCCACTTATTTGGTAAAGTTGGAGTTGAAGTTTGACTTGAGCTCTGGAACTGTGACACATATGAGATTTATTATTCATCATATTTAGTAATTCAGAACCAATTAAAAAATCTATATGGTAAAGAAGGATGGCTCTATCTTTTATTTGGCAAAGATGCTCCTGGGATTTTCTATACTGATGGAAGAATAATAGGCCACTTCTCCGAAAAAGATCTGACAAAATGGCATTGGGTTTGGATATGGATACCTTGGGTTACTACACTCTCTGCCATGCTGCCAGTTACTCCCACATTGCCAACTCTGCTCTCTTTAATAATCAACCATTTTATATTTGGCCAATAACTTGAAATCTCAAATTGATATAGGTAATATGAGCAACTCAACCATTTTATATTTGGCCAATAACTTGAAATCTCAAATTGATATAGGTAATATGAACAACCGAATTTCTTCTTTAATAATCAACCATTTTATGTTTGGCCAATAACTTGAAATCTCAAATTGATATAGGTAATATGAGCAACTGAATTGCCCATTGGATTGGAAGAGAATGGACCCATCAACAAGATGCCAAAAACCATTGAAAATGCAAATCTGATGTAAAGAACCAGAATAAACTGAAATTGTCCCTAGAATTTTTTTTGCCAAGTAAGGTCCCAGGCCTCAAACCCTGTTCAAAGGGTTGAAGTACAAATAGACTCAACCCAAACAGTCTTGCAAGGATTGGTAAATTGCCCATATAATTGGAAGAGAATGGATCCATCAACTAGATGCCAAAACCGATGGAACATCCAAACCTGATGTAGAGAACCAGAATAACCAATAAGGTAATTCTCCGAGATATTACACGCATACAAAGAGTTTATCTATTTGTTTGTGACACTTTATGCATCTGCATTAAGCTATAGCTCAGATTACGGAGTTTTCATGAAATACCTGTCAATCCTCTACAATATAGGAGCCTACAGTTTCCATATTTATATGCTTTGTAGGCACTGTATAAGGAAATTTGATGATGTACTAGTTAAAAGAAAGGGTAGTTCTGTCCACAAAATACAACAGAGTGACCAAATTGTACCAAGCATCAATTTTAATGGATATCGGCTCAGTTTGAGAAGTGCGAGTCTTACTGTTGCCAAACCATGTGTATATCAAGGCATGCAGATTACCAACTAGTATTGTAAATAAGTTGGAAATGATAAAAGAGCTAATGAGTGGATAAAAGTATATCATGTTATGAATGGAGCAGTAGATGATGTCACTCATTGTAGCTTAAACAACGATGTTTCGGGATATGGAATTGTTCATGATATGGTAAAGAAAGAACTGTTTGTGAACAAAAAAAAAGGAGGCCATTACTAGGTCCTACCTACGTGGGATGCTGGGAGGTGAAGACTGGAGTAGACATTATTTAGCACAAAGTGGCTACTCTAAGACTTAAATTTGGGTCCTCACATTTTTGAGTCCAAACTTTTATCATTGCACCAAGCAATGACCCTAAAAAGAAGGCCATTCATAATTTATGAACTGAATTATATGCAGTAATTTTAGGTCAAGTCTGACTAAGAAATTTGAGTAATAGTCTGGAATTTGGATTTTATTATTATTATTTTTTGTCATCTGAATAACTAATTGTCTTGATTTCTACATTAATTTAGATTTTTATTGGCTGTTCTAATCTTGGCATTTATATTGGCGTGTGTAGTTCATATTGTTTACTAAATCCCCTTAAGCTTAAAATCTGCTGAAATTTTCAGGTACTGTAGAAATGCGCTGGATTGACACTTATTTTCCATTTACTGATCCATCATTTGAACTCGAGATATATTTTCAGGTATCAATTTTCCTTTTTTGCATAAATTTGTTTATGCTTAACTGCAATTGTTTGAGAAGTTTGATATCTGACTGAATAGATTTCACTCCTGTTTAACCTTGGATGTTCCGTTAGTTATATGATAAAACATTTCTGATCTTTTAGCACCGAAGTAGAGGAGAAATGGTGTAGATAGCATATTGACATGAATTGTAACAAGTTTTTCAATATGTTATGATTCTGGAAGTTTCTTGATAAGGGATTGCATTATAGATAACCACCACATGCGTCAACCAGTGTGCAGACAAGGTATATTGCAGCAAGCAGATCGCCAAAAACCGGCCCCTTAGCCCGAAAAAGTTTCAAAAATGAAAAACCCTAGAAGATGACTTCAAATTTTTATTTTTTTAAAAAAAAAATTCCAGCGTCTTTAGGACACCTCTTGGCCTTTTCCGACTCTTTTGAATGCAAAGGTGTCCTTCCGATGTTGAAACCTGGCTCTAATACCAAGTCAAAATACTATTTTGATTATATTTTAGGCTGTGACTAGGATTTGAAGATAAAGAAAGAAGAATAGGAGAAAGAGAGAGTAAGAAAGTGTTGTAGGATGATACTGACATCTCTACACCCAAGTATTTATATTAGGGTAAAATAAAATTAACAATAATACCTCACGTGGTAAAATCGCACTAATTACGCTCACTACACAAATATCCCAACATCTTCCAACAGAAACAATTATGAAAGATTGAGAAACACCTCCTTTATTTCTCAGGCCAGTTATATGACTAAAAGTTCACCTTTTGACCTTCTCCCCCAAGGATGGAGCCGGTTTACTTAGAAAATTTCCCCATCCTTTCCTAATGCCCTTCTATAACCATACTCTATATGAGATGATGAGATCCTTACATCCCTCAATGTTTATCCACATTCCCTCTCCCCTAAATTTGCCTTTGACCACCCTCTTCAGTAAGAGTGCCTTTTTGTACTTGAAAATTGCTTTCCCAACAATTATGAAGAACCAAGAGGAAGGGCCAAATTTGAGGTCGGGAAAGATCCTACCCACAGGACAGAATCACCGCCAAACCATACACACCAAGATAACTCAATTTCTCCACATTTACTTTTGACCCTGGAGTCCACCCCAAAACACACACAAATGCACCACAAATACTGCATCTAGTCATCTTCAACTGCACACAAAAGTGATTATACCATCAATAAAGAGGGTTTGGAAGATAAAAATTGTGCATCCCACTTCACTAAAAAAAACTTGAAGCATACTGACATCTATAGCTTTAACTATTATCCTACTGTGGGCATCTATCACCATCATGAACAACAGATGGTAGAGGATTCCCTTATCTCAACCTTCTCGGGCTGCCAAAGAAACCTACCAAAGTGCCATTTGCAAGAATCGAGAGCCTGAAAGATGAAATGCATAAACAATTTTCCTCCATTCACATCAAAGCCCATATGCTCAATTACATATGACAAGAATTCCTAATTGACATGATCACAAGCCTACTCGGGTCAAGCTTGCAAACAACCCTAAGAACCCATTTCTGGAAGGTGCAGATTTATCAAGCAAAAACATTTTGTTTTTCCCTAAAAAGGTATTAGCTACAAGTTGATCCGCACTCCTTGCCACTCTTTCTTGAGAGGGAAGTATACAGGCTGCGGTTAAAATTCCTCAAAGTGGCCACAATATTGCCTTTGAACACACTACTGCTGAAAAACGTGAAAGACATGCCATCTGGGCCAGGACCCTTGTCCCTAACGGCCTAACGTAATACAGGACAATATAGCTCTGATATCAACTGATGTAGAACACAAAAGGGCACCGAAAGAATTTGTTGTAGAAGAAGAAATAAAGAAGGGGATGAGAGGACATGGGATGAGGGCAGACAAAAGGATGAGATGATAGATGAATGGGGTGAGCAAACAGACGAATAGGATGAGAAAGCAAGAATAAGGAAGGGGAAAGAAACAGGAAGAGATCTCTGAAAACCACAATAAGCTCATTATCAAAGTCTAAATTATTTATTAGAAGAGCCTTCCAAAACAGCACCAAAATAGGAATAAAAGAAAAATACCTAATAATCCCATAGAACTAATACTAATTCTTTTTTTGATAAATAGAACTAATACTAATTCTAAGTGAAAGAAACTCTGAATTATTAAACATAAAAACCTAAATATGATAAAAAGAAATTTCTCTCAATGCAAATCTGTCTTTCTTTTCCTTGATGCTTGAAGTAAATGAGAAGCACGTGCAGCACATGGACTTCTTGTTCTCCATTCCTTACACATACAATTAACTCCTGCTTTTTCAGGAGAAATGGTTGGAAGTTTTGGGTTGCGGGGTGACAGAGCAGGAAATATTAAAAAGAAGTGGCAAAACAAACAATGTTGCTTGGGCGTTTGGACTTGGATTAGAGCGGTTAGCAATGGTCCTCTTTGATATACCAGATATAAGGCTTTTCTGGTCAACCGATGAGCGATTTAGTTCTCAAGTAAGTCCTGAATTTATTAAAAAGTGTCGGTTTTCTCCTCATTTCTCGTGTTCCTTTTGTTGTAGATAATTTATTTCTAAAAATTGAAATCCTCATAACAGTATTTCAGCCAAGGAAATCCTTGAGAAGATCTAGCTGTCTAGCATCTTGACTCTTGAGTAATTTGATTTAAGCTGTTAGTTCTGGTTTTCATGCAGTTTTCGAAAGGTCAGCTTGGGGTAAAGTTCAAGCCATATTCAAAGGTATGAATAACATCTTTCACAAGTGGGTAATGCTTTTATGGTAGTATAAATTTCTTTAAGCGAAGGTGATATCATTTTCCGAGGCTCGAAATTGTTGAAACTATTAATTACATCTTGCAAAAGTTTCTTTAATGCTTAGGACCCGACACATTAAAGATATGCATTTTAGTGCTTTGTCTATTAAAAAAGTTAATTTGTAAGTTATAACTTGGTTTATAGATTGTTTAGCACTTATGCCTCTTTCATTGGGGGTAGACTTGAAGGTTTAATTATTTACATTTAAAATTTTACAGTATCCTCCTTGTTATAAAGACATGAGTTTCTGGATCAATGATTCATTCACCGAGAACAATCTTTGTGAAATTGTTAGAGCAGTTGCCGGTGATGTTGCAGAGGAGGTACGTCCTTAGATATCTTTGCAGACAGGTTTCATTATGGAATTATATCAGTGATGAATGGGTAGAAATATATCATCTATTTCTGTCTTTTGTTATGAGTACTTTGAATTAATCAACGAATAGTTTAATGCAGAATTATTGTTCCATTGAAATGAAATCACTTTATTAATGACAAAATTATTGAAATTGGTAATCGAATCAATTGATTAAAGAATTGGGAATACACTCTTATATGTACATCAGAATAATGCTATTCTAGGAAGCTAATAAAAACTGATCCCTAGAAATCAGGGATTGCAATAACTAATAAATCTCTAGCTATTAACAGCAGCCTGTAAATCTCTAGCTATTGACAGCAGCCTGTAAATCTCTAGCTATTAACAGCAGCCTGTAAATCTCTAGCTATTAACAGCCTGTACACAACTAATAAATCCCTAGCTATTAATAGCCTGTACACGATTTCCTTATACAAGGAAAGAATCGTATTTTCCCACACTCCCCCTCAAGCTGGTGAATGGATGTCATCCATTCCAAGCTTGCTGGTTATTCTCTGAAAAACGGTACCAGGCAATCCTTTGGTAAGCACGTCTGCTAGCTGTTCTCTAGTAGGAACAAAAGGAGTACAAATGAGGCCACTATCCAACTTCTCTTTAATAAAATGCCTGGCCACTTTAATGTGTTTTGTGCGGTTATGTTGCACAGGATTGTGTGCAATATTAATGGCTGATTTATTATCACAGTAAAGCTTCATTGGACCTTTCCATCTGACTCTCAAATCTTCCAAGATTATCCTCAGCCATAGCAATTCACATATCCCAAGTGCCATCGCTCTAAATTCAGCTTCTGCGTTGGACCTTGCAACCACATTCTGTTTTTTGCTTCTCCAAGTAACGAGGTTACCACCTAGGAAGGTGCAATAGCCCGAGGTTGATCTTCTGTCAATCATGGATCCTGCATAATCCGCATCTGTGTAGGCTTCAAGAGTTAGTCCTTCCCCTTTCTTAAACAGAATTCCTCTTCTTGGCGTACTCTTCAAGTACTGCAGAATTCTATACACAACTTTAAGATGTGATTCTTTGGGATTGTGCATGAATTGACTCACAACACTCACAGCATAAGCTATATCCGGCCTGGTATGTGACAAATAAATTAACTTCCCCACAAGTCTCTGAAAAGAGCCTTTACCCACGACCATGTCTTCTGGAGCATCACAAAGTTTGTGGTTTGACTCCATAGGTGTCTCAACTGGCTTACATCCCAGCTTGCCTGTATCAGCCAATAAGTCTAACACATATTTTTGCTGTGATATAAAAATCCCTTGCCGAGAGTGGGCTACTTCAATACCAAGAAAGTACTTCAATTTTCCTAGCTCTTTGATCTCGAATTCCTTCACTAACTGTTTCTTCAAGCTCTCCATTCCTTCCAAGTCATCTCCTGTTACTATGATGTCATCCACATAGACTAATAATACTATCACTCCCCCTGATGCTAAATGTTTTACAAACAATGTATGATCACCTTGACTTTGCTTATATCCCATACTCACCATCACTTTAGTAAATCTCCCAAACCAAGCTCTTGGGGATTGTTTCAATCCATACAAAGCTTTTTTAAGCTTGCATACCATTCCTTCCTTTTCATTTGAGCCAAACCCAGGTGGAATCTCTATATAAATCTCCTCCTCAAGATCGCCATGTAAGAAGGCGTTCTTGACATCAAATTGCTGTAATCTCCAGCCAAAATTTGCAGCCACTAATAACAGAATTCTCACAGTATTCATCTTAGCAACTAGAGCAAAAGTCTTAAGATAATCTATGCCGTAGGTTTGTGTATACCCTTTGGCAACTAATCTTGCCTTATACCTTTCCAAAGAGCCATCTGAGTTGTATTTTGTTGTGAACACCCATTTACACCCAACCGGCTTCTTCCCTCTAGGCAGTCTTACCAAGTCCCAAGTCTTGTTTTTCTCAAGTGCTTCCATCTCAACCTTCATAGCATTTTCCCAATTCTCATTTCCTAATGCATCGGATAAAGTTTTGGGAATAGGGACTATATTTAAGCTAGTAAGAAAGGCCCTATGGTTATGAGAAAGATTCTTATATGACATGAATAGATAAAGAGGGTGTTTGGTACAAGTTCGAGTTTCTTTTCTAATTGCAATAGGGACATCATAATCATTTTGTTCAGAGGTTTCATTAGAGTGTTATCATTGGGTTGAGTAATTACCTCGACATTATCAGGAACAGATTTGGGTGATTGAACTTGCACAGGTTGAGAGATTGGTGCTCTTTTCCTTGAGTAAATCTGCAATGGACGAGTAGAGTCTCGAGTTTGATTCCCATGTAACACTCCTTGTGATTTGGGTGTATGAGGCTCGGCTTCTGACCGTGTGTTTAGCTTGAACTGAATGTTTGGGAGTATGTTTGACTCGGATTGATGAGAGATAGGTGCTGGAAACTCAAGGAGAAAAAAATTCTTATCCTTATCTTTTATGAAGGATGTCTCCCCCTGAAGATAAGGACCGGTTTTGAGAATGCACATGAACAAAGGCAACACAACCAAATATCTTTGGAACAAGATTATTAGATGCGTTAAACTTGGGAAAGAATTGTGTAAGGACCTGCATTGGACTTTTAAAACCAAGGACTCTTGTAGGAAGCCGATTTATGAGATGAGCAGCGGTTAAAACAGCCTCCCCCCAGTATTGTTTTGGAACATTTTTTTGGAACAAGAAAGCTCTTGTAATATCGAGAAGGTGGCCGTTCTTTCATTCGGCCACCCCATTTTGTT
Organism: Cornus florida; assembly: GCF_030987335.1. Classification (NCBI taxonomy): domain Eukaryota; kingdom Viridiplantae; phylum Streptophyta; class Magnoliopsida; order Cornales; family Cornaceae; genus Cornus; species Cornus florida. The sequence continues at coordinate 53,686,098 of NW_026775576.1, forward strand.
GAGGTGTGCTAACACAAGAGGATTCATGTATTATGCCCTGTTTTTGGAAATACGGAGAGAGAATTTGATTAAAGTAGTCCTTAGCATTATCAGATCGGAATCTCTTTATCCCCACACCAAATTGAGTTTTGACCATATTGAAAAAAATTGGAAACACATAACTCACATCCGATTTATTTTTTAACAGAAAAATTCAAGACACACGAGTGCAATCATCAATAAATGAGACAAACCACCTTGCCCCAGAAACATTAGTAATAGTGGAAGGTCCCCAAATGTCACTGTGAATCAAGGTAAATGGAACAGAAGTTCTTTTATTGCTAATTTGAAAAGAATTACGTTTGTGCTTTGCAAGTTCACATACGTCGCAATGAAAATTTTCAATGGATAAACTTTTGAACAATGAAGGAAACATTATTTTGAGAACACTAAATGATGGGTGACCAAGACGAAGGTGTTGAAGCCATATCTTATCTTTATTGGATTTGAATGACTCGGAAAGAAATGATAATGGTGACAAACTCTCAACTTTATTTTGTCCATTTGATTCTTCAAGGTAGTATAGACCATCCCTCTCCCTAGCATGTCCAATCATCCTCTTCGTGCCCTGTTCCTGAAATATACAACGGAGAGGATAAAACGTCACACTGCAATTAGAATCTGTAGTGAGTTTACGTCACACTGCAATTAGAATCTGTAGTGAGTTTCTGGATTGACACAAGATTGGTGCATAGTTTTGGGACATGAAGGACATTCTTAAGTGTAAGGTGGTCATTCAAAAAAAAATATCTCCTTAACTAGCCACGGTTGTCACTGAACCATCAGCTGTTATTATTTTCCTATTGCTAGGACAAGCGGTATATGAAATAATTTTTTTTGAGGAATGGGTCATGTGATCTGTAGCTCCTAAGTCAATGACCCAGGAGCTTGAGGAGACTAAATCCGAAGCACTAAAAACATGAGAAGAGGGGGAAGGAGAGGAAATACCTGAGAACACCAAAGAACAAGTACCTGCTGTAGACGGTTTCTCCAACGTTCCCAATAGGCTCCTTAATTTCTCTCTCTCTTCTTTGTTGAATTCAGCAAATGGGATTGAAAGATTGTCTTCACTGTTTGATTGTGTGGTTGCCACATGTGCCTGTCCCTGTCCTCTTGGCTGTCCACTCTTTTCTGACCAGGCTTTGTTCACAATTTGAGGCTTGCCATGGAGCTTCCAGCACTTCTCCTTAGTATGGCGGGATTTTTTGCAGTATGTACACCACAGAGAATCCTTGTTGAATGGTCTTGACATATCAGTTTGCCCATTGCCTTCTCCAAAACGCTGTTCGGAGCCATAATTCTTCATAGCCGTGTTTTTTGACACCAAGGCCGAACTCTTTACTGTGTGAGTTTCAATTATAACACCCCTTCTTCCTTCCTCAGCAAGAACAATTGCAATTGCCTCATTTAAGGTTGGCAAATCTTCTTTTCCAAGTATTTGCAATCTTACAGCATCAAATTCGATGTTTAAACCTGCAAGAAAATCATAAATTCTGTCCTTTTCAACAAACCTCTTAAGGATAGCTGCATCTTCACTGCACTTCATCTGAATGCACTGATAATGATCCATCTCCTACAATAGACCCTTCAAGAGGTTGGAATATTCGGTGACTGACCGATTACCCTAGTTGGTAGCGGAGATTTTGGTCTTGATCTCATAGATCTGTGCAGCATCACGTACTTTGGAATAGGTCTGCTTGACTGCTTCCCATATCTCCTTGGCTGTGCTAAAAAACATACAAGTGTCGTTGATTTCTGGTAACATAGAGTTCCATAACCAGGACATAACCATAGAGTCTTGTTCATCCCAAGCATCAAACTTAGGATCCTCCTTCTTTGGACCATTACCAAGCAAGTGGCTCAGTTTCCCTCTTCCCTTCAAGAACGTGCGGACCATTTGAGACCACTTCAGATAATGTTTCCCGTTCAACCTATACGCCGCCTGGATATTCTGCAATTCTCCTGTTGGGACAGAGCCGTTGCTTCCAGTTACAGGGATCTCTGAAGTGTCGCTGGTTTCGGTGGATGCTGACATGGTTTAGAGAGAGGTGAAATCCACAGATTTGATAACACTGGATTTTCACATAGAACAAGAACATGAAGAAAAGGACTAGCAAAGAAGGCCAAGGGAATACGAAATTGGTAATCGAATCAATTGATTAAAGAATTGGGAATACACTCTTATATGTACATCAGAATAATGCTATTCTAGGAAGCTAATAAAAACTGATCCCTAGAAATCAGGGATTGCAATAACTAATAAATCTCTAGCTATTAACAACAGCCTGTAAATCTCTAGCTATTGACAGCAGCCTGTAAATCTCTAGCTATTAACAGCCTGTGCACATCTAATAAATCCCTAGCTATTAACAGCCTGTACACAACTAATAAATCCCTAGCTATTAACAGCCTGTACGCGATTTCCTTATACAAGGAAAGAATCGTATTTTCCCACAATTACAATCCACAAAGTGCTTGAAATGAGCGAATTTCCTTTTTTTCCCCCTTCCAAGTGTCACTTTTAGTGTATTGTGAAGTAATTGCTTAGTTCTACTATCATTTGGGGCAATAGAATCGTATTCAAAGTTACTTTCTTCTTGATATCTGAGGACATTGATTTAGAGTGAAGAAAAATAAAAGAACAAACCCGATGGCGGGGTCTGGGAAGGGTTAGATGTACCAGCCTTACCACAGCATGTTGAGAGGCTGCTTCTTTGTTTTGGACCCATGACCTCCAATTCATAATGGACAACCTTACCGTTGGATGAAGGCTCAGCCTTAGAGTTAAGAAAAAAAAATTTATATTTTTTTAAAATTTGGAGGATTCCTATAATATGATGCCTATAGATATAATATGATGGATTTCAGAAAGTGAAAATGCAAACAAATATATTTGCATGATAAAGGATATATTTGATGAAAGTATTTGTCTTAGTAAAAACAAGTATAGGAGAAGCAAGTAAAATGCCAGCAGGAATCAACATTAATTTCCTATAGTTCATGCCTTATTTTTGGATGAACTGAGTAGTTTTTTGTTTTAATTGATGATACTAAAAAAGTTTTAAATGCTAAATTAGAATTCCAGATTCAAGTCATAATGAAGAGATAAGTTGTTTTAAAACTGAATTTATGAAATTTTACTTTAGCAAAGCTAGAAGTATAAGTGGTAATGTAGTGAAAATTGAGGGTCGAGAGATACCATAGAACGAATATTTTTGTTACCTAAGCTTTGATTATTCGAGATTTGAAGTAATGTTACTTATAAAGTTGAGTGCTTCTTGCATATTGCATGAATTGAAATGTAAATCTTCTTAACAATTAGTAGATTAGACATATTTTATGGGACAAAATATTGAACAGCTAGAAAATATATTTTATAAAATGAGTGCACCAAACTAAAAATGTTAAGATGGACATGTGGTAAGTTGAAGGATAAAATTATGAATGAGTACATTTGTGACATGGTTGGCCGGAAATAAAATGATTTTTTTTGAGTAAAATGAATATCAGAGAGGGAGAGATTGAAGGCGATGATGTCTTATATAATTGTTGGAGTGCTTCTGATGTCTTTGTTGAACTGAAAGGTAAATGTTATAGGACAAGTTCTTTAGGCTAGCCATAATTTATGGGATAAATTACTTGATGGCTAAAAAACATATTTGTAAAATGAGCACCCCAAAATTTGAATGTAAGATGGATAAAAATGTGGTAGGTCAATGACAGTAAAAAATGAGACCATTTGCGACACTGTTGAAGGAGAAAATTATCAGTGTGTACATTTGTGACACGATTGAAGTAACATTGGCCAGAAATAAAATGAAAGAAAATTAACTAAACTGGATACCAGAGAGGGAGATGGAAGTTGATGTTACTTGTATATTTGGAGTGCTTTTGGTGTATTGTTTGAATGAAAAAGTAAGCTTTTATAAAATTGGTCCTACTTTATGGGACAGAATATTGAATGGTTAAAAAGTAATAATATATTATATAAAATGAGTGTGTCACAGTAAGAATGTAAAGATGGATGGAGATTTGGCAATATAAGGATACAATTAGAAACGAACACATTTGAGGCATGGTCGAAGTAGCATTTAAAATAAAAAGAGAAAAAAAAAAAAATCGATTAAAATGGTTTGATTGCATGGAGAAAACTATTAATAGCAATAACAAGGAAGGATGGCATTAATCACCTTGAAGATGATGTTGTGGCAAGGGAAAGACCAAAATAAGAATTGAGAAATGGTTGAAGTAGCACCCACTTAAAATAAAATGAGAAAACAAATCGATTAAAATGGTTTGATCGCATGGAGAAAACTATTAATAGCAATAATAAGGAGTGGCGGCATTGCATTAATCACCTTGAAGATGATGAAATGGTAAGGGAAAGACCAAAATAAGAATTATGTTGAGTGGCCTTAAGTTGAGTAGAATGGCAAAACAAGATTCATCTAGTTGACTCCAAATAATCGGAACAAGATTTTATCTGTTGGTGTATTCATTAAAAAATTTATAAAGGTTGAAGGAGAAAAAATTTCGGTCTTCACAAGTTATGTAGTTTTTGGTTAAAGATGTTTATAAAGCAAGTATACAACCAGGTTGAAAGTGGTCAAATTACAATCTACAATATATTTGCTGAAATGGCCCGACGTCTAGTCTTTGAAAATTTTATATGCTCATAATATCTTTGTATTCACTAATTGTGTTAGGAACTTGAGGTTTCGCTTTCGAACCGTACTCCTGACTTGAATGATGCGTATGTTGTGGGGCCGATACATGTGTTCTAAGAAAAAAAAAAAAAAAAAAAAAAAAAAAAAAACGTGTTAGGAACTTAGCTGAAAGTATGGTCTATGATGGAATGAACTTATGTTTTGAGGTAATCTAAGATGTTAAATCCATCTTTTCATGTCAGGTGATATTGATTGACAATTTCACCAACAAGAAAGGAATGACCAGCCACTGTTACAGGATTGCATATCGGTCCATGGAGCGTTCACTTACGGATGAGGAAATAAATCAGTTACAGGTATTTTTTAGAAGGAATCTTATGCAACTGACTGTTTTTCGTTCTAAAAATAATAACCCTTAATTTGTTTATGATTGTGGGTGCAGTGGAATGTGAGAGAACAGGTGCAGAACAAGTTGAAAGTTGTTCTGAGATAAAACTTTTTGATTCCAGAAATCTGATAGTGCAAGTTTCTTCATGTAATTTTATCCCCATTTTTATAGAATTCTTTACTTGTAATGTTTTTAGATTATCAAAAGGCATCAAATTATTGGCCGCAGATAATCCATTTAGGCTTGGAGGTCAGCTCGTACAACAAAATATTGTATTTCCTTTCTTCTTTTTTTGATAGGAAAAATTTTCTGCAGTCTGGGCAAATCACACACGAGTAGACTATTGAACTTTTATTACTTTGACATCATCTGAGATTTGGTACATATACTTAACACCACCCTAGCATTTTCTTTTCCATAGACTTGATCAAATTTTATAAAATGACAATTTTGCCATTATCTTGTAAAGAATGTAATATAATATATTAGGGTTGGTAGATGCATAATTTAAAAACTCGCAGATAGGTGAAGGTTGTTAAATTAATGCACTATCTCATAAGATTGAGATAGGCTCTATATATTACGATAAAGATCTATAGATTATGATAAGAATTAAGTGTACAGATTACTATCTCATAAGATTGAGATAGGTTCTACAGATTACGATAAGAATTAGGCTTTACAGATTATGATAAGGATTAAGTCGATAAATGATTAAGCTTACAAATTACGATAAGGATTAAGTCGACGGTAATTCTAGGTTACATTCTGATCGACGTTTTGAGGTATGCAATAAATCTTAACTCAATATTTTGATTCCAGATAGATTACTTGTTCCGCAGAATCTATCGTCAATAAGGGTTAAGTGCAAAAAAATCTCCTTGTACAAAAAAATATGCAAGAAACACACATTAGAATATTCATCATCTTTTGAGCGTAGTCTTAACCCATTTTGTATGTTGTGACAATTTTGCCCTTCTCTTGTAAAGAAGGGTATTAATGGACTAGTCACATTGAAAGTCAGTTTATGAGATGTCAATGGGATAAACATGGAATGGTTTATTGGTTTATCGTGTTCATGAAGTCAGTGTAATTTATATTTTTCAATCTAACTTATCTAGGGGTGGTTTGATAAATTAATGATGTGATCAGTTTTGTTCTCGTCATGGTTTGTGAATTTTGTGCGGGGAGAATGAGTATCGAAGGAATCAATTTTTTCCATCTTTATATTTCATGGGAAAATGATGGAAGGAGAAAAATACAACTCAATTAATTTTAAACAAATCTTGAAGAGTAATGATATAAAGTCCTTATCTAAGTCACATAAATCAAGAGTAGATTTGAGTTAGAACGTGTTCGGAACGATACCCATTAAATATGTCCTATTAAATTTGTGCGACGTCATATTTTTGTCATCTTTCATTTATATAAATAGGTTGGATAGATTCAAAAATCAAAGTATTTATCATTATTGACAAAAAATTTATACCGAGTAAATATTTGTGTGTAATTTTAGTAGAGTCTTAATAAGAATTAAGTGAAAATAGGTATTGACTTTTGACAATAGAATCTTCCTAATAAGAAATTAAGTGGGATGAATATGAAGGTATTGACTTTTGATAATGTTTAGTGCTGACTCAGCAATTGGATCATTGCCGATAGGTTCAAGTCTCACATTACTTAAAAACCTAACGAATTTAATTTTTAAGTTAATTATAAGGAAAGTTTTATAGGCATGCTATAATGTAGAGATGTAAAAGATACTAGGTGAATATGAACTGCCATCGTTATTATTATTATGTTTTTTTTCTGCTTTACCAAAGTATTAATAATGGGTAGGAAGAAGATTGCAATAAAGAAGCAAGAGGATGCCAGAGGTTCATTACTTTCTCTGAGAGACGCAAAGGCATGTACAACAAGGCAAGGCTACAGAACTCTGCATGCGTTTCGATGCTCAACTCGCCATTCTTGTGTCCTCCTCTGACACGAACCAGTATTTTTACTCTATTGCTTGCCCTTCGATGGATGCCATCATCGACGTGCTCACCACCGGTTTCTTGCTTGTCGTGGAGGCCAAGCAAGCAATGAGCGCACAGCATCTCGAAATCAAAGAGCTCGAGCAAACACTTGCAGCGGAGAAGGCAAAGCTGAAGAAGAAAATTGGCGGGCTTTGGTGGGAATGTGAAGATTTCGAAAGCTGGGACTCCGTGAAGAAGTTGGAAACCTTTGGGGATGCTTTGGAATGCTTGAAAGAAAACGTGACGAATCGATTAAATGGTGTGGCTCCTGATACCGTCATGCATATATGGAGAGACTAACGATAGTTCTAATGTGGTACACTCAATCTCCGATTCTGGTTAATTCGGGATTCGACGCTGAGGAACTTAATGAATTGTTCACAGGTTCCAAAGAGGGCGATCGTAGTAATTTGAGTGTCGTGAATGGTGATTGTGGTGTCACACAGACTCAAATTTTCGCGGATTTAGGAGTGAACATTGACAAGCTTAATGAATTTTGGGCGAGTCTGGATAACACTAATGGCTTGGCTCAACCAACTAATTGTATTCCAAAATTGGCTAGTATCACGAGTAGTTTTGCTCCGAGTAATGATGTTCACACTCGGATGCCCGTTGGTAACCCTATAGTGGGCGAGTTTGAACAGAATTTACTGAGTAATTTTGGTTCGAGTATTGATGTTCACACTAAGATGCCCCTTGATAATCTGACAATGGGTGAATTTGAAGAGGATTTACTGGACTAGAATAGAGAGAGGGCTAAAGCAAAGATGCTCGTATCAATTCATAAAGTGAGGGCGAGACAATCTCTTTGAAAACTACATCTAAAAACATTGAAAAATGAAATTAGTAATGTTGATGCAAAAATCCTCGCGACTCGAAACGACGGCGTTACCTGCAGAACAAAGGGACGTCACCTCGAATGATACCGGTGGGGTGCTAAGGACCCTCCGACGATCAAGTTAGTACTTGTAATCGTATCACATAATAATTATGTATATCATGTTTAGGAGTTTTTTTACATGCCTTCTTTAACGGCTCGGTGCCCTATTTATAGCTGTCGATTGGAATCAAATTGGTCCTGCAGGAGATCCGCTTGTGCAAGATCAGAGGAGATCGTTTGTTGCCAGATTTGTCGATGATATGATTTATTCCTTTGACTTTATCAAATTGTGCCCAGACTATCCTTACCCTATTGAACCACATCGTCATTTATTATCCTGAATAAGAAATCTCATCATTCTTATCCGATGGAAATCTTTATCTCTGATAACGAAATATGTCGAAGAGGTCTGGCGGTTGGTCAAGATAGGTTAGGTTTATTTTTCCCTATCAGTGGCCCCTCATTCCCAAGCTTGCTTATCTAGCTTTGGGAATGTAAATTTTTATTTTATTTTTTTTTTTGCCCTGGGTACTGTTCCCTCGGGAATAGTGCCTGCGTGGGGTGGGGGATACTGTTCATGTGAACAGTAATTTCTTTTTTTGGCCTTGGGTACTGTTCCTTCGGGTATAATGCCCGCGGGTACTGTTCATGTGAACAACAACTTTTTTTTTTTTTTCCCGCCCTAGGTATTGTTCCCTTGGGTACTATTTTTGGTACCATTGGGTAATCTTTCCTTGGGGTACTATTTTTAAAACCCTTTGGTACTCTGCCCCTAAGTACTATTTTTGGTACCTATGGGTAATCTTCCCCTGGGTACTATTTTTAGTACCCTTTGGTACTCTGCCCGAGTACTATTTTTGGTACCCTTAGGTAATCTTCCCCTAGGTACTATTTTTGGTACCTTTGGGTACTCTGCCCCTGGATACTATTTTTGTTACCCTTGGGTACTCTTTCCCTGGGTACTATTTTTGATATCCTTGGGTACTCTGCCCCTGGGTACTATTTTTGATACCCTTGGGTACTCTTCCCTTGGTAAGAGAATAAATTGTACGAGTTTCACTCAAATCGTCACTCCTTTAATAAGGGGATTAAATTTTACAAGCTTTATTCAGCTCGTCCCTTTAGTAAGGAATTTTTATTTATTATATCTCATAGTAAGGGAATATTGATTACTGGATTCATTCAGCCCGGGTCTTTTTAGTACATGACACTTATTTACTATCCCTTATAGTATGGGGATATTAATTACGGGATTCATTCAGCCCAGATCCTTGTAGTACATGACATTTATTTACTATCCCTTATAGTACGGTGATATTAATTACGAGATTCATTCAGCCTGGGTCCTTGTAGTACAGGATATTTATTTACTATCCCTTATAGTATGGGAATATTGATTACGGGATTCATTCAGCCCGGGTCCATTTAATACAGGACACTCATTATCATCCCTTATATTCCTTTAGTAAGGGAATTAGATTTTTGTCAAGCGTCGGGAATGCCAAGTCCTACTGAGCTAAGCATGTTTGATGATTACTTTCTTGACCCTTTTAATAAGGGAAGTGGATTTGCTCGAGCGTTGTGAGTTCTCCCTTTAATAAGGGATTAGTTAACCCGTCGTCTCTTTATCAAGGGAAGAAAATAAAGTTGACCCTTCGTTCCTTTATGGGGAAAGAGGTGCAGTCTGAAGGAAGGTGACCTCTTTAATACGAGAGGTAGTCGTCTCGTCTTTTTAGTAAATGAAGGAAGCTTTAATTATCTCACCTCTCTTTGTAAAAGGAATAGTCGGCTTCTTGTCCCTTTAATGAGGGAAAAATGTGTTGTTGGCCTCTCGTCCTGGACAACTAGTGCCCTCGAGGGGTCGCTAAAGGAGAGAGACTAGAAACCCAACTAGCTCAATGTACCAAGGTTGGTACGTCAATCTTCTAAACCTTGTCATCATATGCAGATCGACGATTAATATCGTGTGATCCACTATTCTACCCCCGATGGTGGGATCTTGGGTGATGACCCATTCTATAGATGTTTATACAGCGGATGGGGTGTATGGTGCTGCAACAATTTACAGATGTCTAAAAATATTAAATTGTGTTAGAAATTATTATTGAAAATTAACCTGCATTGGATTATCAATCCAAAGTTCTGCATAATTTGAAGTCGATAAGCAATTCCTGCAAAGGAAGAGGGCGACAACTGTCGTCTGGTAGGTGGAGGGTTGGTGTCTAGCGATTAGCGTGATGGGGGCATGGTACCCAACGGCTGACAGATGATGGTCTTGTGGCCAGTACCTCGTTGGGTCCAATGATCGCCCTTCACTTAGGAACCTCCTTGGAAATACAGACCTCATGTAATGATCCGGTCATTTTCCTTCCTTTTATTTTTCTCAGATTTTCACGGATATTTTTTTTACGTTGATCTTTTCCTTTCTGAGTTCGGTTTCTTATCACTTAGTATCATCTTGAGTGCTCGGGGATGGTTTCCGAGACTCTTTCCCTTGGGTTGACGACTTCCTCTGAGGACCGAGTTATTTTCATATTTTCACTTTTGTGACACTGTTCACTTTTCGTCTATTTCTCGATTGTCACTTTGTTGGCATAACATCACTTTTCGTGTTCGGATTTGGTTTCGGTTTTGCATGCATCCACGATATTTAAATTCCATTCTATGTGTATTTTTACTTTTGTAGAAAAGCATGCTAGTTGTGTACTTTCTTCCTTAGGGGTGTGGATGCACACTTCTTTGGAATTTTTCTTTCTTTTGGGGTCATTTGTGTAATTAATGTAAAGTAATTATTTTTCGTCTTAGGGACCATTTTGCAATTTAATTTGGAAGATATTTTCAAAAAGAACCTTTTTGCAATTTCCGAAAAAGTGTGACAAGTGTCACACTCTCATTGGTCCACTTGTTGACATTTGTGTAGGGACACTTTCATGCCTTGGATCATGACATGTGAAGGGTGGAGATTGAACTACTTGTTGACCTAGGATAGGTGCACTTGTTGGCTTGGATGGTTGACAAGTGTAAGCTTAGGATTAAGCCTACAATGGATGCTTGAATGAGTGACATGTGTATGCTCCAAATTAAGTGTTGTAATTATTTTTGGACCACTTTGGGATTATGGTTTTAAAGAGGGGTTTTTTGTGCAATTGACCAAAACTTGTATTTGTTGTCTAAACTATGTAATGTGCACTTAAGTGCACATTTTGACACTCTTCGGATGTATATGTAATGAGGCCAAGGGTCAAAGACACTTATATGACATTTATGTTGGTTTAACTTCATAGTTTGTTTATGGAATTATGGAATTTCAAGGATTGAGCCTAATTTGTAAATAATATGCTATGAGGCCTTAAAGTCATCATTTGCTTAATCTTTTTTGTTGATTAAAATCACTTTTAAGTAAGTTGCACACCCTTAAAAATGATTAATTAGGTTCATCCATGTTTCCCCTTGATTAGTTTCCACATTTTGGGGTTCCAGTCCACCCCACTACTGCATTTGGCTGACCCCCGCAGCATTTGGCTGGCGCCCGCGGGGATCTGCCACATTTGGCGGGCCCCCGCAGCATTTGGGCGGGCCCTCGCGGGGACCTGTTCCTGCTTCAGACATCTTCCTTTAGAGGGTCATATCTTACTCGTTTCAACTCTGAATTGGTCCGTTCTTGAGTCTAAACTGACCGCGTCGAAATAAGATTTCCAATGGTACTAATTAGAGCTTCAGATTCCATTTTTAACTCAAGTTATTCATATTTTAGTGAGGCAGTGTTAGGATTTGGTTTGAACCGAAATGGGTTTTTTTTTCCTTAACTTCAAGACTTAATATCTTTTTCGTCCGAACTCCGAATTAAGTGATTCTTGAGTCCATTTTAATTCAATTTTTGTTGTCTTTCCAATGGTATAAATTTCAGTTTTAGATTCTTCTTATAACTTGAGATATCCTTGTTTTAGTGAGAGGGTGCCAGTTTTGGTTCAAATCGAGATAGGGTTCATTTGGGATTTCACTTCCTTTGGCCTTGGTACTTTATGTGAAGTTACCAAAGGATGTTTTTGGATGTTTTTGATCTCATTTTACTTGTTGGAGTCAAATTCCTTTCTCTTAGGGTAAAATGACCATTTTACCCTTGGTCCTTCTTTCGGTAGGGTTTTGATACCATTGTTTCCGTTTTGCTTTCGTTGAGTCTCGAAACTTTTTGAAAGTCCATTCTTGTGTCCTAGGGATAACGTACATCTCTATGGACTTGTTTTCATTTTGCTTCTGCATTCTGGATCCGCTTCGGGTCATCACAGGACACACACTGGGTTGAAAAATCCAGGGTCATTACAGGTGGTATCAGAGCTCCTAGGTTCGAAAATCGTTGGACGATGGGTTTTGGGTGCATATCATACTTGTGTTGCCTTGCTCTTTGTGCTTATATGCTTTATGATAACATGTTTTGGTTTGATAACATATTTATATGCTTACGTGCTATATGTGGTATGCTATCTGTTTAGCCTGTTTTGATTCTAATGTAAAGAACATGACATATGATGTATACTAGATTTGATTTGTATATGTATGATTGTTTTGCATATTTGACAGGGCTTGGGATTAATCATGGGATGTTTGACTTGAGGTTGGGTTGTTTGGTGAGTTAGCACTTAGTGTAATGTTTGGTGTGTCTGGTTTTGTTTAGGTACTCTTCTTTGAGGTTGTTGGTGATTGTCTACATGGTTTTACGGTAGTGTAGGTTGTTGTCGACCTAGCATTAGTTTTGAGGTAGGTGGTGGGTCACCTTTTGTTTGGGCTCTCATGAGGTGAGTCACTTGGCGTTGCCGTTGTGCTGGATTTGTTAGTTATGAACCTCTTAGGATCCTTGGTTGTTCGGGATGGTTCCTCTGAGATTGCAATTTTCGTGGGCGGGTACGTTTGTGGGTGAGTGCATGGCACTGTCATGCTACCGTACTGGCTAGCTATGAGTGCAGTTCGAGTGGGATCAGCGTTGGTTTTGTTCCGATAGGCGTAGTCCTTTTGGTCAGTGATTGATGATCGTTTCGGGATGATTCTTGAGATTGATTTGGTTGTTGATGGCATGGCTATAGGTGCCATTTTCTTTGAGTTCTTCTTATGTGATAACGCTTTTGTAGTCGAGTCGATTGATCGATGTTTCGGGTTGGTGAGAGCATTGCATTGTTACTGTCACTCATAGTGTCACCTCAAGATTCGGAGATGGATTGTTAGAGTCTTACTATTGTGGTAAGGACTTATGTTTGTTTTGAGACAGGTTGTTGTCGCCTTGGGTTTTGGAGTCAGATTATGGCTAAGACTGGTCTTTTCTTTTACCTGGACACTCTAGGACACGATGTCCATAAGGTTTATTGTTGCATCATTTTTATCTTCTGCAATTTCGTTTACTACCATGTTAGTAGCATGACTTATGATATTGTGATGCATGAGTAGGTGGAAGTGTGTCCATATTTGCTTTCTTGTTGTGTGGCATTAGCATGCCTTTTTTATATGCTTAGAGATGACATGTTGTTGTTGTGCTTTAGTGACATGCTTTTGTGGTTACGTGGAGACGTGCCGCATGTACCTTTGATTTTATCTATGCGAGTAGATTTACTTATTTGGTAGTTGCATTCCTTATCATTTACATGACTTCCATGTTAGTTATCCCTTTTTGTTCCCTTTTCGTATTTGTCGTGTTGACATTTGTGGGAGAATAGGGCTTCTCTTCTTTCCTTGGTTTGAGTAAGGGACTTCATAAGGAGTGAGTCTCTTCTCTTTGTTGCGTTGCTCACAACTTTGGGGTTGGCTAGTCCGTGAGGATCACCATTGTTGTCTTGAGTCCTTGGTGAGGATTTGGTTGATTTTGGTCGACTTACTTATATGTAGGGGGTGAAGTCTTTGACCTTGTTGCCTTTCGTTTCAGAGATAGAGTTGTGGTGTTGTCCTTCTTAGGACTGGTGGTTCCCTTTCTTTCGTGTCTTCCCTTAGGGAGTTTTACCGTGGTTGTTGACGGGTTATGATGCTCATAGTGAGTGGATTTGTGTAATATCAGTTTACAAGGACTTGTGTCCATATCATTGAGGATTTTTTTGATTTGTAAGGTGAACTCGATGCTCTTTTGAGGATGTATTTTGGAGACTTACTTAGGTATTGGAGACCTGGATGTGGTCGACTCCTATGAGAAGTTTTGGAGGATCGTTGTCGGATATGGCTTGTTTGTGGAGTTTTCTTGTCTTAGTCATGACTAGGCATGGTTTTGAGGAATCGTAGTTCCAGTAGTAGTTTATGGATTGAAATTGAGGAATTTTGATTTAGCTTGGTAACGCCAAGCATGGTTTCGAGAGATTCATTTTGTGACCTTGGTTGTCAGGATTTTGATGTATGTGCCACTTAGTGGACTTGTATTCCGAGGATTTAGTTATTCATGATAGGGATATGGATCTGATGTTTGATTACAGTGTGATCTTGTAGTTGATCTGTTTCACGGAAATATGAAGGATTTTCGATGAAATGTCTTATAGTGAGGTTCGTTTTGATTTATGGAGGTTTTGATTTGCTTTTCAGGCTTTGGATTCTTGATTGATGTTGTTAATAGGAGTGTTTGGAGATACTGAAGTTGTTGGTTTTGTTGTATTAAGGATTGAGACCTTAGGCTGGAAGGTACCTGTAACATTACCGTTAGGATTTTGAGAATGGCCGAAATGTCAACGTCTTTGGACCGTGTCTCAACTCTTGCGGAATGCCGGGTTACCGGATTGCTTTTAGTAATGATGATTTACGACATTGATGTCATTTGTATTGAGAGGTTTCATGGGTAGACCTAGTGGGAGCAGGTTATGAACTGGTGCCTTATACTGTCATGCTACCGTACAAGTTGTGTACTATGGGCGGGTGCTAGTTGCCATCGATGCTACCTTACTGACGAGTAAGTGTAGGCGGGCAGTAGGCACTGTCATTGCTACGACACATTTGAGTACGTCGTGGGCGGGTTCTAGTCGCTATTCGTACTGCTATGTTGTCTTTGTTCAGTACCTTGATTTGATATGTGATTATCTTGGAGTTCTTTTGGTGGTTGTTTTTGGATCCGTATGATGGTTCGTTAGGAGGGATGCTTTCAATTGTTGTCTTTTGTTTCCTTGTTTGACTTTGGATTCTGTGTGTGAATTCTGACTTGTTGTTTAACCGTGTGGTCACTTTCCTTTTTAGAGGTTGTCTTGTCGTGAGCACGTGGGTGCGAATGACATTGGGTTGTTCCTTATCTTTCAGTTCTGTGATTGCTTTTGTAGCATGTTGTGAGTGATACTCAGAGATGTACTCCATAGTTATCCTGGTTTCGCCTTTTATTTTCTTGCGGCTGGATTTCGGGGACGAAATCCCTTTAAGGTAGGAAGGTTGTAATGACCCAGTCATTTTCCTTTCTTTAATTTTTCTCAGATTTTCACGGATATTTTTTTTGCATTGATCTTTTCCTTTTTGAGTTCGGTTTTTTGTCACTTAGTGTCATCTTGAGTGCTCGGGGATGTTTTCCGAGACTTTTTCCCTTGGGTTGACGACTTCCTTTGAGAACCGACTCATTTTCACATTTTCACTTTTGTGACACTGTTCACTTTTCGTCTATTTCTCAATTGTCACTTTGTTGGTTTAACCTCACTTTTCCTGTTCGGATTTGGTTCCGGTTTTGCATGCATCCACGATATTTAAATTACATGCTATGTGTATTTTACTTTTGTGAAAAAGCATGCTAGTTGTGTACTTTCTTCCTTAGGGGTGTGAATGCACATTTCTTTGGAATTTTTCTTTCTTTTGGTGTCATTTGTGTAATTACTGTATAGTAATTATTTTTCGTCTTAGGGACCATTTTGCAATTTAATTTGGAAGATATTTTCAAAAAGAACCTTTTTGCAATTTTTGAAAAGTGTGGCAAGTGTCACACTCTCATTGGTCCACTTGTTGACATTTGTGTAGGGACACTTTCATGCCTTGGATCATGACATGTGGAGGGTGGATATTGAACCACTTGTTGACCTAGGATAGGTGCACTTGTTGGCTTGGATGGTTGACAAGTGTAGGCTTAGGATTAAGCCTACAATGGATGCTTGGATGAGTGACAAGTGTATGCTCCAAATTAAGTCTTGCAATTATTTTTGGGCCACTTTGGGATTATGGTTTTAAAGAGGGGTTTTTTGTGCAATTGACCAAAACTAGTATTTGTTGCCTAAACTATGTAATGTGCACTTAAGTGCAGCTTTTGACACTCTTCAGATGTATATGTAATGAGACTAAGGGCCAAAGACACTTATATGACATGTCTGTTAGTTTAACTTCATAGTTTGTTTATGGAATTTCAAGGATTGAGCCTAATTTGTAAATAATATGCCATGAGGCCTTAAAGCCATCATTTGCTTAATCTTTTTTATTGATTAAAATCATTTTTAAGTAGGTTGCACACCCTTAAAAATGATTAATTAGGTTCATCCATGTTTCCCTTTGATTAGTTTCCGCATTTTGGGGTTCTAGTCCACGCCACTGTTGCATTTGATGGGCCCCCGCAGCATTTTGGCGGGCGCCCACGGGGATCTGCCACATTTGGTGGGCCCCAGCAGCATTTGGGCGGGCCCCAGCGGGGACCTGTTCCTGCTCCAGAGATATTCCTTTAGAGGGCCATATCTTACTCGTTTCAACTATGAATTGGTCCGTTCTTGAGTCTAAATTGACCGCGTCGAAATAAGCTTTCCAATGGTAACAATTAGAACTTCAGATTCCATTTGTAACTCAAGTTATTCATGTTTTAGTGAGGTAGTGTTAGGATTTGGTTTGAACCGAAATGGGGTTTTCTTTCCTTAACTTCAAGACTTGATATCTTTTCTGTCCGGACTCCGAATCAGGTGATTCTTGAGTCCATTTTAATTCATTTTTTGTTGTATTTCCAATGGCATAAATTTCAGTTTCAGATTCTTCTTATAGCTTGAGATATCCTTATTTTAGTGAGAGGGTGCCAGTTTTGGTTTGAATCGAGATAGAGTTCATTTGGGATTTCACTTCCTTTGGCCTTGGTACTTCATGTAAAGTTACCAAAGGATGTTTTTGGATGTTTTTGATCTCATTTTACTTGTTAGAAGTCAAATTCCTTCCTCTTAGGGTAAAATGACCATTTTACCCTTGGTCCTTCTTTCAGTAGGGTTTTGATACCCTTGTCTTCGTTTTACTTCTGTTGAGTCTTGAAACTTTTTAAAAGTGTATTCTTGTGTCCTAGGGATAACGTACATCTCTATGGACTTGTTTTCATTTTGCTTCCTCATTTGGGATCCGCTTCGGGTCATCACAGGACACACACTGGGTTAAAAAATCCAAGGTTGTCACACCTCATGGGATCTGGAGGGACATTAAACCTCCTTGGACCTGAAGGCCTCGATACATTCTTGGGTGTAGAAGGCTACCCTGATTACACGAACGAACGGAGTAATGAGACTCCGTTGCTAAAGACATCCTCAGTGGTAGAGGCTTTACTAGTACGTAGAAACCCCCTTGTTGCTAAAGACATCCTCACTTATGTAGGCGTAGAAGGACCAGGCCTTAGTTTTCAATGATCAGGCCTTGGTAGTTGGCTGCTGCCAGATATGATATAGAGTTTGGTCTTAGATGACTAAACGTCAGTAGTGAAGGGACCGAGCATCGCTAGATGGAAAACACCATACTGGATTGCCTGGGTTAACGTGCCAAATTTTGATTATTGTCATCATACACCGGGTGGCATCACGCAACCCACCATTTTGCCCCCAATATGATGGACGAGTAATCATGATGTAGAAACCCGTCCCTATATAAGAACATGGAAACCCGTTGTTAACTGATGACTTTGGGAAGGTTTCCATGATAGGAAACTTTCGTCTTGCCGTCCGAGCCAAGTCACGTCAAGATTATTATTTCTTTAGAGAACTAATCGTTCCCATAGACGGTGCCAGCTGTTGATGCGAAAATCCTCGCGACTCGGAATGACTGCGTTTACCTACAAAACAAAGGGACGTCACCTCGAATGGCACCAGTGGGGTGCCAGCCAAGGACCCTCCGACGATCAAGTTAGTACTTGTAATCGTATCACATAATAATTATGTATATCATGTTTAGGGATTTTTTCACGTACCTTCTTTAACGGCTCGGTGCCCTTTTTATGGCTATCGATTGGAATCAAATTGGTTCTGCAGGAGATCCGCTTGTGCGAGATTAGAGGAGATCGTTTGTTGCCAGATTTGTCGATGATATGATTTATTCCTTTGACTTTATCAAATTGTGCCCAGGTTATCCTTACCCTGTTGAATCACGTCGTCATTCATTATCCTGAATAAGAAATGTCATCATTCTTATCCGATTGAAATCTTTATCTCTGATAACGAAATATGTCGAAGAGGTCTCGTGGCTGGTCAAGGTAGGTTAGGTTTATTTTTCCCTATCAAGTAAAAACAACATAAATTGGTTATGATTAAACCCTTACAAAGGTGGAGTATTGGAGACTTAGAGTATCACCGAATCAAAAGATGGAAAAGAGTATTGAGAGTCAAAGTGAGGACAACTATTTTGAAGGGTTCGTTGAGCTGATTGAGGGCTTGCGGCTCGTTTCCTGAGTTTTTTTAGAAAATAAAATAATGTTATGGATCAGAAAATAAAATATTCATTATTCAGAATATTGACATGCATTCCGATAGCTTCCGCGTATATAAAAGTGTTAGAGTGTCCGATTCTGTCATTGACACTTTAAGAAAATTATTTGTACTCCTTAGGAAGAGAATGAGTATTATTATTATTATTTTTTTATGTTATGTTTTGTTTTGTTTTTTTTTTACACATTTCATTGCTTGAGAAAGAAAAGAAGAAATGTTTATTTTATTATTTTCAAACCATTATATCCTAGTTACCTAAACTATACAAATAAATAAAAACTAAAATTAAAAGCATAGAAAAAATTGATTAGGGTAATTTGCACTCACACTCCCTCCGGTTTGCAATAAGGACAGGTAAATACAACTTAGAGAGAGTGTAATCCAATTGCCCCATCAAGTTTGCAAATTTGAAAAATAACACCCAAACCATGATAAGAGTGCCTAATTGCCCTTTAACTTCTGAATTGACACATTTAAATTATTAAAGTACAATATTAACTTTTATAGGTCTTTTTATTTGACTAAAATGACCCTTAGAAAAATAAAATAAAAAATAAAACTTTACCACTGTGGCCGCCAATGCCATATGCACACAAATAAGAGCGGACCCAGGAATTTTTCATTGGTAGGGTCAAACTAATAATGTAAAATTAAAATTTTAAAATAACATAAAATCATTGTAAGAAATTTTTTTGGGCAAGTTTAATGTATATTGTTAAAATGTGTCTATAAATAATATGTAATAAAATTGAAGAGAAAAGTTGTCGATCGAATCATTGTTGTTGTCAAGTGAATAATTTTTTTTTTTCTTTCTAATTCATAACAAATAATAATTATGTATGTGTGTGAATATATGTGTGCGTAAATATACTATGTTTATAAGGATTACCATAATAATTAATAATAATTATTTTTTTTTGCTAAATTTGATCTTTTATTGCAAGAGGTCTATTGGAATTTGGAACTTTTTTTTTTTTTGACAAGGGTTATTTTGGTCAAATCAAAGGACTTGTAAAAGGTTAATATTACACTTTCATGATTTAAATGGGTCAATTTAAAAGTCAAAGGACAATTACGTACTCTTATCATGATTGGGGATGTTAGCAATTACGTACTCTTATCATGGTTGGATATGTTGTTGTTAAGTTTGCAAACTTGAGGGGGTAATTGAATGACACTCTTCCTCAATTGTATTTATCTGTCTTTATTACAAAATTGAGGGGGGTGTGAGTGCAAATTACGCAATTGATTAATTTCTCATCTATTTCGTCCATGGTCTAGAGGAGTATTTCGTAATTTGATAGTAAGAAAAGGTCATTCTCCCACCGAAAAATACTTTAAGCTTTTCCACTTCCATTGAATTGCTGAACAAGTTTAAAAGTTCGAAAGCTGCGAGCGATTGGAAGACCAACCACATTCACTGATGGCGGCTCCCTCTGGAAGCGAAGCCAAGGACGTGAAAACCCTAATCTCACTCTACTCTAACTATCTCTGGAACCGAGTATTCAGTTTCTTGCCCTCTCCAGACTTGAATTTTCTCGGGAGAATTTCAAATCTCTACCGCCAAACAGCTCGCGCCAAATCTAGGAGACGCAGGACTTCTCTCCCTCTGCCGTTGCCTTCCACTTCACGCGACTCTTTCGGGTAAGCTGAACTTATCCATTTCTCCTCTGTCTTTGTTGATTGATTTTCCTTTACTTTTTCTTTTATATATATGTATATATATATATATAATTTTTTTTGCTATTTTCTTGGGAAAAATTTCACACTTCGGTATGAATTTATTGATAGTAAGATTCAATACAATAGTTTTGTATGGGGATACTTATGGCATTGATGTGTTATTTTATGGAATTGAAAATTAAGCACCCAACAACCTTAGTACTGAATTAGTTGTCATAAGGATTATAAGAAGCTGAATTGGTAGAATTGAACATTTAGGTTGATCTTCTAATTCAGATTAAATTTAAAAACCACCTTTCACAACAGCATATATAGCATTCAGTTTTAAAAGTCAAGCTCTCTAAATTTCAACTAGGGGGAAAACTCTTGCCCCTCGATCCTTTTCATGTGAATTTTATTTTAAAAGTAAATTATTGGTATGTTCACACAAAAATCAAATTCCAAGATTTTTTTTATGCTGATAGAAATTCATGTAACACATTTCTTTATTGAATGGTTTTTATTGCATGGCCTTGAGGGAAGTTCATCATTTTCTTCAATTAGCTTCTAGAGAACATTTGTTTTCAAAATCGGAAAGTTAGATATGAAATAGCTTTTCTTCTAAAAAAAATTCATTCACATAAACTGACCCTAAAGAAGAACTTTTTTTTTTTTGATAAGTAAAATGTATTAGAAAGTGTTCAAACAGGGAACGCGTCCGAAGAGCTATACGGAGGCCGAAGCCATAGACAAGGTCCCAAGGACCCACCGAACCAAAAAAATCAATAAACTCATCTATCGATATACAATTTCTCCTCAAAACCCAACTAAAAAGAGAGCTAATAATATGAAACTTCAAAGCCCCTAAGGAAGATTCCTCCCTATCAAAAGATCTTCTATTTCGCTCCTTCCATAAGCACCACCAAACACAAAGGGGAACTGCCCTCCAACACTCACGGGCGTGGGTCCCCACACTGCAACCTTGCCAAGCATCAATCAAATCTCTCGAGGACTGAGGCATGACCCAATGGACGTCGAAAAGACCGAAGATAAGGCTATAGTAGTAGTGAGCTACAGGGCAATGCAAAAGAAGGTGATCCACATAATCGTCACTCCTCTTGCACAAACAACACCAATTGATTGCAATTTGTCTTCTCTTTCTCAAATTATCCAGGGTCAAAATCTTGCCCCAAACAGTAGTTCAGACAAAGAAGGCCACTCTAAAGGGAGCCTTGGAATGCCAAACCGTCTTCTAAGGGAAATTAGAACCATAAAAATCAGAGAGACAATGGAATAGGGAACGGACCTTGAATCTCCCCTGGGAGGAAGGCACCCAAACCAGAGAGTTAGTGCCACTACCATCCACCTCCTGATTGTACAACAGCTCCAACTAACCTGAAACCTTTTCCAACTTCCAATCTTGAAAGGAACGCCGAAAATGCACATCCTACGTGAGCCTACCATTATCAAGCCGATAACAGTCGGCCACCAAAGCATGTCTATCCATGGCAATCCGGAAAAGTCTGGGAAAGGAACGAGCCAACGGGCAATCGCCACACCATAAATCCTCCCTGAACCGAACTCCCCTGCCATCCCGTACTCTGAATCTGATATGTTTAGAAAATTCATCCCATCCCTTTCGAATGAATTTCCAAACACCCACGCCTCCAGCGAATCTGACCGAATGAATTTCTAAAGAAGAACTTATTCTTAATACATGCATGCACAAATTCTGCCATTAATTACAAAAATTTGGAGACATTCTATTAGTAAATATGAAGTGGAAAATACTTTGAATTCTCTTTTTCACCACCCTAAATCTCATAACTTCATGCTTATAATGACTGCTTTCCCTTTGTTCTTCATATTCTTGTTCCGTTTCTTTCTTCTAACTGTTGGTAATAAAACTTTTAGAAGTAGCTTTTCATCATGAAGTTCTCTAGAATTTTAGTGGAAACCTACACAAACACCCCTGTCGGAGTCGAGCGTTAAATTTGCATGTGAAATGTCATAATTGCCCTTCATTTTATATTAGGTTTTTAATTAAAAAAGTCTGAAGCTGAATCTCAAATTACCATATTACTCCCATACCAATAACCCAAAACTGTCATATTGCTCTCTTTCTCTCTCCCCCAACCTGCCCACCTGTTTGGTCCCCAGATCCATGTTCGTGAATGAGAGAGAGAGAGAGAGTGAGGGATAGGTGCAACCTTATGCCTTTTACCACCTGTTTGGTCCCTAGATTAAGATTTTTACTTTTTGTGTTTGGTCCCTAGATTAAGACTTTTACTTTTTGGATACAAAGATATATACAACCTGAGGTTAACCGTTAAGACTTCTTATTTGTTAATATTTTAATGAAATTTGGGCTAATGGACCCTTACATTTAAAAAAAAATTGTTATGGAATGCTAGTGTGTTCAATTTAAATAGTGGAGAAATTGAAAAAGAAATTAGTTATTATATATATGCATTATATTATTATTTTATTGCTGTATCCATGTCCTATTTTTTGAGATTTGGCGTATCGCCGTGTCGGTGTCGTATCGTATCGTACTCGTGTCCATGCTTCTTAGGTGCTCATGACAATGTTGGAGAGTGGGTCGTCAAACCAATCTTTCTGGGAGGTGGGTCGTTAAACCAAATTTTCTAGAGGGTGGGTCATCAAACCAAATTTGTCTGTGCTCTTGAACCATTTAGTGATAATCTTGGAGAGTGAGTTGTGGGACCAATTTTATCTGGGGATGATATAAATTGTTATTTAATGCGCATAGGTCTTATATCATTACTCTCTCTCTCTCTCTCCCCTGCCCTCCATTTATATATTATCATCAGATTTCCTTTTCTTTTTTATACTTTTTTATTATAATTTAATAGGCGTTACTTTTTAGTAATAAAATCTCTTTGTAAACGTGCTTTAGATTTGAAGATAAATTTTATCTTATATTTCAATTCTCTCTCTCTACATATATATGTGATGAATTCTCTCTTCTCTCTCTCTCTATGTATATATATATATATATATATATATATATGTATGTGTTTATATAATCTTTAAAAAATCAACAGTATTGTACAAATGTGGTGAAAGTTTAAACTAGACGTCCTTAAAAAATGGTTTCATGCTCTGTACATGCAGGGTTTCATCAGAGGCATCTAAAGTTTTTGATGTGTTGGAGGATATTTTGGACCACGTCTTTTTTAATTTGCATAACATCCAAAAGAACTTACAATTTTGGCAATCTAGAGCAGAGGTTAGTGAATGAGGTCCTTCCAATGGCTGAGAATGATTTCCTCTTTGAAGTTTATAAAATATTGTAGTGGATAGTTTCTTGTAATGCTATTGTTAGTGTTAACCATACACAATTTTTTTTTTTTTTAACTAATTTCAGGCATCAAATGCTCGTAAAGTATACTTCATGATTTGTGAGAGGGGGCCATTGGCCTTTTTTGGTGGAACAATTCAGTTGATACGTGAATATGTTGCTGAGGGTTCTAGCATGGATGCCATGGAACATCTATGTCATTCCGCATCTGCCCATATATCTGAGAGGATAGCCATCTTAACAAGCTTAAGATACTCTCTGGCTACATTTTTGGCCCAGGTTTCCTTATATTGTTGTTAATTTTCTTTAGTGTAATTTAGTATCATTGCTGTTGTATAAATAAAAAGTATATATTTTCCATCAATCATCTTCATAGCATTGAATTGCCCTTTTTGTAGGTTTATTTCAGGGCTTACATCTTGATCAATAGTAATTCCCTTCTCATCTTTCCCTATCGTATGGACTCACTCTCTTGATAATAATTGTGCATTTGGACATGGTGGAGATGCATTATTGGACGTGTAGAGTTATTCTGGAACATAAATTTGAGAAGCAATTTAATTTTCTGAAAATTTTAATTTCCTTCTCTTCAGTTTCTTGTTATCATCTTTTGAATGCTAGTGGTTCATTATATATGCTTTGCACGACAAAAGATGAATCAATCTTAATGTTCAGTGAATTATCTTATGAGTTCTACGATGGGTATGAACTAGAATCTCAAAGTAGTGGCGATGAGAACGTATAAACTTTTTTCCCCAGGGGTTTCATAAGAAGCACCCTTAATATATCAATTATCCATTTACTGAACTTGAATGGTTGATACAAAAAATTAATTGGGAAATTATGACATCACTGAAAGATCATTAGTAATATATATGGAATAGAAAATTGATTTTTGTATATAATTGTTAAATAATTGCTCCTTTTTTTAGTTTTGTTAAAAAAATTGTTAAGAAGTAATATATTATTTTGTTGTTATTTGTTGTTTTGATGCTAAATATCACAATTAGAATACTTGCTTCTTTTTGTAACATTACAGCTGTTCTCAACAAGCGTTAGTCCATGCTAGTTAGTTTGGCTACACAAGTCATCTCTTGTCAACTCTTTATAAATAATATCTTCAGTCAAAGTACAATGCACTAATGTCCTCCTTGAAGGATCAACAGTCATTCTTTTTGTCATTGCTTGAATCCTTTTTAACACCTTCAACATGTAGCGAATAACTCTTCTTCAGCGTATTAGTTGCTCTGCATTTTCTTGGTAGGTTATGGTTAGTCTTTGGGAAATATGACCAAATCATCTCATGCTATATATTTATATATTTCATATTAGTTTCAAACTTACAAATGATGCAACATCTAGGTCTAACATCCTACTTATGCTCTCATCTCTTAGCTGCCTAAACTTTTAACTATAAAACAAAATTGTCATTTCAAATGATGCAGCATCTAGGTCTAACATCATACTTATGCTCTCATCTCTTAGTTGCCTAAATTTTTAACTATAAAACAAAATTGTCATACAAGTGTCTTTCAGAACTTTCCTTCAACTTGACAAGAATAACCATCACACAACATTTTATAACTACTTCCGTTTCATGCGTCACACTTTAATGTGGGTAATTTCTCTTCATTCTTTCCCTTCTTATAGATAATCAATCTAAGATATTGGAAATGATGGTCTTTGTTAATGATAGGTCATCAAATTTCACAAGTGACTACATCCTCATTCTTCTTTCTTGTATTTTTGCTGATTTGCACTAGGATATTCTATAGCAGCTGCTGGTTGATTAACCAATTTAACAATTAAAACTGGGCATTTAAAATAATTTTGCAAGTAAGCATTTGAAAATGTGATTTCGGTGTCACTCGGAAAAATATATTCCACTAAAAAGGAGTCAGAATCTGATGTGAATGGAAATTCACTTATTATTGGATACATTCAGAGAATTTGTTAATTTTTTTTTTTTTTTTTTTGTTGTACTGGAGAAATTTACCCTTAAAATAAATTAATTATAAATTCAATACTTACCGTTCAACTTGCAAAATTTTCACCACTCAATTTTCAGTTTTGTTAAACGTCTTAGTTATTTTTTTTTTTCCTAGTTGGTACTCATACATACATGCCTCTACCGAGGTTCGAATCCCTTACCTCCTTTTAGAAAGTAGGAGCCTGGTACCGCTAGGCCACTGGTTAAAATTGAACATATTTAAACTCTTAGAGTACTCTTCCTTAGTTGTAAGTCAGAAATAAAAACTTACGTTAATTTCATTGGCTATATTACAACATGTATCTTGGCAATTTATTTATTTATTATTATTATTATTATTATTATTATGTGTGTGTGTATTTCTTAGCGTCCCAAATCCCCTCTTAAGTTAATATTTGATAATTTCAAGATCTTGTCGCCTTTTATCATTTAACAACTTTTAGATTTTCAACTTATTCTAGTCTTTTTGTAATATGGGACTGAATGATTTCTAAGAGCATGTTCATCCTTTTAATATTAACTATCTATATTTTTGTCCAGTCATAATATTGGTAAAGATAGAGAAAGAGGAGAGGGGGGGGGGGGGGGGGGGGGGGGGGGGGGGGTTGTTTCCCAGCCCTCCTAGAACAGCTTAGAAAAGAT
The DNA here is from genome assembly GCF_030987335.1 of Cornus florida. Classification (NCBI taxonomy): domain Eukaryota; kingdom Viridiplantae; phylum Streptophyta; class Magnoliopsida; order Cornales; family Cornaceae; genus Cornus; species Cornus florida. The sequence goes on from NW_026775576.1 coordinate 53,712,349, forward strand.
ATGAAAAAGAAAGAGTGAGTCACGAGAGTAAGGAATGCAGTGAGAGTTTTTGCTCTAAGCTTTCTACCTTAGGTGAGCGAGTACTTGAGAGGTTAAATTACCTTTCCACCCTTGTTTAATCCTTGAAATACTAATGAAAATTAACATTCCAGAGAATTCCACAAATATCTCACATTGGCTCCTTTACTACCTTTTTTTTTTTTTTTTGATAAATAAGCAATTCATTAAAAGTATTCAAAAGGAGAATGCGTCCCTACAAGGCCACAAAAACCTGGGTACCCTAAGGCCCCAGGGAAGCCAAAAACTCAATAATCTCCTCAGCAGAGGAACATAGTCTACCCGAACCCCAAAAAAAAAGAGAGCTAATAACAGAAGATTTGAGTGCAATGACCGAAGATTCCTCTCCTTCAAATGATCTTCTATTCCGCTCCCTCCATAGACACCACCAAAGACACAGGGGCACCATCCTCCAAAACCCTTGAGCCTGTGCTCCCACCCAACCCCCTCTCCAGGTGTCCATCAGACCTCTCGTAGATCTAGGCATGACCCAGTAAACTCCAAATAGGACTAACAAGAGATTCCAACATTCAACTACCACTGGACAATGCAAAAGAAGTGGTCAACCGACTCTCCATTACACTTACACATGCAACACCAATTCACCGTGATATATTTTCTCCTTCTCAAATTATCCAGCGTCAATATTTTACCCCACATGACCGTCCAAGCGAAGAATGCCATTTTCAACGGCGCCTTAGTTCGCCACACTGCCTTCCAAGGGAATACCACCCCAGCTGGGTTTAAAAGGCATCCGAAGAAAGATCTCACACTAAACATTCCCCTAGAAGAAGGAATCCAAACAAGAGAATCCTTACCTCCTCCACGAATCGCCTGGCTGTACAACAACTCTAAGAAACCAAAGACATTATCCATCTCCCAGTCTTGAAAATATCGCTAAAAAAGCACGTCCCAAACCGGTCTCCCGCTGTCAAGGCGATAGCAGTCAGCCACCGAGGCATGCCTCTTAGCCGCAATCCTAAAAAGTCTGGGGAAAGAACATGCTAAAGTGCGATCTCCACACCTCAAATCCTCTCAAAACCGAATCTCCGTACCATCATGAATTTTGAATTTGATATGCTTAGAAAACTCATTCCATCCCTTCCGAATGGCTTTCCAAACACCAATGCCTCTAGGAATAGACACCACACACACCCCCACCCCCCCCCCCCCAAAAAAAAAAGAGACACAAGATAACCCTCCTCCACAACCTATCCCGCTCAATACCAAACCCCTAATTTGATCTTCCTTTACTACCTTTTAAAATATAAATGAACTTAAAAACTCCGTTTTATTGGAAATTATCAACCTAAGTCCTATTGACACAACACCATGGGCTATTTACCCAACTTGGTATTTGTACATTGATTGTTGATGATTGTAAAGTTTGTTTCCTTGAGATGATTTTTGTTTTTTGTTTTTAATTTTAATTTTTTATGGCGCTCTTGTGGAACTTTTTAGATTACCGAGAATATGTTTTTGCAATTTTTCATTCTTTTGAAGCCTTGGCTGTATGTTTCCTTTGTCGGATGTTGTCTTTTTGAAATTTCTGTGCCTTAATCAATAGTCATTTTTGTTTCTTTCAAAACTCTTTGTTTAAGTCATGTCTATATATATGCACTTGTTTATCCTGATTAGCTGGTTCATCACAAACTCTCCGAACTGTTTGATCAGGCTTATTCCCTTTTTACCAATAAATTTTAATTTTATGCTGGTTTGAAGTATAAAGTTCTATGCATTATTCTTATAAATTCTCAAAGCGCTTAAGTGACTGTTTGGCGTTGTTGGACAGACAAAAAGCGCTTTTAATTTGAAAATTCTCTTTTGGATGTGACATAAAAAAGTACTTTTCACTTGTACATATTTTGGATTAGTAGAGCTTTTAGTCAAAGCTAAAAATTAGAGCTTTTGCAAGTAGAGGTAGAAATATGTAAGAGTATTTATGAAAAAGAATATTTTGAAAGCCGCCAAACATTATTTGTTTTCCAGAGACAACACCTTTTTGACAACTCTACATAAAAAGAGTACTTATTGTAAGTTACAACAATGTGAAACGGGTCCTAAGATTGCAATTGGATTGAGGGAGTTGGGAATAAAGGTGGAGGGAAAGGTTATCTCATGTTTGGTTTGAAAATGTGAAGGGAAAAGAAAAGAAAGAGGGAGGAGGAAGAGTTTGATCTTACTTTAACAGAGTTTAGCCATCCTTGTGAAAGTGAAGGAAAATGGAGGATAAAAAAGTTAGTGATTATCCATTTTGTCCCTCCCTTCTTTAACAACTCAATTCTTGTGTTGCCTTTCCATTCACATCATAAAACGCATAGATATGTACAGTTCCTCTATCCACTATCTTTTTTCCAAACAAGATGAAAGGGTTACCACTTTAATTTCCTTCTTTTTATTTCCTAGTTACCCATACCAGGGGAGGGTTAACAATATCCTTTCCTTTTTTCTCTTATAAACAAACATGTCCTTTACTTTTCTTTTCCGCATGTTTATTCAAAAACATTTAACTGATAGCGATGTTTGTAGCAATGTGCTAACCGCTAAGATAGTCATGCTTTTTTATATGACCTATGAGAAGTTGCGTGGATGCATGTTTTCATGAGTACTGTGTCTTATAGTAATTATCTTATTAGCATGTAGCAATGGAACCAATTTATAAAATGAAGGCACTAATTTGAACCTTATGTGTCGATGTGGCCAGAATAGGTAATTCATGTTAACATGCACAGTTGGATTGATGGCCATAAACAATTCAGTAAAGGACGACACCTGAAATTATGATTGGAGTATCCATGAACCAACAGAAAAAATTACTATGTTGTTAACCACTTTCTACTTTAAAAGCTTAAGCTGTTAGAGAGGGTGTAACGTTAATATTTAAATCCTCTAACACGCCCCCTCACCTGTGTCCTTCTTTTGGTCCAAATCAAGTTTCAATTTTAATCATCAGGGTGACGATGAGGTATGAACTTAGGACCTTGCCTACTGTGACATCATGTTAACCACAATCTTCTCTAAAAGCTTATGCTGTTAGAGAGGTTGTAACTTTAATATTTAAATCCATTAACATATGTAAGTCAAATTAAATTTATATGTACTTTTTTCCTTTCTTTTTACTAATGATACTTTGTGTTGATTAATAAATGATATGGAAAATTTGTTCAATCTCATAATAATTTTTTTATGCGTTCTCTTTACTGTTTTATGTCATTCTTCAAATCACCCAACAATATTATGTGGCAGCTCAGCTATAACGAACTTATCATTAGGAAAAGGAGTTCAGTTGTAAATAACATTTCAGAATCTTAGGTTTGGATAAATAATAATTGAAACTAGATTCTTCTTTTTTATTCTTAGAATTCCAGAATCTTGATGTAAAACAGTGCACACCATGAGTCACATACTGTCTATGTAGCTTCAATGATCTGATATAATATGCTGCAATGAATATGAGGTCGTTGATGAGGAACCATAATTGGATACGCTTTTGGTACAGCAAGGGAGTGGGAGCCTTCCATTGTGGGGCCCTTTGATTGGTCTCAAGCATAGAAATCTCAGGTCTAGCTTTGCTGCTTGAGAATTAGGTAATCTAGCTCAGTCCATCTTAATTATATTGCTTGCAGGTTAGGTCCACAAATTAGTCCAGGTTGTCCATTATCTAGTCTATTTGGAATAGAGATGTCTTAAGTTCACACATTGGGAGTTCGGAACCATGGAGCTGTATGCTGCAGTGACCAAATGCAATTTTTTTTTTTGGCAATTAAATGGAACTGTAATTACCCTCTCTCTATCTACTTGTTTTCCTGTCTTCAATTTTTCGGCAGTGTATCTCCTTTCCTCTACATACACACATGCATATGTTTTGGAACCGGAGATATGCATACACCACCCAGCCAGCCATATAAAAAATGTGTAATGATTGAAATTTATTTGTTTGTGTTCATGTAGGTTTACATGGAGGTTGACAGATTTGGGGAAGAATTAGTCAAGAACCCAGAGAAGTCTTTGCCCTCATTGTTGATCACTATCAATGGTTTGTTTTCAAAATTGCAGTCGTCAATTGGTCATTTGCATGCAACGCGGCAGGTAATTATCAAAACACGTGATCTAATTTTTTTCTTGGCTATCCTTGTTGTAGTTGCAATTTACTTTAGGATTGTGTTTTCGTCCCTGTAATTATGTTCACTTTGCGATATGAAAAATCAAAAGAATGCACAATTATTATGTGTTTGATACATGTATCTTCAGTTACAGCATTTCCCCCCCTTCTTTTGCAACAATTGTGCAGATTGATTCTTCTGTTGATGGGAGCTACTCGTTCCCTCTAATGTTTGAGAATTTACCGGAAGTAAACCAAGAAGGCTCTCAGTGGACAGATTGTGAGATTAGAGATGTTATCAACTTGATATATCAAAATCTACAAAAACTGGATTCTTACTTATGTAGCCTAGTAAGAGTTCTCATTTTTTTTTTTTTTTCAATGCACTATAATAATTGTTGAGATAGTTTTTTATTATTTTATTTTATTTTTTTTAATTTTAATTATTATTATTATTATTATTTTATTTTTATCCTCATGTTTGTACCTTTTGGAAGTGTATCAGAAAAAGTAAATTGATTGAACAGAAAACATAAAACACTTAAGTTGCATTGAACTTGAATACCCATGAAATTCTAAAATAACTAGATCCAGCTATGAAATCTGTTTAGTGAAATTGGAGTGACTAATTAAGTTAGAGACTTAGAGGTGGTGCCTACGTGTATGGAAAACTCACTAGTGTCTCCACATGTATGAACTTTAGTTTATACAGATCTTGGATACTTTTTATGATTTGTAAGGGGATTTGTTTTGTATCCCGTGGAACCCTATCATATGCTTTTTCTAAGTCTACAAAAACCTTGTGTAATCAACAGTTGTCTAAGTAGGTATATAGCTTCCATTGTTAATCTACTCGGGATGAATCTGTATTGGTTACCAGATACCGTGGATTCCTTCATTAGTTTGTTTTATTACCGCTTTTCATATATTCATTGTTTGGAATAATTAATTTAATTCTTCTATAGTTGCCACAATTTTGTATATCCCCTTTATTTTTGTAAATTGGGACTGTCGTACTTTTTCTCACTTATTTGGCATCATGCCTTGTCTTAGGATGTTGTTAAAAAAAATTTGTTAGCCACTCAATTCCCACATTTCCTAAAGTTTGCCAAGCCTCTATGGATATATTCTTCAGGCCTACCGCTTTATTACTCCTCATTTTCTTAAGTGTGTCCTCTACTTCCTTATTAATGTTAAATTCATGTTCTACTACTTCTCTAGGGTATTCCTCATTTAATAGATTTTGAAAATAATTCTTCCATCTAGTTAATATATCGCTCTCTTTGACTAATATTGTGCTATCTATGCCAATTCAATAATAGACGCCTGTTGGCATTCCAGACTTCCTTCTCCTTTCTGGGCCTATCTGAAAGAGGATCCAGAGTATTTAATACATCTAATTTGGCTCGAGTCTTTAGTAGGTCTATCTCGATTTTTTGCTAATTATAAAATTTTCTTTTCGCCCTCATTTTTTACCTAATTTTCATATAGAAATTTAATGAGCTTTGTTTAGCTTTACTTGCTATCCTTTTTGTTTCACATTTGAGTTTATTATATGTGTCTTGGTCTTCTTGTAGCCTACTTTTTTGCCATGTTTTAAATCTTTTCCTCTTTTGTTTATTTATTTGTTGCACTTCCTTACTCTACCCCATGTCTCTTTCTTAATGAACTTCCCCCCCTTAGTTTCAGCCAAAACTTCTTTCGCCTTATCCCTAATACAATTTGCCATTTTGAGCCACAAGTTATTTACATCATCATTCCAATCCCATTGCTTTTCCTTTAGTATTTGTTCTTTAAAAGTGGTTGCTTTACTACTTAATGTTTTTATGCCCCTTTTCCGCATACTTAAACCCTTTGATTAATGTCTAAAATTAGTATGCAATGATGTTCTGTGAGGCTCTCCCCGGGAATCACTTTACAATCATTACTCGAGGCCCATTCCTCCTATATAAGCAATAATTCTTTGCGTTTTACTTATTCCTCTTTTAAATGTTATTAGATGCTACTCTCTTTTGTTACATAAGTTTTAGCTATAGCTAAGTTATATGCTTTTGCTAAGTCTAAAAGTGTTGCTCCTATCTCATTTCATTATCCAAAACTGTATCCCCATAGATTTGTGTTTATTCTATCCTATCAACACCTACATGGCCAACCACTCCTATCCTCTCTAAACTTGCAGTCAATGACCCTCCTCCACAAATCTATCCTCTTCCGAGCGACATCTAAAAATTTCTCTTCCCATTCCCCCGAAAGCAAAAAATCTATCCAATCGGGATAAGGTAGGAAAAAAGATATTAGAACACGAATGGAAAAAGATGAAAGGTTTCACTGAAAATATTACAAGAAAAGTAATGGAATCGGATTGGCATCATAAATAGTTTATGGTTTAAAATAACAGAGTGCATAAGAAATGTGGCTAAGGAAACTTTTAAAAGAAATCAAAGAAAGTAAATTATAAAATAAGAAACATGATGGTGGAGTGATGAAATACAAGTAATATAAAGCAAGAGAAAGAACTTTATAGAATGACAAAAAAATAAGAAGCGTGATGATTTGGAGAGAGAAAAATTGAATGGGTTGATTTGAGAAACATTATTAAAGTTAAACAAAATGCATTAAAAAAGAGAATTTACAAATTAGCAAACAAGTAGAGATTGGTTGATTTCAGATATGGATCAAGTGATATGCATCCAATGCATCAATATTAATTAAAGACAAACAATTATATTCAAGGACTATTAAATGATGAGTATCTAGAGAAGAAATTGGGAGTAATGAACGCAATATAAGAATGATAAGTCAAATTAATAAGAAAGAAGTTCAAGAAACCCTAAAAAAGACGGTGAAGAATAAAACTATAGGATTTGATAATATGGTGATTGAGGTTTGGAAAAACTTTGTGAAGCGTAGGAATCGAATGGCTTACAAACTTGTTCAACAAATTTTTGATGGGAGACATGCTGCCAAATGATTGGAGAAAGAGTAATATACTAAAATAAGGGATGTGCAAAATTGTGGCAACGATAGAGGGATCAAATTAATGATTCACACTATGAAACTATAATAAAAGGTTATAGAACAATGTTTAAGGAGATCCATCAAAGAGGCTATTTTCTTAATATGACAATTAATGGAAGATGACCGACGTAAAAAGAAAGATTTAGTAAGCCTTTTTTATAGATTTAGAGAAGGCATATGATCGTTTATTGAGATATCATAATTTGGTTGGCCTGACAAAGAATTGAATTCCTGTAAATAATATTAAAAATATCCAAGACATGCATAGAGTGAGGACTAGAGTTTGAACTATATGTGGAGATACTAATGATTTTCCAAGTGGGTTTTCATCAAGGATCAATACTAAGCTCATATCTTTTCTTAACCATGTTAAATGAAATATGAGGTTCCAGTTGTTCAATTATTTGACATTATATGAGCTTATGTTATCTGCTTACCTTTTCTTCTCTTAGGTCGCCAAACACCACAAGCCAAGGAAAGTAACTCTATACTGGATGCACTATACATGCGGGGCTGTTGGCATCTCCATTTGTTCATTATGGCTACTTCGTCATAGTAGAGTGATGGGAAGTTCTGACATTGACAATTGGATTCATGAGGCAAGGGATTCGACAGTTAGCTTCTGGAAGGATCATGTAGAGCAACCGGTACGATTTCTGCCAACTATTCTCACTTAATAGTAGCACTCCTTCGAATAACGTCTCTAGTTTTCTTGAGTTTTGCATTCTTTTTAGTCATCAATGTTTAAATTTCAAGATTTCAGCTCATCAATCAATATGTAATATATAATATAATTCCTATAGATATTAGGCTGTGTTTAGGACAGAAAAAATGACAATAGAGAAATCGAGTTGTCAACAGATATGAAGAGAAAAAAATTGGCATGCTGAGGGTTTGTCAATTATATTTTATATGAAAATTGGCAAATTGACTCATTTCACGATTATCTTTATTTGGGATGTGTTATCTTTTAATATGCATACCTGCTATGCATAATTACGGAGTATAAAATAACCTAGTGATTGAGTCATTCCTAACTCAATATTCTCATCAGATTCTATCTATAAGAGATGAACTTTTTGAGACATTCAGGAAGAGGCACAAAGGTGTAATGGAGCTCGAAGAGGTCAATTTAACTGCTAACTCTCTACACAGGTTAGTTGAATATTGGATAATAAATACTAATCATGCACATTTATAAGTTTAAATTGGTTATGGATGAAGATTGCGTGCACCCCGTGGGTTGTTATTGTTCCTTATTATTATGCCATGTGAAACTTATTTTTAAATATATTTTTTTTATTTTTATTTTCTTTTTTTTAGTTTATGTGAAACCTATTCAAGGTTTTATTTTCCGAAAAAAAAAAACCTAAGTGCTAGTTAGGATCTTTGTCCATTCCGAGGCACATGGCTTGCATGTGGCACTGCAGTTATCATTGATCAATGGTCTCTGATAATTTAATTTGGCATCAAAACATAGTCTGGGATCTAGTTGACAGTTTTAACCGTAACATATCTACTTTCTTGGATTGCAGAATGTTGTTGGCTTTCAGTGAGCAGACGAAAGGTCAAAAATTTCATGAGAACGCATCGGACCAGGAAATGCTTGAAATAGTTATGGCCAGGTGGGATCTTCTTCTTTTGTTGTTGTCTACTGAATGATTATATATGAAAATGGCATAATTATCACTCTGTGGAACTATTTTTATGAAGAGAGTTCCGTAAACTTTATCTCATAGTCACTAACCGTCATTTGAAGTTAATTCTTGCTTGTAACTCTGAATTTATTTGTATCTTAATTGTTAGATTATTATCTATGATTTAACTGTAGAACTCATGATAATTATTTTTAATTAGAGAAATGGAGATTACAAATGGAGTTACTGATTTATTAGAATTCGATTTTAGATATGTGGTGTGCTCTGCTTATATTTAAGTTGATAGTTACTATACATATGTGAATTAGAATGATTTATTTTTATCGAGGTATTGGTGTTTTCCTTGTTCGGATTATGGGTATCTCAAAAGGAGTGGTTATTGAATCTCTCAACTTTCATGTATATAAAAGAATGCCAGTGTATGATTTTAGTTGAATTGATTGGTTGATCTGGTATAATTATATCTTAGGCATGAATAGTGTTATTTGAACTGGTGTAGATGTTATACATTAAGATTGGGATGGACCTCTACATATAAGTATATATGTAACAGATTGTCTATACATAATTATTGGTGGGATTAATTAAATCAATTGTAGGTGAATTAGGGGAGAATATGGTACGATCAAAGTACGACGAATATCATTCTTTTAGACAGTTGGCACTTTAAGTTTTAGTCCAAAAATGCACATAGGCCCTACTTCAAGTTTTCGTTGAATTGAATCAGGGTACTCAGGGAAGTAATGAATGCAATAGGTTCTCTCTTCCTTAACTGGAGAAGATCTAGATGGGACAGGCCCATTTGTTGGGTAGCATTCTGGGCGTAGACCTCTTCCTTCCCTAACTGATCAATCTCCTTATTTTAGATTCATTCTAACCTCCAAGTAAGAACTCATTTTGCAAGTCAAAGCGAGTGAACCTAAATCGTTTGCGGAATGCACCTTTGGATATATATATATATATATATATATATATATATATCTATGTCAGTAGGTGTAGAAAAAGCTCAAGAAATGCAAGTGACTTACTAATGGGTTGAATGCATGTAATGATGCGTACATGATTAATTGGAGTAATGAATGAATTAGATTTAGACTAAGGATGAAGGTGGTGGTTGGCAGTAAATGGGTTTTCAGGTTTTGCATGTCTTGAATTAATATAGTCACTGATACATATAACTTTTATTTAAGCCCATAGTCTATGGTACATTTTGGAGTCATTAGGATTAGATATTTAAGGTTGACTTTGTGTTGGTGATAGACTTTGAATTGGTTGGGTGTGTGTAAGCCATGGTCCTGTGAGGCCGAGCTAAGGAATTCAATGCTCCAGGTAAAGGAATTTGTACTGGAACAGTGAATAAAGAGTATCAATTACTTAGTATTGATAATGGTGAGTATAGTTAATGGTAAAAACAAATTTAATGATCTTGAGGGAGAGTATTATGGTATAAGCAGGCAGTATACAAATTGGGTCTATATTACAACATTTATTATTTATGTAATTAATTATTTAAGATGCTTGATGAACTCATTGATTTATGAGTTAGGATTATTTTAATGCTTAAAGAGCATTAATTAAATTAAGCAATGCTTTGGTTTTTAACTGAGATAATTGAACTTAACGGAGCTATAGTATGGGACTAACCCAATGATGATTTTGCTAAGCTTTGGTTTTTGTTTTGTAATAAGGTTCAACAAGAACTCTTTTAAATTCCAAAATAAACTAATTGATAACTCTGATATCTCCTTTTAAATACAATCACTTATCTTAATATTAATTAAGGATAATGCCTAAATAATAATATGTGTCCACACACACACACACACACACACACACACACACACACACACACACACATATATAATATTTATTTATAGGGTATTACAACTTTCTTCTTATACTTTCAAATGAAGAGATATATGTAGGTTTATATTTATTCCGCTTATGCTAAAAGAACTGTTCTATCTACCAACCAACTTAGTATATAAGGTAACACTCTAAAGTTTTTTGTTGCCATTATTGTTTTCATCTTAGTTCTCCGCTTGTGATGATCTGTAGAAGCCAAGCTAAATTGGCTTGTGGGCTTATTTCTTCTTAAGCCAATTCCGAGCTCAGGCGATGAGTCCTCAAATCGGGCCTATGATAAAGGTCTAACGGATTCAAGGACCCAAGATAGGCCAGGGTTTGAGACGAAGGTCAACATCTCAGCACATCTTTTGCCGTCTCACATATGTAGCTCCATCAGTAGATTCTGACCTTTACTTTCATTCTTTGCACAATATATCAATATGTGATAACAAGTGACTACATTTTCTGAACATTGACTCTTTATGGCATTTCTAAATGCTTATTCTTTCTTTTTGAGTTCTAATTCCCTGGTTTTGTAGATTGTTAAGAACTAAAATTCTTGTTGAGTCGTGAGCCTTAGAATTTTATGTGATGGAGACTGATGCCTTGCTGATGTGATGTTTAGAATGTAATTTTTTTAAATTGAAAATGAGAATATTATATATCTTAGAAAAGGGGGAATATTGAGGGAGGAAAAGTTATTCTTCACAGAGATATAAGAAAAAAAAGGAAGAGAAAGGACCAGGGGTTAAAAAAAAGCAGCTAGCTCATAGTACGTTTTGAAGAAACTAGGATGGGGTTAAAAATGCTCTATAGCCAATTCCTGGTTGACTGAAGTTGCCAAGAGGAAACTGCATCTCTTTCGTTTACTTATCGTACCTCAATTCCCAGATGACTGAACTTGCCAAGAGAACAGCTGTTAGACCCTTGACAAAGTCCTTAAGCCAAGGCCAAACCAAGTGGAGGTTAAGCTATGCCTTCCTAGTCGAGGCACAAGTGGGCTGGCGATGGCATTTGCATAAATATGCCAAGTCCAAGCGGACCAGGGCATTAGAAGGCATTGGTTATTGAACAAACGCCCCTGATACTGAAGTTCTCTATAATTATTTATGGAATTATGAATCCTTAAGCAGTTGGCATGTCTCTTCCTATCAGTGTCAGTCTATAACTTCTAATTTTGCACAAATACAGGGGGTGTGGTCTCTCACCCCACACAACAGCCCAAGTGGGGATGGCCTTTGGTGCTGCCCTGTGCCTGTCTCAAGAAAAGCCTGATGTGACGACCACGATTACAGGTGGCACATGGGTGCCCGCCTTAAGCCATGTGCTTGGCATGGCATGCCAAGCACATATATTGGCTCTTGGTGTTGCCAACTTGTCTTTGGTCAAGGGAGTGGCTTGACAAACATGTGGGCTAGATCGAATTGTGGAATTGCAAGCCCAGGTGCGGCTTACACGATGGACAGAGCAGGCTGGTCGTGCATAGCTTATGGGATGGTGTTAGGCTGTGCCAAAGTGGCCAAGGTCATGGATGGAGAAATTGGCAGTTTTGGTAGGATTGAGGGGCACAAGGAGAAAGGCGTCAGTTTTTCTTGTTAACCCTTTATTTCCCTTCCCATATATAATATGTAGATGTATATTTATATATATGCATATTATTATTGTGCATACATATGCATGTGTGGGTCTGAGTTTCATGCTTCATCTTTTCTAATTTTTTTCTTTTTTGTTAAATAAGTTTGGTGCTTCATCTTTTGTTCTCTTCTCAGACAAAACTGAGTTCTTTAATTTCTCTAATTAGGTATGAGAAGGAACTTATGCATCCAATCCAGAGTCTCGTTGGTGGGGAGCTTGCTCGCGCTTTACTCATTCAGGTGAAGTTTGAATTTTTCACTGGTCAGTAGTTTTTAATCTCGGTCACATGACGAGTGGTTTTTGCCATTACAGATTCAGAAGCTAAAACTGGATATTGAGACGTGAGTGAATGAGCTGGTATCCTTGGGTAGAAGTCAGATCTCTTTCGCGTTCAAGTTTTTCTTGTTCTTTAAATTCCTGATGACCATATTTTGAACAGCGCAATGCTCGAACTGGATCAGATTCTAAGGGCCAATGAGATCAACTTCGCTATTCTAGCTGCTTTACCAGCATTTTTTCTCTCCCTTATTTTGATTATGTTAGTGCGTGCTTGGCTTAAACAGGTAATGAACCATGGAGCTCTAGTTATTTCTATAGTGTAGTACTCTGATTGAGCATTTCATAAAGTAGATTATGTATTCTGCTCTCGATTGTATGTGCACGTAAAATGCATTGTTATGATGTTTTGTGCTTAGCTTTTATATGTTAGTACCTACAATTAGCAAACATTCTTAAGCTGACTCTTGAAAACACTAGGTTGAGATGATCCCTTGGCGTGTTGGATTTGAATAAATTGAAATATTGACTCCATTTAGTCATACTGACTCCCCATGTTCCATCTTGAGTCTTATGATTCCCTTATCTCAGGTTCATGGAATCAGTTAGAAAGACAAATTCCTGCTCCATGTCATCTGTTCTCCTTGGTGAATTTGTACTTTCGAAATAATTGAAATTGTTAGCATAGTCCAAGCTCAATATAAGTTTATTGAATTTAGGAGGCTTATAAAAAAGTAACTTTGTTACCTAGGGAAAAAAGAAAAGTAACTATGTTTCTTGTCAATATGTTTTTCGTAATCCTTACTGGGTAGAGTAATACCAGGTTGAAGTATTTCTATCATCATTTGAGAACTCAACCTAGTCAAAAATCAATTAAATACAATCAGCTACTACTAAATTTGACTTATTATATTACTTTTATTACCTAAAGGATTATTGTGAATTTGGGAATTATATCTAGGTGACAAGTCTAGTAAGTCTCCTAAATTAGTTTGCACTGCGTTTCTGCCTCTCAACCCATTTATACTATCCTTCTATTTAACAAGGGGAGACCAAGAAAGGGGTCTTCACATCCTCAATCTGCACTGCCATATTATTGCACCTGTAGTTGGGTGGCTGAATATGAATTTTTTTTTAGTATACATTCAAGCTTTTGTGTGTGTGTGTTTGATAAATACATCCTGCTTCTTATGCATTCCTAATATCAAGTTGATTACATATGTCAAGATGTTCGATCCAAAAATTATTTTTTTTTTAAAAAATATTTTTCAGTTTCTGATTTACTTGATTTTGGAATGCAGTACAAGTATGAAAAGAATATTTGATCTAGCAGCTGTTTGTGAAATGATAAATTGTACCATATACACACACACACACACACACACACATATATATATAAATGTGAAAGACTAGAGAGATTATTACATGGATTTAACGTGATCCTCTTTCTCTCTTATAAATTATATCTGTACCATAAATAGTTCCACTAAAAAGCATTCTTTATATTTTTAGTTAGGTGTCTGCTGAAAATTGTGCGTAAAGGCTTTTTATGCACCCAGTGAAGAAGCCTCACTTGTAGTAGGTTGAGGCGCTTTAGTTGAGCTTGATGAGCCTGAGAATTTTTTGTTGTGATTTAGGCACCTTTAACAACTATTTTTGACAATATATTTGTATAGGTTGCTAGAAATTTAGAAAAGAATTTCAGGTAAATCTTAATTTGATTTTTTTTTTTTCAAAATAATTTTTACCTTTGTCTTTTAAGTGAATGTTTTTTTATGTGTTAAACAGTTCTATCTTTTGTATTTTGGTTGAAGTAGGACATGGAACTGGGTCCTTAGATAACATGTGAAGTGGCTTTGTTGAATGTAATTCTTCCTATTTTGTTTCTTTTCTTGTTTTGTTATTTTTCATTCTTTGGCATTGTCTTGCTTGTGTCTGAGCAACAAATTCTAGTGCATGGCTTACTTCTATGGTTATATGGCCAATGGAGTAAAGCTGTCGTATCTGCTTTTTCAGAGGTTAGATCATATGCAATGTGTAGCAGTCACAAATTGTTTATTGGTTAGTTTCTTTGCTGTCACAGTCTGATTCCTCCATGTTCTAAAAATCAGGATACTAGAGCAGAGGGCAGGGGAAGGATCGCTCGTATCCAAAGAAGGCTACTAATTGTGGAAGTTGAGAGAAGGATTATGCAGTTCCAAACTTGCCTGGATCAAGGATTGGTAAGAAATCCAAAATTATGTCTGGACTTTCTATTATGATTTTTTGTTTGTCCTTAGCAAATTAAACGTGCAACACTAAGATAGGAAGTATTTATAAAGCAAATAAAAGCTCACAGCTTAGACAGCAACAGAAGAAGGAATCTTTCTTTTTGTTTAACCTGAAAGGCAAACGGAAATTTATTGATAGGTGAACCTTGGTTACAGCAATTAGACCCACAAGTCATTATGCGACACAAGACTGCAAAGCTTCCCTCCTTGATATCTCTTGACTCCAATGTAAGGGAAAACTTGGCCAGCTCATTAGCTGCCCCATTACGTGATTGAGGTTAGGGTTTGTTCGCAATAAGCTACTGGTTAGGGTTTATTCCCATCAAGCTACTGGTTTTATGACATATGTTGCTGTAATATTAGGGAGAACTACGGATTTAACGAGTTTTGACTTGAGGTAATGAGCTTGTAGTGGAATCCCAGTTTATTTATTTTGGAAAAAGGTAATTCGTTAAAAATAAGAAAAGAAAAGCAGGTACTGTTGTCATCGAAGAAGTAAGCACGTTATTATTTTAAAATTAAGGAATGTATACAAAGGAAGACAAGTGAATGCAGGTTCAAATCCTAAGAGCAGCCACTTTGTACAAAAAATGCCAAAGGTTAGGTCATCTCCGGTCTGTATCTCCCAGCACCCTCGATTAACGGGGGCCACACTATTACCCGGTATATAAAGAAGAACAAGTATACAAATAATCATAGGCAAGTGATGGGTAGTATGGAGCCTGATAGATACTGTACACCAAGCCCGAATTTTTTGGAGGGTATTTTGGTAATTTCTGCACTTGTTATGTTGCCCTAGTGCGAGGGTATTTATTCATTCTGAACTCTCTGTATCCGTTGCAGTTTTATTTATTTATTTATTTTTTATATTTTATTATTATCATAGTGAAAACCTTGCAACCCTTGGATGTAGTCCTAAATTTTGGATGAACCAAGTAAAATCTGTGCGTTCTTGTTGTGTGTGTGTTTGATCTATTTCTTGTATTTTCTGTTTGATTTCGCAACAGCAAGCTCATCTTGAGCCCATTAAACATCTGAGTTAGAGTTGGAGTTGTGTCGCATTATATGTTAGGAGCTTCAATGGCCCCAAAGAAATTTTCTAAACTGATCGTGAAATGCCGACGTACAAAATATTACTAAGTTGCTGTTTGTTTCCTATTGTGGTTAGACTAGGACTTCGTAATTATAATGATTCTAAAATCAATGATAAGTCTATTAGCACAATTAAGTATCTTCTAATGAATGAAAATCCATGAACTGCCGCTACACCCAAGCCTGAAGATCATGGAATTTATTATAATTTACTATTCACTTATAGTAATGATGAGAAAAACTAGGCCAACAACATATAACTGAGACTAGACTGCGCAGGAACTTGAACATCTTCACTGTGCCCGTGGGGACTTGGGCCAGGTAAAGTTGTGAGTCTTTGTTGCATTCTTTCTGCTCCTACTAACTTTTAGAAGCATGTACTATTAATCCTCATCAAGAATCATGGGTAAGGTTTTTATAGATTAACAAAATTGAACCAATTTTAATTAGACGATGATGATTTACACTAATAATAATGAGGAATATATACAATTTTCTATATGCGTGCACGTGTATGCTTGCTTGCATGTGATGGTGTGCACTTTGTGTCCTTGCATTTTTTTCTTAAGAAAATGGTTTTTGGGCATATATGTATTGTTTCAAATCTTTGTCACGCCTTTTATCCAACTGATGTGCAACATTATCTTGATATTGATCATCCATCTAAATGGGAATGACCTGCCTTATTTATTTATTTATTTTTTCATGCATTCCCTAATCATAATAGTAATAATAAGTTAATAACTGATTAAAAAAAGAATGATTGGATAGAAAATAGAAAGATGGGGGCTAGCTAATGCTCAAGTAGTTTTAAATAATTATTTGTGACCTCTCTTTTTATTTCTTTAGGTTGTTAAAGTCGAGTATTTGTTAATGTGCAGTTGTCTCCTCCTAACAATCTTTACTAAAAGGATATGTACTGGCATGTAATTTATTTTTGACTGCTGGGGATAATGGATCCTTCATTTTCTGTTTATTGCAGGAAAACGATGCTCAATCCATGTACGGATTGCTTTTATATAGTCTGGATCACCTCTACCGTTCTGTGGAGAGGCATGCCAAGGCAACTGGAGAATGGCCGTGGTTAGTTTTGATTCATCAGTTTTATGTATTCGTTACCTGAATATTTTACATTCTGATTTGTTTTTGTGCGTGCGCGTGGAGGGAGGGAGCTAACCAGTGGTTGTAATTAACAGGTTGAGAGAAGATATTAGGGATTTGGGGAAGCCAGGCCTTCAAATTACGTATAAGCTCACTATTACATCACGCATGGAACGGGTATACGACTGCTTGCTTCCGTCAACCAAACGCCAATAGCTCTTCTATCCGTTCACTCCCTCTTGCTTGAATGCATGAATGGTATAAATTTTGGAAATGTCATCAAATCTTTTACCATTTTAAGGTGTAGGCAAGAGCAATAATCCCTTTTGTTACAATATACTCATAGAACTTTTTTTTTTTTTTTTTTTTGTTAAATTTTTTTTTGAAAGTCAGCTTAATACGTATTTGACTTGATATATTTGTTGAGGTAGTCTTGCTGCTTTTCCCTATATTTATTTTATTTTAACTGTTGATATATTCCAACAGTTAAAACTCTTTTTGCATCACTAATGAGAAGGTAAAGCAATTCACCCTCATGTAATAATATGATTTATGCTAACCCAATTGGTTGAGTTTCAAGGCTTTGCTTAGTATGCGTTTGTCTTCTATTTTGCTGGACAACCATTAGAAATGGTCCGGCAAAAATTGCTCCTCTAACACAAAAAATCCAAGTTACATAGAGTTATAGTGAGAGCAGAAGCGTGAAAACCACAAAATTGAGTGGGAATGGATAGGAAGTATGAGCACAGAAGTAAAAGTGTCGTCCATTTAGAAGAATTGTGTGACTTAGGCAAATGAAATGAATATTTCAAACATTGCCATTTGAAGACCAGCCTTCCTACTTGGTAACTTAGGAACTTCAATCAAACTCCCCAAGCACACACACAAAACAAAAGGAAAAAAATATCTCCTTATTTTTTAAGATATCTCCTTATTTTTTAATTGGTAAGTTGCAAACTAAAAAGGAAAAAAATAGAACAAGAAAGAGAGATGAGAATGAATCTACAATTTTATCATCTAAAACTTATTTCAAAAATATTTTATAAACAAATAAGTAATTTTTTACTAAGTTGCCCTCAAATGGTCACTTATTAATAATTAAGTTTTAAAATTGGGCACTATACATCTTTTCTTGACTTTAAGGTTATTTTTTAACAATTTTGTTTACGTTTTGGTTACCAATTTTTAATTTTCCCTAAATTATTTTATTTGAGAGGGCCTCCCAAAACAGCAAAAAGAAAGAGAAAAAAAAAATAGTAAAGAAGGTAAAAAAAAAAAAGGTTTGTATAAATGGTAGTTATGACATAATAAATTAAGGTATGGTGCATTAATGAATTCAAAGGCTTTCTTGTCATTTCTTTTAAAAGAAAAAAGGTAAATGAAGTGCAATTGAAAAATATTGGATTGCGAATATAACCCTCCTAAAAAAAATCAATAAATTTCACTATAAATTTATATTTAATACATTTTTGAATATACGTGCGAACATGGAAAAAGGTTAACGACTACTGTAATTAATTTCATTATGTTATATCGATTAAGATCCGATTCAGTTACATTATTATTAGTATTTTTTTTTTCTGTTCTTTTCTTCCATCGACCGTCAAAGAATGAAGTCTTTCTTTAACTAATTAAGAGTTGGCTGTTGGCCGGAAGTCTACGCTTAATGCAGAGGAGGTCTGAACAAAACAAATAAAATAAAATAAATAAATGACAAAAAAAAAAAATGAAGAAATAGTAGACTAAGATCCATTATCCAAGCCAAGTTGTTTAATTATATTCCTTTTATTCTTGTCACATCCCTAGCATCACTTCACACACGCATATATATATATATATATATATATATATATATATATATATGTGGTACTGACTTAATCAACATTAAAAGCTGGACTTTTACTTGCCCAAAAAATAAATAAATAAACGCTCGCCATTTGTTGAGGGTACGTGACGGTAATATACATTCCATTATTAGCATTATGGATAAGTAATGTTATATTTTTGCTTACTTTGATTCTCTTATGGAAATACATGCATTAGAAACTGAAGGTTTCAAACTGAATTTTGCAACGTCAAAGTCTCAAAGTTGTGGTCGAATCGCGACAAAGGTTGTCACCTCACATAACTTCACACTTTGAAGATTGGGAATTCTCTATTAAAGGTTTTTTCTACGTGCCTTGAAAATTTACCTACACATAATGCTAATAATGCCATGGTTCAAGGACAAATCTTTATTTTATTTTATTTTATTTTTTATTTTTATTATTATTAATATTATTGTTTTTTATCCGGGCAAAGAAAACTACCAAACAACACTACATCAAACATCAGATACACTTTTTTATAACAAGGAACCACAAAAACTGATCAAACAACACACCCTAGACAGTCCTAACACTAAGTTAGGTCACGATTACAGTCGTAACAACATCCTAAAGCTTAAAAGGTGCCTGGAGCACTGGACTGACCCAAACCCACCAACAACGTGTTCAACTTGCTTGCCAACCACGAGAACCACCAAAGCTTTTTGTTCATGGACAAATTTAGAACTGCCAAAAACAGTGGATGTGCAAAGCAGGGGTATATAAAACAGAGTAAAAAACAAGCCCTTGTGGGCCAATGGGCGAGACCTACTAGGGACATGTTTGGAAGTTTGGTATTGTGCCAATTTCCCATTATTTTGTTTCATTATTAGGATAGTTCATCACTACCCTATTTATGATTTGGGTTTACTACACTATTTTAAAAACTAGGTTTTGATATAAATATATGATAAAGAAGTAGGTACTGCACTTGTAATTCACATTTGCTTATACATGAGACTTGATGTCACACATTATGTATGGTAAAAGATAAATTGAGTAAGCCATTGAATCTTGAAAAATTACCATATGTTAGTATTGGAGCAATTCAACTTAGAATAAAATTTAATATAACTTGGACAAATTATTTAGACAATTTTAGTTTAAAGAATCTATCTGTTTGGACATGAAAATTTACGATTTTACAACTAGATTTTTTTTCAATTTCACTACCTGTTGCGAAATTAAATAAAAAAATACAATATAAAGATCAAATACACACAACAAATACTTACAGATTTTAGTTAGTTCACCAAAAAATCAGAGTTACGTCCAAGGGTTGTAAGGATTTCATTATGATAATCAAAATAACAGCGGATACAGAGTTCAGAACGAATAAATAGCATTATCTAAAAAGTTAGTAAACATTATTATTTTCCTTTTCTTTTACAATTTTTTAGGAAGTGATAGCAATTAAGCATTGTTCAAACTTCAAATTGAACTTTCAAAATTAAATATGATGCAAACCACCCACAAATTATTCTTAATTTAAGAGCACCTACTATTTCTTCAAATGGATATAGATATTATTTATAGATCTTAATCATTATAAATTTAAATTTGTAAGTTATTTCCGCTGCGTACAACTCACAATCTACAGTCTGTATCTCCCAACACCCTCGATTAACGGAGGCCACACTGTTACCCTGTATATAAAGAAGAACAAGTATACAGATAATCATAAGCAAGTTCATTTTGAGCCCATTAAACATCAGAGTTAGAGTTGGAGTTGTGTCGCATTATATGTTAGGAGCTTCAATGGCCCCAAAGAAATTTTCTAAACTGATCGTGAAATGCCAACATACAAAATATTACTAAGTTGCTGTTTGTTTCCTATTGTGGTTAGGCTAGGACTTCGTAATTATAATGATTCTAAAATCAATGATAAGTCTATTAGCACAATTAAGTATCTTCTAATGAATGAAAATATTTGAACTGCTACTACACCCAAGCCTGAAGATAATGGAATTTATAATTTACTATTCACTTACAGTAATGATGAAGAAAACTAGGCCACCAACATATAACTGAAAAATGAAATGAGAGTAGGTAACTCAATTTTTATAGTAATGAGAAAACAGTCAAGCAAGCCCTGTTTACAAACCAAGCAAGCCCTGTTTAAAAATAAAAATCCCTGTTTTTATAGATTAACAAAATTGATCCAATTTTAAGTAGACGATGATGATTTACACTAAAAATAATGAGGAAAATATACAATTTTCTTTATGTGTGCACGTGTATGCATGCTTGCATGTGATGGTGTGCACTTTGTGTCCTTGCATTTTTTTCTTTAGAAAATGGTTTTTGGGCATATATATATTGTTTCAAATCTTTGTCAAGCCTTTTATCCAACTGATGTGCAACATTATCTTGATATCGATCATCCATCTAAATGAGAATGACCTGCCTGATTTTTTATTTTTATTTTATTATTATTATTTATTTATTTATTTTTTCATGCATTCCCTTATCATAATAGTAATAATAATTGATTAAAAAAAAGAATGATTGGATAGAAAATACAAAGACAGGGGCTAGCTAATGCTCAAGTAGTTTTAAATAATTATTTGTGACCTCTCTATTTATTTCTTTAGGTTGTTAAAGTCAAGTATTTGTTAATGTGCAGTTGTCTCCTTCTAACAATCTTTACTAAAAGGATATGTACTGGCATGTAATTTATTTTTGACTGCTGGGGATAAGATATTAGGGATTTGGGGAAGCCAGGCCTTCAAATTATGTATAAGCTCACTATTACATCACGCATGGAACGGGTATATGATTGCTTGCTTCCGTCAACCAAACGCCAATAGCTCTTCTATCCGTTCACTCCCTCTTGCTTGAATGCATGAATGGTAAATTTTTTGGAAATGTCATCAAATCTATTACCAATTTTGTTACCATATGCTCATAGAAGAATTTTTTTCGTTAATTTTATTTTAATTTTATTTTTGAAAGTCAGCTAATGTGGATTTGACTTGATATATGGTCATGGCAACATTGATTTGTTGAGGTAGTCTTGGTGCTTTTCCCTCTACTTTTCGACCTTCTTCGCTTAGTATGCGTTTGTCTTCTATTTTAGCAACTCACATATTTCCATTTTGGGCAATCCGATGGTTGGACAGTTCATGACATATTGTTACCAGTCTTAGTATAGTACATTTCAATTGTCGGACTGCAATATTGTTACTGAGTACCAGTCTTTACATGGGATGCTGGGAAGAAAGGTTAGAGACGGTTGATATTCGACATTATTTTGTATAAAGTGGTTGTCCTCGTGTGCTTGTCATATCCAGTGCAATGAGAAAATAATTGTTTCTAGAAATTAGTTAGTTGTGACAGAGTTGTTGGGTTGATATTTAAATTTATTTTGTATAAAGTGATTGTCCTTGTGCGTGTCATATCCTGGTTCATTGAGAAAATAATTGTTTCCAGAAATTAGTAAGTTGTGAGAGAGTTGTTGCAAGTTATTTTTATGAAGTAGAAGTGTGTCATTGTCTTTTTAAATGTGGTTTAAGCCTACGGGGTTGCACTAGCCTTATTCAAATTGTTTTTCAGGGAACTAAAGCTCGTAAAAGAATTGATTTTTGAAGATTATTGATTGTTATTTAATTAACTAGTAGAGTTTTGAGATGAAGTGTGCTATCTTGAAAATTGGATGTGTTCAATAAAATCATTTATATAGTGTATTTTTTATTTATCTAAGGTGTCGGTGATCGAGGTTGAAGATAAATATATACTATCTTTGACATTATTTATTAAAATTACTGCTTTGACTTTAAAAATCTAAGTCACGTAGCACAAAAGCCGACAAAATTTAAATTATAAATCTTTACCTAATCTTATTTGTTAATGA
The DNA here is from genome assembly GCF_030987335.1 of Cornus florida. Lineage (NCBI taxonomy): Eukaryota > Viridiplantae > Streptophyta > Magnoliopsida > Cornales > Cornaceae > Cornus > Cornus florida. The sequence goes on from NW_026775576.1 coordinate 53,735,124, forward strand.
TGTCATTAAATTTTCGATTTATGTTATTAGTATTATTTTTATTCTCCTTTTCTTCCATGGACCTGTTAAAGACTATCCGGAGTATTTGTTTAACAAAGTAAGAGGTGGTGACCCGAAGTCTATGTTTAATGAAGAGGTTTGGACAAAAATAGAAAATAAAATAAAATGAAATAATAATATAAAGATTAATTAGCCAATTAAGCCAAGTTGGTCAATTATAATATATATTCAGTTTATTCTTTTCTTTTTGACATGCTTTCGCATACCAAGGAGCTTACTCAATGTCGAACTTCGATTAAGCAATTAACAATGCTCATATTTGAATTATATATTCCCTTACCTAATGTTCAATACCAATTAAAACGCTAACCCTACACATCTTATTGAGAAAAATTAATCCAAATATTTTATGCAACACGTTTGCAAGAAACACTGACTCTGAATTCTTTAAACATTAATATATTATATAGGGCATATGCATTTAAAATATTGGGTCATCCAATTGGTTCACTATTCAACTCGTGTCACGTCTCTAACATCACTTTCATTTTTTATTTTTATTTTTCTTGTACAAATTTAATTAACGTTAAAAGTTATGCCATTGTTGACTCCATATAAGCATAAAGTGACTTAATCAACCAAACGAAAATTTTAAATGCATTCTATATGATTTGTTGAATAAATGATCTCATTTGTAAAAAAAATAAAAAAATAAAAAAAAAATCCCCCTATCTTTTTGCCATGCTGTCACATACATCCTCCCAATTGGGAACTAAAGTCAAGTTGACTAAGAACAATATTTGTAAGTTAGCACGAATTACGTTTAAGATATTTTAAAATAAAGTAATGATAGAAAGTTTTTTTGAACACATTTAATTAATTTTATGTGAGTAAGAGTTAATATCACTATGACATCATGTATATTAATAAACATTATGATAATATATTAATCCTCACTTGTATAAATAAGTCGAACTTATTTGACTTTTCAATTCAAAATTATTATTTTTTCATTCTACCTCAGTCACATATTAATAGTCCACTATCTCGCTTTTAGAGATCTCAAATTAGTTATCCATTTTGATTAGTCAAATCAAATAAGTCTTATCTCTATTATTGTCAAATCAAATAACTTTAAACTTGGTAACTATACATATCTAAATTAAAAATGATAAATTGATAATTTTAAAAGGAAATAATACATTAATTATATATTTTATTAAAAACTCATATTTCTAAACATGTTCATCTAATACGAGATGGAGAAAGTGTATTATAAGAGTAATCTAAATATGTATGGAAGCAAGGGCTTTAATGCAATTTAAATAATTTAAAGGAGAAGCACATTCTGACACTATTCCAATAATTTAGACAGGTACGTATGCAGACATAGGCTCTATGAATCCACGTTTGCATGGCATTTACAATATTGGGCAACAGATTGATTCCCTCTATAAACTCACGTCCCTAGCATCACTCCATTTATTATTTTTTCTCCTCAATCTCAATTCTTATCTCTGTCACTCTATTTTTTCCACCTCTTATACCACACACCTTCTAATCATGGCATCTCATCTCCTCTCAACCTCCTACTAGGTAACTGTTGGGATTTGTATACCTTGGCATAGCGAATTTTTATTTAAATTAAAGTGACACTTGTTCCTAACATATGTAAAATATTTATATTTTATACAATTAGTAAATTTATTGTATTATGTTTGAATTCATTATAAAATTGATAGTGTCCACTTAATTACAAGAAATATATATATATATACATGTGATGACGATCAATACATGAACATAAATAATAATTATAAATAGTTCATAGTCTGTAATTATGGATGGACTCATTATTAACTAAGATTTGAACCAGATCCATGTTAGATTGAGATATATTGTGAGAGCCGTCGTATGCAATTGTTCCCTATTACTGTCATGACATTTAATTCTTAAACATGAGAGAAGTATAGACTCTTTTATTAATTAATAATTACTTTAATTTGTTCGGCGAATTCTTCGGAATCCATAAACTGGCACTTTGGATAATTATGTAATTAATAGTTAGAGAGTTATATTCTCAATATTTGTATCATTGCTACTTGTATTTATTTTGTATTGATTATGGTTAATCACAATGTAAATTTGAAGGCCTTCGTGTATTTTTAGACAAAATAATTTTGTATATATTTATATATTTAAATTATTATTTTTGTCAAACAAATATTTTATTGTGGTCAAGTCGGATATAATCAAAGGTAGCAAAATAAATATATTAATGTAGTAGTCAGATTGATGGCTTTATTTATTCGATAACTAATTATGCATAGAGGGGTTAAAATGCAACATTGACTTAGAGGTTATTTATTATTTAATTGGAGTTCAATTAATTTCTTTTAGTGGAGCAGAAATTAATTTATGAATTAATTGAATTGGGTACATTGTATAATGGATTGGATTCATTGTAGCTAAGAAAATAATAAGCCCAAATGATTCTCACTCATATCCCAACTTGATATTGGAGGCTCATTAGATTTGAGATGTCATGTTAAATATTGAGAAAAATATATTGTCTTCAATTATTATTTTTATTTTGCCTATATATACATGGGGTCCATGTATATTTTAGGTGACGCCTTTGTGCAATAATTTTTAGAAGACAAAAAAATATTTTATTTCTCTAAGATTTTAGAGTTAGTGTTCTCAACTGATAGAGGCTCCCACAAACTAAGATTTCCATCATTCATGGCGGCTTATGGGTGATTCTTAAAGGCAAGATTGTTATTAACAAGATGGAGATCCAAATAAGAGGTATTTAGTAAAGGGATCTACAATAAGTGAGAACATTCACTTTAGAGGAGAAATTTAAGGTTTACTTAAATTTTGATGTAAGTTTTATATTCCTAAATTGAATAGATCATCATATTCTTCATGTATAAAACTTGTATCCACACATGAATCAAGATCTTTATTTAAAAATCCCTCATAAAGTTTTAAAAACTTCCGTTTCCCCAACAGCTACCACCACCTCCCTCTACACCAAGCACCATATTTATAGACTCATATACCTTGTTAAGGTTAATTGTGCACCTAAAATCATATGTATAAATCTAATTTGAACCAGAGCCGCAAGTATACTCCTGAATCAAAACATATATATAAAATCACACATTGTTCTTTTATGTTGAATTTTTTTAAAAAAATTTCAATCAGTTTTCATCACATTGATTTATTTTGAGGGTTGATTAATATTCAAAAAAATAAAACAGGCTATTTAAAGAAATGGGAAAATACCGTCTTAATTAATTTAAGTAATTGCTATTTATGTTTCCAAATGTCAACATTTTAAGGCACGTTATAGGCCCTCTGATTTTCACTACAGGAGGGGTCCCGATCCTAACTTAATCAACATTAAATTAAAGCTAGCCATTTGATATGAACATGCCATTATTGGACTCCATATATGTATAAAGTGACTAAATCAACCAAAAGAAAATTAAAATGCATTCTATTTGTTGACTAATTCATTAATAATCCTTTTAAAAACAAAAGTTGGTATAAATAAATATTATGCAGAGGCTTCATTTTTATTTATTTATTTTATGTGATCGTTGGTGATGTGAATGTCGTGACCAGCCTTGTTGATTGGATGAGGTAAGGTTCACATAGGACCAACAATTGCATAAAAAGGATATTGCTTTTATGACAGTCCTCTTTTATCATTTGGTTTAGTTGGATTTTTGTCAGTACCACGTGGATAATTGTTATAATTCACATTGGTGTGTATATTTATATATATGAGTCTTTTTTTTTTTTTTGGAGATAATTGGGCGCGTTGTATGGGGTTTTGCCTTGATTAATTCATGGGATTAGTGTATAAGGCATGTCCTACATGAATTGGATAAAGTTCGAACTATATTCGTGGAGAATCTAAAACCTGATACTTCATGAGTTATCAATGCTCAAATCTTTTCCAGCTAAATCAACCCTTTTGAATTATTATACATGAGAGTTGACGTCACACATTATGTATGTTAAAGATAAATTTAGTAGGCGAAACACTATAAGCTATTTGAATCTTCGAAAATGACCACGTCTCATTATTAAAGCAATTCTACTCGGTATAAATCCGAACAATTATAATCTAGAGAATTTTAATTTAAAAAATCTTATCTGTTTGAACTTGAAATCTTTTGGTTTTACAACTAAAACCAATGGGTTTTTTCAACTCTACTATCATCTTATCTAACAGTTAGTAAAAATTCATTATTAATTCTTTTCTTCTTTTTAAATTTTTTTTTAGGAAGTGATAGCAATTAAGCATGGTTCAAATTAAACGTTCAAAGTTAAATCTGATGCAAACTACATTCTTCAAATGGAAAGATCTTAATCAATATTATTTTCACATAATGCAACCCTATGGAAATATATCAAGTCCTCAATATATAAGAATATCTAAGAATGAATTACTACAATTGTAGTCAGGATGCAACTTGTATGAACAAATTTAGATTCGTCCCAAGATCCTTAGACAGTTTGGACAAGTACTCCTTTAATATTGTTCATGTTCTTACACCTCATGAGTTATGATTACCCGATCTTAGGTTTTTGTATCACTTTTTGTGCACACTATTTATTATTTATTTATTTATATATATATTTTTTCATAGTTGGTATTAACACACATATTTCTATTGAGGTTTGAACTCTTAACCTCTCTTTGAGAAGTAACGATCTGATATCGCTAGGCCACTGATTCGTTGATTTTTTGTACACTTAAATATATAACTTTTAGTATATACATTGAGGTACACCATTTTTTAAAATAACAAAAAGGATAATTTGAATATTAGTTGAAACTAAACAGTGTATTTTTTTTAATACTCATAACAGATTTTTAGTCAAAATTATTATTTTTGAAATAATAATTATGACAGACGTTAAGTCCACAAAATCGTAAATAATACTCCAATAGTCCACGTACATGTAATAATCCCATTATGACGCTCTTTCTTTCTGCCATGCTTTCACATCCCTGGGAACGCAAGTCAAGTTGATTAAGAACAATATATGTACAGTTAGCTAAAACTACGCTCAAGAAGTGAAAGCTTGCACATGTGAATTATATATATATATATATATATATATATATATATATATATATATATATGGTGCATGGTTCCTATAAATACATGGTCCTCCACCTCCATTTCCCTACACTATTATCATATCAAAATCTATTAGTTTAAGAGAAAGTAGAGAGATAAAATATATATATGGAGGGAGAAAACATATATATGGAGGGAGAGGATTTGTTAATGTGCAAGGGTACTAGCACGATTGATTGGGAGACCATTCAAACAGAAAATGATGGGAAGCTTTCCGTTCAAATAAGCGATGGCGGCAGTAATGGCAAGGACAAACTCTCCCTAGAGAAGGCAGCTGACGCGAGGGTGACGGTCAAGGGTGTTGATGGGAAGGTGAAGTCTGTGTTAGACTGGGTCAAACTGGTTGACCCAAATGACCTCACCGTCAAAGACATCGCAAACGCCGCCGTCAAGACCAATAACAAATTGGTGGAGATGGAGGGTGTCAATGTGGGCATCAAAGTGAGTGTAGTTCTGGGGGCCGTCTACGGTCTTGTTATCTCGGCCACAGACCGCAATGGTGATTCCCAGCAGTACTTCGCTGTTGTTTTTAATAGTGTCTGTTCTAAGATCGTTCTGTTCCTCATAGCTCTCTGACTTCTTAAAGTTGCCAACTATCGTTTCCTTTTTTTTTTTCTAAGGTCGTCCTGTTATTCTTATGTGTGGCATTGTTTGAAAATTGATGTTGTATGTTAGTTGGCATATGAAGAGTCCCACAAGAGCATATATACATATGTTCTTAATACGTTATCTGCCAATTTAAAAAAATTTCGTGTTGGATAGTCAGGCTTCAATGTAACTTTTTTTTTTTTTTTGGGAAGTTGTACTCAATTTAACTTTGTGTTGACCTTTATATATGTGTTGTTTGTTTGATTTTGTTGGATCATTGCCATTATATATATATATCACACGCTATATTATATGTGTGTTGTTTGTATCACAACCCAATTTAATTTTTTTTAAAACCTAAAATTCAAGGTGTGTGGTCTAGGGTTTAGTTGTAATTATTAAAATAATTCTACTTAGTAGAAACACATTATCCAATGGTCGGGTTTATAAGTTGACTGTTTATGAAACTATTACATGAAAGATTCAGGTTCAATAGGTTCTAAACAAAGATTTGGAACTCGTTGGAAAAGAAACAAAACCATTTGCCTAAATATATTCATTAGAGACAAACTATAAAATATATCTCTATGCAATGCACATTGCTCCATAATTAAAATCCTGTGTCAAGAGTAACTTTCAAATACAAGCAATTGGAATTGAACCAGTGCTAAATTTGTCATTTTAAAAACTAGACTCACATGTGTGAGATATAATATTTTGTAATTGGCAATATTAGGTGTCAAAACAAGTCCTAGTCGAGTTGTAATTTCAAGTTACCATATTAAAATCGACATCGATTGTGGAATTGGAAGGTTATTCGAAGAAGAAATACTGGGATCATGGAAAAAGGAAAGAATAACACTTTTATGAAGTCGTTTCCCACTTAGGACACAATACCTACATGGTATATTTTCCAAGTTACCAAAAACAGAGTTTCCAAGTTCTATTTGAAATCTGTCAAGTGGGAACCGGTACCACCTTTTGGGAACCGGTTCAAGAATAAGGGATTTCGAAGGAAACCATTATGTCTAATGGGAACCAGTTCCACATATTGGCTACCGGTACTACTGCTGATACAGTTTAGGTAACTTCATCTTGTCATGTTTTAAACTTCCTAGTTGGTTTAGAATTATACCAAAAGTCCTATGCACGAAATTTCCTTTATTTTTTTGAAGGATTAGGTCTTTGAAAATTCTATATAAACCCTGATACACATCTAGGTTTATTATAACTTTTGTACTACAACTTCAGGGTTCATAAAAGCCTTAGGAAGATTATTTTTGCAGAAAATTCAAGTTGATTTCTTTGTCAGACTTTCTAGAACATATACATAAACACAAGAGTGAGTTTAGAGTATTGTTCAAATCCTGATTGTGATCAAAGTCTTGCATCTACAACGATCAGAGAAAAACAAAATTACTTCTAAATCGAATTCAGATATTAAAGAACAGAAGTAAAAGTAATCACACTTTGAAAGGGTCAAAGCATTCGTGGAGTGTTGTTTGATCTACCTGCTACCATTCTACACGGATCAAGCATAAGCCTGAGGTCAAGTTGCTGTTGGACGGGATGTCACAAAGTCAGAAGACTGTTAGCTATTGGTATTTGGTAGAACGATAGGGTGTGAGACAGAGTCAAAGTTTAATGTACTTTATTTCATACATAGTTGATCGATTTACTTTGGATTGCATAGTGTATGAGGTTTTTCTTGCGCAAACAGTTGATCTATTTTATCAACTGAGGTTTTCTCGTTAAAAATCCTGGTATCATCTCTAACTCTTACTTTATTTTATTTTATCTAGCATGTGATTAATTATTTACTTACCAAAATAAGTAAAGATTAAAAAGACACCGATCTATTTCTAAAAATACAAAACTTTCTAAATATTCTGCTGTGTACAATTTACAAATTAGTATCAGAGCCAATCTCTACATATTAAGTTGATCCTTGTGGAAAATTTTGATTGATTTCAAAAATTTGATTTCATCATGTCTTATGCGTTGAAAGAAGGTGGTTCTAATCAACGTGGTCATTTATTTGAATGAAACAATTATAATTTTTGGAAATAAAAAATGAGAGCTTATTTGCAAAATTTAGGAGGTAAAACTTGGGCTATTGTTGAATTTGGCTATACAGTACATACAAAAGATAAAACTGTGGATGGTAAAGTAGAAAAAGTTTTAAAAGATGCCTTTACTTTTACTGGTGTTGAAACTGAGTGTAATGATGCTAATGGAAAAGCTTTATACGCAATTATTAATTCTGTTGTTCCATCTGAATATGTTAGAATTCCTGATTGTAAAACTGCTAAAGACGCTTGGGATATTTTGCAGGTTACTCATGAAGGGATTTCAAAAGTGAAGTTATCCAATATTCAGATGTTTTCTCATAACTTTGGGAACATCGTGATGAAAGAAGATGAATTCTTTTCTGATTTTTATTCTAGTCTTCTTGAAATTATTTTTGAATTGCGACACTTAGACAAAAGAGTTAGTGATAAGAAAATGTGTGAATAAAACTTAAGGTCTTTACTTAAAAGATTTCAAATAAGGGTAAAAACTATAATTGAACATTGGAATTTGTCTATCACTAAAGTTGATGAAGTTGTTAGTTCATTGAAAAATTATGAGATACAAAATTTTATTTAAATCAGATGGAGAATAATCTTGCTTGAAAATCAACACAGGTTGAGAATTCTGTTGATGACAACTTTGATGATGATTTTGCTTTTCTATCAAGGCAATTCAATCAAATATTACAAAGACAACAGAGGAGAAGGAATGGCAATATGGCCTATTCTAAAAATTTTGACAAATCACCGAAATTTAGAATTAATGAAAAGAAAGTAGAAGAATCAAAAGAAACTGAATTCACTTGCTAGAATTATGGTGGCAAAGGTCACGCATCCAATATTTGTCCTAATCCTAAGAAAGATCAAAAGGATAGGAATAAAGGAAAAATAATGAAAGTTTCTATTTTTGAAAATTCTGCTTTTAGTGATAATGATTTTCCTCATGATGATTGCGATGATTTTTTTTATGTCGCTTTTCTTGAAAAAGGTCCTCATATTATTACTTTATATGACTCTGATATTTCAGATAATGAAGACAATGAAGTTTGTGACAAACAGGTGCAAGATGATGAAAAGGATGGTGAAAGATTGAAGAAGATGGTTGGAGAATCCATTGAAATCAAACAGGCTATCAATAAGTTAGCAAATGAGCTTATCCAAGTAAAAGGTGAGAATGAAGATCCAAGGAAACAGATTGATGAAGGAAAAATAAAAACTTTTGAAAGCGATTCAATCATCACTGAGCTTAACAGGAAGATCATATCATTCTTGAAGATAAGGTAAGCAGTACTACTAATTCCCAGAGAGAATATCATGTATTGAAAATTGAATTTTTTGAACTTGAATTGCAATATACACAAGATAAATTGAAAGGGTGTACCATGAGTCAAGACAGTTTGAATAAGATGATCAACATAGGTAAGGATGTAAATGATAAACCTAAGTTAGGATTTGTTAAAGGTTCATCTAGTAGTCAAGGTAAAACAAGTTTTGTTAAATGTGCTGATTATCGTATACCTGAACCATGTTTGTCTGATGCGTCACATTCTGATATGTCTTATGTGCCTAAACTGTTGCATTGCACTTTTTGTGATAAGAATGGACATAATTATCACTCATGTTTTCACAGGAAAAAGAATTTTTTTTCTAAAATTCATTCTTATGATGTTCATGCTAAGAAAAAGGTGCGTTCTAAAAAGAAAAAGAATTTTGTGACACTTAAGATTTCTATAGCTGAAAATTTTCCTAAGAAAGAGGTAAAATACGAAAGAGAATTTTAGGAAGTGAGAGTGAAAGTTGTGTGGATCAAAAAGAAAGATCTGATCAATTATGTGCCTATTGGGTTCGTGGAACTAGTTTCCAAAAGGGCTTTACCTTTAAACTGAGTCCTAGGATAATCAGTGACCATGGTTTGTGCTTAAATGAAAATTTTGTTGCCATTGGATCACTTATTAAGGTTTGGTTAGGGTATTAAGTTTTGATCATAGTCTTAATTGTATATATGTGTGAAAATTCTTTCATTGAATTTATGATCTATATTTGAATACAAATTGTGACACATGATTATTTGATAAAAATAGATTCTTGGATTGTAATCTATACAATGAAAGATGATTTGCATTGACTAGGAGATTTTTAGATTTGAATCACTTAAGTTCATAGTCTTTTGTGCACTAGTCCTTCTTTGAAAAATTTGATTGAAAATCTTTGAATTGTTGACTAGGGTATATTGATCACAAAAGTTATAAATGTTATTGTCTGGAAAAAAAAAAAAAAAAAAAGGAGCTTAAAGAAAAAATTCAGCATAAAAAAAAAAGAAAATTTTAAAAATTGCTGAATTCTTTGTTAATTAAGGAAAAGATTGAGATTCGATCAAAAACTCTCATTAGACTTTGAAGAAGAGCTAATTAAGTAAAAAGAAAGGTGAAGACAAGTTGAACTAGGGAATTGCTGTTTGCTCTTTAGAGTGAAAGCCACATTGTTTAGAAAAATTGCTTACAGACAATCTTGTCTTGATGCTTTTCGATCAATATGGTTTGGAAAATGATTTGATGAAAATTGATGAGATTGGATTTCACATAGACACATGAACTTGCTAGATCAATTTCTAAATGTTTCAGTAAGACTTGCAAGTTAAATTTTGTTTTATGATTATTTCCTGAGATTTGAAATATATTGAATATTATGTGGAGTCGAATTTTTGTGTTCATGAATATCTCTGAAAATTTTCTGGAAATTTGAATCATGTGTGGACTTGATGATTTTGATTAACTACTCAATGATGTGTTCTTGTTTTATTTATAAAAAAGAAAAAGAAAAAAAAAATTGAGAAACTCTGAAAAAAATTCAAAAAGATTTTTTGGTTTTGTTGTTTGTAGATTTTTTCTTTGGTACTTGCATTGATCATTGAGTATTTGGAAAATTTTTGAAAAGAAAAATTGTTTTTTGAAAAAATCAAGTCTAAAATTGCATTATGCCCAGTTCCTACAGGTACAAGCTTTCCCTACTGGTTGAGGAGTGCTAGGTAACCAATGCCAACCTTTCTGGCAGTTGGCTACCGGTACCAACATTGGGTACTGGTTCAGAAGTGGTCACCATTTTACGACCATTTCTCTGTCCTTTGGGCCAGTTCCTGGCAGCGTGATTAGGCAAATAAGAAGCCTCGATCAATTGAAATTCGTTGGGCATTGATACATTACATCTCTCTATCATTCATACTTTCTCTCTATATATTTGAGGATACCCAAAATAACTTGGGCCGGGTACGATCTAGATGGTCACAAGCGGGTCGGATAAGGACTACCATTCTAGGCTGAACCTTAATTAATCAAGCCCAGGATCATTTCGGTTGAGTGAGAAGCCCAGTTTTTGCAAGGAAGAAGCTGAGCCCAAAGTAAAGAAAAGCCAAGAAGAATGGCCCACCTCAGGAAGTTAGTTAGAAAATATCTAGAAAGTCTGTAATAGTCTATAAATAGGTTGTACGTAGAGGGAAAAGGGGTGGAAAATTTTGAGGTGTGTAGAATTACTCTTTCTGATATGAGAGGGAAAATTTCTTGCATCTTCAATGGCTCCATCTGTGGGAATCGATGAAAATTGATCTTAGTTCGATAAAGGTGGATTTGATTAAGGCTAGTTCAGAGAGGAGGAGCTGGAACTCTAAAAGTTGGATCCAGATCAGGGAGATTGTGATTCATCTTGCAGAGTCTTGATTCCAATTGTTTCCAAGAGACTAGCGTCTGATCTACGCAGTCCTGATCTGTGCTTGTTGAGTTGATTTATATAGTTGAGATTTGTTTAGATCGCTGAATTAGACAAACTCGCCGCAGGAGAAGTTCAGATCCGACTAATCGGGATCGGGATTCAACTAATTTAAGTGTAGATCTAGTGCGCTCTCATCAGCGGAGTTGATGACTTTGCTCCGATCAGGAATGATGATCGGAGGAGAGAGCTCAAATCCACCGGAGAATGGCCAGCAGACAAAGCTAGATGAGTTGATGATCATGATCGAAGCTCTGAGAAGAGAGAATGCAGAGTTGTGAGCTGGAATGGAGCATCGGGATGCTCTGGCGATTCCACGGCCACCTCCAGTAGGGGAGTGCGTTTTGCCACCTGATGTTACTCACCAGGCGAACAGGAACGAAACAATTACATGGATCATCACCACGAGGAGATCGGGTCAGGCGATTTACCGGCTCATCGAGAGGAGGACCAAAAAGGATTTATTCATCTTGATCCATATCACAAGAGGATCAGGTGTGAGGAAGGCATGTAGTCTGGACATCATAGGCCTATGTCGCCATGGCAGAACGAGCTCATGGAGGAAGGTTGTTCGATCTGCCTTATCGGCCTTCAATAGCTACGTATGATTGCAGAGTTTCCGACGGTAGATCTGCAGATCAGAGGATCTTTGCAAAGCTTCCAAGGGAGAATGAGGCCCTCCGTTCGTCAGCATGAACGGTTGATTCACCGTTTACTTATGAGATTCTGAACGCTCCGAATCCGAGGAAATTTTTTATGCCAGTTTTCATCCTGTTTAATGGAACGACCGATTCGATTGATCATGTTTACCATATCTAGCTGAAGATGGCTTTAAACATAGAAAATGATCCTTTGATGTGTAAGTACTTTCCTACAAGCCTGATAGGACCAGCGCTCAACTGGTTCAAGAATTTGGCCAAAGGCTCAGTCACAAGCTTCTAGGACTTGTGTGACAAGTTCATAAGCTAGTACTATGGGAACAAGCACCCAGCCAAAGACGTCTCAAGCCTGTTTACAATGAATTAGCACGAAGACGAGCGACTCCAAGCTTTCCTCACCAGGTTCAAGCTCGTCAAGAGTATGGTAATGGAGTGTCATCCCTCCACAGCGGTCCAAGCATTCAAGCTAGCAATGAACCGAGGGACACCATTCCACACGAGTCTGGTGGTTAATATGCCAAAGACCATGGATGAGCTGAATGTGAGAGCTAACGATTTCATGCGTTTAGAGGAAGAAGAAACAGCCAATGCAAGGAAGACGTCGATTATTTCAACAAAAGAAAAGTCCAAAACTAAGATCCGACAAAAACAAGTTCCACCACAGCGTCAGAACTCCTGGAAGGCGGAGAAGAGGCCCAGAGAGGAAAAGTTGATTACTCCACTCAAAGTAACTCTGGCAAGGCTGTATCAAGAAAACAAAGATAAGTTTCGCCCTTCATTACCAATTAGGCAACCTTTCGAATAGAGAGACTGTAATGACCCTGGATTTTTTAACTTGGTTCGTCAGTGATGACTCGAAAGTTTGATCCAATAACGGATCCAGATGCGGAAGCAAGGAACAAGATAATGGTCTTTAGAGATACAATATGTCCCTAAGACACCAATGTGACTCTCCATGAAGTCACGGAACTCAAGGAGATAACCGGAAGCGAAAGTTAGATTGAAAAGGTCAAATGGTATCCTACGGCACCAATAACACCCAAGGGAATAAGATCTAGTTTAGACTAGACCACGTATACCATTAAATGGCTTGAACGAGATCAACAAGGTTAAGTGGGAACGAACGAAACAAGGTAAACCTGTCTAGGCAACAAACCAAACAAAACCCACAAGGTAGCTCCATTTCGGTCGACCGAAATGGAGCTTCGGTCGGCCGAAGTGAGCCAGGAAAAATAGAAGAATGAGCCTTCATTTCGGTCGACCGAAATGACAAACCGATCGACTGGTTTGTGGCTTGAGATGAAAAATGGCTATTGAAATTGATAAAATGTTGTTCAAATCAAATTGAACAATGAACCGGTCGACCAAAATAAGCCATCGGTCGACCGAAACAGGTCGAAAAACTGAAAATCAGGCCTGCTATGCACCAAATGATGAAATAATTCCTAAGTTTCATTGGAATCCCCCATGGCATGATCAAACTAAATTGTATGCTATTGTGTGATGATGTGAACATACAGGCAAGTGTAATATGGCATTTAAAACATGCTACAATGGCCCACGGCCTTATTACAATTTATTTACAAAATTTGACATGTCAAATCTCCACGGTTGGGAGAATTACATTTCAATGGTGAAACTCAAACATGCTAACACTTGCATGTGAACAAGAAATACATTTAAAGAAACCTCAAATTTACAAATCACACAAGGCAAGTGCAAATCTCCAGATCTTGAATCCTGTACCTGAAATATGCCCCAGTAACTTTGGGGTGAGTAATATAAACTTACTCGTAGGAAGTGAGCATGCATCGACCTAGCATTTTACAAAATTATCACCTTAAGGTGAAACAAGTCAAAGGGGCTCATGCCACCTAACGTCTATGTCCAAATGTGACTCAGGGAGCATCCTAAGTTACCATAGATCATTTATAGCATAAATCATATTATTCATGCAATTTAAACAACATAGAAGCATGTTGTACAGAGCAACAAGATATAAATTCTCTAAGTCTTCAACTTGAAATTTAAAACATGAAAACAACTAAAGTGGATCATGCCACCTAACGTCTATGTTCTAAATGAATCCACAGGATTGCTTCTAAGTTACATTTGAACATCAAAACACAAATCACAATATCGATGCAATTTAACCAACATTGGAACCTCTAATACAACACATAAAACATGATTTCTCAAAGTTAACATCTTGAAACTCAAAATGGGAAATCAATTAAAGGACAACAAGTTACGATATCATTTAGTTATCAACTTGAAATGAAATGCAAAATCAAACAAAGTGGATACTTGGACGTCACGCCGGATCAGACCGACACCATAGTTAGTTTAGGGTTACTAGCCCATGGTAAACCTCTCTATGTGCGCACTAGACTGTAGAGGGACAATCCCCCGTACTAGAACCATGTCCTAGCCGTAGTCAAACAACGACATCCCCAAATTTTCAAAATCAACAAGTTATGCAACAATGTATATATCAACATGTATATACAAGATAATCAACTATCTACCATGCACAACCGAATTTGGAAACACATACAACATATGCTCTAAGTCCACACTATTAAGGCATGACAAATGTCAAATCTTCAGTGTGCGATTCGTTACACGCTATGGCAATATCATTCAATATTGAAAACATAAACTCATGAAATTAATGCAAATCCAAAATCATGATTTAATATACAACTAACTTCAATTACATGTTTAAATCCTAAATACAAAAGAAATGAAAATTAATTAAATAAATTAATTAATTTCCCCAGGTTCCAATTCTTAACCAAATGATCCATAATTAATACATGTCATACAATATAGCATGGTGATTACAAAAAAATCAAGTTAACAACTTAATTAAACCAATGGAACCACTAAGTAGATTTTAATTAATTCTTTTAATTAAAAACGCTAAATTTTTAAACTCATCCAAATGCTTTCAAATTAAAGTATGTTAAAGAACATACCAAGACTTAATTTAAAAGCATATTATAAGTTAATTTCATGCAAGGTACGACCATGAAAATTAATCTTTCACAAAAGAAAAATATTAATTAAATCTTGCAATTCTTATTCAAGTGAACCAATTTTAATATATGTGAACAAACATACCAAAGCTTAATTTTCTAGCATGCCACAATTTAATTCTAAGTTATACATCATCATGAGAATTAAATCTTAACCATAGAAATTAATTAAATTAAATTCTAGAACTTAAACCAAAGCATGCATACAAGTTGTATATACTTCTAAAATCATCAATACAACAACGATATAAACCTAAGACACCCCCTACCTCAATTTGAGATGAAAATCTCAAAACCACCAAAATGGAACCGCTTCGAATCCGACAATACTTTGGGGTTTTGTCGGGGACAACACCGTGATCATAACCCCCAAGGAAGCCCCATCAAAATCACAGCTTGACTTCAAACCTGAACTCAAAAAAATGGCCAAAACGAGATTCCAATCGGTGGAATCGAAGGCCTCGCCAGGGCGAACATAAAACACTAAGGCACTACGACTTTTTACTGAAGGGAGGAAGCTCAAAAGAAGAGAGAGAAGGTGGCAGCCATGGCTGCCATAGAATCTGGCCAAGAGAGGGGAGAGAGAGAGAAATCTGATTTTTCAATTATAGACCTCTTATTTATAGAAAAACTCAAAAAGTGCCCCAACGGGTCCCGCCGGGTCTGGAAAAGTGAAATTAGCACAGACGGGCTCAAAAGGCAAAACTCTATGAATGAAAAAGAACCAAAATAAGAAAATATGAACAACGGAAGAAACGACGTCAAAAATTGAGTCTCGAGCAGGGAGTTATGCGCTGAACAAGTTCGGCGGCAACCGGAGCCAGAAACACTGAAACTGGAGAAAAACGACCATAAGGAAATTCTAAGAGTACATAACTCGACGAAAGTGAAAATGAATCCCGTACGAGGAGCCAGGCTCAAGACAAGGTATTTAGCAATAACTTTCATTAATTACATAATGGCCCCTCCAAAAAGTGAAAACTGCACTAATGATCCAGAATGAAAATATCTTCCAAAAATATTTTCTTAAAAACCCCCAAAATAAAATATCTTCAAAAGATATTTATGAAAAACACCCCAAGAGAAGAAAAAGATTCTGAAAAACTATGCATCCATGCCCCTATGAACACCGGGAGCAACCAAAGAGCTTTTCTATAAAAGCAAAGATACGTATTTCGTGGAACCCACTTAGAACGAAGGTACATGAAGTCAAAAATTAACTCTGAACACAAAAAGTGAGGCTATGCCAACAAAGTGACAAACGGAGAAAAGACGAAATAGGGAAGAGGACGAAATAGGAAAAAAAACAAAAATTGAATAGTGTCGAAAAACGAAAAATGTGGAAATGACCCGATCCTTGAAGGAAGTTGTCAATCGAAAGGAAAGAGTCTCAAAAACCATTTTCGAGCACTTGAGAAGACACTAAGTGATGAAAAAGCAAACATAGGAGAGAAAAGATAACGGGAAAAAATTATTCGCAAAATTTGAGGAAAAGGGAAAGGAAGAAAATGACCGGGTCATTACAGAGACCAATCTAAACATTGTGCTTTCCATAGTGACTTTGGTCATCAGACTAATGAATGTAGGAACTTAAGGAGGCAAGTGGAGATACTGATCGTAAGGGGAGAGTTCGTAGGATATGTTCAAGGGCCAGCACAGGAGTAGAGCTGACCGGCTGAGCAAGTCAAAGAAAATTAAAAGCCGAATTACCATAACGCATAGCCCCTTCGGATTATTAATGTAATTTATGGCTGAGCTGAATAAACAGTAGATTCGGAAGAGCTACTTAGGACACGCCTCCGCCAAGCGTAAGTGAAGAGGAGGATAGGCAGTGTGCACACTCTGCACCAGCAGAGTACATTCGCACAAATAAAGTTTGACAAAACAGACCTGTTGCGCGTTCAGACCCTTTATGAAGATCCACTGGTCATCTGTTTAATGGTTGCAGAGTGCCTGGTACGGCGAGTTTTGATTGACCCAGGGCGCAGTGCGAATGTCATGCCCAGGGTAACGTTTAACCGACTCGAGATTAATCCAGAAAGGCTCAAACCCAGGGGAAATCCGTTGCTGGGGTTCGATGGGAAACGAGTGGAACCCATTGGTATGGTGGAATTGACAGTGCAGGTTGCTGAAAGAGTTCTGACAGAGAGCTTTGTGGTCATTGAGATCTATCCATCTTATAACCTTTTGATGGGAAGAGGGTGGATACACAGGGTCCAAGGTGTTCCATCGACTCTTCATCAAGTGATGAGATGTTTGGGCCCCGATGGGAGTAGAGTGATTGATATCCATGGAGACCAGGTCGCGGCCAATGAGTGCTATTCTGTAACCCTGAAATTTGCTAGAAAGGGAAAAGCACCCATTAGGTCTGCTAGCCCAAGATAGCAATTACATGAACCTCCACATAACCTGAATAGGGAGGAGGAGCTTTCGGCCCAGACCAAAGAACCTCTCATTGATGTGCAGATCGATCGTGAGAAGCCAGACTGAACTATACGAGTGGGCTCCACACCTGCAGAGAGGGAGAAACAAGGATTAATTGATTTCCTGACTCAGAACGCAAATGTGTTCGCTTGGAGCCATTCAGACATACTAGGAATCAGGCCATCCGTGTCCTGCCATTCCCCCAGTGTGGACTTGAACGCCAAGCCTGTAAGGCAGAAGCAGAGGAGGTTTGCCCCGGAGCGCAACCAAATCATAGCTGAAGAGATTAATCGTCTGCTAGATGCAGGGTTCATTAGAGAAGTTTAGTATCCGTCTTGGCTCTCCAATGTTGTTGTTGTGCAGAAGAAGAATGGGAAATGTAGAGTGTGTATTGACTTCACCAATCTGAACAAAGCCTGCCCGAAGGATAGTTTTTCGCTACCAAAGATTGATCAAATAGTGGATGCCACCATTGGATACGAACGGTTAACCTTCCTGGATGCTTGCTCAGGATACAATCAGATCCCTATGGACCCGATTGATGAAGAAAAAACCTCTTTTGTCTTCGAGCGAGGAACCTATTGCTACAAAGTCATGCCGTTCGGGCTAAAGAATGCTGGAGCTGCTTATCAAAGGTTGATCAGCAAGATTTTTAAAAATCAAATGGGGAAGACTGTAGAAGCTTACATTGATGACATTGTGGTAAAGAGTAAGAAAAAGGATGATCACCTTGAGCACTTGCAAGACGTATTCGGTGTGTTGTGGAAATATAGAATGAGGCTCAATCCAACTAAATGCTCGGCGTGAACTCTGGTTAATTCTTGGGGCACGTGGTCAATTACAGAGGAATAGAGGCTAGCCCAGCCCAAGCACAGGCTCTGATAAAAAATGCAGAACCAAAAACGGTTAAAGAGGTGCAAGCGCTCACTGGTCGAATAGCCGCACTAAGTTGGTTCATTTCTAAGCTGTCAGATAGTTGTAAGCCATTTTTTGATACAATACGAGGTCATGGAAGGTAGGCCTGGGGGGATGAGCAATGACTGGCGCTGACCAGCTTGAAAGAATATATGCGGAACCCTCCAGTCTTATCTGTTCTTAAACTAGGTGAAAAGTATTTTATGTACCTTGGTGTGTCTAGTATTACAACAAGTGCCGTTCTAATCCATTTTAAAGAAGGAAAACAGTCTCCAGTGTTCTATGTTAGAAAAACTATGGCCAAGCCAAAAAGAAGGTGTTCGAAGGCCGAACATATGATTTTGTCATTATTGAATACGAAGAGGAAACTCAGGCATTATTTTGAATCCCATCCTATTGTTGTTTTGACTATATTTCCCATAAGGATGATTCTGCATAAGCCAGATCTGTCAGGCAGAATGACAAAGTGGGCCATCAAGTTGAGCTCATTTGACATAGCGTACAAACCCAGAACGGCCATCAAGGGTTAAGTAGTAGTCGATTTCCTGCTAGAGTGTGATCCAGAAGATTTAGAGGAAGAATATGAAGACTCTTTGTGGAAGCTCTTTGTTGATGGCTCTTTAAATCAAATGGGAGCAGGGATTGGGATCAAGCTCCAAACGCCAGAGGGCACCACGCTGAGCCAAGCGATCAGACTAGAGTTAAACGCAACCAATAATGAGGCTGAGTACGAAACGTTATTGGTTGGACTGAAGTTGGCCAAAGAGTTGCAGATCAAGAATCTGGTTGCTTTTAGTGATTCACAGCTAATCATTTGGTAGGTGAATGGGGAGTATGGAACCAGAGATGAGACAACGAAAGCATATTAATCTGCCATTCTGCGTGAGGCCAAATATTTCGACCTGATTAAATTCGTTCAGTTGCCGAGGGAATACAATGAAGATGCTGATTGATTGGCTTGTAGTGCATCAAGTTCTGGAAAGACATTGGCTAGGGTAATACCGGTTGATGTGTTGTCTTAGCCATCCATTTTTGAGGAACCGTCTGGCTCGGGCCCTCGGTAAGTCAATGTCATACCATATGAACCGAGCTGGATTGATCCAATTCTGATTTTTATAAGGGATGGTGTGCTGCCAGAATGATAAGATGAGGCGAGGAAGATCAGATCAAATGCTGCTAAGTATGCTATTGTTTATAATCAGTTGTACAGACGGTCTTTCTCAGGTCCGTACTTGAAATGTGTTACCCCCTTAGAAGCTAGAGAGATCTTGCGCACCATCCATGAGGGTGTGTGTGGCAATCACTCAGGAGGAAGATCTCTGGCGCATAAAGCGATGACACAAGGGTATTTCTGGCCGAACATGTTGCGAGATGCAGAAGAATTCTCTAGAAGATGCGATAAATGTCAGAGGTTTGGACCATTGATGCACTAATCACCTGAAGATCTGTACGTAATGGTTAAACCATGGCCTTTCGCGCAGTGGGGGATGGATGTGGTTGGCCCTCTGTCGACCGCCAGGTCGTAGAACAAGTACGTTCTGCTAGTAATAGACTACTTTACCAAATGGGTGGAGGCAAAGCCGTATCCTAGCGTAACCCAAACTCATGTAAGATGCTTCATTTGGAGAAATATTATTTGTCACTTTGGCATGCCAAGGTCGATCATCATGGACAATGGGACTAATCTCGACAGTAAGCAAGTGAAAGAGTTACTTGAAGAGTATGGAATTAATCAAAGTTGGCAGCAGTCAACCATCCGCAGGTAAATGGCCAAGCTGAAATCACAAATAGAACAATCTTTGCTTATATTAAGAAGAAGCTTGAAGATGAGAAAGGTAAATGGTTAGATGAGCTCCCCAATGTTCCGTGGGCCTACAGAATAACCCCAAGGCGACCGACCGGAGAAAGCCCATTCGCGATGGCATATGGTACTGAAGCAGTAATACCGGTTGAGCACTTGGTTCTAACTGTTTGGAGCCTGGCATGGAATTAGGAACAGAATGACAATATGCTGAGATTTAATCTCGATTTGCTGGAGGAAAAAAGAGATGCAGCGGCAATAAGGCTTGCGTTTTATCAACAGACACTAATGAATAGTCACAACAAAAGGGTGAAGCACAGAGACTTTGCACCTAGTGACCTAGTTTTGAAAAAGAAGGTAGGGATTGTCAAAAAGATGATGTCACCATGGGAAGGACCATACAGAGTGGCAGAAGTCATAGGAAAGGGGGCATACATTTTAGAAACTATAGCTGGAAGGTTGGTCAGTAAGACATCTCTAAAAAGGTACTACCAGTAGAAATTGAATTAAGTTTTGAGCAATACTCATTTGAGGATTATATTCATGCAAGTGTACAAACTTTTTAAAGATTTATAAAAAAGAGTTCATTCAGTTTCAAAATTGGGTTGAACCAAGCACTTGCCTAAAAAGTGTGCCAAGTGGCGAGTGGCATTCTAACCGAACGTCAAACACTCAGCAAGATAAGTGGCAACTGGCACTATTAGCCAAACGCCAAGCATTTACCTAAAAAGAGTGCCAAGTGGCAAGTGGCATTTTAGCTGAATGCCAAGCACTCAGCAAGATAAGTGGCAAGTGACACTATTAGCCGAACGCCAAACACTTGCCTAAAAAGTGTGTCAAGTGGCAAGTGGCATTCTAGCCGAACGCTAAGCACTCAGCAAGATAAGTGGCAAGTGGCACTATTAGCCGAATGCCAAACACTTACCTAAAAAGTGTGCCAAGTAGCAAGTGGTATTTTAGCCGAACGCCAATCACTCAACACAATAAGTGGTAAGTGGCATTATTAGCCGAACGCCAAACACTTGCCTAAAAAGTGTGCCAAGTGGCAAGTGGCATTCTAGCCGAACGCCAAGCACTCAGCAAGATAAGTGGCAAGTGGCATTATTAGCCGAACACCAAACATTTGCCTAAAAAGTGTGCCAAGTGGCAAGTGGCATTCTAGCCGAACGCCAAACACTCAGCAAGATAAGTGGCAAGTTGCACTATTAGCCGAACGCCAAACACTTGCCTAAAAATGCCAGGTGGCACTTTGAATTGAACTACAAACACTTGTAAGAATCATATAGAAGAATCAAACCATTTACTCATTCAAGGATAAATTGAAGAACATAATCTTTGCAAAACAAAAATACCATTCCATTCATCATAAGATAAATTGTTGAAGTATATGGGTTAATTTTTTTAAAAAAAACTACAAAGATTAGCAGAAAACTAGTCTGTAGTTTCTTCTTCTAGCCCTGGTCTGTTGCCTTCCCCATCATTACCAGTTTGAAGGTTGTTGTTCTCTTCACCATTGACTGTACCACTATCTCTAGATGGAGAGTCAAGATGAATGACCTCTTCAGGCAATGAAGTTCTGTCAGAAGCGACTAATGTGGAAGGAACAATGGTGGTGATGGGAGGAACATTTACAGGGTGAAAGGGTGGAGCAGCCCCTGAAGCTACAATCTCTTTGCATTCAATGAAGATGTTTTCAGCAGGATCAGAGGGTGGATCTTGGTAGTTGCTTGGTGGATTACTGTCAAGAGAAGCGTCCAACTCATCAGGACCAGCACAAGTGCTAGATTCTCCTTCAGGGGGAGAACGGTCAATGAAGCCGTCTCTGTATTCTTCAGCATACCTGAGAGCACTTATTCTGGAAAAACGGGTATGGAGAGCCCTCATGCCACCGTCCACTTTGCCAATGACGTTCAATAAAGAAGAGCATTCATTTGAGAACTTCTCTTTTGAATTTGTATGGGTCAACCGTTCAGCAATCATAGTACACTGAAGGTTACCGTTTCAGCCCTCAGTGCATTTCTTTCAGTTAGGGCAACATTTTTCTCAATTTTCAGAACATCAGCTTCATCCTGAAGAGAATCTCGTTTAGCTTTAAGGGCGTCTCTTTCGGTCCTTAGAGCGTCCCTCTCAGCCTTTAAATTAGTCATCTCTTTCTCCGACT
Organism: Cornus florida; assembly: GCF_030987335.1. Classification (NCBI taxonomy): domain Eukaryota; kingdom Viridiplantae; phylum Streptophyta; class Magnoliopsida; order Cornales; family Cornaceae; genus Cornus; species Cornus florida. Next base: position 53,757,712 of record NW_026775576.1, read on the forward strand.
CGTTCAGCTTGGCCAGGAGCTCAGCATTCTTGGCTTCGAGCAAATTCTCTGATTCAACAGATCTCTTAAGGCTAACAGAAAGGGACTTAAGCTTTTTGTTCAGAACCTCAATGGTCTTCTGAAATGTAAACATCCCAAATAGAGTCTGCACAAGGGAAATGATGTTCTGGTCAGTTAAGCCATCAAATGATTAAAATTAAAAAAAAAATATTACAAGGGTAGGAAGAGCTACCTCGACAGCAGCTGTTGGGAACCGCTGATACATCTCACCGAAGGTCATTTTGTTTTGAATTTCAAGATCTTTGGGAGTCCAGAAACCCTTATAAAAAGAAAATGAGGTAAGGGGGTCCTTGAATAAAGAATTTATGGGGGCAATGGTTGAGCAATCCTTACGGTTGAGCAAGGGGTGCCATGGAAGAACAGATGGTGTGGAACTAGAGGTTCTGGCAGATTCACCCTCTGGAATGAATAGTTGAGGAGGGGGTATAGGATTAGTGATCCTGAAAGAGGTCTTTCTGGCCCTCTGTGCCGGGGGAACATCATTTTGATCAAGACCACCTTCAGGCATTGGTCTTTTTCCCAAGCTCTTCTCTGAAATGCCATCCCGGGCAGGAGGAGATCCACCACTGCTTTGAGAGGAATCCTCAACATTCTGAGCACCAATTTGGGGAGCCTTAGTCAGAATGTCAGAGGGTTCATTGTTAGGCACAGTAGGCTGAACTTCAGCAGAGGTAGATACAGCGAGCTCAGCAGTTGGATGCTCAGTGGTTGGAGCCAAAATAGGAGTAGTTGAGGTGGTCGCTATAGGGGCTGGCACAGCTGAAGGAGTAGGAGTAGAACATCTTCTCCTGGTGAAGGAAGGAAGTTGAATACTATCCATTATGGACCCCAATATTGATATGTCAGAAAGGTTTTTAGGGGTGAGCAAGTCAGTAATTCAGGGAAGGTTGTTCTGGACTTTTTCCTTCAGAATGTCAAGTCTGGCCCTGCAAATGCTGTAAACTAACTCATCATGATTTATTCAAAGGAACCTACAAAGAAAAGTACAAAAATGAGGAAGATAGGATTCATAATGGCAATCAGAAGGATGATTCTTAAACTTCTTAAATTGAAGGACAGAGCACTTTTCGAAAGTGGTTGGGATTGGGAAAGTCTGAGCGAAAGGAGTTCGTTAATTTCCACTGACCCCAATTAAGTTGCTCTTCCAGCCCTTTTCGAATGAGAGCTTGTCAGTACAGATGGAACGTTTCTCGATAGGATGTAAGTGGAAATATGGTTCATCGCTTCTGGTTTTAACGATTCGGTAGCAAAGGAGAAGGTCTATGATATCTAAATTAAGACCTCTATCACGATTCAAAATTAGAAGGACTGAAATCACCCTAAGGAAATTAGGGTTAACCTGAAGAGGGGAAAACCCCAATTTGTTGAAGATATAAGAGAAGAATGGGTGTAGAGGGAATTTGATTACGTTCAGATGTAGAGCTGAGAAAAGAATCTCTCTACACTACAACATATTAGGCTTTTACTAGCGCTCTTTAGAAGAATGCTAGTATAAGTGAACTAATACCAGCGCTCTTCTTAGGAGCACTAGTATAGGTGTAATCATACCAGCGCTTTAGCAAAAAGCGCTGGTATAGGGGTAATCGTACCCGCGCTCTTTTTAGGAGCGCTGGTATAGGTGTAATCATACCAACACTCTAACAAAAAGCGCTGGTATAGGGGTAATCGTACCAATGCTTTTCTCTAAAGCGCTAGTATAGGGGTAGTAGTTATACCAGCTCTTTAAAAAAAAGCGCTGGTAATGGCCCTTCCATTCCCTGCCTTTTTTCCCCTTCCCTCTAATTTTTTATCTTTTCCCTCCACCTTTTTCCTCCGCTGTAGAATATTTAGGGCCTTTTACTACGTCATTTTTTTGGGGCCATTAACACTGTATTCACTTTCCCATTTCATTTTGCCAGCCCTAACGCTCTCTCTCCTTCCATCACAGCTCTCTCTCCTTCTATCACCGGTCTCGCCCGATCTTGTAATCCGTTTTGTTTTCCATCACAGCTCTCTCTCTCTTTCCATCACTGTTCATCACAGCTCTCTCCCCTTCCATCAGTCAGCGTTCCAAAACTCGAATTTTAATTAGAAACCAACGCTTTAAAACTGGTAGCTTGGTTTAGAGAGACAAAGTCATTGCTACTGCACACACAGAGAGAGAAAGAGTCATCATTGGGGGTTTTGAAAACCTCGTCTACACTAACAGATCGGAGCAGAATTTTTTTAGGTTAGTAACTATTTGCCTTCTGATTTTGATTACCTGTGTAGATCACTGTACCTAAGATTGTTGTTATTCTGGTGATAATATTGAGTAAATTTAGGGTTTTATGTGGATTTGTTATCTGAAGTGTTTTAGTTTTCAGGTTGCATTTGTGAATTTTACGATAGATTTAAGGGTTACATGTGTTTAGTGCACTTTCAATGGCGTAATTATCTCTCTATAAACACACAGATCAGGTTGTTTCCTTTTACTTTTCCCCTTATCTGTTACAAATTTCGTTTGAATCTGTTTGGCAAAAATTTAATCTCTTTGCTTGAAATCTGTTGAACTTGTAAGGGGATATTAAATTTAATCTATTTTCATATATTATGTTGTGTTTGGAGCATAAATTCTTTTGGCTGTTGAAATTATTGTTTTAGTTCAAACTTTTAATTATTCTTATTTTTATTTTTGCGGTTTTAATTCATAATTGCTGTTTTACAGGAGTGGTTCAGTTTTTTGAATATCTTGCAACTGAGTGTCTTCCTTGCTTTGCCTGTTCTCTGTCTTTAATCTCTCGGCTTTCTTTAAGCAGACCCTTCCTTCGCATCTTCAAGAGCATAAGTCAGGTATGAAAGTCATTTTTCTGCATCTTGCCTTGGAAACTTTTGGTCATGAAGGCCCCTGCAACATCAGTAAATGGAATTTTGGTGTCCAATGACAACCGTTGAACATCAAATGTTCCCAAACTCCAGAATGCCAGGCCTTAGAGTTGTTTAAATTGTTGTCTAATAAAATAGTGTTTGACCATATATAGTATGCAAAACATTTTTTTTATAAAAAACTATTTTAAAAAACTATCTTCTTTTTTCTTTTGTGTTACAAATAAATCTAAAAGAAAATGTCACATTAAAATAACTTTTTGTGTAGAGCAATTTCAAACAAATAAATAGTCATTTGTATGCTGGTTTAAAAAAAAAAATTTGTATGTGAATTTCCTGTATCAACTTTTTTGTATGCTAGTTAAAAAAAAAAAAAAAATTCAGACCAACAGTTGGCTAACCCTCCTTCTATTCATGAGAATTTGCTCCACTCATGAATCATGGCAAGGTTGTTGTACGGCTGCAATTTACACCCTAACCTAGACTTGTGCTAATGAAAACTTAGAAACATAAATTAATCTTTCAACAGGATCATTGCCAATGTTAGAAGTAATATGGTAACAAACTCTTATGTCTCTTTCAAATTTACCTTTTGAGTTACATTTTATATACTCAACTTCTGTTTTGTAGAAGTCTGTTTCAGATTGGTTTGCAATGGAGGCATCATTATGCTTTCATGACGCCTAAAATACATCACTAATGTCTTGTAATGGCTTTTTGTTATGCCAGGTATGATCGAGCGAGGGGAGTTGAAATAGGAAATAAGGACATAAAGCTTGAATACCTGGAAGAAGCATTCACAACATCCAACTGGATAGTTTAGATTTACTAAGTCAAACCACCAAATAATAGGTGGTGATTAACATAACCCCTCCTCCCTTTTATGTAGGACAGAAGGAACATGGTTGATGAATTTTGAGAGCTTCTTTAGTTTAAGAACTTTTAGAGATATACACATTTTGCCATTGAGTTGGTGTTTTTAACATTCGAGGCTTATATTTATTTGCTGGAATCCTTTATGTTGAAAATTTTATATTGCCTCCTTGCCTAATATTTATCAAGTCTTTTGATCAAGTACGTAAAAGCCCAGATCCTTGATTGCTTGGGACGATGTAAGTGACTGGCTTAGTAGATCATAAAGTCAAGATTGGGCACTGGACCATTTCCTCTATGAAGGAGAGCTTCTTAAGATGAAACTAGATAACTATTCTCGTAAACAAATGAATCTGTGTTTGGTCTCCATGATTTCCTTGTTATGTATTGGGTGTCTCAATTTTAGTTTTCATTTACTTATTTTTTTGCTTAAGTTTTTATTTTTATTTTTTGTTCTTGATGCTCTTGCTTTATTTTTTATTTTTTATTTTAAATCTGATTTATATAACATATATGCAATTTCAGGGGCTGGATTTCAATTCAAAAGCAAGTATTTGTTTGGGAAAGTAAATATTCAGATCAAGCTTGTAGAGGGTGACTCTGTAGGGATTGTCACTACTCTCTATGTGAGTTTCAATTTTCAACTATTATTTTTCATGAATAATATTATATTTATACACACAAACATATACACGAACTGGGTTTAATGCAATTATAGTTTTGGTACATTATGTCATTCAATGCATTTATTTAAGTGTTCAGTTGTAGAAAATAGAAAACTTGACATCGTTTAAATTCAAGAACTGGGGTAGTCTTAGCTGGCTGTTCCTTTCAGCTCGTGAATTGGATTAAATTCCATTTATTTTTCACATTTAAAGCCTACCCACCTAGTATTTTGTCCGTGAACCATTCATTTCTTCCAAAAAAAAAAAAAAAAGATGATGACCAGTTTTGCTTTACTCTTTTATTTGATCGGGTCAAATCTATTTCTTATAAAATTAGAAGATTATCACTCTCTAATTTGCTTTATGTTGATTGGTAATTGACTGTGACATTGATGATGATGATGACCAGTTTTGCTTTACTCTTTTTTGAGCTATTGATGTTGATATTTTGTTTTTAGTTTTAATGTGTGCAGATGTCATCAAACGGCTCAAATCACAACGAGTTCGATTTTGGCTCCCTATTTTGTTTGTGGCTTCAGTATTTTCTTTCAAGAATATTGCAATATCTTAATTAGTTGATAGAGCAATTTATAGTAGTGATAAAATAATTATGATGATTTCAGCAACTTTTTATTAAATGGCGTTTTTGATCTCTCTCTCTCTCCTCTTGTTTGAATTGGATTCTTTGCAGGGCTCTGCAAATCATCTAATGCCAAGGACTGACTCTTGTTTACTTCAGGACAACTTCATTTACATCCCCATCTACATTGACTTTAATGTGTTTTAAGAACATAATGTGTTTTAAGTACTATTTCTTTAATTCGTTGCATGTATTTTGTTTGTATTTTGTTCAGAAATATTAGAAAAAAGAAAGTTTGAAGTTTGATGAGTTCTTTTGAAGAAACTTGTGGTTGTGTCCTTTAATTCGTTGCATGTATTTTGTTTGTATTTTGGTTTCCACAGAACAAGGGTCATAACCATAAAAAAGATCCTTGTGCAGTTTTCAATGTGTTAGATTCAATGCTGAAGGGTAGCTTGGAGCGGTTGAAAACAATGAAGTTAGCTTTTGCCTATGTTGTTTTGGTTGGTTTGGATGGTAGATTAGTGCAGCTTTCTTGTAATTTTTTACTGGAGTTGCCGAGTTGTTATGGAAACAACCAGATAGCTGTAGCAATCCTTCTTGTTTTGAAAGTGAAGTTGAAAAACTGCTACTTAACTACTTTACATCTTTCCTGCCTATTTTTTTAGTACTTCCCTTTTTAGTTTTTAGTTTTAAATTGCTGTCGAGTCTAAAAGCTCTAATTGATTCTTGTAATTTCTCAAATTGGTGAAATTAGAAACTCTGTTTACAAGTAGTTGTGGAATCATAGCCATAGACTTCAATGACCTTTGAGAAATAGCGTTATCTCAAAATAACCTCAAATTCCTTATGAAGTAAGCTGTAAAAGTGCAAAACAAAAAATTAAAGCTGGTGTACTCCAATATTTCAATAATTCATATATCAAAAGAAATATCCCGAATTTCCTGGGAAAAGTTCATATATTTAATTTTTTAAAGTTCTCATTTTCTCAAAAAAATTCAAAAGGATGATGATTTTCCTTACACAAATATTTTTATTTGCAAGATGATTTTACTTCAAAATTAATTTTCACAACATTTTTTCAACCTTTAAAATGTTTTTTAATGCCAAAATCTGTCTGGTGGATATTTTTTACTTCATATTCTTCTCACTGCATTCCTGAATCGTGCCCAAGTTCAGTGTTGTTTGATGGCAAATTATTTTTTGAACCCCAGATTTGTTCAAATGTTGGTAAGTTTGTATCTTTGCTACGATTGTCTGTGTAAATCCACGTATCTTGTATTTTTTAATTTACGGTTGCAGGGAAGAGACTCATGTTTTGATTTGCTTGATGATAAATATTTGCATACTTGGCCCTTATCCTTTCTCCCCCTTTTTTGTTGTTTAAATACCTCTAAACCTAGCTCATAGTTAGGGTTTGAGGTTGTTTTTCAACAATAGCAGGACTTTATCCCTTCTCCTACATCATCGTTCCTAAATCATGTCCATTATATAAATAACTGCAGCTTGCTGGCCTCTTGAATCCTATTCATTTTTATTTTCTTCGTATTGTTTGAACTATTTCCTTATATTTTTTGGGTTTCATGCAGTGATGGGATGAATGGTTATATAGCACTTTGTGTTGGAGACCCTTGCCCTCTAATTTTTAGGTCACCTGTTACAGGACTGGAAGATATTATGGATAATCAAGTCATGTAAGTTTCCAATAAAACAGAGATAATTTTTAAGTGGGTTAATTAAAATAAAATGCATCTTGGACTTCTTTTCCTTTTACTTTTTCTATTTTTATTTTTTATCTCTTCTGTTACTCCTCTGTTGTTCAGTTGTGCTATATACAGATTTCCAGATGCTCATAAACATATAGCTCGACCACCAGCCGGAGTTATATTCCCAAATAAGGTATTTAGGTGACTATTTTTTACATTTTGTCGGACCATCTTCAGTATTTTGTTTTTGTCTCATCTTATCTCGTCTGTTGTTCCTACTTCCTACAACCTTGTCATTGATGTATACATATTTAAAAATTTTCAACTCGTCTTACTACTGGTAAATCTGGATTCTGCATTTTATTCATGCTCATTTTTTGAACATTAACCATCTGAAGTTCCTTTTGAACATGTTCTCTTTATATGGAGGTGTTGGGGACCTACTTCCTGATATTTGCTGGTTGTGCTACGGTGGTGGTGAATTTGGAGAAGGACAAGGTGGTGACACTTCCGGGAATAACAATTGTTTGGGGACTGGCTGTGATGGTCTTGTTTCAAGAATGTTATTACATGGAGTCTCATTTGACGCAAATTCTCATGATTTGAGACATTATATATATATTTTCATGGGCCTGTTTTTGAGACATAGCTGCACTCTATATCAAATTTCATTATTGCACCGTAATTCATTTTTATTTTTTATTTTTATTTTTAACTTTGATGTGGATTGGGTTTATCTCGTTAGTAAATTTTGTTCATGAATGGACTTGATGTTTGATTACAGGTTTAACTTATGTTATATTGGATGGCATTTAGTAGCCGTAATCTATTTTAACAAAAACAATAAAGGGAAAAAAAATATATATATTTATATAAAATGACCTTTTACCAGCGCTTCTTTCTTTAAGAAGCGCTGGTATAGGGGAAAACTTAAAATGACGCTTAAGCAGCGTTTTTTGGTAAATACTCTTTACCAGCACTTTTCCAGAAACCGCTGGCATATAGCATTTACCAACGCTTTATGAAAAAGCGCTGGTAAAAGGACTTTACCACTGGAAAAGCACTGGTAAAGGCCTATTGACACTACATTTACTAGCGCTTTTGAATTACCAGCACTTTTTAGGACTTTTACTAGCACTTTTGAGCGCTGGTAAAAGCCAGAACTGTTGTAGTGCCGGGAAGGAGATCCTCACCGGTGCTCTCATTTAGATCCGCGGGATAAACCCTGAGAGAGGCATCATTTAGGATATTATTTTTCGAACGAATAACGTTCAAATTAAGGGGGGCCATTCTAAAAGAAAAAAGGAATTTTTTTTTTAGTGTGTAAAAAAACCTTTTCCTCCAAAAATAGAGCAGCAAAAGTAAGGAACTGACCTTGAGAAGGGAGTTTTGCAGAGTGTCCGATCACAAAGCAAAAGTCAAATCGCAATAGGAAAAATCGCCGGTGAAAACAAGGGAAGTTCGCTAGAAAATACAGTAGATGACAGAAGTAATCGAAGGTAATGACACTAGACGAAAAAGAAGAGAAAGGTTGAAGAAAGGCAAAAGATAAGAAGTCAGGTTTTTAAAGCAAAACTGGTTCGACCTACACGAGGCTGTGTTGAAGATGGTGCAGCAAATCTCGAAGCATTAATCTCTGAGCCAACTATTCATTTCCCCACGTCATCACTTCGAGCCGTCATGTCATGATTAGGCCCTTTTGATAATCCAACTCTAATTAATTAGGGGGAGATTATGGGGGCAGATGAGGATATCCAAAATTACCTAGGCGGGGTACGATCCAGATGGTCACAAGCGGGTTAGATAAGGACTACCATTCTAAGTTGAACCTTAATTAATCAAGCCCAGGATCATTTCGGTTGAGGGAGAAGCCCGGTTTTTGCAAGGAAGTAGCTGAGCCCAAAGTAAAGAGAAGCCCAAAAGAACGGCCCAGCTCAGGAAGTTAGTTAGAAAATATCTAGAAAGTCTATAACAGTCTATAAATAGAGGAAACAGGGGTTGAAAAATTTTGAGGTGTGTAGAATTACTCTTTTTGATATGAGAGGGAAAATTTCTTACATTTTCAATATTGCTCACACATATTCACATCCCATATACATCTTCAAGTGCATTATTCTCATAATATTGTTGCATACATTCAATTATACATTGTGATTATTGTATTGACATCAAGTATTGAAGATTGAAGCTTGGGATTTGAAGAGAAAATTTGGAGGTTGGGTTTGAAAGAAAATCTAGAGGATTGGTTAAGTTGTATTGAAGATCTTTGGGTGTTTGTATTTGAAGACTCTGAATTGATCTTTGTGGCCTTATATGCTTGATTTGTTGTTGAGATTTGGGGGTTTTTGAAGAATCAATCAAACTTTCTCAAAGAACTTGTTCGGAGTGGATGCCAAGTGTTCGACGAAATTACTAAATGAGTTTCAAGGCGTCAAACCAAAATCTTTCGAACATCAAATGGCTCCAAAATTGTCTCGAAAGGCCAAAGGAAAGGGTATTGCAGTTCCTCCATGCCCCAAGAGAGCAAGAACTACTATTTCTATCCGTGAACCACAAGAAACGGAATGTGAATTTGAAGAAGTTAAGAGACAGTTCGGGTCAGAAGCTTATTGAGTACATTAAGAAGAATAGTTGGCTCTCCTTCACTAGGATGAAACGTACCTACAGTCCGAATATGGTACATTACTCTTACTCGACTATCCGTAAGGTTTCCGATTCTGGATATTTTAATGTACATTACTTTCACTGGTCAGTAGTTTTTAATCTCGGTCACATGACTAGTGGTTTTTGCCATTGCAGATTCAGAAGCTAAAACTAGATATTGAGACATGAGTGAATGAGCTGGTATCCTTGGGTAGACGTCAGATCTCTTTCGCATTCAAGTTTTTCTTTAAATTCCTGATGACTTTCTTTTGAACAGCGCAATGCTCGAACTGGATCAGATTCTAAGGGCCAATGAAATCAGCTTCGCTATTCTAGCTGCTTTACCAGCATTTTTTCTCTCCCTTATTTTGATTATGTTAGTGCGTGATTGGCTTAAACAGGTAATGAACCATGGAGCTCTAATTATTTCTATAGTGTAGTACTCTGATTGAGCATTTCATAAAGTAGATTATGTATTCCGCTCTCGATTGTATGTGCACGTCAAATGCATTGTTATGATGTTTTGTGCATAGCTTTTATATGTTAGTATCTACAATTGGAAATCATTCTTAAGCTTACTCTTGAAAACACCAGGTTGAGCTGATCCCTTGGCATGTTGGATTTGAATAAATTGAAATATTGACTCCATTTAGTCATACTGACTCTCCATGTTTCATCTTGAGTCGTATGATTCCCTTATCTCAGGTTCATGGAGTCAGTTAGAAAGACAAATTTTCTGCTCCATGTCATCTGTTCTCCTTGGTGAACTTGTACTCTCGAAATAATTGAAATTGTTAGCATGGTCCAAGCTCAATATAAGATAATTGAATTTAGGAGGCTTATAAAAAAGTAACTTTGTTACCTAGGGAAAAAAGAAAAGTAACTATGTTTCTTGTCAATATATTTTTCGTAATCCTTACTGGGCAGAGTAATACTAGGTTGAAGTATTTCTATCATCATTTGAGAACTCAACCTAATAAAAAATCAATTAAATACAATCAGCTACTACTAAATTTGACTTATTATATTACTTTTATTACCTAAAGGATTATTGTGTATTTGGGAATTTTATCTAGGTGACAAGTCTAGTAAGTCTCCTAAATTTGTTTGCACTGCGTTTCTGCCTCTCAACCCATTTATACTATCCTTCTATTTAACAAGGGAGACCAAGAAAGGGGTCTTCACATCCTCAATCTGCACTGCCATATTATTGCACGGTTTGCACCTGTAGTTGGGTGGCTGAATATAATTTTTTTTAAGTATACATTCAAGCTTTTATGTGTGTGTGTTTGATAAATACATCCTGCTTGTTATGCATTCCTAATATCAAGTTGATTACATATGTCAAGATGTTCGATCCAAAAATTATTATTTGTTTTACAAATATTTTTCAGTTTTTGATTTACTTGATTATTGAGAAAATAAGGACATTAATGTAATTTAAATAATGACAGCCATTCATGCGACTATGCGAGCGTATGATTTATGAGGTCAGTAGTAGTTAAGCCAACTTCATCTGCGTTTGCAAAAAAAAAAACACAGTGACTTCGATATTGTGGAATTCAATTGGTTCAATTTTCAACTCTTGTCACATCCCTAGCATCACTTCATACACGCATATAAATATATATATATATATGTTGATGCCAAAAATCTACACGCTCCGGAGTCGGTGGCGATTCTTGCAAAACAAGAGAAGTGATGACCGGCGTGGTGCCGGCTGGGTGCACTCCGACGGTCAAGTTAGTACTTGACGATCTAATATCCTACAAGGATTACATATTAAAGTTATGACGTACCTTTTTAGGTTGACCCATCATCTCTTTTATAGAAGCATTAATGGTAGTAGTTGTTGAAACGAGATTGTCCCTGATCCAAGATGATATCGTTTCCTTCTTACAGGAATGGTAACTCTGGTTACATATGGTAACCAGATATTTTTTATGATTCCATAGAGATTTTGGGTAAGATAAATCCCTTACCCTTATCTTATTTCTTTTTTGACTTTGAGTTGCCTATTATTTTTATCCTTATCAGTTGCCTCCCATTCTCGTGCTTGCTTGTCAAACATCGAGAATGTCAAAGTGTTTTTTTGAGTGACGTCTCTTTAGCAGAAATCAATCTCTTTTTAGGTTAACCCTTGTTAGGCGACCTGTTTTTTTTTTTTTTTTTGGTTGATCTCTTAAGATTTGTCCGAACTTCATGAGCTGAGGGAGTAAAAAGGGAAGTATATTTACGAGCTTTACTCAGCTCGCCCCTTAAAAAGGAAAATATATTTTACGAGCTTCACTCAGTTCGCCCTTTAAAAAGGGAGGTATATTTTACAAGTTGATTTCGACCCCTTTTAATACGGAGGACAACAATTACGAGCTTCATTCAGCTCGGGCCTTTATAGTACGGGGCACTTTTATATCAAACCCTTATAATACGAGGATGGCAATTACGAGCTTCATTTAACTCGCCCTTTAAAAAGGGAGTAGGTTCTCCAAGCTTCATGAACCTATCCTTTTAATATGGGAGGTCCATCCTCGTAAGTTTCGTCATCTCATCTTTTTAATAAGAGAGACTAATTTTCGATAGATAAGGAAGTCTGATTTTCCAGAGTTTTGTGAGCTCGTATCTTTAATAAGAGAGGTTAATTTTCTAACCCCATTCCCAAGCTTGCCTCTCATGTGCAAGGAATGGTAACTCTGGTTACATATGGTAACCAGATATTTTTTATGATTCCATAGAGATTTTGGGTAAGATAAATCCCTTACCCTTATCTTATTTCTCTTTTGACTTTAAGCTGGACCTTTTTTTTTTTTTTTTTTGAAGGGTAAATGTTAGGAGTTAGTTGGTGTCAAGACTCGAACCCATGTGCTCCAAGAGTCAACAGGAGGTATCTTACCAGCTAAGCTGGAAGACTTTGACTAAAAGCTAGACTTTTACTTGCCCAAAAAATAAATAAATAAAAGCTCGCCATTTGTTGAGGGTACGTGACGGTAATATACATTCCATTATTAGCATTATGGGTAAGTAATGTTATATTTTTGCTTACTTTGATTCTCTTACGGAAATATATTGCATTAGGAACTGAAGGTTTCAAACTGAATTTTGCAACGTCAAAGTCTCAAAGTTGTGGTCGAATCGCGACAAAGGTTGTTACCTCACATAACTTCACATTTTGAAGATTGGGAATTCTATGTTAAAGTTTTTTCTACGTGCTTTGAAAATTTACTTACACATAATGCTAATAATGCTATGGTTCAAGGACAAATTATTATTATTATTATTATTATTATTATTATTATTATTATTATTATTTATCCTGACAAAGAAAACTACCAAACGGCACTTACGTCAAAAACTGATCAAACAACATACCTCAGACAATCCTAACACTAAGCCAGGTCATGATAACAATCGTAATAACATTCTAAAATTTAAAAGGTGCCTAGAGCACTGGGCTGACCCAAACCCACCAACAACGCGTTCAACTTTCTTGCCAACCACGAGAACCACCAAAGCTTTTTGTTCAAGGACAAATTTAGAACTGCCAAAAACAGTGGGGGTGCAAAGCAGGGGTATATAAAACAGAGTAAAAAACAAGCCCTCGTGGACCAAAGGGCGAGACCTACTAGGGACATGTTTGGAAGTTGGGTATTGTGCCAATTTCCCATTATTTTGTTTCATTATTAGGATAGTTCATCACTACCCTATTTATGATTTGGGTTTACTACACTATTTTAAAAACAAGGTTTTGATATAAATATATGATAAAGAAGTAGGTACTGCACTTGTAATTCACATTTGCTTATACATGAGACTTGATGTCACACATTATGTATGGTAAAAGATAAATTGAGTAAGCCATTGAATCTTGAAAAATTACCATATGTTATTATTGGAGCAATTCAAATTAGTATAAAATTTAATATAACTTGGACAAATTATTTAGACAATTTTAGTTTAAAGAATCTATCTGTTTGGACATGAAAATTTACGATTTTACAATTAAATTTTTTTTTTCAATTTCACTACCTCTTGTGAAATTAAATAAAAAATACAATATAAAGATCAAATACACACAACAAATATACAGATTTTACTTGGTTCACCAAAAAATCAGGGTTACGTCCAATGGTTGTAGGGATTTCACTATAATAATCAAAATAATAACGGATACAGAGAGTTCAGAACGAATAAATAGCATTATCTAAAAAGTTAGTAAAAATTATTATTTTCCTTTTCTTTTACAATTTTTTAGGAAGTGATAGCAATTAAGCAATGTTCAAACTTCAAATTGAACTTTCAAAATTAAATATGATGCAAACCACCCACAAATTATTCCTAATTTAAGAGCACCTACTATTTCTTTAAATGATAAATATCTTAATCATTATAAATTTAAATTTATAAGTTATTTCCGCTGCGTACAACTCACAATCTACAGTCTGTATCTCCCAACACCCTCGATTAACGGAGGCCACACTGTTACCCTGTATATAAAGAAGAACAAGTATACAGATAATCATAAGCAAGTTCATTTTGAGCCCATTAAACATCAGAGTTAGAGTTGGAGTTGTGTCGCATTATATGTTAGGAGCTTCAATGGCCCCAAAGAAATTTTCTAAACTGATCGTGAAATGCCAACATACAAAATATTACTAAGTTGCTGTTTGTTTCCTATTGTGGTTAGACTAGGACTTCGTAATTATAATGATTCTAAAATCAATGATAAGTCTATTAGCACAATTAAGTATCTTCTAATGAATGAAAATCCTTGAACTGCTACTACACCCAAGCCTGAAGATAATGGAATTTATAATTTACTATTCACTTACAGTAATGATGAAGAAAACTAGGCCACCAACATATAACTGAAAAATGAAATGAGAGTAGGTAACTCAATTTTTATAGTAATGAGAAAACAGTCAAGCAAGCCCTGTTTACAAACCAAGCAAGCCCTGTTTAAAAATGAAAATCCCTGTTTTTATAAATTAACAAAATTGATCCAATTTTAAGTAGACGATGATGATTTACACTAATAATAATGAGGAAAATATACAATTTTCTTTATGTGTGCATGTGCATGCATGCTTGCATGTGATGGTGTGCACTTTGTGTCCTTGCATTTTTTTCTTTAGAAAATGGTTTTTGGGCATATATGTATTGTTTCAAATCTTTGTCACGCCTTTTATCCAACTGATGTGCAACATTATCTTGATATCGATCATCCATCTAAATGAGAATGACCTGCCTGATTTTTTTTATTTTATTATTATTTATTTATTTATTTTTTCATGCATTCCCTTATCATAATAGTAATAATAATTGATTGAAAAAAGAATGATTGGATAGAAAATACAAAGACAGGGGCTAGCTAATGCTCAAGTAGTTTTAAATAATTATTTGTGACCTCTCTATTTATTTCTTTAGGTTGTTAAAGTCAAGTATTTGTTAATGTGCAGTTGTCTCCTTCTAACAATCTTTACTAAAAGGATATGTACTGCCATGTAATTTATTTTTGACTGCTGGGGATAAGATGTTAGGGATTTGGGGAAGCCAGGCCTTCAAATTATGTATAAGCTCACTATTACATCACGCATGGAACGGGTATATGACTGCTTGCTTCCGTCAACCAAACGCCAATAGTTCTTCTATCCGTTCACTCCCTCTTGCTTGAATGCATGAATGGTAAATTTTTTGGAAATGTCATCAAATCTATTACCAATTTTGTTACAATATGCTCATAGAAGAATTTTTTTCGTTAATTTTATTTTGATTTTATTTTTGGAAGTCAGCTAATATGGATTTGACTTGATATATGGTCATGACAACATTGATTTGTTGAGGTAGTCTTGGTGCTTTTCCCTCTACTTTTAGACCTTCTTCGCTTAGTATGCGTTTGTCTTCTATTTTAGCAACTCACATATTTCCATTTTGGGCAATCCGATGGTTGGACAGTTCATGACATATTGTTACCAGTCTTAGAATAGTACATTTCAATTATCGGGCTGCAATATTGTTACCGAGTACCAGTCTTTACACTGGATGCTGGGAAGAAAGGTTAGAGACGGTTGATATTCGACATTGTTTTGTATAAAGTGGTTGTCCTCGTGTGCTTGTCATATCCAGTGCAATGAGAAAATAATTGTTTCTAGAAATTAGTTAGTTGTGACAGAGTTGTTGGGTTGATATTCAACGTTATTTTGTATACAGTGGTTGTCCTCGTGCGTGTCATATCCTGGTGCATTGAGAAAATAATTGTTTCCAGAAATTAGTAAGTTGTGAGAGAGTTGTTGCAAGTCATCTTTATGAAGTAGAAGTGTGTCATTGTCTTTTTAAATGTGGTTTAAGTCTGCAGGGTTGCACTAGCCTTATTCAAATTGTTTTTCAGGGAACTAAAGCTTGTAAAAGGATTGATTATTGAAGATTATTGATTGTTATTTAATTAACTAGTAGAGTTTTGAGATGAAGTGTGCTATCTTGAAAATTTGATGTGTTCAATAAAATCATTTATATAGTGTATTTTTCATTTAGTTGGTGATCGAGGTTGGAAGATGCAATAATTTTCTCTCTCTAAATTGACAGAGTTTCATTACACTTCAAACATTTCGATCCCTTCTCTTCTTTATTTTTCACCTATTTATAGATTGTTTACAGTGCTCTAGAAGATTCCTAACTAATTTCCTCCATTGGGCTCATCCTCGAGGCTTTTGTAACTATGGGTCCAATCGCCTTTACAGGCCTCCAGCTTCACTCTTCGGCATTGGGCTTGCCTGATGACAGCTTGATTTGGGCCCAGGTCATTTACCAGGCCCATTCTTCATCATGTGAGTTGGATCCAGCCCATGCCGCCTTTGGTATCCTCAACTGCCCCCATAATCACTCCTTCATTAATTATGGTGTGATTATCAATTGACCTAATGATGACTTGACGTCTAATGATGATTCGACGGCCCGAGACGATCACGTGGGGCATTGAGTGGTCGGCCTCGGAATAAATGTCTTTGAAATTTGATTCTTCTTAACTTCCTGACATCTTGGTTAACGGGACCACTTCCCCTTTATATATTGCTCCTTCACAGCCACATCTTCCCTTGTCGTACCCCTCACATCTTACTATCAAACAATTTTAGTTCATTCTCTCAGGGCAACTCAGATCTTCTCTGGTCAAACCAAATCTTCTCCGGCGAATCCAGTGAAAGGTTCTTCTCTCTCAATTCTTTTGCAACATCCTTTGTTGATCTCAATCTTTTCAAGGTTAGTTCTACTTTTTCTTCTTCTTAAAGTATTTGTATATTTCCCCCAAGGATCATAGTCGTTGGCATCATGCCTATAGATTTGGATATTCTGCGCATGAAACTCCATCTCCTTTCCGATATTCACCTTAGAGAATGCCCCAAAGACATTAATATCAGAACTGGTGCCGGACTTCTTCCCGGTGAAACCTTGTTTTCCCTTCATCACCTCAACATTATTAGATTCCCTCTTCACCCTTTCTTTTGCTATGTGTTCAATAGGTTAAAACTTTCTCCTCTTCAAGTTAACCCCAACTTTTTTAGGGTTCTGTCCGTTCTGCTGCTTCTGAATCGTGACAGAGGCCTAGATCTTGACTTAGTTGATCTTCTTCTCTGTTACAAGGTCAGCAAGATCAGGTTAGAGGACGAATATTACCATTTTTACCCTATTGAGAAAAGATCCATCTGTACGGACAAACTTAATTCCGAGAAGGGGTGGAAAAAGGGCATTGTTGGCGTTCGGGGGGCTTGGTTTGCTCCGGCTGCCAAGGATTACCTTATCCCAACCGCCTTTGGCGAATGTTCCGTGTCTTCTTATAAGAAATTCAAAACCCATAAGACAGACTGCCCTTATGAAACTTGCATTCCTCGCTTCCGTTCATTTCTTTGCAATTCTTTGGATATCTCACAGGATAATGAACTTAGTTATAACGTTTGCAGGGATAAGTTCAACTATCTGAAGGACTACGTTCTGAACGACATCCCTTCATGTTCGGAACTCCTCACGTCTAAGAATTTAAGTGATATCTCTCTCCTCGGCACCACAATGAGTCAGCTTCGGATTCCATCCTTCAGCAGGAGGAAGGATCCTCCCAGGGTCATCGGTGCTTCCGCGGCTTCTTCCTCCCCAGCTTCGGCATCTTCATCTGCCACCACTTCCAGCATTACCCTGAACGTGGTGACTGTTCGTCCGATCGTCACCGCTCCACTTGTCAACCAAAACTCTGCCCCTCAAGTTCGGAGTACCACTGCCCCCGCTGCATCTGTTCAGGATAAAGAACGAGGAAAAAGGTCTCAGCCTGAAAGTGAAGGCAGCCTTGATGAAATTCCTCTAGCAAGGAGGATTCGAACTTCCGGGCCAGGTTTGCCTATCCCTTCTCAGGTCAGACCAATTGCTCCACTCGGGTCCGGCACTGCTACCGGTTCCTTCTCTGGAGAGGTGACCAGGATTGTGCCGCACTACCGTCAAGCTTGAGAGTGTGTGGATTGTAGCGAGGGCCAAGAGTTTTACATTTATAGAAGCCACTACTACCTTCACTAAAAATATAGCTAGGGCGAGTAAGAATCGTCCCAAGGGATTGTGACGATCGAACAAGGTCGTGGAATCGTTATTAGGGCTAGTAGGTCGAGTGATCAAACAATTGGTTGGTTGGTTGATTAGAGAGCAACTAAATTAAACTAAGTGATAACAAAAGAATGCAATTAAGAGTGAGTAAGAGAGAGAGAGATCTTGGGGTTTAGAGATCACCACCAAGCAATGCATTTCTATACCATTGACAAGTGATTAATGAGGGCAAATGGTGTGTTGTAATATTGGTGTGTGTGTGTGTGTTTGGTTGATTCAACAAGCAAGGATGACTAGTTAAGCATGTATTGTCTAAACAATATGCGAAAGGCACAACAGATCAAAACATGTCATTAATATTTTTATTAAGCTCACAATCCAAATACAACACAAGGTTAGAGACATATGCTTCTTGTATTTAAAAGCTTGGATCATCAAACAACAAGCATAGATTGTCCTCCCATTTAACACTACACTACAACTACACTACATCTAGACTACTAGCATGAAAATAAACTAGGGGAGAGGCACAATCCATCAAGGAATAAGTATGAACCATCAAGAAAATCACAAGAGCATTCTTTAAAGCACTATGTTTTGATAATCTCTAAATCTATAACATCAATACACATAGACATGCATCAATAACACTAAGTCTAGAGACAAGCACATGAACATCTATTATAGCAAACATAGACATATGAATAGAATGAAATGATCAATTGGAAGCATTAAACCACATAAATCATTGAATAAACAAGATCTATATATATATCAAAGTGTCAAAACATTAATTACAACACTAATCCCTCAATAGTACACAAGATTAAGATATAGAAAGCATGCTTGGGGCTAACTCTAGCCCCAAGAGGATGTCTAGCCACTCATGGTGATGTAGTTCCAACCTTCAAGGGCTAACTCCATGGAAGAGATTTGCTCCTTGTTGATGAAGAATCTCCAATGGTGTCTCTAGCCTCATTCTCCTCTAAGCTTGCTCTCTAAGAGATAAACCCTAGAATTGTCTATTAGCTTCTTTGTAAAAAGCAATCCTTATCTTTATATAGGTAGGTCAAAATGACACCCAAAATGAGATGGGGTCGTGCACACAATATTCCCTAATGATTGGATAAAGGACAACTTTCAATGAAATGGAAATTTAACTTTTTCGCACTGGAGGAAGTTCGATCGATCGAACCTTGGACTTGGATCGATCGAATTGGCTGAGATCCATCGAACTTAAGCTAGATCGATCCAACTGGTTGAGCTTTTTGGGAAAAGACAAATCTGAGATATTTTGGGAGATATTTTTGGGAAAAGGACAAAAGTGGTTAGTGGGTGGTACAGCTATAGATAGGATCAATCATATGAATAAGGACAAAAGTGTTCGATCGATCAAAGGGTGGTGTTGGATTGATCGAACTTTGGACTTTTTGCTTTTGGGCCAAGGCTTGGATCTATCTTGAAGTGCTGAGATCAATCAGTGTTCGATCGATCGAACCTTGAAGTTGGATCGATCGAACTTTGCTGCTTCCCACCTTTGGCTTCACTTGCTTCCTTCTTTCTCCACTTTGCTCCTTTCTTTGTTTAACCCTAGAATTGCTTCAATTAAGCTTTTATTTGGCTGAGTTAGCTTATTTTTGGGATAAGTGCCTGAAAAGGGAAATAATACGAAATCAATCTAAAACGGTAAAGTAAGATAGATAAAGGTATTAGAATGCGTAAGCTTAAGGGGTTTAAATATGCACTTTCCAGCGCTTATCACACCCCCAAACTTAAATATTGTTAGTCCCTAGCAATGAACTAGAAAGTAAAGGAATGAAATGAATAACTATACAACTATGAACTAGAAAACAATAAATGGATAACGCCACTTTCGTAGGGAACACGATTGCACTTAGCATATGCAACAAGCCTTTTAAACCCCTAGGTTACCCCTAGTGGATGAGTGAAGTCTCGTGAGGATTTCCAGAAATGGTACCCACAAACATTAAGCTCATTCTTTCAAAAGAGACACCAATATTACAAACAAGCATTAGGACAAAACTACCTCTAGTATGCAATTTTTCAACCCTTTTCCAAGCAATCTCCCAAAATCTCAACATCGAGTAAGTAAGTATGGTCCTCCACACATCAAAAAATGATCATGAAAATCAAAACAACTCTAGAATTCTTTTGAGTAGACCGCCATCAAATGTGTTGCTATTTAAGCCAACTAAAGAATTAATCGCATCTTTACCCTCAAACTAGCACACAAATCTAGTACTGACCATCAAGGCAAAAAATGAACATTTTATTAAAGCTATATTTTTCTAGGTGCGCTTATTCTTTTCACTCGAATTTATTTTTATTTTTATTTTTTTAATTTTTTTTTAAGGATCAAAGATGGAAGTATGGTGCAATGTGTTGATCTATTAAGCTTTCTAGCGATTCATGAGGTCGAGCGTTAGGTCAATGACTCCCAAACCAAACGGCTTTAGGGCATTAGGCGTTCAAACACCCCTACGGACTTACAAGCTTAAATCAACTAGGTTACAAATCAAGACAACCTCCATCTAATCATTTTCCACTTCTCACTTTTTGGGAGAAGTCCTCACTTTTTTTATTGCTTTTGCAACTACTTTTATTTTTGTAAGCAAGTTCAATTATTAACCTAGAGTTTGGGCCCTCCACCTTTCTGCACGAGAAGTTCAGTGCTTGATGAGGCTAGAATCCTGGCTATTTAGTGAAAAGGGGTTGTTATCTACCTTTATCAAGAATAAAAACTTTCAATGCACTACTAGCTCAATTGGGATAAAACCAATTCAATAATCAACAAAGCATGTACCCCACAAATGAATGCTAGTGTGCGCCTGTGCTAGTGTAGAATCCTAGAATGAATCTCAAAACAATCACAAAATCAAGATGATGTGGACCACAAGTGCAAGCAAGATATTAATCTTTCGAAAAATTTATTCCTAAATGGCATTCATAAGGCATACAAGGAGTATTGGATTCTCAAGCCAAGCAATTTTTAAATTTTAAGCAATATAGTCCTCAAAAGATCAAAATCATAGCTAGATATGGACCAATCATAGAAACATTCCTCAAATACACAAGTCATGCTCAAAATTTTGAATTTTAAAACTAACATTGCAAAACACCATTCCCCCCAAACTTAAATGGCACAATGTCCTCAATGTGCAAGAGAACAAGGGAAAGAGTATACCAGTGTAACTAAGTAAGAATGATCGGGACTGAAGTATCCGAAGTGGGTGGTATTGCCCCCCCCCAAACTTAGGATGAACTGTGGTCCTGAAAATTGGCACTTGGATAAACTCATCAGATAACAAAATGGGATAAACAGATAAATAGATGAGAGAGGTATAAGGGTGATCCTGAAAATCGGATAGCATTCTCTCACTGAAGTCACTGTGATGCACCTGATGGAGTCAAACATACAGATATGAGAATATAATATATGACATTCACAATAAAAACAGATATATATATATATATAAATAAAGTACTGGTACATCAAAAGATCTAAGCCGACAGACCGGCTACAAAAACAATAATGTACAGTGACAAAAGTAAAGTATCAATAGTAGAGAGGGATCATGAGATAGAAGGAACTGGGAACTCAGGAGGATGAGGTAGGACGGGCAGGTCGGGCTCCGCGGATATCTCTAGATAGATCTCGGAACATGGTCGCGACATCCGTGCAGAAGGTAGCAAAATCAGCTCTGTAGGCTGTAAGATCAGCTCGTATGGCAACAACAACATCCTTAAGAGTTTGTAGATGTACTCCAAAGCCGGGGGTCAGATTTGGAGCCTTAGGCATAGAAGAGTCAGAAGAAAACTCCTGAGTCTGCTCCTGCTCGTGAATGGGCGACCCAGCTGGAGAGTACTGTTTTGTGTCTTTGCAGGGTGCTCTAAGTTAATATCTATATGCTCAGTAGCTGGATCAACTGGTGCGTCATCCGCTGCGGGATCTGCTGCTGCTGCCTGTGCCTCTGCCTGTGCCTTCTCCTCTGCCTCTAGCTCTTCTGCAGCCACTACTGCGTGGTCCTGTAGTCTAGTGATAATGGCGTTGTAGCTCTTAGTGCAGTCCTTCTTCAGAAAGTGACAGGAACCTCTCTCGGGATGCTCCCGAGGGTGAATAGGGTAACGTTGATCGATCAAAATCTAGGTGATGAGGTGGCTGAATGGAAGAGACTTAGCCCGTCTAGGCGTCTCCTTACTGATGTACTCGTCATAAAGCTTCCTCATCAGGCTCCAGATGAGTGCGGGAATAGACACCCAATGCCCGGTGTAGAAGGCGTAGAGGGCTGTCAAATAATCCCCCCATCCGCTGAATCTTGTGCCCTGCCATGTAAATGTTCCGGAAAAGCACGGAATCAGTGAACCACAGGTCATCTGGAAGGAATGTCCAAGTGGCGAAGGTCTCGCCAGCGGCATGGTGACCTATAAGAAAAACTGCCATGTCGGCATATAAAGGCCTGTATAGCCTCGGATATGTCTCCTGAAGCTTTGGAGGACAGCGGTATGGGCAGTGGCAAAAGCGGGCTAGTGAGTCCACTGTAATGGTGATCTGATGGCCATCTACAAAAGTGACCAGCTTTGCTGTGGTACGCGGGGATGGTCGGAGGTTCTAGTAGAACATCTGTACCAGCCGCGGGTAGACTGGCTCTGTGACTGGGGCAAGAATAGCGGCCAGGCCCCTCTGAATGATGTCATGGTAAGCTGATTAGGTCAGTACCGATCTAGAGAAGAAGGCCGTGAACACTGACTCATGGTCGACCGCCATATGCGCATATCTAGGCGCTGGCCTATCACGCTCCAGATGAGCTAGCTGAGCTGGTACAGGTGAATGCTCAGCTCCAGTATGCGGTGGAGATGGTGATGGAGTAAATGCAGGATGAGCCGTAGAGGTGGATGGCATATGGTTATCCTTAGCCTCATGAGATGGTGACTGAGGTGGGGTAGCCTATGCTGGCTCCTCCTGTGCATGAGAGGGCTCTGCTGGCTCTTCTGTCCGTGGTCTGATGTGTCGGTGGGGCCTGTGTTGCCTGTTGGCAACGGTCTTCGTCTTAACCATGGCCTGCAAAAAGAAAAAGAAAAACTTGCAATGGGAGTTAGTACCAGAGTAAGAAAGTTTAAGCATAATATAGAAACATGTATGTCAAGTAAAAATAGACAAAACAAATATGACATGAATCTATGCAAGTGGCAGGATATGAAACATATTAAACAATGTAAGTATGAAATGCATCCAATGTGGAATATCACAGGCATTGGGCATATATAAGATAGCATGAACATAAGATATGATGAATGAAGTTTGTGTGTGAGATCTGTGAAGTTCGATCGATCAGAAAAAGAAGTGAGATCGATCACAAAAGTTGGATCGATCGAAAATAAGTGAGATCGATCTCACAACTTCGATCGATCTGAGACATGAGTTTGATCGATCTCTCAAGATCGATCTGAGATACAAGTTCGATCGATTGAACTGTGCGACGAATGTAAACAGTCACAAATCTATGACTTTGGAAGCATGGGGCCCACACGAACGTGTTCGTGGGCCCATCAACACAACAAAACATAAAAAATTATCACCCAATCATGGCCCATCCTCCCAAAATAGATCAAACACATACATATATATACGAAGCATATACACATATATATATACATGGAAACTCAATGCTTCGAAGCTTCAAAAATGAATATTCAATCATGTATAAAGCAAGAATGCAACATAAAAGCATCTAATCATCATATTAAAGCTTAAATCATAAGTGAGATCTCGGATCTTACCCAAATTGATGAGAGAAGTGGAGATATGAACTAGTGAAGATGAATCCGAGAAGGAAGAGAGAGATTGACGCTTAGATCTCGCCGGAGAACTCGCCGGAGATGAGGAAGATGAGAGTAGATGCGGCGGCGATGAAGGGAGTAAGGGTTTGGAGGGTTGGATCGATCTAAATGATCGATCTTGAGACCCTCCAGGTCTATTTTAAAAACATTCCCGACAGAGTTCGATCGATCGAACTTTGACTGAGATCGATCGAACTTTGATGAACTCTCTTCAAAGTATTTTTGGATTTTTGAAATTTTTGAAAAACGCAAAACTAAAATTAAAAATTAGAATTAAAAATAAAATAAAATAAACTAGAATAAAAAATATATATATATATATATTTTTTGAATAAACAATAATAATTAAAAACTAATTAAAATATTTTTGAATTTTGAAAACTTTTTGAAAAATAAAATAAAATGAAATAAAATGAAAATAAAATAAAATAAAATAAAAATGAAAATATTTTGGATTTTTAAAATTTGAAAAGTCAAAACAAAGTCAAAATAATGAAATGGAGAATTGAGATCGATCGAAATAAGAATTCGATTGATCAGACAGAGAGCAAAAATATACAGGTTTTTTGCTTAGAAAATTTGGCTAAGTGTTGGAACTTGAAGATCGATCGAACTTGGAAGTTGGATCGATCGAAGAACTTCAGATCGATCTTGGAATGTTTCGATCGATGAGATAGGGAGGTGAAATACGCAGGTTTATGCAGGCTCAAAATTTTTCTAAGTGTTGAATCATGAGATCGATCGAACTTAGAAGTTGGATCGATCGAAGATCTCTTGATCGATCTAAGAGTTAGTTCGAACGATGGGACAGAGAGGTGATTTGGATGCAGGTTTTTGCAGGTCAAAATTTTTTCTAAGTATTGGATGCAGAATGGAGTTCGATCGATCAAACTCAGGTTTGAGATCGATCGAACTATGCAGAATGCTCAATAATGACATGAAAGCTCATGCAATCCTCACCAAAGCTCCTTTCAATGCATATGAGAACCAAAAATAAGTATCTAGACTTCGCAAGAAATAAAATAAAAGATAGAAATGAGGAAGGAATAGGGTTTTGACACCCTACGAAATGTATTTGCTAGTCTTTAACGTCTCTAGCAAGACATTGGGCTCTTTTAGCCCGGATCAAAGATCTTATAATACGTCCCCTCCTTGTTGGGGTGATAGATGCTTTGAACTTCACCCAACAAATAGTTCTTTAAAGAACTTGTTAGATTAAGCTTAAAAGAAACCTTTGGTCCCTTGTCTATGCAATCACAACTTTTGGGCTTCCACGACCTTTCAAAGCAAGAATTTGAAACAAGACTTTGAGAATGCAAGGTTAAAGATGATCCTTTGGAAGTTTTGGTTTTACATAAAAGCTCATTTCCTTGTCATTAAAGATCATGACATTTATCTACAACATTAACTTCTCCTTCATATTTGTCAAATGAATTGGGTGTGGGATTAAAGATATTCAACTTCACCTTCATGTGGCCAAATGAGATCTTCATTATCCTCGTCCTACAATTGATGTTGGCATTAGCGGTTGCCAAAAAAGGACGGCCAAGGATAACGGGCAATTGGCTCTTAGGATTGGGGACCGGTTCCGTGTCAATGACAACGAAATCAACGGGAAAGAAAAATTTGTCAATCTTTATCAATACATCCTCAATTATACCTCTAGGCTTCTTAATGGATCGGTCGGCAAGTTGCAAAACTACTGACGTCGGTTTCAATTCACCTAGGCCCAATTTGACATAAACTGAGTATGGAATAAGGTTAACACTTGCTTCTAAGTCAATGAGCGCCTGATTAATGATATGATCACCAATAATGCATGATGTAGTGGGTGAACTGGGGTCCTTAAACTTTGGCAAAGTGTTATGTTGCAAAATTGAGCTTACTTGCTCGGTCAAAACCACTTTTCTTGGTGCTTGGTTCTTGTTCTTCCGTTTTTGGGTGCACAAGTCTTTCAAGAATTTGGCATAAGCCGGAATTTGCTTGATTGCATCCAATAGTGGAAGATTGACTTTCACTTGCCTAAACATTTCCATAATTTCATTGGTTTTTGCCTTTTGCTTGTCTTTTGAAATAGATCATTTTAAGGCATCCGGAAATGGAACTTTTGATTCAAACACTTTTTCAGAATTTTCTTTTGAACTCTCTTCAACACAAGAAGTTTTTAAATTATTTTGTTTCAAATCATTTTTCAACAAAACTTTTTCAACATTATTTTTCAAAAATTCTTTTTCAAACACATTTTTCAAGACTTTCTCATTCACAAGATCATGTATATGAAATGAAGGAGGAATTGGATGTGAAACGGGACGGGTGACAACTTGAGGTTGCACCGGTTCACTTTCTTCATTGGACATTCCAACTTGATTGTCCACAATCCTACCACTCTGCAAGGTAGTCACTGCATTAACATGTTCAATGGTGTGTCCTTCCGATGAGGAATGGGTTTCCACAACACATTATTGCTTAGGTGGGGCATTTATAGGCATCTTTTCCTTCTCTCTTGCATTAAGAGTGCTTACTATTTGCCCTACTTGGGTTTTTAGCTTCGCAATAGATTGAGAGTGAGATTGAAGCAATTGTGTGTTAGCCTCTAAAGTGCCCAAAGCATTCAAAACTTTTTCCTCAAAGGTGGGACTTCTAGTATTACCTTGGGAATAAGATTGGTTGGGAAAATGAGAATTAGCAAATTGATTCCCTTGTGATTGATAAGGTCTATAACCTTGGGATCCTTGGTTTTGAAGTGGAGGTGGAATGTACTTCCCTTGAAAACCGCCTTAGGAAGGGTTTGAGCCCTATTTTTGGTTTTTCCAAGAGAAATTCGGATAATTCCTCCAACTTGGATTATAATGAGTACCATAAGGATTGTTCCCTTGGTTCACAAAAGCTATATTGACTTGTTCATTAGGTTCATTTTGCACTTGTCCATAAGGACAATGAGAAGTAGAATGAAGAACACTAGAACAAGTCATACATGTTTCATTTGATGCATGATGAGAATGGTTAGGGAAGGAAGATATTTGGTTCGCCGAGTTTTGGTTAATAAAAAATTGATCAAACCTTTGAGATAAAGACTTCATTGCGGCGGCTATTTCATTTGAATGGTCGACTTGATGTAAGCCAACACTCTTCCTACCTTGTGAATTTCTACAATTCTTGGATGATAATGTTCTATGCAAAGAATTTTCACTCATGCTCTCATAAAGACGCCACACGTCATCCTCATGCCTATCAATGTATGAGCCACCCATGGAAGTATCAACCATACCCTTATAGTTATCCAATAAACTCTCAAAGAAATATTGAACTAATTGCCATTTGGGCATGTCATGATGTGGACACTTCCTAAGCAATTCATTGAAGCGTTCCCATGCCTCATGAAACGTTTCTCCATCCCCATGTGAAAATTCTCAAATTGGGGTTCTCATGGCATTGGTCTTAGAAACTGGATAGTACTTCTTTAAGAACTCTTGTTGCATTTCTGCCCAAGAAGTGATTGAAAAAGGCCTAAGATTGTTGAACCAATACTTTGCCTTGTTTTTTAAGGTGAATGGAAAAAGTTAGAGTCTTAAAACCTCTTCCGGCATGTCCGTATATTTTACGGTGGAACATACTTCAAGAAACTCATCCAAATGCTTGTAAGGTTTTTCACTTGGAAGTCCATATTAGTTAGGAAGCATTTGAATGGTTTGTGGCTTAATTTCATAATGATGTGCTCTAAATGGAGACAATTGGATGTATATAGGTGCATTATACGCATTTGGCACATAATGGTCTCTTAAAGCAAGAGGTGGATTAGCTACTTAAGGTGCAACATGAACACCTTGGTTTTGAATTCTTTGATTGATGATGGGAGGTTGTGGAGCATACATTGGCCTTAGCATTCCATATGGAACTTGGCCTTGTTGTTGTGGTGGTTGGTGAATGAATGGCCTAGGCATGCCTAATGGTATTTGTATGTTCTCATTGTGCACATTGGGATGAAGGATACCTTGTTGGTCTATGTGACCAAGGTCCTCAACATGATTATTATTATGGTCATCCATTGATAGATTGGTTCTACTTGAACTTCCTCTTCCCCTAGGATTTCTAATGATGGATTCAAGATGCAAATTAAGAGGGACAAGAGTGGGTCTCAATGAACAACGTCCATGCATGCATAATGCAAAACGAAACAAGCACAAAGAATGACAAACACTATGCCTTTACAATAATGCAATTAGACTTCTTCCACAAACACTTAATTCATACTCCCATGCTTTAACAACAATGATGCAAGAACAATTACAAAAAAGCCTTCACGCTGGCTGACGATTTAACTAAGGGATTGAGTAAAGAAAGTCTCACAAAGGTCCTTTAGCACTTTAACTCCAAATTTAAAGCTTAGCTTAGTAAATTTTTTTAAATTTTAGATTTTTTTTTTCTGTCTTGCTTGCTTGGCTTGAATGCTCCTTTGCTTGCTTCCTCTTCAACAATGCACCTAGTTAAGTAAGACCAACACAATAGGTAACCAAAAAGAAAAATAAAAATAAAGTAAAGACACGATCAAAAGAGTACTAATCCTAATTGATTCCACAAATCCGACGTTGTCAAATCAAATCAAATCAATCCCCGGCAACGGTGCCAAAAACTGACCGGGATTGTGCCGCACTACCGTCAAGCTTGAGAGTGTGTGGATTATAGTGAGGGCTAAGAATTTTACATTTATAGAAGCTACTACTACCTTCACTAAAAATATAGTTAGGGCGAGTAGGGATCGTCCCAAGGGATTGTGACGATCGAACAAGGTCGTGGAATCGTTATTAGGGCTAGTAGGTCGAGTGATCAAACAATTGGTTGGTTGGTTGATTAGAGAGCAACTAAATTAAACTAAGTGATAACAAAAGAATGCAATTAAGAGTGAGTAAGAGAGAGAGAGATCTTGGGGTTTAGAGATCACCACCAAGCAATGCATTTCTATACCATTGACAAGTGATTAAATCTTTACCTAATCTTATTTGTTAATGATGTCATTAAATTTTCGATTTATGTTATTAGTATTATTTTTATTCTCCTTTTCTTCCATGGACCTGTTAAAGACTATCCGGATTTTTTTTAACAAAGTAAGAGGTGGTGACCCGAAGTCTATGCTTAATGAAGAGGTTTGGACAAAAATAGAAAATAAAATAAAATGAAATAATATAAAAATTAATTAGCCAATTAAGCCAAGTTGGTCAATTATAATATATATTCATTTTATTCTTTTCTTTTTGACATGCTTTCGCATACCAAGGAGCTTACTCAATGTCGAACTTCGATTAAGCAATTAACAATGCTCGTATTTGAATTATATATTCCCTTACCTAATGTTCAATACCAATTAAAATGCTAACCCTACACATCTTATTGAGAAAAATTAATCCAAATATTTAATGCAACACGTTTGCAAGAAACACTGACTCTGAATTCTTTAAACATTAATATATTATATAGGGCATATGCATTTAAAATATTGGGTCATCCAATTGGTTCACTATTCAACTCTTGTCACGTCTCTAACATCACTTTCATTTTTTATTTTTATTTTTCTTGTACAAATTTAATTAACGTTAAAAGTTATGCCATTATTGACTCCATATAAGCATAAAGTGACTTAATCAACCACTGACTCTGAATTCTTTAAACATTAATATATTATATAGGGCATATGCATTTAAAATATTGGGTCATCCAAATGGTTCACTATTCAACTCTTGTCACGTCTCTAACATCACTTTCATTTTTTATTTTTATTTTTCTTGTACAAATTTAATTAACGTTAAAAGTTATGCCATTATTGACTCCATATAAGCATAAAGTGACTTAATCAACCAAACGAAAATTTTAAATGCATTCTATATGATTTGTTGAATAAATGATCTCATTTGTAAATAAAAATAAAAAAATAAAAAAAATAAAATCTTTAACAAATAGCTGTATTGAAATCTATGTTTCATTACCAAAGTAGTATTATTATTAGTATTATATTCCTTCTATCTTTTTGCCATGCTGTCACGTACATCCTCCCAATTGGGAACTAAAGTCAAGTTGACTAAGAACAATATTTGTAAGTTAGCACAAACTACGTTTTAGATATTTTAAAATAGCGTAATGATAGAGAGTCTTTGGAGCACATATGATTAATTTTATGTGACTAAGAGTTAATATCATCATGACATCATGAATATTAATAAACATTATGATAATATATTAGCCCTCACTTGTGTAAATAAGTCAAACTTATTTGGCTTTTCAACTCAAAATTATTATTCTTTCATTCTACCTCAGTCACATATTAATAGTCTACTATCTCGTTTTTAGAAATTCCAAATTAGTTATCCATTTTAAATAATCAAATCAAATAAGTTTTATCTTTATTATTGTCAAATCAAATAACTTTAAACTTGGTAACTATACGTATTTAAATTAAAAATAATAAGTTGATAATTTTAGAAAGGAACAATGCATTAATTATATATTTCATTAAAAATTGAAATTTCTAAACCTGTTCATCTAATGCGGGACGGAGAAAGTGTATTATAAGAGTAATCTAAATATGTATGGAAGCAAGGGTTTTAATGCAATTTAAATAATTTAAAGGTGAAGCACATTCTGACACTAATCCAATAATTTAGACAGGTACGCATGCAGACGTAGGCTCTATGAATCCACGTTTGCATGGCATTTACAATATTGGGCAACAGATTGATTCCCTCTGTAAACTCACGTCCCTAGCATCACTCCATTTATTATTTTTTATCCTCTATCTCAATTCTTATATCTGTGGCTATATTTTCTCCACCTCTTATGCCACACACCTTCTTATCATGGCCATCTCCACTTCTTACGTACACCTCCGCCCTCTGACCATGGCCATCACTCATTTCCTCTCAATCTCCTAGGCTACTTTTGTGATTTATATACCCTCACATAGTAATTCCTATTTAAATTAAAATGACATATGTTCCTAACATATGTAAAATATTTATACTTTATACAATTGGTGAATTCAATATATTGTGTTTGGATTCATTATGAAATTAATAGTGTCCACTTAATTACAAAAAATATTTATATGTATGTGATGACGATCAATATATGAACATAGATAATAATTATAAGTAATTCATAGTCGGTAATTATGGATGGACTCATTATTAACTAAGATTTAAACCAGATCCACGTTAGATTGAGATATATTGTGAGAGCCGTCGTATGCAATTATTCCCTATCACTGTCACGGCATTTAACTCTTAAACATGAGAGAAGTATAGACTCTTTTATTAATTAGTAATTACTTTAATTTGTTCAGCGAGTTCTTCGGAATCCATAGACCAGCACTTTGGATAATTATGTAATTAATAGTTAGAGAGTTATATTCTCAATATTTGCATAATTGCTACTTGTATTTATTTTGTATTGATTACGGTTGATCACAAAGTAAATTTGAAGGCCTTCATGTGTTTTTAGATAAAATGATTTTCTATATATTTATATATTTAAATTATTATTTTTGTCAAACAAATATTTTATTGTGGTCAAGTCAGATATAATCAAAGGTACCAAAATAAATATATTAATTTAGTAGTCAGATTGACGGCTTTATTTATTCGATAACTAATTATGCATAGAGGGGTCAAAATGCAACATTGACTTAGAGGTTATTTATTATTTAATTGGAGTTCAATTAATTTCTTTTAGTAGAGTAGAAATTAATTTATGAATTAATTGAATTAGGTTCATGGTATAATAGATCGGACCAATTATTAATTCATTGTAACCAATAAGATAATAAGCCTAAAGGATTCTCACTCATATCCCAACTTGATATTGGAGCTCATTAGATTTGAAATATCACGTGAATTTTAGATATTGAGAAAAATATATTGTCTTCAATTATTATTTTTATTTTGCCTATATATACATGGGGTCCATGTATATTTTAGGTGACGCTTTTGTGCAATAATTTTTAGAGGACAAAAAAATATTTTCTCTCTCTAAGATTTTAGAGTTAGTGTTCTCATCTGATGGAGGCTCCCACAAGCTAAGATTTCCATCATTCATGGAGGCTTATGGGTGATTCTTAAAGGCAAGGTCATTATCAACAAGATGGAGATCCAAATAAGAGATATCTAACAAAGGGATCTACAATAAGTGAGAACATTCACTTTAGAGGAGAGATTTAAGGTTTACTCAAATCTTGATGTAAGTTTTATATCCCTAAATTGAATGAATCATCATATTCTTCTTGTATAAAACTTGTCTTTACACATGAATCAAGATCTTTATTTGAAAATTCCTCATAAAATTTTAAAAACTTCCGTTTCCCCAACAGCTACCACCACCTCCCCCTCCACCAAGCACCATATTTATAGACCCATATATCTTGTTAAGGTTAATTGTGCACCTAAACTCATATGTATAAATCTAATTTGAATAAGAGCTGCAAATACACTCTTGAATCAAAACATATATATAAAATCACACATTGTTCTTTTATGTTGAATTTTTTTTAAAAAAATTTCAATTAGTTTTCATCACATTGATTTATTTTGAGGGTTAATTAATATTCAAAAAAATAAAACAGGCTATTTAAAGAAATGGGAAATGTTAACATTTTAAGGCACGTTATAGGCCCTCTGATTTTCACTACAGGAGGGATCCCGATCCCAACTTAATCAACATTGAATTAAAGCTAGTCATTTGATATGAACATGCCATTATTGGACTCCATATATGTATAAAGTGACTAAATCAACCAAAAGAAAATTAAAATGCATTCTATTTGTTGACTAATTCATTAATAATCCTTTTAAAAACAAAAGTTGGTATAAATAAATATCATGTAGAGGCTTCATTTTTATTTATTTATTTTATGTGATCGTTGGTGATGTGAATGTCATGACCAGCCTTGTTGATTGGATGAGGTAAGGTTCACATAGGACCAACAATTGCATAAAAAAGGATATTGCTTTTGTGACAACCCTCTTTTATCATTTGGTTTAGTAGGATTTTTGTCTGTACCACGTGGATAATTGTTATAATTCACATTGGTGTGTATATATACATATATGAGTCGTTTTTTTGGAGATAATCGGACGCGCTGTCTGGGGTTTTGCCTTGATTAATTCATGGGATTAGTGTATAAGGCATGTCCTACGTGAATTGGATAAAGTTCGAACTATGTTGAAATTCTAAAACTTGATACTTCGTGAGTCATCCATACTCAAATCTTTTCCAACTAAGTCAACCCTTCTAAATTATTATACATGAGAGTTGACGTCACATTTTATGTATGTTAAAGATAAATGTAGTAGGCGAAACACTATAAGCTATTTGAATCTTTGAAAATGACCACGTCTCGTTATTAAAGCAATTCTACTTGGTATAAATCTGAACAATTATAATCTAGAGAATTTTAGTTTAAAAAATCTCATCTGTTTGAACTTGAAATCTTTCGGTTTTACAACTAAAACCAATGGGTTTTTTCAACTCTACTATCATCTTATCTAACGGTTAGTAAAAATTCATTATTAATTCTCTTCTTCTTTTTAAAAAATTCATTATTAATTCTCTTCTTCTTTTTAAATTTTTTTTTAGGAAGTGATAGCAATTAAGCATGGTTCAAATTAAACTTTCAAAGTTAAATCTGATGCAAACTACATTCTTCAAATGGATAGATCTTAATCAATATTATTATTAATTTTTTTTTTGGTAAATTTAATCAATATTATTTTCACATAATGCAACCCTATGGAAATATATCAAGTCCTCAATATATAAGAATATCTAAGAATGAATTACTACAATTGTCATCGGGATGCAACTTGTATGAACAAATTCAGATTCGCCCCAAGATCCTTAGACAGTTTGGACAAGTACTCCTTTAATATTGTTCACGTTTTTACACCTCATGAGTTATGATTACCCTATCTTAGGTTTTTGTATCACTTTTTGTGCATACTATTTATTTTTAATTTTTTAATTTTTTTTATATATTTTCTTTCATAGTTGGTATTTACACATGTACCTCTATTAAGGTTTAAACCCTTAACTTTTCTTTAAGAAATAAGGATCTGATATCACTAGGCCACTGACCCGTTGACCTTTTTGTACACTTAGATATATAACTTGTAGTATATACATTGAGGTACACCATTTTTTAAAATAACAAAAAGGATAATTTGAATATTAGTTGAAACTAAACAGTGTATTTTTTTTAATACTCAAAACAGATTTTTAGTCAAAATTATTATTTTTGAAATAATAAATTATGACAGACGTTAACTCCACAAAATCGTAAATAATACTCCAATAGTCCATGTGCATGTAATAATCCCATTATGACGCTCTTTCTCTCTGCCATGCTTTCACATCCCAAGTGGGAACGTAAGTCAAGTTGATTAAGAACAATATATGTACAGTTAGCTAAAACTACGCTCAAGAAGTGAAAGCTTGCACATGTGAATTATATATATATATATATATATATATAAAATGTGCATATATGGTGCATGGTTCCTATAAATACATGGTCCTCCACCTCCATTTCCCTACACTATTATCATATCAAAATCTATTAGTTTAAGAGAAAGTAGAGAGAGAAAATATATACATGGAGGGAGAAAATATATGTATGGAGGGAGAGGATTTGTTAATGTGCAAGGGTACTAGCACGATTGATTGGGAGACCATTCAAACGGAAAATGATGGGAAACTTTCCGTTCAAATAGGCAAGGAGAAACTCTCCCTAGAGAAGGCATCTGATGCGAGGGTGACGGTCAAGGGTGGTGATGGGAAGGTGAAGTCTGTGTTAGACTGGGTTAAACTGGTTGACCCAAATGACCTCACCGTCAAAGAATTGGCAGACGCCGCCGTCAAGACCAATACCAAATTGGTGGAGATGGAGGGTGTCAATGTGGGCATCAAAGTGAGTGTTGTTCTGGGGTCCGTCTACGGTCTTGTTATCTCGGCCATAGACCGCAATGGTGATTCCCAACAGTACTTCGCTGTTGTTTTTAATTGTGTCTGTTCTAAGATCGTCCTGTTCCTCATAGCTCTCTGACTTCTTAAAGTTGCCAACTATCTTTTTCTTTTTTATAAGGTCGTCCTGTTATTCTTATGTGTGGCATCGTTGGAAAATTGATGTTGTGTGTTAGTTGGCTGATGAAGAGTCCCATTAACATCATGTATATATATATATATACATGTTTTTAATGTGTTATCTGGCAATTCAAAATAATACTGTATCGGGTTGGACAGTCAGTCTTCAATGTAATTTTTTTTTGGGGATGTTGTACTCAATGTAACTTTGTTGACCTTTATATATGTGTTGTTTGTTTGATTTTGTTGGATCATTGCCATTAATAGTTACAACTAAACCCTTTAGACCCTACATCTCACACCTTGAATTTTAGGTTTCAAAAAAATTAAATTGGGTTGTGATATAAACAACACACATATAATTCATATCTATATATATTGATATGAATTATATGTGTGTTGTTTATATCACAACACACATATAATTTTTTTTGAAACCTAAAATTCAAGGTGTGTGGTGTAGGGTTTAAAGGGTTTAGTTGTAACTATTAAAATAATTCTACTTATTAGAAGCATAATATCCAATGGTCGAGTTTAAGTTAATTGTTTATGAAACTATTACTTGAATCAATAGGTTCCAAATAAAAACTTGGAACTTGTTGGGTTTAATGAAACAAACTATAAAATGTATCTCTATGCAATGCACATTGCTCCATGATTAAAATCATTTGTCAAGTGTAACTTTCATTAGAGCTGATCACGGATCGGGTCGGTTCATTTGGCGGTAAAGTTCAATCTAATTCTGTCTCTACAGATTGGTGAAATTTGAAACTGAAATGATCCGTGGGGACCTTCAATTCGAACCAAACCGATCAATGAAATAACAGATTGGATCAGTTCGGTTTCCACAGATTGAGCTTTTCAAACAGTCCAATATGATTACACTTTATGACCCATTAAAATATCAAATTGTAATTAAAAACCCGTAACTAACTTTTTAACATATATCACCACAAACTTAAATTACCTAATAACAAAATAGATTTGTAAATCATTCAAAAATGAAAATATTATTACAGTACCAAATATAATGAGTAATGACTTTCGGGACCTAGGGTTAACTTAAAGAATAATGAATAATAATAAAAATAGAAATACAGTAAGTATATTGTGTGTGTGTGTGTGTGTGTGTGTGTATATATATATATATATATATATATATATAATATTAATATATAATTAAAGTAACGAATCGGTTCGATTAACGAATTGGATCGATTTTTTCAGGACCTAATCCGTTAACCGAACCGTGAATAGCAGATTGCTATTTTTCTAAACTATCACCGAACCATAAGATCTGAAAACCAAACCGAACCACACAGATCGGATTGGTTCGGATCGGATTGACGAATTGACGGATTATTTGCTCACCCCTAGCTTTCATACTCTATAGCTTTGCATTTGAATTTCAGTATTAAATCAGATGCAAACTTCCCACAAATTATCCCCAATTTAGGGACACGTACTATGATCTTAATCCATATAAATTTCACCTTATGCAACTTTATTGTAATATATTGATGCGACCTCAGTGTGTGCATGCAAAAGTGTGTGTGTTTAGAATGTGCGAAGTGTGCATCAATGATT
The DNA here is from genome assembly GCF_030987335.1 of Cornus florida. Lineage (NCBI taxonomy): Eukaryota > Viridiplantae > Streptophyta > Magnoliopsida > Cornales > Cornaceae > Cornus > Cornus florida. The sequence goes on from NW_026775576.1 coordinate 53,794,221, forward strand.
AATATTTATAAACCACTTAACACTAATACAATGAATATAGTGAGAAAGGGATCGTCCACAGCGATTAGAGGGTACTTTGAATTAAACTTGGCTTAATAGGTTAAGAGATTGAAAAGAGGTTGGTTTGGTTTGTTACTCTAATGATTAATTAAAATGAGCAATGCAAAAGAAATTAAAGCTAAGAGAGTAGAGTTTAGAAAATAGGAGGGGAGTCTTAGGGCGTATGAATCACCAATAAGCTCATTCCCTAAACCACGAGCCTTTATCTAATTGGGAAAAAATCATGTTGTAAACCAAATGTGTGTTACTAATTGTAACAATGGGCATGGATATCAAATTCAAGAATGAATTATCTACTTAACAACAAGTAACTAATGTGTAACACAACTCATCAAGTCTAAGCATAAACCATCTAATTATTCAACAATTATAGCTAGTAGACATTAATTAGCCAAAATTCTTCAAATCTTTTCCGAAGCGTCTTTTTCAAAACACTTAGAATATTTTTAGGTTCTTTGTCTTCACAGTGATAGATCCCTATTGATAGTGCTCGAGCCCTAAGTCCTAGGGCTCGAGCTTTCTGGCTCAGGGCTCTAGCTCTTTAAACATGTGCTCGATCCCTTGAGTTCTGGAACGAGGTCTGGGACTTGATTTTCTTTAAATTATTTTCGACGCACTCCTAGCTCGAGCTTTAAGGTAAAGGCTCGACCACTATGAAGTAGGGCTCGAGCTCTAGGAAGCAGAGCTCGAGCCTTGACACTTGAATTTATCTAAAATTCACCATCTTGACTCTCGGATTGCTTCAAATGACTGACGATGACTTATGCATTCCAAAGATCTCATATTCAATGAGTGCATACTCTTTGACAAATCCAGTTCGCCGATCAAGATTCAAATGCAAATTCAATCTTTTCATCTGAAAGTCTCGGTTTTAACCGTTTCTTTGGGAAATTACTTACAAACATGAATTAAACACAAATTAGTCTAATAACAGATAGAAGTATCACTTTAGGTCTTAACATATGCATATTTAGGGGCTCAAATATACAATATTCAGCATCGATCACACCCCCAAACTTACATATTGCTAGTCCCTTAGCAATACAGAACTAAAAAGCCGCTTTCGTGGGAATTACGGTTGCATTTAGCCTATATGCAACAAGCCTTTAAACCCCTAGGTTACCCCTAGTGGACGAGTTGTAGTCTCGTGAGGGTTTCCAGTGATAGTACCCACAAACATCTTAAAACAGTGCCTTAATTGCACAATAAGCTCATTCAAACCTGTTTCTCATGTCACAATATCCTAACAATTCATCAGTTAGTCAATTACAACAAGTATAACAAGCTATGCCAATCAGGAAAAGTTTCAAACTCTTAAAATCTCATCAATGGCCATGGTCCCCACATGTCAGTTTAATCACATATTCAATAATCTCAATCCTTAAAATCCTTTTAAAAGTGAACTCACAGTTTTAAACATGTGGCTTGTTATTCATATTTATATCTATTCCATAATATTCATCAATTCACAAACAAACTTTTCAAATTCCAATTCCCAAGGTATTTTTTAAATTTTCTACAAGTATGCATTTCATTCAGCACTTATTTTTTTTTCAAAATTTTTTTGTCAAGGGTACTGTGCAATGTTCAGGCCTATTAAGTTTTTTAGATCACTCATGTAACGAACTTTTAGCCAATGACTCCCAAACCAGACGGTTTTAGGGCATTGGGCATCAAGACACCCTAAAGGACCTAATTGTTCAAGTAATTTAGGCAACCTAAATCACTTATGTAGCGAGTTTTTAGCCAATGACTCCCAAACCAGATGGTTTTAGGGCATTAGGTATTGAAACACCCCAAATGACTTAATTGCTCAAGCAATCTAGGTACAGACCCAAACTTGACCTTTTGGTTCCTTCCTTTTCGACTTTTTCACTTTATATTCAGGAAACAAACGTTTTTATTTTTTTTTATTTTAATTGCATCATACCATATATTTTTCTTTTTTCTTTTTATACATTGGTTCTTAAAATCATCAAATTCACCTGCTCATCTCAGTTTATCACAAAACAGAACATGACTTCAAGTTTATACCCCACAGAATGAATGTAAGTGTGCTCATGTGCAAAGTGAAGCATTCTAGGAATCAAAATTATTAAATTGTAACTATTCTAAAAAAGTGGATCATAGGTCACCAACTGATATCAAAAAATTTCAAAAATCCCCTTTTAACATGAATTTGGCATACAAGCCATCTTTGACCAATATCAGACTACATAAGGGCATCATATCACAATAACAGATCTAAAATCATGCTTAAACAGTTAAAATGCATCTCTTTGTGCATATCATATTACATTCTCATCAAAATTCAAAAGGTTAGTGCCTTACCCCCAAACTTAGTGTGCACATTGTCCTCAATGTGTGAAAACAACTCAGAGTTAGAAAGATATTACTATAGAGATGCACAACCATCACAGATAAAATAATGTTAGCACAGAAGGGTAAAATAGGAAAATCATCCCCAAACTTGGTCCTTAGCACCTGGCAAAACAATCACACTCCAACATACATCAGAGTATCAAGTATATGGAGTAAAAACAGATATCTATCATCAATTAGCACAAATATGACAGCAATGTGATCACATGGGCCAAAAACATGTATATAAATGATGAACATCGATACAATGCTTACAAAATATGACTTAGGGCAAGCATACATCAAATAGAAAGAAATACATCAACATCAATGCCCTAGTCCATAAAATCATGCTTATACGTAGAAAATAAACAAAACTAGTCTTAATCAGCTAATCTGTGGATGGCGGAGCAGCAGACAAGGTGGAAGTAGTCCGACGCAGTATCTCATCCAAAACAGACTACTGTGTAGCGAGCATACGATGAATGGTCTTTAAAGCCTGTGCATGTGCAAGGCGTGCCACTGCCGTCTCAGTTCTGGAGTCTCGCAACTTCGTCCTAAACTCCGCCTGACCCTTCTGCAGCTGTGCCACCGCGGCACGTAACTCTAAAATCTCAGCCTAAGAAGAACTCCTAGGCTGTGCTGTAGGTGCTGGCTCTCTCTGCTTAGCATGGGCGTCGAAGGTATCCATATCCTCCCCCAAGCCATCTCGTGGAACGACAACTGTCTCTGAATAAACATCACCAATTTCTACCGCAGTGCAGCGCTCTTCAGGCATATGAGACCACAACTTATTCCACTCCTGTAAACGGAAGGGTAGAGACTCATTACTATTCTCCTCACTTGGCTCAAACTCAAAACCCTATGGCTCTAACAACATAGTAATCATATAAGGGAGAGGTAACTTGTGGGTTGGAATGTCCTTTTTAGGTCCAAATTCAGACCAAAACTTAATCAACTGGCAAAACATTATTCTTGGTATTGAATACCAATGATCATACTGAATAGGATAGAGTACCTGAAGAAAGTTCGTGTGTCTAGTAGTCTTATGACCACGTGGATGGACATTGGCATAGAGAATGGAGTCCATAATCCACAGCCTTTTAGGAAGCTTAGCTTTGGTAGTACTACTACGCTTCCCTTTAGCAAACCTCCCCTCATATAATTCCTCAATGAAACTCTCTGCAGTCCTTTCCTTAAGGAAGGGTGTAAAAGTAAGGCAGCTACGCCTCTCATTCAAGACAACAGGCATCTTATGATAACAAAATAATGCTGTAGCTATTGCATCTGGAGAAATAACTAACTCATGCCAATCTACCACAGTCTTGAGCACCTAAGGCTCATTCTCAGTATATGAAAGGTTAAGATAGAACAACTGAACCAGTCGAGGATAAACAATCTTTGCAGTAAGAATCATAGTATGGAGAAGGTGCCTGTAGCTAAAGGATTTCATAGCTTATCTAGTGTGAGGATCATTCATAAATGCCTTAACATCAAAAGTTATTTCATAAGCAATTGGACATGTCTTCCAAGCACTTGGCATGACACCTTTTGTCACTCGAGCATGACTAGAATGAGCAGGACGAACCATTTCGACTTCCAATAGACAATATGAACTCTAATTCCCAATATAAACACTCAAAACCTCAAAGAACAAACTTTAAACTGCAATTTGGATCTCAAAGCTCGAGCTTTTCCTCACAGGGCTCAAGCTCAACCAAGGCTCGAGCCTAGAAACAAGGGCTCGAGCTCCACATATAGATACACAAAACTGAATCCATGATTTTGACTACCAATCTTATATCACAATTATCAATGACGTTTTTAACAACTAGAGCATCCACAAGAGTTGTAACACTACAAGAAAAACAGTTTTTTAGAATGCCCTTTTTACCACGGTTTTAAAATAATCGTGGTAAAAGACACTTTTTACCACGGTTTTAAAATAACCGAGGTAGAAAGAATAAATTTCACCATGGTTATTTTAAAACCGTGGTAGAAGAAGATTCTTTCTACCACGGTTAAGGGAAAACCGTGGTAGTAATTGTATTTTCTACCACGGTTATAAAAAAATCGTGGTAGAAAGTAAATTTATTTCACCACGATTATTTTATAACCGTGATAGAAAAGTGAATTAATTTAACTTAAATTTAGACTTGCTATTTTTACCATGGTTAATGAAAAACCGTGATAGTAAGTTGTTCTACCACGGTTCAGGCACCGTTGTAGAAAGTGAATTTGGTGTAAGGCTTTACGCGGGTCTTATTCCCGCTACTTACTTAAAATTTTAGGCCAAATCATTTCAGACCCCACACGCACACACGGACATACCACACACGGGCAAATCATTTCAGCCTCCTAAATCTCCTGCATCTCTATTCTCGTTCTCAACTCTGAACTTGCCCTCTCTCTGTTTCTGCGACTGCAAACTACAAAATCTACAAGAATCAGATCAGCCTCCCAAATCGCCTCCATCTCTATTCTAGTTCTCAACTCTGAACTTGCCCTCTCTCTATCTTTGCAACTGCAAATTACAAAATCTACAAGAATCAGATCAGCCTCCCAAATCGCCTCCATCTCTATTCTCATTCTCAACTTTGAACTTGCCCTCTCTCTGTCTCTGCAACTGCAAACTACAAAATCTACAAGAATCAGATCAGCCTCCCAAATCGCCTCCATCTCTATTCTGGTTCTCAACTCTGAACTGCCCTCTCTTTGTCTCTGCAACTGCAAACTACAAAATCTACAAGAATCAGAACCCATATCGGCATATCATTTCAGATTGTTCAAAAAATCAAAACCCATATCCTTCAGTTTCCATCGCCCGTTGTTCCAGTTCGGGTTCGCAATTCGCAAGCTTCAGCCTTTGGCCCGCTGTCTCTCAACTCTCAAGCCCTCTCTCTGCAACTGCTAACTTGTATGCATTAATTTTTTTTTCTTTCTAAATCAATTAATCAAGTTCTGTAATTCTTGTTTTGCAAAATGATTTGAATAGTACTCTGAAAAATATCTTGACATTGTGTGTGCCTGTGTAGTTTTAATTTGGTCTCTAAAGTTGGATTGATGGTTACTATTACTTGCAATCCTTTACGTGAGTGTCCATGTGCATGCATAATGTTTGAGAAATTGTTTAGATGAAAATTTGTGTATTTCTTTAAGTATTCATTAAGTTTTTGAAATGGAAATTTGATCTCCAAAGAGGAATATTAGGCTTGATTTGTTTATGATTGAGGTAGATTTGGTGCAGGAGAAATTTTAGAACCAGATTTGGTAATATATAGGGTGAGACATAAAGGATTTGTTATGTGAACTATAATGAAAAATATCAATTAATTTGCTTCCAAATTGGCAGCTTTGTAAGCAAATAATAAAACGATGCTCAAAGTCTTAGTAAAGGAGCATACAAATTTGAATAATTTGAAGAGTTTTGACTTATCACACGTTAGCATTTTAAAACATAGCCAGCTTGTTGGCTTCAGGGAACCTTGCTTACTAATAGTTTGATAACTATTTTAAAGAATTCTTTATTATGGATTCTCAAGATTACTATTGTAATACTACTTTGTCTTTTAACAAAATTAACAAGCAAAATTTTTAGAGCATATATGATCAGAATTAGAGGCATATATAATCCAATGTTTAAATGATTTCATGTGACTGAAGGATTCTAGTATATAATATGAGAAAAAATTTATAGTCTTAATTGTGTAGTAGAAGTAGTATTTTTTTTTTTTTTTTTTAATTTTTTAATTTTATCTTTACTTAAGGGAAACATGATCTTCATTGATATGACTAAAAACCTGTATGTTGAAACACATCTAGATATTCACTGCATAGATGGTTCACCAAAAGTTATATATTTGTTTAGTTTTATTTATTTATTTATTTTATAATTCTTGTCATGGAAGCACATTTTTCATCTGAATTTGTATGAAGCTTTTGACCTAAGTTTTGGGAGTTACATTTCATGTACGATTTTTTTGAAGGATCTCTAGGTTGTTGAATCTTTGGAGGACTTATTTGGAATTTTTATTTTTATTTTTATTTTTTATATTTATAGTTTGTCATAGTGAGCCGGCATTCTAAGTGTCAAATTCTTGAATAAGCTGCATGCATAAATTAAATATAGTGAACTTGATAATATTTGTAAATGAGCCAAAAGAATGGTGGATCCTGTTTCTTTTCACAGCTACTGCAGGAGTTGAATTTACATGATACACACACACACACACACACACACACACACACGACTACAAAAGGAGGTGCCTATGATTCATTTGACACATATTGTGATACCCTTTGGATCCGAGATACGGGTTGATCAGGCCCAGGCCCAAACCCAAGGGAAATATCAAACAATCAATATATAATTGAACACAGAATACAAGATGAAATAAGAAATAAAAAAATAATAAACTGAAATAATGCTAATTGAAAATCCTTAAAATATAATTATTGAAATCCAATACTCCAAAACTCCATAAGGTTAATAACTCGGGAATCCATTCAGTGGATCCCTTATTAAAAAATCCCAATAGAAACTAAAATAATATATATAAAATCTAAAGCTAAACATAGAAAGAATTCCTATGTAGTCAGAGGAATGAATGTTTGTATCTGCACTGCTCGTTCAAGCTCTAACCCTGGAATTGACGAACACCTGAAAAATAAGAGAGTGGGTTAGGCCCACATGCAAGTCCCATTCTACTACAATCCATACAGTAATCCGATACGCAGATACATCCAAGGAAGACTCAACAATATCTAGAGTAATCTATATGTATATATAGAATACACACTATAGGACGCTCGCTAGTCCAGTAGGTCTGTCTCAACCTGAGTAGAGATACCATGCAAATCGCACATAATGTGGACATGTGTACTTAGACCTATCAGGGAACAACACCTATGTCCAGTTATCCATCCTAGGCGATATACGCGCCCTAACCATGGTCCTGAGACTCAAGCTCATACCATGGCACCATAACATAAATATATAAAGTCCCTGTCTTCCTAATACAGAATATCATCCATATGATATAGTGGCGTGATATCTGTATAACAATTCATCCCAGAAATCCGATTGTGTCATTCAGTTATTTACTGACCTGACACCAACAGAAGTCAGACTTAACCTTTGATTGTTAATCCGAACCTTAATCCAGATAAGGGAAGGCTTAGTGTCTGAACTAGTCCGTACATAGTATGCCACCGTCCCATACCGGTGCACACCATCCTTTATTTACCATAGTTGACAAAATAATTAAATAGTTATCAACTACATTCCAAAATAAGCACAACTATAATCTAACATACGTAAAACTGAATCATGCATCCAATAATAGATTTAGAAATCCTGTTCCAATCATTTAAATTAATGAAGTACAATTACGCATTTAACTCCTCCAACCAGTCCATAGATTTACATAGTTATGTATATTTCCACATCAAGCACTCCAAATTAAGTATAAATATTTCAAGTAACCAACTATGCTCAATACAGTGTTACAACAAGATTAACAGAATTAAATCATGTAAACAAAAATTGCTAAACAAATGTCAGTAAGCCATTTAAAGTAACTGTCCAACCTTCCACATGCAATCTTCCTGTTTACTCTATGTTGTTTCATGCTACAACATAATTATGTTAACATACTTCCCAGTATTTCTACATGCTTATAACAGTTATATAGACGATAAACTGAAATCTAAATAACTTATAATTAATCCAAACTGCACAACAGAACCCCAAACCATCGAAAAATCAAAAAACTGGAGGAAAATAGGGTTGGAGCCGCCTCCAGAACATTGGAGCCGGCTCCCCCCTAGGTGGAGCCACCTCCACCTTAAGTGGAGCCGGCTCTACCCCTTGTAGAGCCGGCTCTACAAGCCCTAGAGCCGGCTCCACCCTTTTGGTGAGCCGGCTCTCTTCTTTTGAGAGCCGTATACCCTAACCTGTTCGCCTTCTTCGCCTCCGGCGAAGTCCAGAGTCACCGTACATTTTTTAAAACTTATTCCAGGGTTCAATTGATGTCCTAGAATTAATTAAAAGCATGCATTCAATCCTAAACACACAAAGGTTAAGCAAGATTACAACCAGTGCAAACAAATTCTTAAACAAGAATAACTTCTTACACAACAACAGATTTATGCAATAACTTAAAAATTGATTCAAACATGCTTACAAGATCAATTTTAACTTTAATTTAATCTATTTTAATGCTTGATTAATCCCTGGGGTTTAAATAAGCATGCACAGAACACGAATTAAAGGGAAGGAATAGAATAGTGACTTGCCTTGAGTTTCAGTTTTTGAAACTCTAAACCACTATCTCTGAAGCTTCTGTCCACGTTCGAAACTCCTATTCTAAACCTCAAGTGCTCTTGGTTCAATCCAGAAGCACTCCGTCCAGTGTATCCTTGAACCTCTCCGTCGACCTTACCAGTTTTCACTCTCTGTATCTCTCTGTCTCACGGTATACGTATCAGTGAATAGGGTTTTGTTATGTAACCTTAAACCAACGTATAATACTGTATTTATAGGCTTTAGCACAACCCTAATTCTAATACAAAACCAACCCTAAGTCAGCTACATCCGTGTAAATAAAACCCTAATATAACTATATGTGTGCCTCCATACAGTCACGTTAAAACAGGTTAAATATAATTAACTTAATTCAATTAAAACAACTAAATTACATCAGTTAAACAATTATCTAATAATTAATTTAAAACAATTAATGCAAATATAAACAAACCGCCAGTTAAATAAATAAAACAAATAACAACAATTAAATAAAATATTTAATTCAAGGAAAAATAAACAAATAAATAATTAAACAAAAATAAATGCAATGTAAACAATATAATAAATACTAGGACTATCATTTTGAAATTAGGGGTATTACATTCTTCCCCCCTAACAAAAGGAATTCCGTCCTCGGAATTTGCACTTACCTTCGTCCAATATTTTAGGAAACTGCGAGCGAATGACATCCTCCCGTTCCCAAGTGGACTCAGCCTCATTGTGATAACTCTACTGGACACGAACTAAAGGGATAACCTTGTTACGAAGGATTTGATCCCGACGGTCGACAATACGACATGGTGGCTCCAAATAAGTCGCATTCGGCTGCAACTCAATCTTCCCAACATCGATATGTTGATACCGATCCTCATCTCGCAGAAAATTCCGCAACATAGAAACATGGAACACATTGTGAACGCGATCTAAGTTATCCGGAAGTGCCAACCGATAAGCTACAACTCCAACTTGATCCGTAATCATGAATGGACCAACAAACCGCGGTGACAACTTTCCTTTCTTCCTAAAGCGCATGGCACCTTTCATAGGCGATACTTTGAGTAGAACCTGATCTCCAACCCTAAACTCCAAAGCATGAGTGCGACGATCAGCATAGCTCTTCTGCCTACTTTGGGCAGTACGCATGCGATCTCGAATAAGAGCTATCTTCTTGGAAGTATCCTTAATGAACTCAAGACCCAAAAATCTGCACTCACCAACCTCCATCCAACAAACAGGTGATCGACATGATCGGCCATATAACGCCTCAAATGGTGCCATTCCAATAGTCTTCTGGAAATTATTGTTATAAGCAAACTCCACAAGTGGCAAATAATCCTCCCAGTGGCCCTTTAAATCAAGAACACACGACCGAAGCATATCCTCCATAATCTGATTCACTCGCTCAGTCTGTCCATCAGTCTGAGGATGATAAGCAGTGCTAAGATGCAACTCCGTACCCAAAGCCTGCTGAAAACTCTTCCAGAATCCCGACACAAAGCTCGAATCCCTGTATGATATAATAGACAATAGAATACCGTGCAACTTCATAATCTCTGAGATGTAAAGTCTCGCCAACTGCTCCGAAGTGAAGTCAGTACGAATAGCAAGAAATGAGCTGATTTCGTCAATCTATCCACAATAACCCAAATAGAGTTGTGATCCTTGAAGGAATTTGGCAACCCTTCCACAAAGTCTATAGAAATGCTCTCCCATTTCCACTCCGGTATTGGCAGTGGCTGCAGAGTTCCTGGCGGCCTTTGATGATCAATCTTGACCATCTAACAAGTACTACATCGTGAAACAAAAAGAGCAATGTCCCTTTTCATACATGCCCACCAAAACTGCTGCTTCATATCATGATACATTTTGTCGCCTTCTGGATGAATAGAAAACTCAGAGTGGTGAGTCTCTGTCATCACTTCCTTCCTCAAATCATCAGCAGAAGGTACCATTAACCATCCCTTGTACCTCAAACCTCCATCAGCCCTAACATAGTAAAATTGAACCTCCTTGGAAGCTATCTTTGCAATTTTATCAATGCACTATTGATCAGTGAGTTGTGCCGTCAAAACCTTGTGAATAATAGAAGGTGTAACTACCATATAAGCCATGAAAGCATCCGATGACTCATCCACCTTCCTCAAAGCATTCCACTCAGTAGCGAATTGAGCAGAAAGACTACCAACAGGTCGGCGACTGAGTGCATCCGCCACCACATTCGCTTTCCCTGGATGATACTGTATGGAAAAGTGATAGTCTTTCACAAACTCCAACCACCTGCGCTGTCTCATATTCAGCTCCCGCTGAGTGAACAAATACTGCAGACTCTTGTGATCGCTAAACAACCTGAAGGACTCACCCAACAGATAATGCCTCTAAATACGTAAGGCAAAGACCACCGCTGCCAACTCCAAATCGTGCGTTGGATAATTAAGCTCATGAGGCTTAAGCCTCCGAGATCCATACGAAATCGGTCGCTCCTCCTGCTTCAAAACACATCCAAGACCCTACAATGAAGCATCCGTGTAAACCAGATACTCTATCCCGCTCTGTGGAGTAGACAAAACTGGTGCAGAAGTCAACTTAGTCTTCAGTTCATCAAAAGCTTCCTGACAATACTCATCCCATATGAACCGTACACCATTCTTTGTCAAATGGGTGAGTGGTCCCGCTATCTTTGAGAATCCCTGGATGAACCTCCTGTAATATCCTGCCAAACCGAGAAAACTCCAAATCTCGGTAGGTGAAGTAGGCTGTCCCGACTCAACCACCACTGAAACCTTGGCCGGATCCACCGCTATTCCTCTTTCTGACACCACATGACCCAGAAACTTCACCTCCCGCTGCCAGAATTCACACTTCTCGAACTTGGCATACAACTGGTGCTCACGAAGTGTCTGCAAGACTATCCGTAGATGTCTAGCATGATCGTCCTTAGACCTAGAATAGATCAAGATATCATCAATGAAAACAATAACAAACTGATCCAAATAAGCCCTGAAGACTCGATTCATTAGGTCCATGAAAACTGCTGGTGCGTTAGTCGTCCCAAACGACATGACACGGAACTCATAAGATCCATGTCTCGTAAGAAATGCTGTCTTAGGAACATCCTGCTCCCTAACCCTTAACTGATGATATCTAGAATGCAGATCAATCTTGGAGAAGTATGTGGCTCCCCTTAATTGATCAAATAGATCATCAATCCTGGGTAAAAGATACTTGTTACGTATCGTAGCCTTGTTTAACTCCCTGTAATCTATACACAGACGGAGCGAACCATCTTTCTTCTTCACAAATAACACTGGTGCTCCCCAAGGTGAAGTAGTCCGGCGAATAAAACCTTAACTGAGTAGCTGCTGAATCTGATCCCTCAGCTCGCGCATCTCCACTGGTGCCATCCTATAGGGTGCCCTAGTAATAGGCGTAGTGCTTGGAGCTAAGTCTATAATAAAATCGATCTCGCGACTAGGTGGCAACCTTGGAATCTCTTGAAATATATCCGGTAAATCCTGTACAATCGGTATGCTATCCAATGATACAGTAGTCCCCTCCTCCGTTTCCTCCTCCACATGAAGCAAATAGTTGCTAATGACTCCACTAGAACACGGCATGGCGATGACATACTTGTCCTAACCAGGTATGGTAAACACAATAGACCTATCAAAACAATTAACTTGGGCATGGTAATGAGACAACCAATCCATCCGAAGTATCACATCATAAGTGTGCATGTCCAGGACCAATAGATTGGCTAGAAATCTGAGTCTGCCAATATCTAGTGTCACAGGCCCATCACTTTCATGTAAAATACTGTGTCGCCCTACGGGCCGCTTCTCTTCATTACCGATTGTTCCGTCTGGTTCTTGCATTAGCCATTCTGTCGACATAGAATGACAGACATCAGCACGATTAAACTGAACCGTAAAAAATACAATGAATCCTTATACTTAAGCTCTAATAAAGAGAAAACGCTACGCAGAAGTCTTATACGATAGAATCCTAGAGACCCTTGAACCTGGAGTGCTTTGATACCAACTGTGATACCCCTGAGATCCGAGACACGGGTTGATCAGACCTAGGCCCAAACCCGAGGGAAATATCAAACAATCAATATATAATTGAACACAGAATATAAGATGAAATAAGAAATAAAAAAAATAATAAACTGAAAGAATGCTAATTGAAAATCCTTAAAATATAATTATTGAAATCCAATACTCCAAAACTCCATAAGGTTAACAACTCGGGAATCCATTCAGTGGACCCCTTATTAAAAAATCCCAATAGAAACAAAAATAACAGAAATAAAATCTAAAGCTAAACATAGAAAGAATTCCTACGTAGTCAGAGGAATGAATGTCTGTATCTGCACTGCACGTCCAAGCTCTAACCCTGGAACTGACGAACACCTGAAAAATAAGAGAGTGGGTCAGGCCCACATGCAAGTCCTATTCTACTCCAATCCATACAACAATCCGATACGCAGATACATCATAGGAAGACTCAACAATATCTAGAGTAATCCATATGTATATATATAGTACACACTATAGGACGCTCACTAGTCCAGTAGGTTTGTCTCAACCTGAGTAGAGATACCATGCAAATCGCACATAATGTGGTCATGTGTACCTAGACCTACTAGGGAACAACACCTATGTCCAGTTATCCATCCTAGGCGATATACACGCCTTAACCATGGTCCTGAGACTCAAGCTCATACCATGGCACCATAACATAAATATATAAAGTCCATGTCCTCCTAATACAGAATATCATCCATCTAATATAGTGGCGTGATATCTGTATAACAATTCATCCTAGAAATCTGATTGTGTCATTCAGTTATTTACTGACCTGACACCAACAGACCTTAATCCAGATAAGGGAAGGCTTAGTATCTGAACTAGTCCGTACCTAGTATGCCACCGTCCCATACCGGTGCACACCATCCTCCATTTACCATAGTTGACAAAATAATTAAATAGTTATCAACTACATTCCAAAATAAGCACAACTACAATCTAACATACGTAAAACTGAATCATGCATCCAATAATAGATTTAGAAATCCTGTTCTAATCATTTAAATTAATGAAGTACAACTACGCATTTAACTCCTCCAACTAGTCCATAGATTTACATAGTTATGTATATTTCCACATCAAGCACTCCAAATTAAGCATAAATATTTCAAGTAACCAACTATGCTCAATACAGTGTTACAACAAGATTAACAGAATTAAATCATGTAAACATAAATTGCTAAACAAATGTCAGTAAGCCATTTAAAGTAACTGTCCAACCTTCCACATGCAAGCTTCCTGTTTACTCTATGTTGTTTCATGTTACAACATAATTGTATTAACATACTTCCCAGTATTTCTACATGCTTATAACAGTTATATAGACGATAAACTGAAATCTAAACAACTTATAATTAATCCAAACTGCACAACAGAACCCCAAACCATCGAAAAATCACAAAACTGGAGGAAAATAGGGTTGGAGCCACCTCTAGAACATTGGAGCCGGCTCCCCCCTAGGTGGAACCGCCTCCACCTTATGTGGAGCTGGCTCTACCCCTTGTAGAGCTGGCTTTACAAGCCCTAGAGCCGGCTCCACCCTTTTGGTGAGCCGGCTCTCCTCTTTTGAGAGCCGTATCCCGTAACCTGTTTGTCTTCTTCGCCTCCAGCGAAGTCTAGAGTGACCGTACAGTTTTGAAAACTTATTCCAGGGTTCAATTGATGTCCTAGAATTAATTAAAAGCATGCATTCAATCCTAAATACACAAAGGTTAAGCAAGATTACAACCAGTGCAAACAGATTCTTAAACAAGAATAACTTCTTATACAACAACAGATTTATGCAATGACTTAAAAATTAATTCAAACATGCTTACAAGATCAATATTAACTTTAATTTAATCTATTTTAATGCTTGATTAATCCCTGGGATCTAAATAGGCATGCACAGAACACGAATTAAAGGGAAGGAATAGGATAGTGACTTGCCTTGAGTTTCATATTTTGAAACTCTAAACCACTATCTCTGAAGCTTATGTCCACGTTCGAAACTCCTGTTCTAAACCTCAAGTGCTCTTGGTTCAATCCAGAAGCACTCCGTCCAGTGTATCCTTGAACCTCTCCGTCGACCTTACCCGTTTTCACTCTCTGTATCTCTCTGTCTCACGGTATACGTATCAGTGAATAGGGTTTTGTTGTGTAAACCTAAACCAACGTATAATACTATATTTATAAGCTTTAGCACAACCCTAATTCTAATAGAAAACCAACCCTAAGTCGGCTACATCTGTGTAAATAAAACCCTAATATAACTATATGTGTGCCTCCATACAGTCACGTTAAAACATGTTAAATATAATTAACTTAATTCAATTAAAACAACTAAATTACATCAGTTAAACAATTATCTAATAATTAATTTAAAACAATTAATGCAAATATAAACAAATCGCCAGTTAAATAAATAAATCAAATAACAACAATTAAATAAAATACTTAATTCAAGGAAAAATAAACAAATAAACAATTAAACAAAAATAAATGCAATGTAAACAATATAATAAATACCAGGACTATCCTTTTGAAATTAGGGGTATTACACATATGTTTAGAGCAACTATCATAGCAGAAGTATTTTTTACAGTCAACCCATTTTACTTTTTGTCTTCTGATTTTGCTAACATTACATTGAAAATTATGTTACTTTTTCTCACTTATACAACTATTGATCTTTACTCCACATGATAAATCATTTTATCTCCAGTAAAATTCACAAAAGCTATTATAAGAGCAGTCAATGATGGGAGTGTTGTGTTGGTGCTAGAGCAGTACTTGGTGTTGAAACCCTTTCAGCTTAAAGCTTTCCCAATTACAATTCAATCCAAACCAGTGGTGTTGAAAGGGTTTCTCATTCCATGGATTCTCTGTGGACTTCTCACATGATCATGCAAAGATGTTTTAATGATGTTTTGTGATCTTGATTTTGTGTGTATTTGTTTATAATGTCCCTTATTTTTGAGTTTTTTTTATTTAACTATCTCCACTTAGGGTGTATTTTGGTGTTATATTTTCTTTAATTGATGTACATGTACTTGAAATGTAGTCTTCCAAAGGGGTTGGGAAAAGACAACAATGGGAGCGTCGATTGCATGGCCTATCAAGTACATCACAATTTGTAAGTTATATGGTCTCGATAAAATTCTTTTATGATTGCACATTTTTAAATGGGGGTCACATGCTTTTAAGTGACCAATTTTGTGGTGCATCTTGAACTTTATTACCTTATTGGTACATCGGCCCATGTGGAGGCCATTTTTATTTTTTGTTTTAAAATGTTGAAAGCATGGGAGTATGGGATCATCGTATGTGGAGGTTTTGATTGATTGTTGTGGAGGAGAAGTTGTCGATATGTTGTTTAAGGAGTTAATGCAAGTTGGCAACTTAATTTTTCTTAATTTTTTTATTTTTTTTATGTATTAGTTGTTATTCATATTATATGCATATGATTGATGTAAGAAAAAATGGGGTGGATTAATTACCTTGAAAAAAGAGTGCTATAGTCACATCTGTATTCTTGAGTAGTGCTTCTTGATTGTGTCCACTTCTCACAGATACACCTTCCTCTTCACTTCTTTTGTAGTTTTTTGCTTTAGCTTCCAAGGCAGGTTGTGTCCTCTTCTATGGAGCTGGAGGTTTTGCTTCCTTTGGAACCCTTTGTTGCATACCTCACAAATGAACCTATTTGTTGCCGTTAGGGTCTTGGGAGATAGTGCAATTACCTCCGCATTTGGATCTGTTATGTAGGAGAAAGAAGTCGAAATAGTGCGATAAGTAGATAATCTTGTACTTTTAAGATGATTAAAGGCAATGTATTAACCAAAAATTAATTAAAAATAAATATATAAAAAGAACTACTATATTCAACTTATAACACAAATTATGATGACAAAAGATTGGAAAGAGATCAGTTTAGAATGAGGTGTTTACAAAAAGTCAGACTTGATATCCCACTATTTTATAATATTGTGTATATATAATACACATTTATACACACACATATATATAAAGAGAGAGAAAGGATAAGCTGGGATTACAGAAGACTTAAGAAGTTTGTAGTAATACTAGTATGGAGGGCGGCGTCTCTCATGTCCCTACCTCTTTGTGATATGTCCAAGTATTGTCAACTATTTTGGTATTATGGAAACCAATCTGAAAATTGGCTACTCTTAATTCTCTCCAATGAATACTATGCAATCCCTTTCTCAAAATCACCACTACATCTCTCATTTTAGCGCTCTCTCTCTCTATAACATACAGTTGCATTACATAGAAATATACCTCCTACAATGGTAATGATATCTGAGAGTAAGAGAGATGATGATCTGTAAGGGCTTGCGTTTTTATCATTTTTCCGAACATTTTAGCATTCATGTATTTTATTTTTATTGTCAAAAATATGATGATCTTGCAAATGTGTATTAAATCAATTAAACATCATTATGTGTTAAAAAGTATTATAGACTTTATTATGCAAATGGCATATTTGTCAATTAGTATTTCATAAAGGGCATTATGGACTTTTTGTTTTACAAATGGCATATATGGTATTTGATTAGTTTATAAAGGGCAAAGTAGACTTTTAATTATACTAATGGCATAATTGGCATTTAGAATTAATGGAAGGAGATTTTAGTCATTTTGTTTGGTCTTGCCTTAGACTCATTATAGGCTTGACATGTGTGGGTGTATGTGGCTGCATTGTGTGTGTGTATTGATGACTAATGTATTTCATGTTAGAGAATATGCACACAAATCATTTTCGGCAGAATGTTAGAATAAAAACTTTCCTCCTCCATTGTCATTCTATTTGAGCTTCAATTTGAGTCCCTTGTGGTAGGATTTTTAAGTTGTCTTGTGAAGGAAAAATGTTCTTGAAATCATGAGTTCCCCTTTTTGTGTACAAGTTGTGGCCATTTTATGAATTCTGGATTGTCCAAATCTGATTTGAAAAGGGAAGGGTTGGTTGAATTTCAAGAAGTGTTCTTCATCTTCAAAACTTGGTAACTTTGATTCATTCTTTGGGTTGCTTTAAATTGTTGGTAGCTGAATTTCAAGCTTCAATTGAGGTAGGATTGTCTAACCCTCAATTCCTTTGCCTTTAGTGAGTTAATCTCTTTCAATTTTTGAGTTGCAAAGTGTATGCAAACAAAACTGAAATTCTGTGCTGCTGAAACTGTTAGGCTGAATTACATGCAACTGTTTTGCTCAAATTGATATAAATTCGTAATTTATCATGCAGAGATGATTTGGTATTATGATAATATAGTGAATTAGCTTTCATTGAGAATTGGTTTCACATAAATTGGTTGAGAAATGAATTTACCATGAAATTTTGAAGTTTGAGGGTTCTTGCTGGAAATTCTGGGTTGGGGCAGATTCTGTCCGAGTGTTTTTCATCAAACCTGCTTTAGATGGTATGGTATTTCGATGAAATAAAATTTTATCTTAAAAATATAGTCTTTGAAATTTCAGTGCCCTTTGGATTCACTCAATTTGGATGAAAATTGAATTTACTATGAATTTATGAAGATGGAAGCTACAGGCTGGAAATCAGTGTCTGACAGATTTTTATTTCGAAATTGTGGATTAAAACTGTTCCAATAGGGGAGGGATTTTGTTAAAATAAATTTACACTCTCAAAGTACATTGTTTAAGCTTTCATTAGGCTTTGGAATCACTCAATTTGACTTATAATTGAATTTGTTATGATTTTTCAAAGATGGAAGCTACAGGCTGGAAAACAGTTTCTGGGCAGGATTTATTTCGATCTTTTAGGTCAAAACTGTTCCAATTGGGAAGGGATTTTGTTAAAATAAGTAGACACTCTCAAATTACATTGTTTAAGCTTTCATTAGACTTTGGAATCACTCAATTTGACTTAGAATTGAATTTGTTATGAATTTTCAAAGATGGAAGTAACATGCTGCATGTGAATTGTTTACTGTTTAGAAACTTCGGAACTTGACACAATTGTGCATTCATCTTGCATCGTCATGGGGTTAAGATTAGAATGGAAAAAGGAAGTGAAAGTTCAGTAAATGATTTTAAAAACCGGATAACAGGGAGGTGCCTTGTATCCGCGAGTTTAGAAAGTGGGATTGATTCAATGATTTCAAAACCGGACAAGGAGTTGCCTTGTTTGTGCAGTTAATGGGAATCTAGAGAAGACGTAGGAGTTGCCTACGCGTAATTGTGTCACTAGGCCCCAAATGATTACAAGGAGTTGCCTTGGATCAGGGATAGATGATCAATTCTTTTCTCGTGGTACAGGGAGCAGCTCTGGCCGGATTACATTAACTTTTTTGTGATGGAAATTGGATTTTGGGAAGTGAGAAGTGTCAGTGGCATTAGCATTAGCATCCGCATTGCATGGCACTTCATTTTATTATCCTACGTGACATTATTTCTCTCCTGAGTTTATATGATCCCATTATCCTTTATCTATTCTTTGTTTGGATTCACGGAGGTATTAAGGAGTGCGCTTTAGGCAATTCCTGCTGAGCTGTGGTTGCTCATTCCTATTTTATTCACATCTTTTCAGGTCATAGCATGGACGGTGTGGAGGGTGTTCCTCCTCAGCTGTAGACAGAGTCGGGGCTGGTGTTGTTGTGTTATATTCCGCATGATAGTTTATGTTTTGTCTTATATTTCTTTAGAATATTTCTGGTATGTAATAAATGTTATTTTGCACTTTAAAACTTTAATGTTGTAATATTGGCATCTTATCTATTAATTTTCAGTCTTATTTTTGTAAAGGGAATTAAATAGGCTGATGTGTGGTCGAGATAGGTTACAGGGATATTTTTCTGATTTTGAGACTGTGATTGTTTGTGTGTTGTGTTCACAATCCGGACTTTGGACTAGGGGCGTGACATGATCAATTAGAAATCTAGTACCAGAAAGGAGTGAAGCATTTGTGTGAAAATGGCATTACAAAACTTCCTAAAAAGTACATATTGCCCATTTCAGACTGATCCAATTCATTCAAAGGAAAACCATACCAGTCTCAGCTTAGTCTCAAGTTGCCCATCATTGATTTTGCTGAATTACAAGGTTCAAACCGGTCTCAAGTCCTCATGTCCCTCGCCAATGCTTGTGAACAATATGGATTCCCAACAACAAAAAACTGAAAAAGCCATAAACTAGAAGACCTAATAAGAATCAAATTTGGTTTACAATAGTACCTAACTCTCAAATCTAGAAATTCCATGGATGTCCAAGGGGGAAAAAGAAAAAAAAGATACAGGTTTGATATAACCAATTAGTTGGATCTGAAAGTAGAGACAGGTTTGCCCCTGGATTTTCAATGCTTGTATGACCTTGCAACGCCTAACATTCACCCCTTCTTTTGGCAACCAAAAAAACTAAGGTGTGAAATTATAGTGTTAACAATCAATTTGGACTTATGCCATAAAGATCAACAATTGAAGCTATTTCAATATAAAAATAGATAAAAGTGCCAACAAAAATAGAGAAAACTCATAAATATTAAACTTTAATCCTAAAATACCTAATTTATGCACTTTAAAGGATGATGATAGAAACACAACCAGGTAAACTCCATGGAATTGGCTACTAATCATGCAAAATAATATAGCTGCTTTTTTCATAACTTTACTAACTAGGATGCCCATTTATTGTCAACTATCATATCTTCGCAATAATACATGCTCGAAATTGTATAAACAAAATCAGGATGCCATTTTTCATGCAAATGATGTGCCTACATAGTTTCAAGATTGTATTACAGGAGGCAAAAATTATTTAGTATGAACATACTTCTTTTTTTAGTTCTATTTTCCACTGAAATAAGACTTTATACTAGACCTATTTAAATTTCTGGAAGAATGTTCAACTTTTTTTTTTTTTTGAGGGAAAAGAAGAATGTTCAACTTAACTGACTTTAAAGAGTAATTTCCAAGACTTAAAATTCTTAAGCTCAGACCTTAAGTTGCGCAAGGAAAAGGAAGGACTTTTATTCATTTTGTTTAGTTAGGTGGGAAGGAAATGGTGTATGCATAATTTAACTGTTATACCATTGAATGGTTAAAGAAGATGTCTATCTACAAGGGCAAAAATGCAAAAGGAGGAGTAGAGATGCTTCCCTCCCGGCTTCCGCCCACTTTATGGCGGAAGTATATGATGGTCTCAAAGGGAGACCTCCTACCTATTATTTTTCTTTCCCTCAGCCCTTTTATCCACTTGCTTCTCCCCACTCCTCCTCCTCTTCCTCTTTCCGAAAAAGAAAAAAAAATTCCCACACCAAGCATAGCATAGATGTAACTTTTTTATTTTCCAGTTGCTGAATAAAACCATTTGCAATATGAAATTATCTTCCACACTCGGACAAATCCAAACTTAGGTAAACACGAAGGAACTTCCTTTAGGGACTTCACCAAACTGTCCATAAGAGACTATATGCAGCACATTCATTTTATTTCCCTATGAAATTCCTATATTCAGAAAACCGCATCTTCAAACAAAATTTAGAAAGTTCTAAAAAAAGACCAATGTTCATTTGCTCGGAAAAAATTTCCCATTAATAAAATGAAGAAACAGAAGGTCATCTGCTACTGATTAAAATAATTTCATTTAATAACATAAATATCTATATAAATTAATAGAACAAGGATATATACTTTTTTACCTAACTCATATACACCTGGAACATATGCAGTCGACAAGATGTGACCAAAACTGTTAGGTGCTTATGGTTTCCTAAAGGCAGATGCCGCACCCATGACAACAACCAAAACAATGCCAAGACCAGCACTAAGGGAAACACCTACAGCTATAGCAGGCAGAGGTTTCCTTGGCTTGAGAATCTTGATTTGCATCTGCTGCAATTAGTGCATGTTCTTGTGCCAATTCCATCAAAAGCCTATCTCTAGCAAGTTCCTTTGAAATAAAGTAAAATAAAAAGAAAGAAAGTGAACTTCAGTTTTTGTCCCCAAGCATATTAATTGTGTTGTTATTTTCATTGTCTCTATCTATCATGAATGTTCTTGCGTGTGTGTGTGTGTGTTGGGGGGGGAGGGAATGGGGTTAAAGGTAAATTAATTTGAATTATAACAAATCTTGTTATTGTGAGATATTATTTGAAAACTTAAAGTACTATTATATAGTAGAAGCTGATGATATTTCAGGTAGCCTATATAATTACGAAGCTAAGTGCATGTAACTAGAATTCTAATTAATCTCAATGGTTCTTTGGTTCATCTCAATTTGATTATGATATAGTACATTGAAGATTTGAAGGAGGACTATTGTAGTCATGCATTATTACTCAAATGATTTCTTTTGGTGATGGGATGTTAATGACCCAAGATATTGAGTTAATACGAAGAGTCTATTGTAATGCTTGCTTTGTTTGGTTTAATTTTGACAACTTTACAACTTGCTTTACATTCTCTGATTTCAACTATTACATCTTTGTAGGTTAAAGCTAGGATTGCGGCTGCCGTTACTTTTTTTTGTTGCCGTTATATTTTTTATATCGCTCATGAAGAAGTTGCATAAATGTAATGGAAGAGAGAGACTGAAACAGAGCAAGAGGATATAAGAATTTTTGTTTTATTTTGGTGTATGGTATAAGAAGTAAGAAATTTGTATATGGTTAATTTTTGTCTAAAACAATGATTTGAAATTTGTTTTATCTATATATATATATATATATATATATATATATGATGTTGTTGGTTAGTTGTAAGTTATTTTGGTTATGATGCTATTTTTTATTTATTTAGTGTTTGCTTATGGAGTTCTTGCAAGGCTAGTAGCAGGGAAAAAAAAAGGCCTCATGGGGGCTGCACTAATTTTTTTTTTTTATAAATTATATACCACTTTAAACCACGATTTTGAACCGTGGTAGAAAGCCCTTTTTCAACCACGGTTCTGCACTGTGGTAGAAAGACTTTCTACCACAGTGCAGAACCGTGTTTGAAAGAACGACTTCACAGTTAAAAAAGGACTTTCTACCACGGTTTTGCACCGTGGTAGAGGACTTTCTACCACGGTTATGCATCGTGGTAGAAAGTCATGACTTACTACCACGGTTGTTTCTACCACGGTTCAAAACTATGGTAGAAAGTGTTTTCCACCGTGGTTAAAAAGCCTTTTTCTTGTAGTGTAATGAAGATCAAATCAACCAATTTTCACCAATAATTTCCTCTTAAACATCCAATGAATAAAATCCTTTCAAGAACAGTAGAAATCATATAAATAAGAGGAAGAAGATCTTTTAACTCAATTAGAATTATAAATCTGGAAGGAAATTATTGAAGATTATGGCATAATTTATGGAGAAGGTTGAAGAGAGTATGAATCATGAGAAGAGAAGAATGAAAGAGGCCGCACGAATGGGGGTTTTATAAGCTGTTTATAACCCGAGGCTCGAGCCTAAGGATTTGGGGCTCGCGCTCTTGATTCTAGAACCCTAAAATTGGCGATGCAGCATGGCTCGAGCTCTGTGGTAGTGAGCTCGAGCTTTGGAAAATTGGGCTCGAGCCCTTCAAACAATTTTTTGTATTTTTCATTTTTTAATTTTTATAAACTATCCTAAGTCTAACCTAAACTAAGAATAAAAACAAAATTGCTAGAAACAAACTAAAAACCTAGAAAAGAAAATCAAAAACCTATAAAATAAAACTAAAAATAAAGAGAAGAATAAAAATAAAAACAAAATCACACCAAACTAAAGTACAACATACAAGTGCTAAGTTTAACGTCGATAGCTCGATGATAACGGACCTCTCTAGTCCAAGTAAATAGGATTATGAAGTTTTACGGTCTCCACTGTGCCTCTCACACACTATCCTTTATGTAGGGTTTCGGTCTCTGTCCATTGACCTTGGATACCTCTCTAGTCTTGGTATTTTATATCTCTACCGCGCCATGGGGTGCAACAGAAATAACTACGTATGGTCCCTCCCAACGTGACCTTAGCTTCCCAGGAAAAAGTTTTAGTCGTGTGTTAAACAACCAAACCTTTTACCCGGGCTCAAAAGTCTTACGCAATATATGCCTTTCATGGAATGCCTTGGTTTTGGATTTATAAATTTTGGCACTCTCGTATGCATCATTACGTAAAATTCTTCAAAGTCAAAAAGTTAAACTCTCCTGTTAGAGGCGGCTGAGTTCAAATCGAAGTTAAGCTTTTTTATGGCCCAGAAAGCTCGATGCTTTAACTCTATAGAGAGATGACAACCTTTACCATAGACAAGATGGTATGGTGACATGCCAATCAGAGTCTTAAAAGCTATTCGGTAAGTCCATAAAGTATCGTTCAGTCTCAAGGACCAATTTTTACGTTCTGGCTTAACCATTTTCTTAAGAATGTTCTTAATCTCACGATTGGATATTTCAACTTGGCCATTTGTTTGGGGATGATAGGGAGTGGCAACTTTATGATGGAGTATTTGGATACTAAGGAATGGAAATACCTATTATAAAAGTGAGCACCTCTATCACTAATAATAGTTCGTGGCATACCAAATTGTCTAAAAATATTCGGTTGAATGAACTCAACCACGACTGCATGGTCGGCGATTTTAGTAGCCACTGCCTCAACCCATTTGGACACATAATCAACAACTACAAGAATGTACTCATAACAGTGTGAACGAGGAAAAGGACCCATGAAATTAATACCCCAGACATTAAATACCTCAATGATTAAGATCGGAGTCAAAGGCATCATGTTCCTTCTAGAAATTGATCCTAACTGCTGACATTGAGCACATAACCTACAAAAATATAAGCATCCCTAAAGAGTGAAGGCCAAAAGAAACCACACTGAAGAATTTTAGCTACAGTTTTCTTTGCATTGAAGTGACCTCCACAAGCAAGAGTGTAACAGAAGGTCAAGATACTATGAAACTCACTCTTGGGAACACATCTATGAATGATTTGGTTAGCATGGTATTTGAAGAGTTAGGGATCTTCCTAGAAGTATATCTTAATTTGGGAGAAGAATCGATCTTTGTCCTGCTTTGACCAATGTAAAAGAATTTTGCCAATTGCGAGGTAATTCACAATATCAGCAAACCAAGGTAAATTCCCATGAAAAACCCTAAGCAGTTGCTTATCTGGAAATGAATCATGAACTGGAAGTGAAGTTGGGGTATTCTCAAGAAGAATTCTAGAAAGATGATCGCCACCACATTCTCTGATCATTTTTTATACCGAATCTCATAATCAAACTCTTAAAGCAAGAGGATCCATCAAATCAATTGGGGTTTGGTTTCCTTTTTGGATAGAAGATGTTTTAAAGTAGAATGATCAGAGTAGACCACTACCTTGGATCCTAAGAGATAAGATCTGAATTTATCCAAGGCAAAGACAATAGCAGACAACTTTTTTTCAGTAGTGGTATAATTCAATTATGCATCTGAAAGAGTTTTGCTAGCATAGTAGATAACATGAGGAAGTTTGTCTACTCGTTGTCCTAGGATTGCACCCATAGCATAATTGGATGTGTCACACATGATCTCGAATGGAAGAGCCCAGTTTGGAGGATTTATGATTGGAGTAGTCGATAATAAAAAGTGAAGCTTATGGAAAGCTTCAAGGCATTAATCATCAAAGACAAAAGGAGTGTCTTTTGCAAGTAAATTACACAAAGGATGTGAAATTTTGCTGAAGTCTTTGATGAAGCGTCGATAGAACCCGGCGTGCCGAAGAAACGATTGCGCTCCCCTTACGGAGGTAGGAGGAGGCGAATTGGAGATCAAATTTACTTTGTCTCTATCAACTTCAATACCTCTCTTTGAAATAATATGCCCCAAAACAATACCCTCTTGAACCATAAAATGGCTCTTTTCCTAATTAAGAATAAGATTTGTCTCCTTACAACGCTGAAGAACTAGGGATAGATTTTGGAGACAGTTTTTGAAAGTAGATTCGAAGACAGAGAAGTCATCCATAAAGAACTCAAGAAACTTTTCAACCATATCCGAAAAGATAGACATTATACACCTTTGGAATGTTGCTGGAACATTACACAAACCGAAAGGCATCCGTCTATATAGTAATGTATCGAATGGACAGGTGAAAGTAGTTTTCTCTTGATCCTTAGGATCTATGGCCACCTGATTATAGCCAGAATATCCGTCTAAAAAACAGTAACAACTCTGGCCAGCTAAGCGCTCTAGGATATGATCGATGAATGGTAATGGAAAATGATCATTTCTAGTAGCGGAGTTGAGTTTTCGGTAATCAATACACACACGTCATCCAGTGGTGGTGCACTATGGAACTAATATTCCCTCAAAATTCTCAACAACTGTAATACCTGACTTTTTAGATACTACCTGTGTAGGGCTCACCCACTTGCTATCTGAGATGGGGTAGATTATTTCTGCATCTAGCAACTTCACTACTTCTTTTATAACTACCTCATTCATATTGGGATTCAATCTTTTTTGGAGTTCCTGAGATGGTTAGGAATTCTCCTTTAAATGAATTTGATGCATGTAAATTGTGGGGCCAATTCCTTTCAAATCAGCCACACTCCACCCAATAGCCTCTTTATTTTGCTTAAGAACTGTTAAGAGATTGCTTTCTTGGGAACTTGTGAGATTGGAAGCAATGATCATCAGCAGGGTGTCAATTAAACCAAAGAAAGCATACTTGAGCTTGTCCGATAGTGGCTTAAGCTCAAACTTAAGTGGAGACTCTAGAGAAAGAATAAGTGGAGTACTAGAAAGTGGAGGAAGAGGCTCAAGTCTAGATTTCCATGGTGGAAAATCTATGATAGGATTTGGTGTCGTCAATCACCAAAGCTTAAAAATGTGCACTAAGAGTGTGAGTGTGCAATGTGGCCAAGTTTTAAATTTATAAAAGTAACTACTACCTCTAACTAAAAATATAGCTAGGGTGAGTAGGGATCGTCTCAATAGATTACAGGCGTGCTTGCAATGGAAACAATGTATAGGGTTAGTAGGTCGAGTGATCAAAAGGTGGTGTGTTTGGTTGATTAGACTACAAACTAAACTAAACAAGTTCAATGTAAGATAAGCAATTTCAATGAAATTTAGAAAAAATAAGAGAGTGAGGTCTTGGGGTCTAGAGGTCACCACTAAACATCACCATTCTAGACATTCAATGCATAATTAATGAGGGAAAACATGTGTTGTAATTTGAGAGTGTGTGATTGATTGTTTCAACAAGCATGGATGACCAATTAAGTATATATTGTCTAAGCAACCTAGTGAATAACACAATACATCAAACTAAGCTATTAATCCTTCCTTTAAGCTCATAATCCAAACATATCACATGGTTAGAGAATAATACTACTTGCATTCATAAGCATGGAATATCAAACAACAAGCATAGATTGTCCTCCCATTTAACAACTAAGGCAACTACACTACAACTAAGCTAAGCGCATGAAAATTAAACTAAATAAACTAAGGGAGATGCACAATCCATCAAGACATAAGTATGAACCATCAAATAAACCACAATAGTATTCTACTAAGCACTATGCCTTGACAATCTTTAGATCCATAGTATCAACACACATAGACATGCATCAATAACACAAAAACTAGAGATAAACACATGAACATCTATTCTAGCATACATAGACATATGGATAGAATGAAATGATCAATTGGAAGTACTAAACCACATAAATCATTGAATAAACAAAATTCATATACAAAATAAGTGTTAAGACAAGATTACAACAAAAATCCCCTCAAAATACAAAGCATTAGAGTCTAGAAGGCATGCTTAGGGCCAACTCTAGCCCTAAGAAGATGTTTAACCACTCATTGTAGTAGTCATCCAACCCTCAAGGGTTATTTCTATGGTAGGAATGACCTCCTTCTTGATGGAACCCTAGAAGAATGGAAGAACTTCCAAGAATGTGTCTCTAGCCTCTTATCTTCTCCTTTCTTTCTCTCTAAAAATGGCTCAAAATCCTTATATAGGAGGCTCAAGTGTCATACCCAATGGTCTAGATTCGTGTACTAGGGGCCTTGCAATGGTTGCACCATGAGACAACTTTTAATGAGCTGGAATTTGATTTAATTCACACTTGAGAGGGTTCTATCGATCGAACTACTTTGAGATTGATCAAACAT
Source organism: Cornus florida (assembly GCF_030987335.1). Lineage (NCBI taxonomy): Eukaryota > Viridiplantae > Streptophyta > Magnoliopsida > Cornales > Cornaceae > Cornus > Cornus florida. The sequence continues at coordinate 53,822,129 of NW_026775576.1, forward strand.
TGGTGAGATCTATCGAATGCTGCAGAGATCGATCCATCCTTGGCGGTTCCTTTTTGAATAAAGACAAATTTCTGAGATATTTTGGGATATTTTGGGAAAGAGACAAAAGTGATAGGTGGGGTGGTAGGTGTGGATAAGATCAAATATTTTTCGATTGATCGAAGAATGGTTGGATCAATCGAACATGGTGAGATCTTTTGGATAAGGACAAAGGCTTGGATCCATTTTGCAGTGTCCAGATCGATGTTGGTCTGATCGATCGAAGGAATGTTGAGATCGATCGAACATGTTGATTTCCACACTTTGCTTCATTTTGCTTCCACTTTGCTCCTTTCTTCTATTCAGCTTGGGATTGCTTTTTTTAAGCTCTTATTTGGCTGAATTAACTTATTTTTGGGATAAGTACCTAAAAAGGGTAATAACATGAAATTAGTCTAAAACGGGAAAGTAAAATAGATAAAGGTCCTAGAATACCTAAGCTTAAGGGGTTTAATTGCGTACTTTTCAGCGTTCATCACACTCCTAAACTTAAATATTGCTAGTCCCTAGCAATGAACTACGAAGTAAAGGAATGAAATGAATGACTATATAACTATGAACTAAAAAGTACATGTATGATATGTATTATTAATTATTGGACCTTGCGGAGTAGTATCGAATAAGCCTGTTAATTTATAAAATTTTATCATGCTTAGTACGAAACAATTGATGTTTATATTTAATATTTTATTATCAATTGTTGGATTTATGGATTAGTTGATATTTACACTCACTGTTTATATTATCAACTATTGGATGTTGAATTGTATGCACCGGTATGGGACGGTGGCATACTAGGGATGAATTAGCTCAAGACGCTAAGTGCTACCTATTCTGGAATAAGGGAATGGATTATAGGAATAAAATCCTATTTATATATGTAAGTCTGTGCAGCTGAACAAGCTGAATAGCTAGCTGGATTTATAATGGATGGATAGGATAGGACTTTAAATATATATTTATGGTACCGCGATATAAGCTTGAGTCTCAGAGTCTACGGTTAGGGAGCGTATATGTAGTAGGATGCGTAGCTGGCTATGTTGATTGAGGTATACCCTGTTAGGCTTAAGTACTCATGCCCACTCAGGTGCGTTTTGTATGTTGCCTTCTATTCTGGTTGAAACCCTATTTATAGTCCAGTGAGAGTCCCATAGTATGGATATATATATATATATATATATATATATATATGTATACAGATTATATAGCTAGTGTTAAGTTGTTTAGGATGTACATGCGTATCGAGTCTCTGTTTGGATTATAGTAGGGTAGAACTTGTTCGTGGGCCTAACCCACTTCTATTTTGTTCAAGTGTTCGTCAGTTCAAGGCTTAGAGCTCGTTTGTGCTGAGCAGAGACGGTCACTCTTTCTTCCGACGACATAGGATCTTTCTTCATTATTTAGTACTGGATTTCTTTTAGTTATTTTCGTTTCAGTTTGGGATTTTATTAGGGGTCCACTGGATGGATTCCCAAGTTGTTATTTTCGAGGTTTTGGATTGGCAGATTATTATTCATATTTAGCTCTGGTTGTTTTGGGATTATTGAATTTTAAATATTTAATTTTAAAGGATTATATTTTAGAACTCTTTTAGCTTTTAATTATTTATTTCTTAATTCATTTTGAAATCTATGTTCATTTAAATATTAATTGTTTGATATTCCCTCGGGTTTGGGCTTGGGCTTGATCAACCCATGTCTCGTAATCGAGGGGTTTCACAGTTGGTATCAGAGCACTCTAGGTTTAAGTGTTTCTAGGGTATGTCGTATTAAGACTTCCGTGTAGCATTTTCTCTTGATTATAGCTTAAGTTTAGGATTCATTGTATTCCTTTACGGTTTGGTTTAAATCATTCTGATGTCTGTCTTTTCGTGTTAACAGATGGTTAATGCTAGAAGAGGACAGAACATGCAAGAAAATAGGAGGCAATGGAGAGCGGCACGTAGGCAGCAAGAACGCCTACAACGTCAGCTAATGGAAAAAGAGCAGCATTTGCAAGGGTTTCAGGATGATGATGATCAGTTTCAGGAAGAGCATGAGGGAGTTCAATAGGCTCAGGATCAGGTCAGAGATCCAGAGTATCCTCCTCATCTCAATGACCTCATTACTCGGGCAATAGAAGCAGGGGTAACAGCTGCACTTCAGAATCAGTCACAGGTTCAGCAAGCACTGATACCAGCACCAGTTGTTCAGACTGATACTTGGGAAAAGGTTAGGTGTTCTTTCACAAAGGGGAGTCCACTTGAGTTCTCAGGCTCCACCGATGCGAAAGTAGCTCACCAGTAGAAACAGGACATCGAGCAACATCTTCGCCTAGTTCAGTGCACGGAGGTTTAGAAGCAGATGGTTGCTACTTTCAAGCTAGTTGGAGATGCACTACAGTGGTGGGAGTCAATTATTATTGCAGAGGAGAAGATGTCATTGACCTATGATCAGTTCAGTACTCATTTTGATGAGAAGTACTTTCCTTATGCAATCAGGGCAGCTATGAAGACAAAGTTCCTTAATCTACAACAAGGGAACATGACAGTGGTAGAGTATGAGCATTAGTTCACACGCTTATCTCTTTTTGCTTCGGAGGAAGTGGATACAGACGAGAAAAAGTGAAATAGTTTTGTTAAGGGACTGATGTGGTTTATTAAGCGAGCTATTACTGGTAGTCCAGCCTACACTACTTATGCTCAGGTGGTGGACGCCGCTCTATAGCAATATCAGTTGACCGTGGACTTCAGACAGGCTTGGGGTGAAAAGCAGGGTGACAGAGACTCTGCTAATCAGTTAGCTGAGAAAGGGAATGGTAATGGACACCGATAGAATGACAAGGGCAAATTCTAGGGACAATAGCCTTGGAAGAAGCACAAGGGTGGTTTAGATGTTCACAGGAATGGGGCACCTATTCAGAGGCAGCAGAATGGGGGACCACAGGCAGGATAGGGTCAACCACTGGCTAACCAACAGAGGAGGCCATTTGGCACTTTCCAGGGTAGTTTCTACACTTGTGGAGAGTATGGTCATACTTCTAGGCAGTTTTCTAAAGTAGGATAGGGACAGGGACAACATGTGAAGTAGGGACAGAGGCACCGGTAGCTTTACCCGCTCCACAGGTTCCACGGATTCAGGGACAGACATATCCGGCTTTACCAGCACCACCACAGCCTCAGGGATAGGCACCATAATAGTTATATAATGGCAGGGTGTACAACCCTATGCCACAGGATATTCAGGTACCTCAGGCTGTTGAGGGTATGTTTCTTATTCATGGTTCAAAAGGTCGTGTTTTATTTAATACGGGTGCTACACACTCATTTGTAGCTAGATCTTTTGTTGCTTTATCTGGGATGATGATGCAGGTATGCAATAGACCCCTGGGTATTTCGACACCGTTGGGCAATACTGCCATTTTACATGAGAGTGATGGGCCTGTGACACTAGATATTGGTAGACTCAGATTTTTAGCCAATCTATTGGTCCTGGACATGCACACTTGTGACGTGATACTTGGGATGGATTGGTTATCTCAGTACCATGCCTAAGTTAATTGTTATGATAGGTCTGTTATTTTCACCATACCTGGTCAGAATATATACGTCGTCGCTCTGCCACGTTCTAACGGGGTTGCCAACACATATTTGTTTCATATAGAGGAGGAAACGGAGGAAGGGACTACTGTATCTTTGGATAGCATACCAATTGTACAAGATTTTCCAAATATATTTCAAGATATTCTAGGGTTGCCACCTAGTCGAGAGATAAACTTTGTGATTGACTTAGCTCCAGGCACTACGCCTATTGCTAAGGCACCATATAGGATGGCACCAGTGGAGATGAGAGAGTTGAGGGATCAGATTTAGCAATTACTCAGCCAGGGTTTTATTCGTTGAAGTACTTCACCCTGGGGAGCACCAATTCTATTTGTGAAGAAGAAGGATGGTTCACTTCGCCTGTGTATAGATTACAGGGAGTTGAACAAGGTTACTATTCGTAACAAGTACCCTTTGATCAGTTGAAGGGAGCTACATGCTTTTCGAAGATTGATTTGCGTTCTGGATATCACCAACTTTGGGTGAGGGAGCAAGATGTTCCGAGGACAGCGTTTCTTACTAGATATAGGTCTTATGAGTTTCGTGTCATGCCTTTCGGACTGACTAACGCACTAGCAATTTTCATGAACTTAATAAATAGTGTCTTCAGGGCTTATTTAGATTAGTTTGTCATTGTCTTCATAGATGTCATTTTGATTTATTCAAAGTCAGAGGATGATCATGTAAGGCATCTTCGTATCGTGTTGTAGATGCTTCGTGAGGACCAGTTATATGCCAAATTCGAGAAATGTGAATTTTGGCAGTGGGAAGTGATGTTTCTGGGTCACGTGGTGTCAGAAAGAGGAATAGCGGTAGATCGAGCCAAGGTTTCAGCAGTGGTTGAGTGGGGATAGCCTACTTCATCTACCGAGATTCAGAGTTTCCTCGTATTGGCAGGATATTATCATAGGTTCATTCAGGGGTTCTCAAAAATAGCGGGACCACTCACTCATCTGACTAAAAAGGGTGTATGGTTCGTGTGGGATGAACACTGTCAGAAAGCTTTTGATGAGCTAAAGACTAAGTTGACTTCTGTGCTGGTTCTGTCTACTCCACAGAGCAAGATTGAGTATCTTGTTTACACATATGCTTCTTTGCAAGGTCTTGGATGTGTTTTGAAGCATGAAAAGTGACCAATTTCATATGGATCTCGAAAGCTTAAGCCTCACGAGCTTAATTATCCAACACATGATTTGGAGTTGGCAGCTGTAGTCTTTGCCTTACGCATTTGAGGCATTATCTGATAGGAGAATCCTTCAGATTATTTAGTGATCACAAGAGTCTGCAGTATTTGTTCACTCAGCAGGAGCTGAATATGAGACAGTGCAAATAGTTAGAGTTTGTAAAAGACTATCATTTCTCAATATAGTACCATCCAGGGAAAGCGAATGTGGTGGCAGATGCACTCAGTCGCCGACCCGCTGCTAGTCTTTCTACTTTATTCACCACTAAGTGGAATGCTTTGAAGATGGGGGATGAGTTGTCGGATGCTTTCATGGCTTGCATGGTAGTTACACCTTCTATCATTCACAAAGTATTGAAGGCGCAACTCACAGATCAGCAGTGCATTGATAAAATTTCAGAGATAACTTCTGGGGAGGTCCTATTTTACTATGTTGGGACTGATGGAGGTTTGAGGTACAAGGAACGGTTAGTGGTACCTTCTGTTGACAATTTGAGAAAGGATGTGACGACTTTTCTGTTCATCCAGGAGGAGACAAGATGTATCGGGATATGAAGCGGTAGTTTTGGTGGGCAGGTATGAAAAAGGACATTGCCATTTTTGTCTCTCGGTGTAGTACTTGTCAAATGGTCAAGATTGATTATCAGAGGCCACTAGGAGCTCTACAGCCACTACCTATACCAGAGTGGAAGTGGGAGAGCATTTCTATGGATTTTATGGAGGGATTGCCTAATCCCTTTAAGAATCACAATTCCATATGGGTCATCATGGATTGATTGACTAAATCAGCTCATTTCTTGCCTATTCACATATATTTCACTTCGGAGCAGTTGGCGAGACTTTACATTACAGAGATTGTGAGGTTGTATGGCATTCCGTTGTCCATTATATCGGATAAGGATTCGAGTTTTGTGTCAGAATTCTGGAAGAGTTTTCAGAAGGCTTTGGGTACAGAATTATATCTTAGTACTGCTTATCATTCTTAGACTGATTGACAGACTGAGAGGGTTAATTAGATCATAGAGGATATGCTTCGTTTATGTGTTCTTGACTTCAAGGTCCATTGGGAGGATTATTTGCCATTTGTGGAGTTGCATATAATAATAGTTTCCAGAAGATTATCGGTATGGCACCATTTGAGGCGTTGTACGGCCGACCATGCCGATCTCCTGTTTGTTAGATGGAGGTTGGAAAGAGCAGATTCTTGGGTCCTGAGTTCATTAACGATACTTCTGAGAAGATCACTCTTATTAGGGATCGTATCCGAACTGCCCAGAGTAAGCAGAAGAGTTATGCCGATCGTCTTACTCGTGCTTTAGAGTTTTAGGTTGGAGATCAGGTTCTGCTCAAAGTGTCTCTTATGGAAGGAGTAATGCGCTTTGGGAAGAAAGGAAAGTTGTCACCGCGGTTTATTGGTCTATTCATGATTACGTATCGAGTTGGAGCTGTCGCTTATCGGTTGGCACTTCCGGATAATTTGGATCGTGTGCACAATGTGTTTCATGTTTCCATGTTGCGGAAATATCTATGAGATGAGGATCAGTATCAACATATCGATGTTGGGGAGATTGAGTTGCAGCCGGATGCAACCTATTTGGAGCCACCGTGTCGTATTGTCGACCGTAGGGATCAGATTCTTTGAAATAAAGTTATCCCTTTAGTGTATGTTTAGTGGAGCCATCACAATGAAGCTGAGTCTACTTGGGAACGGGAGGATGTCATTCACTCGCAGTTTCCTGAAATATTGGAAGAAGGTAAGAGCGAATTTCGAGGATGGAATTCCTTTTGTTAGGGGGGAATAATGTAATACCCCTAATTTTAAAAGGATAGTCTTGGTATTTTAATTAATTATTTTATGGATTTTTCTTTGCTTAATTGCTTATTTAATTGAATTAATTGTCTAATTGTTTTATTTTGGTTAACTTATATTTTTAATTATTTTATTTTGTTAAATTATCTGTTTAATTGTTTTATTGAATTTAATTATTTGTGTAATAGATGGTGTGATTATGTGGTAATTTATATTAGTGGTTTTCATTAATTGTTAAATTAGGATCAGTCGTGGAAATTATTTTAATTGTTTAATTAGGGTTTTGTTTTTAGGTAGTCACGTTTTTATATAGCTGACTTAGATATAGAATGAATTATTTGTTTCCCGTCTCTAAAATTATATTAGAATTAAGGTTGGTATTTTCCTTAAACCGATAAATATAACAGTAGGTCTGCCAAGGGTTTTTAGAACCCTATTCACGCACTGGAGGCAGAGAAAAATAGAGAGAGGAAAACTGGGGTTTAGCTAGGGCTAAGGCTGAACCAAGGAAGGATTAAAGGAGTGTGGTTCGTGTGTTGAATCATGGAGGAAACAGAAGAGTTAGAATTGTGAAGGATCGCCGGAAAGTTTAGGAAAACGACGTTGAGGTTTTGAACCAAAATCTCAAAAACAAGTTCTATTCCTAACTCTCTCCATTTGACTCATGTTCTTTACATGCCTAACACAATTCCAGGAATAAATAAACATTAAAATTAATTTGGTTTGCATGTTTGAATTGCTTTAAACAGTACGTGTTCATAAATTGTTAATTGCTTGTTTTAAATTCTTCTTGCATAATTCATGTTTTAATCGATGTCAATTAATGAATAAAGAATTTAATTGTTTCTGGAACACACTGGAACCTAGTTCAGACACCTAGGAACCTTAGGAATGGAGGACAGATGATCGGAAAGTCGCCAAACTTAAAGGAGATGAAGGAACAGGAGGAGAGCCAGCTCCCTTTTGAAGGGAGCAGGCTCCCCTAAGCAAAGAGCAGGCTCCCTCAAGGAGGGAGCCAGCTTTAGGGGCCTTGGAGGTGGCTTCCCCCTTGTGGGGAGCCGGCTCCATGAACTAGGGAGGCGGCTCCCTCGAATTTTTTTTTTTTTTTTTTTTTTTGGTTTTTTGGCGACTTGTTTGGGTACGGTACTTGGATTTTGAAGTTTTCAGATTCAGGTAGGAGGTATAATGGGGGCTTTCAGTAATGTCTAAGGCCATATTAAAAATTTTAAAGGTTGGTTAATGTGTAATAAATCACCTAGTGCTTATAGCGGAAACAGTATATAAATTTTTAAAAACAAATTTGTTTACTGTTGTTAGATGTGGAGAATTTTAACTGCTTATGTTTAATTTAGCAGTTTTCTGTGGATGGTTATACCACTCTGTCATGTGTCAGTGGTAGGAATAAGCATGTTTAAATCTGTATAATACTTGCTAAGGATTAATTGATGTATATAAATTAACTATTTATTTCATTAATTACTGGACTGGTATAAAATAAGCATGTGAATTTATATTTTTTATTATGCTTACTTGGAAATTAATTGATGTTTACATGTATGATATGTATTATTAATTATTGGACCTTGCGGAGTAATATCGAATAAGCCTGTTAATTTACAAAATTTTATCACGCTTAGTACAGAACAATTGATGTTTATATTCAATATTTTATTATCAATTGTTGGATTTATGAATTAGTTGATATTTACACTCACTGTCTGTATTATCAACTACTGGATGTTGAATTGTATGCACCGGTATGGGACGGTGGCATACTAGGGATGGATTAGCTCAAGACCCTAAGTCCTACCTATTCTGAAATAAGGGAACGGATTATAAGAATAAAATCCTACTTATATATATGTAAGTCTGTGCAGCTGAACAAGCTGAACGGCTAACTGGATTTATGATGGATGGATAGGATAGGACTTTAAATATATATTTATGGTACCGCGATATGAGCTCGAGTCTCAGAGTTGACGGTTAGGGAGCGTATATGCAGTAGGATGCGTAGCTGGCTATGTTGGTTGAGGTTTACCCTGCTAGACTTAGGTACTCATGCCCACTCAGGTACATTTTGCATGTTGCCTTCTATTCAGGTTGAGACCCTCTTCATATTCTAGTGAGAGTCCCGTAGTATGGATATATATATATATATATATATATATATATATATATATATATATATATATGGATTATATAGCTAGTGTTGTATTGTTTAGGATGTACATGCGTATCGAGTCTCTGTTTGGATTGTAGTAGGATAAAACTTGTTCGTGGGCCTGACCCACTTCTATTTTGTTCAGGTGTTTGTTAGTTCTAGGCTTAGAGCTTGTTCGTGCAGAGCAGAGACGGTCACTCATTCTTCCAAGGACGTAGGATCTCTTTTTATGATTTAGTACTGGATTTCTTTTAGTTATTTTCGTTTCAGTTTGGGATTTTATTAGGGGTCCACTAGATGGATTCCCAAGTTGTTATCTTAGAGGTTTTGGATTGGCAGATTATTATTCATATTTAGCTCTGGTGGTTTTGGGATTATTGAATTTTAAATATTTAATTTTAAAGGATTATATTTTAGAACTTTTTTAGCTTTTAATTATTTATTTCTTAATTCATTTTGAAATCTGTGTTCATTTAAATATTAATTATTTGATATTCCCTCGGGTTTGGGCTTGGGTCTGATCAACCCATGTCCTGTAGTCGAGGGGTATCACATAAAGCATATCAAAGCTAAGATGGAGGTGCATCGAAATAGAGCACGCCCTTACCTAAAAAATGTTAAATCAACGAGGGAGAGTAATTTAAATTATTCCGTAAGAAATACATTATAAAGATAAACTAGGATTCGCAGGCCTCACAAATATACACATGTTGAAGTATAGAACATGCTTCCTAATCGTCTAATTCAAGAGTAACTCTAAGGAAACATCCTAGAATTAACAATTGAATTAATAATCACAAAACCATTCAAGTATATACAAATACGAAAACAAATATACTTTAAATTCAAAGTAAGCCAAGTTACAACTACACATAAATGTCAACTTTGAAATTAAGATTCAAAATCATATAATAGGGATAAATTAGACATACCCATACCCCTGATCCTATGTATTGCATGAACCGGGAAAATAGTTATTTTTAGGCTTTTAACCTACAGGTAACTAACCAAGTGGCCACTATAAACTGGGGAGCCCGAGCTCACCCACTAGCGCCAAGCTCTCACAATCTTAAAGTAACAAAAGATCCCATGTTTCTCCCAAAAATCATCAACCAATTCGCAATGTATCATATACATAATAATCAAGTAATGCACTTCGCAAATGCACCAAAACTTAATATTCAAACAATTCATGCGCTATAGTACCCAATGCTAAATCATGGCATGAATTTCACTATAATGACATAACAATGCATTTGGAAATATCACGGTAAGTATAGGCTTAATCATGTTAGCATTTTATCCATAATGATATACTAGGAACCTAATAAATCACAAAATTATGTTCTTCACAATAATCCCAAAGACTTTACACATAGCTACAAATGAACATACTTCACTAATTAAACTTTATATAAGTAAAATATGAAGGGATATACACATGTATATATAATGTAAAATTAATTAAATTCTCAAGAACATAACAATAAACATACATTTAAGTTATAAAGGTAACTAATAGCAACCAACGGGCCAGTGACCTATCGGTATCAGCCTCTTACTTTCCAAAGGGAGGTCAGGGGTTCAAGTCTCAAAAGAGACAAGTGTGTGTGAGTACCAACAAAGAAAAAAAAAAGTGTTAACCAATAGCATGCTTTAAACCTCATCTTAAGACTAGGTTATCAACTAAAGAAATTTTAAAACAATCACAACTCACACAATACATGTACAACTCACACTATACCCCAAAACAAAAAGAAATAACTAGTGTAAGATTATACTACACTCCTCTACCTCACTGTAGGATAGCAAATCTAGAAATTCAAAGTGGAAAGTGCTCCAAATCCAAGGCAAAACCAAGGGTTTTGTTGGCAATGGAGTCCTCAACCTTTCTTCCTTCTATGTCAACACCAAAAGAGCAAGGGAAGAGGACCAAAAATGTTGGAGAAGGTTGAACAAGATGAAAAACAAGAGAGAGAAATAGAGAGTGGAGAGAGAAACATAAAGGGGAAAAGAGAAGATGAAAAATATGATATCCCCTCATACATACACATGTATCTATATACAAAATATCTTAACACAAGCCTCAAAAGTTAATGTGACCCCACTAAGTCTCCAAAATCGCTCAAAAGCCTCCAAATGTAAAATAAACGCATAAATGTGTATGAAATGCCCCCAAAATATTTTACGTTAATTAAACTTAGTGCGTGGTGTTTTTTTTAGGTATGTGACGAACCTTCGGGTCATTAATCCATAGGTGTTATTTTGATTTTTTTTTTTAAAAAAAATCATTATCGTCCTTGACATAAATAATCCCACTAGAACTATTTAGGTCAAACTTTTTCTTGGTGAAATATATATTGGACTGTAATCCATATATTTTGAGCATAAAGTGGAGGAGATAAATGTGTTTAAATCTTCTAGTAGATTTATCTTTTGGCATACATGATTAAAATGGGCTTAAAAAAGAACAAAAATTATTGATGAAAAGAACATTGATTAAGTAGCTAATTATCTTGAAATTAAGCATAATATTGACTTTAATCATTTTCAACGAGTGAACATGGCCGGTAAATATATAGATGAACTAATGCACCAAATAAATGAGAACTCTGGGTAATGCTTTTTGTCTAATTCATTTGTTAAATAAAATAAAAGGGTGAATGGCATTAAACCCATTTGGGTTTTGCAATAAACACCCTTTTTCTTTTTCTTTTTTGCCAAAAAACCCCCCTCAACATTCCGAGGGGGGTGATTTAACAGACGGGACTTAACTGAGTGAGATTTGAAATAAAAATTGACTAAAGTGCCACTAGTAGTGGCCTGTTTGGACATATACTTTGTCTTTGATTTTTTATTTATTTTTATTAAATAACCTAAAACATGTAAACTCTTGCTCTACGGCTTATGATCGCGTTTCAAACCTCACGATGGAGATTAATACTTTAATTCATGGTACACAACATTATTAGGTTTTTAAGGTGGTGGTAGTCCTGCGGTCCCTGTGGTGATTTCTTTTGAGAAGAAGACAAGACAAGAAAACAACAATTACTTTTCAAAGAAATTTGGTATGTTTGAAATTAGAGTTTGTTTGTTTCTTATTGAGATTGTCTCTAATTGTTTATGATTTTAAAATTAGGATTTTTTTAGTTTAATAACGTTGTATGCATTATTAAGTTGTAAGCTTAAAGAAAGACAAGCCCCTTTAATGGATTTCACTTCTTAAACCTTATTATCAACCCACTTCCTAACTTGGACACGAGCAGGCCTAGAGTATTTGTCTAAGCCACTTCGTTTCTTTTGTGTACATTGTCAAAACATGGTACTTTTTTACATAGTACATATACTTGGGTTTTTAAAAATTAGGGCTTTTTAAAATTAGGGCATTTTGCACTTTTAAATTGTCAAATTATGGCACTTTTACACCTGATTAGGGCTTTTTTTTTTTTTTTTTTTTTTTTTTTTTTTTTTTTTTTTTGTCAAGGAGTTACTTTTAATTATTAGTTTCTCGAAAATAGACTATGAGCAATCTGTTTTGATGCCATATCCATTGTTACTAATCGAACTTTTCAATAGGGAAATAATGTAATAAATGGATGGAGATTATGAGCAGGACCAAAAAAAAAAAAAAAGGATGGAGAAATTTATCAATATTATTTGAAGTCCTGAAGACTTTTATTGTTTGAAGTGCTAAACTTTTTCCATCCGTATATATCAGAAAGTACTTTGGAATCAAATAGAAGATATATATATATATATATATATATATATATATATATATAAATTTTTTTTTTTAATTTTTAATTTTGCTTAATGTAGTGTGTTACTGTAAAAGTACTTTGGAATCAACTTTCTGGTAGTTGTTAACTTTCTGGAGTTAAATAATATTGTTAAATTATTCGGAAAACTAATACTAAAATATTTAAAAATAACAAAGTTTGTGTCCTTTGCTTTGCTAGATGTTAAAAGTAGTATGAATCATTTTAGCTATCCTTTTTTTTTTTTTTTTTTTTTAATCATTTTATCCATTTATTCATCTTGCTGGTTACTTTTGAAGAAAATACTATTTTCTATTTTGTGAGTTCTTGTGTTACAGATCATGCATCTCATTTTTAATGAATTTTTTCTTGTACTTAAATATATTTGTAAGCATAAAACTGATTGATATCATTCCAGTCCCATTTTAAGCATAAAACTTATATATCAATTGCTGACACTAGGGCATTATGTGTAATGACCCGGATTTTTCGGATAAATTTTTTCTGTTGTCTTTACCTTTCGGAGTTTGGTTTCTTGTCGATTAGTGTCATCTCGAGTGCTCTGGAGTGATTTCCGAGACTCTTTTCTGTGGATTGACAACTTCCTTTGAGGACCGAGTCATTCCCACATTTTTTGTTTTTCGACACTATTCACTTTTTGTTTTTTTTCCTATTCCGTCTTTTCCTCATTTGTCACTCTGTTTGCGTAACCACACTTTTTATGTTTGGAGTTGGTTTCTGACTTCACGTATCTTCATTCCCAATGATTTCTATGAGCTACGAATCTTTACTTTCGTGAGAAAGTACTCTGGTTGCTCCCGGTGTCCATAGGGGTATAAATGTAAAGTTCTTTAGAAACTTTTTCTTTTCTTGGGGTTTTTTTTATAAATATCTTTTGAAGATATTTTATTTCAGGGGTATCTAAGGAAATATCTTTTGGAAGATATTTTCATTCTGGGGCAGTTTCGCAGTTTTCACTTTTTGGAGGGGTCATTGTGCAATTAATGAAAGTTATTGCTCAAAGCCTTGTTTTGAGCCTAGATCCTCGTATGGAATTCATTTTCACATTTTGTCGAGTCGTGGACTCTTAGAATTTCCTCCTGGACGATGTTTTCCAGTTTCAGGGTTTTTGGCCCCGGTTTGCGCCAAACTTGTTTTGGGCATAACTCTCTGTTCGGGATTCGGTTTTCAACATCATTACTTTTGTTGTTCATATTTTCTCATTTGGAATCTTTTTCATTCACAGAGTTTTGCTGTTTGAGCGCGTCTGCTAAGATTTCACTTTTCCAGACTCGGCGGGGCCCCGTTCGGGACACTTTTTGAGTTTTTCTATAAATAGGGGAACTTTAAGTGAAAAATTCGATTTTTGCTCTCTCTCTCCTCTCTCTTGGCCGGATCTAGAGGCAGCCATGGATGCCATCTTCTCTCTCTTCTTTTGAGCTTCCTCCCCTTACAAAAAAGTGGTGATGCCTTTATGTTTATTGTTCCCCTCGGCGAGGCCTTCGATTCCAACCGATTGGAATCTTGTTTTGGCCATTTCTTGAGTTCGGGTTTGAAGTCAAGTTGAGTTTTTGATGGGGCTTCCTTGGGATTCATGTTTGTGGTATTGTCCCCGACAAAACCTAGGAGTTTCGTTCGGATTTGGAGCCGATTTATTTTGGTGGGGATTTGAGATTTCATCTCAAATGGAGGTAGGGAATGTTTTAGGCTTTTGTGTGTGTTGTATTGAGTGTTTAGCATAATTATACAACTTATTTATGTGCCTTGTATTAAATCTAGAAAGTTAGAAATTTTTAATTCTTTGTATAAGATTTAAAATTCATGATGATAGATAACTTTGATTTGAATTGTGGCATGGTAGAAAATCTTGTTTTAATATGTTGGTTAACATATATTAAATTTGAATTAATTACATAAGAATTGCTCTTTTAAATTAATATTTATCTTTTGTGAAAGATTAATGTTCATGGCCGTACCTTGCAAGAAATTGAGTTGTATTATGCTTCTAAATTAAGTTTTGGGATATTTGTTAACATACTTTAATTTGAGAACATTTGGATGAGTTCAAAATTTAGAGACTTTAATTAAGAGAATTAATTAAAATCTAATTTTGTGGTTTCATGGGCCTAATCAAGCTTTTCTGGGAATATATGTAATGACCATGATATGTCTATTAACATATATTAAATTGGGGCCAATTGGAAATGATTTGAAATCTAGAGAGTTTAATTATTTTGATGTAATTAGATTCTATCTTGTTTATCCATGGATTTAATCATGTTTTAGAAGGTGCTTCTTTTTTAAGATCATGGATTTAGACATGTAAAGTATTCACTGGATTGTGTTATATGCATTGAAGGGCATTGTTGTTAAATTTATATTCATGAGAGTATGTTTCTATATGAATATATTGTTGGCTTGTGATTTCGTAGCATTATGGATATGAAATGCTTATTATGCACAATTGAGAGTTATACTGCTAACTTGTTACTATGTAGTAGTAATATGTATAAGTTATGAACTTATTTGGCTTATTTTGGAATCTTGGAACATTGTTGAGTTGAGATGGCTAGGGTTTGTCTCTAGTACGGGAACGTGAGTCCTCTAAGTCATTGAGATAGTGCGCATTTAGGGTGGTCTTCCCTGCGGGTTAGTGCCCGGAATAACCATTGAGGTCTCGGCAGAATTCCGAGCGTGATGTCTAAGTCTTCCACTATTTGTTTTCGCATTAAATTACAAGTTGACAATCATGCTTACCTTGTTGATTTGTGATTTTGGCTATTGGCGATTTTGATGTTGTTGAGTACATCCATACTAAATTGATATATTTAGTTGATTTCACACTTTTAGATTTCTAGTTGATAACCTAGAGAATCTATGTCATGATGTGTGGTACTAGATATTCTAATTATGCTAAATTGTTATATTTAGTTGATGTTGCATTTTAGACTTCAAGTTGATAACCTTGAGAATCTATATGTTGTTGCTTTATGTAAGCATGCTTCTATGTTGTTGCTTTGTGTAAGCATGACCCTATGTTGCTAAAATTGCATGAATGAGGTGATTGATGCTAGAAATGATCTTAGGTAGCTAGGATGCTCCTTGAGTCTCACCTTTGACATAGACGTTAGGTGGAATGAACCACAATAAATCGTACAAACTTGTAAAAGATAGGTCGGTGCATGCTCATTTCCTACAAGTAGCTTTATGTTACTCACCCCTACGATACTGGGGCATACTTCAGGTACAAGAATCAAAGTTGAGGTCTTCATTATGCTTGGATGGTTTGTGGACTTGGAGACTTCCATTTTTGTGAAGGTTGGCTTGGAATACCAATTGTAGTCTTACATGTCAACATGCGTACGTTTGATTCCTTATATGTAATGTGTACATGAGTACACTCTTTACGATGTATTTGACATGTATGAGATGAGGTCGGAGGCCAATGACATGTAATTTATATCCTATGTAAATTTTGACTTCATGGAATATTATGAAAGTATTGAAAAATATTGAGTTTTTGCTTCACCATGTTTACATTGGGTGTGGGAATTCCATTTTGATTCTTCTATTAGCATTCATTCACCATGTATGAAGTGTTGTAAAGGGCCAAACGGTAGTTTGAAACCATCTCATGATTTTAAATTCCAAGTTTTCGTTCCAAACTTCGTTTATGGCATTTTGGCCGTTGGGGCGTCATATTTTGTATCGGCCATATTTTTAAGCCATGGACCATTGTAGCACATCTTACTAGGTAAGTTACGTTTGCGTGCATGGTTGTTTCCGGGCAAAGCTTCTTCTTTGGTGAAATGAGCCTCCTACAGACTCATTTTTCACTTTTGTTGCACATTCTGACCTAAGGGTTTTTTGGGAATTTACTTTGGGAAATAAATTTTGTTCTTCACATGGTTGAATAGAAAACATGATTTTAGGGGGGGTTTATTTTTTATGATTTTCAAAAAATGTCGTCTTGACATCGGAAATCGCTTCCGAAGTTCAGCTCTTAGTTTTTAAATTTTGCTGCTTTTTGGACCCTCTGGACCAGTTTTCTTGGGAGGGCATTTTGGGCATTTCACAGTGAGTATTTTTTAGTTCTTCTTAGGCTTAACTTAGAAAACTTGATTTTGAGGGGGGCTACTTCTTTGTGTTTTTCCAGAAAATATCATCTATGCCCTCAAATTTCCATTTTTTCCGGCTACTGCCAGGTTTTTGGGTCGCACCCTTACTGCCCCTTCACATCTAAACCTTTAGATGGGGTCTCGTAACTGGTTACATGTGCATGGGCAGTGTTTTGGTCGAGATTTTTGGCCTCCTAACCGGTTAGGAAGGTCTCCTAACCGGTTAGATGTTGTTCGGTTTACTATTTTTGACCGCTTTGCCCCTTCTTATTCCGTAAGCCATATCTTCTTCATCCGGACTCCGAATCAAGCAATTTTTAAGTCTAAGTTCATTAATTTTTCGTTGTCTTTCCAATGGTGTGCTCGGTGGCACCCACTTTGAAGCTAGAAATGATAATTTTGCCCCTAGGTTCAATCTTATTCGTTTTTGAAATGTTGCTTTCGCATTTGTTTCCTTTGGGTTCCATGACCTCTTTAAGTGTCACAATGGTGTCTTAGAGATGCGCGGTATCTCTAAAGACCATTGTTTTATCTTTTGCTTCCGCATTTCGGATCCGTCATCGGGTCATCTTTCGGTTCATCACTGACGCATCGGGTTGAAAAACTTGGGCAGTCACAAGTGGTATCAGAGCTCCTAGGTTCGAAAACCTTGGGACGACGGGTTTTGGGTGCATATCATGCTTTTGTTACCACGCTCTATGTGTTTATATGCTTTATGATAACATGTTTATGTGTTTACGTGCTACATGTTGTATGCCGTTTGTTTAGCATTGTTTTATTCTAATGTAAAGGGAATGACATGTGACATATGTTAGATTAGAGTTGTATATGCATAATTGTGTTGCATACTTGGAATGACACGGGATTGGTCATTGAAGCACGAGTTGAGATTGATGGTGATTGTAGTCACAGTCTCGTTGTGGTATAGATTGTTGTCGACCTAGCATTGGTTTTGAGGTAGGTGGATGGTCACCTTTTGTTTAGGCTCTTGTGAGATGAGTCATTTGGCGTTACCGTAGTGGTGGATTTGTTGGTTTTAGGCCATGATAACGTTATGGACCTCTTAGGATCCTTGATTGTTTAGGATGATTCCTCTGGAACTTGCATTTTTTTCATGGGCGGGTACGTTTGTGGACGGGTGCATGACACTGTCGTGCTACCATACTGGCGAGCTACAAGTACAGTTCGGATGGAATCAATGTTGGTTTTGTTTTGATAGGTGTTGTCCTTTTGATCGATGATGATGATGGTTGTTTTAGAGATCAGTCATAGCGATTGATTTGGTTGTTGTTGGTATGGCTGTAGTTGCCATTTTCCTTGAGGAGTTTTTGCGTGATGACGCTTTTGGGATCAAGTCGATTGATTGATGTTACGGGTAGTGAGAGCACTACACTGTTAGTGTCACCTCTAGATTCGGAGTTAGATTGTTAGAGTCTTACCGTTGTGGTAAGGACTCACGTTTGTTTGGAGACAGGTTGTTGTCGCATTGGTTTTGGAGTCAGTTTATGGCTAGGAATTGTCCTTCATTTTACCTAGACATTTTAGGACACGTTGTCTATAGGGTTCATTGTTGCATCATTTTGTCTTATGCAGTTTCGTTTACTACCATGTTAGTAGTATGATTTATGATATTGTGATGCATGAGTAGGTGGAAGTCTATCCACATTTGCCTTCTTGTTGTGTGGCTTTAGCATGCATTTTTTATATGCATAGAGATGCCATGTTGTTTATGTGCTTTACTGACATGATTTTGTGTTTATGTGGAGACGTGCAACATGTACTTTTGATTTTTATCTACGTGAGTAGATTTTCTTCTTGGTAGTTGCATTCCTTGTCATATGCATGACTTCTAGGTTTGGTTTTCCCATTCATTTCCCTCGGTCGCACGTAGTGTGTATGAGGGTTTCCACAAGGATTTTGTGTTGGTTCGTGTTAGGGACTTCACAAGGAGTGAGTCTCTTCTCTTCGTTGCATTGTGCACAGTTTTGGGGTTGGTTAGTACGTTAGGATCACTATCGTTGTCTTGAGTCCTTGGTGAGGATTTGATGGATTTTGGTCGACTTACTTCCATGTAGGGGGTGAAGTCTTTGACCTTGTTATCTTTCATTTAAGAGATGGAGTCCTGGTGTTATCCTTTTTAGGACTGATGGTTCCCTTTCTTTCGTGTCTTCCCTTGGGGAGTTTCTACCGTGGTTGTTGACGGCTGTGGTACTCATAGTGAGTTGATTGGTGTGAGATCATTTTATGGGGACATATGTCCATACCATTGAGGATTTATTTGATTATGAGGTAAGCTCGATGCTCTTTTGAGAATGTCTTTTGGAGACTTGTTTCCGTTTTGGAGACCTGGATGTGGTTAACTTTTAGGAAAAGTTTTGGAGGTTTGCTGTTGGATATGGCTTATTTCTGAAGTTTTCTCGTTCTAGTTATGACTAGGCGTGATTTTGAGGAATTATAGTTCCAGTGGTTGTTTATGGATCGATAGAAATTGAGGAATTTGATTTAACTTGGTGTTTCCAAGTACGGGTTTGAGAGATTCATTTTGTGACCTTGGTTTTTGTCATTTTGATGTATGTGCCACTTGGTGGATTTGTATTTTGAAGATTTAGTTATCCATGATAGGGATGCGGATCTGATGTTTGATTACGGTGTAGTCTTGTAGTTGATCTGTTTCAGGGAGATATGAAGGACTTTCGAGGAAATGTCTTATTGTGAGGTTCGTTTTGATTTCTGTAGGCTTTGATTTGCTTGTCAGGTTTTGGATTCCTAATTAATGTTGTTAATGGGGGTAATTTGAGACATTGGAGATGTTAGTTTTGCTGTATTAAGGATTTGGGGCCTTAAGCATAGCGGTACCTATAGCATTATTGTCAGAGTTTTAGGATTTGCCAGAATGGTCCGGCCGGACATCTTTGGACCGTATCTCAACTCTCACAAAATGTTGGTCTCCGTAGTGCTTTTTGCAATGATCATTTTTAACATTGATATCATTTGTATCGAGAGGTTTCTTGGATAGACCTAGTGGGCGGCAGGTTATGAATTAGTGGCTCATACTGTCATGCTACCGTACAAAGTTGTGTGTTGTGGGCGAGTACTAGTTGCCGTCGATGCTACCTTACTGATGAGTAAGTGTGGGTAGGCACTAGGTATTGTCATTGCTACCACACATTTGAGTACGTCGTGGGCGGGTTTTGGTCACTATTCATACTGCCATGTTGTGTTTGTTCTGTACCCTGATTTGATATGTGGTTATCTTGGAGTTCTTTTGGTGGTTGTTTTTGGTTCCTTATGATGGTTTGTCAGGAGGGACACTTATGGTTGTTGTTTTCCGTTCTTTTGTCTGACCTTGGGTTCTCTATGTGAGTTCAAACTTGTCGTGTGGCTATGTAGTCACTTTTCCTTTGAGAGGTTGTCTTGTCTTTAGCACGTGGGTACATATAACATTGGTTTTGGGGTTTCCTTTCTGCTTTGAGGTCGCTGGTATGGCGTGTTATGTGGGATACTCGGAGATGTACTCTATAGTTATCCTGGTTTTGCTTTCTGTTTCATTGGGTTGGATTTCGGGGATGAAATCCCTTTAAGGTGGGAAGGTTGTAATGACCCGGATTTTTCGGATAAATTTTTTCCGTTGTGTTTTCCCTTCGGAGTTTGGTTTCTTGTCGATTAGTGTACTCTCGAGTGCTCTGGAGTGATTTCTGAGACTCTTTTATGTGGATTGACAACTTCCTTTGAGGACCGAGTCATTCCCACATTTTTCGTTTTTCGACACTATTCACTTTTTGTCTTTTTCCCTATTCCGTCTTTTCCTCATTTGTCACTCTGTTTGCGTAACCACATTTTTTCTATTCGGAGTTGGTTTCTGACTTCACGTATCTTCATTCCCATTGATTTCTATGAGCTACGTATCTTTACTTTCGTGAGAAAGTACTCTGGTTGCTCGCGGTGTCCATAGGGGCATAAATACAAAGTTCTTTGGAAACTTTTTCTTTTCTTGGGGTGTTTTTCATAAATATCTTTTGAAGATATTTTAGTTCAGGGGTATTTTAAGATATTTTCATTCTGGGGTAGTTTCGTAGTTTTCACTTTTTGGAGCGGTCATTGTGCAATTAATGAAAGTTATTGCTCAATGCCTTGTTTTGAGCCTGGATCCTCATATGGAATTTATTTTCACATTTCATCGAGTCGTGGACTCTTAGAATTTCCTCTTAGATGATGTATTCCAGTTTCAGGGTTTCTGGCGCCAGTTTGTGCCAAACTTGTTTTGGGCATAACTTTCTGCTCGGGACTCAATTTTTGATGTCGTTTCTTCCGTTGTTCGTATTTTCTCATTTGGAATCTTTTTTGTTCACAGATTTTTGCCGTTTGAGCTCTTCTGCTTAGATTTCACTTTTCCGTACTCGACGGGGCCCGTTCGGGACACTTTTTGAGTTTTTCTATAAATAGGGGGCCATTCAGTGAAAAATCAGATTTTTGCTCTCTCTCTCCTCTCTCTTGGCCGGATCTAGAGGCAGCCATGGCTGCCATCTTCTCTCTCTTCTTTTGAGCTTCCTCTCCTCACTAAAAAGTGGTGATGCCTTTATGTTTATTGTTCCCCTCGGCGAGGCCTTCGATTCCAACCGATTGGAATCTCGTTTTGGCCATTTCTTGAGTTCGGGTTTGAAGTCAAGTTGTGTTTTTAATGGGGCTTCCTTGGGATTGATGTTCGTGGTGTTGTCCACGACAAAACCTAGGAGTTTCTTCGGATTCGGAGCCGATTTATTTTGGTGGGGATTTGAGATTTTATCTCAAATGGAGGTAGGGAATGTTTTAGGCTTTTGTGTATGTTGTATTGAGTGTTTAGCATGATTATACAACTTATATATGTGCCTTGTATCAAATCTAGAAAGTTAGTAATTTTTAATTTTTTGTATAAGATTTAAAATTCATGATGATATATAACTTTGATTTGAATTGTGGCATGGTAAAAAATCTTGTTTTAATATGTCGGTTAACATATATTTAATTTGGATTAATTAAATAAGAATTGCTCTTTTTAATTAATATTTACCTTTTGTGAAAGATTAAAGTTCATGGCCGTACCTTACATGAAATTGAGTTGTATTATGTTTCTAAATTAAGTTTTGGGATGTTTGTTAACATTCTTTAATTTGAGAGCATTTGGTTGAGTTTGAAAATTTAGAGACTTTAATTAAGAGAATTAATTAAAATCTAATTTTGTGGTTTCATGGGCCTAATCAAGCATTTATGGGAATATATGTAATGACCATGATATGTCTATTAGCATATATTAAATTTGGGCCAATTGAAAATGATTTGAAATCTAGAGAGTTTAATTATTTTGATGTAATTAGATTCTATCTTGTTTATCCATGGATTTAATCATGTTTTAGAAGGTGCTTCTATTTTAAGATCATGGATTTAGACATGTGAAGTATTCACTTGATTGTGTTATATGCATTGAAGGGCATTGTTGTTAAATTTATATTCATGAGCGTATGTTTCTATATGAATATATTGTTGGCTTGTGATTTCATAGCATTATTTATATGAAATGCTTATTATACACAATTGAAAGTTATATTGCTAACTTGTTACTATGTAGTAGTAATATGTATAAGTTATGAACTTATTTGGCTTATTTTGGAATCTTGGAACATTGTTGAGTTGAGATGGCTAGGGTTTGGCTCTAGTACGGGGACGTGAATCCTCTAAGTCATTGAGATAGTGCGCACTTAGGGTGGCCTTCCCTGCGGGTTAGTGCCCGGAATAACCATTGAGGTTTTAGCAGAATTCCGAGTATAATGTCCAAGTCTTCCATTATTTGTTTTCGCATTCAATTCCAAGTTGACAATCATGTTTACCTTGTCGACTTTTGGTTTTGGCTATTGACGATTTTGATGTTGTTAAGTACATCCATACTAAATTGATATATTTAGTTGATTTCACACTTTTAGATTTCTAGTTGATAACCTAGAGAATCTATGTCTTGATGTGTTGTATTAGATATTCTAATTATGCTAAATTGTTATATTTAGTTGATGTTGCATTTTAGACTTGAAGTTGATAACCTTGAGAATTTATATGTTGTTGCTTTGTATAAGCATGCTCCTGTGTTGTTGCTTTGTGTAAGCATGCTCCTATGTTGTTGCTTTGTGTAAGCATGACCCTATGTTGCTAAAATTGCATGAATGAGGTGATTGATGCTAGAAATGATCTTAGGTAGCTAGGATGCGCCTTGAGTCTCACCTTTGACATAGACATTAGGTGGAATGAACCACAATAATTAAATCATACAAATTTGTAAAAGGTAGGTCGATGCATGCTCATTTCCTACGAGTAGCTTTATGTTACTCAACCCTATGATACTGGGGCATATTTCAGGTACAAGAATCAAAGTTGAGGTCTTCATTATGCTTGGATGGTTTGTGGACTTGGAGACTTCCATTTTTGTGAAGGTTGGCTTGGAATGCCAATTGTAGTCTTATATGTCAACATTTGTACATTTGATTCCATATATGTAATGTGTACATGAGTACACTCTTTACGATGTATTTGACATGTATGAGATGAGGCCAGAGGCTAATGACATGTAATTTGTATCCTTTGTAAATTTTGACTTCATGGAATATTATGAAAGTATTGAAAAATATTGAGTTTTTGCTTCACCATGTTTGCATTGGGTGTGGGAATTCCATTTTGATTCTTCCATTAGCATTCATTCACCATATATGAAGTGTGGCCAAGGGCCAAGCGGCATTTTGAAACCATCTCATGATTTTAAATTCCAAGTTTTCGTTCCAAACTTCGTTTATGGCATTTTGGCCGTTGCGGGGTCATATTTTATATCGGCCATATTTTTGAGCCATGGACCATTGTAACACATCTTACTAGGTAAGTTACGTTTGTGTGCATGGTCATTTCCGGGCAAAGCTTCTTCTTTGGTGAAATGAGCCTCATACGGGCTCATTTTTCACTTTTGTTGCATTTTCTGACCTAAGGGTATTTTGAGAATTTACTTTGGGAAATAAATCCGTTCTTCACATGGTTGAATAGAAAACATGATTTTAGGAGAGGTTTCTTTTTTGTGATTTTCCAGAAAATGTCGTCTTGACATCGGAAATCGCTTCTGAATTTCAGCTTTCCGTTTTTAAATTTAGTAGCTTTTTGGACCCTCTAGACCAGTTTTCTTGGGAGGGCATTTTGGGTATTTTATACAGATTATTTTTTGATTTTTTTCCCTATTGATGTAGAAAACTCGATTTTGAGGGGGGTTTCTTCTTTGAATTTTTCCAGAAAATGTCATCTATGCCCTCAAATTTCCATTTTTTCGGGAAAAACCCCTGCAGCCAGGTTTTTAGGTCGCACCCTTACTGCCCCTTCACATCTAAACGTTTAGATGGGGTCTCGTAACCGGTTACATGTGCATGGCAGTGTTTTGGTCAAAATTTTTGGCCTCCTAACCTTCCTAACCAGTTAGATGTTCTTGGGTTTGCTATTTTTTATCGTTTTGCCCCTTCTTCTTTCGTAAGCCATATCTTCTTCATCCGGACTCCGAATCAAGCGATTTTTGTGTCTAAGTTCATTGATTTTTCGTTGTCTTTCCAATGGTGTGCTTGGTGGCACCCACTTTTAAGCTAGAAATGACTTTTTTTTCCCTAGGTTCAATCTTGTTCGTTTTTGAAATGTTGCTTCCGCATTTGTTTACTTTGGGTTCCATGACCTCATTGAGTGTCACATTGGTGTCTTAGAGATGCGTGGTATCTTTAGAGACCATTGTTTTGTCTTTTGCTTCCGTATTTCGGATCCGTTATCGGGGCATCTTTTGGTTCATCACTAATGCACCGGGTTGAAAAACTTGGGCCGTCACAAGTGGTATCAGAGCTCCTAGGTTCGAAAACTTGAGGACGACGGGTTTTGGGTGCATATCATGCTTTTGTTGCCATACTCTATGTGTTTATATGCTTTATGTTAACATGTTTAGGTGTTTACGTGCTACATGTTGTATGCTGTTTGTTTAACATTATTTTATTCTAATGTAAAGAGCATGACATGTGACGTATGCTAGTTTAGAATTGTATATGCATAATTGTGTAGCATACTTGGCATGACACGTGATTGGTCATTGAAGCACTAGTTGAGGTTGATGGTGATTGTAGTCACAGTGTCGTTGTGGTATAGGTTGTTGTCGACCTAGCATTGGTTTTGAGATAGGAGGATGGTCACCTTTTGTTTAGGTTTTTGTGAGATGAATCATTTGGCGTTACCGTAGTGGTGGATTTGTTGGTTTTGGGCCATGATGAGGTTATGGACCTCTTAGGATCCTTGATTGTTCAGGTTGATTCCTCTGGAACTTACGTTTTTTTTGTGGGCGGGTACGTTTGTGGGCGGGTGCATGACACTGTCATGCTACCGTACTGGCGAGCTACAAGTATAGTTTGGATGGAATCAATGTTGGTTTTGTTTTGATAGGCGTTGTCCTTTTGATCGATGATGATGATGGTTGTTTTGGAGATCAGTCATAGTGATTGATTTGGCTGTTGTTGGTATGGCTGTAGTTGCCATTTTCCTTGAGGAGTTCTTGCGTGATGACGCTTTTGGGATCAAGTCGATTGATTGATGTTATGGGAAGTGAGAGCACTACACTATTAGTGTCACTTATAGTGTCTCCTCTAGATTCGGAGTTAGATTGTTAGAGTCTTACCGTTGTGGTAAGGGCTCACGTTTGTTTGGAGACAGGTTGTTGTCGCATTGGTTTTGGAGTCAGTTGATGGCTAGGAATTGTCCTTCATTTTACCTAGACACTTTAGGACACGTTGTCTATAGGGTTCATTGTTGCATCATTTTGTCTTATGCAGTTTCGTTTACTACCATGTTAGTAGTATGATTTATGATATTGTGATGCATGAGTAGGTGGAGGTCTATCCACATTTGCCTTCTTGTTGTGTGGCATTATCATGCCTTTTTATATGCATAGAGATGCCATGTTGGTTATGTGCTTTACTGACATAATTTTGTGTTTATGTGGAGATTTGCAGCATGTACTTTTGATTTTTATCTATGTGAGTAGATTTTCTTCTTGGTAGTTGCATTCCTTGTCATATACATTACTTCCTGGTTTGGGTTTCCCATTCATTTCCCTCGGTCGCACGTAGTGTGTATGCAAGTTTCCACAAGGATTTTATGTTGGTTCGTGTTAGAACTTCACAAGGAGTGAGTCTCTTCTCTTCGTTGCATTGTGCACAGTTTTGGGGTTGGTTGGTTCGTGAGGATCACTATCGTTATCTTGAGTCCTTAGTGAGGATTTGATTGATTTTGGTCGACTTACTTCCATGTAGGGGGTGAAGTATTTGACCTTGTTTTTCATTTTAGAGATGGAGTCCTGGTGTTCTCCTTTTTGGGACTGGTGGTTCCCTTTCTTTCGTGTCTTCCTTTGGGGTATTTCTACCGTGGTTGTTGACGGCTGTGGTGCTCAGAGTGAGTTGATTGATGTGAGATCATTTTGTGGGGACATATGTCCATACCATTGAGGATTTATTTGATTGTGAGGTGAGCTCGATGTTCTTTTGAGAATGTCTTTTGGAGACTTGTTTCCATTTTGGAGACCTGGATGTGGTTAACTTTTAGGAAAAGTTTTGGAGGATTGCTGTTGGATATGGCTTGTTTGTGGAGTTTTCTCGTTCTAGTTATAACTAGGCGTGATTTTAAGGAATCATAGTTCCAGTGGTTGTTTATGGATCACTAGAAATTGAGGAATTTGATTTAACTTGGTGTTTCCAAGTACAATTTTGAGAGATTCATTTTGTGACCTTGGTTTTTGGTATTTTGATGTATGTGCCACTTGGTGGATTTGTATCTTGAGGATTTAGTTATCCATGATAGGGATGTGGATATGATGTTTGATAACGGTGTAGTCTTATAGTTGATCTGTTTCAGGGAGATATGAAGGACTTTCGATGAAATGTCTTATTGTGAGGTTCGTTTTGATTTCTGTAGCCGTTGATTTGCTTGTCAGGTTTTGGATTCCTGATTAATGCTGTTAATGGGGGTAATTTGAGACATTGGAGATGTTGGTTTTGCTGTATTGAGGTTTTGGGGCCTTAAGCATAGCGGTAGCTATAGCATTGTTGTCAGAGTTTTGGGATTGGCCAGGATGGTCTGGCCGGACATCTTTGGACCATTTCTCAACTCTCACAAAGTGTTGGTCTCCGTAGTGCTTTTGGCAATGATTATTTTTGACATTGATGTCATTTGTATCGAGAGGTTTCTTGGGTAGACCTAGTGGGGGGTAGGTTATGAATTAGTGCCTTATACTGTTATGCTACTGTACAAAGTTGTGTGTTGTAGGCGAGTACTAGTTGCCGTCGATGCTACCTTACTGACGAGTAAGTGTGGGCGGGCACTAGGTATTGTCATTGCTACCACACATTTGAGTACGTCGTGGGCGGGTTTTGGTCACTATTCGTACTGCCACGTTGTGTTTGTTCTGTACCCTGATTTGATTTGTGGTTATCTTGGAGTTCTCTTGGTGGTTGTTTTTGGTTCCTTATGATGGTTTGTCAGGAGGGACACTTACGGTTGTTGTTTTTTGTTCTTTTGTCTGACCTTGGGTTCTCTGTGTGAGTTTAAACTTGTCGTGTGGCCATGTAGTCACTTTTCCTTTGAGAGGTTGTCTTGTCGTGAGCACGTGGGTGCAAATGACATTGGTTTAGGGGTTTCCTTTCTGGTTTGAGGTCGCTGGTGTGGCGTGTTGTGTGGGATACTCGGAGATGTACTCTGTAGTTATCCTGGTTTTGCTTTCTGTTTCATTGGGCTGTATTTCGAAGATAAAATCCCTTTAAGGTGGGAAGGTTGTAATGACCCGGATTTTTCGGATAAATTTTTTCTTTTGTCTTTTCCCTTCGGAGTTTGGTTTCTTGTCGATTAGTGTACTCTCGAGTGCTCTAGAGTGATTTCTAAGACTTTTTTCTGTGGATTGATAACTTCCTTTGAGGACCGAGTCATTCCCACATTTTTCGTTTTTTGACACTATTCACTTTTTGTCTTTTTCCCTATTCCGTCTTTTCCTCATTTGTCACTCTGTTTGCGTAACCATACCTTCTGTGTTTGGAGTTGGTTTCTGACTTCACGTATCTTCTTTCCCAATGATTTCTATGAGCTACGTATCTTTACTTTCGTGAGAAAGTACTCTAGTTGCTCCCGTTGTCCATAGGGTCATAAATGCAAAGTTCTTTGGAAACTTTTTCTTTTCTTGGGGTGTTTTTCATAAATATCTTTTGAAGATATTTTATTTCAGGTGTATTTGAAGATATTTTGATTCTGGGGTAGTTTTGCAGTTTTTATTTTTTGGAGGGGTCATTGTGCAATTAATGAGAATTATTGCTCAATGCCTTGTTTTGAGCCTGGATCCTTGTATGGAATTTATTTTCACATTTCGTCGATTCATGGACTCTTAGAATTTCCTCCTGGACGATGTTTTCCAGTTTCAGGGTTTCTGGCGCCGGTTTGCACCAAACTTGTTTTGGGCATAACTCTCTGCTCGAGACTCGGTTTTCGACGTCGTTTCTTCCGTTGTTCATATTTTCTCATTTGGAATCTTTTTCGCTCACAGATTTTTGCCGTTTGAGCGCGTCTGCTTAGATTTCACTTTTCCGGACCCGGCGGGGCCTGTTCGGGACACTTCTTAAGTTTTTCTATAAATAGGGGGTCTTTAAGTGAAAAATCAGATTTTTGCTCTCTCTCCCCTCTCTCTTGGCGGAATCTAGAAGTAGTCATGGCTTCCATCTTCTCTCTCTTCTTTTGAGCTTCTTCCCCTCACTAAAAAGTGGTGATGCCTTTATGTTTATTGTTCCCCGCGGCGAGGCCGTCGATTCCAATCGATTGGAATCTCGTTTTGGCCATTTCTTGAGTTTGGGTTTGAAGTCAAGTTGTGTTTTTGATGGGGCTTCCTTGGGATTCATGTTCGTGGTGTTGTTCCCGACAAAACCAAGGAGTTCGTCAGATTCGGAGCCGATTTATTTTGGTGGGATCTCAAATGGAGGTAGGGGATGTTTTAGGCTTTTGTGTGTGTTGTATTGAGTGTTTAGCATGATTATACAACTTATATATGTGCCTTGTATCAAATCTAGAAAGTTAGTAATTTTTAATTTTTTGTATAAGATTTAAAATTCATGATGATATATAACTTTGATTTGAATTGTGGCATGGTAGAAAATTTTGTTTTAATATGTTGGTTAACATATATTAAATTTCGATTAATTAAATTAGAATTGCTCTTTTTAATTAATATTTATCTTTTGTGAAAGATTAAAGTTCATGGCCGTACCTTGCATGAAATTAAGTTGTATTATGCTTCTAAATTAAGTTTTGGGATGTTTGTTAACATACTTTAATTTGAGAGCATTTGGTTGAGTTTGAAAATTTAGAGACTTTAATTAAGAGAATTAATTAAAATCTAATTTTGTGGTTTCATGGGCCTAATCAAGCTTTTCTGGGAATATATGTAATGACCACGATATGTCTATTAGCATATATTAAATTTGGGCCAATTGAAAATGATTTGAAATCTAGAGAGTTTAATTATTTTGATGTAATTAGATTCTATCTTGTTTATCCATTGATTTAATCATGTTTTAGAAGGTGCTTCTATTTTAAGATCATGGATTTAGATATATGAAGTATTCACTTGATTGTGTTATATGCATTGAAGGGCATTGTTGTTAAATTTATATTCATGAGCGTATGTTTCTATATGAATATATTGTTGGCTTGTGATTTCATAGCATTATTTATATGAAATGCTTATTATACACAATTGAAAGTTATATTGCTAACTTTTTACTATGTAGTAGTAATATGTATAAGTTATGAACTTATTTACAATAATTAAATCATGCAAACTTGTAAAAGGTAGGTCGATGCATGCTCATTTCCTACGAGTAGCTTTATATTACTCACCCCTATGATACTGGGGCATATTTCAGGTACAAGAATTAAAGTTTAGGTCTTCATTATGCTTGGATAGTTTGTGGACTTGGAGACTTCCATTTTTGTGAAGGTTGGCTTGGAATGCCAATTGTAGTCTTATATGTCAACATGTGTACATTTGATCCCTTATATGTAATGTGTACCTGAGTACACTCTTTACGATGTATTTGACATGTATGAGATGAGGCCGGAGGCCAATGACATGTAATTTGTATCCTATGTAAATTTTGACTTCATGGAATATTATGAAAGTATTGAAAAATATTGAGTTTTTGCTTCACCATGTTTGCATTGGGTGTGGGAATTCCATTTTGATTCTTCTATTAGCATTCATTCACCATGTATGAAGTGTGGCCAAGGGCCAAGCGGTATTTTGAAACCATCGCATGATTTTAAATTCTGAGTTTTCGTTCCAAACTTCGTTTTTGGCATTTTGGCCGTTGGGGGGGGGGGGGGGTCATATTTTGTATCGGCCATATTTTTGAGCCTTGGACCATTGTAGCACATCTTTCCATCTATGTTACGTTTGCATGCATGGTTGTTTCCGGGCAAAGCTTCTTCTTTGGTGAAATGAGTCTCCTACGGACTCATTTTTCACTTTTGTTGCATATTCTGACCTAAGGGTATTTTGGGAATTTAATTTGGGAAATAAATTCCATTCTTCATATGGTTGAATAGAAAACATGATTTTAGGGGGGGTTTATTTTTTGTTATTTTCCAGAAAATGTCGTCTTGACATTGGAAATCGCTTCCGAAGTTCAGCTCTCAGTTTTTAAATTTAGCAGCTTTTTGGACCCTCTGGACCAGTTTTCTTAGGAGGGCATTTTGGGTATTTTACAGTGAGTATTTTTCATTTTTTTTCATTATTGATGTAGAAAACTCGATTTTGAGGGGGGTTTCTTCTTTGTGTTTTTCCATAAAATGTCATCTATGCCATCAAATTTCCATTTTTTCCAGAAAAACCCCTACTGCCCGGTTTTTGGGTCGCACCCTTACTGCCCCTTCACATCTAAACGTTTAGATGGGGTCTCGTAACCGGTTACTTGTGCATGGGAAGTGTTTTGGTCGAGATTTTTGGCCTCCTAACCGGTTAGGAAGGTCTCCTAACCGGTTAGATGTTCTTGGGTTTGCTATTTTTGACCGTTTTGCCCCTTCTTCTATCGTAAGCCATATCTTTTTCATCCGGACTCCGAATCAAGTGATTTTTGAGTCTAAGTTCATTTATTTTTCATTGTCTTTCCAATGGTGTGCTCGGTGGCAGCCACTTTTAAGCTGGAAATGACGATTTTTCCCCTAGGTTCAATCTTGTTCGTTTTTGAAATGTTAATTCCGCATTTGTTTCCTTTGGTTTCCGTGACCTCATTGAGTGTCACATTGGTGTCTTAGAGATGCGTGGTATTTCTAAAGACCATTGTTTTTTCTTTTGCTTCCGCATTTTAGATCCGTTATCGGGTCATCTTTCAGTTCATCACTGACGCACCGGGTTGAAAAACTTGGGCCGTCACATTATGTAGGTATTCTCACTATTTTCATGTTGTATTAACTTAGACAACTTTTATGAAAAAGTTATCCATATTAGAAGTTCATCATGGGGGTAAGTTTAGGAATTTTGGGTTATCATATAGTGGAGCTAGAATACATTATATTGAAGAGGTGGATTTGACTGTATGTCATTGCTTGAATTGCTATCAATTGCTGTGGACCTAGGTTATGGGAGGAATGTTGATTTTTATTATAGATCATATTCGGCTAGTGGTAATGAGTCATTGAAAATGATATCAAATGATATTGATGTGACTGAGATGTTTGAAGCTATTAAGAAGTTTGCATTAGTGAAAGTATTTATAGTTGAACATAAAAAAGTTGTAGTGGCACATTATGATGAATATGCATTTGGTGAGGACGGGTTAGAAGTAATGGATGTTGCAGTGGGTAATAAAGAAGTTGCAACGGGTATGCATGAAGTAGCAATGGGTGATGAAGAAACTATAGTTGATGATGTGTATGTTCCAGTGCTCAATAAAGAAGCTGCAGTTGAAGTTAGAACTGACGCAGTACTGTATATGTTCCAGCTACAGAAGATGTAGAATTTTAAGCATTTATAGATGATGAAATGGTACAAAATGCTGAGAATTTGGTGGACATCGAACCATAAAATGCAGAAGATATAGTGAATTGTGAAGATGGGTCGGAAAATGTGGATGCCTATGTGAATCCAATACTGAATGAAGAACATTTGACTGATGTAGATTCGGTGTATGCACCCACATATGAGTTAAGGAGTATTTGTGGGTCTGAAGATGATGAGGTTGCATTTAGATACCAAGATTTGGATCCTCAAAGAGACTAGGAAAATGTAGAACTTGCAGTGGGCCAGAAATTTGCAACAGCTATTGAATTCAGAATGGCTTTAAGGCATTATGCAGTGACAAAGAAATTTGATGTGAAGTTCAAAAAAAATGATAAAAGTCTAATCACTACTATATGTATTCAAATTTGTGGGTGGAGAATACGTGTATCTCAAACTCAAAGTGAGAGTTGTTTGAACATAAAGACATTTATTAAGGACCACAATTGTACTGCAATTCAAACAAACCATCTTGCAACATCAACTTACATTGTAAACAGGTATACAGAGGCAATTAGAGAGAACCAAATTGAGAATTTAGTTCAATGAGACAAACTCTTGCAAGGCTCACAATTGATATCTCCATGCAGAAGATTTATAAGTCAAAAGGAAGAGCAATAGAGATGGTTGAGGGGAACCGTGGGGAACAATATTTGAATCTTAGAAAGTATTGCCAATTGATTCAAGAAACCAACCTTGGTTTAGTTGCTAAGATTAGTAATTACCCTAGTGAGATCGAACCCAGAAGATTCAAAAGACTATTTTTATCTTATGAGGCCATGCATGGAAATTTTTGGGAATGGTGTAGGCCATTCATTGGTGTTGATGGAACTTTTTTGAAAGGGCCTTATGGTGGATATTTGCTTAGTGCAACTCGGATTGATGGGAACAATAAGATGTTCCCTTTGGTTATTGCTATTGTTAAGGCTGAGAATAGAGACTCATGGTTATGGGTCATGGAAGAATTGATGGGGATTATTGGTCCCCCAAATGGTTTGATATTTATATTTGATTGACAAAAGGAAAAAAAATTAATTATTATTTTAACTAATAAACTATATTATATATCTAATTGCTAATTAACTTGCTTTATTTATTTTAGGGTCTACTTCAAACCTTTGAGGATGTATTGCAAGGAGCTGACCATAGATTGTGTGTTCGACATATGTATGAAAACTCTTCAAGCAAAAATTTAAGGGATTACAATTGAAACCTGAGTTGTGAAATGCTGCTAAAGCTTATAATGAGCTTGACTTTAAGAAACATATGCAAAATATAAAGGATTTAAACAGTGGTGCCTATGATTGGCTTGTGAAAGTGTCATTCCATCTTTAGGCAAGGGCACATTTTCCAACCATTTCAAAGTGTGATTTGGTAATTAACATGCATGTGTGAATCGTGCAATTCTGTCATTCTAAAGGCAAGGGAAATGCCTGTGATAACCGTGTTGGAGTGGATTCGAAAATATTTAATGAGGAGATTTCAGAAGAAGAGAGATGATATGTCATCATACAATGGATTGGTGTGTACTGAGATATAACAGGTGTTGGATAAATGCAAGAATGCATCACTATAGTGTATTGTTGATTATAATAAGGGGTGTAGGTATGAGGTTGAATTTAGGGTAATAATGAGGATATGAACATAAATTTGGAAACATGCAGTTGTAAGGAGTGGGATGTGACTAGTATTCCTTGCCAGTATGTTATTGCTACCATACTTTTTAGAAGGGAACAACCTGAGATGTATGTTGCTGGTTATTATCTTAGTCAGTCATACCTTAAGACATATGGCCCTATCATGTATCCTATGCCCTTAAAGATGATGAATAAATATACCACTGATGTTATCCTTCCACCCTTAAACCCTAAACCACTTGAAAGGCCTAAGAAGGCTAGAAAGAAAGCAAGTGATGAAGTTACATGACCAACCAAACTGAGAAAATCATATGTGGACTTAAAATTCACCAAATACTTACAACCTAGACAAAATGCAAGGACATGTAAGGCAACTGAACCTGTTGTTAAAGAAAAGCCTCCAAGAGGTAAATGAGGTAGACCCCCTTTGATTAAACCTACTTTTCTTAGTATGGGGCATGCTAAGCTCAGTCAGGTGAGACAAAGTACTAAGATATTTACTTCAGTTTATCGAACCTTTTTTTTTTTTTTACCTAACAATTTTAACTTGATTGGTAGGTTAACAGAGAGAGAGCTGCAAATTTAGTCAGATCAAGAGGAAGATCAGTAGTTCTATTAGGTGGTGCGAGTAACAATGGAATAGGCAGAGGAAGAAGAGGTCCAAAAACTCATGCTTTAAACATTCCATCTGTAAACACTTAAACTTGAGTTGGAGGTTCAGTTATGGCAAGTGTTGCGGGGCTTGCTGAGCTCAGTCAAGTGAGACCCTTTATTAAGTTATTTACTTTAGTTTACCTTTATTATTATTATTTTATATTTTTCTTTGTATATTTATTTCAGTTTACCTAACATTTTTAACTTTATATGGTAGGTGAGTAACAGGGAAGAGTTGCAACTTTAGTTAGATCAAAAGGAAGGTTTGAAGCTTCAATCAAATCAAGAGAAAGATTGATGAGCGATGAATATTGCATATTCGAGCGCCTAAATATACGTATGCCAAGGCCTAAAGTGATACTTCAATCCATTGTTAGACTAATTTATGTTTATTGTGTGTTTATAGGTACTTTTCCAAAGAAAAGGTTAAAACCGGGACTTTATGATGAAAAGACTGATATCAAAGCTTACAGAGTCATTGCTGGTCATTCAAAGTAAGCCGAGAGCTTAAATAGTGAAGTTTGGAAGAATTCAAAGACCAAAGCTCAAGCTTAAGTCCTAAAGCTCGAGCCCTATAAGAAGAAAAAGACATTAAAGCTCTAGCCTTGTACCTTCAGAGCTCGAGCCCTATTTAATGGTGCTCGAGCTTTGGCTCTCAAGCTCGAGCATAAGGCATCGAAATTTGAAGAGTTAATTTTAAAAGAAGAACCAAGCTTCTAGGGCCTCATGCCAGACCTCAAGGATCAAGCACCATCATTTAAAGCTCGAGCCTTGAGTACCAAACGCTCGAGCTCAAGACCAAAAGCTCGAGCCTTGAGTACCAAAGGCTTGAGCCTTGAGTACCAAAGGCTCGAGCTCAGGACCAAAAGCCAGAGCCTTATGAAGTTGAGATCGAGCAATGTTAAAAGAAGAGAACCCTAAAATATTATAAGTGTTGAAGGAAAAGACGTTTCAAAAAATAGTTGAAGAAATTTGAATAAGTACAGAATTGAAGATCGAGCACCATATTTTGAAGCTCGAGCAATAATTCAAGAAAGCTCGAGCTTTGCTCCCAAAGCTCGAGCTCCACTTCTTAAGCTCAAGCCTTCCAGGATAGATCAGATTAAAAGTTATAGAATTATTCTTTTCTAAGTCGTATCTTACTTCAGATGGGCCTGTAACGACCCGGTCATTTACCTTTCTTTCCTTTTTCCTGAAATTTTAGGAATGAATTTTTTTCGTTTAATTTTCTTTTCTGAGCTCTGTTTTGTGTCGTTTAGTATCATCTCGAGCGCTCAGAATTGGTTTCTGAGACTCTTTCATGTGAATTGACAACTTCCTTTGAGGACCGAGTCATTTTCGCATTTTTCATTTTTGGACACTTTGCGCTATTTCGTCCTTTTCCCTATTCTGTCTTTTCCCCATTTGTCACATTGTTGGCACAACCTCACTTCTCAAGCTCGGAGTTGGTTTTTGACTTCACGTGCCTTCATCTTGAGTGGTTTCCTCGAAATACGTATCTTTATTTTTGCAAGAAAGCACTCTGGTTGCTCCCGGTGTCCATAGGGGCATGGATGCAAAGTTTTTTGAAATTATTTTCTTTTCTAGGGGTGTTTTTCGTAAATATCTTTTGAAGATATTTTATTTCGGGGGTTTTTAAGAAAATATTTTAGGAAGATATTTTCATTCTGGGCCATAAGTGCAGTTTTCACTTTTTGGAGGGGCCATTGTGCAGTTAATGAAAGTTATTGCAAAATGTCTTATTTTGAGCCTGGATCCTCGTACATGATTCATTTTCACATTTCGTCGAGTTGTGTACTCTTGAAATTTCCTCCTGGTCGATGTTTTCCAGTTTCAGGGTTTCTGGCCCCGGTTTGCGCCAAACTTGTTTTGGCCATAACTTTCTGCTCGGGACTCGATTTTCGACGCCGTTTCTTCCATTGTTCATATTTTATCATTTTAAATCTTTTTTGTTCACAAAGTTTTGCCATTTGAGCGCGTCTGCTCAAATTTTACTTTTTCGGACCCGGCGGGGCCCGTTCGGGGCACTTTTTCAGATTTCTATAAAAGGGGGGTGAGATATTTCATTTTTCATCTTCTCCCCTCTTCATTCATGACCTGGAGCTCCCATGGCAGCCCAAGGGGTGCTGCCATCTTCTCTCTCCTCTTTTGGTTCACTTTTCTTTGACGGAAAGTCTTCAGCCTTAACGTTTGTTGTTCCTCTCGCCGTGCTCTACCTTTCCCCCTTATTAGAATTCAGTTTTGACCATTTCTTGAGTTTGGTTTTGAGGTCAAGTTATGATTTTCATGGGGCTTCTTGCGGATTCTTGTTCACGGTGTTGTCCCCGACAAAACCTCTCGGTATCGTCGAATTCGGAGCACTTTTATTTTGGTGGGCCTTTGGGATTTTCATCTCAAATTGAGGTAGGAGATTTTCTAGGTTTAAATTCTATTTATATAGCATGCTTGTGATGCTTATACTACTCGTTTAGATGATTAAATATAAAATCTAGAGATTTTATTATTTATTTTTCTTGTACGGGATCTAATTTTCCCGGTTGCTCATGACTTGGTTTAAACATGTAGCATGATTTTATATTGCCCCTTGATATGCTCATTGTCGTGTATTAAAATTGGAACATTTGAATAAGTATTAAAGATTTTATCTAATATTTATCTTAGGTGAAAGATTAATTCACATGGCCTTAACTAGCTTGAAATTAATATGTGTTAGCATATTATATTAGGCATTGGCATGCTCTTCAACATAGTTGAATTTGAAAGCAATTGGAGATGTTTTGAAAATTAGCAATTATTAATTAATTTGATTAATTAATTTGCCCCGAGTGCACTATTCACTCCTTTTGAATTCCGACTTGATATTCTTGATTTACATGCCATATAGCTTCACATATATTTGATTTAGAATATTCGCTGAGGTTTTGAAACCTTTCATTTAATTAAATTCCATGTTTAAGATTTAATCCTCATGGTGATATACAACTTGGAATTGAATTGTGGCATGCTAGAAAATTAAGCTTTGGTGTGGTTGTTCACATATATTAAATTGGGATTAATTGCATGAGAATTACAACCTTTATTCTATATTTAACTTTAGTGAAAGTTTAATTTACATAGGTATAACTTTCATGAAATAAGCTTGTAATGTGATATTACATTAGTCCTTGGCATGTTCTCTAAGATATGTTAAATTGAGAGCATTTGGTTAAGTTTAAAAATCTAGAGATTTTAATTAAAAGAATTAATTAAAATCTATTTTGCGGTCCCATTAGCTTAATTAAGGTTTTAACTTGATATTTGTATTGGCCAGACTTGTTTACTAGTATATATTAATTTGGGACTATCTGAAGTTGTTTTAGAACCTTGGTAATTAAATTAGCATGATTTAATTAAAGTTCTACTTTGTTGTTCCAACAACTTAATTGAGTTTTAGAATGGATATAGGTGATGACCATACCATGTCCTGTAACATGTATTAAATTGAGGTTATTTGGAATTGAATCGGAATCTAGAGAATTTAATTATGTTTATCTATTTAAATTCTTTCAATTTGCTCCATGATCTAGTTGTGTTTTAGAAGTGGTTTCTATATTCAAATCATGGACTTAGACTTGTTGTATATTCATTTGGTTATGTTTTGAGCATTGGATAGCATAGTTGCTATGTTTATACTCATGAGAATATGTTTTCCTTATTGAATATATTGTTGCCTTGTGTAATGATTTGCCCATTTCGTATTTAACATCATTTATGCATAGCGTGTAACGAATCGCACACTGAAGATTCGACATTCATCACATCATATTAGTTGTGGACTTAGAGCATATATTGTATAGGTTTCCAAATTTGGTTGTGCTTGGTTGATAGTTGATTATCTTGCATATTCCTGTTGATATATGCGTTGTTGCACAACTTGTTGATTTTGGAAACTTGGGGATGTCGTTGTTTGACTATGGCTAGGACGTGGTTCTAGTACGGGGGATAGTCCCTCTATATGGTCTAGTGCGCACATAGGGAGGTTACCCATGGGCTAGTAACCCTAAAGTAACTATGTTGTCGGTCTGATCCGGCGTGACGTCCGAGTATCCACTTTGTTTGATTTCGCATTTCATTTTCAAGTTGATAACTAGATGATGTTGTAACTTGTTGTTTCTTATTTGTCGTTCTATTTTAAGTTACACGATGTTAACTTTGCGAAATTATGCTTTATGCGTTGTATTGGAAGTTCCAATGTTGGTTAAATTGCATCGATATTGAAAATCGTGTTTTAACATTCTAATAAAGCTTAGGATTGATCCTATTGATTCATTTATAACATAGACGTTAGGTGGCATGAACCACTACTGTTATTTTGTGCTTTAGATTCTAAGTTGATGGCTTTGAGAACTTAAACCTTGTTGCATTGTATAACATGCTCGTTGGTTGTTGAATTGCATGGATAACGTGATTCTTGTTAACTTGTATTCAAATATGCTTTTGTCATGTTGTTGGATTACTCTAGACCTAGTTCCATTGTATTAAAAATGCAATTCATGTTAATCTATGCTGAAGCATTCTTTTTGTCATGTTCTGTGGATTATCCCAACCATGATTCGTTTCATACACGTATGTATAGCATGATTCTTGTTGCTTAAACTCTAAGGTAGTTTAGGATGCTCCCCGAGCCTCACTTAGACATAGACGTTAGGTGGCATAAGCCCCTTTAACATGTTTCACCTTAAGGTGATAAATTTGTAAAATGCTAGGTTGATACATGCTCATCTCCTACGAGTAGCTTTATGTTACTCACCCCTACGATACTGGGGCATATTTCAGGTACGAAGACTTGGTTCGTGAAGCCTAGCATTCCTTGGATGTCGTGTAGCTTTCAAGTTTCCATTTCACGCAAATGTTAGCATGAAATGTCATTTTGTAGACTTATGTGTCAAAATATGTATATTTGATTCCACACATATAATGTGTACTTAAGTACACTTCTTTCAATGTATTTGATATGTATGAGATGAGGCCGGAGGCCAATGAACATTATATTGTATTCTATGTACTTTTTAACTTCATGAAATATTGTGAAAATCTTGAAAAATCCCAAGTCATTGCTTCACCATGGTTGCTTCGGGTGTGGGAATTCCATTCTCATTCTTTCATAGGGTCTCATAAATTATGTTTGAAGTGTGGCCAAGGGCCAAACGGTCATTTGATCCCGTTTTGTATTTTTGGATTCCGAGTTTTCATTCCAAGTTCCATTTTTGCCTTTTTGCCCGTTGGGGAGTCGGATTTTGTATCGGTGTTATTTTTAAGTCGTGGACCATTGTAGCACGTCCAAATAGGTAAGTTACGTTTGTGTGCATGGTCGTTTCTGGGCAAAACCTTATCGTTTGTGTTTTGAGCCTCTTGTGAATTCATTTCGCATTTTTTTTGTATATTCTGATCTAGGGGCATTATGGACCTTTCACATCGGTTTTATTTCCTTCTTTCAACATGGTTGAATAGAAAACGTGATATTGGGGGGGGGGGGGGGGGTTCTTTTTCGTGTTTTTCCAGAAAATGTCGTCTTGGTGCCGGAAATCGATCGCAAAGTTCAGCTTTCAGTTTTCTATTTAGCAGCTTTTTCGACCCTCTGGACCAGATTTTTTGGGAGGGCATTTTGGGCATTTTACATTGAAATTTTTTTTTTTTTTAATTCTCTCGCAAGTCACGTAGAAAACTCAATTTTGAGGGGGGTTTCTTCTTTGTGTTTTTGCAAAAAAATTCATCTAGGCCTCCAAATTTAGCCTCTGTTCCGGATTTTTCTGAAAAACAAACCCACAACAACTTTATGGGCTGCTGCTGCCAGCCATGTGTGCACCAGCACGCACACAGCGTGCAGAGGCGCGCGCAAGGACGTGCGCATGGGGCTGTCGTGGCCCCTCGTCAGGCCGCCGCGACGTCAAATCTTCTTTTGAGCTTTTCTCCTTCATCCGGACTCCGATTCAAGTGAATTTTTTTTTGAACTTGATTAATTTTTCACTGTCTTTCCAACGGTGTGCTTAGTTGCACCTGGTTCTTCCTAGATAATTACCAGTTTACCCTTTTTGCCTTAAGTGCTCGTTTTTCTTCATCATGCCGTTTCTCCTTCGTCCGGACTCCGAATCATGCGATTCTTAAGTCCATCTTGTTTAGTTTTTCATTGTCCTTCTAGTGGTGTGCTCGGTGGCACCCGAATCTATAGTTTTCAAAAATGACTATTTTGCCCCTGGGGGCTTAATTGTCATATTTTCGATCTTTTGCTTCCGCATCAGTTCTTGTTGAGTTCCACGACCTCATGGAAGGTCACTTTGACATCTTAGAGTCTTGTTTTCTATTTTCGCTTCCGCATTCGGATCTGTTATCGGATCATCCTTACGGTTCATCACAGGACACGTTGACCTAAAAACCAGGGTCGTCACAGGTGGTATCAGAGCGTCCGGGTTCGAATACCTTGGACGACGAGTTTTTGGTGCATATTATGCTTATGTTGTTTTGCTTTGATGTGTCATTTATATCTTGATAACATGATTTGCTTGATAACATGTCTTGTATGATAACATGTTCACATGTTCAGGTGTTTTGAGACATCTATCATTGGTTGAGCATACTTTTGTGTATACATGCTTCCTGATAACATGTTCTGTGTCACTATCATGTTCTGGTGTGATAACCTATCTGCGTGCTTCTTGATAACATGTTTGATTTGATAACATGCCTATTTGCTTATGTGGCAACTTGTTTACTACTTGTGTGAGTAGATAGTTATGCTATGTTGCATGCTACTTGTTTACTTTATGTCAGGTTTTTGCATTGTCTCTTAGGATTTGTTGTATCCCTTGGATGCGTTTTTGGTTCACGAGTTTCTTCCTTGGATAGGAGAAATTCATTCTGTGAGGACCCATGTAGGGAACCTTCTTGTCTGTTCTGTTGGTTGATGCGAGTAAGGCTCATGTGAGCGTAGACAACTATGATTCATTTCCTTTTCCTTGTCTGGTGGAGTGAGACGTGGGCCAGGGAGGCACCATTTCATTTCCTTTTCTATCGTGGCTTTTAGATCTAAGGACTCAAGCATAATGGTGCCAGTGTCATTGTTGTCAGAGTTTTGGGATTAGCTACCCCAACTCTCGTAGATGCTTGGTTCCCGCGGTGTTTCTGGTAATGATCATATTCGACATTGATGTCATCCGTATCAATAGGTTTCTCAGAGTTGACCTGGTTGGGGCATGTTATGAACTAGTGCCTTATACCATCATGCTACCTTGCTGACGAGTAAATGTGGGCGGGTTCTGGTCACTGTTCGTACTGCCTTGTCACTCTCTTCTTTCACTGTGTTTGACGTTTTGTTTTCTTGGGATTCTCTCGGTGGTTGACGTTGAGTTAACGTGCCGGTTCGTATGAGGTGTTGTCTCAGTTCATGGTTTCGCGTTCCTTCAGTTGATCTTTAGACTTCAGGATTTGTCCTTCAGTGCATTGTGAGCTGTCCTTTGATTTGACCTTTTGTTTGGTCATTATTCTGTTCTCTCTAATATGTTCCTAATTTCGGGGACGAAATTCCTTTAAGGAGGGTAAGTTGTAACGACCTGGTCATTTGCCTTTCTTTCCTTTTTCCTGAAATTTTAGGAATGAATTTTTTTCGTTTAATTTTCTTTTCTGAGCTCTGTTTCGTGTCGCTTACTGTCATCTCGAGTGCTCAGAATTAGTTTATGAGATTCTTTCATGTGAATTGACAACTTCCTTTGAGGACCGAGTCATTTTCGCATTTTTCGTTTTTGGACACTATGCGCTATTTCGTCCTTTTCCCTATTCTGTCTTTTCCCCATTTGTCACATTGTTGGCACAACCTCACTTCTCATGCTTGGAGTTGGTTTTTGACTTCACGTGCCTTCATCTTGAGTGGTTTCCTCGAAATATGTATCTTTACTTTTGCAAGAAAGTACTCTGGTTGCTCCCGGTGTCTATAGGGGCATGGATGCAAAGTTCTTTGAAATTATTTTCTTTTCTTGGGGTGTTTTTCGTAAATATCTTTTGAAGATAATTTATTTCAGGGGTTTTTAAGAAAATATTTTAGGAAGATATTTTCATTCTGGGCCATAAGTGCAGTTTTCACTTTTTGGAGGGGCCATTGTGCAATTAATGAAAGTTATTGCAAAATGTCTTGTTTTGAGCCTGTATCCTCATACAGGATTCATTTTCACATTTCTTCGAGTTTTGTACTCTTGGAATTTCCTCCTGGTCGATATTTTCCAATTTCAGGGTTTCTGGCCCCGGTTTGCGCCAAACTTGTTTTGGGCATAACTTTCTGCTCGGGACTTAGTTTTTGACGTTGTTTCTTCCATTATTCATATTTTATCATTTTGAATTTGACGGAAAGTCTTCAGCCTTAACGTTTGTTGTTCCTCTCGCCGTGCTCTACCTTTCCCCCTTATTAGAATTCAGTTTTGACCATTTCTTGAGTTTGGTTTTGAGGTCAAGTTATGATTTTCATGGGGCTTCTTTCGGATTCTTGTTCACGGTGTTGTCCCCGACAAAACCTCTCGGTATCGTCGAATTCGGAGCACTTTTATTTGGGTGGGCCTTTGGGATTTTCATCTCAAATTGAGGTAAGAGATGTTCTAGGTTTAAATTCTTGTTATATAGCATGCTTGTGATGCTTATACTACTTGTTGCATGATTAAATATAAAATCTAGAAATTTTATTATTTATTTTTCTTGTACGGGATCTAATTTTCCCGGTTGCTCATGACTTAGTTTAAACATGTAGCATGATTTTATATTGCCCCTTGATATGCTCATTGTCGTGTATTAAAATTGGAACATTTGAATAAGTATTAAAGATTTTATTTAATATTTATCTTAGGTGAAAGATTAATTCACATGGCCTAAACTAGCTTGAAATTAATATGTGTTAGCATATTATATTAGGCCTCAGCATGCTCTTCAACATAGGTGAATTTGAAAGTAATTGGAGGTGTTTTGAAAATTAGCAATTATTAATTAATTTGATTAATTAATTTGCCCCGAGTGCACTATTCACTCCTGTTGAATTCCGACTTGATATTCTTGATTTACATGCCATATAGCTTCACATATATTTGATTTAGAATATTCGCTGAGGTTTTGAAACCTTTCATTTAATTAAATTCCATGTTTAAGATTTAATCCTCATGGTGATATACAACTTGGAATTGAATTGTGGCATGCTAGAAAATTAAGCTTTGGTGTGGTTATTCACATATATTAAATTGGGATTAATTGCATGAGAATTACAACCTTTATTCTATATTTAACTTTATTGAAAGTTTAATTTACATAGGTGTAACTTGCATGAAATAAGCTTGTAATGTGATATTACATTAGTCCTTGGCATGTTCTCTAAGATATTAATTGAGAGCATTTGGTTAAATTTAAAAATCTAGAGATTTTAATTAAAAGAATTAATTAAAATTTATTTTGTGGTCCCATTAGCTTAATTAAAGTTTTAACTTGATATTTGTATTGGCCATGACTTGTTTACTAGTATATATTAATTTGGGACTATTTGAAATTGTTTTAGAACCTTGGTAATTGAATTAGCATGATTTAATTAAAGTTCTACTTTGTTATTCCAACAACTTAATTGAGTTTTAGAACGGATATAGGTGATAACCATACCATGTCCTTTAACATGTATTAAATTGAGGTTATTTGGAATTGAATCGGAATCTAGAGAATTTAATTGTGTTTATCTATTTAAATTCTTTCAATTTGCTCCATGATCTAGTTGTGTTTTAGAAGTGGTTTCTATATTCAAATCATGGACTTAGACTTGTTGTATATTCATTTGGTTATGTTTTAAGTATTGGATAACATAGTTGCTATGTTTATACTCATGAGAATATGTTTTCCTTATTGAATATATTGTTGCCTTGTGTAATAATTTGCACATTTCGTATTTAACATCATTAATGCATAGCGTGTAACGAATCGCACACTGAAGATTCGACA
Organism: Cornus florida; assembly: GCF_030987335.1. Classification (NCBI taxonomy): domain Eukaryota; kingdom Viridiplantae; phylum Streptophyta; class Magnoliopsida; order Cornales; family Cornaceae; genus Cornus; species Cornus florida. The sequence continues at coordinate 53,866,171 of NW_026775576.1, forward strand.
TTCATTACATCATATTAGTTGTGGACTTAGAGCATATATTGTATAGGTTTCCAAATTTGGTTGCGCTTGGTAGATAGTTGATTATCTTGTATATTCCAGTTTATATATGCGTTGTTGCACAACTTATTGATTTTGGAAACTTGGGGATGTCGTTGTTTGACTATGGCTAGGACGTGGTTCTAGTACGGGGGATAGTCCCACTATATGGTCTAGTGCGCACATAGGGAGGTTACCCATGGGCTAGTAACCCTAAAGTAACTATGTTGTCGGTCTGATCCGGCATGACGTCCGAGTATCCACTTTGTTTGATTTCGCATTTCATTTTCAAGTTGATAACTAGATGATGTTGTAACTTGTTGTTTCTTATTTGTCGTTCTATTTTAAGTTACAGGATGTTAACTTTGCGAAATTATGCTTTATGCGTTGTATTGGAAGTTCCAATGTTGGTTAAATTGCATCGATATTGAAAATCGTGTTTTAACGTTCTAATAAAGCTTAGGATTGATCCTATTGATTCATTTATAACGTAGACGTTAGGTGGCATGAACCACTACTGTTATTTTGTGCTTTAGATTCTAAGTTGATGGCTTTGAGAACTTAAACCTTGTTGCATTGTATAACCTGCTCTTTTGTTATTGAATTGCATGGATAATGTGATTCTTGTTAACTTGTATTTAAATATGCTTTTGTCATGTTATATGGATTACTCTAGACCTAGTTCAACTGTATTGAAAATGCAATTCATGTTAATCTATGCTCAAGCATTCTTCTTGTCGTGTTCTGTGGATTATCCCAACCAAGATTCGTTTCATACACGTATGTATATCTTGATTCTTGTTGCTTAGACTTTAAGGTAGCTTAGGATGCTCCCCGAGTCTCACTTGGACATAGACGTTAGATGGCATAAGCCCCTTTAACATGTTTCACCTTAAGGTGATAAATTTGTAAAATGCTAGGTCAATGCATGCTCATCTCCTACGAGTAGCTTTATGTTACTCACCCCTACGATACTGGGGCATATTTCAGGTACGAAGACTTGGTTCGTGAAGCCTAGTATTCCTTGGATGTCGTGTAGCTTTCAAGTTTCCATTTCACGCAAATGTTAGCATGAAATGTCATTTTGTAGACTTATGTGTCAAAATATGTATATTTGATTCCACGTATATAATGTGTACTTAAGTACACTTCTTTCAATGTATTTGATATGTATGAGATGAGGCCGGAGGCCAATGAACATTATATTGTATTCTATGTACTTTTTAACTTCATGAAATATTGTGAAAATCTTGAAAAATCGCAAGTTATTGCTTCACCATGGTTGCATCGGGTGTGGGAATTCCATTCTCATTCTTTCATAGGGTCTCATAAATCATGTTTGAAGTGTGACCAAGGGCCAAACGGTCATTTAATCCCATTTTGTATTTTTGGATTCCGAGTTTTCATTCCAAGTTTCATTTTTGACTTTTTGCCTGTTGGGGGGTCGGATTTTGTATCGTTGGTATTTTTAAGTCGTGGACCATTGTAGCACGTCAAAATAGGTAAGTTACGTTTGTATGCTTGGTCGTTTCTGGGCAAAACCTTATCGTTTGTGTTTTGAGCCTCTTGTGAATTCATTTCGCATTTTTTTGTATATTCTGATCTAGGGGCATTATGGACCTGTCACATCGGTTTTATTTCCTTCTTTCAACATGGTTGAATAGAAAACGTGATTGGGGGGGGGGGGTTCTTTTTCGTGTTTTTCCAGAAAATGTCGTCTTGGTGCCGGAAATCGATCGCAAAGTTCAGCTTTCAGTTTTCTATTTAGCAGCTTTTTCGACCCTCTGAACCAGATTTTTTGGGAGGGCATTTTGGGCATTTTACATTGCATTTTTTTTTTAATACTTCGCGAGTCACGTAGAAAACTCAATTTTGAGAGGGGTTTCTTCTTTGTGTTTTTGCAAAAAAATTCATTTAGGCCTCCAAATTCAGCCTCTGTTCTGGATTTTTCTGAAAAACAAACCCACAACAGCTTTATGGGTTGCTGCTGCTAGCCATGTGTGCACCAGCGCGCACGCGGCATGCATGGGCGCGCGCAAGGGCGTGTGCATGGGGCTGTCGTGGCCCCTCATCGGGCCACCACGACGTCAAATCTTCTCTTGGGCTTTTCTCCTTCGTCCGGACTCCGATTCAAGTGAATTTTTTTTTGAACTTAATTAATTTTTCGCTGTCTTTCCAACGGTGTGCTTAGTTGCATTCGGTTCTTCTTGGATAATTACCAGTTTACCCTTTTTGCCTTAAGTGCTCATTTTTCTTCGTCATGCCGTTTCTCTTTCGTCCGGACTCCGAATCATGCGATTCTTGAGTCCATCTTGATTAGTTTTTCATTGTCCTTCTAGCGGTGTGCTCGGTGGCACCCAAATCTACAGTTTTCAGAAATGGCTATTTTTCCCCTGGGGGCTTAATTGTCATATTTTTGATCTTTTGCTTCCGCATCAGTTCTTGTTGAGTTCCATGACCTCATTGAAGGTCACTTTGACTTCTTAGAGTTTTATTTTCTGTTTTCGCTTCCGCATTCGGATCCGTTATCGGATCATCCTTACGGTTCATCACATGACACGTTGGTCTAAAAACCAGGGTCGTCACAGGGCCAGAAGACCTGAAAGCCCACCAGACCTTTATTTTCTCTTATAAAAGAAGGCATAATCCTTGTTAGAAGAAGTTCATTGTTCTTGTATTATTTAGAGGGCTGATGACAAGGTCGCTCAATATACGCCAAAATAATGTAGTGAATGTGTGGTTCAAGAAAAACATTTTGGGTCAAGTTTAAATTTATAAAAACCACTACCAACGCTACTACTAATGTAGCAAGAGTGAGTAGGGATCATCCCAAGGGATTGAGGTGCCATACTAGGTTGAGGAATCTAGTAGAGGCAAAAAGAACTAAAGTAAACAATAATGCAATAGAGAGAATAAAAGAGAAAGCGAGATCTTGGGGTTTAGAGATCACTACTAAGCATACTTTTCTACACTTTTAATGAATGATTAATGATGGGAAGAACATGTATTGCAACAAAGTGTGTGTGTGTGTGGTTGTTTTAATAAGCATGGATGACAAATTAAGTATATATTGTCTAAACAATATGGTGGTTAGCACAACATATCAAATTAAGCCATTAATCCTTTCTTTAAGCTCACAATCCAAACACATCACAAGGTTAGAGAAATATGTTACTTGCTTTCATAAGTATGGAACATCAACAACAAGTATGGATTGTCCTCCCATTTAACAACTACACTACAACTAAGCTAATTACATGAAATTAAACTAATTAAACTAAGGAAGAGGTACAATCCATCAAGAAATGAGTATGAACCATCAAATAAACTACAAGAACATGCCATTAAGCACTATGTCTTGATAATCTCTAGATCTATATCATCAATACACATAAACCTGCATTAATAACATAAGAAATAGAGACAAACACATGAACATCTATTCTATCATACATAGACATATGGATAGAATGAAATGATCAATTGGAAGCATTAAACCATATAAATCATTGAATAAACAAGATCTATATATATAAAAGTGTCAAGACATGAATCATAATACAAATCCCCTCAAAAATACATAAATCAAGAAGTAGAAAGCATGTTTAGGGCTAACTCTAGCCCCAAGAGGATGTTTAGCCACTCATGGATGATGTCTTCCAACCCTCAAGTGCAAGCTCCATGGAAGAAATCTATTCCTTGGTTGATGAAGAGTATCTAATGGTGTCTCTAGCCTCCTCCTCTCCTTTGCTTCCTCACTAAGTATGTGTGTGTAAAGTTTCTAAAAAAGATCTACTCAAAAAGTGGCTCATATTCCTTATATAGGTAGGTCAAAAATCACCCCAAAATGAGTTAGGCTGGTATAACAGTAATCCTCTAATGATTGGATATGAGACAACTTTTAATGAGCTGGAATTTGGATTTTTCTTGGGATTTGGGAAGTTCGATCGATCGAACTTGAGGTAAGATCGATCAAACATGGCTGAGATCTATCGAACTGAAGCTGGATCGATCCTCAATGGCGGTGACGTTTTGGATAAAAACAAATCTGAGATATTTTGAAGATATTTTTGGGAAAAGGATAAAAGCGGTTGAGATGGTGGTACAACTGGATAAGATCAATCATTTAGATAAGGACAAGAAGGTTTGATCGACCAGAGAATAAGGTTGGTTCGATCGAACTTTGAGGTTTTTGAATAAGGACAAACATGGCTCAAATCCATCTTGAAGTACTGAGATCAATGGAATTTGGATCGATCGAACTTTTCTTAAGATCGATCGTAGTTACTGAAATTCCACCTTTTGCTTCCTTTTGCTCTACTTTGCTCCTTTCTTTGATTCATCCTAGAATTGTTTCAATTATGCACTTATTTGGCTGAGTTAGCTTATTTTGGGGATAAGTACCTGAAAATGGAAATAACATGAAATCAATACAAAACGATAAAATAAGATAGATAAAGGTTCTAGAATACCTATGCTTAAGGGGTTTAAATACGCACTTTTCAGCGCTCATCACACCCCCAAACTTAAATATTGCTAGTTCCTAGTAATAAACTACAAGGTAAAGGAATGAAATGAACAACTATACAACTATGAACTAGAAAGCAATAAAATGATAGCGCCCCTTTCGTAGGGAACACGATTGCACTTAGCATATGCAACAAGCCTTTTAAACCCCTAGGTTACCCCTAGTGGATGAGTGAAGTCTCGTGAAGGATTCTAGAAATGATACCCACAAACATTAAGCTCATTCTTTCTAAAGAGGCACCAATATTGCAAACAAGCATTGGGAGAAAACTACCACAAGTATGTAATTTTTCAACCCTTTCCAAACAATCTCCCAAAATTTCAACATTAAGCAAACAAATATGGTCCTCCACACATCAAGAAAATGATCATGCAAATCGAAACAACTCTAGAATCCTTTTTGAGTGGACCAGCATCATGTATGTTGGTATCTTAGCCAACTAAAGAATTAATCATATCCTTACCCTCAAACTAGCACATAAATCTAGTACGAATCATTAAGACAAAAAGTGGACCTTTTATTAAAGCTTTATTGTTCTAGGTACGCTTATTCTTTTCACTCGATTTTTTTTTTTTTTTTTTCGGATCAAAGATGGAAGCATGGTGCAATGTGTTGATCTATTAAGCTTTCTAGTAATTCACGAGGTCGAGCGTTAGGTCAATGACTCCCAAACCAGACGGCTTTAGGGCACTAGGTGTTCAAACACCCCTATGGACTTACAAGCTCAAATCAACTAGGCTATAAATCAAAACAACCTCCATCTAATCATTTTCCATTTCTCACCTTTTGGTAGAAGTCCTCACTTTTTTATTGCTTTTGCAACTTTTTTTTTAATCAATTATTAACCTAGAGTTTGGGCCCTCCACCTTTCGGCGTGAGAAGTTCAGTGCTTGATGAGGCTAGAATCTCGGCTACTTAGTGAAAAGGGGTTGTTATCCACCTTTATCAAGAATGAAAGCTTTCAATGCACTACTAGCCCAATTGGGATATAACCAATTCAATAATCAACAAAGCATGTATCTCACAAGTGAATGCTAGTGTGCGCCGGTGCTAGTGTAGAATCCTAGAGTGAATCTCAAAACAATCACAAAATCAGGATGATGTGGACTACAAAAGCAAACAAGATATCAATCTTTTGAAAAATTTACTCAAAAATGGCATCCACAAGGCAAACAAGGAGTATTAGACTCTCAAGTCAAGCAATTTTTAAATTTTAAGCAATATAGTCCTCAAAAGATTAAAATCATAACTTGCATGGAGCAATCATAAAAAATTTCTCAAATACACGTCATGCTTAAAATTTTGAATTTTAAAACAAACACTACAAAGCACCATTACCCCTAAACTTGAATGACACAATGTCCTCAATGTGCAAAGAGAACAAAGGGAAAGAGTATACCAGTACGATTAAGGCAAAAAATGGCTTCCAAAGTGGGTGGCATAGCCCCCCCAAACTTGGGATTAACTGTAGTCCTAAAATTTGGCACTTGGATAAACTCATCAGATAACAAAAGGGATAATAATAGTGCACAGTGGACATGCAAGTATAAATGGGATAGCAACTGAAAATAGAGAGAGGTATAAGGGTGGTCCTGAAAATTTTGACAGTACTCTCTCTCACTGAAGCCACTGTGATGCACCTGATGGAGTTAAACAGATAGCTATAAGAATATGAAGATATAACATCCATAAAGAAAGCATATATAAATAAAGAATAAAGTACAGTACATCCGATATCAGAACCGACAGACACGGCTGCAAAAATAATATAACAGTAAAGTATGCAGATATTACAGATATATGAGATGACAGGAGGAAAGGGATAGAGAGATCAGGAAAAAGAGGTAGGCTGGGCAGGTCGGGCTCCGCGGATGTCTCTGGATAGTTATCTAAATGCGGTCATGACATCCGTATGGAGGGTAGTAATATCAGCTCTAATGGAGACAGCATCCTCTCAGAGAGAGACCGTGTCGGCGCCGATAGATACTACAACATCCTCCAAAGCCTGAAGTCACTCTCCAAAGCTGGGTGTCTGTGCTGGAGCCTCAGGTACCGCTAGAGTTGGAGAATGATGATCCTGAGCCTACTCCACATCGTGAATTGGTGACCCAACTGGGGAGTGTTGCTCTGCGTCCTTGGCAGGCTACTCTAAATCGATGTCTATATGTACGACAGTCGAATTGACTGGTATATCATCCACTGCTGGGTCTGCTGCTACTGCTGCTACTGCTGCCTGCTCCTCTACCTCCAAATCCTCAGCTCCTTTTACAGCATTGTCCCTCAGACTCTTGATAAGAGCATTGTAGCTCTTATCCCAATCCTTCTTCTTAGACGAGCAAGCCCCAAACTTAGTCTGCTCCCGCGGCTGGAAGGGATAGCGCTGATCACATACAATCTGGGTGATGAGGTGGCCAAATGGAAGATACTTAGCCCTTCTGGGCTTGGCCTTGCTGATGTAGTCATCATAGAGCTTCCTCATAACGCTCCAGATGAGCGCTGGAATAGATAGCCAATGCCCTGTATAGAATGCGTACAGAGCTGTCAAATAGTCGCCTTTCAGCTGTATCTTATTACCGGCCATGAAGATGTTACGGAATAGAACAGAGTCGAAAAACCACAGGTCGTCTGGAAGATAGGTGCGGGTGGCGAAAGTCTCGCCATCGGAATAGTGACTTGTGAGCAAAATGGCCATGTTTGCATATGTGGGCCTGTAGAGAGTGGGATATGTGTCCTGTAGCTCTGAAGGGCAGACGTGTGGACACTAGCAAGATCTGGACAATGTGTCCACAGTAATGCGGATCGGGTAGCCATCAATGGTGGTCCATAGCTCCGCCAGGTTACTCGGGGCAGGCCGGAGGTTCTGGAAGAACATCTGGACCAACCTAGGGTACACTGGGTATGAGACAGGGGCTAGTATGGCTGAGATGCCCCGTCTGGAGATATCGTCATATGCTGACCGGGTAAGCACCGATCGGAAAAAGAAGTCTGTGTCGAAGATTGACTCATGCGCCACTCGAAGGCGAGAGTATCTACGTAATGGCTGGTCTAACTCCTGGGTTGTCTGAGCTGGCTGTGGTGGTGGAGATGGTATGTGCTCAGCCTCAGCGTTATCATGTGAAGGAGATGCTCCGTCTGAAGACTGTAGGTGGCTAACAACTGGAGAGTGAGGTGGAGTGGGCTCTTGGGCATGAGATGGACCCGCCTCATCATCTAAACTCGGCCTGCCCCTGTTGTGATAGTGTCCGCAGGCTACAGTCTTGACCCTAGCCATGGTCTGCAAAATAAAAGCAAAACTTGTAAAGGAAGTCAGTGCCGATATAAAGAATTAAAGCACAGTTCATAAAATTATATATTTCAAGTAAGATAGACGAAACAGATAAATGACATGAATCTATGGAAGTGACAGGATGTGAACATGCTAAGTAGTATAAGTGTAAAATACATCCAATGTGAAAAATCACAGGCATTGGGCATGAATGAGTTAGCATGGACACAAGATAAGATGTATGGAATGTGTATATGAAATCTGTGAAGTTCGATCGATCACAAAAAATGTGAGATCGATCTCACATGATCGATCTGAGAAATTAAGAAACTAAGTTCAATCGATCTCACTAGATCGATCTGAGAAATATGTTCGATCGATCGAACTGTGAGAAGAACATGAGCAGTCACAGATCTGTGACGTGGATGGCACGGGGCCTTCATGAACATGGTTGTGAGCCCATCAACACAACATAGCATCTATCCTAATCACTTAATGAGGCCCATACTCCCAAAAATCAAAATAAATCTTAAAATATATATAAACATATATACATATATATACACATATACATACAAAGCTTCAAATCTTCAGATATTGCAATAATCATCATTAAAACATCATGGATCTAACATGGAAAACATGTATGAAGTAAATCGAAGCTTGAAATATGAGATAAGATTCAGATCTTACCTAAATCTTTAGATGAGATGAGATGAAGATGAGATGAAGATCCAAGAGGAAAGAGAGAGATTCGGGATGAGATGAAGCTCGCCAGAGGTCTTCACCGAAGATAGAGAAGGTGGGTGTAGCGGCGATGAGAGGGATAGGGTTTGGAGAGGGTTAGATCGATCTGTGAAATTGATCTTCAAACCCTCAGGTTCATTTTTAAAAACATTCCCTTGCCAGTTCAATCGATCGAACTGAATTTCAGATTGATCGAACTGACATCGATCTATTCTCAAAGTATTTTTGAAATTTTTGATTTTTTTTTTATTTATTTTTTATTTTTTATTTTTATTTTTTTGAATATAGAATAAATATTTTTTGGAAAATAAAAATAAAAATAGAATATAAATTTTTTTAGAATTTTTGGAATTTAAAACAAAGTCAAAACAAAGTCAAAATTGAAAAGCAATGAACAAAGATTGATCTCTCCATGATCGATCATAGAATACATTCGATCGATCAAAAATGCATAGAATGGAAAAATGTTCGATCGATGAGACAGAAAGGCTTTTGGATGCAGGTGGATGTAGGTTCAGAATTTTTCTAAGTGTTGGAACTACAGATCGATCCAAGATGAAGTTGGATCGATCGAAGAAGTTTAGATCGATCTAGGAACAAGTTCAAATGATGGGACATAGAGCTGAAATATGCAGGTTTTGTTTAAACGATTGGACAGAGAGTGATTTGGATGTAGGTTTCATGCAGGTGGGAAGTTCGATCGATCGAACTCATTTTGAGATCGATCGAACTCATGAAAAATGCTCAATTTCAACATAAAAGTGTATGCAATCCTAATCATAGTTCCTAGCAATGCATATGAACCCAAAGCCAATAACTAGACTTCGCAAGGAATGAAATTAAAGATAAAAATAAGGGAGAAATAAGGTTTTGACACCCTATAAAATGTCTTGCTAGTCTTTAACGTCTCTAGAAAGACGTTGGGCTCTTCTAGCCCGGATCAAACATCTTGTAGTGCATCCCATCCTCAATGGGGTGATAAGTGCTTTGAACTCTACCCAACAAATGGTTCTTTATGGAACTTGTTGGATTAGGCTCAAAAAATGTTTTTGGTCCTTGGTCAAAACAATCTTTGGGCTTCCACGCCCTTTCAAAACAAGATTTTGAGACAACTTTCTTTGGTTTCAAGGTTGAAGATGGACTTTTTGAAACTTTGGTCTTACACAAAAACTCAATTCCTTCACTTTTAAGGTCATGACATTTCTCTACAACATTAATCTCTTTATACTTGTCAAATGAGTTGGGGGTTGGATTAAAAATATTCAACTTTACCTTCATGTGGCCAAACGAAATCTTCATTATCCCTATCCTACAATTAATGTTGGCATTCACAGTTGCCAAGAAAGGATGGCCAAGGATAAAGGGAATTTGGCTCTTAGGATTAGAGACCGGTTCCGTGTCAATGACAACGAAATCAACGGGAAAGAATAATTTATCAATTTTAATCAATACATCCTCAATGATACCCCTAGGCTTTTTGATTGATCGGTGGCAAGTTGTAAAACTACCGACGTCAGTTTCAAGTCTCCTAAGCCTAATTTGACATATACTGAGTATGGAAGAAGATTAACACTTGCTCTTAGGTCAAGAAGAGCCCGATTAATGATATGATCACCAATAATGCATGAAGTGGTAGGTGAACTGGGGTCCTTAAACTTTGGAAGAGTGTTATGCTACAAAATTGAGCTTACTTGCTCGGTTAGGACCACTTTTCTAGGTGCTTGGCTTTTGTGCTTCCTCTTTTGGGTGTACAAGTCTTTCAAGAATTTGGCATAAGCCGTGTTGGCCTAAGGATTCTATCTAAAGGTCAATCTTATGTTTTGATGATTACTAACCATTAATGATGTTTAAGTACTAATATTTTCATTGAGTGATATATAGTTGATCAATATTCAATCCTCAATGTTGAGCTAGAAGATCCATTTTAAGCATTCCAAATACTGGATTCAAGGAAGCCTCAAGGTGCAAGAAATTGAAGAAAAAACTCGGACTTCAAAGATTATTCAAGCCCTTCAGCAAATCTTCATCAAGCCTAAATGAGCATGGTCAAGAAATGAAGAAAAGGGTAAATAGGATGGTGAGAGCTTAAGGTTTAATGTCAAAGTTCAGTTGAATATATTTTGAAGCTTAAAATTACAATTCATGCATATTATTCTCATTTCATTTTTCAAAGAACATAAAATTAGCTCATTAGGTTTTTAACACATTCACACATGAGCCTCACATCATACTAGAATTCATTTTAAGTCTCCTACTGAAAGTAGAGAATGCTCTATAAAATTAGAGAAGGCTCAGGAAAGTAGAGAAGGCTCAGAAAATTAGAGCAGGCTCTATTTCAAATAGAGAAGGCTTCACAAAAATACAGACGGTTCTCAACATTTCTGTAAGCTATTTTTCAACGAAAAATGAAGTTTCCATCCAAAGAGCAGGCTCCCAAAATGGAGAGCCGGCTCTCAAGGCTAGGGAGCCGCCTCCTCTTGTTTACAAGGGCCAGCTCCTTCTAGGGTTTTGATCTACAACGAAAACTTTTTCATTGATTGTTTCCCAACCACCTGCAACAGCTATATTGACCATTGTTTATCTATAAATACAGAGGTTGGTCTACATCATAAAATACACCATTACAGAGAGCATTCTACCATTCTTAAAAAGCATTAAAGAAGCATTCGTTGAGCTTTCATTTCCTCTCTTACATTTCATTCTACTGTAGTAATTCTGAGCTTCATATATATTCATCTTTACTATAGTCGTGAGCAGAACTGTGTACTTCTATCTTTGAGAGATTTATTGTACAATTCATTTCTATTCCAAGTTATTGGAAAAGGGTTGGTGTGACCCAAAAGAAAGGCTAGGAGAAGGGTGTTCTCTTAGCAAGGAAGAGAAGTAAGGTCTTGCTTCAATTGAAGGTTTGCTCTCCACCATTAAGGAGAAGCTTTAGTGAATTTGGGAAGTCTCAAGGGGGACCTTGAGCCGAGGAGTAGGAGTTTCCAAACCTTGCTAAATCGCCGAGTCATAGTTTACAATCTCTCATCTCTATCTCTCTTATACTTGTGCCATATAATGCTTGAATATTTCAATTTCTCTGTGCTTAATAGTTTGTTAGATTTAATATTTTTTTAAATTGCAAAAATTGGCCCTTGACTCTATTCACCCCCCCTCTAGAGTCAATTAGTGACTAACAATTGGTATCAGAGCCTAATCTCTAGAAAAAGATTTAACCATCTTAGAGAACGACTATGGCCAATACAAATTTACATCAAGAGGGTCAATCTAATAATAGACCTCCTTGGTTTGACGGAAATGACTACAACTATTGGAAGATCAAAATAAGAGCATTCCTAAGAGGTGTAGATATAGATGTTTGGAAAGCCACAGAAAAAGGAGACCATGTTCCAACCAAAAATAGTTAATGGTGAAACTGTTCCAATACCTGATATTGAATGGACCCTAAATGACCGTAGGCTTATACAATGTAATATCAAGGCTATCACTAATCTCTATTATGCCTTAAGCAACGACGAATTTAATAGAATTTCGGATTGCGAAACGGCCAAAGAAATTTGGGATAAACTTGAAGTTACCTATGTAGGGACTAGTCATGTTAAGGAATCCAAAATGAATATGCTTGTCCATAAATATGAACTTTTCACCATGAACAACAGAGAAACTATTAGTGAAATGTATTCTCGTTTTACTAACATTGTGAATCCTTTGAAGGCTTTTGGAAGATCATATACATCGTCCGACAACGTGAGAAAAATTCTTAGGTCTTTGCCTAAAAATTGGGAAGCCAAGAAGACCGCCATCCAAGAGGCCAAAGATCTCAATACACTCCCCATAGATGAACTCATTGGCTCATTAATGGCCTATGAGTTAAAGATGAATGATAGAGATGAAGACAAAGAAGTTCAAAAGAAGGATATAGCTCTTCAAGCTACTACCAAAGAAGTCACAATTGATAAAGCTCCTAATGATGAAGAAGAAGAAGAAGTTGCTTTCATTACCAAGACCGTGAGAAGAGTTCTTCAAATTAAAAAGTTCCAAAAGAGTAACAACTTCAAAAGAAATGGTTCATCAAGTGAGCAAGGAAAAAGAGAAGCACCTACATGTTTTCATTGTGGAAAACCGGGGCATTTCAAATCCGATGGCTATGCCTACAAAAATGAAAAGGAAAGGAAAAAGAAAGGCAAAGCCATGCGAGCTATATGGGAAGATGATGATTCAAATGGATCCGAAAGTGACGATGAACTCAATGAATTGGTTAATCTTTGTCTCATGGCCGATGAAGATGAGGTAAATTCTAATAATGACTCATTTGATTTAGAAACATCGTATGATGAATTAGTTGATGCACATAACTATTTGCTAGATGCTTTTAAAAAATTACATGATGAATTAGGCAAAATGGTTCAAAAATGTGCTAGCCTTAGAAGAGAAAAGCTTATCATCTCTCAAAACCTTGAAAAATCTCAACTTGAAAATGAAACCTTGAAAAAGGAAAAGGAATTAGCTAAAGAAGCGGCCTCAATTGAGTTAATTTCTGAAAATGAATCATTGAAAGTCATTATTGAGGATCAAGTTGAAACCTTAGCCAAATTCACAAAAGATAGAGAGAATTTAGGCATCATTCTTGGAAAGCAACGAAATGTTTATGCTAAGGATGGGCTTGGATTTGATCCTCATATATAAAAAAGATTCTTGATTCTTGTTTATTGAAAAGGGGAAAACCCTTGAACAATTACTTTGTTAAAAATTCTTCCTTTAGTCCAACATGCAATTATTGTAAAAAGGTAGGACATAAGATCAATCATTGTCCTATTAGGCCATGTAGGACAAAAGAAGTTTGGGTTGTTAAAGGGACTTATGTGGTTCTTCCTAACTTTCATGGACCCAAAAGAATGTGGGTACCAAAAGAAGATTACTCAAATTCATTTTGTAGGTTTGCGTGAAGTCTTCATGTTCATCCAAGGACAAATGGTTCCTTGATAGTGGATGCTCAAGACATATGACGGGAGATCAATCAAAATTTTGCTCCGTTAAACCTCACAAAGGAGGAAATGTTACATTTGGCAACAATTCAAAAGGTAAGGTCATTGGCATTGGAACTATTGGTATCTCCTCTTCCTTATCTATTGATGACGTTTTACTTGTTAAAGGCTTAAAACACAACTTATTTAGCATTAGCCAACTATGTGATAAAGGATATGATGTTTTGTTTAAATCGGATAAATGCATTGTCAAAAAGGATAATAATGAAGTTTTTCATGCTCTAAGAAATGGTAATGTGTACACTTTGCTTTTGTGTGAATTACATGATCAAGATGTCAAGTGCCTTGTATCCTTAAATGAAAATTGTTGGTTGTGGCATTGAAGGTTAGGTCATGTTAGTATGGATTTGATTTCGAAACTATCTAGAAATGAATTAGTCAAAGGCCTCCCAAAGACTAATTTCCTAAAGATAAAACTATCATTGGCACAAAGTGGGTGTTTAGAAATAAAAAGGATGAATCGGGAACAATTGTAAGAAATAAGGCAAGGCTTGTTGCTCAAGGTTATAATCAAGAAGAAGGAATTGATTATGAGGAAACCTTTGCCTTCGTAGTTCGACTTGAAGCTATAAGAATGCTCCTTGCATTTGCATCTCATAAAAACTTTAAGTTATATCAAATGGATGTAACAAGTGCTTTCTTAAATGGCTTCATTGAAGAAGAAGTGTATATTGAACAACCACGTGGCTTTGAAAGCTATAATTGTCCAAACCATGTTTTCAAATTGATAAAAGCATTGTATGGTTTGAAACAAGCTCCAAGAGCTTGGTACGAAAGACTAAGTGGTTTTCTACTTGCTAATGGGTTCATTCGAGGAAAAATTGACAATACTCTTTTCACTAAAACCATTGATTGCAACTTGTTGGTCATTCAAATTTACGTTGATGATATTATATTTGGATCAACAAATAGTGTATTATATGAAAAGTTTGCCTCTAGTATGCAAAATGAATTTGAAATGAGCATGATGGGTGAACTAACCTTCTTCTTAGGGTTGCAAATCAAACAAACACTTGATGGTATTTTTGTTTGCCAATCTAAGTATATTAAGGATTTGCTAAAGAAATTTGGCTTAGAGGGAGTCAAACATGCCAATACTCCAATGAGCTCATCTTTGAAACTTGACAAAGATGAAAAGGGCATTAATGTGGATATTAAAAAATATAGAGGTATGATTGGTAGTCTCTTATATTTAACCGCAAGTAGACCGGACATCATGTTTAGTGTATGTTTATGTGCTCGTTTTCAATCTTGCCCTAAAGAATCTCATCTATGTGTCGTTAAATGCATCTTTCGCTATTTAAGTTATACTACATTCTTAGGTCTTTGGTATCCTAGACATACATCATTTGAACTTGTTGGTTACTTGGATGCTGACTTTGGAGGATGCAAAGTTGATAGAAACAGCACTAGCGGGACTTATCACTTCATTGGACAATCATTGGTATCTTGGTCCTGTAAGAAATAAAACTCTGTAGCTCTATCAACGGCGGAAGCCGATTATATTGCAGCCGGTAATTGTTGCGCTCAAACGCTTTACATTAAGTAACAACTTGAGGACTTTGGACTTCATTTTGATCATGTTCCTATAATGTGTGATAATACAAGTGCAATTTGTATTTCAAAAAATCCGATTCAGTATTCTAGGAAAAAGCATATAGAAATTAGGTACCACTTTCTTAAGGATCATGTCTCTAAGGGCGACATTGAACTTATGTTTGTCAATACAGAAAAATAATTAGCCGATATTTTTACAAAACCACTCCAAGAAGATAGATTTTGTTTGCTTAGAAGGGAAATTGGAATGTGCTCAGAAGAAGAAATATAGCAGTAAAGCAAAGCAGCAGTAGAGCCAGCTCCATTCAGAAAAAGAGTCGTCTCTTTGAAGAAAAAGAGCCGTCTCTACCCAAGGCAGAGCAGTCTCCACAGATGATATCAAATTGCTTGCTCTTGAGATCTCAAAAATTTTAAGAAAGAGCCTGCTCTATAAAAACAAGAGCCGGCTCCCCAACCTGCATACAAAATTGGAATAGGAAGAGCCATCTCTAAAAAAAGGTAGAGTCGGGTCCTTCAGTGCTATTTTCTTCCAACTCTCGGGATCTCCTCTGCAGACAATTGAGCTTGCTCAACAAAAAGGAAGAGCCAGATCCTAAAATACCCTAAACAACCAACTCTCGGTATCTTTCAAAAGCCCAAAAGAGCCGTCTCCACAAAAATTTTCGAGCCGTCTCCACAAAAATTTTAAGAGCCGTCTCCACAAATTATCTGAGCACTCTCCAAAATTTTTTTTCGAGCCATCTCCATTTTTTCCTTGAGCCAGCTGTCATCACTTCTTGGCAAGGAGCTGGCTCTAAAATTGCTAAGAGCCGGCTCCATCGATTTTTAAGAGCCGGCTGCCAATGGACAAAGAGCCGGCTCAACAATCTAAGAGCCAGCTCCATTAAAATTCCAAGAGCCGGCTCCATTCCGAAAATCTAGGCACTCACGAATTCCTCTCTGCACTGTTGGATGTTATATAGATAGACATCTATTCACTATTGGGCATAACTACATCCATTTCCAAAAAGCATCTCGGCAAGGGCATTATTCATTCTCCTCTAGTTTCTTCACAAGTAAGTGAATTTCCATCTAATTCTTTCCACATTTCATAAATTCATTGCCTTTTAATTGTATTTTCAGTCATTAATTTTTAATTTCGTCCTTTTAATCCATCATTCCATGAATCCCTTAACTATACCGTAGCTTTTCTCTTCCATATAAAATCTGCTTAGTTTATGGTCTGTAATTTCAAATTTTATTCAACAAGCTTCCATTTGTCCTTTAATCAATTTGTTGATCCATCATATTTAGATCAAATCTTGAGTTATTGTATAAATTTTGTTATCAAACCCATTTTTTTATTTGAATTTATTTTTGAATGAATTTGAAACATGTGATGACTATGGTTCATTTAGGTAGTACATTTCAAAATTCTGTCGAATTTTTACTCTTAAGATGAATTTATATATTTCAATCCCTAGAGCATGTTATATAAATGTTTTTTGGGTTTATCAAGCAAAAATTTTAGGTTGTTCCATGCACTGACTTATCAAAATTCCATGTGCTTCCATTTAAGTTTAAATTTGAATCCTCTATTATGATTCCATTTTGGTTCTTCATGTCTAGACAAATTATTATTTTTTTCACTCAAAATTCTAACTGAATGAGCATTTTAAAACTGGGCCTTTTCATTGGTTCAATTTGTTTTATTAATTCTAATATTAATCTTCAGTCTAAACTAATTTGAGACTAGAAATTTTCATTGTCTTTTAAATTGGGTTTTTATTCAGAGAATTCCTTCTGTAATTTCAGTTTAATTTCTAGAAATGTCCACGGCTTCATCCTCACGTAGAAATAATCCTTCTCGTGGAGAAAAACGGTCTACTCAATATTATGATGAATCAGGCCCTAGTGAACGAAATCCTCCTCCACTTCAAATCTTTGCCACCATGCTATATAAAAACCCCACATACAAAAGCATATATGAAATATTCTTTCAGCATAGAAAAGTGGCCATAGCAATGGTGTTGCCTGACACAATTTGCAATGATCTTCATCTCAACACCTATAGATTGTTTGATGCAATTGGCCTTGGATCATTTGTTGGGATGAATGAAGGATACTATCCAAAATTAGTAAAGTTATTCTACACTCATCTTGAAGAAATGCCTGGAAAAGAAAAACTTAACTGCTATGTGGCTGGAATATATTTTCACCTTGATACAAATAGCATTGCTCGAATCCTTCACCTTCCCCCTGTGGATGGAATTCAATTCTATTCCCATTTCAACTGGTTTAAAAGACAAGGTTTTGATAAACTCACGGCTATTCGGCAAATGAGTTATGATTCCAATGTAACCAATACCAAAGAGGTCAACACCAAGCAATTAACTATGGAAGCCTGGTTGATTCACAAGATCATCATGTACTCTATTCTTCCCAAATCCGGCAGTCGATCCAAAGTTTCCCACATGGACGTCTTTCTTATCTGGTGTGTCTTAAACGGCAGTCACTTTGATCTTGCATATATAATATTTTATCACCTACTTACATGCAAAAGAAAGAAAGAGGTCTCTCTATATTATGCCATGGTTCTCACTCATATATTTATGGCTAAGAAGGTTCCGCTTTATAGTCGTGAAGCAGTCAAACCAGGGCCAAGACATATTCTCAGTGCCTCAAATCTTGCGTCAATGGGGTTAAAAAGGGATTCCAGTGGAGTGTGGTTTTATCCTAGCCAACGCAGGTTCGAAGAGGCTAGAGCTAGAGGAGAAGAGGTTGAGGATGTTGATTATGGGGATGAAGACAAACACGAAAGTGATGACGATGATGAAAATGAGGAAGTTCCAGTTGAAAATCATACCAATCGTGCTCTCTTGTTGGAAATTCTCAAAGGCACTCGTCAAAACCAAGCCACTCTTGAAAAACAACAAACTCAACTTGAAGAAATGCACATGGCAATCGCTTTTCTTAATGAGGATTTTGCAGAATTTCGAAACCAATATGGACCTTCTTCTCCTTAGAATAGTTTTTATCCACTTCAAACCTCTTTTGTGTGCACTTATTAACTTTATTTGCTTTAGAGAATCATTTTTTTTTTACCTGTGTTTTATAAACTATGCTTTTGTCTGTCATATGGTAGTCATGTTCATAGTGTCCTTCTGTATTGACTTCTGTTATCTATAAAATGACATATTTGCTCATCATTTGCCCTTTAATTCATTTTTCTCAGATATTTCCTGAAATGGCAATTTATTTTTATTTATTTAGTCTCCCACCTTTTTTGAGATGACAAAGGGGGAGAAAGATGTGTTCTTATGCTGATGTGTTATGTGTCTATTCTATTGCTTTTTAAATATCTTGATAGATGCATATTGATAGGGGGAGACTTCTAAAAATGTCTGTGAAATTTAAATGCTTTCAAATTGTCTAAAATAATTATTATAGAATCAAGCATGATATGATTTTCAAGATATGCTTATTGATAGGGGGAGCATTCTTTCTAATGCAACTCCACGTTGACTATAAACACATCAATGTTTTGTCATCATAAAAAAGGGGGAGATTGTTGGCCTAAGGATTCTGTCTAAAGGTCAATCTTATGTTTTGATGATTACAAACCATTAATGATGTTTAAGTACTAATATTTTCATTGAGTGATATATAGTTAATCAATATTCAATCCTTAATGTTAAGCTAGAAGATTCATTTTAAGCATTCCAAATACTGGATTCAAGGAAGACTCAAGGTGCAAGAAATTGAAGAAAAAACTCGAACTTCAAAGATTATTCAAGCCCTTCAGTAAATCTTCATCAAGCCTAAACGATCATGGTCAAGACATGAAGAAAATGGTAGATAGGATGGTGAGAGCTTAAGGTTTAATGTTAAAGTTCAGTTGAATATATTTTGAAGCTCAAAATTACAATTCATGCTTATTATTCTCATTTCATTCTTCAAAGAACATAAAATTAGCTCAATAGGTTTTTGAACACATTCACACATGAGCCTCACATCATACTGGAATTCATTTTAAGTCTCCTACTGAAAGTAGAGAAGCCTCTACAAAATTAGAGAAGGCTCAGGAAAGTAGAAAAGGCTCTACAAAAGTAGAGAAGGCTCAGAAAATTAGAGCAGGCTCTATTTCAAATAGAGAAGACTCCACAAAAATAGAGATGGCTTTCAACATTCCCGTAAGCTATTTTTCAATGAAAAATGAAGTTTCCATCCAAAGAGCCGGCTCCCAAAATGGAGAGCCGGCTCTCAAGGCTAGGGAGCCGCCTCCTCTTATTTACAAGAGTCGGCTCCTTCTAGGGTTTTGATCTACAATGAAAACTTTTTCATTTATTGTTTCCCAACCACCTGCAACAGCTATATTGACCATTGTTTATCTATAAATACAGAGGTTGGTCTGTATCATAAAATACACCATTACAGAGAGCATTCTACCATTCTTAAAAAGCATTAAAGAAGCATTCGTTGAGCTTTCATTTCCTTTCTTACATTTCATTCTACTGTAGTAATTCTGACCTTCATATATATTCATCTTTACTATAGTCGTGAGCAGAACTGTGTACCTCTATCTTTCAGAGATTTATTGTACAATTCATTTCTATTCCAAGTTATTGTAAAAGGGTTGGTGTGACCCAAAACAAAGCCTAGGAGAAGGGTTTTCTCTTAGCAAGGAAGAGAAGCAAGGTCTCTCCACTATTAAGGAGAAGCTCTAATGAATTTGGGAAGTCTCAAGGGGGACCTTGAGCCGAGGAGTAGGAGTTTCCAAACCTTGCTAAATCATCGAGTTATAGTTTGCAATCTCTTATCTCTATCTCTCTTATACTTATGCCATATACTGCTTGAATATTTCAATTTCTCTGTGCTTAATAGTTTGTTAGATTTAATATTTTTTTAAATTGCAAAAATTGGCCCTTGACTCTATTCACCCCTCCTCTAGAGTCAATTAGTGACTAACAAGCCGGAATTTGCTTGATTGCATCCAAAAGTGGAAGATTGACTTTCACTTGCCTAAACATGTCCATGATTTCATTTACTTTGGTCTTTTGCTTGTCATTTGAAATTGGTCCTTTTAAGGCATCTGGAAATGGAGCTTTTGGTTCAAAAACCTTTTCAGAGATTTTCTTTGAAGTCTCTTCAACACAAGAAGTTTTCAAATCATTTTACAAATCTTTCTTTTCAAAATCACTTTTCAAATCACCTTTTACAACTTTCTCATTTATATGGTCATGCACATGCAATGAAGGACGAATATGATATGAAACGGGACGGGTGTCAACTTTTGGTTGCACCGGTTCACTCTCTTCATTGGACATATGTGATACCCCTCGGATCCGAGACACGGGTTGATCAGGCACAGGCCCTAAACCCGAGGGAATATCTAACAATTAATATTTTATAATGAACACGGAATACAAAATAAATTAAGAAATGAAATTAAAGCTGGAAGGAACTAAAAATAGAATCCGTAAAATATTATAATTATTAAAATCCATCAAACCCAAACTCCAAAACTCCATCAGTTTACAACTTGGGAATCCATCTCTAGTGGACCCCTATTAAACATCCAAACGGAAGATAGAACAACTATAATAAACGTCCAGAAATAAAACTATAGAGAGAGCCCTACATCGTCGGAAGAGTGAATAGAGACCTCTGCTCAGCACGAACACGTCTAAGCTTGGAATTGTCGTGTACCTGAAAAATAGAAGTGGGTCAGGCTCACGCGCAAGTTCTATACTACTACAATCCAAATAGAGGCCCGATACGCATGTACATCCTAAACAATTCAACAATAACTAATAGTCCGTAAATATATATATATAGTCACACTAAAGGACTCTCATTGGACTACAGGCCGGTCTCAACCTAAATAGAGGTAACATGCTAAAACGCACACGAAGTGGGCATATGTACTTATACCTAAACAGGGTACACCTCCAACCATCGTAGCCAGCTACACATCCCGATGCATATACGCTCCCTAGCCATCGGTCCTGAGGCTCAAGCTCATACCGAGGCACTATAACAGTACATATATAAAATGCATCCAAAATCCCTGGTATTGCCGCTCAACAAGTAGTTGCCATGACAATACAAATCCACGGGACTTAACTTTTAGTTAATCCCATCCTTATTCCAAGTAGGTGGGTAATGGTATTGTTTTAAAAACCAAACCCATCCTTAGTATGCCACCGTCCCATACAGGTGCCTACTTTCCAACCCTCCAGTAGTCAATAATACCAATAAATCAAGTTAATATCAACTAAATTCCAACATCCAACATTCAATGTTAGCAGTGATAAAATAAGCATTGATAAACAGGGTCACAACAACAACATATACATGCCCAATTTAAGTTGTTCCCTTTAGTCTGATATAAAGACAGAATTAATTAAAACTTCCATTTAACACCTTACAAATGACATACAGATATGTAGGGTATGTGTCACAAAATCCTAACCTCCACAGTTGATACTAACTGTGATAATGTAAGCATCAAAACAATATTCACAGTATGTATGTAGACATGCTTAAATTATAGTGTTCCACAAAACCGATCTAGTGTTAAACTCAAATCCTCCTAGTATTTAAGTTCCAACAGTTGCTATTACAGAAGTTAAGATAGCTATCATCTAGACCCATCCTTCCAATAATTTATATTAGCAGTGGTAAGGAAAAACGTGAACTACAGAACCACAATGCATCCACAAACATGCTTAGTCTAGGTTGAACAAGCATACAACACTACTGTAACTACCAGTTTCATAGCAAAACAGATATCATTTTAGTTTAGTTTAATCTTCATTAATCCTGAAATCAGTTAAGAGTGCAAAGAGTATGAAGCCTAAGGGAAAGAGTAAGGATAGAATCTTGCCTCAGAAACTTTTGTTTAAAGTTTCAACGTCGTCTTCTTAAAAAATCCCGGCGAGTTCCAAAACCCAATTATTGTTCATGGGTACGAAACACTATTCCCGAACTTAAAATCTGATCTCTACCGTTCAGATTGTGCGACACTGAGTTATGAACCTATCCTCCAAATTTCAGCTCGATCGGACCACGGACGAAATGGTATCGGATGTTTGATGAAATCTGGGCAGAATGGAAAAAAACCTGTGTGACCCAGTTACTGTTCAAGAGTACGAATCACTGTTCTCGAGGTCAAACTCTGATCTTCACCGTTCAAATTGTGCATCACTGAGTCCTGAACCTCTCCTCCAAAATTCATCTCGATCGGACCACGGCCGAAGCGGGATCGGATGTTTGATGAAATCTGGGCAGAATGGAAAAAAACCTGTGCGACCCAGTTACTGTTCACATGTACGAATCACTGTTCCTGAGGACAAACTCTGATCATCACCGTTCAGATTGTGCGTCACTGAGTCGTGAACCTCTCCTCCAAAATTCAGCTCGATCGGACCACGGACGAAGCGGAATCGGAGCTTTGATCAAACCTTGGCAGAATGTGAAAAACTGCGTTTTTCCTTCTCCACTTCCACAAAACGTGTGTTTTAAAAAAAAACCCTACACAGATGTCTACCTTATACTTATAAAGTTTTCCTAAACCCTAGGTTCATTTAAGTCCAACTCACAATCCTAACCGGCCCATCCAATTAACGTAGAAACCTACGACGACTATAATATAAAACCCTAATTTATATTGTAATTAAAATCCTAGTTAGATGTATTTACCTAATTACCCTATTCACCATTAAATACTTAACAAATAATCTAATTGAACAAAATAATAATTAGTAAACCCAATTAAACCCAAATAAGACACACATAAAATAAGACACACATAGAATAATTAAACCAATTACACTTAAACCATTAATGTCAATTAAATAATTAAAACACTAACAAGTAATTCCAATCAAATAACTAAACCAATTACACTTAAACCATTAATGCCACTTAAATAATTAAAACACTAACAAGTAATTCCAATCAAATAACTAGAAATAAATATCATTTAAATAAATTAAATCACCATAAAAGAAATAAATTAAATCACCACAAAAGAAAACAATTAAGCACCTAATAAAAAATAATGACACATAATCAAATAAAATGCACTTAACTAATAAATTAAATACCATTAAATACCAGGAATATCCTTTTTAAAATTAGGGGTTTTACATTCTTCCCCCCTAACAAAAGGAATTCCGTCCTCGGAATTCACTCTTACCTTCTTCCAATATTTCAGGAAACCGTGAGTGAATGACATCCTCTCGTTCCCAAGTGGACTCAGACTCATTGTGATGACTCCACTGAACACGAACCAAAGGAATAACCTTATTACGAAGAATCTGATCTCGTCGGTCGACAATACGACACGGTGGCTCTAAATAAGTTGCATCCGGCTGCAACGCAATCTCCTCAACATCGATATGCTGATATCGATCCTCATCTCGACGAAATTTCCGCAACATGGAAACATGAAACACGTTGTGGATGCGATCCAAAGTATCCGGAAGTGCCAACCGATAAGCAACAGCTCCAATGCGATCCGTAATCATGAATGGACCAACAAATCACGGTGACAACTTCCCTTTCTTCCCAAAGCGCATAACACCCTTCATAGGAGACACTTTGAGTAGAACCTGATCCCCAACCTGAAACTCCAAAGCCCGAGTACGACGATCAGCATAGCTCTTCTGCCTACTTTGGGAAGTATGCATGCGATCTCGAATAAGAGGAATCTTTTCAGAGGTATCCTTGATGAACTCAGGACCTAAGAATCGATTCTCTCCAACCTCCATCCAACAAACAGGTGACCGACATGGTCGACCGTACAATGCCTCAAATGGTGCCATACCAATAGTCTTCTGGAAACTATTGTTATAAGCAAACTCCACAAGTGGCAAATATTCCTCCCAGTGGCCCTTGAAATCCAGAACACACGACCGAAGCATATCTTCCATAATCTGATTCACCCTCTCAGTCTGTCCGTCAGTCTTAGGTGATAAGCAGTACTAAGGTGTAACTCCGTACCTAAAGCCTACTGAAAACTCTTCCAAAATCCAGATACAGAGCTCGAATCCCTGTCTGATATAATAAACAATGGAATGCCATGTAGCTTCACAATCTCTGAAATGTAAAGCCTCGCCAACTACCCCGAAGTGTAGTCAGTGCAAATAGGCAAGAAATGAGCTGACTTGGTCAACCTATCCACAATGACCCATATGGAATTATGCCCCTTGAAAGAATTTGGCAACCCTTCCACAAAATCCATAGATTTGCTCTCCCATTTCCACCCCGAAATTGGTAGTGGCTGTAGAGCTCCTGGCGGCCTCTGATGATCAATCTAAACCATCTGACAAGTACTACATTGAGAAACAAAAAGAGCAATGTCCCTCTTCATACCTGTCCATCAAAACTGCCGCTTCATATCTTGATACATCTTATCGCCTCCTGGATGAACAGAGAACTCAGAGTGATGAGTCTCAGTCATCACATCCTTCCTCAAATTATCAGCAGAAGGTACCACTAACCGTCCCTTGTACCTTAAACCTCCATCAGCCCCAACATAGTAGAATGGAACCTCTCCGGAAGCTATCTCTGCGACCTTGTCGACACACTGCTGATCGGTGAGTTGTGCTTGTAAAACCTTGCGAATGATGGAAGGTGTAACCACCATGCAAGCCATAAAAGCATCCGATAACTCATCCACACTCTTTAAAGCATTCCACTCAGTAGTGAATAGAGCAGAAAGACTACCAACAGGTCGGCGATTGAGTGCATCCGCCACTACATTCGCTTTCCCTAGATGGTACTGTATAGAAAAATGATAGTCTTTTACAAACTCCAACCACCTGCGCTGTCTCATATTTAGCTCCCGCTGAGTGAACAAGTAATGCAGACTCTTGTGATCACTGAATAATCTGAAGGACTCACCCAACAGATAATGCCTCCAAATACGCAAGGCAAAGACCACTACTGCCAACTCCAAATCATGTGTTGGATAATTAAGCTCATGAGGCTTAAGTTTTCGAGATCCATAAGAAATCGGTCACTCCTCCTGCATCAATACACATCCAAGACCTTGCAACGAAGCATCCGTGTAAACAAGATACTCTATCTCGTTCTGCGGAGTAGCCAAAACCGGTGCAGAAGTCAGCTTCCTTTTCAGATCATTAAAAGCTCGCTGATAGTGTTCATCCCACATGAACTGTATACCCTTCTTGGTCAGATGAGTGAGTGGTCCTGCTATCTTGGAGAACCCCTAGATGAATCTCCTGTAATATCCTGCCAGACCGAGAAAACTCCAAATCTCAGTAGGTGATGTAGGCTGTCCCCACTCAACCACCGCTGAAACCTTGGCCGGATCCACTGTTATCCCCTTTTCTGACACCACGTGACCCAGAAATTTCACCTCCCGCTGCCAAAATTCACACTTCTCGAACTTGGCATATAACTGGTGCTCACGAAGCGTCTACAAGATTATGCGAAGATGTCTAGCATGATCGTCCTCCGACCGAGAATAAATCAAGATGTCATCAATAAAGACAATAACAAACTGATCCAAATTAGCCTGGAAGACTCTATTTATTAAGTCCATGAATACTGCAGGTGCATTAGTCGTCCCAAACGGCATAACTCGAAACTCATAAGAACCATATCGCGTGAGAAATGCTGTCTTAGGAACATCCTACTCCCTGACCCTCAGCTGATGATACCCAGAACGCAGATCAATCTTGGAGAAGTATGTGGCTCCCCTTAACTGATCAAACAAGTCATCAATCCTGGGCAAAGGATACTTGTTACGAACTGTAACTTTGTTCAACTCCCTGTAATCTATACACAGACGAAGCGAACCATCCTTCTTCTTCACAAATAGCACCGGTGCTCCCCAAGGTGATGTACTCCTACGAATAAAACCCTGGCTGAATAACTGTTGAATCTGATCCCTCAGCTCTCTCATCTCTACCGGTGCCATCCTATAGGGTGCCCTAGCAATAAGCGCAGTGCCTTGAGCTAAGTCTATCACAAAATCGATCTCGCGACTAGGTGGCAACCCTGGAATCTCCTGAAATACATCCGGGAAATCCTGTACAATCGGTATGTTATCAAATGACACAGTAATCCCTTCCTCATTTTCCTCCTCCACATGGAACAAATAGGTGCTACCGCCTCCTTTAGAATGTGGCATAGCTACTACATACATATCCTGACCAGGTATGGTAAAAATAATAGATCTATCAAAACAAACAACTTGGGCATGGTAGTGAGACAACTAATCCATCCCAAGTATCACATCACAAGTGTGCATGTCCAGGACCAATAGATTGGCTAGAAATCTGAGTCTACCAATATCTAGTGTCACAGGCCCATCACTCTCATGTATAATAGCTGTATTACCCAATGGTGTAGAAATACCCTGAGGTCTAGTGCATACCCTCGTCCTCATCCCAGACAAAGCAACAAAAGTCCTAGCTACAAATGAGTGTGTAGCACCTGTATCAAATAAAACACGTCCATGCAAACCATGAATAGGAAACTTACCCTCAATAGTCTGAGGTGCCTGTACATCCTGTGGCATGGGGTTATACACCCTGCCATAGTGCAACTGCTGTGGTGTCTGTCCCTGAGTCTGCGGCGGTGCCGGTAAAGCAAGATGTGTTTGTCCCTGAATCCGTGGAACCTGTGGAGCTGGTAGAGGCACTGGCGCCCTCTATCCTTGCTGCACATACTGTCTCTGTCCCTGTCCTTGTCCTGCTTTAGGACACTGCCTGGTGGTATGACCATACTCTCCACAAGTGTAACAACTACCCTGGAAAGTACCAAATGGCCTCCTCTGTCGGTTAGCCTGTGGCTGACCCTGTCCTGCCTGTGGTCCCCCATTCTGTTGCCTCTGAATAGGTGCCCCATTCCGGTGAACATCTGAACCACCTTTGTGCTTCTTCCAAGGCTGTTGTCCTTGGAACTTGCCTTTGTCATTCTGCCGGTGACCATTGCCATTTCCTTTTTCAGCTGACTGATTAGTAGAGTCTTTATCTCCCCGCTTCTCACCACGAGCCTATCTGATGTCCACAGTCAACTGATACTGTTGTAGAACGGCGTCTACCACCTGAGCATAGGTAGTATAGGCTGGACTACCTGTAATAGCTCTCTTGATAGACCACATCAGTCCCTTGACAAAACTGTTGCGCTTCTTCTCCTCTGTATCCACCTCCTCCGGTACAAAGAGAGACAAGCGTGTGAACTGCTACTCATACTCCGCCACTGTCATGTTTCCCTGCTGCAGACTTAGAAACTCGGTCTTCATAGCTGCCCTGACTGCATAGGGAAAATATTTCTCATCAAAGCGAGCACTGAACTCATCATAAGACAATGTTATCCTCTCCTCTGAGGTGGTAACTGACTCCCACCACTGTAGTGCATCCCCAACTAGTTTGAAAGTAGCAAACATCTGCTTCTGAACCTCCGTGCACTGAACCAAACGAAGATGACGCTCAATGTCCTGTTTCCACTGGTGAGCTGCTTTCACATCGGTTAAGCCTGAGAACACAGGTGGACTCCCCTTTATGAAAGAGCTCCTAGCCTTTCCCCAAGAATCCGTCTGAACCATTGGTGCTGGTACAGGTGCCGGCTGTACCTGAGGCTGATTCCGAAGTGCAGCTGTTACCCCAGCCTCTATAGCCCGAGCAACGAGGTCATTGAGGTGAGGAGGAATCTCTGGATCTCTGACCTGGTCCAGAGTCTGTTGAACATTCTCCTGTTCCTCCTGAAACTGATCCATGTCATCTTGAAACCCAAGCCTTTGCTGCTCTTCCTCCATTTGCTGACGCCGTAGGAGATATTGTTGCCTACGTGCCGTTCTCCTTTCCTTCCTAGTTCCTTGCATGTTCTATCCATTTCTAGCGTTAACCATCTGTTAACACGAAAAGACAGACGTCAGTACCCTTTCTATACGAACCATAAGGAATACAATGAATCCTAACTTAAGCTCTATTCAAGAGAAAACGCTACGCGGAAGACTTAATACGAAAACATCCTAGAGACACTTGAACCTGGAGTGCTCTGATAGCAACTGTGATAATGTAAGCATCAAAACAATATTCACAGTATGTATGTAGACATGCTCAAATTATAGTGTTCCACAAAACCAATCTAGTGTTAAACTCAAATCCTCCTAGTATTTAAGTTCCAACAGTTGCTATTACAGAAGTTAAGATAACTATCATCTAGACCCATCCTTCCAATAATTTATACTAGCAGTGGTAAGGAAAAACGTGAACCACAGAACTACAATGCATCCACAAACATGCTTAGTCTAGGTTGAACAAGCATACAACACTACTGTAACTACCAGTTTCATAGCAAAACATATATCATTTTAGTTTGGTTTAATCTTCATTAATCCTGAAATCATTTAAGAGTGCAAAGAGTATGAAGCCTAAGGGAAAGAGTAAGGATAGAATCTTGCCTCAGAAACTTTTGTTTAAAGTTTCAACGTCCTCTTCTTAAAAAATCCCGGCGAGTTCCAAAACCCGGTTACTGTTCACGGGTATGAAACACTATTCCTGAACTCAAAATCTGATCTCCACCATTCAGATTGTGCGACACTGAGTCATGAACCTATCCTCTAAATTTCAGCTCGATCGGACCATGGACGAAGCGGGATCGGATGTTTGATGAAATCTGGGCAGAATGGAAAAAAACCTGTGCGACCCAGTTACTGTTCACGAGTACGAATCACTGTTCCCGAGGTCAAACTCTGATCTCCACCGTTCAAATTGTGCGTCACTGAGTCATGAACCTCTCCTCCAAAATTCAGCTCAATCGGACCACGGACGAAGTAGGATCGGATGTTTGATGAAATCTGGGCCGAATGGAAAAAAACCTGTGCGACCCAGTTACTGTTCACGTGTACGAATCACTGTTCCTGAGGTCAAACTCTGATATCCACCGTTCAGATTGTGCGTCACTGAGTCGTGAACCTCTTCTCTAGAATTTAGCTCGATCGGACCATGGACGAAGCGGGATCGGAGCTTTGATCAAACCTTGGCAGAATGTGAAAAACTGCGTTTTTCGTTCTCCACTTCCACAAAACGTGTGTTTTATTTAAAAAAAACCCTACACAGACGTCTACCTTATACTTATAGAGTTTTCCTAAACCCTAGGTTCATTTAAGTCCAACTCACAATCCTAACCGGCCCATCCAATTAACGTAGAAACCTACGACGGTTATAATATAAAACCCTAATTTATACTGTAATTAAAATCCTAGTTAGATGTATTTACCTAATTACCCTATTCACCATTAAATACTTAACAAATAATCTAATTGAACAAAATAATAATTAGTAGACCCAATTAAACCCAAATAAGACACACATAAAAAAAGACACACATAGAATAATTAAACCAATTACACTTAAACCATTAATGCTAATTAAATAATTAAAACACTAACAAGTAATTCCAATCAAATAACTAAACCAATTACACTTAAACCATTAATGCCACTTAAATAATTAAAACACTAACAAGTAATTCCAATCAAATAACTAAAAATAAATATCATTTAAATAAATTAAATCACTATAAAAGAAATAAATTAAATCACCACCAAAGAAAACAATTAAGCACCTAATAAAAAATAATGACACATAATCAAATAAAATGCACTTAACTAATAAATTAAATACCATTAAATACCAGGAATATCCATTTTAAAATTAGGGGTATTACAACACACCCACTTGGTTGTCCACAATCTTTCCACTTTTCAATGTAGTCACCGTATTGACATGCTCTATTGTGTGACCTTCCGATGAGGAATGAGTTTCCACGACACATTGTTGCTTTTGTGGGGCATTCAAAGGCATTTTTCCTTTCTCTCTAACATTTAAAGTACTAGCTATTTGCCCTACTTGGGTTTCTAGCTTAGCAATGGATTGAGAGTGAGAATGAAATAATTGTGTGTTTGCCTCTAAAGTGCCCAAAGCTGTCAAAACTTTCTCTTCAAAAGCGGGACTTCTAACATTTCCTTGGGAATATGATGATTGATTAGGAAAATGAGAATTTGAAAATTGGTTTCCTTATGATTGATATGATGATCTAAAATTTTGGGAACCTTGGCTTTGTAGTGGAGGTGGAATGTATTTCCCTTGAAAACCACATTGGGAAGGGTTTGAGCCCTCCCCTTGGCTTTTCCAAGAAAAATTCGGGTGATTCCTCCAACTAGGATTGTAATGATTTCCATAAGGATTGTTCCCTTAATTAGTAAAACCAGTATTTGCTTGTTCATGATGCTCACTTTGCACATGTCCATAGGGACAATTGGAAGTTGAATGTAAAACACTTGAACAAGTTATACATGTCTCATTAGATGCATGACGAGAATGGTTAGGGAAGGAAGATACTTGATTCACCCAGTTTTGGTTGATCAAAAATTGATCAAATCTTTGAGATAATGATTCCATTTCGGCAGCAATTTCATTGGAGTGGTCAACTTGATGTAAGCCAACACTCTTCCTACCACTAGAATTTCTACCATTCTTTGAAGATAAGGTACGGTGCAAAGGGTTTTCACTCATGTTTTCATAAAGACACCACACATCATCCTCATGCCTATCAATGTAAGAGCCACCCATGGAAGCATCAACCGTACCCTTGTAATTATCCGATAAGCTCTCAAAGAAATATTGAACTAATTGCCATTTAGGCATGTCATGATGTGGACACTTCCTAAGCAATTCATTAAAGCGTTCCCATGCCTTATGGAATGTTTCCCCATCCCCATGTGAAAATTCTCAAATTGAGGTTCTCATGGCATTGGTCTTAGAAATCGGATAGTACTTCTTTAAGAACTCTTGTTGCATTTCCGCCCAAGAAGTTACTGAAAAAGGCCTAAGATTGTTAAACCAATATTTTGCCTTCTCTTTAAGGGTGAATAAAAAAAGGTTAAGCCTTAAGACCTCTTCCAGCATGTCCGTATATTTTACGGTGGAACATACTTCAAGAAACTCGTCCAAATGCTTGTAAGGTTCTTCACTTGGAAGTCCATGATAGTTAGGAAGTATTTGAATGGTTTGTGGCCTGAATTCATAGTAGTGTGCTCTAAATGGTGGCAATTGAATGTATGTGGGTGTATTATATTCATTAGGCACATAGTGATCTCTTAAAACAAGTGGAGGATTAGCAATTAGAGGTGCAACATGGGCACCTTGGTTGCCTTGAATGATGGGAGGTGGTGGAGCATAGATAGGTCTTCGCTTTCCCAATGGGACTTGGCCTTGTTGTTGTGGTGGATGAACATATGGCCTTGGCATGCCTAATGGAACTTGCATGTTATCATGACGCACATTGGGGTTGAGGATACCTTGTTGGTCTATGTGACCAAGGTCCTCTACATGGTCCTCATTGTGTCCTTCCATTGATGAAATGGATTGACTAGAACTAATTCTTCCCCTAAGGTTTCTAACAATGGATTCAAGATGAAAATTTAAAGGGACAAGAGTGGGTCTCAATGATCTACGACCATGCATGCACAATGCAACACAACAAGCAATAACAACAAACACTTCACCTTCACAACAAATCAAAATCAACAAACTTCCTCCACATACAATGTTCTCATACTCCCATGCTTTAACAATATGCAAGAAAAGTAAATTGCCTCCACGCAGGCTCACGATTTATCTAAGAATTAAAATACAAGCCTCCACACGGACCGACGATTTAACTAAGGGTTTGAGTAAGAAAAGCTCACAAAGGTCCTTTAGCACTTCAACTCCAAATTTTTAGCTTTGCTTAGCATATTTTTTTAGATTTTTAGCATTTTTCCTTGCTTGCTTAGCTCCTTTGCTTGGAATACTCCTTTGCTCACCTTCTTTGCCTAATGCTCCTTGTCAAACAAGAACAAACACAATAAATAACAAAAATTGAAAACAAAGTAAAGACACGATCAAAAGAGTACTAATTCCAAATTGATTCCATAAATACGACGTTGCCAATCAATTAATCAATCCCCGGCAACGGCGCCAAAATTTGACGAGGCCGCTCGATATACGCCAAAATAATGTAGTGAATGTGCGGTTCAAGAAAAGCCTTTTGGGTCAAGTTTAAATTTATAAAAACCACTACTAACACTACTACTAACGTAGCAAGAGTGAGTAGGGATCGTCCCAAGGGATTGAGGTGTCGTACTAGCTTGAGGAATCAAGATTAGAGTTAGTAGGTCAAGTGATCAAAATGGTGGTTGGTTGGTTGAATTAAACTAGATGCAAATAGAACTAAAGTAAACAATAATGCAATAGAGAGAATAAAAGAGAGAGAGATCTTGGGGTTTAGAGATCACCACTAAGCATACTTTTCTACGCTTTTACTGAATGATTAATCAGGGGAAGAATATGTATTGCAACAAAGTGTGTGTGTGTGGTTGTTTCAACAAGCATGGATGACAAATTAAGCATAGATTGTCTAAACAACATGGTGGTTAGCACAACATATCAAATTAAGCCATTAATCCTTTCTTTAAGCTCACAATCCAAACACATCACAAGGTTAGAGAAATATATTACTTGCCTTCATAAGTATGGAACATCAACAACAAGTATAGATTGTCCTCCCATTTAGCAACTACACTACAACTAAGCTAATAAAATGAAATTAAACTAATTAAACTAAGGGAGAGGTACAATCCATCAAGAAATGAGTATGAACCATCAAATAAACCACAAGAACATGCCATTAAGCCCTATGTCTTGACTATCTCTAGATTTATATCATCAATACACATAGACATGCATCAATAACATAAGAAATAGAGACAAACACATGAATATCTATTTTAGCATACATAGACATATGGATAGAATGAAATGATCAATTGGAAGCATTAAACCATATAAATCATTGAATAAACAAGATCTATATATATATAAGTGTCAAGACATGAATCTCAATACAAATCCCCTCAAAAATACATAAATCAAGAAGTAGAAAGCATGCTTAGGGCTAACTCTAGCCCCAAGAGGATGTCTAGTCACTCATGGATGATGTCCTCCAACCCTCAAGTGCAAGCTCCATGGAAGAAATCTGCTCCTTGGTTGATGAAGAGTCTCCGATGGTGTCTCTAGCCTCCTCCTCTCCTTTGCTTCCTCACTAAGTATGTGTGTGTAACGTTTCTAAAAAAGATCTACTCAAAAAGTGGCTCATATTCCTTATATAGGTGGGTCAAAAATCACCCCCAAATGAGCTGGGCTTGTACACCAATAATCCTCTAATGATTAGATATGAGACAACTTTTAATGAGCTGGAATTTTGATTTTTCTCGGGATTTGGGAAGTTCGATCGATTGAACTTGAGGTGAGATCGATCGAACATTGCTGAGATCTATTGAACTGAAGCTGGATCGATCCTCAATGGCGGCACTTGTTTGGATAAAAACAAATCTGAGATATTTTGAAGATATTTTTGGGAAAAGGACAAAAGTGATTGGTATGGTGGTACAGCTGGATAAGATCAATTATTTAGATAAGGACAAGAAGGTTCGATCGATCAGAGAATAAGGTTGGATCGATCGAACTTTGATGTTTTTGAATAAGGACAAACATGGCTCAGATTCATCTTGAAGTACTGAGATCGATGGAAGTTGGATCGATTGAACTTTTCTTGAGATCGATCGAAGTTGTTGAAATTCCACATTTTGCTTCCTTTTGCTCTACTTTACTCCTTTCTTTGATTCATCCCAGAATTGAGACAACTCAATTGGTTCTTTAAAGTTTTAATAGTTTTTAAATTGTTATTACCTTGTCTTAGATATAACTATTCATTAACTGTAATCAACCTATTCTTATTTGACGGTATCTAGCGAAGCCCTGTCGGACATAAGAATGGAGATCGTGTAATGGTGTTC
Organism: Cornus florida; assembly: GCF_030987335.1. NCBI lineage: Eukaryota > Viridiplantae > Streptophyta > Magnoliopsida > Cornales > Cornaceae > Cornus > Cornus florida. The sequence continues at coordinate 53,900,214 of NW_026775576.1, forward strand.
CAATATTTTTTATAAATGAATATTTTCATAGTTTATGCTTAGAAAAGATGGATCATTTACAAAATTAGTTAAAGTATGTAGGTGGATAATCCTTGCTAACCGCAGATAGGTTATAGTTAGCTGCAATTTATAAAACATCTTTCTTTATAACTGAAATTGAACGAATGTTATTGAGTTCAATTCATTTGAAATATAATTTGTTTAATCCTCAGAGTTGAAATAATTAACCTTAATATGAAAGTTGTGGTGAAGTCAAAGCCCTAAGACCTTTCTCTCCAATCACTTTAGTTTAATTTAATTTAATTTAATTTTATGTTCGTGACAACCAACCAATCAATCCATTCAACTAGTTACCTGTAAACCCAATATTAGTTAAAAACAAAGCAAAGAAAACTCCTTTCGCTGTGGGATCGACACCCTTTATATCGTACTATCTACAAAGATTCGTGCTATTGCGAGTGGTAATAAATCGAGGACACAACAAAGATCTGCAGTAGTAGTTGTATTAAGTGGTACGTGTGGGGCATGCACAACTCAGTCAGGTGTGTTGTTCATTGTGTTTAAATTAATATTCAATAGCTTGAACTGAATTAATAATAACGCTGATTTCTTGCATCATATGGTAAGTGAGTAATAGAGGAAGAGGAGGTTCAAACACTCAATCTTCAAACACTCCAGCTATAAACACTCAAGCTTTAGTTGGAAGTTCAAAGACTGCATCTTTAGTTGGAGTTAGAGGTGCAAACACTCAAACTTCAACTGGAACCCTTATGAGAGGTTCAGTTGCAGATTCATTAGCAGCAAGAACTAGTTTGGCAAGAAGAATAGTTGAAACAAGAGGTCTTACTAGTATTAGAACAAGAGGTGGTCTACTCGAGGTACTTCCACGAACATAAAATAAGTGATTTTGATTTATAATTTCTTATAACCAAATTTATATTTTTCATATTTGATGCGTAAATGAGAGTCACTTCAACACAACCCACTCATGGCAGTGGCTTTGAGATACCTCCATCAACACAATACTTAAGCATCCTCTTCAAGGTATATGAGTGTCATCAGTAGATATAGTGATAAAATACATTTGTGTTATTAAATAATATAGGCGCCGCATTGTTTGAGGCTTATTTAACTTTATTTTTTCATTTGGCAGGAAGTGATTATATTGAGGCTTCATTTGGCAGCTAGTGAACATGTGTTTTTGGTTACGGATTATGTTGCTGGAGATGTGTTTTGGTCATGTGTATTTTGGGAGTATGTGTTTTTGCTGGTAGTTTTGCTCTTGTGCGCTTTGAACATTTATTTTTGCTAGTAAAGCAGTTGTTGATGTGTTTGGCCATGGTCGTTTTTTCGGACATATGATATTTTGGACTTGTGGTTTTTTTGGACATGATGCTGAACTTCTAAATGAAATTGCTAGTATGATGCTGGACTTTATATATTTTTAAAAGTTTATATATTTCAATACGTACATGTCAAACTTTTCAAAATGGGTTGTTTTATTATGTTTTTCTGTGTGAGTTCCGAAGTAACAATGTCGGGATAGACTCAATTACTTAAGTACTCAATTTCTGTACATATAGTAGATGTACATTTGCATTAAACTATGTTTTTCGGCTAAGAGTCTTTACTTGGAACACCATAGACAGGAACTTGGAAGCTGTGAAATTTGATTATTCTTTTTATTTTTTATGTTTTTGCATAGGATTGTTTTTCTTAGGATTCAATATTATTATTTTTTTATTTAAATTTTATATTTGCATTTGATATTTTGGAGTCTTAAAAAAAAAAAAAATAAATAAATAAATAATAAAGATTTCAATTAGGATCATTTTGGGGTATCCGCAAAAAGGAGGGATTGCAGGTCCTTGGTGTTGTCAAGAACATTAGTGGCTTGTGTCAACCCATATTAGATTTCAAATTAGGCAAGGGTAAGTGGATGTTCTTTAGCTTAAGATGTGTCTTTTATAAAACCCTTTCGTTCTCAAATACATTTGATTAACTTGCTATGACCAAATCAACCTCCAAGGCACTTTTGAGGTTAATGAGAACATTTCAATTTTTTATCATATTTGTACACGTGATGGATGATCTTAGTGATCTTTTCTCCTTGGAGATAATTTTTCATCAGTAGAAATAAAAGGATGAAAGAAATCAAATACAAAAAAGAATCATGTTGGAACTTAACACTCACCAGATACATAAGCTAAAAGAAAAGTGATAGTGAATGCTTTCATTCTTTTTCAAGTAGATGCATTGACAATTTTTGGAAAAAAAAAAAAAAAAAAAAAGGCCATCAGAATGATGTAAAATTAAAAGGAGTGGACAGTGGTTGGATAATAAATGAATTTTTCTTTCTTCTTCTTCTTCTTCTTCTTTTTTCTTTTTTCTCTTTTTGTGAGTGTTTGCTTAAATTATCTGTTTTCATGACAAATACACATTGTGCCCTTGAACGTCCAAATGTAACTTATTATACATTTACAAGTACAAACCATGTGGAGGATATATACATGGGTATATATAAAATAAGTCCAATGACAATTTTGTCTAAAAAATATCTAAAAAAACTCAGTATCCAAACGGTTACAATTCAACTAACATCCTTCTGTTAAGTCACTCCCTCGGATAGTTGAGGGGGGGTTTTTTGGCAAAAAAAAAATAGAAAAGGGATGTTTAGTGGAAACGCAAATTGAAAAGGAAGGTTTAATGATGTTCACCCTTTAATAAAAAATAAAAAATCAAAGACAAAGTATATATCCAAACAGGCCTAGTGGACACTTTAGTCAATTTTTATTTCAGATCTTACTCAGTTAACTCTAGTTTGTTAAATCACCCCCCTTGGAAAGTTGAGGGGGGTTTTTAGCAAAAAAAAAAAAATAGAAAATGGGTGTTCAGTGCAAAACCTATATAGAAAAGGAGAGTTTAATGTCATTCACCCTAAAATAAATATGCCTTTTAAAAATAATAATAATAATAAAAAATAAAATTATATATATATATATATATATATATATATATATATATATATATGTCTTATTGTGTCATGAGTACAGAGAGCATGACGCGCCAATTTTTTTAATTTTTAATTTACTAATATTTTCTAGCTTTGTTCTGTTGTTGGGATCCATTGACCCGTTAAAAACGAGCTGAAGTCTTTCTTTAACAAAAATAGCTCGCTGGAAGTTTATATATGTTTTGATTAGGAAAGTTGTATTATTATATATATATATGTATCCCAAGTTGTAACTAAGTCAATTATTAGATGATAAATATATTCCGCCATTCTTTCACACACACACACACACATATATCCCAAGTTGTACCTTAAGTCAATTAGTTGATCAGGACTTAGTTGAGATCAAGTAAGAACAATATTTGTACATTTAGCCCAAACTACGCTGCTGAAGTTAATGCTTGCACATGTGATATATATATAAAATACTAACACTTGCTAAAATAAAATAAAATAAACGACAACAATTTATTGAGAAACTAATCCCTATATGTATCTGAAAGCAAAGGGATTATCACAAATAAAGCCTGTACAGTTCTGTGGTGGTTCCTATAAATACATGACCCTCTACCCCCATTTCTCTACACACCAGATCAAAATCTATTATAAGTGAAAATAGAGAGAGAAAACATCTATACAGAGAGAGAAAATGTCAATTTCCAATAGTATGATGACTTGGGACATGATTTTTAGGCAAAATGATGGGAAACTGTTCCTGGAGAGTGTTTCTAATTCCGATGACTCACCACTCTACCTGGAAAATGATAGTGATGGAAAGGTGAAGGTTGGGGGCGACGAAGAATTTGCTGCGTCAGCCAATTTAAGTTGGGTTAGTTCGGTTGACCCAAACGACAAAAAAGTGACAGGCATTGCAACGACCGCTCTTGAGAGCAAAAAGGAATGGGAGTTCAACCGTGTCCTTGCCGGCGTCAAAGTAAGTGTAGTTCTGGGGTACGTTTACGGTCTTGTTATCAAGGCCAGAGCCAAAAGAGATGGAGGTTCCAAAATATTCTTTGCTGTTGTTTTCAGTAGCTTCCTTACCAAGAAGGATATGACACTGTTCCTCGTACCATTGCCGATTTAAAAGTTGGCACCGATGCGCCGCATCGCTGTTTCACTGTCGTTTCCTATTCCTAGTGTCGTCCTGTTATTGTCATGTGTGGTCGTGTGGAGGCATTGTTGGACCATATTGTGTGTTGTTAATTGGTAGATGATCGAAGAGTCCCATTAAGATCATATATATATATATATATATATATATATATATATATAATATCTTCTTAATGTTACATATCTGCCAATTTAAAATTTAAAATAATATTAAATAAAAGGACCTGTTGTTAGCCGACCTCTATACGGTTTTGGAAAGTCCTACTCGATGTAAATTTGTCGATCTTTATATACATGTGTGGTTTGTTTTATCTTGTTTTTCTTTTCTTTTTTTGCAAGTTTTATCTTGTTTGATCATGGCTATTTTTGTACTATATATATATATAGACAGTTATGTACAATTGTATGTGTGTTATATCTCTGTTGTTTGTATCACACCCTAATTTCATTTTTTAGAAACCTAAAATCCAAGGTGCATGTGAGGTGTAGAATGGATGTGAAGGAGCTAGTCCAGCAGGATTTGTAGGCTTCAAGGTCCTGTAACAAACTACGAGTGACAGCATGTGTGTAAAACGATTTAGAATTCAAAAACACAAGGTAAGAGAACTCCATAATTCTTCACATTTGATTGAATGTTTGCTTAATATATACCTGGACAACTAGTAGTAATAATATGGTATGAATCAAAGAACATTATTTTATACTCATCTCAAGCAACAAGGGATTCTAGGGCTATTTTGTACTACATACATATAGGGCTCTGTTTGCACCTTAAAAATATTTTTCGACCATTAGTGTTGATCACTTACTTAAAAATATTTTTATTCGACCATGAGGTGCTGATCAGTTGGGATTGCAATATGATGTGTTGTTTTACTACTTCTATTTAGAAGAAGAGTCATAATTAGCATGCGACTTAATAAGGAATTACTTCCAGCGCCACATCATCAAGACGTCATCCTTCATATTTGCTTAAAGGCACGTGCTTGTGAAGGAAATAGTACAAGATGATAAGGTTTAGACAAATTATGTTTGAATTCAAACTAAAGTTTGAATTTAAATTCAAAAGGGTATTGCAACTGTTTTCAACCTTCAGATCTCTATAAATAGCACCAGAAGAGGCTATGCAAAAGGTCACTGACAAACAAAAATTCTGCATTATTTTTCTTACAATGTAACATATACACTTAGTATTTTTCTTGCATTGTATTTCTTTTTCCTTGGGAGTAGTGCTGTTATAATCAAATTCTTATACCTGTATCACTTGTGTAAGATTTTCACTTATGAAATAAAATGGACGCTAGTACTTAAACGTTCCCTCCATTGTTATTTTATAAGTTTATTTGGGATTGATAACGCTTGTGTAGTTAGTGTTGCTCCCTTCATCCAATTCCAGTCCTTATTTTATTTTGTTTTGTCAAAAATCCTCTTAATTGAGGCGCTGAAGAATCTGAAGGAATGGGTCATCCGTGCCTTCCAACTATTGTTTGATTCCATCTAGAGGTTGATTTGCTGATTCGGTCGCATTCAAGGATAGTTTGGCTATCCATTCAACACTTTGGGTCTAAACAGACTCTGGTACGCCCTTAAAAAAAATAGCCAAACAGGCTCGTTTGACATAGCTTTTGCTTCTGCTTTCACATAGAAGAAAAAGAGAATCGCAAGTTATCACTTCCATTTCACTTTTACGTTAGTGGGGATTTGAACCCAAACCCTTTCAGACCACAACACGTAACACGCATCCTTTAGCCAAATGGACGAAGGGAAGACGCACCACCCTTCAGCCGAAGGATGAAGGGGAACACGTATCACCCTTTAGCCTTGACATGCATCACCTTTCCAACCGAAGGGATGAAGGGAATACGCACCCCTTCGGCAGAAAAGACAAAGAAAAATGTGGGATTTGAACCCACACCCTACATGATGATCGAGGATTTTCTAAGCCCAAGAGACATCACATAGGAATTGAATCAGAACGCCCAACAGACATCACATGAGAATTAAACCTTTTCTAATTAATCCACCGAGATGATCACATGTGAGATTCGAACCTATGCCTATTTGGACTACAACGTGCAATAGCGCGTAAAAAAGCTAGGTCTCTAATCAAATATGTTTTCTTAATTTTGATTTTCTATTGATATCATGATTATGCTAAGCTTTTCCTAGTATAAATCAAGAAGAAACATATTTGAACGTGTATAATATACATTGATAAAAGTTACGTGCAAAATACGTGTCACATAATACATGTTATAGAGATCGGTGTATATAGACCGGACTGTTTCCAAACCGTTGTGCTATCTATGTTATAATCATGTGTTCCAGACATATACAATCACTAAAATGCAATTTAAGTGTTCCATGTGAACATATTTGAAGTCACTTATGACACTATTTGAATAATGTTTGTAGTGATCAGTGCACAACAAATATTATAAATTGCTTTTAAAGTCTATTTTATGTACATGGACTCCTATGAATATTTTTGCCCACTATCCACAAAGGAGAATTGAATGATTCACGTTTTTAGTATTATTTGATTGAGTCTTTGAATGATATAATTATAATATTAAAATATTCAATTCACATTCCGATGTATGTACATTAACTATTCTATATGTTTTATTGAGTAGACTAACACACTTTTTCAGAAGAATTTATGGGAAGCATATTGTTATTGAGTGGGTATTGAATCATAAGTTATGAATAATATGTATTTGTTGTCTCTAATCAGCTTTACATGCTCCAATACATGAATAGAGATAAAGTGGCCATCACCAAAAGAGCCAAGGCAGAACGCCAGAAAAGCCGAAGGCTGATTGCCAACAAAGTGGAAGTAAGCTGAATACAAAACACTAGAAGAGCTGAAGGCTAAAAGCAAGAAGAGCCGAAGGCTGATTGAAAACAAAGTGGCAATAGTAAACCGAAGGCAGAACACTAGAAGAGCCAAAGGATGAATGTAAGAAGAAAGGTTGATTGCCAATAAAGTGGCAGTAAGCTGAAGGCAGAACACCAAAAAAGCCAAAAACTGAATGCAAGAAGAGTCGAATACTAATTGCCAACAAAGTGGAAGCAAGCTAAAGGTAAAACACCAGAAGAGCCGAAGGCTGAACGCGAAAAAAGCAGAAGGTTGATAGCCAACAAAGTGGCAGCAAGCCGAAGGCAGAACACCAGAAAAGCCGAAGGCTGATCATTCAAACTCGATCACCAAAGCTGATCCCGAAGGCTGATCATTCGAACCCGATCACCAAAGCTGATCTGGAAGGCTGGTAATCTAAAATCGATCACCAAAGTTGATCCCAAAGGCCGATCATCTGAAACCAATCACCAAAGCTGATCCCGAAGGCTAATCATCTGAACCCGATCACCAAAGCTGATCCCGAAGGCTGGTCATCTGAAACCGATCACCAAAGTTGATCTTGCAGACTGATCATCCGAAACTAATCACTAAAGCTAATCCCGAAGGCTGGTCATCCAAAGCCGATCACCAAAGCTGATCCCGAAGGCTGAACATCTGAAGCCGATCACTCAAGCTGATGCCAAAGGCTGATTATTTGAAGCTAATCACCAAAGCTGATCCCGAAGGCTGATAATCCAAAACCGATCAGCAAAGCTGATCCCAAAGGCTGATCATCCGAAGTTGATCAATACTGTAGCTAATTTTGAAGGCTGATCATCTGAAACTAATCACCAAAGCTGATCCAGAAGGCTAATCATCCGAAGCTGATCACTATAGCTAATCCTGGAGGCTAATCATCCGAAACCGATCACTAAAGCTAATTATCCGAATCCGATCACTAAATCTGATCCCGAAGGCTGATCATCCGAAGTCGATCACTAAAGCTTATCATCCAAAGCCTATCACTAAAACTAATTCTGAAGGTTAATTACCCAAAGCTGATTACTAAAGCTGATCCTGAATGATGATCATCCAAAGGCGATCACTAAACCTAATCATGAATGTCGATCATCCGAAGCTGATCACTAAAGCTAATCACAAAGGTTGATCATCCGAAGCTAATCACGAAAGCTGATCATTTTAAGCTGATCACTAAAGATGATCACCAAATAAAATCACCATGTTGATCACTAAAGATAGTCATCAAGGTAATTCACCATCATTATTCATTAAAGCTGGTCACTTAAGCTAATCATGAAAGTAGATCACTATCAACTTGAGAAGATCATGAAGACTCAACACCAACGACCTGAACAGAATAAGCTCAATATAAGGCACAACCTCAGCACAAGGGGGGCAACTTAGCGTCAACAGAAGTTATACTAGCAACCTTTAAAGACCTTCATTTTGGGTCCCTTATAAACGCCAAAAGGATTGATATGAATTATCGTTATCAAAGAATAATATGGCTTCCTTTCAAGTGACATAACCATTAGTTCACTATAATTAATCCATACAATTTAAAGCACCAATTACGATTAATTCCCTCCAGCTATGATTGCCGCATCAAGCTAAAGGAAATTGGGGGCAAAGTATAGAGGAAAATTTTCCTACTAATCACAAAGCTCCACGTGTACGCAACTATGTAAAAGAAGCCAGCCCAAAGAACAAGGCCAAAATATAAAGGCCCGAACCAAGAGACTAGCCCGAAGGACCAAGGAATCCCAAAAGTAACCTGTAACCCAGAAAGCCAAGTACAAAGTCTTTACCAGCACTGCTGTAAGTAACGCACACAACTATAAGTAACGTACGAACAACAAATTGCAAAGAATCAGGGAATTGATTGAGTTTTCAAAAAGGATGGTCCTAAAAAGGTTCTATGAAAATCTCTCTTTACAATATAAATAGGACAATGCTTGTGTCCAACCCAGGTTGGATAACTTTATCTAACTTGGTGACATGGCCCAATCAATGTAAGATAAGTGTCCAAAAATAATTAAAAAAAAAAATTTACGTTGAGTATTGCCTAATTATTCGGGTTTGACCCCTTTTTTTAAGGGGACCAAAATAACCCTATCTTCTCCCTCTTCATTCTCTTCTCTACCTCTTCTCCTTCACCCACGTCTCAAACCCTATACGTTGCCACCACTACCGCCACCAACAGATCCAACACCACATCTCTCTTAACTCCTCCTCAATTTCCTTCATCATGAACCCCATACCAAACTTCTCAACCTCACCAAACTTCTCCCATCAGACTCACCCTCACACAGAATACACATTCATACATGTCAAAGTGTCATACATAGCCCCACTGGAGGTGAAGAAGATGCCTGGTTTATAGAGCTTGATTTAAAGGGAAAAGCCCACCGGTTTACAGGTGAAGATTGATGATCGATTTGAAGAGGTTGATTTGAGTGCTTTCGCCACTCGGCTCATTCTCACCATCTTCAACAACGTCATCGATTCATTCTCACCAATTACAAATCCAAACACATTCATCACTAATTACCACCACTGCTCACCCACCAAACACAATCCCATCACCAATTACAAACCCAAACTCTTGCTGCAACACTAAATTAGTCCCATATATACCTAGATCGTACCCAAATCAGCGTTCCCGTTCACCCAAATTAGAGCTCCCGGTGCCCCAAATTAGAGCTCCTCTACCGTTGATAACTCCAGTTCGCCACTTGCTGACGTACTTGACTACTTGTGAATGTTCTTCCATACGTACCGATCGTGGCCGTCCTACCGCCGTTCCGAGCTCGCCGTCTAGTCTTACCAATGGTACTCCTCGCGGTCTCTCATATATATATATATATATACACACAAACACATATGTACCCTTTTATATATATACCCAATATATGTGTGTAATATTGCATATATGTCCTGAAGACAATCATGTGTGCAAACATGTGTGTAATATGGGTTTGTATACGTGTATATGTGTGTATAATCATATATGTATATATATCAAAAGTTGGTGGGTAGTAAGTGGCCGCGGCGGTAGTGGCAACCTTGATGTGGTATAGGGTTTAGGATGTGGGTGAAGGAGAAGAGGTAGAAAGAAAATGAAGAGGAAGAAGAGGGAGAAGATAGGGTTATTTGGGTTTCTTAAAAATGTTAGAGCAACAGGTCAAACCGGAATAGTTGGGTAATACCCAACTTAATTCTAATTTTATCTTTTGACACTTGTCTTATGTTAATTGGGCGGGATGAAGTTCATCCAGTCTAGGTTGGACACAAGCATTGTCCATATAAATATGGGCAAAGGACCCTAATAAAAGGCAGGTTGTTCTCACTAATATTATGTTTCTTCTTACTTCTGAATATTTTTGAGTATTTAACAATTTTTCATTGTTCATAATTGAATATTCGAGTATTGAAATTCTTAGATTAAACCTCGGTGTTCGGTCCTAAATTTTATGCACCTACAATATGCAAAAAAGGACATTGACAAAATTAAAGTAATTTATTGAAGAAGTACAGTCTATTCATTATTTCCAGAATTTAGACAGGTGTGCATACAGGCATATGCATTATGAAATCAGTGGTTACGCAACTTCACGTAGGTAGAGATCAGGTATGCATACTGACTTTAAATTCTTTATACATTAGTTATAATATTGGGGCAACAAATTGATCCACCACAGAACAATTGTCACGTCCCGAGCATCACTTCATTTTTAAAAGCTAGCCATCTATTGAGATGGTTATGCCATTATGGAACCATGAATGCATAAATCGACCAAAAGGATATTAAAATGCATACTCTTTGTTGACTAAATTATTAATCTTTTTAAAACCAAAAGTTCTTATAAATAAAAATTGTGTAGATGGCCTCATTAGTTATTTATTTATTTGTTAATTTTATGATACAGTGTTGGTTATGTTAAATAAAATATATAAATGTATTATTATGTCATGAGTACAGAAGAGCATAACGTACTAATTTTTTAATTTTTAATTTACTAATATTTTCTAGAATTTGTTCTGTTGCTGGGATCCATTGACCCGTTACAAATGAGCTGGAGTCTTTCTTTACCAAAAATAGCTCGCTGGAAGTCTATATATGTTTTGATTAGGAAACTTGTATTGTTATATTTCCCCCTATCTCTTTCTGCCATTCTTTTCATATATATATATATATATATATATATATATATATATCCCAAGTTGTAACTTAAGTCAATTATTAGTTGATAGATATATTCCCTCTCTCTTTCTACCATTCTTTTATATATAGCTTTGTTCTGTTGTTGGGTCCATTGACCCATTAAAGACGAGCTGATGAAGTCTTTAACAAAAATAGCTCGCTGGAAGTCTATATATGTTTTGATTAGGAAAGTTGTATAATATTTCCCTCTCTCTCTTTATGCCATTCTTTCTCTCTCTCACACACACACACATATATATATGTATCCCAAGTTGTAACTTAAGTCAATTATTAGTTGATAAATATATTCTCTCTCTTTCTGCCATTCATTCTCACACACACATAGATATATATATATATATATATATATATATATATATATATATGCTATCACAAAAGTGAAAAATAACCCTCAACTATTTCTCACACATATATATATCCCAAGTTGTAACTTAAGTCAATTATTAGTTGATAAAATACATTCTCTCTCTGTCACCATTCTTTCATATATATATATATATATATATATATATATATATATATATATACATACATAAATAAGCAAAAGTGTTAAAAAACTCATGTGCTAGCTCAAAAGTGAAAAATATTCCCCTGAATTATCTCGGGTTATAAATCAACCCCTCATTTATACAAAAACGTTGCAAAAAGGACTCTCTCGATCACCGAACCACATTTTTAGACGCTCAAAGGGTCAAAGTTATCAAAATACCCCCACTTATTAATTTATATAAAAGTTATAAAATATCATAAATGTACAATACTCATAATACCCTTCAGGGAGCATCTTGCAAGTAACCAATTGTTCACATTTTATTTTTTTTGAAACTTTGCCTAATAATAATAATATTAATATTAATAATAACTAATAATATTAGTAGTAGTAGTAATAATAATAATAATAATAATAATAATAGTACTAGTAGTCGTAATAATAATAATAATAATCATAATAATAATAATAATAATAATAATAATAAATTGCTTAGTTGTAAGATATGTATATCACTTTTAGAGTTATTGCGAATTAACAATAACAATAATAATAATAATAATAATAATAATGATAATAATAATACTACTAGTAGTGGTAATAGTAATAATAATAAAAATTTAAAGTAATAACAAAAATAAATTGCTTGATGGATCCATATACCTATAAACAAGTTTCGCAAACTCATAAATTATCAAAATAATAATAATATTATTATTATTTAAAATAATAACAAAAATAAATTATTTGAATATATATACACTGCAAGAAAAATGGTTATTAGTGACCGTCTTTTAGGGACAGTACAAAAAACTGTCCCTAAAGACACTATTTTTGGGCACGGTCTTACTTAAAAAATTGTCACTAAAAACACTATTTTTGGGCACGGACTTTAATTACCGTCTCTAAAGCCCAAATAATTTTCCCACCTTTGCCTACTACTATCGGGGGAAACTTAAAGCCTTACAAAACATAATTAAAAATTAGTCTTTAAGGACGGTAAATATACTGTGACTAATGTGAACTTAAAAAACGACGTAGTTTTTGTCAAGAGGTATATATATATCATTGCCTAAACCTTCTACACAACTCTGCTCTCTCTCGCGTCGAAGTTGTTCTGCACAACTCTGCTCCCTCTTTCTCGTGTGGCTTCCATTACACAACTCTGCTCTCTCTGTGGCGTCGAAGCCCTAGCATTCTCTCTCTGCACTCTCTCGCGTAGAATGTAATGACCCGGTCATCTACCTTCCATTCATTTTTTCTGAAATTTTACGGATAAATTTTTTTCATTTAATTCTCTTTTCTGAGATCTGTTTCTCGTCGTTTAGTGTCATCTCGAGTGCTCAGAATTGGCTTCTGAGACTCTTTCGTGTGGAAACTTCCTTTGAGGACCGAGTCATTTTTGCATTTTCACTTTTCGGGACACTATTTCCTTTTGTCCTTTTCCCTATTTCGTCCCTTTCCCTATTCTGTCTTTTCCCCATTTGTCAGTTTTTGACACAACCTCACTTTTCATGCTCGGAGTTGGTTTTTGACTTCATGTGTTTTCATCTTTAATGTTTCCTCGAAATATGTAACTTTACTTTTGCAAGAAAGTACTTTAATTGCTCCCGGTGTCCATAGGGGTATGAATGCACAATTCTTCAGAATCTTTTTCTTTTCTTGGGGTGTTTTTCGTAAATATCTTTTGAAGATATTTTATTTCAGGGGCATCTATGAAAATATCTTTTGGAAGATATTTTTATTCTGGGGCAGTTTTGCAGTTAACCCTTTATGGAGGGGTCACTGTGCAATTAACGAAAGTTATTGCAAAAATACCTCATCTGGAGCCTGGATCCTCGTACGGGATTAATTTTCACATTTCGTTGAGTTGTGTACTCTTGGAATTTCCTTCTGGTTATTTTTCTCCAGTTTCAGAGTTTCTAGACCCGGTTGCCGCCGAACTTGTTCGAGACATATCTCTCTGCTCGGGACTCAATTTTCAACTCTGTTTCTTCCGTTGTTCATATTTTCTCATTTTGAATCTTTTTCATTCATGGAGTTTTGCCGTTTGAGCGCGTTTGCTCAAATTTCACTTTTCCGGACCCGGCGGGGCCATTTCGGGGCACTTTTTGAGATTTCGATAAAAGGGGGATGAGATATTTCATTTTTCATCTTCCCCACTCTCCTTGCACGACCTGAAGCAACCATGGATGCCCATGGAGCTGCCACCTTCTCTCTCCTCCTTTGATCTACTTTTTCTAAGTGAAAAGTCTTTGGCTTTCACGTTTATTGTTCCCCTCGACGTGTTCTATCTTTCTCCCTTATTAGAATTCATTTTTGACCATTTCTTGAGTTTGGGTTTGAAGTCAAGTTGTGATTTTCATGGGGCTTCCTTTGGATTCATGTAGATCGTGTTGTCCCCGGCAAAACCCTTCGGTATCGTCGGATTCAGAGCACTTTTGTTTTGGTGGGCTTTTGAGATTTTCATCTCAAATCGAGGTAGGGAGTGTTATAATTTATTTTCTTGCTATATTACATGCTTGTGATGCTTATACACCTTGATTACTTTCTTGAGTAACAAAATATAGAGATTTTATTATTTATTTTTCTTGTAAAGGATTTAATTTTCCTAGTTGTCCATAACTTTGTTTAAACATGTGGCATGATAGAATATTACCCCTTGATATGTTGATTGACATATATTAAATCTAGATAATTTGGACAAGTATTGAAGATTTTATTTAATATTTATCTTGAATAAAATATTAAATCATGTGGCCTTAATTAGCTTAAAATCAATATGTGTTAGCATATTATATTAGGCCCTAGCATAATCTTCAACATAGGTGAATTTGAGAGTAATCAGAAGTATTTTGCAATCTAGAAATATTTAATTAATTAGATTAATTAAATTGCTCCAAGTGCACTATTCATCCCATCGGATTTCCGACTTGATATTCTTGATATGCATGTCATATAGTTTCACATATATTAAATCTAGAATATTTGATTAGGTTTTGAAACCTTTAAATTATTATTTTTCTAGTATTAAAGTTTAATACTCATGGCCGTCCATTGCATGGAAGTCACTTGTATCATGCTAGTAAATCAAGTCTTGACATGTTTAATAACATACATTAATTTGAAATCATTTGGACAAGTTTCAAAATCTAGGGATTTTAAATAAATGAAATAATTAAAATCCATTCGATGGTTCTATGCACTTGATTAAGTTTCTAACCTTGTATTCATGATTTCCTTGATAAGTTCATTCACGTGTATTACATTGAGCATAACCGGATAAGTTTTGAAACTTATATTTATTTATTTTCCTTGTATGGAACTTAGCTCTCATGGTTGTGTCGTGTATGAAATGAACTTGAAACTTGACATTGAACTTGGTCTTGATATGATCCTTGACATAACTTGTTCGTAGAACATTTGGACTTGCCATGTAACCTTGATAATTTAATCCCTTAAGTAGATTAAATTCTCTTTTATGCCTTCCTCAAGTTAATCATGCCTTAACATCATGTATCTAGACTTCCTGTATCTTGGTTTCATTAATGTGCTTAATGAACATGCTCATTTGTCTTGGAATGGTTTATTCACACATGTGTTGTTTAATATACAATTGAATCATGTATCTTATACTTGTGATATATTTGCTTCGATGGATTCCATGTGCTATTTATCTTGGTTATGGTCTATATAAATGCACACTTTGATTTCTTGACATTTCACATGCCATCATAGTTGAGAACTTAGGGCATGACTTGTGTGTTCTAAAATCTTGGTTGTGCATGAAACGTGGTTAATTGATTTCTTGTATTTTATATAATCCTGACTTGCACAACTTGTTGATTTCGGAACTTGGGATATCAATCAAGAATTGACATGGCTAGGACTTGGTTCTAGTACGGGGGAATGTCCCTCTATACTATAGTGCGCACTAGGGGAAAGGTACCCATGGGTTAGTAGCCCTAAAGTGATCTCAAGAGCACGGTTTTAATCCGGGCGATATCCAAGTTTCTACATTGGTTGATTTCACTCTTTAAATTTCAAGTTGCTATTCCTTGAAGATTTAAACTTGTCGTGTATGTGAAATACACCAATCTTGTCTCATTGCAAAGATTTTATGCTTCATTCGTGATTTAACTCCTTAAATTTCAAGTGTTGTATTCCTTGAAGATTTAAGACTCTTTTCGTGTTATGTGGTAGATTCTACCCATGTTTAAATGCATAGATATTATGCCTTGCTCCTAACTCCATGTATCTTCCTTTTTGTGTTTTATGGAATATCTCATCTTTGTTTAATTGCATAGATATTATGCATTATCCTTGATGTCATGTGTAACTCTTTTCATGTTATGTGAATGGTTCCAACTTTGTCTAATAGCATAGATATTATGCCATGTTCTTGATTTCGTGTATTAACCCTATCGTGTTAATTGGAATGCTCCAATCATGTTAATTGTATTGATAATGCAATTCATGTTAATCTATGTTCTAGTATCCTTTTGTCGTATTGTATGGAATTATTCTAAACCTTGCTTAATTGTATTGATAATGTAATTCATGTTAATCTATGTTCAAGTATCCTTCTTATCGTGTTCTTGGATTATTCCAACCTTGATTTATTTCATATATGTATATATATCATGATTCTTGTTGCTTATATTCCATGGTAGCTTAGGATGATCCCTGAGTCTAATCTTTGACATAGACGTTAGGTGGCGTGATCCCTTTTGAATTATATCATGTTAGTCCTAAAAATCTCTAAAGAAATCGAGTCGATGCATACTCATTCTCTACAAGTAAACTTGTTTACTCACCCCGAAGTTACTGGGCGATTTGATCAGGTATGAAGACATAGTTCGTGAGGCTTGCTATTCAGTGGGATGGCTTATAGCTTTTCAGTTTCTATTTCATGCAAATGTTAGCATGAAATATCATTTCATAGCCTTTTGTATAAAACTTATATTCTTTGATTCCGTATATGTAAAGTGTGCATAAGTACACTCTTTTCATTGTATTCAACATGTATAAGATGAGGTCGGAGGCCAATGACATGTCACTGATCGGTTGATCAACTATACATCAACCTTCGCAATAGCACGAATCATTGTAAAATAGGGCTATTGGTCGGGTAAGTCGAACCACTGGGACTGCGCTAGTCTAAGGCAACCTAAATGTCTAGAATCGTTCTTAGAATGATGAAGGGGAAATAAGGAGTTGTTTGTTTGTCACTAAATTGAATATGTGAAGTGCATGAAATAGAAACTTGCAATAAGTGAAGCGAGATAAGATACGAGTAAGAAAAACTAAGGAAGTGAATCCGTCTCCATCCCTATACACATGCTAGGCTAAATTTAAATTTGGGAAATCAACATAAACGATGGTCATGATACATAACAACCCTTGGTTGCTATAATATCCTCAAGAGGTTCATTGAATCAAAAACAAGAATAATCCATCAAAGAAATACATGCTTAAACTACCTAAACTAGGGTGTAGTCTTCAACATGCTCCCTAAGCCAAAGATTATCAAGCCCTTAATTGAATGATAAAAGCACATAAAGTTAGGAATCAAGAATAGACCATCAAAGGGGGAACCTAAGCAATGGACTATCAAATTTCTCCAACTTCATGCCATTAAAACTATTCCATGATCTCACTACCATTGTCACCATGAGAGTGCAAGCACTATGATTAAAAGAATAAACCATCTAAGATAGATAATTAATTCAACAATAATCATTAAAATACATGAAGATCCATTACAAGAAGCAAAATGCTCTAGACCATGAAAAGACCATAGGTTATACATTGAAATCCCAAAATAAAATCTACACTAGAACATGCTTACAAGGGAGGGACTTCATCACCTCCCTAGAAGAAGAGTTAGTTACCCATTGGAGCCTTAGAATGAAGAAGAAGCTTGAAGACTTCCTCCATTTTCGTGCTCCCTTCTTCAAGCTTGGAGAACTCTCTTTTTTGCTCTCTTCTCTCTCCTCTAATCTTGTAGAAAATGTAGCTTTCCTATTGTGTGGCTCTTATCCCTCTTATCTACCACCCAAAATGCCACCAACCAACATCTCCAACACTTCATTAAAGAGGAAAACAAAATGAAGAAACCAAGGTGCAAGTGGGCTGAAATGAGCCATTTCCGAAGGGCATTCTGCCCAAAATTCGAGCACTCTAAGCAAGGCCTCGAGCACTCGAATTAGTGTAAAAAGCTCCATGCTTCACTTGCTCCGCCCAGAACTACTTTGGTTAAACAGCCATAAATTTGCGCTCCGAACTCCGAATGATGAACCATTTGAAGATTTAGAAAGCTAATTCAGAGCTCTAAATATTTTATGTTTTGGTGGAGATCCAATTCTCAAGGATGGTTGGTCGAAAATGAAGATCAAGGCAGAATTTCATTGCTGCCAGGCAGTTCTGCGCACCTCTAGTAACAAGGCCATAACTCTCTGCTCCAAGCTCCGAATGACAAACCGTTTGAAGATTTAGAAAGCTAATTCAGAGCTCTAAATCTTTTATGTTATGAGAGAAGTCCAGTTCTCGAGTTTGGAAGGTCAAAATGGCAAGAAAAGTCCAGGTTCTACTGCTGCCAGAATTCAGCATTGGCACCTTTTGTTGCTCAAGATTCCACAAGGCCTTATTCTTGTTCCATGTTGGCCAATGAACCTGAAAATGCATAAAAAATAGAAATGAAGATAATCTACATAAATTAACATACAACGGACTTTACTAATGCAATTTAGGGCGCTTGAATATAGAATATTCGGCGCTTATCACACCCCCAAACTTACATTTTGCTAGTCCCTTAGCAAAACTACAATGAAAAATTTAATGAAAAGACAACCATGGGCTTGCTACTACAAAAATATCATCCATGGTAAAATAAGGTATATACATTGCTCAAAAATAACTTGAAATAGAAAAAGAGCTGGAGACGGGGTCATTGGAAAGACTACCTTGCATATATGAAGCATTGATACAAAAATTGGCTAAATACATTTCCACATACATGCATCAACATCAAAGTCTATATAAATAACTCAATTATCATCTCTTGAATGGAAATCAACTCTAGCTTCAGTGAAAGTGAATTGGATTCTCAACATGCGGCTTTTACTTTCTTTTCCAATTCCAGAGCACAAGTTTTCAAATCATTGAATTCCCCTTTAAATGAGGTCCCTAAGGCATGATTTTATTTACAAGACAACTTTTGTTGCTTGTTGACAATTTATTACAACTCATAAGCGAAACATAGAATGGTTGTGCAATGCTGAAGTCCCTTAAGCTTTCTAACCAACCTATGTAGCAAGCGTTAGGCCAACAACTCCCAAACCAGATGGCTTTAGGGTGTTAAGTGTATAGACACTCCATAGGGCTTAATAGCTCAAGTTGGAAAGGCTACGAACTCCAACGAACCATGTTTATTACCAGTTTATTTTTTGAATGACCGTGCAATGTTTAAGTCCCTTAAGCTTTCTAACCAACCCTTGTAGCAAGCGTTAGGCCAACAACTCCCAAACCAGATGGCTTTAGGGTGTTAAGTGTAGAGACACTCCTAGGGCTTAATAGCTCGAGTTGGAAAGGCTACGAACGTCAACTGGTCATTATTTTCTTTCCTTTTCAGTTTTTTTTTTTTTTTTAGACAACTTAAATCATGCCAAAGATATTCATCTATCAGGTTCATCAAATCAAATTAACTAGGCCAAGGTCAAGGTCGATCAAGTTGCATGCCTCACAGTTAAGTTTCCAATGTGCATCTGTGCATTGTGAAGCTTAAAAGAGTGTCAAATCCAGCGAGAATTTAATTGAGACATTTATACAGACTAATTTGAATCTACATGATCATTTCAACTCAAATTTTTCTTTATTTTCAAAAATGTCAATTGCTTCTATACACAAGGTATTAAATATATGCTTCCTCTCCGACAAGTTCCAAGTTATACTATCATTGCTTAGCAAAAATACAAAACCAAAAATGTCTAAATGCAAAACCAAAAATGTCCTATTGCACCCCCAAACTTGAATGTCACATTGTCCTCAATGTGTGAAGACAAGTTAAACAAAATAAGAGCAAAGAAGGTAAAAGAACAATATTACCAAGTGGAGTGACGAATGCAAAAAAAATATCCATCGATGTGAAGGCGCAAACGCGTCCCCCAAACTTGGACAGGAAGACCTGTCAAAACAGCACTAATAGACACAGGTAAAAGCATAGGACTCTTAAGAAAAATCAAAACAGAAATGAAAACACTAAGACGAATGTTATTGCAAGGTAAAAATCCGTACAAAATACAAATTGGCACACATGAGTCATAAGTTTAAAATGGAAAACAAAAAAGTGCCAAAAGCCGTGCATTTAGAGAGATGAAGTTGGCTTAGGCAATTTGTCAAACACGTGGTGTGCAAGATAAAAAGGAAGAGGGCCAAAGGTTAAGTAGAGATGAGAAAATCCAAAAATTTGGCCCTGCAAATGCAATACACAACTCCCAAACAATCACAAATCCTTCACACAAGCAATCCCATCCTCCATTGATCAAAAATTGAAAGAAAAGAGGGTTAGACACTTACCCAACAATGGAGAACACAAGGCCCATTATTTGTGGTTAATGGAAGATGTGGATGAGAGATTGATGGATGGGTGGGTAAGCATGCATAGGGAGTGGAAGGAAATGGATAAGCATGTATGGAGAGGTGCATGCATGAATGCATGGTGGGAAATGTGGGGTGGAAGTGGTGGTGCATGCATGAATGCATTTCCTTGTGTGGTGGTTTGGTTATGGAGAGATGGAGTGGTTGAGTTGCAGAGAGGGAAAGATAGGTTGTGTGTGGGTTGGTTGGTTTGTGTGGATGTTGGTGAGGCTCGGTTAAGAGGGATGAGTGGTTGGTGTTGAGGCTGAGGGTTTATAGCCATGAGGTGATGTTGATGCGTTTGAGATGAAAGCTGTGCATGCATGGTTGAGGGTTGATGTGGGTTGGTTGAGGAGTTGCCGAGAGGGAGGAGGGTGGTGTGTGGGGTTGAGGTTGAGTTGGTGGTTTGCAGGTAAGGGAGATGGGGAAGATGGTTGATGCCGAGAGGTGGTAAGGGTGATGGTTTGGTGAGGTGAGTTGTGAGAGATGAGGGCTCGGGTGAGGGAGGAAGAGAAGTTGGTTCACACTTCGAGCACTCGAAATGGGACTTCGAGTGCTCGAAGTCTTGGCAGTGAGTTCGGGTGTGAGCTTCAAACAAGCTCGAGCACTCAAGAGGGAAGTGAGAGGGCTCGGGTGAGGGCTTCAAGCAAGCTTGGCAGATAGAGCAAGGAAACTTGAGCACTCGAATGGGGCTTGGGAGTGCTTGAAATTTGCAGCCAAGGTGAAGTTTTCAGCCAACTTGAATGCAGGGAGCTTGCATGGATGGATGGTTTGATGTAGAGGGGTTGGGATGCTAGGGTGAGGTTTGGTGTGTGGATGAGTTGCAGGCATGGGGTTGTGGGTTGCTGCTGCATGCTTGAGAGGATGAGGGATAGAGGAAGGTGGTTGCTGCTGGGGTTGATTTTCGAGCACTCTAAGCATTGAAGTAGAGTGCTCGAAGATGGGACAGTAGGCTTGGGGTTGAGTGAGGAGAGAGTGGGGTGTAATTCGAGCACTCGAAGCTTGGTCCTCGAGTGCTCGAAATTAGGACAGTGGTGCAAGCAAGATTGGAGGCAGCAGCGAGCACTCGACAGGGAAGGTAGATTGCTCGAAATCATAGCAGTAGTCTCAGGATATTTGGTTTCGAGCACTCAACTGGACATCTTCATTGTGGGTTGACAATGGGCACTATTGCATGCATTGGATGCATTTTCATGCATGGTGTGCTAGCAGTATTCTTATGCATTGCATGAATGCATGCTATGGAATCATTAAACTGGACTGCAACATTGAGATGGAAATTGTAAACCTCGCATGGCATTAGAAAGTGGCAACTTCATTCCCATTAAGGTATGCATTTTGAAAATGTGGCAACATTTTTCCATGAATGCAACCTTCCCATGCATGGAAAAAATTTTGAAAATTTTTGCATGTCATTCCATGTAATGCATGGGAAAAGTTTTAAACTTTGCATGCGGCAACCTAAATTCAAGCTATGCATAGAAAAATTTTGAAGCTTTGCATGGCATTCCCATGCATCGAAGAAATTTTTGAACTTTTGCATCGCAACATCATTCCAATTTTAATGCAGGGAAAATTTTTGAAGCTTTGCAAGATAATTCCAATCCAATGCATGGATGGAAAATTTTTGAAACTTAGCACTTTATCTCTAAAGCATGGAAAAAATTTTAAAATTTGCAAATTCAGTCCATTCCACTGCATGGATGGAAAATTTTTGGAAAAATTGTCAAATTGCTCAACATTTCTAATGCCTAGATGAAAAATTGTCAAACTTTGCATTTCATCTCCAATGCATGGAAAATTTTGGGGAACCATGATCCAACAATGCGTTGAAAATGAGAGGTTGTGCACATGAGTTGCATGCCAAAGATCTTATGAACTTGCTCGAAAGCGATGGAAATTTCCGGGAATGAAAATTAGAGCTGAGAAGGTCTAAGAGGCCGGTCTAAAATTACGGAACGCAACTGAAGACCATTTCAGAAAAATCAAATTTTTGGCTTTTCTAAACCATTTCCCAGAAAATTTCAAGGCACGAGCAATTTGAGAAGGTAGGGAAGCTTGGAACATCGAAAGAATTTCTTCCCTTGCTTTGCTAAATTTAATGTCGAAAGCTAGACGAACCAGGATCAGGATCCATTGGAGAGATGGATCCTTAACGCTCCGTATGCAACTTGCCTCCTTCATATGGTCTCAGACTTGGATCAATGAATGGTGAGGGATATTGATCCTTCCGAAGAGCAACAAGTTTGGCCTTAGAGGATTTGAGCATCGCTTTTAATCTCACTTCTTTTATTTTCAGATTTAATCAAAGGTGTTGCTTGTTCGAGATTATGGAGGCTCGTTGAATGTCATTGTTTTGACTAACAATGGTAGGATCATGACCTTTCATATTTGCAATCTCCAAGTCATATACCTCATTGTACTCAAATGGTTTGTTCACAGGTTGAGTATCATGGACAATGATTCTAGATTGGGCTGGAATGATTGGAAGAATTTTCAGCAACTTGTCAACATTCTCCTTACCTTTGTCCGGTGGTTCACCCTCAAAATGTTGAGGTAACTCCGGTGAAGAAATGGAAGGAGATGGACAATCTCACGATAGAGATGGATTTGGTGCTTCCCATAAAGGAGAGGAAAATAGTGATGGAATATCAAGCAAGGAGTTGACTTCCCGAATGGATTTGTCCACACCAAAATCCTCAAAATCAAAAGTGACCAAGCAAGCATGTAGGGGATCCTCCGTTGAAGGAGGTGGGATTGGATTTTGAATGTGTTCATCAGCAATAGTGATTTCAAAACACTCATTGTCATCTGAAGGAAGTTGCACAACATTGAAGATATTGAGCTTAACATTCATATTCCCAAAAGAGATATCCATCAATCCGGATCTACAGTTAATGGAAGCATTAGCTGTAGCTAGAAAAGGACGTCCGAGAATTATGGGAATGTGTTTTCTTGGATCATGGACTGGTTCCGTATCAAGAACCACGAAGTCTACCGGGAAGTAGAATTTGTCCACTTTTATGATCACATCTTCAATAATTCCCCGTGGTTGCTTAATAGATCGATCAACAAATTGCAACACTATCGGAGTTGGCTTTAGATCTCCCAAACCAAGTTGTAGGTTAACCGAATATGGAATCAAATTCACACTAGCTCCTAAGTCAAGGAGGGCCCTCTCGATTTTGTTGTCACCAATGACACAAGAGATTGTGGGGGCACCCGGATCCTTATACTTCGGAGGAGTGCTGTGCTGAATGATCGCACTAACATTTTCGGTTAACCTCACTTTCTTTGGTAAATGACTTCTGGAAGTGCGCTTTTGAGTGCACAAATCCTTAAGGAATTTTGCATAGAGAGGAATTTGCTTGATAGCATGCAAGAGAGGAAGATTGATCTTTACTTGCCTAAAGACCTCCCACATGTCTTGAATTTTGCAATTCTTATTCCCAAAATGTGTCGACTCTTGAAGACGTTGAGGGAACGGAGCTTTTGGCTCATAAGTAGTTTCCACATTTGGGGTGACATGCGTGGGACTTCCGTAAATGGTATTTGGACAAGAAGAACTTGGATTTGGACTTGAAGAGCTTGAATTTGGATTTTTCAACGGAGGGTTTTTCTCACTTGTGTCTCCATTAACCTTGTTGTCAACCACTCTACCACTCCGAAGGGTGGTGATAGCTTGAACTTGTTCATGAGTCGGCCCACTCGGAGGAGGGGTTTCATCAATCACATGCATTCCTCTAGGATTTTCAAATGGTTGAGCGGGAAGCTTACCCTTGTCTTTTTGAAGAAGTTGGTTCACTTGGTTAGCTATTTGTCCCATTTGATTTTCGAGCCTAGCTATGGATTGAGTATGGGAGTGAACCATTTGGAGAGTAGGTTGCAAGGATGTCAAGAGATGCTTGTTGGAATCTATGATTTGCTTGTTTAATGATTCCATCATTTACACATTTAATGATTCCATCATTTGCTTGTTTGCAGCCACTATCTCATCAATTGGATTCGCAGGAGGTGGAGTGGAGACATTTGGATTGTATGGAGGTTGGTAGCTTGAAGAGGCTTGGAAAGGCCTACCTTGATATTGAGAAGAGGGCTGATTTTGAGGTCCTTGATTTTGAAGTTAGGAATTTTGTGGGGCTTGTTGCCTCCACGAAAAATTCGGATGGTCTCGCCAACCCGGATTGTAGGTGTTGGAATATGGATTGTTCCCGGGCCGTGAGAACATGGCATTAGCTTGCTCTTGGTTGGGATTGGGAAATTGCTCCGGTGTGGGGCAATCTTCCGAGAGATGAAATGGACTATTACATGAGGCACAAACCGAACTTGCCGAATTTTGAGACAATGAAGGAGGAAGATGTGGTGCCATCAATTGGTAGAATTTATGAGCTATGGCATCCACTTGAGATGATTCCTCCCTTATTGATTTTTGTTGACAAGGATTGGTGTTCTTTGGAGTGGTTGAGGTCGGAGCCCTACGAGAATTGTGTTGAAGTGAATTTTCACTCAAATTCTCAAGTAAGGTCCAAGCCTCATCCGCATTCTTGGACATGAACATCCCACCACAAGAAGAGTCAACCATAAATCTATGGGTGTCGGTCAAACCGGCATAGAAAGCTTGCACTAATTGCCATTTTGGGATCAAATGATGAGGACATTTTCGAAGAAGATCTTGTAGCCTTTCCCAAGTCTCGTGGAGTTGTTCTCCATCAACTTGAGAAAAGCTTAGAATAGAACGCCTCATTTGGTTGGTTTTACTCACCGGATAGTACTTCTTAAGAAATTCTTGTTGTAATTGAGCCCAAGAAGTAATAGAGTTGGGAGCGAGGGAGTTCAACCAATATTTTGCCCTATCCTTTAGGGAGAATGGGAAAAGATGGAGATGAAGTGCATTGTCCGGAAAACCTCTCAACCGGATGGTCGAATAGATTTCAAGGAACTCATCAAGGTGCTTATATGGATCTTCA
Organism: Cornus florida; assembly: GCF_030987335.1. Taxonomy (NCBI): domain Eukaryota; kingdom Viridiplantae; phylum Streptophyta; class Magnoliopsida; order Cornales; family Cornaceae; genus Cornus; species Cornus florida. The sequence continues at coordinate 53,925,519 of NW_026775576.1, forward strand.
TTATCAAATCCATGAAATGATGGAAGCATTTGAATGGTACTAGACTTGATCTCATATTGAGCTGCATCGATGTTTGGCATCACTATACAAGAAGGAGAAGCATAGGTGGTAGGAATGAAATGATCTCTAAGAGTCATTGGTTCTACATTAGGAATTTCAGCCCTTTCATTCCCTGGATTTCCTACGTTATCCCCCATTATATTGAATTCAGTTTTAAGGTCCCTTGTAAGAGTGGGTTCCCTAAGGTTCCGTCTAAGAGTTCTTTCAAGAGAATTGATATCAATGGGCGAATCGATTGTGGGTAGAGAGAGTGACCTACGACCGAACATCAACAGCACAGCATATAATCAACAAAGCAATTCATTATCCACAACTCCACATACGATGTTCCCTTTCTCCTCAATTATCAAGACAGAAAATAAATGGCCACGACAAGGACCGATGCTTATACACAGAATTAAAACAATAATATAGCCTCAACAAGGGCTTGCAAATAAATTAACTACTTCTAAACTTAACACATGCACAATATCTTACAATGTGAAACTAAAAGGTCAAGAAACTTACCTGGGGTCCTCTAGACTTATGCTTTGCTAGCGTTCCCACGGCGAGATTCGAGTCCCTAGAATCTTACAACACGAAAATGGTCAAAACACACAAGGAATATTCACAAGACACAATATTAACAATCAAACTAAAATTAACCCTAGAACCTTGGTCGCTAAACCGTATGCAAGTCCCCGGCAACGGCGCCAAAAATTGATCGGTTGATCAACTATACATCAACCTTCGCAATAGCACGAATCATTGTAAAATAAGGTTATTGGTCGGGTAAGTCGAACCACTGGGACTGCGCTAGTCTAAGGCAACCTAAATGTCTAGAATCGTTCTTAGAAAGATGAAGGGGAAATAAGGAGTTGTTTGTTTGTCACTAAATTGAATATGTGAAGTGCATGAAATAGAAACTTGCAATAATTGAAGCGAGATAAGATACGAGTAAGAAAAACTAAGGAAGTGAATCCGTCTCCATCCCTATACACATGCTAGGCTAAATTTAAATTCGGGAAATCAACATAAACGATGGTCATGATACATAACAACCCTTGGTTGCTATAATATCCTCAAGAGGTTCATTGAATCAAAAACAAGAATAATCCATCAAAGGAATACATGCTTAAACTACCTAAACTAGGGTGTAGTCTTCAACATGCTCCCTAAGCCAAAGATTATCAAGCCCTTAATTGAATGATAAAAGCACATAAAGTTAGGAATCAAGAATAGACCATCAAAGGGGGAACCTAAGCAATGGACTATCAAATTTCTCCAACTTCATGCCATTAAAACTATTCCATGATCTCACTACCATTGTCACCATGAGAGTGCAAGCACTATGATTAAAAGAATAAACCATCTAAGATAGATAATTAATTCAACAATAATCATTAAAATACATGAAGATCCATTACAAGAAGCAAAATGCTCTAGACCATGAAAAGACCATAGGTTATACATTGAAATCCCAAAATAAAATCTACACTAGAACATGCTTATAAGGGAGGGACTTCATCACCTCCCTAGAAGAAGAGTTAGTTACCCATTGGAGCCTTAGAATGAAGAAGAAGCTTGAAGACTTCCTCCATTTTCGTGCTCCCTTCTTCAAGCTTGGAGAACTCTCTTTTTTGCTCTCTTCTCTCTCCTCTAATCTTGTAGAAAATGTAGCTTTCCTATTGTGTGGCTCTTATCCCTCTTATCTACCACCCAAAATGCCACCAACCAACATCTCCAACCACTTCATTAAAGAGGAAAACAAAATGAAGAAACCAAGGTGCAAGTGGGCTGAAATGAGCCATTTCCGAAGGGCATTCTGCCCAAAATTCGAGCACTCTAAGCAAGGCCTCGAGCACTCGAATTTAGTGTAAAAAGCTCCATGCTTCACTTGCTCCGCCCAGACCTACTTTGGTTAAACAGCCATAACTTTGCGGTCCGAACTCTGAATGATGAACCATTTGAAGATTTGGAAAGCTAATTCAGAGATCTAAATATTTCATGTTTTGGTAGAGATACAATTCTCAAGGATGGTTGGTCGAAAATGAAGATCAAGGCAGAATTTCATTGCTGCCAGGCAGTTCTGCGTACCTCTGGTAACAAGGCCATAACTCTCTGCTCCAAGCTCCAAATGACAAACCGTTTGAAGATTTAGAAAGCTAATTCAGAGCTCTAAATCTTTTATGTTATGAGGGAAGTCCAATTCTCGAGTTTGGAAGGTCAAAATGGCAAGCAAAGTCCAGGTTCTACTGCTGCCAGAATTCAGCATTGGCACCTTTTGTTGCTCAAGATTCCACAAGGCCTTATTCTTGTTCCATTTTGGCCAATGAACCTGAAAATGCATAAAAACATAGAAATGAAGATAATCTACATAAATTAACATACAACGGACTTTACTAATGCAATTTAGGGCGCTTGAATATATAATATTCGGCGCTTATCAGTCACATGTATTGTATGCACTTTTGTTTTCAAGGCTAATTATGAAAACTTTGAAAATTCGTAAGTCATTATAGCATAACTTTTGCATCGGGCATGGGAATTCCATTATTTTTGTTCCATAGGGTTTCCATGATCATGTATGAGGTGTGGCCAAGGGCTAAACACCATTTCATTCTAAGTTTCGCATTATGGTTTCATTTATAGATTTTTTAAGGCATTTTTGGCTGTTGAGAGGTCATATTTTGCATTCTTGGCATTTTGAAGCCGCGGACCATTGGAACGCGTCTTAAATGTCTTTCTACGTTTGCGTGCATGTCCACATTGCACAAAACCCTTGAGTTTCAACTTTTGACTTGTTTTTGGGTGATTTTATGAATTTTCATGGAAAATTCCTCCTTGGAGTGTCATTTGAAGTTCCTTCTTGCCTTGGCATGTCTTAGGTGCTTGAACGAGGCTAGAAAGTGTTTTCAATCATGTTCGAATCATGTAGGATGCATGTAGAACCTTAGAAATGGCCCAAGCACCTTGCACACACCTTGCAACAGCTTTCATAGCAGCAGCAGAGGTGTCGGTCGGCTGATGGAGCTCCATCGGTCGGCTGATGATTGTCTTGAGACCATTCCAGTATCCTTTTTGGTGAAAAAGGGTGTTTCAGTCGGCTGACCATGGGGGTTCGGCTGGTTGACGATTGAGTTTCGGCTGGCTGACCATTGTCTTTGGTTGACCGATCCTCCCTAGAACCTTCTCTTCTTAGTTTCTCTTGGGCAACTTTGTTGCATTGACTTCAGAGGCCCATATCTCACTCATTTTAAATCAAAATCTAGTCATTCTTGATTCTATGTTCAAGAGCTCGAAGTTAGCTTTCAATTGGTATCAACCACTCATCAAAACTCCATATATAGTGAGAGTTATTCCAGTTTTAATCAGATAGTTTCGTGGTAACCTTTAAACGGAGAAGGCCTCTTTGTTTTAAATTCATATCTTTTCCGTCCGGACTCCGAATCAGGCGATTCTTGAGTCTAACTTGGTTCATTTTTTGTTTTCTTTCCAGTGGTGTGCTTAGTGGAACCCATTTTAGTTTAGAAATGACCATTTTGCCCTTGGTTCATTTCTTTTCGGATTAGGCATTCTTGCTTCATTTGTTTGGCTTATGTGAATTTAGTGGCTTTATGGGCAGTCACTTCAGTGCCTTAGGGATGATGTACATCTCTTGAGGCCATTCCAATTCTTTTGCTTCCGCATTTTGGATCCAGTTCGGGTCGTCACAGGACACACTGGCTTAAAAACCGGGGTCGTCACATTGAAGCCCTAGCTTTCTCTCTTTGTCCCCTCTATAGCACGAAATAAGCTCCCCCTCATTGAAATCTCTCTCTCAAACCTACAGATTCACTCTCTCTCCCTCAACGTTGGTCTCTTTTTTCCTGCGACGACGCACAGAGAAAGAGACCCTATCTGTAAGTCCTAATTTTGGGTTGAAGACTTCAGTTTCAAAACCTTAATTTGTAAGTTTCCTTTTTAATCACTAGTGCATGCTCTGTTTAATTGGATCGCCTGATTTTCTCCTAAACAGTCAAAACACCCTTCAAACATTAGATTCTTATGATCCAACTGTCAGTGTTATTTATAATATTTATGCTATTATATTGATTTCAATCCATCAATTACTTTTTATTCAATCACTATTGAAGGACGAATTTATGAAATTATGCGTTTTTAAGGTTTAAGCTGACATTTATGAAGTTAAAAGGTTCGAAGATTTGCATACAGCGTCTAGGTCTGGGTCTCCACAATCAATACTACACCCTGTAAAACAAATTGAAAGTGACCAATACCCATATTGTATAGATTTTTCTCTATTGGATCCAAAATATACATGGTTATTAATATCTATTGTCTTTTATAATTACTAATTATAATTTGTTTTAAATCTAGATACTGGGCCTATGCAATAGCAGCACCTTAGGCAACTGCTATGTGGAATTATTCAGTGGATTGATCCTCCTGATGCCATTTCAAAAGCAATTGATTGTGGAAAAAGTGAAAGGTCATATTCCTGTAGTCCCAACCCTCTTTCTGTGCTTACTTGTCCTTTGATGTCTTACCTGTTATTTTGTTCTGTTCAGTGAGATGCTTGATGGTTGCCGTGCACTTCTGTCAATAACAACGGTAACTAATCCCCTTGTGTTTAACCAACTTTTGAAATCTATACGGTCAGCTTTGTAATATTCTCTTTTGGCCCTTCAATGTATATCTTTAATTTAATGTTTTTTGTTAATTACAGTTGCATTCACATTACAATGTCCTTTTATGACATAATTTATTTTGTTCACAATTTTACATAAGTTGACTCTTTACCTTCATGTTCAGCCCTTTTAGCACTCTTAGCCTGTTGTCTGGCTTGATGTGTGAAGTTATAAAAGTTCTTATGGTAAAATACACTTAAGAGGAGACATGGAGTTGGGTGGCATGTGATACTTTATTAGATACCTGGATGGCACTTCTTGTGTTATATGTTCCATTATTTACTTTTTCAGTATCTTGTCACATGTGCATGCAATTCTGAAAACACTCTCATTATTTCATTTATCTGTATATTTGGAAAGAATCGTAGGGCAATTTGATGGTTATTTTCTTCCAAATCCTCATTATGTGTAGAAGCATTGTTATTATGGGTAAATATTATCAAGTATTATTGGTGTAAGATGAGGTTTGAAAAATATGATAGTTGCTTTATTAAGTACATTTTTCTTCATCTACTTGTCTAATAGCAGCTCATAAACTCAAAGTTTTGTTATTCATCCGCAACTATTGTGTACAACTGGTCAAATATATTACTTCCACCAGAAGGGATAAATGCGGTAGCCAATCTCTTTGCCTTGATTGTAGAGTCTGAATTAAAGGGTAACTGTGATGTTTACACTCTATTTTGCTTTTCTTTTACTTATTTAATGATTATTATTGGTAACTCCGATGTTTATTTTGGTAAAAAAAATATATAATTTGTGGTTTTTCAAAAATGTAAATGTAATGAGTATTAATGTCAAATAGCTACGGTTGTATTGTAATTAATAGCCTTTTAACTTTTTGATATATAGATTAGGACCATTCTTGAATAAACACAGAGTGACATTTGGGAACAGATCATCTTCCTATTGTATACTGTAAGATAGGCATACTTCTATAAATAAACTTTAAGAATGAAGGGCTGAAAATAAATTCAGAACAATTCTTGTTCCCTTATTATGCTTTTATCTTCCTTAATCAGGTCTTTAGAACCTTTTATTTGGGATGAGGCCTAATTGAAAGATCTAATTTTTTTTTTTATTTTCTTTGTCTTACTATACAATTTTCTTAGTATTTATTTTTTTGTTGTCATCCTTGTATTAGCATGTGTTTTGTTGCCTCATATTTGGTCCAACAAAGTGTAGTTGATGTTATAGTCAACTCAACTGCACTCCATAACTCCTGCTCCCACCTTTTTGTTGCCTTGTGTTATTGAACATAGAGGCACCTATAAAACAATTGAGTGATGTTATATAGTATTATTTAATGAAATATTTCCTGTTATATATGTGCTTTAGTTTGATGAACTTTTGGCACAATAAAAAATAATATTACAAGTGGACTTGTGTATTTATGAAATAAGTTTAAGTTTACTTAACTATCTTTATTGTTTAATTTTAGATATGTAAGAAAACTCTTAGTACTTCTTTCCAGAAAAAGAATTGTTTGTACTTTTGTCTACTTGGCAATTGCTTCAACATTATACAATACAAAGTTATCTTGAAGCCTTCATTTATATTTTTCTTTGCTGGTCCCTTCAATTCTTAATGTTTATGTTCTATTTATATTTCACTTAAATTTGATCTTGTTACATGTTTTTTTTTTTTTAAATCTAGATCAAAATTTATTGCTTGTATGACTCACATTATTGGCAGATCAAAATTTATTGCTTGTATGAGTCACATTATTGGCAGTTTTTGGGGTACCAGCACTTCTACAATTTACCTTCTGAATTTTTTTATATGATCCATATATTTGATCCATCTTTTTGTGTTTCTTATCTTTCTTCTCAATGAGACCAGATTTATATAGCAAAAATGGATTGTTGCAGTTCTTTTCATGGTACGGTTCTTGTCTACGCCAGCGAGTCAGTAATGATCTACCTATTTAGAAGTATACTTATGTCTTCTTTAACAATTTTGATTGAAAAGGACACTGCAAGTTTAATTATTACATTATATATTAGGGATGATTTGGTTCAATTATCTCTGAAAGTCTACAAAATTATCACTTACTACAATTAGTTGGGATGGAGGCTTTTTTTTTTTTAGTTAATGTAAATGTCATTTATTGTATTTCTAATTCATGTTTACAATGCAATCAATGAAGCATGAGCCATCTTTTAGCAGTGTTCTTGGACCCAATGTTATTTACAACTCCAAGAATCAAGGTGATTCAGGTTCCAATGGACAGTTGCATATGTTGTCTACATCAGTTCTTCATCTACCTGAGCGACCTGATCAACTTGAATGCCGATATTTCATTAGCATTGGGAGCTGCAAATATGGATCTGATTGCAAGTATAATCATCTTATGAAGGGAAGCTCAGCTATTCATCTTTCAGCGGTAGTCAGCACCACTGCCACAACCACCTGAATGACCAATTTGATTGTCTTCTCTTTAGTGAATTGATTATTAAAGACATTTGAGCATTCTTGCTGAATATTTAGTTAATACTGTGTAATCTTCTTGGTTATTGGATTATTTGAGTTGGTATGTTTTGTTGAATATTTGGCTAATTGTACTGTTTGTAAACATTATATTGTGATAATGGTTTATTTCAGTCTCTCTTATGCTGAATATTTGGATATCTATTTTGTTATAAAAAAAAAAAGCTTGAAAAAAAAACACAAAATCTAGCACAGCGAATAATAATAATAATAATAATAATAAATTAATTAATAAATAAATAAAGCATTAGGTACAGTTTCTGAGTTTCCTAAGCATCACAAATATAATAAAAAATTAAAAAAATAAAGCATTAGGGACAATATTATTTGGGACAGTAAGTCCGTTTCTAAAGCTTGAGCTTTTTGGTGATAGTCAATTTTTTTCGTCCCTAAAAATCTTTTGCAATGCGCTAATTATTGACGGACGGATTTGATCATTAGTGACGGTTTTGGGGCTTTTTGGGACATTCTTGATTGTCACTAAAGCCCTATTTGTTTGACGAATATTACCGCATACCTTACATTAAAGACCCTTTAAAATATATATGCAAAAAAAGGCTTCGATAAGATTTAAATAAGTTATTGAAGACATGCATTATGAAATAAGTGGTTACGCAACTTCACGTTGGCAGAAATACTGAAGTTGTCATGTTCCGAGCATCACTTCATTTTTAAAAGCTAGCAATTTGTTAAGGTTATGCCATCATTGGACTCCATGAATGTATAAATTGACTTAATCAACCAAAAGAATATTAAAATGCATTCTCTTTGACTAATTATTAGTCATTTAAAAAACAAAGTTCGTATAAATAAATATTGTGTAGACGGCCTTATTATTTAATTATTTATTTGATGGTACAGGGTTGGTTATGTGAATGGTTGGATATGACGATTATCCTTATATCTATCACATTGGACTTAAGTCACATGAAGTTGGTGAGGGAGTTTGAAAGCGGCAAAATTAAGTTACAATAGTATAAATGGGAGCGAGAGCGTGCATGGAGCGTAAGAGCAAAAGAGTTTGGAACATTTCTTACATCACATGTTGAACAACTATTATCAAGTAATCATTTGTCCTTGGATTATGAAGATGCCTTCAAGCAGCCCTACAAGGTAAACTTAGAGAATCTTCTTTTGGTATCCAAATTTTCTTGGGTCCTTGGGAGTTAGGTAATGGTGCATAAGTTCCTTTTCGAACCAAATCCTCTTAGTCCTTATCCTCTTTCTAAATGGACAATTTTGAATTACGTGTCATAATTTTTTACAATAATTGCATTTAGGATATTGAAAAGAACTTCTGTCAAATGAATCATTTAAGAACTTTCTCTTTTTCAATAAACATGCATCTTTAATATGAGGATCATACACTATCTCATTTTTTAAAAAGACACTTCCTTGATTACCAAGTATAATACTTAAGTTCTCATTTTCTTTGGTAAACTTTGTTAAAATGTTATTTTGATTATCAATGATTTTCTTTAGAAACTCTTTCTGAAACTAGATCAATTGATGAAGACTCTTTAGGGAGTGCACATTTCATTTCATTTTTCAATGATTCATTTTCAATTTGAATCTTTTCTAATTTTTGCATAAGACAATGATTTTCCTTTGTCAAAGAGCCATTTTCCATTTGAACTTTTTCATAACTTTGAGAGAGATCATGGTTTTCCTTTTAAAAAGAAGCACATTTCACAAGCATTATTTCTAGCACACCATGTAACTCTTTGAACGCATTATGCAAGTCATTATACTCATCAACTAATTCATTATAGGAAGTTTCTAAATTAAAAGATTCACGATTAGAATTTACCTCATCTTCATTGGCCATGAGACAAAGATTAACCAACTATTTGACGTTACTTGTATCTTTGCTAGAAACTTGGAGAGCTATACTCTTCTTTGCATTGCATCACTTTCTTCATTATAAGTGGATGAGTTAGTTCTACCAGTAACATTCAAATGATTAGTAATGTTAGTAAAACCACAATGTATCTCATTTATGTTAGAGGATTCATTTATAGTTGATTCCTTATAATGACTTGATCCAACATAGGCTAATTCAAGCAAGTCCCAAATTTCTTTAGCCGTTTTACAAAAGATAATTTTATGAAACTCATTTTTGCTCAATGTATAATAAAGATAACATATGACTAAAGCATTACACTGAACTAATCTATGATCATTTTCATCCCATTCACTTTTTGATTTAGGATTTCCTTCAATAACTTTAGTTGGGATATGATCACCATTTTTAACAACTTCCCATAAATCAATATCAGTACTTTTTAGAAAGGCCCTCATTCTAATTTTCTAATAAATATAATCATTTCCATCACAACAAGGAGGTTTATGTGATACCCTTCGGATTCGAAACATGGGTTGATCAGGCCCAGGCCCAAACCTGAGGGAAATACCAAGCAATTAATATTTAACAAACACAGAATACAAATTGAAACAATAAGAAATAAATAATAAATGGCTGGAAAGAACTCTAATTGAAAAATCCTCAAAGTATAATCATTAAAATTCATTAATCCAAAACCTCCAATTATTTAATAACTCGGGAATCCATCTAGAGGACCCTTAATAAAAATCCCAACTGTAAAATACTATAACTGTAATCAAAATCCAAACTAATAAGGAAGCAGTCCTACATAGTCGGTGGAATGGAAGTCTGTATCTGCTCTGCATGATCAAGCTCTAACCCTGGAACTAACGAGCACCTGGAAAATAAAAGAGTGGGTCAGGCCCACATGCAAGTCCCATTCTGTTACGATCCAAACAAGAATCTGATACGTAGATACATCCTAGATAAACTCAACAATATCTAGAGTAGTCCATATATGTATATAATACACACTATAGGATGCTCACTAGTCCAATAGGTCTGTCTCGGCCTGAGTAGAGATACCATGCAAATCGCACATTACGTGGTCATGTGTACCTAGACCTACTAGGGAACAACATTACTGTCCAGCTATCCATCCTAGGCGATATACGCACCCTAACCATGGTTATGAGACTCAAGCTTATATCATGTCATCATAACATAAATTTATAAAGTCTATGTCCTCCTAATACAGAATATCATCCATCTGATATAGTGGCTCGATATCTGTATAACAATTTATTCCAGAAATCCAATTATGTCATTCAGTTACTTACTGACCTGACACTAACAGAAGTCGGACTTAACTTTTATTGTTAATCCAAACCTCAATCCAGATTAGGTAGGCTTAGTGTCTGAACTAATCCATACCTAGTATGCCACCGTCCCATACCGGTGCACACTATCCTCCATTTACCATAGTTGACCAAAAATAGTATAAATAGTTATCAACTACATTCCAAAATAAGAACAAATACAATTTCACATGTGTAAAACTAAATCATGCATCCACTAACAGAGTTAGAATCCAAATCCCAGTCCTTTAAATTTATAAAATAAGATTACACAATCTACCTCTCCAAACAGTACCATACTATTGCAATGTATAACCGATTTAAACATTAGTTAACTCCATTTAAGCATACACATAATTAAATTAATATATGCCTAAATCACAGCTGAAAACATGATTCTTAATTTAAGATTTTTGCAGAGAAATCAAAGTTTCAAAAACAGTAAGCAACAGAAGTTAATTTTCCAATCCTTCACCTACGAACTCTCTGTTTAAGCTTAGATTAATCACATCCTCAATATCTAAATGTAGGCTTGCTTCCCAACAATTTTATAAGTCTTAAGCAGTGAATTACATTATTCAGTAGCACACAGACAGCCTTAGAAAAATCCAGTTTAACCAAATAGATCTCAATTTATCAGTTTTACGTATTAAAGGAGAAAGAGAAGGCTCTGAAAACAAAAAGCCTTCTCCATTTCAAGGGAGCCTTCTCTATTTCAAGGAGAGCCTTCTCCACTTTAAGGAGATCCTTCTCCACTTCAAGGAAAACGTCTGTTCTTCTGTTGTCTTCTCCGACTCCGGTGGTTTCCAGTCTTTGAATTCAGTTTTATTACAGGTTTTAAAGTCCCATCCTCATCCCAGATTGATCACAAGACAGAGTTATACAACTAAGAATTTAATTACACATCAATGTTTAAAGCAAACAACGACCATATATAAACTGAACTTGTAACAACTGAGCAACAGATTTAATTCAATGATAGTAGAAACTGATTTAACCTGTATAAACGATGTAATTAAGACTTAGTTTAATTCCTGGAGTCTAACTAAGCATGCACAGAACACAGATTCATGGGAAAGAGAAGAACAGAGACTTGCCTTTGAGTTTCAAATTTGAAACTCTAAACTACCGTTCTCTGAACTTTTTGTCCAATTCCCCATTATCCAACTCCCCACAGCTATTCCAGAAACTACGTTCCTTCCTCTTTGATCCAACTTAGCCTTCCTCTCCTATCTCCCTCTCTGTTTCCCTCTGTATCTCACAGTCTCTGTATTTACAGAATTTACGTTTATTTTCTTAAAAACTTAAACCTTAGTTGCTGATATTTATAGGTGTGTATTAATAACCCTAGCCTATGAATGATTAGAGACTAAGCCCTAATTCCAACCCTAATCGGCCCATGAAACTATCTATGTTTCCATACGGCGGCTTACCTATACTTGACTTGTAATCCGAAGTTAACTGTAACTTAAAAATATTCAATAATTAAATCAAGTAAATAAGTTAAAATCCAATTAAGTAAAACAACATAATGAAAAACCAATTAAATAATCAAATACACTTAAACAATTAATTCCAAATAAATAATTAAAATAAATCAATTAATTCAATTAAAAATAAATCACTTAATTCAATTTAATCACCAAAATAAAATAATTGAGCAAATAAACAAATAACATAACACATAATCAAATAAAATGCAATTAAATATTTAATTAAATACCAGGAATATCCTTCTTAAAATTAGGGGTATTATAGTTTATCATTGGGTTGTCCTTCTAAGAGTGTGATACTACCATTGTTGGCCATGATCGTACTCTAAGATAGTTAAGTCCTTTAATAGAGTTTAGGTTCTGATACCAATTGTTGCCCAAGGATTGACTCTAGAGGGGGTGATAGAGTCAATGGCCAATTTTTGCAATTTATGGATATACAATTTCAAATTAACCACTTAAGTAATTATGCAATATTCAATAGTTGAAATTAAACAATTAATAGCACCATTATAAATAAATAAAATAAGGGAAAAGAAGTTGCAAACAATGACTCGGTGATTTTAGCGAGGTTTGGAAACTCCTACTTTTCGGCTCAAGACCCTTCTTGAGACTTCCCAATCCACTATGGCTTCTCCTTACGGGTGGAGAAAAAACCTTTACATGAAGCAACTCCTTGCTTCACCTTATTAAGAGAATAACATTCCCTTAGTCTTCCTTTGGGTCACACTAACCCGGTGGATCAAACTAACTCCTTACAATTTATAGTAATAAGAACAATGAAGTATAAGAAATATCTCTCAAAGATTGATGTACAAATTTAGCTCTCAACTAAAATATATATGAATATCGATGAAGCTCAAACTCTATGAATGATATGAACAAGGGAAGATAATATAAGTGAAGAATAAATGCTCTTATGAACTCAATAGGATCTCTCAAGTATAGAATAAAGCAAAAGCTCTTTGAATCCTTAGTTGAATCTCTCAAGTATAGTATATGAATAAATGAGAGAGATGAAGAGAAAATATGAGAACAAAAGCTCTCTTTGATGTCTAATGAGGTCTCTCAAGTGTCGGCTCTCTTGCATACCCACAAATTCTTTAGATTGTGTATTTATACGCCCTTAGAAGAATATAGCCATTTGGGGGCATTATGGTAAATTCATATGATGTTAAATAGTCAAAATAGCCATTGGGAAACTTTTTCTCATTCATCTAACTGGTTAGAAGGCTTAAACTATTCGAGTAGATGAGATTCAGATCTCATCTAACCGGTAACAAGGATATTCCTAACCGGTTACATCAGCTGTGAGTGCATTTTCAGTTTTAGAGAAACTACTCGATTACAAGAGGGTTCCTGACCGGTTACAACAATTGCAATGTGAAAAATTTAGTTTCTCTCTAATCAACCAACCAACCAATTGTTTGATCACTCGAATTACTAGCCCTAATAACAATTCCACGATATTGCTCAATCCTCACAAATCCCTTGGGACGATCCCTACTCGCCCTAGCTATATTTATAGTAAAAGGTAGCAGTGGCTTCTATAAATGTAAAACTCTTGGCCCGCGCCTGAATGCACACTCTTAACCTCATGGTAGGACAACGACCATAGTTTTTGGCATCATTGCCGAGGATTTAATTGATTAGATTAGGCAACGTCGGATTTGTGGAATCAATTAGGATTAGTACTCTTTTGATCGTGTCTTTACTTTGTTTTTATTTTTCTTTAGATTACTTATTGTGTTGTTCTTACTTAAATAAGTGCATTGTTGGAGAGGAAGCAAGCAAAGGAGTCATCAAGCATTCAAATAAGCAAAGAAAGTAAAAAGCTAAAAATTCTAAAAATTTGCTAAGCTAAGCTTTAAATTTGGAGTTGAAATGCTAAAGGACCTTTGTGAGACTTTCTTTACTCAATCCCTTAGTTAAATCGTCGGCCCGCGTGGAGGTTTGTTTTTAATTGTTCTTGCATCATTGTTGTTAAAGTATAGGAGTATGAATTAAGTGTTTGTGGAAGAAGTCTAATTACATTGTTGTGAAGGCATAGTGTTTGTCATTCTTTGTGCTTGTTGTGTTTTGCATTGTGCATGCATGGACGTCGTTCATTGAAACCAACTCTTGTCCCTCTTAATTTGCATCTTGAATCTATCATTAGAAATCCTAGGGGAAAAGGAAGGTCAAATAGAACCAAACTATCAATGGATGACCATAATGATAATCATGTTGAGGACCTTGGTCACATAGACCAATAAGGTATCCTTCATCCCAATGTGCACAATGAGAACATACAAGTACCATTAGGCATGCCTAGGCCATTCATTTACCAACCACTGCAACAACAAGGCCAAGTTCCATATGGAATACCAAGGCCAATATATGCTCCACAACCTCCCATCATCAATCAAGGAATTCAAAACCAAGGTGTTCATGTTGCACCTCAAGTAGCTAATCCACCTCTTGCTTTAAGAGACCATTATGTGCCTAATGAGTATAATGCACCTATATGCATCCAATTGCCTCCATTTAGAGCACATCATTATGAAATTAAGTCATAAACCATTCAAATGCTTCCTAACTATTATGGACTTCCAAGTGAAGAACCTTACAATCATTTGGATGAGTTTCTTGAAGTATGTTCCACCGTAAAATATACGGACATGCTGGAAGAGGTTTTAAGACTCAAATTTTTTCCATTCACCTTAAAAGACAAGGAAAAGTATTGGTTTAACAATCTTAGGCCTTTTTCAGTCACTTCTTGGGCAGAAATGCAACAAGAGTTCTAGAAAAAGTACTATCCGGTTTCTAAGACCAATGCCACGAGAACCTCAATTCGAGAATTTTCACATGGGGATGGAGAAACGTTTCATGAGGCATGGGAACGCTTCAATGAATTGCTTAGGAAGTGTCCACATCATGACATGCCCAAATGGCAATTAGTTCAGTATTTTTTTGAGAGCTTATCGAATAACTATAAGGGTATGGTTGACGCTTCCATGGGTGGCTCATACATTGATAGGCATGAGGATGACGTGTGGCGTCTTTATGAGAGCATGAGTGAAAATTCTTTGTGTAGAATGCTATCATCCAAGCATGGTAGAAATTCACAAGGTAGGAAGAGTGTTGGCTTACATCACGTCGACCATTCAAATGAAATAGCCACCAAAATGAAGTCTTTATCTGAAAGGTTTAATCAATTTTTTATTAACTAAAACTCGGCGAACCAAGTATCTTCGTTCCCTAACCATTCTCATCGTGCGTCAAATGAAACATGTATGACTTCTTCTAGTGTTCTTCATTCTACTTCTCATTGTCTTCACGGACAAATGCAAAATGAACCTAATAAACAAGTCAATGCGGCTTTTGTGAACCAAGGGAACAATCCTTATGGTACTCACTATAATCCAAGTTGGAGGAATCATCCGAATTTCTCTTGGAAAAACCAAGGAGAGGGCTCAAACCCTTCCCAAGGCGGTTTTTAATGGAAGTACATTCCACCTCCACTTCAAAACCAAGGATCCCAAGGTTATAGACCTTATCAATCACAAGGGAATCAATTTGCTAATTCTCATTTTCCCAACCAACCTTATTCCCAAGTTAAAACTAGAAGTCCCGCCTTTGAACAAAAAGTTTTGAATGCTTTGGGCACTTTAGAGGCTAACACTCAATTGCTTCATTCTCACTCTCAATCTATTGCGAAGCTAGAAACCCAAGTAGGGCAAATAGCAAGCACTCTCAGTGTAAGAGAGAAGGGAAAGATGCCTATTAATGCCCCACTTAAGCAATAATGTGTTGTGGAAACCCATTCCTCATCGGAAGGCCACACCATTGAATATGTTAATGCGGTGACTACCTTGCGGAGTGGTAGGGTTATGGACAATCAAGTTGGAATGTCCAATGAAGAGAGTGAACTAGTGCAACCTCAAGTTGTCACCCGTCCCGTTTCACATCCTATTCCTCCTTCATTGTATATACATGATCTTGTAAATGAGAAAGTTTTGAAAGATGTGTTTGAAAAAGAAATTTTGAAAAATGATGTTGAAAAAGTTTTGTTGAAAAAATGATTTGAAAACTTCTTGTGTTGAAGAGAGATCAAAAGAAAATTTTGAAAAAGTGTTTGAACCAAAGGTTTTATTTCCGGATGCCTTAAAAAGATCAATTTCAAAAGACAAGTAAAAGGCAAAAACCAATGAAATCATGGAAATGTTTAGGCAAGTGAAAGTTATTCTTCCACTATTAGATGCAATCAAGTAAATTCTGGCTTATGCCAAATTCTTGAAAGACTTGGTCACCCAAAAGCGGAAGAACAAGAGCCAAGCACTAAGAAAAGTGGTTTTGACCGAGCAAGTAAGCTCAATTTTGCAACATAACACTCTTCCAAAGTTTAAGGACCCCAGTTCACCATGCATTATTGGTGATCATATTATTAATCGGGCGTTTCTTGACTTAGGAGCAAGTGTTAACCTTCTCCCATACTCGGTTTATGTCAAATTGGGCCAAGGTGAATTGAAACCTACGTCGGTAGTTTTGCAACTTGTCGAATGATCCATTAAGACGCCTAGGGGTATAATTGAGGATGTTTTGATTAAGATTGATAAATTCTTCTTCCCGGTTGATTTTGTTGTCATAGACACGGAACTGGTTCCCAACCGTAAGAGCCAAATTTCCGATATCCTTGGCCGTCTTTTCTTGGCAACCGCTAATGCCAATATCAATTGTAGGACGAGGATAATGAAGATCTCATTTGGCCACATAAAGGTGAAGTTGAATATCTTTAATCCCACGCCCAATTCATTTGACAAATATGAAGGAGAGGTTAATGTTGTAGATAAATGTCATGATCTTCAATGTCAAGGAAATAAGCTTTTGTGTAAGACCAAAACTTCCAAAGGATCATCTTCAACCTTGCATTCTCAAAATCTTGTTTTAAATTCTTGCTTTGAAAGGGCATGGAAGCCCAAAAGTTGTGATTGCATAGACAAGGGACCAAAGGTTTCTTTTGAGCTTAATCCAACAAGTTCTTCAAAGAACCATTTGTTGGGTGGAGTTCAAAGCATCTATCACCCCAACAAGGAGGGGATGCATTATAAGATCTTTGATCCGGGCTAAACGAGCCCAATGTCTTGCTAGAGACTTTAAAGACTAGCAACGACATTTCGTAGGGTGTCAAAACCCTATTCCTCCCCTATTTTTATCTTTCATTTCATTTCTTGCGAAGTCTTAATACTTGTTTTTGGTTCTCATATGCATTGAAAGGAACTTTGGTGAGGATTGCATGAGCTTTCATGTCATTATTGAGCATTCTGCATAGTTCGATCGATCTCAAACCTGAGTTCGATCGATCGAACTCCATTCTGCATCTAACACTTAGAAAATTTTTCAACCTGCAGAAACCTGTATCCAAATCACCTATCTGTCCCATCGTTCGAACTAACTCTTAGATCGATCAAGAGACCTTCGATCGATCTCATAATTCAACACTTAGAAAAATTTTATGCCTGCATCAACCTGCATATTTCACCTCTCTGTCTAATCGATCAAAACATTCCAAGATCGATCTAAAAGTTCTTTGATCGATCTAACTCCCAAGTTCGATCGATCTTCAAGTTCCAACACTTAGCCAATTTTCTAAGCCAAAAACCTGCATATTTTTGCTCTCTGTCTGATCGATCAAACTCTTGTTTCGATCGATCTCAGTCTTCATTTTATTATTTTGACTTTTCAAATTTTCAAAAACCCAAAATATTTTCAGTTTTATTTTATTCTATTTTATTTTCATTTTATTTTATTTTTCAAAAATTCAAAAATATTTTAATTAATTTTTAATTATTAGTGTTTATTCAATGAAATTTTTTTTTTTTTAAAAAAAAACCCAAAAATATTTTATTTTATTTTACTGTATTTTCCAATTTTTAATTTTAATTCCAATTTTTAATTTTAATTTTGCAATTTTCAAAAATTTCAAAAATCCAAAAATATTTTAAAGAGAGTTCATCAAAGTTCGATTGATCTCAGTTGAGTTCAATCGATCAAACTCTGTCGGGAATGTTTTTAAAAATAGAATCAAGGGTTCTCAAGATTAATCATTTAGATCGATCTCACCCTCTCTGCAGACCTAGCATCCCCTCTCTGCGTCACTGTGCATCCATCTTCGTCATCGTCTCCGGCAAACCTTCTTCGTCATCAAGCTCACCCCGAATCACTCTTTCCCTTTGTTGCATCTCGGATCTCATCTTCTTCGCATCATTTCCACTTCTCTCCTTCGTTGAGGTAAGATCCGAGGCACTATGATTGATTTTCGGCTTAGATTTCATGTATCCATGCTTTCGATGTCGAATCCATGCTTATTACATGATCAAATCCACCATTGTTGAGCTTCGAAGCACTGTATTACCATATATATATGTGTGTGTTGCTTCGTGTATATATTTTGCATATTTTCGGATTTTGATCTCATATTGGGAGTTTGGGCCTCGTTCAGTGATGGGTATTGTTGATTTGATGTGTTGTTGGGCCCACGAACACGTTCGTGTGGGCCCCATGCTTCCAAAGTCACAAATCTGTGACATTTGCGTTTTCAACGTCGCACAGTTCGATCGATCGAACTTGTATCTCAGATCGATCTTGAGAGATTGATTGAACTCATGTCTCTGATCGATCGAAGTTGTGAGATCGATCTCACTTATTTTCGATAGATCCAACTTTTGTGATCGATCTCACTTTGTATTATGATCAATCGAACTTCACACATCTCACACACACATTTCATTCATCATATCTTATGTTCATGCTATCATATCTATGCCCAATGCTTGTGATATTCCACATTAGATGTATTTCATACTTACATTGTTTAGCATGTTCCATATTCTACCACTTGCATAGATTCATTTCATATTTGTTTTGTCTAGTTTACTTGACATACATGTTTCTATATTGTGCTTAAAATTTTTTACTCTGGTACTAACTCCCATTACAAGTTTTTCTTTTTCTTTTTACAGGCCATAGTTAAGAGGAAGACCATTGCCAACAGGCAACACGGGCCCACCCGACATATTAGGCCACGGACAGAGGAGCCAGCAGAGCCCTCTTATGCACGGGAGGAACCAGCACAGGCTACCCCACCTTAGTCACCATCTCATGAGGCTGAGGATGACCACATACCATCCACCTCTGTGGCTCATCCTGCATTCACTCCATCACCATCTCCACCGCATACTGGAGCTGAGCATTCGCTATACCAGCTCAGCCTGCTCAGCCAGCTCATCTGGGGTATGATAGACCCACGTCTCGATATGCGCACATGACGATCCACCATGAGTTAGAGTTCAACATGGCCTTTTTCTCTAGATCGGTGCTGACCCGATCCGCCTACCATGATATCATTTAGAGGGGTCTGGCCGCTATTCTTGCCCCCGTCACAGAGCCAGTATACCTGCGGCTGGTACGGTTGTTCTATAAGAACCTCCGACCATCGCTATGTACTACAGCTGAGATGGTCACTTCTGTCGATGGCTATCGGATCACCATCACAGTTGACTCTTTAGCCTGCTCTTATCACTATCTACACAGATATCCTCCAGAGCTTCAGGACACATATCCGAGGCTGTTTAGGCCTTTATATGCTGACATGGCAGTTTTTCTCATAGGTCACCATGCCAGTGGCGAGACCTTCGCCACTCGGACATTCCTTCCAGATGACCTATGGTTCATCGATTCCGTTCTCTATCGGAACATATACATGGCCGGGCACAAGATTCAGAGGAGGGGCAATTATCTGATAGCCCTCTACTCCTTCTACACCGGGCACTGGGTGTCCATTCCCGCGCTCATCTGGAGCGTGATGAGGAAGCTGTATGACGAGTACATCAGCAAGGAGATGCCCGGATGGGCTAAGTCTCTTCCTTTCATCCACCTGATCACCCAGATTCTTATAGATCAGCGCTACCCCATCCATCCTCGGGAGCACCCCGAGAGAGGTTCCTGTCACTTCCTCAAGAAGGACTAGAACAAGAGCTACCGCTCCATTATTACCAGACTGCAGGACCACACGATAGTGGTAGCAGTGGAGTTAGAGCTAGAGGAGGCACAGGCCCAGGTAGAGGCAGAGGCACCAGTAGAGACAGCTGCAGCAGGTCCTGCAGCGGACGACGCACCAGTCGATCTAGCTGCCGAGCATATAGATATAGACTTAGAGCACCCTGCAGATGATACCGAGTAGTACTCTCCAGCTAGGTCGCCCATTCATGAGCAGGAGCAGACTCAAGAGTTTTCTTCTCATTCATCTATGCCTAAGGCTACAGATCTGACCCCCGGCTTTGGAATACGTCTACAGACACTTGAGGATGCTGTTGTTGCCATCTGAGCTGATCTCACAGCCCACAGAGCTGATTTTGTTGCCTTCCGCACGGATGTCGCGACCATATTCAGAGATCTATCCAGAGACATTCGCGGAGCCCGACCTTCCCGTCCTACCTCATCCTCCTGAGTTCCCAGTTCCTTCTATCTTATGATCCCTCTCTCCTTTTGATACTTTACTTTTGTCACTGTACATTATTATTTTTACCGTCGGTCTGTCGGCTTTGATATTTTTGTTATACCTGCACTTTATCTATTTTGGATATCATATATTATATTCTCATATCTATATATTTGACTCCATCAGGTGCATCACAGTGACTTCAGTGAGAGAGTGCTACCCAATTTTCAAGACCACACTTATACCTCTCTTATTTCTTTATCTGTTTATCCCATTTACACTTGCATATCCACTGTGCATAGATTATCCCATTATGTTATCTGATAAGTTTATCCAAGTGCCAATTTTCAGGACCACAATTAATCCCAAGTTTGGGGGGGCCATGCCACCCACTTCGGATACTTCAGTCTCGATCATTCTTACTTAGTTGCACTGGTATACTCTTTCCTTTGTTCTCTTGGCACATTGAGGACATTGTACCATTTAAGTTTGGGGGGAATGGTGTTTTGCAGTGTTAGTTTTAAATTCAAAATTTGAAGCATGACTTGTGAATTTGAGGGATATTTCTATGATTGGTCCATATCTAGCTATGATTTTGATCTTTTGAGGACTATATTGCTTAAAATTTAAAAATTACTTGACTTGAGAGTCTAATACTCCTTGTATGCCTTATGAATGCCATTTAGGAGTAAATTTTTCAAAAAATTAATATCTTGCTTAAACTTGTGGTCCATATCATCTTGATTTTGTGATTGTTTCGAGATTCATTCTAGGATTCTACACTAGCCCAGGCGCACACTAGCATTCATTTGTGGGGTACATGCTTTGTTGATTATTGAATTGGTTATATCCCAATTGGACTAGTAGTGCATTGAAAGCTTTCATTCTTGATAAATATGGATAACAACCCCTTTTCACTAAGTAGCCGGGATTCTAGCCTCATCAAGCATTGAAATTCTCGCGCCGAAAGGTGGAGGGCCCAAACTCTAGGTTAATAATAAAAAATAAAAAAAATAAAAAGAAAAAAAAAAGTTGCAAAAGTAATAAAAAAAGTGAGGACTTCTCCCAAAAGGTGAGAAGTGCGAAATGATTAGATGGTTGTAGTCTTGATTTGTAGCCTAGTTGATTTGAGCTTATAAGTCCGTAGGGGTATTTGAATGCCTAATGCCCTAAAGCCTTCTGGTTTGGGAGACATTGACCTAACGCTCAACCTCTCGCTAGAAAGCTTAAGAGATCAATACATTGCACTATGCTTCCATCTTTGATCCTATTAAAAAAAAAAAAAAAAAAAAAAAATCGAGTGAAAAGAATAAGCGCACCTAGAACAATAAAGCTTTAATAAAATGTTCACTTTTTGTCTTGATGATCGGTACTAGATTTGTGTGCTAATTTGAGGGTAAGGATGTGATTAATTCTTTAGTTGGCTTAGATAGCAACATATTTGACGCCAGTCCACTAAAAAAGGATTCTAGAGTTGTTTTGATTTGCATGATCATTTTCTTAATGTGTGGAGGACCATACTCGTTTGCTTGATGTTGAGATTTTGGGAGATTGCTTGCAAAGAGTTGAAAAATTGCATACTTGAGGTAGTTTTCTCCCAATACTTGTTTGCAACATTGGTGCCTCTTTTGAAAGAATGAGCTTAATGTTTGTGGGTACAATTTCTGGAAACCCTCACGAGTCTTCACTCGTCCACTAGGGGTAACCTAGGGGTTTAAAAGGCTTGTTGCATATGCTAAGTGCAATCGTGTTCCCAACGAAAGTGGCGTTATCCATTTATTGTTTTCTAGTTCATAGTTGTATAGTTATTCATTTCATTCCTTTAGTTTCTAGTTCATTGCTAAGGACTAGCAATATTTAAGTTTCGGGGTGTGATAAGCGCTGAAAAGTGCGTATTTAAACCCCTTAAACTTAGGCATTCTAGCACCTTTATCTATCTTACTTTACCGTTTTAGATTGATTTTGTATTATTTCCATTTTCAAGCACTTATCCCGAAAATAAGCTAACTCAGCCAAATAAGAGCCTAATTGAAACAATTCTGGGATTAAACAAAGAAAGGAGCAAAGTGGAGAAAGAAGGAAGCAAATGAAGCCAAAGGTGGGAAGTAGCAAAGTTCGATTGATCCAAGTTCAAGGTTCGATCGATCGAACAATGATTGATCTCAACACTTCAAGATAGATCCAAGCTTTGGCCTAAAAGCATAAAGTCTAAAAGTTCGATCGATCCAACACGACCCTTCGATCGATCGAACACTTTTGTCCTTATTCAAATGATTGATCCTATCCACAACTGTACCACCCACTAACCACTTTTGTCCTTTTCCGATAAATATCTCCCAAAATATCTCGGATTTGTCTTTTCCCAAAAAGCTCAACCAATTGGATCGATCTAGCCTAAGTTCGATGGATCTCAGCTAGTTCGATCGATCCAAGTCCAAGGTTTGATCGATCGAACTTCCTCCAGTGCGAAAAAGTTAAAATTCCATCTCATTGAAAGTTGTCCTTTATCCAATCATTAGAGAATATTGTGTGCACGACCCCTGCTCATTTTGGGTGTCATTTTGACCTACCTATATAAGGATAAAGATTATTTTTTACAAAAAAAAAAGGCTAATAGACTATTCTAGGGTTTAATCTCTTAGAGGGGAAGTTTAGAGGAGGAGGAGGCTAGAGACACCATTGGAGATTCTTCATCAAGAAGGAGCAGATTTCAACCATGGAGTTAGCCCTTGAGGGTTGGAGCATCATCACCATGAGTGGCTAGACATCCTCTTGGGGCTAGATTTAGCCCCAAACATACTTTCTATACCTTAATCTTGTGTATTATGGAGGGATTAGTGTTGTAATTAATGTTTTGACACCTTGATATATATAGATCTTGTTTATTCAATGATTTATGTGGTTTAATGCTTCTAATTGATCATTTCATTCTATCCATATTTCTATGTATGCTAGAATAGATGTTCATGTGCTTGTCTCTAGATTTAAAGTTATTGATGCATGTCTATGTGTATTGATGCTATAGATTTGGAGAATGTCAAAACATAGTACTTAAAGGAATGCTCTTGTGATTCTCTTGATGGTTCATACTTATTCCTTGATGGATTGTGCCCCTCCCTTAGTTTATTGTCATGCTAGTAGTGTAGATGCAGTGTAGTTATAGTGTAGTGTTAAATAGGAGGACAATCTATGCTTGTTGGTTAATGATTCAAGCTTTTAAATGCAAGTAGCATATGTCTCTAACCTTGTGTTGTATTTGGATTATGAGCTTAATGAAAGGATTAATGACTTGTTTTGATCTATTGTGCCTTTCACATGTTGTTTAGACAATATATGCTTCATTGCTTAGATATATTGTGCCTTTCACATGATGTTTAGACAATACATGCTTAATTAGTCATCCTTGGTTGTTAAATCAACCAAACACACACACACCAATATTGCAACACACCATTTGCCCTCATTAATCACTTGTCAATGATATAGAAATGCATTGCTTGGTGGTGATCTCTAAACCCCAAGATCTCTCTCTCTATTACTTACTCTTAATTGCATTCTTTTGTTATCACTTAGTTTAATTTAGTTGCTCTCTAATCAACCAACCAACCAATTGTTTGATCACTTGACCTACTAGCCCTAATAACAATTCCACGGCATTGCTCGATCCTCACAAATCCCTTGGGATGATCCTTACTCGCCCTAGCTATATTTATAGTGAAAGGTAGTAGTGGTTTCTATAAATGTAAAACTCTTGGCCTTCACCTTAATGCACACTTTTAAGCTCATGGTAGGACGACGACCATGCCTAATGAATATAATGCACCTACATGTATCCAATTGCCTCTATTTAGAGCATATCATTATAAAATTAAGCCACAAACCATTCAAATGCTTCCTAACTATCATGGACTTCCAAGTGAAGAACCTTACAAGCATTTGGATGAGTTTTTTGAAGTATGTTCCACCGTAAAATATACGGACATGCCGGAAGAGGTTTTAAGACTCAAACTTTTTCCATTCACCTTAAAAGACAAGGAAAAGTATTGGTTTAACAATCTTAGGCCTTTTTCAATCACTTCTTGGGCAGAAATGCAACAAGAGTTCTTGAAGAAGTACTATCCGGTTTTAAAACCAATGCTATGAGAACCTCAATTTGAGAATTTTCACATGGGGATAGAGAAACGTTTCATGAGGCATGGGAATGCTTTCATGAGTTGCTTAGGAAGTGTCTACATCATGACATGCCCAAATGGAAATTAGTTTAATATTTCTTTGAGAGCTTATTGGACAATTATAAGGGTATGGTTGATGATTCCATGGGTGGCTCATACATTGATAGGCATGAGGATGACGTGTGCCGTCTTTATAAGAGCATGAGTGAAAATTCTTTGCATAGAACTTTATCATCCAAGAATGGTAGAAATTCACAAGGTAGGAAGAGTGTCGGCTTACATCAAGTCAACCATTCAAATGAAATAGCCGCCGAAATGAAGTCTTTATCTCAAAGGTTTGATCAATTTTTAATTAACCAAAACTCGGCGAACCAAGTATCTTCCTTCCCTAACCATTCTCATCGTGCATCAAATGAAACATGTATGACTTGTTCTAGTGTTCTTCATTCTACTTCTCATTGTCCTCATGGACAAGTGCAAAATGAACCTAATGAATAAGTCAATACAACTTTTGTGAACCAAGGGAACAATCCTTATGGTACTCATTATAATCCAAGTTGGAGGAATCATCCGAATTTCTCTTGGAAAAACCAAGGAAAGGGCTCAAACCCTTCCCAAGGCGGTTTTCAAGGGAAGTACATTTCACCTCCACTTTAAAACCAAGGATCCCAAGGTTATAGACCTTATTAATCACAAGAGAATCAATTTGCTAATTCTTATTTTCCCAACTAATCTTATTCCCAAGGAAATACTAGAAGTCCCGTCTTTGAAGAAAAAGTTTTAAATGCTTTGGGCACTTTAGAGGCTAACACATAATTGCTCCATTCTCACTCTCAATCTATTGCAAAGCTAGAAACCCAAGTAGGGCAAATAGCAAGCACTCTCAATGCAAGAGAGAAGGGAAAGATGCCTATTAATGCCCCACCTAAGCAATAATGTGTTGTGGAAACACATTTCTCATCGGAAGGCCACACCATTAAATATGTTAATGCGGTGACTACTTTGCGGAGTGGTAAGATTGTGGACAATCAAATTAAAATGTCCAATGAAGAGAGCGAACCGGTGCAACCTCAAGTTTTCACCCGTCCCGTTTCACATCCCATTCCTCCTTCATTGCATATACATGATCTTGTGAATGAGAAAGTCTTAAAAAATGTGTTTGAAAAAGAAGTTTTGAAAAATGATGTTGGAAAAGTTTTGCTGAAAAATGATTTGAAATAAAATGATTTAAAAACTTCTTGTGTCGAAGAGAGTTCAAAAGAAAATTCTGAAAAAGTGTTTGAACCAAAAGTTCTATTTCCGGATGCCTTAAAAGGATCCATTTCAAAAGAAAAGCAGAAGGCAAAAACCAATGAAATTTTGGAAATGTTTAGGCAAGTGAAAGTCAATCTTCCAATTCTGGATGCAATCAAGCAAATTCCGGCTTATGCCAAATTCTTGAAAGACTTGTGCACCCAAAAGCAAAAGAACAAGAGCCAAGTACCAAGAAAAATGGTTTTGACCGAGCAAGTAAGCTCAATTTTGCAACATAACACTCTACCAAAGTTTAAGGACCGCGGTTCACCTACTTCTTCATGCATTATTGGTGATCATATCATTAATCGGGCGCTTCTTGACTTAGGAGTAAGTGTTAACCTTTTTCCATACTCGGTTTATGTCAAATTGGGCCTAGGTGAATTGAAACCGATGTTGGTAGTTTTGTAACTTGCCGACCGATCCATTAAGAAGCCTAGGGGTGTCATTGAGGATATTTTGATAAAGATTGACAAATTCTTCTTCCCGGTTGATTTCGTTGTCATAGACACAGAACCGGTCCCCAATCCTAAGAGCCAAATTCCCGTTATCCTTGGTCGACCTTTCTTGGCAACCGTTAATGCCAACATCAATTGGAGGACAGGGATAATGACGATCTCATTTGACCACATGAAGGTGAAGTTGAATATCTTTAATCCCACACCCAATTCATTTGACAAATATGAAGGAGAGGTTAATGTTGTAGATAAATGTCATGATCTTCAATATCAAGGAAGTGAGCTTTTGTGTAAGACCAAAACTTCAAATGATCATCTTCAACCTTGCATTCTCAAAATGTTGTTTCAAATTCTTGCTTTGAAAGGGCATGGAAGCCCAAAGGTTGTGATTGCATAGATAAAGGATCAAAAGTTTCTTTTGAGTTTAATCTAATAAGTTCTTTAAAGAACCGTTTGTTGGGTGGAGTTCAAAGCATCAATCACCCTAACAAGGAGGGGATGCATTATAAGATCTTTGATCCAGGCTAAAAGAGCCCAATGTCTTGCTAGAGACGTTAAAGACTAGCAAAAACATTTCGTAGGGTGTCAAAACCCTATTCTTTCCTCATTTCTATCTTAAATTTCATTTCTTGCGAAGTCTAGATACTTGTTTTTGGTTCATATACATTGCTAGGAACTGTGATTAGGATTGCATGAATTTTTGTGTTGTAATTGTGCATTTTGCATAAGTTCGATCGATCTCAAATGAGAGTTCGATCGATCGAACTTCCACCTGCATCCAACACTTAGAAAAATTTTCTACCTGTATCCACCAGCATCCAAATCACCTCTCTGTCCCATCGTTCGAACTTATTCTTAGATCGATCAAGAGACCTTCGATTGATCCAACTTTAAAGTTTGATCGATCTTATGATCTAACAGTTAGAAATTTTTGAGCCTGCATCAACCTGCATATTTCAGCTCTCTATCTCGTCGATCGAAAACATTCCAAGATCGATTTGAACTTCTTCGATCGATCCAACTTCAAAGTTCGATCGATCTTCAAGTTCCAACACTTAGCCAATTTTCTGAGCCAAAAACCTGCATATTTTTGCTCTCTGTCTGATCGATCGAACTCTTGTTCAGATCGATCTCGGTTCTCCATTTCATTGTTTGACTTTGTTTTGACTTTTCAAATTTCAAAAATCCAAAAATATTTTCATTTTCATTTTCATTTTATTTTATTTTTCAAAAAATTTTCAAAAATACAAAATATTTTAGTTTATTTAGTTTTTAATTATTAATGTTTATTCAATTAAAAAAAAAACAAAACAAAACAAAACAAAAATCCAAAAATATTTTATTTTATTTTATTTTACAATTTTTAATTTTAATTTCAATTTTTAATTTTAGTTTGTCATTTTTCAAAAATTTCAAAAATTTCAAAAACTACTTTGAGGAAAGTTCATCAAAGTTCGATCGATCTGAAGTCTCAGTTCGATCGATCGAACTAATCGGGAAATGTTTTTAAAATAGACCTGGAGGGTCTTAAGATCGATCATTTAGATTGATCCAACCCTCCAAACCCTTGCTTCCCTTATTGCCACTGTGCACTCTCCATCTTCCTCATCTCCGGCGAGATCCAAGCTACACTCTCTCCCTCATCTTGGATTTTACTTCCTTTGTACCTTTTCCACTTCTCTCATCGTTTTGAGGTAAAATCCGAGATCTCATCTATGATTTAAGCTTCGATATGATGATTACACGCTTTATATGTTACATTCATGCTTTATACATGATTGAATCTCCATTTTTGAAGCTTCGAAGCACTGAGTTATAGATATGTGTATACATGTTTGAATATATGTTTTATATATTTTTGATTCATTTTGGGAGAATGGGCATTCTACAGTGATGGGATTTGATGATGTGTTGTGTTGATGGGCCCACGACCACGTTCGTGTGGGCCCCGTGCTTCCAAAGTCACAGATCTGTGACTATTTACATTCATCGCACAGTTCGATCGATCTAACTTCAATCTCAGATCGATCTTTAGAGATCGATTGAACTCATAGCTCAGATCGATCGAAGTTTTGAAATCTATCTCAAACCTTTTTATGATCAATCGAACTTTAGAGATCTCACACACACACTTCATTTATCATGCCTTATGGTAAAGCTATCTCATATATGCCCAATGCCTGTGATATTCCACATTGGATGCATTTCATATTTACATTGTTTAGCATGTTTCATATCATGTCACTTACATAGATTTATGTCATCTATATGATTTGTCTATCTTATTTGACATGCATGTTTCTATTCGTGCTTTCAATTCTTAATTCTGGTACTTACTCCCCTTGCAAGTTTTTAAATTATTTTTCAGGCTATGACTAAGCGCAAGACCGTTGCCAAAAGGCAACACGAGCCTCAGAGACATATCAGACCACAACTAGAGGAGCCAGCAGAGCCCTCTCATGCACAGGAGGAGCCAGTACAGCCTACACCACCTCAGTCACCTGCTCATGAGGCTGAGGATGACCATAGTCCATCCACCTCTGTGGCTCATCCTGCCTTTACACCATCACCATCTCCACCACGTGCTGGAGCTGAGCATTCACCAATACCATCTCCACCACGCTAGCCAGCTCAAGAGTGTGATAGGCCCGCGCTTAGATATGCACATATGGCAGTCGACCATGAGTTGGTGTTCGACACCGCCTTTTTCTCCAGATCGGTGCTGACCCGATTAGCTTACCACAATATCATTCAGAGGGGCCTTGCAGCTATTCTTGTCCCAGTTACAGAGCCAGTGTACCCGTGGCTGGTACGGTTGTTCTTCCAGAACCTCCGACCATCCCCGCGTACCACAACAGAGCTGATCACTTCTATAGATGGCCATCAGATCACTATCACTGTGGACTCACTAGCCCGCTCTTGCCAGTGTCCACACAGATGCCCTCTGGAGCTCCAGGAGCTATATCCGAGGCTATACAGGCCTTCTTATGCCGACATGGCGGTATTTCTTACAGGTCACCATACCGATGGCGAGACTTTCGCCACCCGGACATATCTTCCAGATGACCTGTGGTTCATTGATTCCGTGCTCTTTCGGAACATCTACATGGCAGGGCACAAGATTTAGAGGAGGGGAGACTATCTGACAGCCCTCTACGCTTTCTATACGGGCCACTGGGTATCTATTCCCACGCTCATCTAGAGCGTGATAAGGAAGCTATTTGACGAGTATATTAGCAAGGAGACGCCCAGACAGGCTAAGTCTCTCCCATTCGGCCACCTCATCACCCAGATTCTGATGGACCAGCGCTACCCTATTCATCCTCGGGAGCACCCTGAGAGAGGTTACTATCACTTCTTAAAGAAGGACTGGAACAAGAGCTACAATGCCATCATTACTAGACTGCAAGACCACGCAGTAGTAGCTGTAAAGGAGCTAAAGGCAGAGGTAGCAGCAGCAGATCCCGCAGCGGACGACGCACCAATCGATCTAGCTACCGAGCATATAGATATTGATTTAGAGCGCCCTGTAGACGCCACAGAGCAGTACTCTCTAGCTGGGTCGCCTATTCACGACCAGGAGCAGACTCAGGAGTTTTCTTCTGATTCATCTATACCTGAGGCTCTAGATCTGACCCCCGGCTTTGAAGTACGCCTACAGACTCTTGAGGATGCTGTTGTTACTATACAAGTTGATCTTATAGCCCACAGAGCTGATTTTGCTACCTTGCGTACGGATGTCGCGACTATATTCCGAGATCTATCCAGAGATATCCACGGAGCCCGACCTGCCCGTCTTACCTCATCATCCTGAGTTCCCAGTTCCTTCTACCTTTTGATCCATCTCTGCTCTCTGATCTCTATTTTTGTCACTGTACAATACTATTATTTTTGTAGCCGGTTTGCCAGCTTTGATATTTCTGTTGTACTTGCACTTTATTTATTTTATATATCTATTTTTACTATGGATGTCATATGATTATGTTCTCATATCTGTATATTTGACTCCATCAGGTGCATCATAGTGACTTTAGTGAGAGAGTGCTACCCGATTTTCAGGACCACCCTTATACCTCTCTCATCTCTTTATCTGTTTATCCCATTTACACTTGCATGTCCACTGTGCACTAATTATCCCATTTTGTTATCTGATGAGTTTATCCAAGTGTCAATTTTCAGGACCACAGTTCATCCCAAGTTTGGGGGGGCCATGCCACCCACTTTGGATACTTTAGTCCCGATCATTCTTGCTTAGTTGCACTGGCATACTCTTTCCCTTGTTCTCTTGCACATTGAGGACATTGTGCCATTTAAGTTTCGGGGGAATGGTGCTTTGTAGTGTTAGCTTTAAATTTCAAGATTTTGAGTATGACTTGTGTATTTGAGGGATATTTCTATGATTTGTCCATATCTAGCTATAATTTTGATCTTTTGAGGACTATATTGCTTAAAATTTAAAAATTGTTTGACTCGAGAGTCCAATACTCCTTGTATGCCTTATGGAAGCCATTTAGGAGTAAATTTTTTGAAAGATTGATATCTTGTTTGCACTTGTGGTCCACATCATCTTGATTTTGTGATTGCTTTGAGATTCATTTTAGGATTCTACACTAGCATAGGCGCACACTAGCATTCATTTGTGGGGTACATGCTTTGTTGATTATTGAATTAGTTATATCCCAATTAAGCTAGTAGTGCATTGAAAGCTTTCATTATTGATAAAGGTGGATAACGACCCCTTTTCACTGAGTAGCCGGGATTTTAGCCTCTTCAAGCACTGAACTTCTCGCTCCGAAAGGTGGAGGGCCCAAACTCTAGGTTAATAATTGAACTTATTCAATAAATAAATAAATAAATAAATAAATAAATAATAAAGGTGATATAAAAAGTGAGGACTTCTCCCAAATGGTGAGAAGTGGGTAATGATTAGATAGAGGTTGTCTTGATTTGTAGCCTAGTTGATTTGAGCTTGTAAGTCTGTAGGGGTATTTGAATGCCTAATGCCCTTAAACCGTCTAGTTTGCGAGTCATTGACCTAATGCTCGACCTCATGAATCACTAGAAAGCTTAATAGATCAACACATTGCACTATGCTTCCATCTTTGATCCTATAAAAAATATATAGTGGCTTCTATAAATGTAAAACTTGGCCCTCACCTAAATTACACACTGTTAAGCTTGTGGTGCGGCGACACACCAGTCATTTTTTTAGTGGACATACTCTGCCTTTAACAGTCTTTGGTCCTGATTTTTCCCAGATTGTTCCAAAGATGTGTGTGCCAAACTCTTCACTAAACCAAGATAGTATTCCAGCTTGATTTCTGACAGATGAAGCTGTTTTCTTCAATCTGTTTGCTATGGCAAATCTGGGCTACTTTAGGAAGAAGGATGAACTCTCTCTTGAGCACACACAAGTGCTTTATTTTCTTGCCAATAATGAGTATATTATGCTTGGAGAGTCTATTGTGTAGCTTATGATAGCTCATTACAAGAAAAACTCGCCCAAGTATTCTTCTCCCTTTTCGATGATTATCATGGAAATTCTAAAAAAGAAGAATGTGTCAATTCCTCCAAGGGCTAATCATAAGCCTATCATGACTGAGTTAGACCCTCGCGCCTTGGATAAGTCAAAAACTGCTCGTGAGAATGCTAGAAAGGTGAGGAGATCTGTTGATGAGGGGCCGTCACAAGTTTTAGAATTTACTCAACTATTTTCTTCAAGAGGGACTTTCATGAAATCTGATGCAAACCTCATGTATTCCCATCTACTTCAGCATCAGACTTTATTACTTGAGAAGATGATGGTTAAGATCTGAGATCTCAAATTACAGGTCGCTCAGCTGAGAGGACAGCCATCTGGGGTTCCGGATGAGGATGTCTACAGGCCTGTGCCTCCAGATCCGTCTCTGTAGGCTGAAGATGAGGGAGATGATGAAGAGGGGGCTGAGTATACAAATGAAGATGAGGAGAATGAGGAAGACGAAGAGAGTGATGAAGACTAGAGATGATGATTTCTTTTCTCTGAGTTATTGAGGGGGCATGGTGTTGCTTTTAATGTTATTTTTACATGTATCATGACATTATGGTTGGTTTAATTATTGCACAACTTATCTCTATTTTTGGATATTCCTGGAATATGCTTTCTTAGACTTTATGCTTATCTGAATTGTGCTTTAATTGACTTTATTGACCTGGAATTTACTATGCTTGTATTCTTTCACTCCTTTGTCAATTTGTTACAAAAAGGGGGAGATAATGCTCTACCTATTAATGTGAGGAGGAGATAACATGAGGGAATAAATAATAAGAAATAATTGGAAATACTGGAGATTTACTTCAGGGGAAGTTTTTAAGTTCTTATTTATTAAACTTCATTGGTAGTAGTTGCTTGATAGTGTGCAGGAAACAGGTCAAATTTTGAATCCAAGAAGAACAGTGTTCCAATTACCTTTAAGCAAATCATGTAATTTACTTTTCTATTTTGGGTAGATTGCAAATATTGTTTTCAGGGTTTTGTCACGAAATTCCCAAAGGGGGAGATTGTGAGATATTATTTATTTTTTGGCAATTATCGTAGACATAACAAGTCCAAGTTGAGTTCTAATTTAAATTACTTGTTCTACAAGTCATCAAGTTCAACAGGAATTACACAACTGGGAAGGAGTTCAAACTTACCATACTTAAAGAGTGTGTGATAAAAGGGTAAGGACACTACATTAGGAAGGAATATGAACAAGGTTAGATATTCTACATTTTCCATGTTAGTCTACAATTTTCGTAGAATGAACTAAGGCTGAAGGAATTTGAAATCCAAGTCTGCCAACTTTGAACCGGTTCAGCTTCCTTGAACCAGTTCAAGATGTTCAAGTTTGACACACTGCCAAACTTGAACCGGAAAGCGGTTCAAGACCTCCTGTTTGCAATACAACTTTAGTTTCTTTTTTCTAATTAATTTCCCAGTTGGTCTAGAATTGTACCAAATCCTATACACGAAATTTACCTTATTTTCAGATGGATTAGGTCATTCTATAATCTATATAAACCATGTCATATACATTGGTTTATTCATGGCTTTTATATTATAATTCAGATATTATTCAAAGCCTTAGGAAGAAAATCAGAGTTGATTTTTCTAATATCTTTCTAGAACACATACACATAAACATAGTTTAGAGTTGTCTGTTCGAATCCTGTTTGTGATCATACAGTTGTATAAACATCGATCAGACAGAGCAGATCTTCTTCTACATCATTCAGACGATTAAAGAACAGAAGTAAACGCAGTCACACTTTGGAAGGATTGGAGCATTCGCGGAGTACAATCTGATCTACCTGCTACTCTTCTACAAATATAAAGTGTAAGCCTGAGATTAAGTTGATGTTGGACAGGGAGTGGCAAAGCCAGAGGATCGTCAGTGGTTAGTGTGATATAGAACGATAGGGTGTGAGCTAGAGTCAAAGTTCAGTATACTTTGTTCCAATAATAATGGATTGGTTTACTTTAGACTGCACAAGTCCACGAGGTTTTTCCCATAACAGTTGACGTATTTTATCAACTGGGGTTTCCTCGCTAAAATCCTGGTGTCATCTCTAACTTTATACTTTGCTTTATTTTATCTGCATGTGATTAACTGTTTAATTGCTAAAATATAATATAAGTAAAGTAGTTAAGGACACAGATCTGTTTTATAAAACAAATAAAAACTTTCTTATATACATTCCACTGCGTAGGACTCATAATTTGATATCAGAGCAGATCTCTATACACTGAGTTTATCCTTGTTGGAAAGTTTAGTTTTGTTGTGTTTCTCAAAAATTGTTTTCAACATCATGTCTTATGCGTTAAAAGAGGGTGGCTCTAATCAACGTGGTCCTTTATTTGAAGGAGATAATTACAATTTTTGGAAATCAAAGATGAGAGCCTATTTGCAAAATTCTGGTGGTAAAACTTGGGCAATAGTTGAATCTGGCTATACACCTCCAACAGTTGATACAACTGTGGATGGTAAAATAGTTAAAGAGTTAAAAGATACTTTTGGTTTTACTGCTGTTGAAACTGAGCGTAATGATGCTAATGGCAAAGCTTTATATTCAATTATTAATTATGTTGTTCCATCTGAATATGCTAGAATTTCTGATTGTAAAACTGCTAAAGAAGCTTGGGATATTTTGCAGGTTACTTATGAAGGAACTTCAAAAGTGAAGTTGTCCAAAATTTAGTTGCTCTCTCATAAATTTGGCGACATCGTGATGAAAGAAGATGAATCCTTTTCTGACTTTTATTCTAGTCTTCTTGAAATAATTTCTTAACTGCGTCACTTAAGGAAAAAAGTTAGTAATAAAAAAATCTGTGAGAAAATCTTAAGGTCTTTACCTAAAAGATTTCAGATTAGGGTTGAAACTATCTCTGAACATTAGGATTTGACTACCTGTCGAGTTGACGAGATGGTTGGTTCATTAAAAACTTTTAAGATGCAGAATTTTGATTTAAATCAGAAGGAGAAAAATCTTGCTTTAAAATCTACACAGGTTGAGAATTCTGTAAATGATGACTCTGATGATGACATTGCATTCTTGTCAAGGCAATTCAGTCAGATTTTGCAAAGGCAACAGAGGAGAAGGAATAACAACAAGGCTAATCCTCAAAATTTTGACAAAACTTCAAAGTTTAGATTTAATGAAAAGAAAGTAGAAGAATCAAAAGAAACAGAATTTACTTGCTGGAATTGTGGTGGCAAAGGTCATGCAGCCAATGTTTGTCCTAGTCCTAGGAAAGAATAAAAGGATAGGAATAAAGGAAATACAATGAAAGTTTCTATGGTTGAAAATTCTACTTTAAGTGATAGTGATTCTCCTCAAGATGATTCTAATGATTTTTCTTATGTCGCTTTTCTTGATACGGATCCTCATGTCGTTCATTTATCTGACTCTAACAGTTCAGATAGTGAAGAAAATGAAGTTCATGATGAACAGATTGAAAAAGTTGAAAAGGACGATGAAAGATTGAAGAAGATGGTCAAAGAAACCATTGAGACCAAATAGGCAATTAATAAGCTAGCAAAGGAGCTTATCCATGCAAAAGGAGAGAATGAAGATCTAAAGAAACAGATTGATGAAGGCAAAAGGAAGGCTATTGAAAGCAAGTCTGTCATCACTAAGCTTGAGAAACAGATCATCATTCTTAAGGATAAGGTAAGTGTTGCTAATTCATTAAAGGAATGCCTTGCTTTGAAAATTGATTATCTTGAAATTGAGTTGAAATCTGAAAGAGATAAACTGAAAAGGTTCAATATGAGTCAAAACTGTTTGAATAAGATAATCAACATGGGTAAGGATGTGAATGATAAAACAGGGTTAGGATTTGTTAAAGGTTCTTCTAGTAATCAAGATAAAAGAATGTTTGTTAAACCTGCTATTATGCCTAAACCATGTTTGCCTGATGCATCACATTCTGCTATATCTTATGTGCCTAAATTGTTGCATTACACTTTTTGTGGAAAAAATGGACATAAGTATAACTTATGCCTTTATAGGAAAAAGAAAGATTTTTCTAAAATTGAGTCTCACAATTTTCATTCTAAAACACAAGGTGCGTTCTAAAGGGAAAAAGAAATTGTCACCTAAGGTTTCTAGAACTGAAATTTTGCCTAAGAAAGAGGTAAAGAGGGAAAAAGAATTTCAGGAAGTGAGAGTGAGAACTGTGTGGATCAAAAAGTTTGATTTGATCAATTATGTGCCTGTTGAGTCCTTGGACCAAGTTTCCAAGAGGACTTTACCCTTAAACTGAGTTCTACAAAATTCAATGATCATGGCATGTGTTTAAAAAAAGTTTTTTTGCCATTGGATCATTTGTTAGGGTTTGGTTAGGGTTTGATTTTCTGATCATGATCTTCCTTGTATACATGTGAAAGTTCTTTTGAAGAATTTATGATCTATCTTTGAATGCAAATAGAGACACATGATAATTTGAATAAACATAGATTCTTGGTTTGTAATCTATACAGTGAAAGATGATTTTCATTGTTTAGGGGATTTTTAGAGTTGAATCTCTTAAGTTCATAGACTTTTGTGCACTAGTCCATCTTTGACAAATTTGGTTGAAAATCTTTTGATCTGTTGACTAGGGTTTATTGTTCACAAAAGCTATAAAGGTTATTGTTTTTAAAAAATAGGAGATAAAAACCAAAATAAAAAGATTGAAAAATATATTCAGCTTGAAAGAAAAAGAAGAAAAAAAATGCTGAATAAATGGCTAATGAAAAAGCTACCTATTGAGATTTGATCGAAAGCTCCCATTAAACTATGAATTGAAGAGAAAAGTGGAGATACGTTGAGTTAGGGAAATTGCTGACTACTCTTTAGAGTGAAAGCCACCTTGGAAAAATTGCTCAAAACAATTTTATCTTGATGTTTTTCAATAAGGTTTAGACAATGATCTGTTGAAATTCAACTGAAGATGGATTAGATTGGATTTCACACACACACATGAACTTGTTAGATTAATTTCTAAATCTTTTAGTAAAATTTGCAAGTTTGATTTCATATTGTGATTACTTTCTAAGATTTGAAATTATTTGAAAAGTATGTGGAGTCAAATATTTGTTCTCTGAGATAATCTTAAAATTCTCTGAAAGGGTTTTGAATCGTGTGTTAACTGGATGATTTTAATGATTGGTGATTTTATTTTTAGTTGATTTATAAAAATAAAAATAAAAATAAAAATAAAAAGAAAAAAAATTGAAAAATTTTGAAAAATTCAAAAAGATTTTGATTTTTAGGTTTTTAGTTTGTTTTGTTCCTAGTTTTAATCACTGATGTGTTAAAATTTCTGGAAAATCATTGGAATACTTATTTTTCAAAAACAACACTGTTGTTTCAAGACTGGAGGTCTTGAACCGGTTCAATGAGGGATGAACCGGTTCAAGCATGTCATTTGACCACAATCAAGTGACTGTCAATCTTGAACCGGTTCAAGATTGTGGAACCGGTTCAAGTCTTGTGCACTAAAGTGCACTGCCCTTTTTGAACTGGTACAAGAAGGCTGAACCGGTTCAAGAGCACGAGCTTTGGTTTTTAAAACAAGCCTCAGGCCTCATTTTTGCATACCGTACTCCATCTCTCTTGCTCTCCTTCACTCCATATCCATACACCACTTACATATATATATTCATATGCATCATATCAATTTCTTGTCATTTATCCATGATATATAATTGATCATTACATAGTCTATATGAAATTGAAAACAAGAATTGAAGATTGTGAGGGTTGAAAGTTGACAAATGGGTTTAGATGAGTTATATGGAGTTTAGGATTAGAACTTAGAGGATTGGTTAGTCTTTTGCATTGCTTGAAGAGATTGAAGCTTGATTGTACTTGGGGAATACCACTTCGCATTTGTTGATTGATTTTGGGGTGAAGTAAAGATCAAAACAAGGTTTACTATAAACACTTTTGGGGTTGCATACCAAGTGTTTGATAAAATTCCTGAACGAGTTTCAA
The DNA here is from genome assembly GCF_030987335.1 of Cornus florida. Taxonomy (NCBI): domain Eukaryota; kingdom Viridiplantae; phylum Streptophyta; class Magnoliopsida; order Cornales; family Cornaceae; genus Cornus; species Cornus florida. Next base: position 53,963,319 of record NW_026775576.1, read on the forward strand.
AGCTTCAAAGTGAGAAATTTTTTTAAACAACATGCCTCCTAAATTATCTAAAGAAGCTAAAGGAAAAGGAATTACAAATCCTAGACCACCAAAGAGGTCTAGAACTAGCATTTCTATTCAAGAACCCCAAAGTAGTTCTCAAGCTCCAAGCATGGCTCCTATTCGATATCCTTCAGTTTTTAGCACTGGAAAGATTGAATTTACAGCATCACATTTTTATAATGAAGAGGCTTGGAAAGTGTATAACTCTGTTTACAAGGATGAACCAATCAAAACAGAGAGAAATGTTAATCTACAGAAGCTTCAAGACACTGCGGGACAAGCTCTAGTGAACTACATCAAAGCTCGTCATTGGTTTTATTTCACTAGACTTGGCAAAGGCGTTTATTGTCCGGATATGATTAGCTATTTCTATGCTAATATCCGTGAAGTTCATGACTCTCACTTCATTATATCGCTATTTGGAGTTGATTATACTATTGAAAAGGAGGATATTGAAACTATCATTGGTCTTCAGGACAGTTGTTGATGAGCGCTAAAAAATGCATATTTAAACCCCTTAAGCTTAGGCATTCTAGTACCGTTATCTACCTTACTTTACTGTTTTAGATTGATTTTGTATTATTTCCATTTTCAGGCACTTATCCCAAAAATAAGCTAACTCAGCCAAATAAGAGCTTAATTGAAGCAATTCTGGGATTAAACAAAAAAAGGAGTAAAGTGGAGAAAGAAAGAAGCAAATGAAGCCAAAGGTGGGAAGCAGCAAAGTTCGATCGATTCAACTTCAAGGTTCGATCGATCGAACACTGATCAATCTTAGTACTTCAAGATAGATCCAAACCTTGACCCAGAGCAGATAGTCCAAAGTTCGATAGATCCAACACCACCCTTCGATCGATCGAACACTTTTGTCCTTATTCAAATGATTGATCTTATCCACAGCTGTTCCACCCACTAACCACTTTTGTCCTTTTCCCAAAAATATCTCCCAAAATATCTCGGATTTGTCTTTTCCCAAAAAACTCAACCAGTTGGATCGATCCAGCCTCAGTTCGATAGATTTCAGCCAAGTTCGATCAATCCAAGTCTAAGGTTCAATCGATCAAACTTCCTCTAGTGCGAAAAAGTTAAAAAACCAGCTTGTTCAATCCGTCATCTATCCAATCATTAGAGAATATTCTTTGTACGACCCCAGCTCATTTTGTGTGTCACTTGACCTACCTATAAAAGGAATATGATGCACTTTTTGAGATATAGACAATTGTAGGGATTATTCTCAAAGGAGGCAAGCTTAGAGGAGGAGGAGGCTAGAGACACCATTGGAGTTCTTCATCAACAAGGAACAGATTTCTTCAATGGAGTTAGCCCTTGAGGGTTGGAGCAACATCACCATGAGTGGCTAGACATCCTCTTGGGGCTAGAGTTAGCCCCAAGCATGCTTTCTATATCTTAATCTTGTGTATTATTGAGGTATTAGTGTTGTAATTAATGTTTTGACACTTTGATATATATAAATCTTGATTGTTCAATGATTTATGTGGTTAAATGCTTTCAATTGATCATTTCATTCTATCCATATGTCTATGTATGTTAGAATAGATGTTCATGTGCGTGTCTCTAGATTTTGTGTTATTGATGCATGTCTATGTGTATTGATGCTATAGATTTAGAGATTGTCAAAACATAGTGCTTAACGGAATGCTCTTGTGATTTTCTTGATGGTTCATACTTATTCCTTGATGGATTATGTCTCTCCCTTAGTTTATTTTCATGCTAGTAGTATAGATGTAGTGTAGTTGTAGTGTAGTGTTAAATGGGAGGACAATCCATGCTTGTTGTTTGATGATCCAAGCTTTTGAATGTAAGTAGCATATGTCTCTAACCTTGTGTTGTATTTGGATTATGAGCTTAATGAAAGGATTACTGGCTTGTTTTGATCTATTGTGCCTTTCACGTGTTGTTTAGACAATATATGCTTCATTGCTTAGATATATTGTGCCTTTCACATGATGTTTAGACAATACATGCTTAACTAGTCATCCTTGCTTGTTGAATCAACCAAAAACACACACACACACACACACCAATATTGCAACACACCATTTACCCTCATTAATCACTTGTCAATGGTATAGAAATGCATTGTTTGGTGGTGACCTCTAAACCCCAAGACCCTTTTCTCTTATTTGCTCTTAATTGCATTCTTTTGTTATCACTTAGTTTAATTTAGTTGCTCTCTAGTCTAATCAACCACCCAACCATTTGTTTGATCACTCGACCTACTAGCCCTAATAGCAATTCCACAACCTTTTTCGACCCTCACAATTGATCGGTTGGTCAATTAACATCAACCTTCGCAATAGCACGAATCATTGTAAAATAGGGCTATTGGTCGGGTAAGTCGAACCACTGGGACTGCGCTAGTCTTACGGCAACCTTAGTGTCTAGAATCTTTCTAGAATGATGAAGGGTTTATAAAGGTTTTGTTGTTTGTCACTTAAGCTAAGAATATTGAAATTGCATAAATTAGAAACTTGCAAGAATTAAAAAGAAATGAAATACAAGTAGAGAAAAACTAGGGAAATGAATCCGCTCCAACCCTATACAAATTCTAGATTGAGATTAAATTGGGAAAATCAACATAAATGATGGTCATGACACATAACAACCCTTGGTTGCTATACTATCCTCAAGAGGTTCATTAAATCAAAAACAAGAATAATCCATCAAAGATTCACATGCTTGAACTACCTAAACTAGGGTGTAGTCTTCAACATGCTCCCTAAGCCAAAGATTATCAAGCCCTTAATTAAATGATGAGAGCACACAAAGTTAAGAATCAAGTATAAACCATCAAAGGGCATCCTAAGCAATGATTTATCAAAGTTCTCAAACTCCATGCCATTAAAACCATTCTATGATCTAACTTCCATTGTCACTATGGAAATGCAAGCAATATGATTAGGAAGAGAAACCATCTAAGACAAGATGAATAGCTCAAAATAATCATGTATAGACATTAGAATTCATTACAACACATATGATGCTCTAGATCATAAAATCACCAACAATAATACATTGAAATCCCAAAAGTAAAATCTACACTAGAACATGCTTACAAGGGAGGGGCTTCATCACCTCCCTAGAGAAGATTTAGTTACCCATAGGAGCAATGGAAGAAGGAAGAAGCTTGAAGACCTCCTCCATTTTCGTGCTCCCTTCTTCAAGCTTGAAGAACTCTCTCTCCTTGCTCTCTTCTCTCTCCTCTAATCTTGTAGAATATAGGATAATGATATGTGTGGCCTTCCTTGCCTTATCTCCTTCAACAAAGCTCTCTCTCTCCTCCAAAAAAACATCCCCAACCACCTCATAAAGAAGTAAGTAGAAAATGAGGAAACCAATGCACAAGTGGCTGCCAAAATGAGAATTCCCGAAGGCAATTCTGCCCCAAATTCGAGCACTCTAAGCAAGGCCTCGAGCGCTCGAATTTAGTGTAAAAATGCCCATGCTTCACTTGCTCCGCCCAGACCTACTTTGGTTAAACAGCCATAACTTTGCGCTCCGAACTCCGAATGACAAACCGTTTAAAGATTTGGAGAGCTGATTCAGAGCTTTAAAAACTTCATGTTTTGATGAAGACCCAAATCTCAAGTCTGGTTGGTCGAAAATGGGGATCAAGGCAGAATTTCATTGCTGCCAGGCAGTTCCGCGCACCTCTGGTAACAAGGCCATAACTCTCTGGTCCGAGCTCCGAATGACGAACTTCTTGAAGATTTGGGAAGCTGATTCAGAGCTCTAAATATGCCATTTTATAATGGAAGTCCAGTTCTCGAGTTTGCAAGGTCAAAATGGTGAGCAAAGTCCTGACTCCACTGCTGCCAGAAATTCAGAATTGTGCCTTTTGATGGCCAAAACTCCACAAAGCCTTGATTTTGCTCCTTTTTTGGCAAATGGACCTGAAAATGCATAAAAACATAGAAATGAAGATAATCTACATAAATTAACATACAACGGACTTTACTAATGCAATTTAAGGCGCTTGAATATATAATATTCGGCGCTTATTATACCCCCAAACTTACATTTTGCTAGTCCCTTTGCAAAACTACAATGAAAAATTTAATGAAAAGACAACCATGGGCTTGCTACTGCAAAAATATCATCCATGGTAAAATAAGATATATACATTGCTCAAAAAATAACTTGAAATAGAAAAAGAGCTGGAGATGGGGTCATTGGGAAGACTACCTTGCATATATGAAGCGTTGATACAAAAATTGGCTAAATACATTTCCACATACATGCATCAACATCAAAGTCTATATAAATAACTCAATTATCATCTCTTGAATGGAAATCAACTCTAGCTTCAGTGAAAGTGAATTAGATTCTCAACATGCGGCTTTTACTTTCTTTTCCAATTCCAAAGCGCAAGTTTTCAAATCATTGAATTCCCCTTTAAATGAGGTCCCTAAGGCATGATTTTATTTACAAGACAACTTTTGTTGCTTGTTGACAATTTATTGTAACTCAAGCGAAACATAGAATGGTTGTGCAATGCTGAAGTCCCTTAAGCTTTCTAACCAACCCTTGTAGCAAGCGTTAGGCCAACAACTCCCAAACCAGATGGCTTTAGGGTGTTAAGTGTAGAGACACTCCATAGGGCTTAATAGCTCAAGTTGAAAAGGCTACGAACTCCAACGAACCATGTTTATTACCAGTTTATTTTTTTTGAATGACCGTGCAATGTTTAAGTCCCTTAAGCTTTCTAACCAACCCCTGTAGCAAGTGTTAGGCCAACAACTCCCAAACCAGACGGTTTTAGGGTGCTAAGTGTAGAGACACTCCTAGGGCTTAATAACTCGAGTTGGAAAGGCTACGAACGTCAACTGATCATTATTTTCTTTCTTTCTAAGTTTTTTTTTTTTTTTTTTTTTTTTTTTTTTTTTTAGATTCATGCCAAAAGTATTCATCCATTAGGTTCATCAAATCAGATTAACTAGGGCAAGGTCAAGGTCAATCAAGTTGCATGCCTCACAGTTAAGTTTCCAATGTGCATCTGTGCATTGTGAAGCTTAAAAGAGTGTCAAATCCAGCGAGAATTTAATTGAGACATTTATACAGACTAATTTGAATCTACATGATCATTTCAACTCAAATTTTCTTTATTTTCAAAAATATCAGCTGCTTCTATACACAAAGTTTTAAACATATGCTTTCATCTCCAACAGGTTTCAAATTCCATTATCATTGCTTAGCAAAAATGTAAAACCAAAAATACATAAATGCACCCCCAAACTTGAATGTCACATTGTCCTCAATGTGAGAAGACAAGTAAATCAAAATAAGCGCAAAGAGGGTAAAAGAACAATAATACCAAGTGGAGTGACGACGACGTAGATGTTCAGCCATGTGAGTGCGCAACGGCGTCCCCCAAACTTGGACATGAAGACCTATCAAGACAGAACTAATGTACACAGGTGAAAGCATAGGTCTCTTAAGAAAAAAAATCAAAACAGAAATGAAAACACTAAGACGAATGTGATTGCAAGGTAAAAATCCATACAAAATACAAATTGGCACACATGAGTCATAAGTGTAAAATGGAAAACAAAACAATGCCAAAAGCCGTGCATTTAGAGAGATAAAGTTGGCTTAGGCAATTCGTCAAACACGTGGTGTGCAAGACAAAAAGGAAGAGGGCCAAAGGTTGATTAGAGATGAGAAAATCCAAAAATTTGGCCCTGCAAATGCAATACACAACTCCCAAACAATCACAAATCCTTCACACAAGCAATCCCATCCTCCATTGATCAAAAATTGAAAGAAAAAGAGGGTAGACACTTACCCAACAATGGAGAACACAAGGCCCATTATTTGTGGTTAATGGAAGATGTGGATGAGAGGTTGATGATGGTGCTTGGGTTAGAGGAGAGTGGGGAAAAAGGTGGAGGAGGTGAAGGTGGGTTTGCATGGGGTGGTGAGGTTGGTGGTTGGGTTGTGAAGTTGGTGGAGGAGAGGGGTTGGCAGCCGAGGAGAGGAGATGAGGAAGGTTGGGGGGTTGATGGTGGTTGAATGGTGTGAGGCCGAGAGGGATGGTGGTTCACATTTAGAGCACTCCAAATGGGAGCTAGAGTGCTCTAAATGAAGGCAGTAGCTTGGGATGAGATTGGTTCACATTTAGAGCACTCTAAAATGGAATTAGAGTGCTCTAAATACAAGCAGCAGCCTCGGAATGATGGTGGAGAAGTTTGGAGCAATCCAAATGGAAGCTAGAGCACTCCAAACTTGGGCAGTGAGCATGCAAAATTGGTGTGGTAATTTGGAGTAATCTGAATGGGATTTGGAGGGCACGAAATTGGCTCAGTAGGCTAGGGGGTGAGCTCGGCTGTGAGGACTGAAGCAATGAGTGAAAGGGAAAACATGCAAGACAGTGAGCACCATAGAAGTTGAATTTGTTGCAATGGAATATGGAATGTGAGCAACATGGAAATGGAAGTTGTTCAAAATGGAGTCCATGCATGGAAATTCAGTGGCTTGGAGATGAAAGAATGCATGCAATGAATGCATGCAATGAAAGAATGCATGCAATGAATTTTAATGTAGGGAAAATTTTTGAAGCCTTGCAAGAGAATTCCAATCCAATGCATGGATGGAAAATTTTTGAAACTTAGCACTTTATCTCTAAAGCATGGAAAAAATTTTAAAATTTGCAAATTCAGTCCATTCCACTGCATGGATGGAAAATTTTTGGAAAAATTGTCGAATTGCTCAACATTTCTAATGCCTAGATGAAAAATTTTCAAACTTTGCATTTCATCTCCAATGCATGGAAAATTTTGGGGAACCATGATCCAACAATGCGTTGAAAATGAGAGGTTGTGCACATGAGTTGCATGCCAAAGATCCTATGAACTTGCTCGAAAGCGATGGAAATTTCCGGGAATGAAAATTAGAGCTGAGAAGGTCTAAGAGGCCAGTCTAAAATTGCGGAACGCAACTGAAGATCATTTCAGAAAAATCAAATTTTTGGCTTTTCTAAACCATTTCCCAGAAAATTTCAAGGCACGAGCAATTTGAGAAGGTAGGGATGTTTGGAACATCGAAAGAATTTCTTCCCTTGCTTTGCTAAATTTAATGTCGATAGCTAGACGAACCAGGATCAGGATCCATTGGAGAGATGGATCCTTAACGCTCCGTATGCAACTTGCCTCCTTCATATGGTCTCAAACTTAGATCAATGAATGGTGAGGGATATTGATCCTTCCGAAGAGAAACAAGTTTGGCCTTAGAGGATTTGAGCATCGCTTTTAATCTCACTTCTTTTATTTTCAGATTTAAGCAAAGGTGTTGCTTGTTCGAGATTATGGAGGCTCGTTGAATGTCATTGTTTTGACTAACAATGGTAGGATCATGACCTTCCATATTTGCAATCTCCAAGTCATATACCTCATTGTACTCAAATGGTTTGTTCACAGGTTGAGTATCATGGACAATGATTCTAGATTGGGCTGGAATGATTGGAAGAATTTTCAGCAACTTGTCAACATTCTCCTTACCTTTGTCCGGTGGTTCACCCTCAAAATGTTGAGGTAACTCCGGTGAAGAAATGGAAGGAGATGGACAATCCCACGATAGAGATGGATTTGGTGCTTCCCATAAAGGAGAGGAAAATGGTGATGGAATATCAAGCAAGGAGTTGACTTCCCGAATGGATTTGTCCACACCAAAATCCTCAAAATCAAAAGGGACCAAGTAAGCATGTAGGGGATCCTCCGTTGAAGGAGGTGGGATTGGATTTTGAATGTGTTCATCAGCAATAGTGATTTCAAAACACTCATTGTCATCTGAAGGAAGTTGCACAGCATTGAAGATATTGAGCTTAACATTCATATTCCCAAAAGAGATATCCATCAATCCGGATCTACAGTTAATGGAAGCATTAGCTGTAGCTAGAAAAGGACGTCCGAGAATTATGGGAATATGTTTTCTTGGATCATGGACTGGTTCCGTATCAAGAACCACGAAGTCTACCGGGAAGTAGAATTTGTCCACTTTTATGATCACATCTTCAATAATTCCCCGTGGTTGCTTAATAGATCGATCAGCAAATTGTAACACTATCGGAGTTGGCTTTAGATCTCCCAAACCAAGTTGTAGGTAAACCGAATATGGAATCAAATTCACACTAGCTCCTAAGTCAAGGAGGGCCCTCTCGATTTTGTTGTCACCAATGACACAAGAGATTGTGGGGGCACCCGGATCCTTATACTTCGGAGGAGTGCTGTGCTGAATGATCGCACTAACATTTTCGGTTAACCTCACTTTCTTTGGTAAATGACTTCTGGAAGTGCGCTTTTGAGTGCACAAATCCTTAAGGAATTTTGCATAGGGAGGAATTTGCTTGATAGCATCCAAGAGAGGAAGATTGATCTTTACTTGCCTAAAGACCTCCCACATGTCTTGAATTTTGCAATTCTTATTCCCAAAATGTGTCGACTCTTGAAGACGTTGAGGGAACGGAGCTTTTGGCTCATAAGTAGTTTCCACATTTGGGGTGATATGCGTGGGACTTCCGTGAATGGTATTTGGACAAGAAGAACTTGGATTTGGACTTGAAGAGCTTGAATTTGGATTTTTCAACGGAGGGTTTTTCTCACTTGTGTCTCCATCAACCTTGTTGTCAACCACTCTACCACTCCGAAGGGTGGTGATAGCTTGAACTTGTTCATGAGTCGGCCCACTCGGAGGAGGGGTTTCATCAATCACATGCATTCCTCTAGGATTTTCAAATGGTTGAGCGGGAAGCTTACCCTTGTCTTTTTGAAGAAGTTGGTTCACTTGGTTAGCTATTTGTCCCATTTGATTTTCGAGCCTAGCTATGGATTGAGTATGGGAGTGAACCATTTGGAGAGTAGGTTGCAAGGATGTCAAGAGATGCTTGTTGGAATCTATGATTTGCTTGTTTAATGATTCCATCATTTGCACATTTAATGATTCCATCATTTGCTTGTTTGCAGCCACTATCTCATCAATTGGATTTACAGGAGGTTGAGTGGAGACATTTGGATTGTATGGAGGTTGGTAGCTTGAAGAGGCTTGGAAAGGCCTACCTTGATATTGAGAAGAGGGCTGATTTTGAGGCCCTTGATTTTGAAGTTGGGAATTTTGTGGGGCTTGTTGCCTCCACGAAAAATTCGGATGGTCTCGCCAACCCGGATTGTAGGTGTTGGAATATGGATTGTTCCCGGGCCGCGAGAACATGGCATTAGCTTGCTCTTGGTTGGGACTAGGAAATTGCTCCGGTGTGGGGCAATCTTCCGAGAGATGAAATGGACTATTACATGAGGCACAAACCGAACTTGCCAAATTTTGAGACAATGAAGGGGGAAGATGTGGTGCCATCAATTGGTAGAATTTATGAGCAATGGCATCCACTTGAGATGATTCCTCCCTTATTGATTTTTGTTGACAAGGATTGGTGTTCTTTGGAGTGGTTGAGGTCGGGGCCCTACGAGAATTGTGTTGAAGTGAATTTTCACTCAAATTCTCAAGTAAGGTCCAAGCCTCATCCGCATTCTTGGACATGAACATCCCACCACAAGAAGAGTCAACCATGAATCTATGGGTGTCGGTCAAGCCGGCATAGAAAGCTTGCACTAATTGCCATTTTGGGATCAAATGATGAGGACACTTCCGAAGAAGATCTTGTAACCTTTCCTAAGTCTCGTGGAGTTGTTCTCCATCAACTTGAGAAAAGCTTAGAATGGAACGCCTCATTTGGTTGGTTTTACTCACCGGATAATACTTCTTAAGAAATTCTTGTTGCAATTGAGCCCAAGAAGTAATAGAGTTGGGAGCGAGGGAGTTCAACCAATATTTTGCCCTATCCTTTAGGGAGAATGGGAAAAGATAGAGATGAAGTGCATTGTCCGGAAAACCTCTCAACCGGATGGTCGAACAGATTTCAAGGAACTCATCAAGATGCTTATATGGATCTTCATTATCAAAGCCATGAAATGATGGAAGCATTTGAATGGTACTAGACTTGATCTCATATTGAGCTGCATCGATGTTTGGCATCACTATGCAAGATGGAGAAGCATAGGTGGTAGGGATGAAATGATCTCTAAGAGTCATTGGCTCGATATTAGGAATTTCAGCCCTTTCATTCCTCGGATTTCCTATATTATCCCCCATTGTATTAAATTCAGTTTCAAGATCCCGTGTAAGAGTGGGTTCCCTAAGGTTCCGTCTAAGAGTTCTTTCAAGAGAGTTAATATCAATGGGAGAATCGATTGTGGGTAAGGAAAGTGACCTACGACCGAACATCAACAACAAAGCATAAACTCAACAAAGCAATTCATCAACCACAACTCCACATACGGTGTTCCCTTTCTCCTCAATTATCAAGACAAAAAATGTAAATGGCCACGACAAGGACCGATGCTTGAATACAAAATATAAACAAGTTAAGAGCCTCGACAAGGGCTTCACAACTAAATTAAACACATACACAATATTCACAATGCGAAACTAGAAGTCACGAGACTTACCTGGGGTCCTCTAGACTTACAATTTGCTAGCATTCCCACGGCGAGCTTCGAGTTCCTAGAATCTTACAACACGAAGATGATCAAAACACACAAGGAATATTCACAAGACACAATATTCACAATCAAACTAAAATTAACCCTAAACTTTGGTTGCTAAACCGTTTGCAGTCCCCGGCAACGGCGCCAAAAATTGATCGGTTGGTCAATTAACATCAACCTTCGCAATAGCACGAATCATTGTAAAATAGGGCTATTGGTCGGGTAAGTCGAACCACTAGGACTGCGCTAGTCTTACGGCAACCTTAGTGTCTAGAATCTTTCTAGAATGATGAAGGGTTTATAAAGGTTTTGTTGTTTGTCACTTAAGCTAAGAATATTGAAATTGCATAAATTAGAAACTTGCAAGAATTAAAAAGAAATGAAATACAAGTAGAGAAAAACTAGGGAAATGAATCCGCTCCAACCCTATACAAATTCTAGATTGAGATTAAATTGGGAAAATCAACATAAATGATGGTCATGACACATAACAACCCTTGGTTGCTATACTATCCTCAAGAGGTTCATTAAATCAAAAACAAGAATAATCCATCAAAGATTCACATGCTTGAACTACCTAAACTAGGGTGTAGTCTTCAACATGCTCCCTAAGCCAAAGATTATCAAGCCCTTAATTAAATGATGAGAGCACACAAAGTTAAGAATCAAGTATAAACCATCAAAGGGCATCCTAAGCAATGATTTATCAAAGTTCTCAAACTCCATGCCATTAAAACCATTCTATGATCTAACTTCCATTGTCACTATGGAAATGCAAGCAATATGATTAGGAAGAGAAACCATCTAAGACAAGATGAATAGCTCAAAATAATCATGTATAGACATTAGAATTCATTACAACACATATGATGCTCTAGATCATAAAATCACCAACAATAATACATTGAAATCCCAAAAGTAAAATCTACACTAGAACATGCTTACAAGGGAGGGGCTTCATCACCTCCCTAGAGAAGATTTAGTTACCCATAGGAGCAATGGAAGAAGGAAGAAGCTTGAAGACCTCCTCCATTTTCGTGCTCCCTTCTTCAAGCTTGAAGAACTCTCTCTCCTTGCTCTCTTCTCTCTCCTCTAATCTTGTAGAATATAGGATAATGATATGTGTGGCCTTCCTTGCCTTATCTCCTTCAACAAAGCTCTCTCTCTCCTCCAAAAAAACATCCCCAACCACCTCATAAAGAAGTAAGTAGAAAATGAGGAAACCAATGCACAAGTGGCTGCCAAAATGAGAATTCCCGAAGGCAATTCTGCCCCAAATTCGAGCACTCTAAGCAAGGCCTCGAGCGCTCGAATTTAGTGTAAAAATGCCCATGCTTCACTTGCTCCGCCCAGACCTACTTTGGTTAAACAGCCATAACTTTGCGCTCCGAACTCCGAATGACAAACCGTTTAAAGATTTGGAGAGCTGATTCAGAGCTTTAAAAACTTCATGTTTTGATGAAGACCCAAATCTCAAGTCTGGTTGGTCGAAAATGGGGATCAAGGCAGAATTTCATTGCTGCCAGGCAGTTCCGCGCACCTCTGGTAACAAGGCCATAACTCTCTGGTCCGAGCTCCGAATGACGAACTTCTTGAAGATTTGGAAAGCTGATTCAGAGTTCTAAATATGCCATTTTATAATGGAAGTCCAGTTCTCGAGTTTGCAAGGTCAAAATGGTGAGCAAAGTCCTGACTCCACTGCTGCCAGAAATTCAGAATTGTGCCTTTTGATGGCCAAAACTCCACAAAGCCTTGATTTTGCTCCTTTTTTGGCAAATGGACCTGAAAATGCATAAAAACATAGAAATGAAGATAATCTACATAAATTAACATACAACGGACTTTACTAATGCAATTTAAGGCGCTTGAATATATAATATTCGGCGCTTATCAACAATCCCTTGGGACGATCCCTACTCGCCCTAACTATATTCTTAGTGAAGGTAGTAGTGGATACTATAAATGTAAAACTTAGCCCTCGCCTAAATTGCACACTCTTAAGCTTGTGGTGCGGCGATACCCCAGTCGTCTTTTTAGTGGACATACTCTGCCTTTGACAGTCTCGGGTCTTGATTTTTCCCAGATTTTTCCAAAGATATGTGTGCCGAACTCTTCACTGAACCAAGATAGTATTCCGGCTCGATTTCTGATAGATGAAGCTGTTTTCTTCAATCTATTTGCTATGGCAAATCTGGGCTACTTTGGGAAGAAGGATGAACTCTCTCTTGAGCGTGCACAAGTGCTTTATTTTCTTGCCAATAATGAGTATATTATGCTTGGAAAGCCTATTGTGCAGCTTATGATAGCTCATTACAAGAAAAACTCGCGCAAGTACTCTTCTCCCTTTCCGATGATTATCATGGAAATTCTGAAAAAGAAAAATGTGTCAATTCCACCAAGGGCAAATCATTAGCCTATCATGACTGAGTTAGACCCTCGCGCTTTGGATAAGTCAAAAACTGCTCGTGAGAATGCTAGAAAGGCGAGGAGATCGGTTGATGAGGGGCAGTCACAAGTTTCAGAATTTACTCAGATATTTTTTACAAGAGGGACTTTCATGAAATCCGATGCAAACCTCATGTATTCCCATCTACTTCAGCATCAGACTTCATTATTTGAGAAATTGATGGTTGAGATCTGAGATCTCAAATTACAGGTCGCTCAGCTGAAAGGACAACCATCTGGGGTTCCGGATGAGGATGTCTACAGGCCTGTGCCTCCAGATCCGTTTCTGCAGGCTGAAGATGAGAGAGATGATGAAGAGGGGGCTGAGTATACAAATGAGGATGAGGAGGATGAAGATGACGAAGAGAGTGATGAAGACTAGAGATGATGATTTTTTTTCTCTGAGTTGTTGAGGGGACATGGTGCTGCTTTTAATGTTATTTTTACATGCATCATGACATCATGGTTTGTTTAGTTATTGCACAACTTATCTCTATTTTTGGATATTCTTGGAATATGCTTTCTTAGACTTTATGCTTATCTGAATTGTGCTTTAATTGACTTTATTGACCTGGAATTTACTATGCTTGTATTCTTTCACTCCTTTGTCAATTTGTTACAAAAAGGGGGAGATAATGTTCTACCTATTAATGTGAGGAGGAGATAACATGAGGGAAGAAATAATAAGAAATAATTGGAAATAATTGGATATTTACTTCAGGGGGAGTTTTTAAATTCTTATTTATTAAACTTCACTGGTAGTTGTTGCTTGATAGTGTACAGGAAACAGGTCAAGTTTTGAATCTAAGAAGAACAGTGTTCCTATTACCTTTAAGCAAATCATGTAATTTACTTTTCTGTTTTGGGTAGATTGCAAGTATTGTTTTTAGGGTTGTTGACCTTAAGGATTTAATCCAATGACAATCTAATTGTTTTGATGATAACAAACCATTAATGGTGTTTAAGGACTAATGTTCACATTGAGTGTTATAGATGACTTATATTCAAAGAAGAACCTCAATGAAGATCATAAAGACCATTCCAAGTATTCCATTATTCAAGATCACATCAAGGACAGAAATGGATACAAAGAAGAGTTGAAGTTTCAAAGAAATATAGCTTGAACTACAATGAGCAAGAAAGTAACTCAAAGGAAGGAAGAAAGCAAGACTACCTTAAAGCCTAAAGATTATAAACAAAGCTTGAAGAAAATGGTAGATAGGATGGTGAGTGTTTAGGATTCAATGTCGAAGTATCTATGAATCCATTTGAAGTTCATCTCTATAGGACCATGCATATCATATTATCATTCATATGCTCCTATATCCATTAGCAATAGACTATGCACTTCATTCATATATAATTGTCATATGGAGTCTTTGCTAAAGAGTCAGTTAGTTCAAGCTTGCATAAGCTTTGAAAGAACTCAACACTTGAGCTAAAATGCTAGAACCATGCACATCAATTACATCATTCACTTTAGTCTATACAAAGCAGAGTCTAAGGCTTAGAACTTTATTACTCATCTCTAAAGCCTTAGTAAAGGACATTAGGACCCTAGTACGCACTTGATGAAAAACTATCTTTCTGGCCAAGTATGAAAAATGGCTAAGTGTGAAAAATGAATTTTTCAAAAAATAATTATTTCAAAATAATTTTTCCCAATAATAACTCTTTATACTTCAAATAGCCTAAACTGATTTTATGGGATTTTTTCATCAATTCTACATTGGTCTACACAAGGATTCATTTTTACGAAAACTGTCAGAAATCCAAATTTGTACTAAAACTAAATTTCTACATTTTGATTCAGTTGGATTTCAATTTTCTAGTATCTTTTATTAAATCCAAATGGGGGGTACTTCCTTATTTACATTGTAAACTTAAATGTTTTCAATGGAAATAAGCTGTGTGCAAATGTCCTGTATTGAAAGTCCTAAGCATAACCTGTACTGAAAGTCCTAAGCAAAAACCTGTCATCTGTCAATACACCAGAAAACGTCGACTAGTTTGATGCATACGTCGACCGGTTCATGAAGTATACGTCGACCGGTTTGAAGCATACGTCGACCGGTATCTAGGCAGTACTGAAATTTCAGAAACATAACATACGTCGACCGGTTTGTAGTATACATCGGTCGGTTTGGGCCATACGTCGACCGGTTTTTGCCATACATTGACCGGTTTATGCCATACGTCAACAGGTTCTTGTCGGATCTGCATATTTCAAACTGCAACAGCTCTATTTTCCTTGACCTTTGTGCATTCAACTCCTAACAGCTATATTGAGCTTACAAACTCTATAAATAGAGTGGGGAATGTCTTAATAATCAAGAGACATCATTTGAAAGCCTTCACATTGCATTAAAGAGAGCTTTTGTTCTCAAATCTTTTCTTCATTTCTCTCATTCACTCTTATTCTATCTTGAGAGATTTAATTAAGCACTCAAAGGGCTTTTGCTCTTGCTTGAATCTTCATAGAGTTTTTGCTCTATTATACACTTGAGAGATTATAAGAACTTACATTCTTCACTTATATCATCTCCTCTTATTCATTTCATTCATAGAGTTTGAGCTTCATTTATATTCATCAATACTCTAGTTATGAGTTGAAAATTATACTACTATCTTTGAGAGATCTATTGTACTTCATTATTCTTGCTACTATCTATTGTAAGGGTTGGTGTGATCCAAAGGAAGACTAAGAGAAGGTTGTTCTCTTAGCAAGGAAAAGAAGCAAGGTCTTGCTTCATGTAAATGTTTGCTCTCCACCCGTAAGGAGAAGCCATAGTGGATTGGGAAGTCTCAAGAGGAGTCTTGACCCGAGGAGTAGGAGTTTCTGAACCTCGATAAAATCGCAAAGTCAATGTTTGCAATTTCTCTTCCTTTATCTCTCTTACAATTGAGCTATTTAATTACTTATTTCATATCTTTATAATTGCACAATTGTGTTAAGTACTTTGCTTGAAATTGTTTTTCTATATTGCAAAAATTATCCATTGTTTGTCATTGACTCTATTCACCCCCCCCTCTAGAGTCAATACTTGGGTAACAAGGGTTTTTTCACGAAATTGCCAAAAGGGGAGATTGTGAGATATTATTTATTTTTTTGGCAATTATCGTAGACATAACAAGTCCAAGTTTAGTTATAATTTAAATTACTTGTTCTACAAGTCATCAAGTTCAACAGGAATTACACAACTGGGAAGGAGTTCAAACTTACCATACTTGAAGAGTTTGTGACGAAAAGGGTAAGGGCACTACATTAGGAAGGAATATGAATAAGGTTGGATATTCTACACTTTCCATGTTAGTCTACAATTTCCGTAGAATGAACCAAGGCTGAAGGAATTCGAAATCCAAGTCTGCCAACTTTGAACCGGTTCAGCTTCCTTAAACTGGTTCAAGATGTTCAAGTTTGACACACTGCCAAACTTGAACCAGTTCAGCTTTCCTTGAACCTGTTCAAGACCTCCTGTTTGCAATACAACTTTAGTTTCCTTTTTCTAATTTATTTCCCAGTTGGTCTAGAATTGTACCAAATCCTATGCACGAAATTTACCTTATTTTCAGATGGATTAGGTCATTCTATAATCTATATAAACCTGTCATATACATTGGTTTATTCACGGCTTTTATATTATAATTCAGATATTATTCAAAGCCTTAGGAAGAAAATCAGAGTTGATTTTTCTGATATCTTTCTAGAACACTTACACATAAACATAGTTTAGAGTCGTGTGTTCGAATCCTGATCGTGATTATACAGTTGTATAAACATCGATCAGACAGAGCAGATCTTCTTCTACATCATTCATACAATTGAAGAACAGAAGTAAACGCAGTCACACTTTGGAAGGATTAGAGCATTCGCGGAGTGCTGTCTGATCTACCTGCTACTCTTTTACAAATATCAAGTGTAAGCCTGAGATCAAGTTGTTATTGGACAGGGAGTCACAAAGCCAGAGGATCGTCAGCGGTTGGTATGGTGTAGAACGATAGGGTGTGAGCCAGAATCAAAATTCAGTATACTTTGTTCCAAGCATAGTGGATTGGTTTACTTTGGACTGCATAAGTCCACGAGGTTTTTCCCATAACAGTTGACGTATTTTATCAACTAGGATTTCCTTGCTAAAATCCTGGTGTCATCTCTAACTTTATACTTTGCTTTATTTTATCTGCATGTGATTAACTATTTAATTGCTAAAATATAAAATAAGTAAAGTAGTTAAGGACACAGATCTGTTTTATAAAACAAATAAAAACTTTCCTATATATATTCCGCTGCGTACAACTCACAATGTAGACTCATAATACTACTATTTAAGGTAAAGAATTTAGTAATCTGAAATAACTCTAAGTTTGTTGTTTGAAATATTGACCATATTGCCCATTTAGGTGTATCAACTGTACAAATAAAACCATTAGAATATCTAGTATGAGGATGGAAATTTAAAGAATTAAGAGTAATAATGTGAATTTGAGAAGACAAATGATGGTGAAAATTGTTAATACTAATCAACAAATATTGGTTCTATATACTTCTTATGTATCTATAATTTCAACTCTAATGCAAATTTTCTTTTCAATACTATCATTCAACTAGTATACTTGATTGACTATTAATACCATAATCAAATCATAAAAAGAAGCATAAATTTCATATTTAGAAATGAATGAGCATTAAAAATGAGGATCACCTGGAGAAAGTTTTCTGACTTTTTGGAAAAAGTTGCAGTATTGAGGTGCAAGATCCTGGAAGGAAAAATGTTTCTACTTTGATAAGGTCTGAATCAACCTTTCCCAACGGTCCCTCATTGTTTCATATGCAAAATCAAATATTTCCCTTCCATCTCCTGATGAAATTACTTTCAGAAGTTTCAGAACTCTTAACTGAGCATCACGTGAGATGCCCATTTTTGAGAAGATCATATAAGTTATCATTCTTTGGTATACAGCCTCATCCTTTACTAATGCCCACCTGAAGAAGGAACAACAATGTGATGACTTGAAAAATATACTTAAATTTTTAATCACGTATATAACATAAAGATGTCACATTTAGCCTTTCTTATTTTTCACTATTTTTTTTCTCACTTTCCTAATTTCTCTCACTTCTCTTGGATTCAAACATATAGGAGATGCATGGAAGATGCTACTTGGAACGGCTGTAGCAATGATGTCTGACTATGAGGATGTTGAAACCATTTGATGTTAAGGCTGCTACTATTTGGAGCAGCTGGAGCAATGATGCCTAACTATGAGGATGTTGAAACCATTTTGATGTTAAAGCTGCTAGCGAATATTTTGTAGTTTTTGTTTAAAAAATTGGAGATTTTATAGTTTCATTATGAAATTAAGAGCTTGAACTTTTTATAGATTTTGTAGCGCTTTTGTGATAATTCTTTTTCTGAACTTGATATTGGTATAGAACACATTAACTGTATTCTTTTTATTCAGAATTTGTCCCATCGGATTCAGAAAAGTTGCATACACAATCTCCTTTTTTTTTTCCTTCATACCTTGGACTCGCAACATAAAATGTTTTAATCATACAAATCAAACCGAGCCCAAAATAAAAACATAATAATAAAAATAAAAAATCAAATGAGTATTAGGGACAGTTTTTAGCTGTTGCAAATTTAAAAATAAATAAAAAAAATTATGTATTAGGGACGGTATTTACTGTCCCTAATACTATATGTATTGGGGACAGTCACCAAAATTGTCCCTAGTATATAAATGATTAGTGACAGTTTTTACCGTCCCTAATACCTTTTAGGGACAGTATTATTTGGGACAGTAGGTACCATCCCTAAAGGTCGAGTTTTTTGGGGATGGTCATTTTTTACCATCCCTAAAGATCTTTTGGCACGCAACAATTAGGGACGGACGATTTTGATCATTTGGGACGGTCTTGGGGTTTTTAGGGACAGATTTGACTGTTCCTAAAAACCAAATTTCTTGTAGTGAGTACTAATTCCTAATTGATTCCACAAATACGACGTTGCCAATCAATCAATCAATCCCCGGCAACAGCGCCAAAATTTGACGAGGCCGCTCGATATACGCCAAAATAATGTAGTGAATGTGCGGTTCAAAATTTGATGAGGCCGCTCGATATACGCAAAAATAATGTAGTGAATGTGCTGTTCAAGAAAAGCCTTTTGGGTCAAGTTTAAATTTATAAAAACCACTACCAACACTACTACTAACGTAGCAAGAGTGAGTTGGGATAGTCCCAAGGGATTGAGGTGTCGTACTAGGTTGAGGAATCAAGATTAGGGTTAGTAGGTCTAGTGATCAAAATGATGGTTGGTTGGTTGAATTAAACTAGATGCAAATAGAACTAAAGTAAACAATAATACAATAGAGAGAATAAAAGAGAGAGAGAGAGATCTTGGGATTTAGAGATCACCACTAAGCATACTTTTCTACACTTTTAATGAATGATTAATGAGGAGAAGAACATGTATTGCAACAAAGTGTGTGTGTGTGGTTGTTTCAACAAGCATGGATGACAAATTAAGCATTGTCTAAACAATATGGTGGCTAGCACAACATATCAAATTAAGCCATTAATCATTTCTTTAAGCTCACAATCCAAACACATCACAAGGTTAGAGAAATATGTTACTTGCTTTCATAAGTTAGAACATCAACAACAAGCATGGATTGTCCTCCTATTTAACAACTACACTACAACTAAGCTAATGACATGAAATTAAACTAATTAAACTAAGGCAAAGGCGAAGGCCAAGAGTTTTACATTTATAGAAACCACTACTACTTTTCACTATAAATATAGTTAGGGCGAGTAGGAATCGTCCCAAGGGATTGTGAGGATCGAGCAATGTCGTGGAATTGTAATTAGGGCTAGTAGGTCGAGTGATCAAACAATTGGTTCGTTGGTTGTTTAAAGAGCAACTAAATTAAACTAAGTAATAACAAAGAAAATGCAATTAAGAGTAAGTAAGAGAGATAGATCTTGGGGTTTAGAGATCACCACCAAGCAATGCATTTCTATATCATTGACAAGTGATTAATGAGGGCAAATGGTGTGTTGCAATATTGGGGTGTGTGTGTTTGGTTGATTCAACAAGCAATGATGACTAATTAAGCATGTATTGTCTAAACATCATGTGAAAGGCACAATATATCTAAGCAATGAAACATATATTATCTAAACAACATGTGAAAGGCACAATAAATCAAAACAAGTCATTAATCATTTCATTAAGCTCACAATCCAAATACAATACAAGGATAGAGACATATGCTACTTGCATTTAAAAGCTTGGATCATCAAACAACAAATATAGCTTGCCCTCCCATTTAACACTACACTACAACTACACTACTCCTACACTACTAGCATGAAAATAAACTAGGGGAGAGGCACAATCCATCAATGAATAAGTATGAACCATCAAGAGAATCACAAGAGCATCCTTTTAAGCACTATGTTTTGACAATCTCCAAATCTATAGCATCAAAACACATAGACATGCATCAATAACACAAAATCTAGAGACAAACACATGAACATCTATTCTAGCATACATAGATATATGGATGAATGAAATGATCAATTAGAAGCATTAAACCACATAAATCATTGAATAAACAAGATCTAAATATATCAAAGTGTCAAAACATTAATTACAACACTAATCCTTTAATAATACACAAGATTAAGATATATAAAGTATGCTTGGGGCTAACTATAGCCCCAAGAGGATGTCTAGCCACTCATGGTGATGTTGCTCCAACCCTCAAGGACTAACTCCATGGTTGAAATCTGCTCCTTATTGATGAAGAACTCCTATGGTTTCTCTAGCCTCCTCCTCCTCTAAGCTTGTTCTCCAAGAGATGATATGAAAACAATGTTGGCTCCCTTTGTAAAAAAAAATCCTTATCCTTATATAGGTAGGTCAAAATGACACCCAAAATGAGCTGGGGTCGTGCACACAATATTCCCTAATGATTGGATAAAGGACAACTTTTAATGAGATGGAATTTTAACTTTTTTGCACTGGAGGAAGTTCGATCGATCGAACCTTGGTCTTGGATCGATTGAACTAGCTGAGATTTATCGAACTTAGGCTGGATCGATCCAACTGGTTGAGCTTTTTGGAAAAAGACAAATTCGAGATATTTTGGGAGATATTTATGGGAAAAGGACAAAAGTGGTTAGTAGGTGGTACAGTTGTGGATAGGATTAATCATTTAAATAAGGACAAAAGTGCTCGATCGATCGAACTTTTGGACTTTATACTTTTGGGTCTAGGCTTGGATCTATCTTGAAGTGCTAAGATCAATCATTGTTCGATCGATTGAACCTTGAACTTGGATCGATCGAACTTTGCTGCTTGTCACCTTTGGCTTCATTTGCTTCTTTCTTTCTCTACTTTGTTCCTTTCTTTTTTTAATCCTAGAATTGCTTCAATTAAGCTTTTATTTGGCTGAGTTAGCTTATTTTTGGGATAAGTGCCTGAAAATGGAAATAACACGAAATCAATCTAAAACGGTAAAGTAAGATAGATAAAGGTACTAGAATGCCTAAGCTTAAGGGGTTTAAATACGCACTTTTCAGCGCTCATCAGACATGCATCAATAACACAAGAAATAGAGACAAACACATGAACATCTATTCTAACATACATAGACATATGGATAGAATGAAATGATCAATTGGAAACATTAAACCATATAAATCATTGAATAAACAAGATCTATATATATAAAAGTGTCAAGACATGAATCACAATACAAATCCCCTCAAAAATACATAAATCAAGAAGTAGAAAGCATGCTTAGGGCTAACTCTAGCCCCAAGAGGATGTCTAGCCACTCATGGATGATGTCTTCCAACCCTCAAGGGCAAGCTCCATAGAAGAAATATGTTCCTTGGTTGATGAAGAGTCTCCAATGGTGTCTCTAGCCTCCTCATTTCCTTTGCTTCCTCACTAAGTATGTGTGTGTAAATTTTCTAAAAAAGATCTACTCAAAAAGTGGCTCATATTCCTTATATAGGTAGGTCAAAAATCACCCCCAAATGAGTTGGGCTCGTACACCAATAATCCTCTAATGATTGGATATGAGACAACTTTTAATGAGCTGGAATTTGGATTTTTCTCGGGATTTGGGAAGTTCGATCGATCGAACTTGAGGTGAGATCAATCAAACATGGCTGAGATCTATCGAACTAAAGCTGGATCGATCCTCAATGGTGGCGCCTTTTTGGATAAAAACAAATCTGAGATATTTTGAAGATATTTTTGGGAAAATGACAAAAGCGGTTGGTAGGGTGGTACAACTAGATAAGATCAATTATTTAGATAAGGACAAGAAGGTTCGATCGATTAGAGAATAAGGTTGGATCGATGGAACTTTGAGGTTTTTGAATAAGGACAAACATGGCTCAGATCCATCTTGAAGTACTGAGATAGATGGAAGTTGGATCAATCGAACTTTTCTTGAGATCGATCGAAATTGCTGAAATTCCACCTTTTACTTCCTTTTGCTCTACTTTGCTCCTTTCTTTGATTCATCCCAGAATTGCTTCAATTATGCTCTTATTTGGCTGAGTTAACTTATTTTGGGGATAAGTACCTGAAAATGGAAATAACACAAAATCAATACAAAACGGTAAAATAAGATAGATAAATGTTCTAGAATACTTAAGCTTAAGGGGTTTAAATATGCACTTTTCAGCGCTCATCAGTGATATTGTGGTGGCGGCTTTTAGGATTTCCATAACCTTAGAAGGTGAAGATCCTAAGAAGAGAATATATTGTTGTCTATGACGATGAAGATGACAACAACACAGATGATATTCTACATCGTCATGAGTAGCGAATTCCTCTTTTAAGGCACTGATGTTACCCATCTGATTACTATGATTTGGTTATTTTAACTCTGAGATAATTTTAATATATATTATATTTCTTGATTACATGATTATGAGCAATTGAGACAACTCAATTGGTTCTCTAAAGTTTTAATAGTTTTTAAATTTTTATTACCTTGTCTTAGATATAACTATTCATTAACTGTAATCAACCTATTCTTATTTGACGGTATCTAACAGAGCCCTATCGGACATAAGAATGGAGATCATGTAATGGTGTTCCAATATTTTTTATAAATGAATATTTTCATAGTCTATGCATAGAAAAGATGGATTATTTACAAAATTAGTTAAAGTAGTTAAAGTATGTATGTGGATAATCCTTACTAACCGCAGATAAGTTATAGTTAGCTGCAATTTATAAAACATCTTTCTTTATAACTCGAATTGAACGAATGTTATTAAGTTCAATTCATTTGAAATATAATTTGTTAAATCCTCAGAGTTGAAATAGTTAACCTTAATATGAAAGTTGTGGTGAAGTCAAAGCCCCAAGACCTCTCTCTCTAATCACTTTAGTTTAATTTAATTTAATTTAATTTTATATCCGTGACAACCAACTAATCAATCCATTCAACTAGCTACCTGTAAACCCAATATTAGTTAAAAACAAAGCAAAAAAACTCCTTTCCCTATGGGATCGACACCCTTTATATAGTACAATCCTACAAAGATTCGTGCTATTGTGAGTGGTAATAAACCGATGACACAACAAAGATCTGCAGTAGCAGTTGTGTCAAGTGGTACGTGTGGGGCATGCATAACTCAGTTAGGTGTGTTGTTCATTTCGTTTAAATTAATATTCAATAACTTCAACTGAATTAATAATAATGTTGATTTCTTGCATCATATGGTAGGTGAGTAATAGAGGAAGAGGAGGTTCAAACACTCAATCTTTAAACACTCCAGCTATAAACACTCAAGCTTTAGTTGGAAGTTCAAAGACTGCATCTTTAGTTGGAGTTGGAGGTGTAAACACTCAAGCTTCAACTGGAACACTTAGGAGAGGTTCAGTTGCAGATTCATTAGCAGTAAGAAATGGTTTGGCTAGAAGAATAGTTCAAACAAGAGGTCATACTAGTATTGGAACAAGAGGTGGTCTACTCGAGGTACTTCCATGAACATAAAATAAGTGATTTTGATTTATAATTTCCTATAACCAAATTTATATTTTTCATATTTGATGCGTAAGTGAGAGTCACTTCAACACAACCCACTCATGGCAGTGGCTTTGAGATACCTCCATCAACACAAAATACTTAAGCATCCTCTTCAAGGTATATGAGTGTCATCAGTAGACATAGTGATAAAATACATTTGTGTTATTAAATAATATAGGCGCCGCATTGTTTGAGGCTTATTTAACTTTATTTTTTCATTTGGCAGGAAATGATTATATTGAGGCTTCATTTGGCAGCTAGTGAACATGTGTTTTTGGTTATGGATTATGTTGCTGGAGATGTGTTTTGGTCATGTGTATTTTGGGAGTAGGTGTTTTTGCTGGTGGTTTTGCTCGTGTGCGCTTTGAACATTTATTTTTGCTAGTAAAGCAGTTGTTGATGTGTTTGGCCATGGTCGTTTTTTCGGACATATGATATTTTGGACTTGTGGTTTTTTTGGACATGATGCTGAACTTCTAAATAAAATTGCTAGTATGATGTTCGGCTTTATATATTTTTAAAAGTTTATATAGTTCAATAGGTACATGTCAAACTTTTCAAAATGGGTTGTTTTATTATGTTTTTCTGTGTGAGTTCCGAAAGAAACAATGTCGGGATAGACCCAACTACTTAAGTACTCAATTTCTGTATATATAGTAGATGTACATTTGCATTAAACTATGTTTTTCGGCTAAGATTCTTTACTTGGAACACCATAGACAGGAACTTGGAAGCTATGAAATTTGATTATTCTTTTTATTTTTTATTTTTTGCGTAGGATTGTTTTTCTTAGGATTCAATATTATTATTTTTTTATTTAAATTTTATATTTGCATTTGATATTTTGGAGTCTTAAAAAAAATAATAAATAAATAAATAAATAAAAATCAATTAGGCTCATTTTGGGGTATCCGCAAAAAGGAGGGATTGAAGGTCCTTGGTGTTGTCAAGAACATTAGTGGCTTGTGTCAACCCAAATTAGATTTCAAATTAGGCAAGGGTAAGTGGATGTTCTTTAGCTTAAGATGTGTCTTTTATAAAACCCTTTCGTTCTCAAATACATTTGATTAACTTGCTATGACCAAATCAACCTCCATGGCACTTTTGATGTTAATGAGAACATTTCAATTTTTTATCATATTTGTACACGTGATGGATGATCTTAGTGATCTTTTCTCCTTGGAGATAATTTTTCATCAGTAGAAATAAAAGGACGAAAGAAATCAAATACAAAAAAGAATCATGTTGGAACCTAACACGCACCAGATACATAAGCTAAAACAAAAGTGATAGTGAATGCTTTCATTCTTTTTCAAGTAGATGCATTGACAATTTTTGAAAAAAAATAAAAGGCCCATCAGAATGATGTAAAATTAAAAGGAGTGGACAGTGGTTGGATAATAAATGAATTTTTCTTTCTTCTTCTTTTTTCTTTTTTTTTTTCTTTTCTTTTTCTCTTTTTGTGAGTGTTTGCTTAAATTATCTGTGTTCATGACAAATACAAATTGTGCCCTTGAACGTCCAAATGTAACTTATTATACATTTACAAGTACAAACCATGTGGAGGATATGTACATGGGTATATATAAAATAAGTACGATAACAATTTTGTCTAAAAAATATCTAAAAAAACTCAGTATCCAAACGGTTCCAATTCAACTAACACCCTTCTGTTAAGTCACTCCTTCGGATAGTTGAGGGGGGTTTTTTGGCAAAAAAAATAGAAAAAGGATATTTAGTGCAAACGCAAATAGAAAAGGAAGGTTTAATGACGTTCACCCTTTAATAAAAAATAAAAAATCAAAGACAAAGTATATGTCCAAACAGGCCTAGTGGACACTTTAGTCAATTTTTATTTTAGATCTCATTCAGTTAACTCTAGTCTGTTAAATCACCCCCCTTGGAAAGTTGAGGGGGGGTTTTTAGCAAAAAAAATTAGAAAATGGGTGTTTAGTGCAAAACCCATATAAAAAAGGGGAGTTTAATGTTCACCCTAAAATAAATATGCCTTTTAAAAATAATAATAATAATAATAAATAAAATTATATATATATATATATATATATGTCTTATTGTGTCATGAGTACAGAGAGCATGACGTGCCAATTTTTTTAATTTTTAATTTACTAATATTTTCTAGCTTTGTTCTGTTGTTGGGATCCATTGACCCGTTAAAAACGAGCTGAAGTCTTTCTTTAACAAAAATAGCTCGCTGGAAGTTTATATATGTTTTGATTAGGAAAGTTGTATTATTATATATATATATGTATCCCAAGTTGTAACTTAAGTCAATTATTAGTTGATAAATATATTCTGCCATTCTTTCACACACACACACACATATATCCCAAGTTGTACCTTAAGTCAATTAGTTGATCAAGACTTAGTTGAGATCAAGTAAGAACAATATTTGTACATTTAGCCCAAACTACGCTGCTGAAGAAGTTAATGCTTGCACATGTGATATATATATATATAATACTAACACTTGCTAAAATAAAATAAAATAAAAATTCTAACTACAACAATTTATTGAGAAACTAATCCCTATATGTATCTGAAAGCAAAGGGATTATCACAAATAAAGCCTGTACAGTTCTGTGGTGGTTCCTATAAATACATGACCCTCTACCTCCATTTCTCTACACACCAGATCAAAATCTATTATAAGTGAAAATAGAGAGAGAAAATGTCAATTTCCAATAGTATGATGACTTGGGACATGATTTTTAGGCAAAATGATGGGAAACTGTTCCTTCAAACAATGGAGAGTGTTTCTAATTCCGATGACTCACCACTCTACCTGGAAAATGATAGTGATGGAACGGTGAAGGTTGGGGGCGACGAAGAATTTGCTGCGTCAGCCAATTTAAGTTGGGTTAGTTCGGTTGACCCAAACGACAAAAAAGTGACAGGCATTGCAACGACCGCTCTTGAGAGCAAAAAGGAATGGGAGTTCAACCGTGTCCTTGCCGGCGTCAAAGTAAGTGTAGTTCTGGGGTACGTTTACGGTCTTGTTATCAAGGCCAAAGCCAAAAGAGATGGAGGTTCCAAAATATTCTTTGCTGTTGTTTTCAGTAGCTTCCTTACCAAGAAGGATATGACACTGTTCCTCGTACCATTGCCGATTTAAAAGTTGGCACCGATGCGCCGCATCGCTGTTTCACTGTCGTTTCCTATTCCTAGTGTCGTCCTGTTATTGTCATCGCTGTTTCACTGTCGTTTCCTATTCCTAGTGTCGTCCTGTTATTGTCATGTGTGGTCGTGTGGAGGCATTGTTGGACCATATTGTGTGTTGTAAATTGGTAGATGATCGAAGAGTCCCATTAAGATCATATATATATATATATTATATCTTCTTAATGTTACATATCTGCCAATTTAAATTTTAAAATAATATTAAATAAAAGGACCTGTTGTTAGCCGACCTCTATACGGTTTTGGTAAGTCCTACTCGATGTAAATTTGTCGACCTTTATATGCATGTGTTGTTTGTTTTATCTTGTTTTTCTTTTCTTTTTTTGCAAGTTTTATCTTGTTTGATCATGGCTATTTTTGTACTATATATATATACAGACAATTATGTACAATTTTATGTGTGCTATATCTCTGTTGTTTGTATCACACCCTAATTCATTTTTTAGAAACCTAAAATCCAAGGTGCATGTGAGGTGTAGAATGGATGTGAAGGAGCTAGTCCAGCAGGATTTGTAGGCTTCAAGGTCCTTTAACAAACTACGAGTGACAGCATGTGTGTTAAAAGATTTAGAATTCAAAAACACAAGGTAAGAGAACTCCATAATTCTTCACATTTGATTCAATATTTGCTTAATATATACCTGGACAACTAGTAGTAATGATATAGTATGAATCAAAGAACCATTATTTTATACTCATCTCAAGCCAAAAAGGATTCTAGGGCTATTTTGTACTACATACATATAGGGCTCTGTTTGCACCTTAAAAATATTTTTCGATCATTAGTGCTGATCACTTACTTAAAAATATTTTTATTCGACCATGAGGTGCTGATCAGTTGGATTGCAATATGATGTGTTGTTTTAGTACTTCTATTTAGAAGAAGAGTCATAATTAGCATGCGACTTAGTAGGGAATTACTTCCAGCACCACATGTGAGATATATTTTTGTAATTGGCTAATTTCGTTGTCGAAATAAAGTCCAATCGAGTTGTAATTTTTCGGTTACAAATTTTAAAGATGGAAGATCGGATGCAGATTTGAAGAAGGTCAAGTGTTTATAATATACTACACTCCAAGATGATGAGAACAATGCTATAAGATGTTTTGAGAGATAGTGAGAACATTTAGGAAGGCTTTTGAAAGGTTTTGAACAAGATTTTACATTTTGTCCATCTTAAACTGGTTCAAGATTTATCGAACAGGTTCAACTTGAACTGGTTCAAAATTTATCGAACAGGTTCAACTTTAGCAGAGTGGCGATTTTAGAGTCTGTCCATCTTGAACCGGTTCAAGATTAATCAAACAGGTTCAAGACGTCTTGGTACTATTCTAACTTCAGTTTCCTTCTTCTGAATGTTTCCTTTTTTATTTCAACTTTCTTCTAAGTCCTACGCACAAAATTTATCATATTTTCTAAGGGATTAGGGCTTTCAAAACTCTATATAAACCATGTCATATACATTGGTTTATTTAATGGCTTGAGGGAAATTCAATTCTATATTTTGAGAAAGCCTTTTTAGAGAGAGAAAATTCAGAAAATCAAATCTGATTATTCTGAATTTATTTATGAGAGTATACACATATATTCATGAGTGATTTAGTGGTATTGTTCTCTATCTCATCAGAATCGGAGCTATACTGAAGATTCAGATATTCCAGATGAGAATCAGGATTTAATTCTTCTACAATCGAGTTCAGATCTTGAAGAACAGAAGTAAGCGCTATCACACTTTGAAAGGGTTGGAGCATTGTTAGGAGAACCTCTTTCATGATTTTCTTCTATGAGCTTTCGTTACTCCCCATGGAGTTGCAGAGCTTTTTATGTTAATAAAAACTCTGAAAAAGAACGAGGAGTTCCTCGATTGGTTATTGATTATCGTCCCCTCAACCTTGCTTTGAGCTGGATTCGATATCCAATTCCAAACATTAAAGATCTGTTAGATAGATTACAATCTGCTGTAATTTTTTCTAAATTTGAACTTAAATCAGGATTTTACCAAGTACAGATTGCAGAAAATAATCGTTATAAAACTGCTTTTTGTATACCTTTTGGACAGTATGAATGGATAGTAATGCCCTTTGGTTTAAAAAATGCTCCTTCAGAATTTCAACATAATTTGAATGACATATTTAATACTTATACTGAATTTTCTATTGTTTATATTGATGATATTTTAATATTTTTAAAATCAATAGAACAACATTATAAACATTTGAAAATTTTCAAAGATGTTATTTACAGAAGTGGTTTAGTAGTTTCTGCTCCTAAACTAAGAATTTTCCTCACCCAAGTAAGATTTCTTGGTCATGAAATTTGTGATGGAAAAATCAAAACAATTGACAGAAGTATTGATTTTGCCTCTAAATTTCCTGATGAAATTAAAGACAAAACTCAATTGCAGAGATTTCGTGGTAGTTTGAATTATATTCGTAACCATTACAAGAATCTTGCACAGGATACAACAATTTTATATACACGGCTCAGGAAGTCACCTTCCCCTTGGACTGAAGAATATACGAGAGTCGTCCAGAAGATTAAATTTCGTGCTAAACAGATTCCTTGCTTAGCCCTTGCAAATTCTTCATGGTTTTCATGGACCGGTTTCCAGTGCACCCATCAAAGAGTCTGTCCATCTTGAACCGGTTCAAGATTAATCGAACAGGTTCAAGACGTCCTGGTACTATTCTAACTTCAGTTTCCTTCTTCTGAATATTTCCTTTTTTATCCCAACTTCCTTCTAAGTCCTATGCATGAAATTTATCATATTTTCTAGGGAATTAGGGCTTTCAAAACTCTATATAAACCATGTCATATACATTGGTTTATTTAATGGCTTGAGGGAAATTCAATTCTATATTTTGAGAAAGCCTTTTTAGAGAGAGAAAATTCAGAAAATCAAATCTGATTATTCTGAATTTATTTATGAGAGCATACACATATTCATGAGTGATTCAGTGGTGTCGTTCTCTATCTCATCAGAATTGGATCTATACTGAAGATTCAGATATTCCAGATGAGAAGCTGGATTTAATTCTTTTACAATCGAGTTCAGATCTTAAAGAACAGAAGTAAGCGTTATCACACTTTGAAAGGGTTGGAGCATTCGTGGAGTGATGTCTGATGTACCTACTACTCTTCTACAAATATCAAGTGTAAGCCTGAGATCAAGTTGCTGTTGGACGGGGAGTCGCAAAGCCAAAGGATCGTCAGCGGTTGGTGTGGTGTAGAACAATAGGGTGTGAGCCAGAGTCAAAGTTCGGTATACTTTGTTTCAAACATAGTGGATTGGTTTACTTTGGACTGCATTGTCCACGAGGTTTTTCCCATAACAATTGACGTATTTTATCAACTGGGGTTTCCTCGCTAAAAATCATAGTGCAATCTCTTTAAACCTAACTTACTTTACTTTTCAGTATTTATATTTATAATTGTGGATGTTTAATTGATCATGCAATTTAATTAATCATAAATTAAGTAAGTTAACCTAATAATCAAATCTAGGTCATTAAAGGAGTTAATCACAATTAAAATCAACTGTTTCCGTACCCCGCGTAACTCTTATTTCACAATTTGGTATCAGAGCGGGATACTCGATATACAGAGTAGATCATATTTGTTGATTGATTGTTGATTTTTTCATCATGTCTGAAGATTCATCTGTTGTTGATGTGTTGCCTTTATCTCCTATTTTTTATTCTGCCACAAGCATGCAAAGTGAATGGTCAAAATTTAAAAAGGATTTTGAAAATTTGTTAGAGAAATTGAATCTTGCTGAACTTGATAGAGATATTTATAAGTTAGAAGTTTCTGTCTCTAATAAGAATTTGGAAGAAATTGGCCTTAAGAATTTGAATCTTCTTCATAAGATTGATTTTTTGAAAAAAGAACTTAAGAAGGTAAATTTGTTTAATAAATCACTGGAACTTAAAATTAATAATTTGAGTAGTGAATTTGATAAATCAAAACAGTCGTTTCAGAAAATTGATATTGACACTTGCAAAATAGATAAGTTGAAAGGTGTGGTTGAGAATGTTATGAGTAACAAAGATTTGGCATCAACTTCAAATGATCTGTATTTTCATAAATCTAAAGATGTTTTTGTGAAAGTTGAAACCAAGTCTTGTGTTATTTCTAATTCTCCTAAACTTATTTCAACATGTCATTTTTGTGGTGAAAAAGGGCATATCAAATATAAGTGTCAAAAAAGAAAAATTGAACTAGGAAAGAATTTGAAAAATCTAGAGAGTTTAAAATTGAGGAAGAAGAGGATTAAGACTGTTGAGCCTTGTGATACTTTGCTTAGAATAATAGGGAAATCATTGCATAATGAATCTAAACTTGTTTGGGTAAAGAAAGAGAATTTTAAATGCCTTGCCATGCACACTGCACTTAGAACACTTGGTCCATGTGGTTGGTACTTTGATAGTGGTTGCTCTAGCATATGACAGGGGATAGAACATTATTTACCACGTTTAAGGAATGCTCAGTTGGTCTTGTTACTTTTGGTGATGGTAAGGCTTCTACTGTAAGTGGTAAAGGTAAGATCAAATTTTCAGGAATTAGGGAGTTAAAAAATGCTCTATATGTTAAAGGTTTAGCTACTAATCTGTTGAGTATTAGTCAAATATGTGATGAGGAGTTTCAAGTCAATTTTACTCAATAAGGATGTTTTGTAACTAATGAAAAAGGTGAATGCGTCTTGAAATGAACTAAAACTTTTGATAATTGTTATGTTGTATTTTCAGATCCTTCACTTATGTGTTTTTTTCCAGTTACTGATGAAGCTGTTTTATGGCATAAAAGACTTGGACATGTGAATTATAATGATTTAGTGAATTTTTCTAACAATGATCTTGTTTGAGGTTTGCCTAAATTGAATATGCCTAAGAATGAAATATGTGGTCCATGTCAGTTAGGAAAACAAACTAGAGTGTCACATAAGAGACTTATTCATAAAGTCACTTCTAGACCTTCAGAGTTGATTCATATGGATTTGATGGGTCGCATAACACCTGATAGCATTGGAGGAAAAAGATATTTGCTTGTTATGGTTGATGATTTTTCTAGGTTTACTTTTGTTGCATATTTGAGAAAAAATTTTGATATTTTTGTGAATTTCAGGTCTATTTGCCAACTTATTCAAAATAAGAAGGGATATCGAATTAATCGGATTAGAAGCGACAATGGAGGTGAATTTGAACCTAAGGAGTTTATTGAATATTGTGATAAGAATGACATTAAGTATGAATTTTCAGCACCTAAAACACCACAACAGAATGGTGTAGTGGAAAAAAAAAATAGGACAATCGCAGGTATGGCTCGTACTATGCTTCAGGAGAATAAGATTGCTAGTCACTTTTGGGCTGAATCGGTACGTACTGTTTGTCATATCCTAAATTGAGTTTATCTTAGGCCTGGAACTAACAAGACTTCATATGAATTGTGGTATGATAGAAAGCCCACTGTTAAATACTTTAGAGTCTTTGGAAGTAAATGTTATATTCTTAGATATAGAGAACACTTGGAAAAATTTGACTCTAGAAGTGATGAAGGTGTGTTTTTAGGTTATTCACAAACTAGTCGGGCTTATAGGGTTTTTAATCTTAGAACCAAAGTGGTCATGGAGTCTATAAATGTTGTATTTGATGATACAAAATCTAAGATAACCTCTTCTCAACTTGATGAAGAAGAAACTAATTTTGAAATTACAGGAGAAAGGAAAGTACCTGCTATTCAAGAAGAAAAAAGAGTTGAGGATTTAGGTGGAGAAGGTGAAGAAGTTAAAGAAGATAAGGATGAGGAATTAGAGGTTACCACTGATGAACCTATAGGAGTTCCTACACCGTCTCTAGATATTCCCACATCTAGCAGTTCTAGAGTTAGATTGAGTCATCCAATTGATAATGTGATAGGTCATTGGAATAAGCATGGTACTAGGAGTACAGTCCGTGATGATGTAGGACACTCATGCATTGCAGATGATATAGTTCACTCATGTCACATGGCTCAGTTTGAACCTAAGAATGTTGATGAAGCTCTTCAAAATTCTGATTGGCTATTGGCTATGTAAGAAAAATTGCTTCAATTTGTGAAGAATGATGTTTAGGAATTAGTGCATCAACCTAGTGATGTTAATATCATAAGGACCAAATGGATCTTTAAAAATAAACTTGATGAGCATGGTCTTGTGATGAGGAATAAAGTTAAGCTAGTTGCACAAGGATACACTCAAGTTGAAGGAATTGATTTTGATGAGACTTTCGCACCTGTTGCTCTACTTGAGTCTATTCAACTTCTTTTTGCTCTTGCATGCCACTTTAAATTCAAATTATTTCAAATGGATGTTAAAAATACTTTTCTTAATGGTATTTTGCAAGAAGAAGTTTATGTAGCACAACCGAAAGGTTTTATTGATCCACATAATCCTGATTTTGTTTTTCATCTTAAAAAGGCTCTTTATGGTTTAAAGCAAGCACCTAGAGCATGGTATGAGAAGTTGACTTCTTATCTATTGCACAAGGGCTTCAGAAGATGAGGAATAGATAAAACATTGTTTATTTTCAGGAAAGGAAAAGATTTTCTTGTTGCTCAAATATATGTGGATGATATTGTTTTTGGTGCTACATGTGATAACCTTGTTCATACTTTTTCTAAAGATATGAGTAAAACTTTTGAAATAAGCATGGTTGGTGAACTAACTTTCTTTCTAGGTCTCCAAGTGAAACAACTTGATGATGGGATTTTCATATCTCAATCAAAATATGCAAAGGAGCTAGCTAAGAAGTTTGGTATGAAAGATTCAAAGCATATTCAAACTCCTATGAGTACTTCATCCAAATTGGATAGAGACTCTGATCCTAACAAGGTTGATCATTTCTTGTATAGGAGTATGATTGGTAGCTTGTTGTATTTGGCAGCAACTAGGCCAGATATTTCATTTAGTGTAGGTGCTTGTGCTAGGTATCAAGCTAATCCTCGGGAACAACACATTCTTGCAGTCAAGCGCATTATTCGTTATGTCAATAGTACATTGAATTATGGATTACGTTATTCTTCTGAATCTAACTCTGAGATTGCAGACTATACTGATACTGATTGGGCTAGTAACAAGGATGACAGAAAGAGTACTTTAGGTGGTTGTTTCTATGTTGGTACTAATCTTGTTTCATGGTACAGCAAGAAGCAAAATTGCATATCTTTATCATCTTGTGAGGCTGAATACATTGCTGCTGGAAATTGTTGCACACAATTGCTTTGGATGAAACAGATGCTTCTGGATTATGGAGTTGATCAAGGTACTATTGCTATCTTTTGTGATAATACTAGTACAATTAATATTTCAAATAATCCAGTTTTGCATTCTAGGACTAAGCACATTGACATTCGACATCACTTTCTTAGGGAACTTGTTGAACAAAATGTTATGTCTTTGGAAAAAGTGCATACTGATCAAAATTTGGCTGATATTCTCACTAAACTATTAGATGCTCCTAAGTTTTCTCATTTTAGGAAATCTATTGGTGTTTGTTGTCTTGATTAAATGCATTGTGAAGACATAGTCTAGAAAGGATCTTTATGCATATCTTGAGAGTCTAGATTATGTTTTTGGGAAGTTAAGCAAACCATATTGATTATGTTGAACACAAGGAGTTTCATGACACATGGATTATCTGTGTAAAGCATATAATGGCTATGAATTGAAAAAATTGGTTTTACTTACTTATTTCGTATAGTAAATGAATCATTGATGGTACATTTACTTGAGATATCATTGTTTTGGTCAAAGATAATGTTGATATGATTGATCATTATCTTGAAATTTAAACTTGCTTTATGTGTTTTAGACCAAAAGAGTGAAAAGAAAAAGAAATTTGAAAAACAACTTGGAATAAAAAAGTTCTTAAAATAGAAAGAAAATTTTTTTTGCTGTTTTTGAAAAAAGTGAGGTGGAAAAGGCTACCTTTGGGAATTGTCCGAAAGCTACCTTAACTCGAAACAAATGGGAATAAGGGAAAGAGCTGGCTGCCCATAAGCGTGAAAGCCGCCAATGTGCAAAAAGAAAAAAGGAGCACAAAGAGAGAAAAAAATGTCTTTTGCACATGTTAATTGTTTGATTTCTAAGGATATGTGATATCATTGATTTATTATCTGAAATCTGAACAATTGACAAATCATTGTTTTTAGAACTTGGTGATGATTTTACTACACTTACTAAGTTTGTGGAACTTAAAGAATTGATCTTGGTTATTTCTGTTGATACCTATAATCTTGTGGAGTCTACATTCTCATTGGGTTTAATTTACAAGATTTATATGGTTGGTTGCTTCCTACTTCTAGGATTTGTCTT
This sequence comes from Cornus florida, assembly GCF_030987335.1. Lineage (NCBI taxonomy): Eukaryota > Viridiplantae > Streptophyta > Magnoliopsida > Cornales > Cornaceae > Cornus > Cornus florida. The sequence goes on from NW_026775576.1 coordinate 53,998,981, forward strand.
CCTTGAGACCCTTGTTAATTTGTAACAAAAAGGGGGAGATAGAGATTAGAGTCTTATCATTCAGGGGGAGATACTTTTGCATTAAGGGGGAGAAATACTTTTTGCATTAAGGGGGAGAGCCGTTATTCATTACATTCCATTGCATTGACATTCAGGGTATTTTTAGCTTTGCTATTTTCTGCTTGTGTTTATTTTCTTAATTAAGCTTTATGGGTAGTTGTGTTTGAGCTAATATGCAGATTATAGGTTGCTAAATGTGTTGAAGCTTCATGAGGTTCAAGAAAATGTCTGCGGTTTATTTCTTTTAATAATCACTATAATTTACTTTCCTGCTTGGGTAGATTGCTGAATTGTTTTTAGGGTTTTGTCACGAAATTGCCAAAGGGGGAGATTGTGAGATATATTTTTGTAATTGGCTAATTTCGTTGTCAAAACAAGTCCGATCGAGTTGTAATTTTTCGGTTACAAATTTCAAAGATGGAAGATCGGATGCGGATTTGAAGAGGTCAAGTGTTCATGATATACTACACTCCAAGATGATGAGAACAATGCTATAAGATGTTTTGAGAGGTAGTGAGAACATTTAGGAAGGCTTTTGAAAGGTTTCGAACAAGATTTTACATTTGTCCATCTTGAACTGGTTCAAGATTTATCAAACAGGTTCAACTTGAACTGGTTCAAAATTTATCGAACAGGTTCAACTTCAGCAGAGTGGCGATTTTAGAGTCTGTCCATCTTGAATCGGTTCAAGATTAATCGAACAGGTTCAAGACGTCCTGGTACTATTCTAACTTCAGTTTCCTTCTTCTGAATGTTTCCTTTTTTATCCCAACTTCCTTCTAAGTCCTATGCACGAAATTTATCATATTTTCTAAAGGATTAGGGCTTTCAAAACTCTATATAAACCATGTCATATACATTGGTTTATTTAATGGCTTAAGGGAAATTCAATTCTATATTTTGAGAAAGTCTTTTTAGAGAGAGAATATTCAGAAAATCAAATTTGATTATTCTGAATTTATTTATGAGAGCATACACATATATTCATGAGTGATTCTGTGGTATTGTTCTCTATCTCATCGGAATCAGAGTTATACTGAAGATTCAGATATTCCAGATGAGAAAAAGGATTTAATTCTTCTACAATCGAGTTCAGATCTTGAAGAACAGAAGTAAGCGCTATCACACTTTGAAAGGGTTGGAGCGTTTGTGGAGTGCTGTCTGATGTACCTGCTACTCTTCTACGAATATCAAGTGTAAGCCTGAGATCAAATTGTTGTTGGACGGGGAGTCGCAAAGCCAAAGGATCGTCAGCAGTTGGTGTGGTGTAGAAGGATAGGGTGTGAGCCAGAGTCAAAGTTCGGTACACTTTGTTTCAAACATAGTGAATTGGTTTACTTTGGACTGCATAGTCCATGAGGTTTTTCCCATAACAGTTGACGTATTTTATCAACTGGGGTTTCCTCGCTAAAAATCCTAGTGCAATCTCTCTAAACTTAACTTGCTTTACTTTTCAGTATTTATATTTATAATTGTGGATGTTTAATTGATCATGCAATTTAATTGATCATAAATTAAGCAAGTTGACCTAATAATCAGATCTAGGTCATTAAAGGAGTTAATCACAATTAAAATCAACTGTTTCCGCACCCCGCATAACTCTTGTTTCACACCACATCATCAAAACGTCATCCTTCATATTTGCTTAAAGGCACGTGCTTGTGAAGGAAATAGTACAAGATGATAAGGTTTAGACAAATTATGTTTGAATTCAAACTAAAGTTTGAATTTAAATTCAAAAGGGAATTACAACTGTTTTCAACCGCTGCTTCAGATCTCTATAAATGGCACCTGAAGGGGCTGTGCAAAAGGTCCCTGACTAACACAAATTCTGCATTATTTTTCTTACAATGTAACATGTACCCTTAGTATTTGTCTTGCATTGTATTTCTTTTTTCTTAGGAGTAGTGCTGTTAGAATCAAATTCTTATACCTGTATCACTTGTGTAAGATTTTCACTTATGAAATAAAATGGACACTAGTACTTAAGTGTTCCCTCCATTGTTATTTTATAAGTTTATTTAGGATTGATGAACCCGTGTGCAGTTAATGTTGCTCCCTTCATCCAATTCCAGCCCTTATTTTATTTTGTTTTGTCAAAAATCCTCTTAATTGAGGCGCTGAAGAATCTGAAGGAATGGGTCATCCTTGCCTTCTAACAATTGCTTGATTCCATCTAGAGGTTGATTTGCTGATTCGTATGCATTCAAGGATAGTTTGGCTATCCATTCAACCCTTTAGGTCTAAACAGACTCTGGTACGCCCTTAAAAAAAATAGCCAAATAGGCTCGTTTGACATAACTTTTGCTTGTGCTTTCATATAGAAGAAAAAGAGAATCGCAAATTATCACTTCCATTTCACTTTTACGTTAGTGGGGATTTGAACCCAAACCCTTTCAGAACACAACACGTAACACGCATCACCCTTTAGCCAAATGGACAAAAGGACCACACATCACCCTTCAGCCGAAGGACGAAGGGGAATACGTATCACCCTTTAGCCTTGACATGCGTCACCTTTCCAGCCAAAGGGATGAAGGGAATATACACCCCTTCAGCAAAAAAGACAAAGAAAAATGTGGTATTTGAACCCACACCCTACATGATGATCGAGCATTTTCTAAGCCCAAGAGACATCACAAAGGAATTGAATCAGAACGCCCAACAGACATCACATGAGAATTGAACCTTTTCTAATCAATCCACCGAGATGATCACATGTGAGATTCAAACCTATGCCTATTTGGACCACAACGTGCAATAGCGCGTAAAAAAGCTAGGTCTCTAATTAAATATGTTTTCTTAATTTTGATTTTCTATTGATATCATGATTAAGCTAAGCTTTTCCTAGTATAAATCAAGAAGAAACATATTCGAACGTGTACAATATACATTGATAACATGAAAGTTACGTACAAAATACATGTCACATAATACAAGTTATAGAGATCGATGTATATACACCGGACTGTTTCCAAACCGTTGTGCTATCTATGTTATAATCATGTGTTCTAGACATATATAATCACTAAAATGCAATTTAAATGTTCCATGTGAACATATTTAAAGTCAGTTATGACACTATTTGAATAATGTTTGTAGTGATCAGTGCACAACAAATATTATAAATTGCTTTTAAAGTCTATTTTATGTACACGGACTCCTATGAATATTTTTGCCCATTATCCACAAAGGAGAATTGAATGATTCACATTTTTAGTATTATTTGATTGAGTCTTTGAATGATATAATTATAATATTAAAATATTCAATTCGCATTCCGATGTATGTACATTAACTATTCTATATGTTTTATTGAGTAGACTAACACACTTTTTTAGAAGAATTTCTGGGAAATATATTGTTATTGAGTGGGTATTGAATCATAAGTTATGAATAATATGTATTTGTTGTCTCTAATCAGCTTTACATGCTCTAGTACATGAATAGAGATAAAGTGGCCATCGCCAAAAGAGCCGAAGGTAGAACACCAGAAGAGCCGAAGGCTAATTGCCAACAAAGTGGCAGCAAGCTGAATGCAAAACATTAGAAGAGTTGAAGGCTAAAAGCAAAAAGAGCCGAAGGCTGATTGAAAGCAAAGTGGAAATAGTAAACCGAAAGCAGAACACTAGAAGAGCAAAAGGATGAATGTAAGAAGAACCGAAGGTTGATTGCCAATAAAGTGGCAGTAAGCTGAAGGCAGAACACCAAAAAAGCCGAAGACTAAATGCAAGAAGAGTCGAATGCTAATTGCCAACAAAGTGGAAGCAAGCTAAAGGTAGAACACCAGAAGAGCCGAAGGCTGAACGCAAGAAAAGCAAAAGGTTGATAGCCAACAAAGTGGCAGCAAGCCGAAGGCAGAACACCAGAAAAACTGAAGGCTGATCATTCAAACTCGATCACCAAAGCTAATCCCGAAGGCTGATCATTCGAACCCGATCACCAAAGTTGATCCTGAAGGCTGGTTATCTGAAACCGATCACCAAAGTTGATCCCAAAGGCCAATCATCTAAAACCGATCACCAAAGCTGATCCCGAAGGCTAATCATCTGAACCCGATCACCAAAGCTGATCCTGAAGGCTGGTCATCTGAAACCAATCACCAAAGTTGATCTTATAGACTGATCATCCAAAACCAATCACTAAAGCTAATCCCAAAGGCTGGTTATCCAAAGCTAATCACCAAAGCTGATCCCGAAGGATGAACATCTAAAGCCGATCACTCAAGCTGATACCAAAGGCTGATTATCTGAAGCTGATCACCAAAGCTGATCCTGAAGACTGATCATCCAAAATCGATCACCAAAGCTGATCCCAAAGGCTGATCATCCGAAGTTGATTAGTACTGTAGCTAATCCTAAAGGCTGATCATCTGAAACTAATCACCAAAGCTGATCCAAAAGGCTGATCATCTGAAGCTAATCACTATAGCTAATCCTAGAGGCTAATCATCTGAAACCGATCACTAAAGCTGATTATCCGAATCCGATCACTAAATCTGATCCCGAAGGCTGATCATCCGAAGTCAATCACTAAAGCTTATCATCCGAAGCCTATCAATAAAGCTAATTCTGAAGGTTAATTACCCAAAGCTGATCCTGAATGATGATCATCCAAAGGCGATCACTAAAGCTGATCCTGAATGATGATCATCCAAAGGCGATCACTAAAGCTAATCATGAATGTCGATCATCCGAAGCTGATCACTAAAGCTAATCACAAAGGTTGATCATCCGAAGCTAATCACGAAAGCTGATCATTTTAAGCTGATCACTAAAGATGATCACCAAATAAAATCACCATGTTGATCACTAAAGATGGTCATCAAGGTTATTCACCATCATTATTCATTAAGGTTGGTCACTTAAGGTAATCGTGAAAGTCGATCACTATCAGCCTGAGTAGATCATGAAGACTTAACACCAACGACCTAAACAGAATAAGCTCAATATAAGGCACAACCTCATCACAAGGGGGGCAACTTAGCGACAACAGAAGTTATACTAGCAACCTTTAAAGACCTTCATTTTGGGTCCCTTATAAACGCCAAAAGGATTGATATGAATTATCGCTATCAAAGAATAATATCGCATCCTTTCAAGTGACATGACCATTAGTTCACTATAATTAATCCATACAATTCAAAGCACCAATTACGATTAATTCCCTCCAGCTATGATTGCCGCATCAAGCTAAAGGAAATTGGGGGCAAAGTATAGAGGAAAATTTTCCTACCAATCGCAAAGCTCCACGTATACGCAACTATGTAAAAAAAGCCAGCCCAAAGAACAAGGCCAGAGTATAAGGGCTCGAACCAAGAGACTAGTCCGAAGGACCAAGGAAAGCCCCATACGCCAAGGAATCCCAAAAGTAACTTGCAACCCAGAAAGCCAAATACAAAGTATTTACCAGCACTGCTATAAGTAACGCACACAACTATAAGTAACGCACGAACAACAAATTGCAAAGAATCAGGGAATTGATTGAGTTTTCAAAAAGGATGGTCCTAAAAAGGTTCTATGAAAATCTCTCTTTACAATATAAATAGGACAATGCATGTGTCCAACCCAAGTTGGATGTTGGTGACGTGGCCCAATCATTGTAAGATAAGTGTCCAAAAATAATTAAAAATAAATAAATTTAAGTTGAGTATTGCCCAATTATTCGGGTTTGACCCTTTTTTTAAAGGGACCAAAATAACCCTATCTTCTCCCTCTTTATTCTCTTTCTCTACCTCTTCTCCTTCATCTACGTCTCAAACCCTATTCGTTGCCACCACTACCGCCACCAACAGATCCAACAACACATCTCTCTTAACTCCTCCTCAATTTCCCTCATCATGAACCCCATACCAAACTTCTCAACCTCACCAAACTTCTCCCATCAGACCCACCCTCACACAGAATACACATTCGTACATGTCATAGCCCTGGAGGTGAAGAAGATGACTGGTTTATAGAGCTTGATTTAAAGGGAAAAGCCCACCGGTTTACAAGCGAAGATCGATGATCGATTTGAAGAGGTTAATTTGAGTGCTTTCGCCGCTCGGTTCATTCTCACCATCTTCAACAACGTCATCAATTCATTCTCACCAATTACAAATCCAAACACATTCATCACTAATTACCACCACTGCTCACCCACCAAACATAATCCCATCACCAATTACAAACCCCAACTCTTGCTGCAAGACTAAATCAGTCCCATACATACCCAGATCATACCCAAATCAGTGTTCCCGTTCGCCCAAATCAGAGCTCCCGGTGCCCCAAATTAGAGCTCCTCTGCCGTTGATAACTCCAGTTCGCCACTTGCTGACGTACTTGACTACTTGTGAACGTTCTTCCACACGTACCGATCGTGGGCGTCCTACCGCCGTTCCGAGTTCGCCGTCTAGTCTTGCCGATGTTACTCCTCGCGGTCTCTTCTATATACATATATATATATATATATATATATATATATATATATATACAAACACACATATATATATATATATATACACAAACACATACGTACCCTTTTATATATATACCCAATATATGTGTGTAATATTGGATATATATCCTGCCGACAATTATGTGTGCAAACATGTGTGTAATATGGGTATGTGTACGTGTATATGTGTGTATAATCATATATGTATATATATCGTGAGTTGGTGGGTAGTAAGTGGCTGCGGCGGTAGTGGCAACCTTGATGTGGTATAGGGTTTGGGATGTGGGTGAAGAAGAAGAGGTAGAAAGAGAATGAAGAGGAAGAAGAGGGAGAAGATAGGGTTATTTTGGTTCCTTAAAAATGTTAGAGCAACAGGTCAAACTCGAATAGTTGGGCAATACCCAACTTAATTCTAATTTTATTTTTTGACACTTGTCTTATGTTAATTAGGCGGGATGAAGTTCATTCAGGTTGGACACAAGCGTTGTCCATATAAATATGGGCAAAGGACCCTAATAAAAGGCAGGTTGTTCTCACTAATATTTTGTTTCTTCTTGCTTTTGAATATTTTTGAGTATTTAACAATTTTTCATTGTTCATAATTAAATATTTGAGTATTGAAATTCTTAGATTAAACCTCGGTGTTCGGTCCTAAATTTTATGCACCCACAATATGCAAAAAAGGACATTGACAAAATTAAAGTAATTTATTGAAGAAGTATAGTCTGTTCATTATTTCCAGAATTTAGACAGGTGTGCATATAGGCATATGCATTATGAAATCAGTGGTTACACAACTTCACGTAGGTAGAGATCAGGTATGCATACTGACTTTAAATTCTTTATACATTAGTTGTAATATTGGGGCAACAAATTGATCCACCGCAGAACAATTGTCACGTCCCGAGCATCACTTCATTTTTAAAAGCTAGCCATCTGTTGAGATGGTTATGCCATTATGGGACCATGAATACATAAATCGACCAAAGGGATATTAAAATGCATTCTCTTTGTTGACTAAATTATTAATCTTTTTAAAACCAAAAGTTCGTATAAATAAAAATTGTGTAGACGTCCTCATTAGTTATTTATTTATTTATTAATTTGATGATACAGTGTTGGTTATGTTAAATATAATAATAATAATAATAAATAAATAAATAAAATATATAAATGTCTTATTGTGTCATGAGTACAGAAGAGCATAACGTACTAATTTTTTAATTTTTAATTTACTAATATTTTCTAGAATTTGTTCTGTTGTTGGGATCCATTGACCCGTTAAAAACGAGCTGGAGTCTTTCTTTAACAAAAATAGCTCGCTGGAGTCTTTCTTTAACAAAAATAGCTCGTTGGAAGTCTATATATGTTTTGATTAGGAAACTTGTATTGTTATATTTCCCCCTATCTCTTTCTGCCATTCTTTTCATATATATATATATATATATATATATATATATATATATATATATCCCAAGTTGTAACTTAAGTCCATTATTAGTTGATAAATATATTCCCTCTCTCTTTCTACCATTCTTTCATATATAGCTTTGTTCTGTTGTTGAGATCCATTGACCCGTTAAAGACGAGCTGATGAAGTCTTTAACAAAAATAGCTCGCTGGAAGTCTATATATGTTTTGATTAGGAAAGTTGTATAATATTTCCCTCTCTCTCTTTATGGCATTCTCTCTCTCTCTCTCTCTCTCTCACACACACACATATATATATGTATCCCAAGTTGTAACTTAAGTCAATTATTAGTTGATAAATATATTCTCTCTCTTTCTGCCATCCTTTCTCACACACACACAGATATATATATATATATATATATATGCTATCACAAAAGTGAAAAACAACCCTCAACTATTTCTCACACATATATATATCCCAAGTTGTAACTTAAGTCAATTATTAGTTGATAAAATACATTCTCTCTCTGTCACCATTCTTTCATATATATATATATATATACATACATAAATACATACGCAAAAGGGTTAAAAAACTCAAGTGCTAGCACAAAAGTGAAAAATATTCCCCTGAATTATCTCGGGTTATAAATCAACCCCTCATTTATACAAAAATGTTGCAAAAAGGACTCTCTTGATCACCGAACCACATTTTTAGACGCTCAAAGGGTCAAAATTATCAAAATACCCCCACTTATTAATTTATATAAAAGTTATAAAATATCATAAACGTACAATACTCATAATACCCTTCAGGGAGCATCTTGCAAGTAACCAATTGTTCACTTTTTTTTTTTTTTTTTTTTTGAAACTTTGCCTAATAATAATAATGATAATAATATTAATATTAATAATAAATAATAACTAATAATATTAGTAGTAATAATAATAAAAATAATAATAATAATAGTACTAGTAATAATAATAATAATAATAATAATAATAATAAATTGCTTAGTTGTAAGATATGTGAATCACTTTTAGAGTCATTGCGAATTAACAACAATAATAATAATAATAATACTAGCAGTGATAATAGTAATAATAATAAAAATTTAAAGTAATAACAAAAATAAATTGCTTGATGGATCCATATACCTATAAACAAGTTTCACAAGCTCATAAATTATCAAAATAATAATATTATTATTATTATTTAAAATAATAACAAAAATAAATTATTTGAATATATATACACTACAAGAAAAATGGTTATTAGTGACCGTCTTTTAGGGACAGTACAAAAAACTGTCCCTAAGGACACTATTTTTGGGGCATGGTCTTGCTTAAAAAATTGTCACTAAAAACACTATTTTTTGGCACGGACTTTAATTATCGTCTCTAAAGCCCAAATAATTTTCCCACCTTTGCTTACTACTATCGGGGGAAACTTAAAACCTTACCAAATATAATTAAAAATTAGTCTTTAAGGACGATAAATATACTGTGACTAATGTGAACTTAAAAAACGACGACGTAGTTTTTGTCAAGAGGTATATATATCATTGCTTAAACCCACTACATAACTCTGCTCTCTCTCGTGTTGAAGTTGTTCTGCACAACTCTGCTCCCTCTCTCTCGCGTGGCCTCCATTACGCAACTCTGCTCTCTCTGTGGCGTCGAAGCCCTAGCTTTCTCTCTTTGTCCCCTCTATAGCGCGAAAAAAGCTCTCCCTCATTGAAATCTCTCTCTCAAACCTACAGATTCACTTTTGCTCCCTCAATGTTGGTCTCTATTTGCCAGCGACGACACACAGAGAAAGAGACCCTATCTGTAAGTCCTAATTTTGGGTTGAAGACTTCGGTTTCAAAACCCTAATCTGTAAGTTTCCTTTTTAATCACTAGTGCATGTTCTGTTTAATTGGATCGCCTGATTTTCTCCTAAACAGTCAAAACACCCTTCAAACATTAGATTCTCATGATCCAACTGTCAGTGTTATTTATAATATTTATGCTATTATATTAATTTCAATCCATCAATTACTTTTTATTCGATCACTATTGAAGGACGAATTTATGAAATTATGCGTTTTTAGGGTTTAAGCTGACATTTATGAAGTTAAAAGGTTCAAAGATTTGCATACAGCGTCTAGGTCTAGGTCTCCACAATCAATACTACGCCCGGTAAAACAATTCGAAAGTGACCAATACCCATATTGTATGGGATTTTTCTCTATTAGATCCAAAATATACATGGTTATTAATATCTATTATCTCTTATAATTACTAATTATAATTTGTTTTAAATCTAGATACTGGGCATATGCAAGAGCAGCACCTTCGGCAACTGCTATGTGGAATTATTCAGTGGATTGATCCTCCTGATGCCATCTCAAAAACAATCGATTGTGGAAAAAGTGAAAGGTTATATTCCTGTAGTCCCAACCCTCTTTCTGTGATTACTTTTCCTTTGATGTCTTACCTGTTATTTTGTTCTGTTCAGTGAGATGCTTGATGGTTGCCATGCACTTCTGTTAATAACAACGGTAACTAATCCCTTTGTGTTTAACCAACTTTTGAAATCTATACTATCAGCTTTGCAATATTCTCTTGTGGCCCTTCAATATATATCTTTAATTTAATGTTTTTTGTTAATTACAGTTGCATTCACATTACAATGTCCTTTTATGACATATTTATTTTGTTCACAATTTTACATAAGTTGACTCTTTACCTTCATGTTCAGCCCTTTTGGCACTCTTAGCCTGTTGTCTGGCTTGATGTGTGAAGTTATAAAAGTTCTTATGGTAAAATACACTGAAGAGGAGACATGGAGTTGGGTGGCATGTGATACTTTATTAGATACCTGGACGGCACTTCTTGTGTTATATGTTCCATTATTTACTTTTTCAGTATCTTGTCACATGTGCATGCAATTCTGAAAACACTCTCATTCTTTCATTTATCAGTATATTTGGAAAGAAACGTTGGGCAATTTGATGGTTATTTTCTTCCAAATCCTCATTCTGCGTTAGAAGCATTGTTATTATAGGTAAATATTATCAAGTATTATTGGTGTAAGATGAGGTTTGAAAAATATGATAGTTGCTTTATTAAGTACATTTTTCTTCCTCTACTAGTCTAATAGCAGCTCATAAACTTAAAGTTTTGCCATTCATCCACAACTATTGTGTATTACTGGTCAAAATATATTACTTCCACCAGAAGGGATAAATGCGGTAGCCAATCTCTTTGCCTTGATTGTAGAGTCTGAATTAAAGGGTAACTATGATGTTTATACTCTATTTTGCTTTTCTTTTACTTATTTAATGATTATTATTGGTAACTCTGATGTTTATTTTGGTAAAAAAAAATATATAATTTGTGGAATTTCAAAAATGTAAATGTAATGAGTATTAATGTCAAATAGCTAAGGTTGTATTGTAATTAATAGCCTTTTAACTTTCTGATATATAGATTAGGACCATTCTTGAATAAACACAGAGTGACATTTGGGAATAGATCATCTTCCTATTGTATACTGTAAGATAGACATACTTCTATAAATAAACTTTGAGAATGAAGGGCAGATTCAGAACAATTCGTGTTCCCTTTTTATGCTTTTATCTTCCTTAATCAGGTCTTTAGAACCTTTTATTTGGGATAAGCCCTAATTGAAAGATCTAATTTTTTTATTTTCTTTGTCTTACTATACAATTTTCTTAGTATTTATTTTTTTGTTGTCATCCTTGTATTAGCGTGTGTTTTGCTGCCTCATATTTGGTCCAACAAAGTGTAGTTGATGTCATAGTCAACTCAACTTCACTCCATAACTCCTGCTCCCACCTTTTTGTTGCCTTGTGTTTTTGAACATATAGGAACCTATAAAACAATTGAGTGATGTTATATAGTATTATTTAATGAAATATTTCCTGTTATATATGTGCTTTAGTTTGATGAACTTTTGGCATAATAAAAAATAATATTGCAAGTGGACTTGTGTATTTATGAAATAAGTTTAAGTTTACTCAACTAGCTTTATTGTTTAATTTTACATATGTAAGAAAACTCTTAGTACTTCTTTCCAGAAAAAGAATTGTTTGTACTTTTGTCTACTTGGCAATTGCTTCAACATTATACAATACAAAGTTATCTTGGAGCCTTCATTTATATTTTTCTTTGCTGGTCCCTTCAGTTCTTAATGTTTAAGGTCTGTTTATATTTCACTTAAATTTGATCTTGTTACATATTTTTTTTTTTTTTTTTTAAATCTGGATCAAAATTTATTGTTTGTATGAGTCACATTATTGGCAGTTTTTGGAGTACCAGCACATTTACAATTTACCTTATGAAATTTTTTATATGATCCATATATTTGATCCATCTTTTTGTGTATCTTATCTTTCTTCTCAATGAGACCAGATTTATATAGCAAAAATGGATTGTTGCAGTTCTTTTCATGGTACAGTTCTTGTCTACGCCAGCGAGTCAGTAATGATCTACCTATTTAGAAGTATACTTATGTCTTCTTTAACAATTTTGATTGAAAAGGACACTGCAAGTTTAATTATTACATTATATATTAGGGATGATTTGGTTCAATTATCTCTGGAAGTCTACAAAATTATCACTTACTGCAATTAGTTGGGATGTAGGCTTTTTTTTTTAAGTTAATGTAAATGTCATTTATTGTATTTCTAATTCATGTTTACAATGTCAATCAGTGAAGCATGAGCTATCTTTTAGCAGTGTTCTTGGACCCAATGTTATTTACAACTCCAAGAACCAAGGTGATTCAGGTTCCGGTGGACACTTGCATATGTTGTCTACATCAGTTCTTCATCGACCTGAGCGACCTGATCAACCTGAATGCCGATATTTCATTAGCATTGGGAGCTGCAAATATGGATCTGATTGCAAGTACAATCATCTTATGAAGAGAAGCTCAGCTATTCATCTTTCAGCGATAGTCAGCACCATTGCCACAACCACCTGAATGACCAATTTGATTGTCTTCTCTTTAGTGAATTGAATATTAAAGACATTTAAGCAGTCTTGCTGAATATTTAGTTAATACTGTGTAATCTTCTTGGTTATTGGATTATTTGAGTTGGTATGTTTTGTTGAATATTTGGCTAATTGTATTGTGTTGTAAACATTATATTGTGATAATGGTTTATTTTGTTATAAAAAAAAATAAAAATAAAAATAAAAACACAAAATCTAGCACAGCCAATAATAATAATAATAAATTAATTAATAAATAAATAAAGCATTAGGTACAGTTTCTGAGTTTCCTAAATGTCACAAATATAATAAAAAATTAAAAAAATAAAGCATTAGGGACAATATTATTTGGGACAGTAAGTCCGTTTCTAAAGGTTGAGCTTTTTGGTGACAATCAATTTTTTTTCGTCCCTAAAAATCTTTTACGATGCGCTAATTATTGACTGACGGATTTGATCATTAGTGACGGTTTTGGGGCTTTTTAGGACACTCTTGACTGTCACTAAAGCCCTATTTGTTTGATGGATATTACCGCATACCTTACGTTAAAGACCCTTTAAAATATATATGTAAAAAAAGGCATCGATAAGATTTAAATAAGTTATTGAAGACATGCATTATGAAATCAGTGGTTACGCAACTTCACGTTGGCAGAAATACTGAAGTTGTCACGTTCCGAGCATCACTTCATTTTTAAAAGCTATCAATTTGTTGAGTTTATGCCATTATTGGACTCTATGAATGTATAAATTGACTTAATCAACCAAAAGAATATTAAAATGTATTCTCTTTGACTAATTATTAGTCATTTAAAAAACAAAGTTCGTATAAATAAATATTGTGTAGACGGCCTTATTATTTAATTATTTATTTGATGGTATAGGGTTGGTTATGTGAATGGTTGGGCATGATGATTATCCTTATATCTATCACATTGGACTTAAGTCACATGAAGTTGGTGAGGGAGTTTGAAAGCAGCAAAATTAAGTTACAATAGTAGAAATGGGAGCAAGAGCGTGCGCGAAGCATAAGAGCAAAAGAATTTGGAACATTTCTTACATCACATGTTGAACAACTATTATCAAGTAATCATTTGTCCTTGGATGATGAAGATGCCTTCAAGCAACCCTACAAGGTAAACTTAAAGAATCTTCTTTTGGTACCCAAATTTTCTTGGGTCCTTGGGAGTTAGGTAATGGCGCATAAGTTCCTTTTGGAACCCAAATCCTCTTAGTCCTTATCCTCTTTCTAAATGGACAATTTTGAATTAAGTGTCATAATTTTTTTCAATAATTGCATTTAGGATATTGAAAAGAACTTCTGTCAAATGAATCATTTAAGAACTTTCTCTTTTTCAATAAATATGCATCTTTAATATGAGGATCATACACTATCTCATTTTTTAAAAAGACACTTCCTTGATTACCAAGCATAATACTTAAGTTCTCATTTTCTTTGGTAAACTTTGCTAAAATGTCATTTTGATCATCAATGATTTTCTTTAGAAACTCATTTTCTGAAGCTAGATCAATTGATGAGGACTATTTAAGGAGTACACATTTCATTTCATTTTTCAATGATTCATTTTCAATTTGAATCTTTTCTAATTTTTGCATAAGACAATGATTTTCCTTTTTCAAAGAGCCATTTTCCATTTGAACTTTTTCATTACTTTGAGAGAGATCATGGTTTTCCTTTTAAAAAGAAGCACATTTCACAAGCATTATTTCTAGCACACCATGTAACTCTTTGAACGCATTATGCAAATCATTATACTCATCAACTAATTCATTATAGGAAATTTCTAAATTAAAAGATTCATGATTAGAATTTACCTCATCTTCATTGGCCATGAGACAAAGATTAACCAACTCTTTGATGTTACTTGCGTCTTTGCTAGAAACTTGGAGAGCTATACTCTTCTTTGCATTGCATCACTTTCTTCATTATAAGTGGATGAGTTAGTTCTACCAATAACATTCAAATGATTAGTAATGTTAGTAAAACCACCATGTATCTCATTTATGCTAGAGGATTCATTTATAGTTAATTCCTTATAATGACTTGATCCAACATAGGCTAATTCAAGCAAGTTCCAAATTTCTTTGGCCGTTTTACAAAAGATAATTTTATGAAACTCATTTTTGCTCAATGCATAATAAAGATAACATATGACTAAAGCATTACATTGAACTAATCTATGATCATTTTCATCCCATTCACTTTTTGATTTAGGATTTCCTTCAATAACTTTGGTTGGGATATGATCACCATTTTTAACAACTTTCCATAAATCAATATCAGTACTTTTTAGAAAGGCCCTCATTCTAATTTTTTAATAAATATAATCATTTCCATCACAACAAGGAGGTTTATGTGATACCTCTCGAATCCGAAACACGGGTTGATCAGGCCCAGGCCCAAACCCTTGGGGAAATATCAAACAATTAATATTTAACAAACACATAATACAAATTGAAATAATAAGAAATAAATAATAAATGGCTGGAAAGAACTCTAATTGAAAAATCCTCAAAGTATAATCATTAAAATCTATTAATCCAAAACCTCCAATTATTTAATAACTCGGGAATCCATCTAGAGGACTCCTAATAAAAATCCCAACTGTAAAATACAATAACTGTAATCAAAATCCAAACTGGTAAGAAAGCAGTCCTACGTAGTCGGTGGAATGGAAGTCTGTATCTGCTCTACACGATCAACTTCTAACCCTGAAACTGATGAGCACCTGGAAAATAAAAGGGTGGGTCAAGCCCACATGCCAGTCCTATTCTACTATAATCCAAACAAGAATCTGATACGCGGATACATCCTAGATAAACTCAATAATATCTAGAGTAGTCCATATATGTATATACTACACACTATAGGACGCTCACTAGTCCAATAGGTCTGTCTCAGCCTGAGTAGAGATACCATGCAAATCGCACATTACGTGGTCATGTGTACCTAGACCTACCAGGGAACAACACTACTGTCCAGCTATCCATCCTAGGCAATATACGCACCCTAACCATGGTCATGAGACTCAAGCTCATATCATGGCATCATAACATAAATATATAAAGTCCGTGTCCTCCTAATACAAAATATCATCCATCTGATATAGTGGCTCGATATCTGTATAACAATTCATTCCAGAAATCCAATTATGTCATTCAGTTACTTACTGACCTGACACTAACAGAAGTCGGACTTAACTTTTATTGTTAATCCAAATTTCAATCCAGATTAGGTAGGCTTAGTGTCTGAACTAATCCATACCTAGTATGCCACCGTCCCATACCAGTGCACACTATCCTCCATTTACCATAGTTAACCAAAAACAGTATAAATAGTTATCAACTACATTCCAAAATAAACACAAATACAATTTCACATATATAAAACTAAATCATGCATCCACTAACAGAGTTAGAATCCAAATCCCATTCCTTTAAATTTGTAAAATAAGATTACTCAATCTACCTCTCCAAATAGTACCATACTATTGCAATGTATAACCGATTTAAACACTAGTTAACTCCATTTAAGCATACACATAATTAAATTACTATATGCCTAAATCACAGCTGAAAACATGATTCTCAATTTAAGATTTTTGCAGAGAAATCAAAGTTTCAAAAACAGTAACCAACAGAAGTTAATTCTCCAATCCTTCACCTACGAACTCTCTGTTTAAGCTTAGATTAATCCCATCCACAATATCTAAATGTAGGCTTGCTTCCCAACAATTTTATAAGTCTTAAGCAATGAATTACATTATTCAGTAGCACACAGACAGCCTTAGAAATCCAGTTTAACCAAACAGATCTCAATTTATCAGTTTTACGTATTAAAGGAGAAAGAGAAGGGTCTGAAAACAAAAAACCCTTCTCCATTTCAAGGAGAGCCTTCTCCACTTTAAGGAAAGCCTTTTCCACTTCAAGGAAAGCATTTGTTCTTCTGTTGTCTTCTCCGACTCCGGTGGTTTCCAGTCTTTGAATTCAGTTTCATTACAGGTTTTAAAGTCTCATCCTCATCCCA
The DNA here is from genome assembly GCF_030987335.1 of Cornus florida. Classification (NCBI taxonomy): domain Eukaryota; kingdom Viridiplantae; phylum Streptophyta; class Magnoliopsida; order Cornales; family Cornaceae; genus Cornus; species Cornus florida. Next base: position 54,015,946 of record NW_026775576.1, read on the forward strand.
GATTGATCACAAGACAGAGTTATACAATTAAGAATTTAATTAGACATCAATGTTTAAAGCAAACAACAACCATATATAAACTGAACTTGTAACAACTGAGCAACAGATTTAATTCAATGATACTAGAAACTGATTTAACATGTATAAATGATTTAATTAAGACTTAGTTTAATTCCTGGAGTCTAACTAAGCATGCACAGAACACAGATTCATGGGAAAGAGAAGAACAGAGACTTGCCTTTGAGTTTCAAATTTGAAACTCTAAACCACCATTCTCTAAACTTTCTATCCAATTCCCCACTGTCCAACTCCCCACTGCTGTTCCAGAAACCACGTTCCTTCCTCCTTGATCCAACCTAGCCTTCCTCTCCTATCTCCTTCTCTGTTTCCCTCTGTATCTCACGGTCTCTATGTTTACAAAATTTACGTTTATTTTCTTAAAACCTTAAACCTCAGTTACTGATATTTATAGGTGTATATTAATAACCATATCCTATGAATAATTAGAGACTAAGTCCTAATTCCAACCCTAATCGGCCCATGAAACTATCTATGTTTCCATACGGCGGCTTACCTATACGTGACTTGCAATCCAAAGTTAACTGTAACTTAAAAATATTCAATAATTAAATCAAGTAAATAAGTTAAAATCCAATTAAGTAAAACAACATAATGAAAAACCAATTAAATAATCAAATACACTTAAACAATTAATTCCAAATAAATAATTATAAATAAATCAATTAATTCAATTAAAAATAAATCACTTAATTCAATTTAATCACCAAAATAAAATAATTGAGCAAATAATCAAATAACATAACATATAATCAAATAAAATGCAATTAAATATTTAATTAAATACCAGGAATATCCTTCTTAAAATTAGGGGTATTACAGTTTATCATTGGGTTATCCTTCTAAGAGTGTGATACTACCATTGTTGGCCATGATTGTACTCTAAGACAGTTAAGTCCTTTAATAGAGTTTAGGCGTTGATACCAATTGTTGCCCAAGGATTGACTTTAGAGGGGGCTGATCGAGTCGATGGCTAATTTTTGCAATTTAAGGATATACAATTTCAAATTAACCACATAAGTAATTATGCAATATTCAATAGTTGAAACTAAACAATTAATAGCACAATTGTAAAAAAAAATAAGGGAAAAGAAGTTGCAAACAATGACTCGGCGATTTTAGTGAGGTTTGGAAACTCCTATTTCTCGACTCAAGACCCTTCTTGAGACTTCCCAATCCACTATGACTTCTCCTTACGGGTGGAGAAAAAACCTTTACGTGAAGCAACTCCTTGCTTCACCTTATTAAGAGAATAACCTTCCCTTAGTCTTCCTTTGGGTCACAGTAACCCGGTGGGTCAAACCAACCCCTTACAATTTATAATAATAAGAACAATGAAGTATAAGAAATATCTCTCAAAGATTGATGTACAAATTTAGCTTTCAACTAAAATATATATGAATATCAATGAAGTTCAAACTCTATGAATAATATGAATAAGGGAAGATAATATAAGTGAAGAATAAATGCTCTTATAAACTCAATAGGATCTCTAAAGTATAGAACAGAGCAAAAGCTCTTTGAATCCTTAGTTGAATCTCTCAAGTATAGTATATGAATGAAGGAGAGAGATGAAGAGAAAATATGAGAACAAAAGCTCTCTTTGATGTCTAATGAGGTCTCTCAAGTGTCGGCTCTCTTGCATACCCGCATATTCTTTAGATTGTGTATTTATACGCCCTTAGAAGAATATAGCCGTTTGGGGGTATTATGGTAAATTCATATGATGTTAAATAGTCAAAATAGCCGTTGGGAAGCTTATACTCATTCATCTAACCGGTTAGAAGGCTTAAACTATTCGAGTAGATGAGATTCAGATCTTATCTAACCTGTTACAAGGATGTTCCTAACCGGTTACATCAGTTGTGAGTGCATTTTCAGTTTTAGAGCAACTACTCGATTACAAGAGGGTTCCTGACCAGTTACAACAATTGAAATGTGAAAAATGATCTTTTCTACTTTAGTGTAAGTAATCGGTTACAAAGACTTTCCTAACCGGTTATGAGTAGTCATACTTAAATGGTTCATTCTATCCATTGTACTCCTCGGTTAGAACAGATATGCTAACCAGTTACTGGATGTGATTCTCAGAACATGCTCTCTGTCCTGTTCATCAACTCAGCTAGAGGAATTTTCTTAACCGGTTATATGGACATCAGATTTTGGTGACAGTGGACAGTTTTTCTGTAGGACTTCTACATACACCTTAATTTCATTGAAAACATTTAAGTAAATATCAATTTATTTTAAGTTTATAATGTAAATAAGGAAGTACCCCCCATTTTGATTCAATAAAAAATAAAAGAAAATTAAAATCCAACTAAATCAAAATGTAGAAATTCAGTTTTAGTACAAATTTAGATTTCCGACAGTTTTGCTAAATATGAATCCTCATGTAGACCAATGTAGAATGGATGAAAAAATCCCATAAAATCAGTTTAAGCTTTTTGAAGTATAATGAGTTATTACTTAGAAAAATTATTTTGAAATAATCATTATTTCAAAAATTCATTTTTCACACTTAGCCATTTTTCATACTTAGCCAAAAACACAATTTTTCATAACGAGCATTCAGGGGTCCTAATATCCTTTGCCAACTCATGGGAATGAAGGCTTCTCCTGTCTTAATAGTTGACCAATATGAATCATATAATTGATGTGCATGGTCTTAACATTTCTAGCACAAGTGATGAGTTCTTTCAAAGCTTAAGCAAGCTTGAACTAACTCATTCTTTCGCAATGACTTCATGTGTTAATTATATATGAATGAAGTGCATAGTCTATTGCTAATGGATATAGGAACATATAAATGATGATATGATGTACATTGTCCTACAGAGATGAGTTCCAAATGGATTCATAAGTATTTTGACATTGAATCCTAATAATTCATCATTTTATCTATCACTTTCTTATTTGTCCATGATCGTATATGCTTCGAGGTATTCTTACTTCCTTGTTTTCTTTCTTTCTTTGAGTTATTTTCTTGATTATTGATGTTCAAGCTATCTTTGGATGGACTTTACAACTTCAAGTCTTCTTTGTATCCATTGCTTTGCTTGATGTGTTATTAAATAATAAAATACTTGGAATGATCTTTAGTACTTCATTAAGGTCATTCTTTGAATGTGAATAATCTATATAACACACAATATAAACATTAATCCTTAAACACCATTAATGGTTTGTTATCATTAAAACAACTAGATTGTGCTTGGATGAAATCCTTAAGGTCAATAGTATTTTTGATAAATTCAGGACCCAAAAATCTGCTCTCACCGACCACTAACTAACAAACAGGAGATCGACATGGTCGGCTGTACAACACCTCAAACGGTGCCATACCAATAGTCTTCTAAAAACTATTGTTGTAGGCAAACTCTACAAGAGTGGCAAATAATCCTCCAAGTTGCCCTTAAAATCAAGGACACAAGCTCGAAGCATATCCTCCATGATCTGATTAACCCTCTTGGTCTGCCCATCAGTCTGAGGATGATAAGTAGTTCTAAGATGTAAATTGGTACCCAAAGCCTGTTGAAAACTCTCCCAAAATCCTGATACAAAGTTCGAATCCCTGTTTGATGTAATAGACATCGATATGCCATGCAGTTTCACAATCTCCGTAATATAAAGCCTCGCCAACTTTTCTGAAGTGAAATCAGTATGTATAGGCAAGAAATGAGCTAATTTTTTTAACCTATCAACAATGACTCAAATAAAATTGTGGTTTCTTTTGGAATTTGGTAATCCCTCCACAAAATCCATAGAGATACTATCCCATTTCCACTGCAATATAAGAAGCGGCTACAAGGAGCCAGGCGGTCTCTAATGATCAATTTTGACCATCTGACAAGTACTACACTTGAAGACAAAGATGGCTATGTCCCTTTTCATACCTGCCTACCAAAATTGTCGCTTCATGCATTAATACATCTTATCTCCACCTGGATGGATAGAGAACTCAAATTTGTGAACCTCCGTCATCAGATCTTTTCTTAAATCATCAACAGAAGGTACTACTAGGTGTCCTTTTTACCTCAAGCCTCCATCTGCCCTAATAGAGTAAAATGGGATATCACTATAAGCTAACTCCTTAACTCTATCAATGCACTGCTGATCCATAAATTGTGTCTTCAGTATTTTATGGATGATAGCAGGTGTAATTACTATGCATACTATAAAAGCATCAGACAACTCATCTACAGTCTTCAAAGCATTCCATTTTGTAGCAAACATCGTAGAAAGACTAGTATAGGGTCGGTGACTGAGTGCATCTGCTACTGCATTCGCTTTCCCTAGGTGATATTGTATGGAGAAGTGGTAATCTTTTACAAACTCCAACCACCTACGCTGTCTCATATTGAGTTCCTTTCGTGTGAAGAGATACTGCAAACTCTTATGGTTACTAAATAGTCTGAAGGACTCCCGTAACAGATAATGCCTCCAAATGCGTAAGGCAAAAACAATAGCTGCTAACTCCAAATCGTACGTCGGATAATTAAGCTCATGAGGCTTAAGCTTACGAGATGCATAAGAAATCGGTCGCTCCTTCTGCATTAAAACACACCCCAGACCCTGCAAAGAAGCGTATGTGTAGACAAGATGCTCTATCCCACTTTGGGGTGTAGCTAGAACAGGTGCAGAAGTCAACTTGCTCTTCAATGTGTCAAACACAGTCTGACAATGCTCATCCCATACAAACGGTACACCCTTTTTAGTCAGATGGGTGAGTGATCCCGCTATCTTCGAAAACCCCCGGATGAATCTGTGATAATATCCTGCCAATCCTAGAAAGCTGCAAATCTCAATGGGTGAGGTAGGTTGTCCCCACTCAAAAACAATTGTGACCTTGGCTGGATCCATCGCTATCCCCTTCTCTGACATCATGTGTCCCAGAAACTTCACTTCTGTTTGCTTAAAGTCACACTTCTCGAACTTGGCATACAACTGGTGCTCGCGAAGCCTCTGTAACACTGTGCAAAGATATCTAACATGATCGTCCTCTGACTTAGAATAAATCAAAATATCATCAATGAATACGATGACAAATTGATCTAAATAAGCCCTGAAGACTCTGTTATCAAGTCCATAAAGACTGCTGGTGCGTTAGTCAACCCGAAAGGCATGACACGGAACTCATAAGAACCATATGTAGTGAGAAAAGCTGTCTTAGGAACATCTTGCTCCTTAACCCGAAGTTGATGATATCAATCTTAGAGAAGTACGTAACTCCCTTCAATTGATCAAAAAGATCGCCAATCGTAGGCAAAGGATACGAGTATTGGTATTAATCATACATGCTAAAAATAAATTGAGGCGAAACGCTATAAAAAATTGAATCTTGAAAATTTGACACCAGCTCATATTATATCAATTCAACTTGGTATAACTTGGACAGTTATAATTTAGACAATTGTAATTTAAAGAATCTGATCTGTTTGAATATGAAATCATTCACTTTTACAACTAAAACTAATGGATTTTTTCAACTCTGCTACCCGTGATCTCCCTCTTACTGCCCGATCACTGACCTGTTGCTAACTCTACTCTACTACTCTCTTATCTAAAAGGTTGTAAAAAATCATTATTCTACTCTTCTTTTTAAATTTCTTAGAAAGTGATAGCAATTAAGCATGGTTCAAAGTAAAATTTCAGTATTAAATCTGATGCAAACTTCCCACAAACTATCCCTATTTTTCAAAATGGATAGATCAAGTCGATTTCAATTTCACCTCATGCAACATTATGGAAATATATCAACTCCACAATAAGATAACTAAGAATGAATTACTAATTAAGGATGTAACATGGATGAACAAATTCAGACCCCACCAAAATCTTTTTTGACTGTAGGTTAATTTGGAAAAGTACACCTTTACAATCATTCCATGTTGTCCTTCGACAAGTGTCAAGTAAATTGAGTTTTATTTGCTATGATTTCATTTTAATGTCATTGTTAAAATCTTAAGATTCTGATAAGAGTATTTGAGTTTATGAGTTCATCGAGTTAGAGGTCAGGTCGGGTCAGGGCATTTAGGTAGAGCGTTTTGCCTCGTTAAAATCTTAAGATTCAGATCAGAGTATTCGAGTTTATGGGTTCATCGAGTTAGAGGTCAGGTTTGGTTAGGGCATTTAGTTAGAGCATTTTGCGTCCTAGGTCTTGACTTAGGTTTAATGTTAACTACACCGAGACTATCACCTTAAATTAAACTTAGTAAGTGGTGTTTTTTTTAGGTATGTGTCCATAGGTGTTATTTTGATAATAAATAAAAAATAAAAAAATAATTATCGTCCTTGGCATATATAATCCCACTAGAAGAAGGTCGAATTTTTTCTTGGTGAAATATATATTGGATTATCCATATATTTATAGCATAAAATGGAGGTGCGTCTAAATTTTCTAGTACATTTATCTTTTGGCATACATGATTAAAATGAGGCTTAAAAAAGAACCAAATTAACAAAAATTTTGAAGGGAGAGTATTGATTAAGTAACTAATTTTTTTGAAATCGAGCATACTATTATTGACTTTAATTATTTTCAACAAGTGAACGTTGCCGGTAAATAGATGAATATATTAATGCAGCAAATAAACGAGAACTCCAGGGTAATGCTTTTTAATTTATTCATTTTGTTAAATAAAATAAATAAATATGCCTTTTAAAATAATAATAATAACAAAGAAAATATATAAATGTCTTACTGTGTCAGGAGTACAGTAGATCATGACGTACTAATTTTTTAATTTTTAATTTACTAATATTTTCTAGCTTTGTTCTGTTGTTGGGATCCATTGACCCGTTAAAGACGAGCTGAAGTCTTTCTTTAACAACAATAGCTCGCTGGAAGTCTACATATGTTTTGATTAGGAAAGTCGTATTATTATATTTCCCTCTCTCTCTTTCTGCCATTCAGTCATTCATTCATATATATATATATATATATATATATCCCAAGTTGTAACTTAAGTCAATTAGTTGATCAAGACTTTGTTGATCAATTAAGAACAATATTTGTACAGTTAGCTCAAACTACACTGCTGAAGAAGTTAATGCTTGCACATGTTATATATATTATATATATATATATCCGAAGTTGTAAATTAAGTCAACTATTAGTTGATAAATATATTCCCTCTCTCTTTCTGCCATTCTTTCATATATATATATATATATATATATATATATCCCAAGTTGTAACTTAAGTCAATTAGTTGATCAAGACTTAGTTGATGCTCAAACTACGCTGCTGAAGAAGTTGATGCTTGAACATGTGATATATTATATATATATATATATATATAATACTAATACTAGCTTGTTAAAATAAAATAAAAATTCTAACAACAAAAATTATTGAGAAACTAATCCCTATATGTATCTGAAAGCAAAGGGATTGTCACAAATAAAGCCTGTATGGTGGTTCCTATAAATACGTGACCCTCCACCTCCACTTCCCTATCAAAATCTATTACAAGAGAAAATAGCTACAGAGAGAACATATATACGGCGAGAGAAAATGTCACTGTCCAGTGATACGGATGCTTGGGAGACCCTTTATGAGAAAACTAATGGGAAGCTTTCCGTCCAAATAATTGATGGTAGTGCTCCTGACAAGGTGGTCTACCTACAAGAGACATGTAATGGGAAGGTGGAGGTTGCTGATGTTGATGGGGTGGTCCACTCTGTGCTAGACTGGGTTACTCTGGTTGACCCAACTGACTCGAAAGTGATAGGCATCGCAAAGGAGGCGACCAAAGAAAATAAATTGGAGTTCAATGGCGTCGTTGTGGGCATGAAAGTGAATGTAGTTTTGGGGACCGCGTACGCTCTTCTTATCAAAGCCAAATATAAAGACGATACCAAATTACTCTTATCTGTTGCTTTGGATACCTTCCTTTTCAAAAAGATCCTGTTATCCATACAATTACCATCGTTCTACTCGTCTGCCCTAAACAAAAATATATCGCTCGACTAAAAGTCGGCACCGATGCGGAAGTATCTATCACTATGGTTTGCTTTTCCCATTCCTAAGATCGTCCTCTTATTCTTATGTGTGGCATTGTTGTATGTTATTGTGTGTTAATTGGCAGATGAAGGGTCCCATTAAGATTCGTATGTATATATATATATATACATTCTTAATGTTATCTGTCAATCTAATATTAAAAATAATATAATATAAATAAATAAAAAAGGACCATGATTGATGTTAGCCAGCCTCTATTCGGTTTGGATAGTCCGTACTCAGATGTAACTTTGTTATTGATCCATTTTATATATATTGTTTGTTTTTATCTTGTTTGAAAATCAATCCAAATATATATATATATATATATATATATATATATATATATATATATCAATATATGTGTTGCTTTAAATCCCAGCATTCCAAACCCACTGTGTTGGAGAATTCATCTCTTACTAGCCCGATACTGGCAGATATGCCAAACAGGAACACGAAGGGATATTTGTTTTGTTGGCTCCCAGTAGCAAACGTAGACAACAAAATTAAATTTGCACAAATTTGACTGTTTAAATTCTTCAGGACTCCACAAATCACAACAATCTTTCATTTGGAGGTTGGAGCATTTGTACACCTAATCCATCTTCTTCTCATGCATGTTGGTGCGCTCATCTCTGTCTTTAAGCTATGCACTGTGAGATATATTTTTATAAATTAGCATATTTCTGTAACAAAACAAGTCTTAGTCGAGTTGTAATTTCAGTTACCATATCAGACTTGAAAGACTGCGGAATTCAGAGGTTGAACAGAAGAGGAAAGTACCGTTGATCATCAAAAAGGAAAGAATAACACATTAGGACATCGTTTCTCACTTAGGACACAATTACCTATATGGTATATGTTCAGAGTTACCAAAATACAAAAAATCCAAGTTTTAGTTGGATTCTGTCCGGTGGGAACCAGTAGGAGAAATGGGAACTAGTAGCCAAAGTACGTCGAAAAGGCTTTTGACCTTCTTGAACCGGTAGCAAATCTGGGAACCGGTAGCAGAAGTCCATCTTGAGCTTTCTAGCAAATTTGGGAACCGGTAGCAAGAGTTCTGACAGCATTAGAATTTTCAGTTTCCTGTTCTAATTGTTTCCTTTTTCATCCCAAACTTCCTTCTAAGTCTTATGTACGAAATTTTCTTTATTTTCAAGAGGAATAGGACTTTGCAAACCACTATATAAACCATGTCATATATATTGGTTTATTCACGGCTTTTGTTATACAGATTCATTATTTTTAAAAGCCTTTGGAAGTTTATCCCTCTCAGAAAATCAAAGTTGATTTTTCTGTAGTCTTCCTAGAAGATACACATACTTACCTAGTTAGGTTAGAGTTGTGGAGTTCAAATCCTGATCGTGATCATACAGTAGTATCAATATCGATCAGACAAAGCAGATCTTCTTTTACATCATTCAGACAGTGGAAGGGTTGGAGCATTCGTAGAGCGTTGTCTGATCTACCAACTACTCTTCTAAAAATATCAAGTGTAAGCCTGAGGTCAAGTTGTTGTTGGACGGGGAGTCGCAAAGCCAGATGATCGTCAGCGGTTGGTGTGGTGTAGAACGATAGGGTGTGAGCCAGAGTCAAAGTTCGGTATACTTTGTTCCAAGCATAGTGGATTGGTTTACTTTGGATTGCACAGTCCACGAGGTTTTCCCATAACAGTTGACATATTTTATCAACTAGGATTTCCTCGCTAAAATCTTGGTGTCATCTCTAACTTTATACTTTGCTTTATTTTATTACATGCGATTAATTGTTTAACTGCTAAAATAAGTAAAGTTGGTAATGACACAGATCTGTTTTACAAAATCTAAAACTTTCTAAAATACATTCCACTGCGTAAGACTCATAATTTGGTATAAGAGCAATTCTCTATACATTGAGTTGATCCTTGTTGGAAAGTTTAGTTTTATTGTGTTTTTCAAAAATTGTTTTCATCATATCTAAAAATTCTAGAAGGTTCCTTAAAAATAGAAAGAATATAACTTGTAATAAAGGAGATCATTCTAAATTGAAAGAAAAGGAAAATAATAAAGATACTTCTATTTCATTTATTGCTCATATTGATGATGATACTACTAATAATTCTTCTGTTTATGTAGGAAATATTTCCCAATTTGAGTTATTGAGTAAGGATGTCAATGAGCAATCTAAGAAGTTGACAGAATTAGAAAGCATTTAAGATGCCTTGAAAAGGGAAAGAGATACCTTGAAGATGGAGAATGAATCATTGAAGAAGGAAGATAAGTAAAAATAGAAATTGGTTGAGAAGAATAAATCTGAAATTCAAAATCTTCATGACAAGGTAAAATTCCTTGAGAGCGAGGTAAGTTAAGCTAATTCTGCTAGAGAATCTTTTATTACCAAATTTAATTTTCTTAAACTTGAATTGAAAAAATCTCAAGAGAAATTAATTGCTTTTACTTCTGGGCAGATTAAGCTTGATAAGATGATTTGTGTTGGTAAGCATGTAAGTGATAAAACTGAATTAGGTTTTAATGAGGCTTCATCTAGAAAAAAGGGTCAAACTGTTTTTGTTAAACTCATAAACTTGAATGTGCCTATTGTTAAACCTAAAGTTTTTGTTGAGTCTATACATGCTAAGAATGTGTCCAAGGTGTTTTATTGTTCTTATTGTGGTAGAACTGGACATAATCAACACTATTGTTATAAAAAGAAAAAAGGATAATTCTTTTTATTATTTACATGGTTATAATTCCTTTGCACAAAATAAGTTTAATGCTAGAAAGCAAAATTGGAATAAACCTAGAATTTTTCATGCTAAAAGGAATTCACACTGGAAAAAGAAAGATTTTTCTGATTTTCATTCTCATGATATTCATGCAAAGAAAAAAGGTGTTTTCTAAAAAGAAAAAGGATTTTGTGTCACCTACACTACAAGAAAAATAACTTTTTACCACGGTGGAAAAGACTTTCCACCACGGTTTTGAACCGTGGTAGAAATAGCCGTGGTAGAAAGTTTATTTTCTACCACGGTACAAAACCGTGGTAGAAAGTGTTATATAATTTTTTTTTTTTTTAAATAATAGTTTAGCCCTTATGAAGCCTTTTTTTTTCTAGCCTTATAAGAACCCTGGAAGCAAACCCAAAATAAATAAAAAATAAATCAAAACCAAAATAATTTAAAACTGACCAATAACATCATATATATATATGTAACCAAATTCAAGTCATTGTTTTATACAAAAATTAACCATATACAAATTTCAAAAAAGTACATGATCCACACCTTATATATTTACTTAACCAAAATAAAACAAAAATTCTTCATATCTTCTTGCAACTTCTTCATGAGCCATACAAAAAATATAGTGGCAACAAAAAAAACGTAACGTCAACCGTAACCCGCAATCCTAGCTTTGACCTACAAAGATGTAATAGTTGAAGTAAGAGAATTAATATAAAGCAAGTTATTTAGGAAAAAAATATATATATAAAGCAAGTTGTAAAATTGCCAAAATTAAACCAAGCAAAGCAAGTTGTAAAGTTGCCAAAATTAAACCAAGCAAAACAAGTATTATAATAAAGGTACTTTGAATGATCTACTCTTCCTATTAACTCAAGCAAAGCAAGTATTAACATTGTCTTAACTCAAGCAAAGCAAGTTCAGTGTGTCAAGGAAATAGTCCCAGGATTAAAGCTTAAGCATGGCTTATTTAATAGGTGATTGAAAGTACTCGAAGACAAAGTGAATTACCATCATATAATATGTTCAGATTAAAAAAAAATGATCACTTAAGGCACGTGACCCCCCATACACCGCAAAATTGGTCACTTAAAGGCACGTGAACCCCTTGAGGTTGCTAAATTTTTTATTAGGTTTGTCTAGGGTTTGCCCTTATATGTGCTTCAATGTCTTTAGGATTTATCACACTAGTATTAAGGTTTCTCCCTAAAAATCTCTATTTGTTATTCTTCTTCTCACTTCTCCTGTTATTCTGATCGGCCTTCTCTTCCAGTTCATTTAGATTACTATCATTGCCTCTGTGTATGATTATGTTTTATCTTATAATTATTGGGTTGTTTGGTTCATGATGTCCAGGTTGCAGATGAAATTGTAGCAGATTTTACCAGAATTAACAATAGTTCAGCAGTTTCCTTCAATGAGATTTGATTAACCCTAGAGTTTAACCTTTTTACACTGTTATTATCATGTTAACTTCTTGTGTATGCTGAGAAGTGAACCTCTGAATGTTTTAGTCTGATGAGAAGAATATAAGACGACAAGTATATGATGCATTGAATGTCCTTATGGCACTAGATATTATTGCGAAAGACAAAAAGGCAATTTGGTGGAAGGGACTTCAGAATACAGATGTGAAGGATTTGGAACAGCTTAAGGTTGGGATAAGAGTTCATTATTTGTTATATCACAAGTTCTTATCAATTGCTTCACAATTTTATTAGTCTATCCTTTACATTTGTAAGCTGGGTTTTCCAAACTTCCATAAAGGATGGGACCTGTTCTTGTCTCATTTTTCTTGTCTCCATCCTACTCAATCCTTTTTATCACCCATTCATACATTGACTGATTTGGCATGATTTTTAAGTGTCACTCTATAGAGAATGACTAGTTTTCTTTGTTTATCCTTGCAGGCGTTGCATGTTAAGCTGATTAATGGGATTGGAAATAAATCAGCCTATTTGAAAGAATTAGAAGAACAAGTAATGCTATCTTATCATTTTCTTTTTTTGCCCCTTTAATAAACAACAATGTAAATTATTTTTTGGGAGTTTTGAGAAATTTTAGTTATGCTATGGATATGAAAATCAGATTTGAATAAGTTTACAGTTGAAATTGGAGTTAGACAAATGCCCACTCTTGAGACTTCTTGGACTTTTATGCATCACTTTTCTGTTTTCCTTACGTTTATTTAGTTTAAGTGAAGTAGGGGAGTTCTACTAATTTACAATCAACTTAGTAGCTTAAAAATATTAAATATATAGGAATGCCTTTCTTGCTCTAGGTCTTGATATGCCCAATGCAAAAAGGCCATTATGTAGTGCTGGTCCAGTTACTTGGAAATCTGGGGTTGAAGAATGGAGACAGATTTAACCTTTTGACGTTATTTTTCTTAAAGCTGCTGCTATCAAACTTGAATCCATGTCTACACTTGTTAGCCTAAGTTTTTACCAGCACCAAGCAATGGCCATAACATATATAATTTTATATTTGGTTGCAACTATCCAGTAATTAAAATTGATTCGTGGACATAGTTTTAGATTCATGCAACTATGAAAGTTAGAAATAGCCTGAATGGGTATATGTTTTTTTAGAAAATTTTAATTATTTAACAAGGGATATCTTTGGTTCATAGTTTATAAGCATGAATGAATTCAACTACTAAGTTCAAAGTTGTGGTTCACAGTTTGAGAAGTGATCATCGGGATTCAACATGGAATAGAAATTCAAAGGTAGAAGACTTTATTTTCAAGAAACCTTCAAAAAGTTGGAATTAAATTGCCGTTCACACACTGAAAGAAGGAAAAAAATGAAATACTAATACCAGTGACAGAATAAACTGCATAACACAATTATCCACTTACCCAGTGCACTGCCATGTAGATTGCCATTGCCTTTGCTCTAATTCGGTTAGGGAATATTTCTGATAGGAGGAGACTAGGGACTGGTCCAGCACCTACGGCAAATGTGAAGACAAACCTGCATAAACAACTTCAATAAGAAAAATATACCACCATAACCTCAAGATAAGAAACTATATGTAGAAGTTTGTCTACCTTAGCTCTCTTCCACAGTTACAGTCACAAAGGTGGTTTAAGCAATGAGATACAGTAGCCTACCTTGGTTTATTTCCACAAAACAAGAAATAGATAATCCTCCTAAGAGGTGAACAATTACTTGCTCTATTTGACATAGAAATTTATCATTTTTCCATTTTGAAATACCCTATTCATCCGATTTTATTTTTAGAAACTCCTGATTTTCTAGGTATTTCAGAAAGACAAAGAATGATGATAGGAAGAGAATCACCTGATGGATCATGTTTTTTATCTGCTCTATATGATCAGTTACCCCTGGCTCTTCTGTAGGAGGAAGGCACTGAATTTGTTTCATGTTACCATGATACTCATTGATGTACCTGTCACTTGCTTCTTTTGGTCCCACCCCAATTTTATTTGTTTTTCCTATGATCTACAAAAGCCAGATATAAATCAATAGTTAAGTATTTTTTACAATCAAATTATCAAAAAATAGACTTGAAAAAGTCAAAAAGTCGTGAACATAAATAATTCTAAAAACTGCAACATACATTCCTCTTTATGAGCTAAGACAGTATTCAGAACTACAATTTCAATAACAGCCCATGAGAATTTGATTGAAAGCTTGAACACCAAATCATGGTGAAAATTTACAAAATGAAGGGAAAAGCAGAAGATGTGAATATTGAATAATTCCTATAGGAATCATATGGAGGAATACAGTTAAGAGAAACCAGCACCAATTGAGGACAAGAAGGGAAAGACTAAACTCTCAGTAGAGTTGAAGGGAATCAATTGCTCAAAAGAATGGACTATAATGCAAAAGAACTTAAATTCAAATTTAAATTGTTCAACACCACTGGTGTGGTGTGACAAAGGAAACATAGCTTCAGAAAAAGAAAATTAGTAATAAATCCAGGTAGTATATCATTTCCCAAAAACAAACACTTCCTCCATTACACTGCACACCACCAAAAACAGAACCACAGAAACACCTTCTAGTTGGTACCCCAATTTACTCTAGTTTTCAGAACTAGTCCTATGAACTGCCCTAAAAATATATATAATTTTAACAGGAATACCAACTATGCAATACAAATATACAATTAGATTGCATTTAGCTGTAGAACATCAGCAATGTCAATCAAATTTCCTCTCTATATATATATTTTTTTTCACACCAGTTCAGCAGATATAAGATTCTTCAAAAGTGCAAGATTCTTCAAGCAAAAAAATTCCCCAAATAGGATTTAGTTTGCAAAACAAGAATTACAAACCTTGATTAATTGATTTAGAAAAATAAAATAAAATTTAATGTTCTTGTTGACATTTAACTGCATTTTTTTTCTTCTTGTTTTTATCACTATTATTTTCTTTATTAAAGTCATGTTTGGCAAGCACATGGTATATACTATACATTTATATACCAGAATCATAAATTCAGACAAAGGCAGGCCTCAAGCAGTAAGACTTAATAAGTTTCAATATATAAAATGAATGAAGGAAAGAATTGCGAGTCAAAAAACTTGCCAATGGACCATGTTATGAATGCACCAGGAAAACCTAGGCCACATAAAAGAAACATGCATAGGCAGTACAGCTAAATATACAATACAACATGACCTATGTAGTGAAAGAATTTATTGATGGTCCCCATTATGAAAAGGCTATAATAAAAACATTTGTATTGGATTAAAGTACAGAAATTACATTCAACTAAACAAACATATGCATAAAGAAATGTGATATTTGAACTTAGCAAACAGATCCACAGGCAATTAGCAAACACTTTGCTGCACCAGAGAAGCATTTAAAATTCTTATTGCTCAGGACTATATGGATGGATATTAGAAAATCATAAAGTCATCATCACTTACTGTGGTGGGAAATCTTTATCTGCTGTAGCTTCACTGAGAATACGTTCAAACTCCTGAATATTTTGCTTCATTTCACACAATAGCTTGTCATGTGCTGCAAGCTTTGCAATACTAGGAGAGTAAGCCCGAGCCACATATAGTAGGTCCTTCATCTTCTTTACTAAAGTCTTTCATTTTTTCCCTATGTTCACAACGCCATAAGCAGTAGCTCCCAAATTTCATCTCACAATGAGAAAAACAGGGTCATAACATTATTTTAGATGAGAATTAACCAAAATCCACATCCTAGTTTCTGATACAAGTATTTTTAGCTTACAAATAATCATATAAAAAAAATGAAAGCAAAAGGGCTAAAAGTGTATGATGATGACAATTAACAAAGAAAAAAAAGCCGACTGAAAATGGATGAGCAGACATCAATAAGGTGACAACTAAAAAGTCTAGTGCACCCACATCAGGCATAAATTACACTTCTGGCAGATGATAACAGTTAACAGTTCCACTGCTTAGGCACATTTATTTCTTAACCAGAAATTTTACGATTCACTTGATTGTTCTAAGACAATGGCTATATAATAACTATACACAGTCTAGATTTACTGAAATGCTGCTGGATTTTATTCCGAAATCGAAACAAAAAAAAAATAAAAATAGTAAGTATAATTTCCTCATGTGACGCAAGCAAATGATAAAGAAATAGAGAAAACAAAAAAATCATGAACATCCTATAGAAAGAATCAATATAGGCATTGCAAAAAAAAAAAAAAAAAAAAAAAGAGAAGAAAAGAAAAAAAAAGGTTTACTCAGTACACATTAAGACATGGAATTTATAAGAAACCCTAATTGAATTAAACTAAAGTCAGGTCATACCTATTTGAGTATCAATTTGATGAAGATAACAATTTACAGGGGATGAAAATACAAACCTCAAAATTTATCGATGCACACACGATAAATTAGGTCTTCGGTTTGACGCCAAAGTGTCCTTCGAATAGTAGGGAGGGGTTAGGACTTCGAATGAGAGAGGGAGCTATGGTTAGGGCTTGGAGAAAGGAGCGAATCCTTGTTGAGTCTCAACGCCCATCTGTGGTGGACTTTACAGGGGCACTGCGCACCTTAAAACTCAGGGAACTTTTCAATCAGCTGTGCCGCTATCTCCTTTCTAACGTTGCGCTGACCATCGATTCAACCCTCCGCTGCTCCTCAATGGTGGAGATTTCAGAAATCAGTGGTTCGGTAGAAGGGTTGGGTTTGGAGAGAAAAAGGCATGGGTCAGGCTTGGAAATTTGAGAGAACGGGGATTTGCAAATCGAGGATAGATAGTATAGATCGCGAGAGAAAGGGGCCAGCTTTGGAGATAGATGCAGATATATATATTTTTTTGAGTATATATGTTATGTGTGGTTTCTCTATGAGTTATACTTTTGTTTAAAATTTTTTCTTTTTAATGAAACTAGAGGGAACAAAACGCGCGTAAGCAGGATTGAAAATAATTCACTTTAACAAACACGTGCTTATTATCATGGTTTTTCATTTACCCGTATTAGAAAATCTTTCTACCACGGTTATAAAAATAATCGTGGTAAAAAGTGCGTGGTTATAATCACAGTTTTTCATTAACCGTGGTAGAAAACTTTGCTACCATGGTTTTAAAATAATCGTGGTAAAAAGGGTCTTCTACCACAGTTTTAAAATGGTTTTAAAATAACCGTAGTAAAAAGGGTCTTCTACCACGGTTTTAAAAAAACCGTGGTAGAAGACCCTTTTTACCACGGTTATTTTAAAACCGTGGTAGAAAGTGCATGGTAAAAAACTGTTTTTCTTGTAGTGAAAGTTGCAAACAATGACTCGGCGATTTTAGTGAGGTTCGGAAACTCCTACTTCTCGGCTTAAGACCCTTCTTGAGACTTCCCAATCCACTATAACTTTTCCTTACGGGTGGAGAAAAAACATTTACGTGAAACAACTCTTTACTTCACCTTATTAAGAGAATAACATTCCCTTAGTCTTCCTTTGGGTCACAGTAACCCGGTGGGTCAAACCAACCCCATACAATTTATAGTAATAAGAACAATGAAGTATAAGAAATATCTCTCAAAGATTAATGTACAAATTTAGCTTTCAACTAAAATATATATGAATATCAATGAAGTTCAAACTCTATGAATGATATGAATAAGGGAAGATAATATAAGTGAAGAATAAATGCTCTTATGAACTCAATAGGATCTCTAAAGTATAGAATAGAGCAAAAGCTCTTTGAATCCTTAGCTGAATCTCTCAAGTATAGTATATGAATGAATGAGAGAGATGAAGAGAAAATATGAGAACAAAAGCTCTCTTTGATGTCTAATGAGGTCTCTCAAGTGTCGGCTCTCTTGCATACCCGCAAATTCTTTAGATTGTGTATTTATACGCCCTTAGAAGAATATAGCCGTTTGGGGGCATTATGGTAAATTCATATGATGTTAAATAGTCAAAATAGCCGTTGGGAAGCTTCTGCTCATTCATCTAACCGGTTAGAAGGCTTAAACTATTCGAGTAGATGAGATTCAGATCTTATCTAACCTGTTACAAGGATGTTCCTAACCGGTTACATCAGCTGTGAGTGCATTATCAGTTTTAGAGCAACTACTCGATTACAAGAGGGTTCCTGACCGGTTACAACAATTGCAAAGTGAAAAATGATCTTTTCTACTTTAGTGTAAGTAATCGGTTACAAAGACTTTCCTAACCGGTTATGAGTAGTCATACTTAAATGGTTCATTCTATCCATTGTACTCCTCGGTTAGAATAGATATGCTAACCAGTTACTGGATGTGATTCTCAGAACATGCTCTTTGTCCTATTCATCTACTCAGCTAGAGGAATTTTCGTAACCGGTTATATGGACATCAGATTTTGGTGACAGTGGACAGTTTTTCTGCAGGACTTCTGCATACACCTTATTTTCATTGAAAACATTTAAGTAAATATCAATTTACTTTAAGTTTATAATGTAAATAAGGAAGTACCCCCCATTTCGATTCAATAAAAAATAAAAGAAAATTAAAATCCAACTAAATCAAAATGTAGAAATTCAGTTTTAGTACAAATTTAGATTTTCGACAGTTTTGGTAAAAATGAATCCTCATGTAGAACAATGTAGAATGGATGAAAAAATCCCATAAAATCAGTTTAAGCTTTTTGAAGTATAATGAGTTATTACTAAGAAAAATTATTTTGAAATAATCATTATTTCAAATATTCATTTTTCACACTTAGCCATTTTTCATACTTAGCCAAAAACACGATTTTTCATAACGAGCATTCAGGGGTCCTAATATCCTTTGCCAACTCATGGTAATGAAGGCTTCTCCTGTCTTAATAGTTGACCAATATGAATCATATAATTGATGTGCATGGTCTTAACATTTCTAGCACAAGTGATGAGTTCTTTCAAAGCTTAAGCAAGCTTGAACTAACTCATTCTTTAGCAATGACTTCATGTGTTAATTATATATGAATGAAGTGCATAGCCTATTACTAATGGATATAGGAACATATAAATGATGATATGATGTACATTGTCCTATAGAGATGAGTTTCAAATGGATTCATAAATACTTTGACATTGAATCCTAATAATTTATCATTCTATCTATCACTTTCTTATTTGTCCATGATCGTATATGCTTCGAGGTATTCTTACTTCCTTGTTTTCTTTCTTTCTTTGAGTTATTTTCTTGATTATTGATGTCCAAGCTATCTTTGGATGGACTTTACAACTTCAAGTCTTCTTTGTATCCATTGCTTTGCTTGATGTGTTATTGAATAATAGAATACTTGGAATGATCTTTAGTACTTCATTAAGGTCATTCTTTGAATGTGAATAATCTATATAACATGCAATGTAAACATTAATCCTTAAACACCATTAATGGTTTGTTATCATTAAAACAACTAAATTGTGCTTGGATGAAATCCTTAAGGTCAATAGTATTTTTGATAAATTCAAGACCCAAAAATCTGCTCTCACCGACCACTAACTAACAAACAGGAGATCGACATGGTCGACTGTACAACACCTCAAACGGTGCCATACCAATAGTCTTTTAAAAACTATTGTTGTAGGCAAACTCTACAAGAGTGGCAAATAATCCTCCAAGTTGCCCTTAAAATCAAGGACACAAGTTCGAAGCATATCCGCCATGATCTGATTAACCCACTTGGTTTGCCCATCAGTCTGAGGATGATAAGTAGTTCTAAGATGTAAATTGGTACCCAAAGCCTATTGAAAACTCTCCCAAAATCCTAATACAAAGTTCGAATCCCTGTTTGATGTAATAGACATCGGTATGCCATGCAGTTTCACAATCTCCGTAATATAAAGCCTCGCCAACTTTTCTGAAGTGAAATCAATATGTATAGGCAAGAAATGAGCTAATTTTTTCAACCTATCAACAATGACCCAAATAAAATTGTGGTTTCTTTTGGAATTTGGTAATCCCTCCACAAAATCCATAGAGATACTATCCCATTTCCACTGCAGTATAAGAAGCGGCTACAAGGAGCCAGGCGGTCTCTAATGATCAATTTTGACCATCTGACAAGTACTACACTTGGAGACAAAGATGGCTATGTCCCTTTTCATACCTGCCTACCAAAACTGTCGCTTCATGCCTTGATACATCTTATCTCCACCTGGATGGATAGAGAACTCAAATTTGTGAACCTCCGTCATCAGATCTTTTCTTAAATCATCAACAGAAGGTACTACTAGGTGTCCTTTTTACCTCAAGCCTCCATCTGCCCTAATAGAGTAAAATGGGATATCACTATAAGCTAACTCCTTAACTCTATCAATGCACTGCTGATCCATAAATTGTGTCTTCAGTATTTTATGGATGATAGCAGGTGTAATTACTATGCATGCCATAAAAGCATCAGACAACTCATCTACAGTCTTCAAAGCATTCCATTTTGTAGCAAACATCGTAGAAAGACTAGTAAAGGGTCGGTGACTGAGTGCATCTGCTACTACATTCGCTTTCCCTGGGTGATATTGTATGGAGAAGTGGTAATCTTTTACAAACTCCAACCACCTACGCTGTCTCATATTCAGTTCCTTTCGTGTGAAGAGATACTGCAAACTCTTATGGTTACTAAATAGTCTGAAGGACTCCCGCAACAGATAATGCCTCCAAATACGTAAGGCAAAAACCATAGCTGCTAACTCCAAATCGTACGTCGGATAATTAAGCTCATGAGGTTTAAGCTTACGAGATGCATAAGAAATTGGTCGCTCCTTCTGCATTAAAACACACCCCAGACCCTGCAAAGAAGCGTATGTGTAGACAAGATACTCTATCCCACTTTGGGGTGTAGCTAGAACAGGTGCAGAAGTCAACTTGCTCTTCAATGTGTCAAACACAGTCTGACAATGCTCATCCCATACAAACGGTACACCCTTTTTTGTCAGATGGGTGAGTGATCCCGCTATCTTCGAAAACCCCCGGATGAATCTGCGATAATATCCTGCCAATCCTAGAAAGCTGCAAATCTCAATGGGTGAGGTAGGTTGTCCCCACTCAAAAACAATTGTGACCTTGGCTGGATCCATCGCTATCCCCTTCTCTGACATCATGTGTCCCAGAAACTTCACTTCTGTTTGCTTAAAGTCACACTTCTCGAACTTGGCATACAACTGGTGCTCGCGAAGCCTCTGTAACACTGTGCAAAGATGTCTAACATGATCGTCCTCTGACTTAGAATAAATCAAAATATCATCAATGAATACGATGACAAATTGATCTAAATAAGCCCTGAAGACTCTGTTATCAAGTCCATAAAGACTACTGGTGCGTTAGTCAACCCGAAAGGCATGACACGGAACTCATATGAACCATATGTAGTGAGAAAAGCTGTCTTAGGAACATCTTGCTTCTTAACCCGAAGTTGATGATATCAATCTTAGAGAAGTACGTAACTCCCTTCAATTGATCAAAAAGATCGCCAATCGTAGGCAAAGGATACGAGTATTGGTATTAATTGTACATGCTAAAAATAAATTGAGGCGAAATGCTATAAACCAATGAATCTTGAAAATTTGACACCAGCTCATATTATATCAATTCAACTTGGTATAACTTGGACAGTTATAATTTAGACAATTGTAATTTAAAGAATCTGATCTGTTTGAATATGAAATCATTCACTTTTACAACTAAAACTAATGGATTTTTTTCAACTCTGCTACCCCTGGTCTCCCTCGTACTGCCCGATCACTGACCTGTTACTAACTCTACTCTACTACTCTCTTATCTAAAAGGTTGTAAAAAATCATTATTCTACTCTTCTTTTTAAATTTCTTAGAAAGTGATAGCAATTAAGCATGGTTCAAAGTAAAATTTCAGTATTAAATCTGATGCAAACTTCCCACAAATTATCCCTATTTTTCCAAATGGATAGATCAAGTCGATTTCAATTTCACCTCATGCAACATTATGGAAATATATCAACTCCACAATAAGATAACTAAGAATGAATTACTAATTAAGGATGTAACATGGATGAACAAATTCAGACCCCACCAAAATCTTTTTTGACTGTAGGTTAATTTGGAAAAGTACACCTTTACAATCATTCCATGTTGTCCTTCGACAAGTGTCAAGTAAATTGAGTTTTATTTGCTATGATTTCATTTTGATGTCATTGTTAAAATCTTAAGATTCTGATAAGAGTATTTGAGTTTATGAGTTCATCGAGTTAGAGGTCAGGTCGGGTCAGGGCATTTAGGTAGAGCGTTTTGCCTCGTTAAAATCTTAAGATTCAGATCAGAGTATTCGAGTTTATGGGTTCATCGAGTTAGAGGTCAGGTTTGGTTAGGGCATTTAGTTAGAGCATTTTGCGTCCTAGGTCTTGACTTAGGTTTAATGTTAACTACACCGAGACTATCACCTTAAATTAAACTTAGTAAGTGGTGTTTTTTTAGGTATGTGTCCATAAGTGTTATTTTGATAATAAATAAAAAATAAAAAAATAATTATCGTCCTTGGCATATATAATCCCACTAGAAGAAGGTCGAATTTTTTCTTGGTGAAATATATATTGGATTATCCATATATTTATAGCATAAAATGGAGGTGCGTCTAAATTTTCTAGTACATTTATCTTTTGGCATACATGATTAAAATGAGGCTTAAAAAAGAACCAAATTAACAAAAATTTTGAAGGGAGAGTATTGATTAAGTAACTAATTTTTTTGAAATCGAGCATACTATTATTGACTTTAATTATTTTCAACAAGTGAACGTTGCCGGTAAATAGATGAATATATTAATGCAGCAAATAAACGAGAACTCCAGGGTAATGCTTTTTAATTTATTCATTTTGTTAAATAAAATAAATAAATATGCCTTTTAAAATAGGGATTATTACATATAAATGGGGTTAGAGTTTCATATTTACCAAGAGGCTGAGTCAAAGTCTCACATTTCTTAAAAATGAGGTTGACTAAATTGATGACATGGCACATGAATTATTACTGTTTAAAACTTGTGGTGCCTAAAATGCCCTTCTCACTATTCCAGCACATTTACCTTATTGCCCCCGTTTAATTTAGTCACTCAACTCTAAAGCATTGTTGCCCTAAAATACACAGTCACAAATCCAGCGAAGCAAGCCCAGGCAAACACAGCATCACCGAACATGGAACCCTAACCCTCCCTCATCTCATTCGTGAAGAGCCCTTAAGAGCCCTCTCTCTCTCCCCCCCCATCTCTGTAACAGGATTGAAGCGTAGCGGTTGAGCCCTAACCCTCATTCAAGCCCTCTCTCTTTCCCCCTTTGTAACAGCAAAGCACTTCTCCACGTCTAACCGTCGTTGGTGCGCCCTCTCTGTAACCCAGCGAAGCACTTCTCCACTTCTGCCATTCATTTATTGTTGTTCTAGTAATATGGTAAGTACTCTCTCCCTCTTAACACACACACGTTTATATTTTAGATGATTATGGTCCTGATTTAGTGTTATAATTTTTTTTTTTTTTCCAATTGGATGTCTGATTTTCATGTAGGTTATGTTTATATATATTCTCCTCTTATAATTTCTATTATGCAATCATATATATATAATTTCTATTCTGCAATCAAGATTGTTGTTGCTCTGTTTGTTGTATATGTTTGAAATGTGCGTAACAAAATGTTGCTCTCTTGTGCGTGACAAAATTAATTTTTAAAACTCAGTTTTATCCCACCAACAAAGGCAAAATTTTCATAAAGTAGATACTTAATTAATCAAATGTTTTTTTTTATTTTTTATTTTTTATTTTTCTTCTTCTTCTTTTGTAATTAGGTTTGCTTGTTTTTGAAGAGTTCATGCTTTCTTTATACGTTGACTGAACTGAAATCCCAAATGTTATCCTACAATCTTTCCACTAGCATGGGTTTTCATACTTAAAATACTCGGAATTTGCTGAAGAAAACATAATTAAACAGGATAAAAAACAAATTTCCATGCATGTCCTTTGTTACTTGCTGAATTTTTTTTTATAGAACATTAATCTGATCTTAAAACTTAAACATTGTACTGTTAATGCCTACCTGTGTATAGTAGAGATTCAATGTCCCTAAATCCAAATAATTCATGTTATTTAAATTTACTAGGACCATGTGGAAGCAAGTGGCAGTACGTGTGGTGCCTACAGGCTTTTTGTTGGATTTCACTAGTTAGCTAACTAGCTTGTGCCAAGGTAACAAGCTTAAATCCTATCTTCATAAGTCATTTGCTTTGGAGACCTTATGATACAATCAATGAATGTAAACTGTAAAGAGGCATGCATGTGATAGTCTTTGGGTAGGGACACTTGTTATCAAATGTTTGTGAAATCTACATTCCCATTTGCATTTGCTTAGTAAAAGAATTGTTTAAGATTACTAGTATTGGTTCTACAATATTAAATTAAAAACAAGTTTTTCATACAAACTATATTTGTTGTGGTTTAGTGGTTGAAATGTAATTAAATATAAAATTTGAGTTTGGTTCAATTAAATGAAAATGCTTTATAATAATTTCATGATTAATATCTTGGGTGTTAAGAATCACTAATAAAGATTTTAGTTCTCAATATAAAACAAAAGGGAAGAAGCTACTCTGTTTGGATCTTTGGACTGTGACTCAGAGATGAAGTAACAAATCTTCATGGTTATGCTATGATTTGTGCCTTAGCTTACAAGGTTGGAAGTCTTTGGTAAATGTTTTCACTAGGGAAACATAGCATTTTAGAGCATGTCAGTGATGGCCTTGGTGTCTGATAATTACCAACATTTAAATAAATTAGATAAATAATTCTTTTTAGTAGACTGATTGAATATGTTAACATTTTTAAACGATTAAAAAATTTAGTCTAAGATATTGCCATGCAATGACCAGAAATGGAAAAGATTTCTTCACCATCTGTTCATGAAATTTGAATGGTTTTAAACAACAAATTTCTAGATATGCTTACAAGTTCCCCCCGCGCCCCCCCCCCCCCCCCCAACCGGTGAAGAGTGCAAGCTGCTTTATACCTAAGCCCAAATTCAGTTGAAAATACAAGACACGAACAATAATGGGAAAACTGTTATATGACCTTTACGTCTAAATTGTATTTACGGGAAAAGAAAGAGAGAATGAAAGAAAGAAGTAAATTTCGATCAAAATTCTGTCCAAGACTGATGCTTTGGAAGTTATTTAGTTTCTAACGAGATGAAAAAGAGAAAATATAAAGCAGTAGGTAGTTATCTAAACACCAGTTATATAAATAATAATAAATAAATAAATTAAGTACTTATTCAGTTTTATCAAAAGGGATGCAGAAAAACCCAAAAAGATAAACATATTGTCATAAAACAAGACATAGCATTGGTAATACTAATACCTCTTCGGGCGTTGATTCTCTTCTTGAATAGCCGAATTGGGTCTTAACCCTCCAAACACGCCGCATAAATAATTATCCTGACATTGAAATTCAAGCAATTTTCAACCCATCAAAGAACCAAAACAAATAGCCCGAACTTTCTATATATATACACACACAGAAAAACAAAAATTGGTAAGAGGGGGACATAGAAGGTGATCTCTCTGGCGGCTCTGGGGCTGCAAAACCTGCCACTCTCGTCAATTCTGGGCAGCATTTCTCTGGGAGATGAGAGAGAGTTTGCCGATTTTTCAAGAACTTCCCCAACAGCCGTGAGAGCTGAAGAAGTGCGAAGAGGAGAGCTTAATAGAGAAATTAAGCTTTCTGAGAATTAGGTTTTGAGTAGCATTCTCTATACCAGATCAGAATATGACACCTCTTTGCATTATTTGGAATCAAAGTAGAAATAGAAGTTAGAACTAAATTGAAGAGTAACACTACTTTTTGTATAAATTGAAGAGTAACACTACTTTTTTATCTAATATATTCTACACCCGTGCATATATATAAATATATTGTGGAACATACATATTAAATTGATGACTTAATATGAATGCCACAATTAAACACACTACCTTAGGGGGGGTATTCCCAAAGTTTCTCATTTTATCTGTTCGATTTTCTAATAATAGATAATAAATAA
Source organism: Cornus florida (assembly GCF_030987335.1). NCBI lineage: Eukaryota > Viridiplantae > Streptophyta > Magnoliopsida > Cornales > Cornaceae > Cornus > Cornus florida. The sequence continues at coordinate 54,042,241 of NW_026775576.1, forward strand.
TCTCCTATTGTGTACAGAATCACAACACTTACTCCAAAAACATATTATATATATATATATATATATATATATATATATATATATATATATATAATATTGTGAGTTGAGTTGAGAATTTCACTTGATAGAGCTTTGATGTCAAATAAATAAAGAAAGACAGGTTTCATAAATGAGGAGTGAAGAGGTTGAGGGAACACTGACAATATTTCTTTGTATTTTGCTCTGTTTTGAAAAGGCTACATGAGAGAGCTCTCTCTCTCTCTTTGAGGTGGATCTGATTTTTTTGGTCCAAAACTCTGGCACTACAATCAAACCAAAGACACCACCTTTATGTGAAGGTGAATACGGATACTACATGTCTTTGCACTAGGAAAGGAATCAAAATCAAAATCAAAATCAAAATCAAAACAGCTAATGGGTGATTTAAAGTTTTCAATGGGAAACAGATAAGTGTAGTACTACTAAAGTCTGTTTTAAGAGAAAAGCCTTCAAACATGGTAGAGTTTATAGATTTTTGTGGGGATTGCCTTATTAAATCTGCCTATGCTCTTTTAGCTGCATTATATATATTTCTCGCAATCGAGATATACATGGTTTTACCCCACTAATTCTCGGAGCTCCCAAAGAATTATTTGTACTCATGAAAGCGTAGTCTCAAAGAATTATTTGTACTTATGAGGAATCTAATTTTAAATCTGGTGCTTCATGTACTTTTATTTTTTGATTTTCAATTGTATCCAAACATGTTATTTTTTTATATTTCCATTAAAATGGTATCTCTCTTTGATTTTGGATCATGTGTGTGATTATGAAATTATGTGTTGATTTGTAAGGTTGCTTTCAGCTTTGGACAAAAATAAAATGAAATGCTCTTTGAATTATCGACTCTCAATTAACTATGTTGGCAGCCTATTGCAATCGATTAGAGTGATTAATAAATTCTTAAAATTTTGTTTCTTGTGAGGGAGGGTCTAATTTTGTAATTTTGCTTTAATGGTATTTGATAGTAACAGAAAAATTCAGTAAGTTAATATTTATATTTGGTTTTATACTAAGTCGCATAAAGTGGTAGATAGAGCGCAAAAGCAACAAAATTAAATTACAAACAAATCGTGAGAATGGGAGCTAGATTTACACCTGTTAAAAAGAATTGTATGACCTAGATTTTAACACAAACACACTTGTCATAGGCTAGCTACACCTATTGTAATTTCTGCGGCTAGCTATTGGTCACTGTTCTTGTTTGTTTGAGTGTGTTTGGATCATAAAAAAACAAACATATTTCAGCCACTACATGAATAGCTTCCCAATGAGATTGAGGAAAAACTTCAAGACAAAATGGCTGAGCTAAATCTAGTTTATGATTATGTTAAGTGCTGTTAGGAGGAGATTGAAACAGCACTGGACCGTCAATAAGCATATCAATCTTAAGAATCATAGTGTGAACTATACTCTAATACAGGTCCATAGAACACGTGTGCCATTAGGGGAGAGAAAACCCTAAGGTACCTCGATTTGGAAGGAGAAAGAGAAGGAATGAGAGAAATGGTATAATAATACTTGTTTAACCTTCCAAACAAAAAACCTTTAGGAGTCATCCAAACCAACATGAATTTGTTCTAATTTTTACAAGAGTTAGGCTGAAATATTTAAACATAACACGACTTTGTCATATATATGTATGTTTATACATGATTTTAACACACACACACTGGCCATAAGCCTAAATACCACACATTAACTAGTACATAATGGAACACATACACAAAACTAGTAGTAATCATGATGCAACTAATAAGCTCCATATGATCAAAGTAGTTTCACGGCTTATTTATCATTAAGCAGTAGTTGCCATGGACTGATATAGATATATATTCAAAGCATATAATTTTAAATTTTTAAGCTCATTACATCAACAAACTATCAAGACTTTCATTTTATTTTTGTCCAAATCTGAAAGCAACCTTACAAATCAACACATAATTTAATAACCACACACATGATCCAAAATCAAAGAGAGATACCATTTTAATGGAAATATCAAAATTTAGTTAAAACCATTAATACTGACCATGGTTATATCCATTTGAAATTTTAAATTCACATTGTCAGTTATAACCAATACACACCACAATATTGGTCGATAGCTATGAGTAGTATCAATTCACTCCGTTAGAAAATAATATCTATGTAAAATCAGCTATATCTGTATCTTCCTACAAAAAGAGTCAGACTAAATCAGCTATATCTGTATTCAAGCTATATATTCAAGGCTCTTTGATGACTGCAGACTAAATCCTCAGCAGAACGTAGGAATTTAGGAGTTAAAATTCAAAGCCACCAACACATAGGTAGTCCAATTAGTTTTTATGTATAATTAATTATTATAACTCAATTTAGATCAAGAATTATTCAAGATTGTTGCCTCTTTCTCAAATGGCATGTAGAGTATACCTCTGTGTAATATGTCTTAGGCATCTACGCACATGATAGAATTGATGCAAAAGCTAGCAAACTCTATAAATGAGGCTTTTTTAATATATGTATTTAGCATTAATTTATCAAAAAAATGTATTTAGTATTAATTTATTATTCCAACATTCCCTTGTACTTGTCTCCCCCATTTTCAAGACTTACACATATAATATTTGTGTGTGAAAAATATTCAACACTCTGCTCTCTCTCTATTTAACTCTCAATTTTTTATTTTCAATCTATAATGTCCCATTTAACTCTCTATTCATCTCATAATCTCCCTCATCTTGTATATATGTTTGTTGTACACATAGTGATACAATTATCTAGTAATCAATGGCATTGATTTTGTGGTTGTATTTTGATTTGAAAAAGGTCTGTAGTGTGTGTTTAGGAAAAGTTTAATCTTGACACCGCCTATCCCTATTGAGGGAATTAGTAGTGTTTCGGTGTAAATAGATCTCTAAATTACATTATATAATTATGATATTTAATTGTTTTATATTTCATTTTTTTTTTAACTTCATATTTAGTTTTTTTTTTTAAACTAATGAGTCAATTTTCGAAGCAGTTGGACAAATGGATGAGAGACAAATTATATGCTATTGTCGATTTGATGGGAAAATTGACAAAAATGAGAATGGGGAAATTATATACATCGGCGGTGTCACAGACCCTTTTATGATAACAACAACAACAACATACGAATCATTTATAAATGAGTTACAACAACGTTCATCTTCAAACATGAGTGGTAAAGTCATATATTATACCACCGAATCTAACAAGAATGAACTTTTGAGGATGACGGGAGAATCTGGATTTAGAGTGATGCTTCTAGTGAGTGGTCCCATGCTAAATGTGTATATGGAAGATGCAGAGCCTGTAATTGCATCATGCACAATTCCTACTGATCATAGTGAGAGGTAAGACACATATATTTAAAGTAATACATTGATGTATGCGCTGCATAGGTTATGTGATTTTTAATATACCTTTTTATCCACTTGTAGACAATTTGTTGAAGCCACATCGCCAATTGGTCTTCTACAAAGTGTTGCGTCAACGTCTTCATTTCCTCCGATAAATGCGCATCGGGATTCTTTCCGACACATTGATGACATTCTTTGCGTGGATCAGCTTTTTGACAGCCCAAATGATTTCAAAGATGCACTCGTTTTGTTTGGTCTTCGTAATCATTTTCGGTTCAAGTACTTGGACAATAGCAGAAAATATTATAGAGTTGTGTGCGAGGTTAATAATTGTCCATGGAAATTATCAGCTGGTTGTGAAGGAAGTGGTGATATAGTGAGAATCAAACGGTTTAATAATGTTCACACTCACACTGCTCAAGACATTTCAGATTATAAAGCCATTTTTTGGTCGAAGGAAATGGGTCGAGCTATTGTGAACAAGGTTAGGGACAATCCTAAATGCACCCCCAAGACTATTTCCACAGACATAAACGGTGAATTTTCTGCTAAAATGACTTACATGCAATCGTGGAGAGCTAAGGAGTGTGCACGTCATATCATTGAGGGAAATCCCAAGGATAGCTATATTTTAGTCCCGTGGTTGTGTGAACGAATAGCAGAATATATTCCTGGGACAATTACATCGTGGGAGTGCACGGATGATAGGAGATTTAAGCGAGTGTTTGTAGCTTATGGGTGCTCCATACGAGGTTTCATCAACTATTGCAGGCCCATGTTAGCAATCGATGCTTGCCACTTGAGTGGCAATTATAAAGGAACAATGCTTGGTGCAACGGGGTTCGATGCGAATGATGGCTTGTGGCCTTTGGCGTATGCTGTTGTTTCTTCTGAGAATGATGATGATTGGCATTGGTTCTTGAGCAAGGTGAAAGAGATTCTAGATGGTCGCATTGTGACAATCTTAACCGATAGGCATCCGAGCCTAATAAGTTGTATTAGAGATATTTTTGGCTCCCAGTACCACTCATGGTGTCTTCGTCACCTAACGGCGAATTTTTCTACATCCATTCTTGGGAGACAAAGTTTAGGATTGAGGGCTTCGGGTAAAGAGCATGCGAAAAAATTACTCGATAAAATTGCATATGCTCGAACTGTAGATGAGTATAAGAATGCATTGGCTGCCATGCGGGTATTTCGAGTGGAGTTATGCGATTAGGTTTTGGCGAATTCACCTGAACATTGGTCAAATGCTATGTTTACTTCCAATCGTTGTGATAAATTATACACCAATCAAGCAGAGTCCTTCAATGCATGGGTGAAAGAAGAGAGGGTTTTTTCAATCACAAGGTTGATGGATACACACATGCAAAGACTCAGCAAATTTTTATACCAAAAGAGTTTGGACGTTCAGAAGTGGACTATCCCGGTTGGGGATCGTATTGAGGAGAAAATAAAAAAAGAGCAAGAGTTAGCTCTTGGTTTTCAGTCGATGCGTGTTTCGCCTACTGAGTGTACAATATATGATCGAGACAGAAAACCATTCAGGGTGGTATTTGGCAGTGAAAATTCTTGTAGTTGTTTGAAGTGGACCATGAGTGGGATTCCTTGTTCGCATGCATGCTATGCCATCCATGAATTATCTTTAAATATTTATGAGATGGTTGATCCATGGTTTAGGGTTGAAACACAACAAAAACTATGTGAACATCTCATGTCTTCTGTCCCCATGCATGATATGCCGAATGCAGCTGCTGTTGCTACTGCTGACGGTGAAGGTGCTTCCCATCTTAGGCCTCCTGCGGTAACACGTCCCCCTGGACGACCTCGTATTAAACGAATCGAATCACAATTTCAAAATGTAAGGTCGTTACACTGTTCGCGATGCGGTGAGAATGGTCATAATCGTCGAAAGTGCAAGGCTCCTATACCTGGATAGAATAGTTATATAATTGCTAATTCTAGTGGAGTTATTTTGTAAGGTGTTAAGGCCTTAAATATGGAATTATTTTGTAATTACTATTAATTCCTTGGAGCTCCCCTACTGCATTAGTATAACTATGTTGTGATAGTATTTCTAACTTATTTAGAAAACATTTCTAAGTATGATGTAACTTATTCTAAGTTGAATCTGTATTATTCGTCTGGTGGTTTATTTTGGTATTGAAATTATTTTCCTGGGTCCTCGTATGAGTCTCATGTGGAGTGTTATTTAAAAATCATAGGTGTGTGAGTTTTCTGGCAGCTGGAGGGTCGTGAAAGCAAGGAGGTTATGGGATTATGTGACAATGGACGGGCTTACATGTTACATGCTTACGGAAGGCTAGGAAAATAACATCATATTAAAGTCATTATGACTTGTTTCCTCACTATTAATTCCTTGGAGCTCCCCTACTGCATTATGACTGTTATTTCAACCACAATTTACCTCGTGAGTCTCTCTCTTCCTCACTTTCTTTGTGTCTCAAAAATTATATGAACATTGTGTTTACATTATCAACATTGTTTGACAGATGAGGCTGAATGGATAAATCAGTACAAAGGAAGAGTGTTCAGTTTAAACGACAAGCCTGTGGTGCATAAAATTTGGCTGCCGAATGAGGAATGCCCCAGATTGGCAATGTCTAGAGCCTTTGGGGACTACTTTATTAAGGATTTTGGACTTATATCCGTCCCTGAAGTGAGGTGTTGTCACATATAACCAGCAGAGACCAATTTGTTGTGTTGCGAACCGATGAGGTATGTATGGCACTTTTTGGTATTTATCACTTGTTCTTTTTTATACAATGACAAAGAAAAAGACTTGTTTGTTTCTCTATTAAATGTCCAAAAGATCACGTGAACGAATACGTTTCAAACTCACGAGCATAATTGACAATAATCACTTCAAATTATGTGATATCAGTTATTATTAATGAGTTTACAGGTTTTTGTTTTGGCTCAAATTGATTGGATTTTGAAATTAGTATGGATTTTTGAAGTTAATCTTAACATGCTGTGATCCTTGTTTTGTAAGCAGAATTTTTCCTATCTTTTCCTTCAAACCTTATTTAATCGGTAAGAAAATTTATTGATTTAAATTGATAGAAGAAAAATTGTGTGTTTAAGCTTCCAATGGACTTGGTTTCATGCAAATTGTTTGAGAATTTCTTTTTTATTGATTTTTCAAAGTGAAGTATGTATTTCTGGGAAAAATTGTTTCAAATAGATTTTTGGGCTTCCTTCTGATTTTTTGTTGTCCAAATTGTCCAATCATGTTTGATAGAATAAAAAAATAAATAAACAATAATAAAAAGGATTTTGCTATAATCTTAGTTGACTACTGTTACCCCATTTATTTATTTATTTTGTTTAGAGTCTTGCTTTTGGTTACTAGCGCCTAATAAAAAAGTTGTTTGCTCATATGTCCCTTATTTTTGAGTTTTTTCATTTAACCATCTCCACTTGTACAATATTTTGGTGTTATATTTTGTTTAATTGATTTGCATGTACTTCAAATGTAGTCTTCCCGCTAGGGGCTGGGAAGAGATAACAACGGGAGCGCCGATTGCATGGCTATCAAGTACATCAAATTTGTAAGTTATATGGTCTTTATGTTCGATAAAAATCTTTTATGATTGCACATTTGTAATGCTTTTTATACTCACACTCGGGGGGGTCACATGCCTTTAAGTGACCAATTTTATGGTGTATCATGAACTTTAGTACCTTATTGCTACATCGGCCCATGTGGAGGCCATTTTTTTTTTTCTTGTTTTAAAATGTTGAAAGCATGGGAGTATGGGATCATCGTATGTGGAGGTTTTGATTGATTGTTGTGGAGGAGAAGTTGTTGATAAGTTGTTTAATGAGTTAATGCAAGTTCTCACGTTCTTCGTACATGTTGATATGTGGAGGTTTTGCTAATTTTCTCTTAAACCCAACTCATTCATCAACGCTCTCTTGCTCTCTCTCTCTCTCTCTCTAGTCTTGTTCATCGTTTTGCTAGGATTTCTACTCTATTTTTATACAATTTTGATCCCTATATATATATATATATACGCTGTTCCTAAAACATCAATTTTGGATTCAGGAATTGGACACAAAAATGTCGCGATTCCCTCTCTCCGATCAGAAACTTCGAAGGCAAAATTTGTGCGAAAAAGTATGTGTTTCCATCTGCTTGTGTGTGTTTATGTATGTTCGCCAACCAATTGATATTTTCGGCTTTCTGTTTCGTTGCAATGAATTCAAGAAAACGAGAAAAGTTTAAATTCTTTTAGCTTTTGTATCGAATTCCTTTTGATTTTCTTTCTTTTGTTTGTCTTCGTGAATTTGTTGGACTTTTGGATTTACTGTGAACTACGGTTTCTTCGTCTACTATTTGAATGTTTCTTTTTTTTAGACGATATCTAGTGTTGTTTGCAATATCTTTAGATTTTTGTGGTTGATGTTCCCATTAATTTCTTGGATTTTGATTTTTTTTCACGTAAGGGTTTCTTTAGCATATTTGGATGGTTTATTGTCTACGAATATGAGTTTTCAGGAATTTAGGGTTTATTTGTTCAACTTGTATAGATTCTGCACGACTAGAATTTTTGACATCATTTGATAATTTTTTGGATGGTTTGGATTTCCATGGGATTCAACATGAAGATTCAGGGAAAACACACTCAATATGTTTTTGTTTCTATTTGTATAAATTTGGATTTACGTAGTTCTTTCTTTATTCAGAGAAATAGACCCAATAAAGTTTAAATAATCAATAGGTCCCATAATCTCTTGAGAGAGGTGCAATGAGATTGTGATCAAAGACACATCAAATAGAAGAAGTGAATTCAAATATATTTGATAATGAAGCAATAGGTATAGCCATTTTTGGGCTTTCCTTTCACAATTCCTCATTGGGGGGATCCACAACACTTCTCCCTTTTCCCCTTATAACTTCCTCCCACTAATTCGAATTAGGTCTAGCCGTCCTCCTTCATTCTCCATTTTTGTGTATGCTTAGTAGTGGGCTTAGAAGAGCAATGTTGGGTTGAATGACCAAAAGATTCACAATCTAACATCTGTGACTTCTCATATAGCTTCCTCTCTATATATACCAGTCTCGAACCTTGACCAGTGGGTTTATAATTCAAACCATAAGCCAACAGGCTATAAGGTGAACCGGTAAGCATTTTCATTTCTCCAGTTGTTAGGTTTCTAAGTGAGGAAAATAGATAATAATGTAATATTATCATATGTCCTATTGTCTTGGATTACAAAGAATTTTTACTCGAAAGGAACCAAAATAGTTGTAGAAGACAGTAACGATAGTTTCAGGTTTTGTTTTTGTGTTCCATATAAAGAAAATATTACATTTCAAAATATACTCTCTTTATTTATTTAATTTTTTTTTTTAATATCTTTGCCTGCCTTCTTTTGTCATCGCAATAGGCTTCACACTAATCTTGCTCCTGGGTTTTAAACTCTATGGCTGATTTTTTCCTGTCATTTTGCCTTTATATATATATATATATAGGTTTTATTGGAAATTCACACTAATCTTGTTCTTTTGGGATGGCAGCTGGATAGGTTTATTCCCAACCGATCTGCAATGGATTTTGATTTTGCACATTACATGCTCAACGGTGGGATGGTAAGAAAGGAAAGCCCAACACCATGCTCTCCAGCCAAAGAAGCTTACAGGAAGAGGATCCTTGCATTTTGTGTGGAAAAAGAAATTGGGCTTCTGTCAGTTTCTCTAACTGCATTTTGTGTGGAAAAAGAAAAACTTAAAGAAAAACATGGGTTTAAATGCAACACAACATGCATTTTTATATCCCATTTAAGTTATGATAAAGTTGGTAGTTTCTTTTACGTTTTTTTTAGTTTGGAAGAGAACAAAGTCCAGTTTAGTGGTGAAGTGCAAGGTTGAATGAGGCATGTATCATTGAAGATTTTATTATACTGATATAATGCATAAAGTGAACTACTATGAAGGATTATGGCTTGTATAGTTGGCCTATATTTTAGAAAACAAATATTAGAACTAAGAGTATTATATTCTTTATTTGGAGTGAAATGAAATGTATTTATTGCAAATTGTCACATTTCTCATGATCTAGGCATTAGATTTGATTTTTCTGGTGCCACCTCTCCATCCTGTACTCTATTTTTCATGGTTTTTCTGAACAGCTGAGGACTTTGCAAGACGGGCATAGTTCAAGGGTTGGTTCTCTTGATTGGAACAATCACACACTGTATTAGAAAACTGTATTAGAAAATTAAAAGAAACCAAAAACTGTCTTGGTATGGATGATGGCTTTAGGATACTGCTGAAGAAAATACTAAAAAAAAATAAAATAAAATAACTGTGTTGGTGTAGGAGTGATCCCAAAGTAGGGTTATTAAAGAAATTAAAGACTCAAAAGGTGATGTTTAACTGGTTAATCTTGAAATATAGTTGCAGTTTCTTTGTCTAGTTCTTTTATGATCCTGTTTTCTTACCCCTTGCTGAAAATATCCTATACTGGATCTTGGTTCCCTTTACTATTTACTCTATTACTACTTACATATCTTGTTCACTGATAATCAAGTTAAATTATACTTGTACTTGAGAATCCAATATAATTAATTGGTCTTTCTGGGTGTATACCAAAATTTACATAAAAATACAAAACCTTTGGAATTAAATTAGGCGGTCACGGGGATTTAGACCTCCATTACCCAAATTAATTGTATGGGAAAGCAGTATTGTTTATCAGGAGTAGGCGGAATTAAGTTGCCTACTGCCCAAATTAGCACTAGGCTCTCTTATCTTGGTTTTGTTTATTTATGTATGTTATTTTGTTCGTACGTTTTGGTAGTAGTTTCTTCGCTACTTTTTGTTTGTCAATGATGATGATATCTATTTGATTCATAAATGACATTATAATAGTTTTGTTAAAATAAAGACATTAGATTAGTAAATTGTAATTACAAATAGGGATGTCAATAGTCTGCCTCATGACAACAATGGCACTATTTATAACTTTTTCAAACACTAAGGCTTTTTCTTGATGATATGACCATACCTCTTTATCTGTCATGGTGTAAGGCTGTTTTACATTATTTGGCTTTTTGTTCAATCACATGGCTAGACACAGAATGGGACTCTTACTGAATAAATCAGCTCTTGTAGATAAACAAAAGCAACCCACTTTCATATCTTATCATCACATGGCTAAAGTTAAAAATAGTGGTAGTAGGTGCATGAACTATTATGCAAAACACCCCACTTCCTGCCAAAGAGAGAGAGAGAGAGGTGTAAGTCCCTTTTGTCAAATCATCACATGGGTAAAACTCATTCACATGTCTGTGAATTGGGCTTTGTAAATAGACATATGGCATATGCACAATGCCATAACATTAGCACTAGTAAATCTCAAGGACTGAGTTTTTTTGAGCAATAACGGGGAGGTGGAATTCATACAAAATACTGCATAAAATTAATAAAAAATACATACATTTCATATACATACTGCATAAAATTTAACTCAACTACTAAGTTTTTTTTAGCAATAACGGGGAGGTGGAATTACAAAGTCATCATCCCCTGTATCTGAATAATCTGACAGCTCTGAAGCAACTTATAAGTCTGGATCATTAGTAATGGCTTGAATAACTTCAATTGGATCCTTATGCATCTTCTTTGCAATGGAAATGCTCTCATTCCTGCAACATCTGACATATAGATTTTTTAATAGCTTTGATCAAATATGAGAAAAAATAAAGATACTACATAATCAAAGTGCACTTAGAAATCTATTTAAAAAATAAATTAACATTATAATAGTTTTGTTAAAATAAAAACCTTAGATTAGTAAATTGTAATTACAAATACGGATGTCAATACTCTGCCTCATGACAACAATGCCACTATTTATAACTTTTTCAGACACTAAGGCTTTTTCTTGATGATGTGACCATTCATCTTTATCTGCCATGGTGTAAGGCCACTTCAAATTATTTGGCTTTTTTTTCAATCACATGGCTAGTCACAGAATATGACTCTCACTGAAAAAATCAGCTCTTGTAGATACACAAAACCAATCCACTTTCTCATCTTATCATCACATGGGTAAAGTTAAAAATAGTGGTGTTAGGTGTATAACACGACAATTATTATGAAGACACCCCTATCATGCCAAAGAGAGAGATGTGTAAGTCCCTTTTGCCAAATCATGATATGGGTAAAATTCATTCACATGTCTGTGAATTGGGCTCTATAAATAGACTTATGGCATATGCACAAAACCATAACATTAGCACTAGTAAATCTCAGTTGTTGATCTATGGATCGAAAGTATATAGAACGAAAGTACTCGTTAAGAGATGCATGGATTGAAAGTAGTTGTTTTACATTCTCAATCGTTCTCAAAACTATTCCATTTATAATTCCTCACATCGATGGTTCATTTTTTTTTGTAAAACTAACCTGGCATGTAATCGTCATCACCTCCATCGAGATTTGGTGTGTATTTATTTTTCAATGTGTTCAAGTGTGTATTTATTTTTCCCTCAATAAACGTTTCAAAAGTGTTTTTACAAATGTACCCTGTATTTATTTTGCTATTATTTGGCTTCTATTCATTATAGCATTATAAGCTATTCCATTTTTAACTCCTCATATTTGAAACTATTCCATTTTTAACTCCTCACGACATTTCGTGAGGCCATGAGACCCCTCCGACGTATAGGATTTTGCTGCTTGCCATTGTCTTCAACCATCAAATGTTCTTCCTTCATATATAAGAAAATACTAGGAAATCTCCTCAGTATATATAATAAGTTACTAGGAAATTTTCAAACTCTAGTGAATTGTCTTCCATAAATTCATGCTAACCCTTGTAAAAATATTTTGTGTTATTAACCTCTCTCACTTCAACCCGCTACGATTTGCTTGCATAACTCCTAATTATAGACTTGGAAGGTAAAACTCTATCAAATTGCTTAAGGAACGCTGGTGGAAGTTGTAGTCGTTGAGAGCTCCGTTCCGGGAGAAAAACTTTGAAGAACTATGGACACAAATCAGGTAAGGAGAACTTTTTGCAAAGTACTATTTCATAATGGAACTGGCTTAAAAGCAGCTTCTTTACCTATTAGGGAGAGAATAATTGTTTTTCTATAGAAAAAAAAAAAAAAAATTTAGCTTATGTGTAATGTTTTAAGTGATGTTGGACTATATTTTGTATTACTCATTCCCTCAAGTTAGATAGATTGGAATAAAGTTTGTACTCTTTATGGCACTAATGGATTTATTTATGGATGTAATGTGCAACCTAATTAGCGGTGTGGGTTATAATACCATTTTCAATTTTAGAAAATAAATCTCTTTTGCAAAGGTACCACTTTTTTTTCCAAAGGTACCATGTTATTGAACTAAAGGTACCACTTTTTGGCGTCAAGGTACCACGTTTTCTCTAAACACTTATTCATGGCGCTAATGGAGCTATTTGTGGATGTAATGTGCAAGAAAATTAGCGATGTGGGGTGCAATACCATTTTAAATTGCAAAAATAAATCTCTTTTGCAAAGGTACCACTTTTTTTCCAAAGGTACCATGTTATTGAACTAAAGGTACCACTTTTTGGCGTCAAGGTACCACGTTTTCTCTAAACACTTATTCATGGCGCTAATGGAGCTATTTGTGGATGTAATGTGCAAGAAAATTAGCGGTGTGGGGTGCAATACCATTATCAATTGCAAAAATAAATCTCTTTTGCAAAGGTACCACTTTTTTTCCAAAGGTACCATGTTATTGAACGAAAGGTACCACTTTTTGGCGTCAAGGTACCACGTTTTCTCTAAACACTTATTCATGGCGCTAATGGAGCTATTTGTGGATGTAATGTGCAAGAAAATTAGCGGTGTGGGGTGCAATACCATTTTCAATTGCAAAAATAAATCTCTTTTGCAAAGGTACCACTTTTTTTCCAAAGGTACCATGTTATTGAACTAAAGGTACCACTTTTTGGCGTCAAGGTACCACGTTTTCTCTAAACACTTATTCATGGCGCTAATGGAGCTATTTGTGGATGTAATGTGCAAGAAAATTAGAGGTGTGGGGTGCAATACCATTTTCAATTGCAAAAATAAATCTCTTTTGCAAAGGTACCACTTTTTTTCCAAAGGTACCATGTTATTGAACTAAAGGTACCACTTTTTGGCGTCAAGGTACCACGTTTTCTCTAAACACTTATTCATGGCGCTAATGGAGCTATTTGTGGATGTAATGTGCAAGAAAATTAGCGATGTGGGGTGCAATACCATTTTAAATTGCAAAAATAAATCTCTTTTGCAAAGGTACCACTTTTTTTCCAAAGGTACCATGTTATTGAACTAAAGGTACCACTTTTTGGCGTCAAGGTACCACGTTTTCTCTAAACACTTATTCATGGCGCTAATGGAGCTAATTGTGGATGTAATGTGCAAGAAAATTAGCGGTGTGGGGTGCAATACCATTTTCAATTGCAAAAATAAATCTCTTTTGCAAAGGTACCACTTTTTTTCCAAAGGTACCATGTTATTGAACGAAAGGTACCACTTTTTGGCGTCAAGGTACCACGTTTTCTCTAAACACTTATTCATGGCGCTAATGGAGCTATTTGTGGATGTAATGTGCAAGAAAATTAGCGGTGTGGGGTGCAATACCATTTTCAATTGCAAAAATAAATCTCTTTTGCAAAGGTACCACTTTTTTTCCAAAGGTACCATGTTATTGAACTAAAGGTACCACTTTTTGGCATCAAGGTACCACGTTTTCTCTAAACACTTATTCATGGCGCTAATGGAGCTATTTGTGGATGTAATGTGCAAGAAAATTAGCGGTGTGGGGTGCAATACCATTTTCAATTGCAAAAATAAATCTCTTTTGCAAAGGTACCACTTTTTTTCCAAAGGTACCATGTTATTGAACGAAAGGTACCACTTTTTGGCGTCAAGGTACCACGTTTTCTCTAAACACTTATTCATGGCGCTAATGGAGCTATTTGTGGATGTAATGTGCAACTTAATTAGAAATGCGGGGTGTAATACCATTTTCAATTGCAAAAATAAATCTCTTTTGCAAAGGTACCACTTTTTTTCCAAAGGTACCATGTTATTGAACTAAAGGTACCACCTTTTGGCGTCAAGGTACCACGTTTTCTCTAAACACTTATTCATGGCGCTAATGGAGCTATTTATGGATGTAATGTGCAACTTAATTAGAAATGCGGGGTGTAATACCATTTTCAATTGCAAAAATAAATCTCTTTTGCAAAGGTACCACTTTTTTTCCAAAGGTACCATGTTATTGAACTAAAGGTACCACTTTTTGGCATCAAGGTACCACGTTTTCTCTAAACACTTATTCATGGCGCTAATGGAGCTATTTGTGGATGTAATGTGCAAGAAAATTAGCGGTGTGGGGTGCAATACCATTTTCAATTGCAAAAATAAATCTCTTTTGCAAAGGTACCATTTTTTTTCCAAAGGTACCATGTTATTGAACGAAAGGTACCACTTTTTGGCGTCAAGGTACCACGTTTTCTCTAAACACTTATTCATGGCGCTAATGGAGCTATTTGTGGATGTAATGTGCAAGAAAATTAGCGCTGTGGGGTGCAATACCATTTTCAATTGCAAAAATAAATCTCTTTTGCAAAGGTACCACTTTTTTTCCAAAGGTACCATGTTATTGAACTAAAGGTACCACCTTTTGGCGTCAAGGTACCACGTTTTCTCTAAACACTTATTCATGGCGCTAATGGAGCTATTTATGGATGTAATGTGCAACTTAATTAGAAATGCGGGGTGTAATACCATTTTCAATTGCAAAAATAAATCTCTTTTGCAAAGGTACCACTTTTTTTCCAAAGGTACCATGTTATTGAACTAAAGGTACCACTTTTTGGCGTCAAGGTACCATGTTTTCTCTAAACACTTATTCATGGCGCTAATGGAGCTATTTGTGGATGTAATGTGCAACTTAATTAGCGATGCGGGGTGTAATACCATTTTCAATTGCAAAAATAGGTACATTTTGTAAAGGTACTACTTTTTTCCCAAATGGACCACGTTTTTTGAACTGAAGGTACTTCTTTTTGGCCTCAAGGTACCACGTTTTCTCTAAACACTTATTTATGGATTTAATGTGCAACCTAATTAGCGGTGTGGGGTATAAAACCACGTTTTCAACTGCAAAAATAAATTCCTTTTGCGAAGGTACCACTTTTTTTCCAAAGGTACCACGTTTTTGAACTGAAGGTACTCATTTTTGGCGTCAAGGTACCACGTTTTCTCTAAACACTTATTCATGGCGCTAATGGAGCTGTTTGTGGATGTAATATGCAACTTAATTAGCGATGTGGGGTGTAATACCATATTCAATTGCAAAAATAGGTACCTTTTGTAAAGGTACAATATTTTTCCCAAAGGGACCACGTTTTTTGAACTGAAGGTACTTCTTTTTGGCGTCAAGGTACCACGTTTTCTCTAAGGAAGATCCAAACCAATTTTTCATTCATTAAACTATCCATTTATCGACACCATGGAACCAAGGAAGATCCAAACCAATTTTTCATTCATTATAAACTGCTTCAGTTTTAAATTCCATCAAATTTGAAATTAGTACATTAATATAGTAGTGAAAGAAATTTCATTGAGACCCTAATATAATAAGCCATACAATACTAATTCCTGAGAACCCAAAAGAGCAACTTCATTTGATTTCATGTAAGGTAGATGCCAATATAATAAGCCATACAATAGTTACAAAAATATACCAACCTAATCCACAATCAAAAGTTGCAAAGCTACTATTCTTTAAAACTTTAAAAATAGCTAACACCAATAGAGTGCAAAATACATGAAAAAAAATGACACTATTCAACAATACAAATGTCCCATATCCCACATCATTTCAGGTACCACTTTTTAGAAAATTCAACGATCGTCCTATCCCACTTCCTCTAGCTTCCAACTGGGCAAATACTGGTATGTGAGGTTCCTTGAGGTAAATGGTACCTTGTTAGCTGATGGAGGTGATGTTAGAATCATAAAAATAAAAAATAAAAAAAAAATTACTAACCACAAGTAAGCTGATGGAAGCTTACTTGAAATCAACATGCTTGACCAAATGGATAAAGTGCTTTGTTCTTTACAAAATCCTTCATTTTGTTATTGTCATCTGAAAGCAAATTTGAAGCAATAATTGCACGTAATCTATCAACATCCACCTGCAAATTAAACCAGGTAAAGACAAATCATGAATATAGGATAGGGAAATGGACTTCATGCGTGAATACATATAAGTGTAAATAGATAGGAATCTAGTGTTGCAGAAACTATATATTTGATAAAGAAAACTTTTTCAACAATGTTGAATTTGGCATATGCACAAAATCTCGGTGATACTAAACTTTTATATGTGAAATATTGCATAAACAGGTAGCTTCATCCTTGGGAAATATGTTAGCAATTTGGTCAGATCAGCACAGAGACAGAACATAAACAAAACCAAAACAAATCTAATAATACGAAAGATCTCCCTGTCCCAAAATAGTTATCCTTTTTTACTGATTCCAAACACTCAATGGCACACACCTTTTTTCTGACATTCCAAAAGTAATCTTAAAGTGACTATTTATTTTGAAATTTTTTAATCATTCATTTCAATATGTCGTAGTTTCAGTATCTTTTGTGTTCGGTTCATTTTTAATGAGCACCACTAAGTACAGTGAAGTGACCATATTAACTGCAATATGTTCATTTAAAATGACAGGAGTCCAGTATTTGCGTATCTAATTGGTTAGGTGATGTAGGAAAAACAAGGTTGACTGATGATTTAAGCTACTGATCTCATACTGAATTCTTTGACAATGAAAAACTGTCTGAAAATATTTAAGAATATGCTATTCATTTAAACCTCATCTAGCAAAGCTGGTTTCTACTCGATAGGACCCATTATACAGTGGATGTCAAACATTTTCTATATCATTCATTACATGGGAGTACTGTTGCTTACTTCATGTTAGATTAAAACTCACTAGAGCTGGATGCTTTCTCTTTCAAAAAAATGGCACACATTAAGGGTATACTGCATTAGGGGGTTCTAAGGTTGAAAATTTTGTTGCCTAAAGGGGTTGCTTACCGCTCTCTTTGTTTCAACACGTGCCATAGTCCCCTGGTCTTCCCGCTATTGACACTACGACATTGCAGCCTAGCGGGGAGAGATCGGAAAGCAAAGTACTTGCACACAAACATGGGTTTAAAAGATGCAAAAAGAAAAAAGAAAGGTATAAGCTGGAAAACGTGTAAAAACAGAATGGGGAGTGCAGTGAAGAGGAAGGAAAACGTTATAGTGGATGCATTTTGTGGTTGCATTAATTTTTTAAATTATGTTTGCATGTATTGGAATTGAAGACCCTCCAGTTTCAACCCTTGAACAAAAGTATGTAGGAATGTGGATCAGTTTTACAAATATATTTTTTGAAACCTTTAAAGGCAAGACCCATTTCTTCCTTTGAAGACTAATGACCAGTGGGTGCTTAGATTAACAATGCACCAATGGTTTAGAAGAAAACAGAGAATTAAATGATTAACGAAGAGTATCGAGGAGATTGTGTGATTTAGTAATTCGGTATTTTCTTCATTCGGGGAAAAAAATAAATAAGACCCATGTAAAAAATAGAATTGGGCTTCACCTTCTCTTTTGGGTGACTGAGTGAACCATCCCATTTCTCCATGAAGTCCAACATGAAAGCACCACAACTATCACTGAATAAAAGACTGTTTAGGTATCTGTTAATTATAATTGTGAACATAATCAGTACACCAAACTAGGAACATTAAGTGATAAAATTACCTATCGGGCTGTTGAGGTACGTTGGGCACATTGTATATGAAGTTTTGTAGATCTCTTCCGGTGAATACCTCAACCAACATTACCTACAAATGCACAATATATAAATGATTAGACTAAAAAATTCAGTACCACGTTCTTCAACTTGTATACTTTACCGTCCTAATTTAACAGTAAATGAATACATAATCAAAAAAATGAGCTCATATGTAATAAGCGTTTACCAAATCTTTTGACATCTTGTCTGGAGTACGCTTATCATGCGAAGAATGTTTGTTTGAATCCAACACATCCATACGACTATCGCAAATGTTAAAGACATACAAGCACCAATGTTTCTCATTTACAAGTATTGGAAAGAAAAGCTGCATATTTAACAATGTAAAAATTTAATTACTTTTAGAATCATATTTTTTTGATAAAAGTATAATAATTATTTATGTTTGCAAGCGATAAATATTACCATATTGAATTGGCAAACTTTGTTATCATCGACATTCCTTATCCTTTTATAGTTGTTCCAAACTGCTTGTATTTTACCTTTCCTATCAACCACTTTTGAAGGTATCTTGGAAAGTTCAATCTGAAAATGCACACAATTGATAACCTAATATGTGTCAAACAAACATTCACTATAGATAGAAGAATTTGTTACCCCAATCGAAGGCGGAAAGAAAAATTTGGTTCCTCTACGCTTTTGTTTCAGCTGGAGCATTTGGCAATAGACTTCAACCACCTACAATGATCACATTTAAACCATTAATGCATGCGTGTGATTGGTTTGAAAAATCAATGAACTTTAAGTGAACATACCATATTTGATATCCAATGATTGTAAGAGATTGTTCTCATCTCTTTTCTTGTGAGGAAAATATCATTTATGTTCACCAGCATTTCACTATAATTAAACAATAACATATTAAGTGTTTGAGCATAGAAAGTAAGTAAATATAGAGCAAATAAGAAATTATTTATATAATTTCTCACTCATCATTTCTGCTCTCATCCATGGCATATGAGATGACTGCCTTTGCTTCTGGACGAAGGACACGCAATCGGTTGACCTTCATTTCAACCCAAGGTGATCCCTTATGGCGCCCAGGCTTTATAACACGTAATAAAGGGATCACTGCTTCCTGCACATCACGCTCCTCTTCCATTGCTGTGGAGGTTCCCACTTCCTCCTCCATTGGTGCGGGGATTTCTCCTTCCTCCTCCATGGGATCGTGTTTTGTAAAAGATTGCCAGGGTGAGTTTGCTTGTCTTGTGGAGGTTTCGAATTCCTCCTCCACTGGTATGTGGGATTCATCTTCCTCCTCAATCGGATTGTGTTGTGCAAACAATTGCGAAGATGGGTTGGGTTGTCGTGTGGATGAACTGGGTTCTGAGGATCTCGACCCCCTGCCTTGGCCTACATTGTGCCGTTGCTTCCATTTCTTAACAACTTTAATAATTTCATATGCCAACTCCTAACAATTTTAAACAAGTTTAATAAATATATATATCAGTTAATATATAAATGTAACCGTAGAGTTCCAAGTAATTATGAATATGCAAATATAACCGTATATTTAGTACCAATTATAAAAAGCCATAATTGACGTGATTACCTTATCGGCATCTTCAGATGTATCAGTTGTAAACTTTACCTCACCGAAGTCGAAACCATTATATTTATGCTTCTCCAAATTCAACCTCTCGCCTATTAATTTGTTGGTCCATCCACGTACGCATGACATCTCAGGCTTCGGTTTTGGTCCATTGACATCCACACGGTGTAGGTAGAAAAGCTACAACATATAAGCCATTATGATAATGACATTATAGCTATTTAAAATAAAATGATAGACACATTACAAATATTATATCTTAGAACATACCATGAGAAAGAACAAGCATCCATGTATGTATGTACAACCTTCTCTTCCTTCCTTTCCTTTATAGGACGCAATTCCTTTTTTCAACCAATCTAAAACAAACTTCCCCCAATTATACGATTTAATAGCATCCACATTGTCAACCGCTGCCAATAACCTTTTGCTTGTCTCATTTTTCGATATGGGTGCTAGAAGTGATCCGCAAGCGAAAAGGACAAAAGCCCTCTTGAAGTCATCCCCAACAGGAAGAACGTCTAATTGATGCACTAAGTTTGGCACTTCTATTACACCGTCCTTTAAAAAAATGCCATTTTCTAACCAATGCACACTTTGTACAATATAATTTGGCACATCTTCTCCTCTTCCCGAGGGTAGGCCAAGTACCTCTTCAACGTCACTTGGCGTAACATGGATCCGAGCGCCAGATTCAAGGGTGAGATGAGATGTTCTAGGGTCAAAGTGTTCTACCAACCATAAGCACAGGTTGCACTTCAAAATGGTACACTCGATGTCTAAAAGGGACCCAAACCCAATCTCTTGTACGGCAACCTTTTTGTCTTCACTTAAATTGCAAACCGTTTCCTTGAATTTATTTGGAGAACACCGGGTATTCAACATCTACAAATAAATTACCAACACAGGCACATTAGATACAAAAAGGAAGGATAGAGCACATATATGGACATAACAGTCCAACTTAAATTTACCAATTTGCACTTCTACACATTACATGTTGAAAAGATTCAATCTCAAATCTGCTAGCTTACAAAGGCACTTGGGAGTACTCATATATTCCTAATTCATTAATTCAATACACATTCTTCAGAATTAATCCAACTAAGCACGTAATGATAGGTAAAACACACAAAAATAAGCATATATAAAGCATCACTTAACCCAATCGAATAGATAAAAGGAAATAAAAAAAACACTTACAGTTTTTATTTTTATTTCTTTTATTGAAATTGTTGAAAAGTTCTTTTCCTTGGATGTTAATGGTTGTATGGTTTACCTGATAAGGGAAGGAGGAAGGATCCAATGTCCTCATACCATTTGTTATAGGAATGAAGGTTCTACCTCGTATTTTTAATTAGAGAATAACTCTAGGGGGTTTCGATTACCATTGGAAATGCTCAGCTCAGAGGATAAGTAATGGACCTTTTTGTTGATGATCTTATGTTAATCGCAGCTGGGATGTTGAATCTGTTAAAATACTGACAGAATCAATAGCTCAATTTAGTTTTAACTTCTATTTCTAGCTTGATTCCAAATAATGCAAAGAGGTGTCATATTCTGATCTGGTATAGAGACTGCTACTCAAAACCTAATTCTCAGAAAGCTTAATTTCTCTATTAGGACCCTCCCAATTAGATATTTGGGAGTTTTATTATTGTCTAATAGACTGAATAAGCAGCACTGTGATCCTTTAATTGAGGAGTTTTGGACTACCAACTACTCATTTTGTGCTGGAAGTTTACAACTTATAAAGTTTATGCCATTCTCAGTGCAAGTTTATGTGGCTTCCCCCTTTGAATCTAGGACATTCAAAATTCAAACACACAATCAATTACCAATTAAGCACCCAAATTGGCCCACAAATATTAATAACATCAGTTTCTCGAGTCAAATAAATAAGTTAAGAATTATCCTTTTTCAAATAAAGTTTTATGACAACACCATGATAATGATGATTTTTATTTTTGGGAAGCACTGGAAGTGTTTTTGTTGCTTCTACAACTGAATAACTACACAACTCTTTCAACCTTCAAACACAAAAACACACACACAAAAGAAAATAAAAAAATAAAAAAATGAAAATTTTGTTGTTTATATATTAATAAATTTTGTTACTTTATATTGTACTTTGTTTCATATACAATTGGGTGCCTGTCTTAATTGACAGATTTATGCTTCATGCGGTTAACATCCAATTTATTATTAGCATGAAAAAAACTGGAATAAAAAATATATATATATATATATTTAAATAATTAAAGATATGACTTACCAGTATGAAGTGATGAAAGCACTCTAAAATATGGTAAGACCGTAGGGTGCTGCAATTGTAAAAATTATAATCCACAATAAGGGCCTTCAGCTTGTTCAAGACTAAAGTTCAACCCAAATTTACCAATTAGTCTTTCAAATCCTGCAAAGGGAGATCCTGTTTCAGTCATTATCTTCACAAATATTTATAACTAAAATTCATAAATAAAAAAAAAAGTATATAAAAAAGATCATAAAAATTTTCACC
Organism: Cornus florida; assembly: GCF_030987335.1. NCBI lineage: Eukaryota > Viridiplantae > Streptophyta > Magnoliopsida > Cornales > Cornaceae > Cornus > Cornus florida. The sequence continues at coordinate 54,064,627 of NW_026775576.1, forward strand.
AAATAGGATTTAGTTTGCAAAACAAGAATTACAGTTACAAATCTCAGAACAAGATAACCATAAACACGAGAAGCTAGAATGAACACGAACAGTCATCTTAAGACATATACACCAACTTATTAACTATTAATAGAAAATCGAACATGACACAGATATTCAAATTTATAAGTCCAGTCTTCATTTAAGCTGAGTCTTATGCAGTAGTTATGCTACAAAATAGGAACCACATGCTTTAGCTTTTATGTTACTATAATTGTAAATTAAGGAAGGCTATTCTAAGTGTAAGGAAATAAGAAAGTGTGCATCAGAAACAAAGAAATAAAGAAAGAATTAATGAAAGAAAATAGAGTTAGCATGCTTAGGAATGCAAGGCTCTCTTCAAACTGGCAACTGTATGCTAAACTAAAAACTACTTCAACCCTTGTTTTCTTTAGATATACTCTTGTTGAAACTCAGAATTTGTAATTTGGTGGTTTAACAAATCTCACACATACATGTTACTTTCAGAAAAATATGTGTACATGAGTCCAGTTAACTGATGGGAGATATTCTGATGACGTTTTCTTGAGTCTCCGTTCAAGTTTCAAGCTTAAATAATTTATCCTATAATGAATTTATAAATAAGGTCACATCAAATCCAACTTCTAGTGGAGTTATTTTTTTGTCTTTCTTAAAGGGCAATAAGAAAATTGAAGACCCAATCAGGGTCATCTCTCCTTTCTGCATTTCGATCAGCAAAAGGAGAAAAGGTTTTGGAAGTGGAAGGGACAATCACCAGCCAGCCGGTTCTTCAAGACGTGGGAATTTCTACATGGCCTAGTATATTTTTGTGATAGTTCAACTCTTTAGTATTCAAAATGCTACTTTATATATATATATATATATATATATATATATATATATATATATGATAAAAAAAAGGGGTCAGGTGACATGGTGAAAGCTTAAACTGGCCACTATAAGGAGACATATTTAAGTATGAGATCAGCCATTTCGTAGGCTGTAAACAAGCTGAGTCAAGCCAACTTTATAGAGCTTATGCTCAGCTTGGCTGGTTAGAAGCAGTGTCTGAGCTTAGTTTGAGCTTGGTTAATTTTTAAACAGTTGTGATCAAACTTGACTCACTCAAATAAACCAATTACTCAGCTCGGTTCGCATAAATGAATTGAGTTCTTAAGAAGTTCTGGAGGATGGGAAATTTGGAGCCTTGTTATCATAATTGTTAGTCAAAATAAAATACGCGCGTCATGCTTTGCAACTTCTCACTGTTGGAGCAAAAGATTGAGAAAATGTGTCTGTGTGACTGTAGATTCTTAGTTTTAATTGTTGATTAAATTTGGACCATTGACTTCTTTTTCTGTAAACAAATGAATATCAAATCTAAAAGATAGGTGAAACGCATGAAAAACTTAAATTAACAGGATAATCTGCCAAGGAATGCTCTACGATGTCTCTAAATGCTAGTTCAAAGTTTCAAATTATGTATCCACATAAGGTATAAAGGAAAAAACAATCATGAGACTTGCTACATCAACAATATTCAAACATATATACAATAATAACAACGAAATAGTAAAAAAAGGTTCAATAATTGCTGTACTACTTTCACAAGTGATTGAAATTTGCAATAAACTGTACATTATGCATAAAAAGGCTTCCTAATAACTATTGGAAAATCTGAAAATTTGGATACAAGTCCATTCAACCAATCTTTTCCTAAGTCCTTATACTTTATCCTATGTTTGGTTGCCAAGAAATTGGGAAAACAAGAAGAAATTAGGAAACATGGAATCTTGTAACAATTCTACTCCTTTATAGAAACTTGTTAATCTTAAAGTTTTTCTTCTTTCCTTATTTTCTCTGCTACCAAATAATGGACAGTTCAAAATTGTTGTGTTCTAGCCTAATTTAACCTACATCTTAACTTAAAAAGTCCAAGCAATGACTTAAACTTTTATAAAAGATTGGGATGATCAATACCAAAGTCCATGCCTTCTACCAAACAAATTTAATGACATAGCTAGCCCTTTGTCCTACATTGTTAATTCTCAACATACACAAAGAAACATCATCCACATATGCTACAAAATGAAATTTTGCATAGACACCATTATTAGTAAGACAAATCCAACAAAATGAGATTAATTAATCAACAATAATCTACTTATCCTAAATTATTTTTCAGTCAACTTGTTCATTCTATAGAGAAAAGAGTATCACCCAGTGGCCTAATTGATAGAGTGGCCAGCTTACTGTGTTCGAGTCCTTTCTCCTTCTAGTTTGCCAAGGAAAAAAAAATAGAGAGAAAATACTATTTTCATGGCTGGGAATAACATGCACTTCTACTGTTACGTTATTAGAAATAATTGTACTTTAGCTTGATGGAATGTCTGGAACAAAATTTTAGCAACTTGAGGTATAAAATCTACAAAAGAAGTACATTATTCGCTTGGAATTCAACATTTTAATAGAAAGAAATCTTTAGTATGCATATGTTTCTGGTAAGGGGAGAAAATTGTGACATTTCAGTAATCAAATAGGCATAATATGGAATCTAATCCCTAATAATTGAGAAGTAAAGTCATAAGATTAAAGATGCAAAACTAAGACAAAGATGAAATAATTAACACATTTATTGTATAAGATAACTGCAATTGTTGGTAGAATATATCAACTACTTATTCCTATATAAGTGATTATACCTAGTTGATACTTCCATAATCATTATATTCACCTTCTCACCAAAATTAAAGCACGTATGTAAAAAGCATGCTATTAACCACCATTAAACTTAACTAGAAAACTTAAAAATAATATTTTTGGAGTAATTATCTAAAAAAACAAAAGTGACTAAACAAGATTCTTGAAATTGTACCAAATAATTGAAGAAATATAATGTTAGTATCATTATTGGAGGTAGTGCATATTATGTCCCAGGAGGTAGTTAGTAGCCAATACATATATACTCCATATCTTGTAGCAAATATTTTGTAGCCGTAGTTCCTTATTTTGTAGCAGATTAAGGTACTACTTCTTTCCGATATTCCCTATGGCAACCACTTAGTTATCGCGTATGTGTCTAACTTCTGGCTATAAAATAGCACTTTTAACTACACAGTCAGACATAGCATAGGTACGTAGTCTCTTCTATACATACCAATATTGAAGAGCTTTTTCCTTACATAACTACTACTATATTAGGAACTACTTGACTGCCTTACCCATTATACATGGATTTGTGCTATATGGTAGATTGAGTTTATAAATTTGTATATAACCTCTCATCACATGGTACTAGTCACAGTTGTGAAGTCCTTGAAGAGAGTTCAGGCTTATGGGTTTTTGGTGAAGTAGCTCTGATTGTCTTTTTGGGTTAATATAATTTATAGTGATTTCGATTATATTCTTAAGAGGATTATAGAACCTAACCTTCTAAAGTTCACAAGAACAGGAATGACATCAGTTTAAAAAATCTTAATAACAACTTCCACTTTATCTTCACTAGCTGAGAACTTATCCTGTCATTATCTACAAAAAATTGAAGTCAGTGAAGGTTTCCTGTCTCGAAACAACAGAAATTTGAGATTTACCACAACTTTATGAAATTCTGCATGATTAGTTGCAAGTGTTTCCCAATGAGAACTCATTAACATCACAGTTATTTTTCCCTTAACTTTTGGATTTGACTTATTTACTTCCTTGCATAATATATAACCAATAATTGTATTGCCATCACACCTACCATGAACAGAGGAGTTATCAATAGTAATCATAGTCATATTTACAATGAGACTACAAAGAAATTACCAGTATTACTGGTATGCAGTTATTTTGAAAAATCCTCTAATATTTTTTTATCTTTTTTTTTTAAAGTAAAAAAAATCCTCTAATTTTATCTTTGGAGAAACAAGAAAGTTTAGTTCCACTTTTTATTGCAAATTAGTATGCACCCAATTGGAGCAGTAGCACAACCAAAACCAAAAAGGATAAAACTGAATCATTCTTCTATTAAAAAAATAAATAAATAAAAGAAAATAAAAAAAAACCAGCAACTTCATAAGACAGAAAAACACAGTTTACAGCATATGAATCCTCAAATCTAGTGAATATGTAAACAACACATGAATTGAAATCATGTCAGCAGAAAGTAACAACAACTTAATTGATTAAAATTTTCAACACATAGTATCATTTACAGAGAGACTCTACAACTTTCTAGGGGAAGGCAGAGATGAAAGAGGAAATTGGAAAATAGTACCCGGGTTAGAGAGGGTTAGGGCTTATCCCTATGCTTGAAGAAATAACTTCTGCGATTGAAGAAAAAATTAGAAAATTGATGAGAGTTCAGAGAAGGAAGAAAGCAGAATAATAAAGATCAATGAATGTTTAGAAAAGGAAGAAAGGAGAACAAGGCCAGTACCTGGGCGATTTTCCTCTGAAGGTGAAACTTGCAAAAGACAAAGCTTCAAACAATCAGCCTTTGTGATTGAGGCAAAGTTATATCAGTGCTTAGAAAGGGTTAGGCTTTCATTGATGGATTCAATAGAGTGAGGGCTAGGTCTCATTTGAGAATGGGAGAGAGAAGGGTCTGCACAAATAGAAATATGAAAGAGCATTAGGGCTCTAATTAGGTCAAAGTACCTATTTCAAGAGTTATAACGTGACCGGAGGCTGAGATGACGGTAAAAAACCCCAATTGTTTGCAACCGTCCAGTTATTGCCGCTACACCAGAAATTAGGAAGAGAAAGGTTAGGGTTTCAGCAAAGAGGGAAAGAGGAACCGTTGAGCCTGAGTATTTGATTTCCCTTTAGCAGATCGAAGATTGTTCGTGCCATGGCAGATTGTATCTGTATCGCAGGAAACAAGTGAGGGAGAAAGAGTCGTGAGAGAGGGTTACACCGAATGGAATATGAAAGGCATTAGGGGTTGAAATTAGGCAAGTGTAGAAAAGGGCATTTTAGGCAACACATAAAATAGGAAGAAGGGTATTTTAGGCAACAGAAATATCAAACAGTATTTTTTCATGTGCCACCTCAGCTTTTGGGTCAAACCCATTTTAAAGAAACTATGGGACTTTGACTCAATCTCTTAGTAAATATGATACCCTAAGTCCATTTATGTGTAATAATCCCTATAATTTATAACGATTTCGATTATATATCCTAAAGAGTATGATAGTGTGCAGGGGTATTTTTCAGAGGATTATACATTCTTAAGAGGATTATAGAAACTAACCTTCTGAAGTTCACAATAACAGGAATGACATCAATTTAAAAAATCTTAATAACAACTTCCACTTTATCTTCAATAGATGAGAACTTATCCTGTCATTATTTACAAAAAATTGAAGTCAGTGAAGGTTTCCTGTCTCGAAACAACAGAAATTTGAGATATATCATTTTTCATATATTGGTCAAGTCAAATGCTCAAAGAATATTCTTTCAAAAGAACAAAGAGGCTCAAGAAAGATGCTGATTGCGAGTGTTAATCATCGAACACAGACAATTATGTTATGTGAAAACCATTGTAGCAGAAAGTACATAACCAATCCAATTATTTTAGTGCATAATAGGATATAGCTTATTTTAACAAATCAACCATTTAGTGGGTACATTCAATTTAAAGCCACTGTCTAGAAAGCACTAAGTTTAAAAAGTAAGGAACACATATTGGTTAGTATTTAAAGAGTATGATACGAGCACGATAAGAGTAATTCCTTGCTTCTTAAGTGACTACTCCTCAAATTTTAACTCTTGTTTTTCAATTGCAATGTAAAACATTTTATAAGTGCCAGCGATCCAACCCGTAAAATCACGCTCTCTACATTTTTCCTATTAAATTGAGTGAAAAAAAAAAGGAGTTGCAGCCGGCTCCTTTTGTGTAGTCCCCTTATATCTAATAGTTTCTATCTTTCTTTTTAGAAAACCCAATAGCCTACAATAGCAAGATATTGACAAGATATTTAAATATTCTATACTCAAAAAACAGATAACACATTAACAAGATATATAAAGACTACCAAAAAAGAATATGGAGCTAGAGTCCCAAAAACTTTTAGGCCAATGATTAAATTGCAACGACCGTTCAAGACTCTATTTTATAAAGCCAAACTGAATATATATATAATATTACAAGCAATAGATAATAATCAAGTTTCTATTTTGTTTTCACTTATTAGATGCATGAAATGGATTAAAAAGTTAAGACAAACACTAACTTATGAAATTAGTGTTACATTTCTGCATTTCCAAATAAACCTTTTAAATTAATAGTAAAGCTATCCAAAGATCTCCAGTTGACAAGAGCCATGAATTCTCTTTATGGATAGGACTGATATAAGATTCTCAGACTGTGTTTTTACATTCACAAATTACGATATTTTTCTCAATCCAATAGCCAGTGAAGAGAGCTTATGACTCTTTTCAAGAGAGGGTGACTTCTCCTTTAAATTGATGTCTATTTCCAGCTGAAAGTAACTTTCTTTGATAAATTATCCACCACCAACAAAAGTTACTGATCATAATGTGTGAACAAAAAATGAATTCTGAAGTTTGAATGTCCATAGTGTAACATTAATGCCAGACACCCAATATGTTAATTATTATAAATATCATACTTTATCATCATATAAATAAGCCTAAATACTACAAGAAATTTCTTGAGACACCATGTATGTTCTCACCAGGACTAAAATGTTCTCATTTCATGACATCAACTGCTTTGTACTCATATTTGAGATCTATGTTGAAAGAGGCGATAACTAATGGTCAATAATTAACAAAAAATTTTTTTTTTTAACTAAAATCAAATAAAAAATCAGGGTTTTAGAAAGTGAAACCGGCAGAAGAAATTGACTGATCAAAATTTAGAGAGCGAAAGTAGTAGAGTGAGAGAGACCTTTGAAGTTGAGAGCGATACGAACACGGCAAGAGCAAGAGCTCCCCCAGGAAGAATATAGCTTCAGCTACATTGGCTCCTCACCATTACTCGCCTATTCACAAACAACCAATAGCTTGTTAGATAGTTAAATCAATCAGTTGAGTCTGTAGTGATTGATGTGATGGTGCTCTGTGCAATTGATTGATGATGAAGTAAGAAAATTTTAGTGACAATTTCTTTTAAAAAAAAAAATTAAAATTAAAATAAATTGGAAACAGAGCAACTGATTCACAACGAATTTGAGAGACACCAACCATAGTGCACGATAAGAGTAATTCCTTGCTTCTTAAGTGACAACTCCTCAAATTTGAACTCTTGTTTTTCAAGTGCTATGTAAAACATTTTATAAGTGCCAGCGATCCATGATGTAAAATCACGCTCTCTACATTTTTCCTATTAAATTGAGTGAAAAAAAAAAGGAGTTGCAGCTGGCTCCTGTTGTGTAGTTTCTATATTTATTTTTAGAAAACCCAATAGCCTACAATAGGAAGAAAACCCTAATTTTACAAAACCCAATAGCCTACAATAGGAAGAAAACCCTAATTTTAGAAAACCCAATAGCCTACAATAAGAAGAAAACACAAAAACAAGAACCATTACAACAAAAAAGCTTAAGAAACACCAAATCATCATAACTCAATCCAAATTTACAGCTGAAAAAAGAAAACAAGAAAAATTCAACTGAAACAATGAAAATGCACTGACAAATGTATGGTTTGAAGCTCACCGAGAACCCTTGATCCCTCTTCTGAGCCCATTGTAGCTGGACTGAAAATTGAGCTGGGTTTCTCAATTCCTACAGCGATAAAGCTAGAGAGAGAGGGTGGAGGGACCGGCTTAGAAAGAGTCGTGGAGAAAGAGAGAGAGAGAGAGCAGCGATGAGAGAGAGCAGCGAATGAGAGAATTTTATTTTTAGGGCCAAAGAAGATCGTATTTACCGAACGAATTAGGGCAATATATTAAATTATGGAGAAAGGGCATTTTAGGCAACACCAAAAAAAGTGAGAAGGACATTTTTGGCAAAACATTTCTTGAACAGTAATAATTCATGTGCCACGTCAGCAATTCATTTTAGGGAAATATGAAACTTTGACTCCGCCTCTGAGTAAATACGGAGCCCTAACCCCATTTATACGTAATTATCCCTTTAAAATAATAATAGTAACAAAGAAAATATATAAATGTCTTACTGTGTCAGGAGTACAGTAGATCATGACGTACTAATTTTTTAATTTTTAATTTACTAATATTTTCTAGCTTTGTTCTGTTGTTGGGATCCATTGACCCGTTAAAGACGAGCTGAAGTCTTTCTTTAACAACAATAGCTCGCTGGAAGTCTACATATGTTTTGATTAGGAAAGTCGTATTATTATATTTCCCTCTCTCTCTTTCTGCCATTCAGTCATTCATTCATATATATATATATATATATATATATATATATATATATATATCCCAAGTTGTAACTTAAGTCAATTAGTTGATCAAGACTTTGTTGATCAATTAAGAACAATATTTGTACAGTTAGCTCAAACTACACTGCTGAAGAAGTTAATGCTTGCACATGTTATATATATTATATATATATATATCCGAAGTTGTAAATTAAGTCAACTATTAGTTGATAAATATATTCCCTCTCTCTTTCTGCCATTCTTTCATATATATATATATATATATATATCCCAAGTTGTAACTTAAGTCAATTAGTTGATCAAGACTTAGTTGATGCTCAAACTACGCTGCTGAAGAAGTTGATGCTTGAACATGTGATATATTATATATATATATATATATAATACTAATACTAGCTTGTTAAAATAAAATAAAAATTCTAACAACAAAAATTATTGAGAAACTAATCCCTATATGTATCTGAAAGCAAAGGGATTGTCACAAATAAAGCCTGTATGGTGGTTCCTATAAATACGTGACCCTCCACCTCCACTTCCCTATCAAAATCTATTACAAGAGAAAATAGCTACAGAGAGAACATATATACGGCGAGAGAAAATGTCACTGTCCAGTGATACGGATGCTTGGGAGACCCTTTATGAGAAAACTAATGGGAAGCTTTCCGTCCAAATAATTGATGGTAGTGCTCCTGACAAGGTGGTCTACCTACAAGAGACATGTAATGGGAAGGTGGAGGTTGCTGATGTTGATGGGGTGGTCCACTCTGTGCTAGACTGGGTTACTCTGGTTGACCCAACTGACTCGAAAGTGATAGGCATCGCAAAGGAGGCGACCAAAGAAAATAAATTGGAGTTCAATGGCGTCGTTGTGGGCATGAAAGTGAATGTAGTTTTGGGGACCGCTTACGCTCTTCTTATCAAAGCCAAATATAAAGACGATACCAAATTACTCTTATCTGTTGCTTTGGATACCTTCCTTTTCAAAAAGATCCTGTTATCCATACAATTACCATCGTTCTACTCGTCTGCCCTAAACAAAAATATATCGCTCGACTAAAAGTCGGCACCTATGCGGAAGTATCTATCACTATGGTTTGCTTTTCCCATTCCTAAGATCGTCCTCTTATTCTTATGTGTGGCATTGTTGTATGTTATTGTGTGTTAATTGGCAGATGAAGGGTCCCATTAAGATTCGTATGTATATATATATATATACATTCTTAATGTTATCTGTCAATCTAATATTAAAAATAATATAATATAAATAAATAAAAAAGGACCATGATTGATGTTAGCCAGCCTCTATTCGGTTTGGATAGTCCGTACTCAGATGTAACTTTGTTGTTGATCCATTTTATATATATTGTTTGTTTTTATCTTGTTTGAAAATCAATCCAAATATATATATATATATATATATATATATATATATATATATCAATATATGTGTTGCTTTAAATCCCAGCTTCCAAACCCACTGTGTTGGAGAATTCATCTCTTACTAGCCCGATACTGGCAGATATGCCAAACAGGAACACGAAGGGATATTTGTTTTGTTGGCTCCCAGTAGCAAACGTAGACAACAAAATTAAATTTGCACAGATTTGACTGTTTAAATTCTTCAGGACTCCACAAATCACAACAATCTTTCATTTGGAGGTTGGAGCATTTGTACACCTAATCCATCTTCTTCTCATGCATGTTGGTGCGCTCATCTTTGTCTTTAAGCTATGCACTGTGAGATATATTTTTATAAATTAGCATATTTCGGTAACAAAACAAGTCTTAGTCGAGTTGTAATTTCAGTTACCATATCAGACTTGACAAACTACAGAATTTAGAGGTTGAACAGAAGAGGAAAGTACCATTGATCATCGAAAAGGAAAGAATAACACATTAGGACATCGTTTCCCACTTAGGACACAATTACCTATATGGTATATGTTCAGAGTTACCAAAATACAAAAAATTCAAGTTTTAGTTGGATTCTGTCTAGTGGGAACCGGTGGGAGAAATGGGAACTAGTAGCCAAAGTACGTCGAAAAGGCTTCTGACCTTCTTGAACCGGTAGCAAATTTGGGAACCGGTAGCAGAAGTCCATCTTGAGCTTTCTAGCAAATTTGGGAACCGGTAGCAAGAGTTCTGACAGCATTAGAATTTTCAGTTTCCTGTTCTAATTGTTTCCTTTTTCATCCCAAACTTCCTTCTAAGTCCTATACACGAAATTTTCTTTATTTTCAAGAGGAATAGGACTTTGCAAACCTCTATATAAACCATGTCATATATATTGGTTTATTCACGGCTTTTGTTATACAGATTCATTATTTTTAAAAGCCTTAGGAAGTTTATCCCTCTCAGAAAATCAAAGTTGATTTTTCTGTAGTCTTCCTAGAAGATACACATACTCACCTAGTTAGGTTAGAGTTGTGGAGTTCAAATCCTAATCGTGATCATACAGTAGTATCAATATCGATCAGACAAAGCAGATCTTCTTTTACATCATTCAGACAGTGGAAGGGTTGGAGCATTCGTAGAGTGTTGTCTGATCTACCAACTACTCTTCTAAAAATATCAAGTGTAAGCCTGAGGTCAAGTTGTTGTTGGACGGGGAGTCGCAAAGCCAGATGATCGTCAGCGGTTGGTGTGGTGTAGAACGATAGGGTGTGAGCCGGAGTCAAAGTTCGGTATACTTTGTTCCAAGTATAGTGGATTGGTTTACTTTGGATTGCACAGTTTACGAGGTTTTCCCATAACAGTTGACGTATTTTATCAACTAGGGTTTCCTCGCTAAAATCCTGGTGTCATCTCTAACTTTATACTTTGCTTTATTTTACTACATGCGATTAATTGTTTAACTGCTAAAATAAGTAAAGTTGGTAACGACACAGATCTGTTTTACAAAATCTAAAACTTTCTAAAATACATTCCGCTGCCTAAGACTCATAATTTGGTATCAGAGCAATTCTCTGTACATTGAGTTGATCCTTGTTGGAAAGTTTAGTTTTATTGTGTTTTTCAAAAATTGTTTTCATCATATCTAAAAATTCTAGAAAGTTCCTGAAAAATAGAAAGAATATAAATTGTAATAAAGGAGATCATTCTAAATTGAAAGAAAAGGAAAATAATAAAGATACTTCTATTTCATTTATTGCTCATATTGATGATGATACTACTAATAATTCTTCTGTTTATGTAGGAAATATTTCCCAAATTGAGTTATTGAGTAAGGATGTCAATGAGCAATCTAAGAAGTTAACAGAATTAGAAAGCATTTAAGATGCCTTGGAAAGGGAAAGAGATACCTTGAAGATGGAGAATGAATCATTGAAGAAGGAAGATAAGTAAAAATAGAAATTGCTTGAGAAGAATAAATCTGAAATTCAAAATCTTCATGACAAGGTAAAATTCCTTGAGAGCGAGGTAAGTCAAGCTAATTCTACTAGAGAATCTTTTATTACCAAATTTAATTTTCTTAAACTTGAATTGAAAAAATCTCAAGAGAAATTAATTGCTTTTACTTCTGGGCAGATTAAGCTTGATAAGATGTTTTGTGTTGGTAAGCATGTAAGTGATAAAACTGGATTAGGTTTTAATGAGGCTTCATCTAGAAAAGAGGGTCAAACTGTTTTTGTTAAACTTATGAACTTGAATGTGCCTATTGTTAAACCTAAAGTTTTTGTTAAGTCTATGCATGCTAAGAATGTGTCCAAGGTGTGTTATTGTTCTTATTGTAGTAGAACTGGACATAATCAACACTATTGTTATAAAAAGAAAAAAGGATAATTCTTTTTATGATTTACATGATTATAATTCCTTTGCACAAAATAAGTTTAATGCTAGAAAGCGAAATTGGAATAAACCTAGAATTTTTCATACTAAAAGGAATTCACACTGGAAAAAGAAAGATTTTTCTGATTTTCATTCTCATGATAGTCATGCAAAGAAAAAAGGTGTTTTCTAAAAAGAAAAAGGATTTTGTGTCACCTAAGATTTTTAAAGCTGAAAACTTACTTAAGAAAGAGGTAAAGTATGAAAGAGAATTTCAGGAAGTGAGAGTGAAAGCTATGTGGATCAAAAAGATTGATTTGATCAATTATGTGTCTGTTGAGTCCGTAGAACTAGTTTCCAAAAGGACTTCACCTTCAAACTAAGTCCTATGAATTTAATGATCATGGCTTGTGTTTAAAAGAAAATTTTGTTGCCATTGGATCACGTGCTAGGGTTTGAGTTTCTGATCATAGTCTTCATGATATATTTGTGAAAAATCTTCCATTGAATTTATGATCTATCTTTGAATGCAAATTTGGACGCATGATTTTTTGATTAAAAATAGATTCTTGGTTTGTAATCTATACAATGAAAGTTCATTTGCATTGATTAAGGGATGTTTAGATTTAAATCTCTTAAGTTCATAACATTTTGTGCACCAGTCCAAATCTGAAAAATTTGATTGACAATCTTTGAATTGTTGACTAGAGTATATTGATCATAAAAGTTATAAAGGTTATTGTCTGGAAAAAAAAAATAGGAGCTTGAAAAAATTGAAAAAAAATTCAGCTTGAAAAAGAAAAAGAAAAATATGTTGAATTCTTTGTTTAGGAAAAGGCTACCTATTGAGATGTGTTCGAAAGTTCCCATTAGACTTTGAAGATGATCTAAATGAGTAAAAAGAAAGGTGGAAACAAGTTGATTGGGGAATTGCTGTCTGCTCTTTAGAGTGAAACCACCAAACTTAGAAAAATTGCTCAAAGACAATTTTATCTTGATATTTTTTTATCAATATGGTTTAGACAATGATTGATTGATAATTGATCGAAAATTAATGAGATGGATTGTACACACACACTTGAACTTGCTAGATTGATTTCTAACTATTTCATTAATATTTGCAAGTGAAAATTCATGTTGTGATTACTTCCTGAGAATTGAAATTGACTGACTACTCTATGGTGTCAAGAATTTGTGTTCATAAATATCTCTATAATTCTCTGCAAATTGGATCATGTATGGACTTGAAAAACTTTTGGTAATTGCTCAATGATTTGTGTTTAATTTTATTTATAAAAAAAAAATTGAAAAAAAACTGAAAAAATAGAAAAAGAGTTTTTGTTTTTAAGATTAGTTTTGTTTAGGTTTGATTTCATCATTGAGTGTTCGCAAAAGGTTCGATAAAAGTTTCTGAAAAATTTCAAGTTTAAAAAACCTACTATCCATGTCCTACCTCCTACCAGTTTAAGCTTAAAAGGTTTAAGCCTTAAGTCACTGGAGGCTAGCTACCGGTACCCCAAGGTTGGTACCGGTTCCAAAGTGGTCCACGTTTTGGATTTGTTGACTGCCTAGTGGGAACCGGTTCCTATTTTGGCTACCAGTTCCTGGCAACGTAAATTGACATAAAAGGAACCCATTTGATATGTTGGGTATTGTTGCATACACACACATTCTCTCTTTAGAGTACCCACTTTCTCTCTTTATATTGCTCACATATATTCACATCTTCAAATGCATTATTCTCATAATATTGTTGCTTACATTCAATCATATATTGTGATATTTGTATCAACATCAAGAATTGAAAATTGAAACTTGGACGTTGAAGAGAATTTATGGAGTTTAGGAATTTGAGAAAATTAGAGATTGAGACTTGTTTAGGTTGTGATTGAAGCTTTGCTTGCTTTGATATTAGGTTGATTGATTGTTGGGGTTTTGAAGAATCAAATTAAGCTTATCCAAGAACAAGTGTTGAGGTTCACACTATGTGTTTGATAGAATTCCTAAGATAGTTGAAAGTGTCATAGTGAAGAATTGTGTGAAGAACATGGCATCTCGATTACTCAAAGAAGCCAAAGGTAAAGGAATTGAGATTCCAAAAGCTCCTAAGCAAGCTAGAACTAGTATTGTCATTGTGATGCATATGTGATAAAACAATGGATACAGAGTCTGATGAGGATGATGATAAGAATGATGATGGAGAGTATTGATTTCTTTCTAACATTAGTTCTGGAGATACTAATGCTTGATATTTTGTCCTACATCATGACGTTACTTTTTGCTCAGTTTTTACATTGTCATGACTTGATATTTTTGGATATTTTGTTTTGGCTTTTGACATGTATTAAACTAATTCCTGTTTACTCTATTTTCGTATTATTTTTCTCTGGTTATTTTGCTATTACTTTGTCAATTTTGTTCCAAAAAGGGGGAGAACAAGGTTACATTAAGGGGGAGAAAATCTAAAATTTTTGGATACTTAATTCAGGGGGAGTTTTTAACTTATTTTATTAAACTTTCACTGGTAGTTTTGCTTAATCCATGTGCAAGAATTCAGGTGAAATTTTGTCCAATGGCAAAAGAGAACAGAGATAAACAAATTTTGTGTTTCCTTAAACAATTGTAATTTATTTTTCTACTTTGGGTAGATTGTACATTGTTTATAGGGTTTTATCACGAAATTGCCAAAGGGGGAGATTGTGAGATATATTTTTGTAAATTGGCATATTTCGATAACAAAACAAGTTCTAGTCGAGTTGTAATTTCAGTTACCATATTAGACTTGACATCGACTGCGGAATTCAGAGGTTGAACAGAAGAGGAAAGTACTGTTGATCATCGAAAAGAAAAGAACAACACATTAGGACATCGTTTCCCACTTAGGAAACAATTACCTATATGGTATATGTTCAGAGTTACCAAAACACAGAAAATCCAAGTTTCAGTTGGATTTTGTCTAGTGGGAACCGGTAAGAGAAATGGGAACCAGTAGCCAAAGTACGTCGAAAAGGCTTCTGACCTTCTTGAACCGGTAGCAATTATGGGAACCAGTAGCAGAAGTCCATCTTGAACCGGTAGTAAATTTGGGAACCGGTAGCAAGAATCCTGATAGCATTAGAACTTTCAGTTTCTTGTTCTAATTGTTTCCTTTTTGATCCCAACCTTCCTTCTAAGTCCTATGCACGAAATTTCCTTTATTTTCAAGAGGAATAGGACTTTGCAAACCTCTATATAAACCATGTCATATACATTGGTTTATTCACGGCTTTTGTTATACAGATTCATTATTTTTAAAAGCCTTAGGAAGTTTATCCCTCTTAGAAAATCATAGTTGATTTTTCTGTAGTCTTCCTAGAATATACACATACTCACCTAGTTAGGTTAGAGTTGTGGAGTTCAAATCCTGATCGTGATCATACAGTAGTATTAATATTGATCAGACGAAGCAGATCTTCTTCTACATCATTCAGACAGTTGAAGAACAGAAATAAATGCAGTCACACTTTAGAAGGGTTGGAGCATTCATGGTGTGCTACTCTTCTATAAATTTCAAATGTAAGCCTGAGGTCAAGTTACTGTTGGACGGGGAGTCGCAAAGCCAGAGGATCGTCAGCGGTTGGTGTGGTATAGAACGATAGGGTGTGAGCCAGAGTCAAAGTTCGGTATACTTTGTTCCAAGCATAGTGGATTGGTTTACTTTGGATTGCACAATTCACGAGGTTTTTTTCATAACAGTTGACGTATTTTATCAGCTGGGGTTTCCTCGCTAAAATCCTGGTGTCATCTCTAATATTATACTTTGCTTTATTTTACTGCATGCAATTAATTATTTAGCTGCTAAAATAAGTAAAGTTGGTAATGATATAGATCCATTTTACAAAATCTAAAACTTTCTAAAATACATTCCGCTGCGTACGACTCACATGCACAACTTTAATTTCTCCATAGTAATTGTATTAGTTAACATGTCAGCCGGATTCTGGGTGTCGATGGAGTATTTTCTCAAGTGTTAACACTCCATCTTCCAACAAATATCTGATGAAGTGATATTGAAATCCTATATGCTTGGTCCTTAAATAAAATGTTGAATTCTTTTCCAGATGTATCGCATCTTGATTATCACTATGCAAAACATTCTTTACCTGCTTGTATCCCAACTCTGTCAACATACATATAACAGAATCATCTCCTTAATTGTTGCCTCTGCCATCGCCATATACTCTACTGGCCTTTGTAGTTGATAACGTACGCCACAATCCTGCTTTGTATTTGCTATTAAATTGGGTATAATATGTTTTATTATAAATAATAAAATTTTAATAATAAGATGATTATTTTAGAAAATAGTAATTACAAATCTATTTATTTATTGTTTTATTTTTATGATAAATTCATACTAATAATAAAATTAAGGTAAATAATATAATTAATATTTATAAAAGAGAAAAGATAATAAAAATAATTTAATAAGAAATAACTTAATGAGAAAGGGTAAATTAGTCATTTGCGGTGAGTTTATCCTTAATTGCAACAAATCTATAATTTGGGGGGATTATTTGCAAAAGACCAATAGTTTAAGGAATTTGTTTTGCACTTTACCCTAATATATATATATATATATATATATATATATACTGGGTAGAGTGCAAAAAAAAAAAAAAAAAAAACAAAAACCTTAGACCAAAATAAAATTGACCCCCTTGAATACCAAAAATGCAATTAACCACCTGAACTACATTTTTGTTGCAGATAACACCATTCGGCAATGCTCCGATTGGATCTCACTGGTAAAATATCATGTGCGGTCACGTGACATAAAAATTATAACTTAATGACTATAATGCCCTTGCAAATATGAGAATACTATATTGCCCCTTATTGTAACCATTACATCCGAACCCCTCTTTAAATAACTTATACTCAAACACGCCCTTACATACACCTATATATACTGTTCATCTGCTTCACATGACGTACTTTGATTATAAAAAAATTAAAAAAACCCCAAAATGAAACCACCCTATTTGGGCTGTTGCGCTGATATATATACACACCACTACGGGGGGGGAGGGGGGGGGGGGGGGGGAAAGGTCTTTTACGAGTGTCTGGACCTCCCATGAAAACTTTTTCATGGGACTTTTAAGCCCCTCGTCTATTATGGTCCTGTAAATGCTCTACATTTGCTAGGGTAAATAATAACAGTCGTAAAAGATTAAAGCATGACGATTCTAGCATCCCGTAAATAAAACTCTCACGAGATTCCTAACCCATCGTTAATAATTAATTTACGACATTACTAGCCTCTCGTTAATAATTAATTTACGAGAAAAACGTCTTTTACGAGTGTTTAGACCTCGTGAAAACCTTGTCACAGGACTTCGAAGCCCCTCGTCTATTATGGTCCTGTAAATACTCTCCACTTACTACAGGAAATAATAACACTCGTTAATAATTAATTTACGACACTACTAGCCTCTCGTTAATAATTAATGTACAACAAATTTGGTGTTTTGCAACAAAACTTTTCGTCACGAAATACGAACAATTTGTTGCAAAAAACTTTTTGCAACAAAAAAATTTTGTGGCGAGATTGTCCCTATAAGCTAATGACAAAAGGTTTTATGCAACAAAAACTTTTGTCCCAAAAAGTTTAATCTTTTGCAATAAAAAATTTACTTGTCACGAAAGATACAACGATTAGTAACAAATAATTTGTCTCAATTTCTCCAAAAATTTGTTGCGTAATACAACTCCATTCCAAGGACTTTTGTTGGTAAAAGACTTTTGTTGCTAAAAGGTTAATCTTTTGGAACAAGAAATTTACTTGTCCTTAAAGAGATGACAATTGGCGACAAACAATTTGTCCTTATTTGTCCACAAATTTGTTGCTTAATACAATTCTAATCTAAGGAATTTTGTTGCTAAATATACAATAATTTGCAACAAAGCTAAATGGTTTCTAAAAATGTATCTATTTGCAACAAAACTAGATAGTTTCTAAAAATGTATCTATTTGAAACAAAGCTAGATTGTTTCTAAAAATGTACATACTTGCAAAAAAACTAGATTGTTTCTAAAAATATATCTATTTGCAACAAAATTAAATTTGTCACTAAGAGATAAAACAATTGCAACAAAAATATATTTGTTACCTAATATAATGCAATTTGCAACAAAAATATATTTGTCACCTCATGTAGTGCAATTTGTAACAAAACTACCTTTGTCACAAGTGTTAATATTTAACAACAAATATTTTTAGTTGCCAATTTTTTAAAATTTGTGAATAAATGCATTAAAAATCATAATTTGGTTTTTATTTTTTTTGTTCTCAATAATATTTTTCTTCCTCTCAATAAGCTAATTTATAAGATATCTTTTTTTCTCACTAATACCAAACATGTCAATTAAACAAATTATCAATTACAAAATATACAATCTAATATTTTACAAATGAAAAGGTAAAATACTATTTCATATATCCAATCATCCATACATATTCCAAATATGGGATCAATACGAGATTCATATACATAGAGAATGATTAAACCTATATCTAACAATATAGGGAGATGGGAGATCCAAAAGTACAAAAGTAAATTTTTCCTAAGCCCATATGAAACAAAAAAACATAATCAATGGGACTGTAACAAAAACTAATACCATCAACATGTAACTTGCTAACAATGGGGAGATAGGAGAACCATAAATACAATCCCTTGTAAGAACCAAAAATACAAAAGTGAGTTTGTTTTGAGCCCAATGAAACAAAAAAATATAGTCACTGGGTTTGTAACAAAAAGATGTCAAAAAGCTAATAAGCCCAACTTCCTGCAATCTGCCAACATTGGGAAGATGGGAGATCCATAAATCCAATTCCATGTAAGAACCAAAAGTACAAAAGTGAGTTTATCCTGCGCCCATATGAAACAAAAAAAATATAGTTAATGGACCTGTAACAAAAAGTCAAAAAGATAATCCCAGCCACATGCAATCGGTCAAAAAACATAGAAAAATTATGATTAGTTCAAACCACTACAACAAATTTAAGTTTCTACAAGGTCTTCTCATAATTTCAAGGCCTTTTTTACACACTAAGAATGCAAAAATACAAACCAAATAACAAACAACAAGACAACAAATAATTATTAAAGAAGTACAAAAAAATATCTTAAACAATTCACATTAATACAAAAGCCAACATGTTTGGAATGATTACAAATACATTAACATGTTTGGTCTTCAACTATTGATGGACTTGCAGTAGCTGTTTCTGGGTTCGGTTCTCTTCTTCCTCTTTTTACACATAACTTTACTCTTTAATTTAGAAAATGGGCACCTATTTTGGCTTCATCTTCTTCTCTATCACCATCAACACCATCTCTCTTTCTCACACACACATAGTCAATATAAATATACACACATGCTAATGGTGTAATGATGAAGATTATGATATTTCTCTAATTTCATGTGAGCACACATGGTTCCTTAATTGGCTAGTTGAAAATTAGCTCTCTACATGTGCTCCTGTGACGGCCTAAGTTTTTCAACCCGGTGCGTCAGTGATGAATCAAAAAATGATCCGATAACGGATCCAAAATGCGGAAGCAAAAGATGAAACCAAAGTCTTTAGAGATATAAACCATCTCTAAGGTACCAATGTGACCTTCCATGAAGTCACGAAGCTTAAGGAAAAAATCAGAAGCGAAAGCTAGAATAAAAAGGTCAAATGGTACCCTATAGCACCAATGACAACCAAATGAACAAGATCTAGTTCAAACTAGACCAAGTAAACCACTAATTGGCTTAAACAAGATAAACCAAGTTCTGTGGGAACAACAGACAAAACAAACCAGCCAAAATAAATGACCAAGCAAAAACCACAAAACAGCTCCACTTCGGACGACCGAAATGGAGCTTCGGTCTGCCGAAATGGACCAAGAAAGGAAGGAAATAAACTTTCACTTCGGTCGACCGAAATGACAAACCGTTCGACCGAAATAAGCCTCGAAGTGAAAAAGGCTACTGGAATTGGACTTTGTGCTGAACAATTAAAATCAAAAGAGAATCGATCGACCGAACTGGCATTTCGGTTGACCGAAATGGCTCGAAAATGTGCATATGAACCTGTTATGCACCAAAGCTGAAAATGGACCTTATGTTTTCATTTGAATCCCCCATAACATGATCAAATTACATTCTATGCAAGTGTGTAATGATGTGAACAAATACGCAAATGTAAAATGACATTTTAATCATGCTACAATGGCTCATGGCCTTATTACAATTCATTTACAACATTTGACATGTTAAACCTCTAAGTTAGAAAAATTACATTTCATAGACAAATCATGAACATGCTAACACTTGCATGTGAACAAGGATGTTTCTAAAGAAGCTCAACTCAGCAAATCATCCAAGCAATTGCAATCTCCAATCTTGAACCATGTACCTGAAATATGCCCCAGTATCGTAGAGGTGAGTAACATAAAGCTACTCGCAGGAAATGAGCATGCATCGACCTACGTTTTACAAGTTTGCATGATTTAATCATTGTAGTTCATTCCACCTAACGTCTATGTCGATGTGAGACTCAGGGAGCATCCTAAGCTACCTAAGATCATTTCTAGCACAAATCACATCCTTTATGCAATTTCAACAACACAAGAGCATGCTACATATAGCAACAAGATATACATGCTTACACAAGGTAACTAGATAGTAACATGCTTAGACAAAGCAACTAGATAGAAACATACTTAGACAAAGCATCTAGATATAGATTCTCAAAGTGATCAATTTGAAATCTAAAATGCTAAATCAACTAAATATAGCAATTTAGTATAATTAGAATATCTAATACCACATATCAAGACATAGATTCTCTAGACTATCAACTATAAATCTAAAAGTATGAAATCAACTAAATATAACAATTTGGTATAGATGTACTTAACAATATCAAATCGCCAATAACCAAAATCACAAGTCACAATTACACATTGGTTGTCAACTGGAATTGAATGCGAAAATAAATAGTGGAAGACTTGGACATCAAAGCTCGGATTTCCGCCGAGACAAGGCAAATTTGGAGCTACTAACCCCCAGGCAGCCTACCCAATGCGCGAACTCCTTTGGGCTAATTTGGAGCTACTAACCCCCAGACAGCCTACCTAACGCGAACTTTTGACTTAGAAGACTCACGTCCACGTACTAGAGCCAAACTCTAGCGATCTCACAAAACAATGTCCCAAGACTCCAAAATAATCCAAATAAGTTCACAACTTATACATAATTATACAATACACGAATTTAACTTCCATGCACAAGTAGGTTGTAACCACACAACACATGTTCTAAATCCACAACTACTAAAGGATGACAAATGTCGAATCTTCGAGTGCGATTCGTTACACGCTATAACAATATAATCCAATGTTGAAAGACAAACTCATAATTTCATTATAAGTCCAAAATCATACTTTAAACATATTATCAATGTCAATTTCATGATTCAATCAATAACGCAAAAGAAACGGAAATTAATTACATAGCCTAATTAATTTCTCTAAGTTTCATATTTCAACCAAATGGTCCCTTATTTATACATGTTATACAACATAGCATGGTATACACATACATTCACTAAAACCTCAATTTGACCAATGGTACAACAAAGTAGAATTTAATTAATCAATTTAATTAAAATCTCTAGATTTTTATACTTGTTCAAATGCCCTCAAATTTAAGTATGTTAAAGAACATGCCAAGACTTAACTTAAAAACATATTGCAACTCAATTTCATGCAAGGTACGGCCAAGAACCTTAATCTTTCATAAAAGATAAATATTAAATAAAAAGTGCAACTCTTATTCAATTAATCCCAATTTAATATATGTTAACAAACATATTAAAACATGATTTTTTAGCATCTCTCAATTCCATTCTAAGTTATACACATCCTTGTGAATTAAATTTCATATAAAGAAATAATTAATTCTAATTTTCTAGAATTGATACAAGGCATGCAATTAAGTTGTATAATCATGCTAAACACTCAATACAACACACACAAAAGTCTAGAACATCCCCTACCTCAATTTGAGATGAAAATCTCAAAAGCCATCAAAACGAAACGGCTCCAAATCCGACAATACTTTGGGCTTTTGTCGGGGACAATGCCATGAACGATAAACTCCAAAGAGGACCCATGAAAATCACTACTTGACATCAAAACCCAACTCAAAATTTGGCTAGAAATGAGTTCTAATAAGGGTGAAAGAAGCGCGTAGTCAACACGAACACAAAACGCAAAGGCTTTACTATGTTCTGACAAAGGAATGAAGCTCAAAAGAGGAGAGAGAAGGTGGCAGTCTCCCTTGGGCTACCATGGAAGATTCAGGTCGTGCAAGAGAGTATGGAAGATGAAAAAATAAAATATCTCACCCCCCTTTTATAGAAATCTCAAAAAGTGCCCCGAACGGGCCGCGCGGGGTCTGAAAAAGTGAAATTTGAGTAGACGCGCTCAAATGGCAAAACTCTGTGAACATAAAAGATTCAAAATGAGAAAATATGAACAACAGAAGAAATAGCGTCGAAAACTGAGTCCCGAACAGAAAGTTATGCCCAAAACAAGTTTGGCGCAAACTAGGGCCAGAAACCCTGAAACTGGAAACATCGACTAGGAGGAAATTCCAAGAATACACAACTCGATGAAATGTGAAAATGAATCTCATACGAGAATCCAGACTCAAAACAAGACATTTTCAATAACTTTCATTAATTGCATAATGGCCCTCCAAAAAGTGAAAACTGCACTTATGGCCTAAAATGAAAATATCTTCTAAAAATATTTTCTTCAAAACCCCTGAAATAAAATATCTTCAAAAGATATTTACGAAAAGCACCCCAAGAAAAGAAAAAGATTCAAAGAACTTTGCATCCATGCCCCTACGGACACTGGGAGCAACCAGAGTACTTTCTTGCAAAAGTAAAGATACGTATTTCATGGAAACCACTCAAGATGAAGATACGCGAAGTTAAAAACCAACTTCGAACACAAGAAGTGTGGTTATGCAAACAAAGTCACAAACGGGGAAAAGACAAAATAGGAAAAAAGACGAAATAGGGAAAATGACAAAAAAGTGAATAGTGTCGAAAAACGAAAAATGTGGAAATGACTCGGTTCTCAAAGGAAGTTGTCAATCGACACGAACGAGTCTCGGAAATCATTCCAGAGTACTCGAGACGACACTAATCAACGAGAAACCAAACTCAGAAAAGAAAGACAACAGAAAAAAATTATCCGTAAAAATTCGAGTCATTACAACCTTACCACCTTAAAGGGATTTCGTCCTCGAAATCCAGCCCCAACAAAACAAAAGGCGAAACCAGGATAACTACAGAGTACATCTCCGAGCATTCCACACAACACGCCACACCAGCGACCTCAAGCTGAAAGGAACACAACAACCAGTGTCATTTGCACCCACGTGCTCATAACAAGACAACCTCTCAAAAGAAAAGTGATCACATGGTCACACGACTAGTCAAAACTTATACACAGAACCCAAGGTCAGACAAAAGAATAGAAAACAACAACCGTGACCATCCCTCCTGCTGAACCATCAAACTGATCCAAAAACAACCACCAAAAGAACTCCAAGATAACCACATATCATATCAGGGTACCGAACAAGACAAAGTGGCAGTACGAATAGAGACCAGAACCCGCCCACGACGTACTCAAATGTGCGGTAGCAATGACAGTACCTAGTGCCCGCCCACACTTACTCGTCAGTAAGGTAGCATCGACTGCAACTAGCACTCGCCGACAACACACAACTTTGTACGGTAGCATGACAGTATAAGACACTAATTCATAACCTGCCCCCACTAGGTCTACCGATGGAACTCTCGATACCAATGACATCAATGTAAAAAATGATCATTACCAAAAGCACTACGGGGACCAACACTTTGTGAGAGTTGAGATATGGTCCAAAGATGTCCGGCCGAACCATCCTGGCCAATCCCAAAACTCTGACAACAATGCTATAGGTACCACTATGCTTATGGCCCCAAATCCTCAATACAACGAAACCAACCTCTCCAATGTCTCAAAACACTCCTATCAACAACAACAATCGAGAATCCAAAACCTGAGAAGCAAATCAAAACTTCTAGAAATCAAAACGAACCTCACCATAAGACATTTCATCGAAAGTCCTTCACATTTCTCCCTGAAACAGATCAACTACAAGACTACACCGTAATCAAATGTCAGATCCACATCCCTATCACGGATAACTAAATCCTCAAAATATAAGTCCACCAAATGGCACACACATCAAAATCTCGATAAACAAGGTCATAAAATGAATCTCTCAAAATTGTGCTTGGCAAGACCAAGCTAAATCAAAATTCCTCAATTTCAATCCACAACCAATCATCGGAACTACCATTCCTCAAAACCACGCCTAGTCATAACTAGGACAAAAAACTACACAAACAAGCCATATCCAATAGCGATCCTCCAAAACTCCTCCTAAGAGTCAACCACATCAAGGTCTCCAAAACTAAAACAAGTCTTCAAAAGACATTCTCAAAAGAGCATCGAGCTCACCTCACGAATCAAACAAATCCTCAATGATATGGACACAAGTCCCTGTAAAATGATCTCACACCAATCAACTCACTCTGAGCACCATAACCGTCAATAACCACGGCAAAAACTCCCCAAGGAAAGACACGAAAGAAAGGGAGCCACCAGTCCTAAAAAGGACAACACCACGACTTCATCTCTGAAATGAAAGACAACAAGGTTAAAGACTTACCCCCTACATGGAAGTAAGTCGACCACAACCCATCAAATCCTCACCAACGACTCAAAACAACAATGGTGATCCTCACGGACCAACCAACTCCCAAAACCGTGCACAACGCAACGAAGAGAAGAGACTCACTCCTTGTGAAGTCCCTTACTCAAACCAAGAAAGGAGGAGAATTCCTCTACAAGTAATCTCACAACGAAACCCTTACAAAAACCCCTACACACACTACGTGCGACTGAGGAGAACAAAAAGGGAAACCAAACCTGGAAGTCATGCATATGACAAAGAATACAACTACCAGAAAGAAAATCTACTCACATAGATAAAAATCAAGGGTACATGCAGCACGTCTCCACGTAGGCATAAAATCATGTCACTAAAGCGCAGTAACAACATGGCATCTCTAAGCATATAAGAAAGGCATGCTAATGCCACACGTCAAAAAGGCAAATGTGGATAGACCTCCACTTACTCATGCATCACAATATCATAAATCAAACTACTAACATGGTAGTAAATGAAACTGCAGAAGATAAAAATGATGCAACCATGAACCCTATGGACATCGTGTCCTAGAGTGTCTAGGAAAAAGGAAGGACCAATCCTAGTCATAAACTGACTCCAAAATTCAATGCGACAACACCCGTCTCAAAACAAACGTGAGCCTTTACCACAATGGTAAGACTCTAACAATCCATCTCTGAATCTAAAGGTGACACTACAAGTGACACTAACAATACAATGCTCTCTCTACCCGAAACATCAATCAATAGACTTGATCCCAAAAGCGTCATCACGCAAGAAGAACTCCAAAGAAAATGGCAACTATGGCTATACCAGCAACAACCAAATCAATCACCACGACTGATCTCCAAAACAACCATCATCATCATCATCGACCAAAAGGACAACGCCTATCAAAACAAAATCGACATTGATTCCATCTGAACTGCACATGTAGCATGCCAGTATGGTAGCATGACAGTGCCATGCACCCGCCCACAGCGTACCCGCCCACGAAAAACGCAAGTCCCAAAAGAATCATCCTGAACAATCAAGGATCCTAAGAGGTCCATAACCACATCATGGCCCAAAACCAACAAATCCACCACTATGGTAACACCAAATAACTCATCTCACAAGAGCCTAAACAAAAAGTGAACTCCCACCTACTAAAAAACAATGCTAGGTCGACAACAACCTAAACCACCACGAGATTGTGACCATAATCACCAGCAATCTCAACTCGTGCCTCAATGACCAATCCCGTGTCATGCCAAATATGCAACATAGTTATGCATATGTAATTCTAATCTAGCATACATCACATGTCATGCTATCATCATCAGAATAACATCATGCTTAAACAAATGACATACCACATGTAGCACGTAAGCACATAAACATGTTATCAAACCAAAACATGTTATCACGAAGCATATAAGCACATAGAGCATGGAAACAAAAGCATGATATGCACCCAAAACTTGTCGTCCTAAGGTTTTCGAACCTAGGAGCTCTGATACCACTTGTGACGGCCCAAGTTTTTCAACCCGGTGCGTCAGTGATGAACCGAAAAATGATCCGATAACGGATCCAAAATGCGGAAGAAAAAGATGAAACCAAAGTCTTTAGAGATATAAACCATCTCTAAGGCACCAATATGATCTTCCATGAAGTCATGAAGCTCAAAGAAAAAATCGAAAGTGAAAGCTAGAATAAAAAGGTCAAATGGTACCCTATAGCACCAATGACAACCAAAGGAACAAGATCTAGTTCAAACTAGACCAAGT
Source organism: Cornus florida (assembly GCF_030987335.1). Lineage (NCBI taxonomy): Eukaryota > Viridiplantae > Streptophyta > Magnoliopsida > Cornales > Cornaceae > Cornus > Cornus florida. Next base: position 54,091,377 of record NW_026775576.1, read on the forward strand.
ACACCACTAATTGGCTTAAACAAGATAAACCAAGTTATGTGGGAACAACAGACAAAACAAACCAGCCGAAACAAATGACCAAGCAAAAACCACAAAACAACTCCATTTCGGTCGAACAACAGACAAAACAAACCAGCCGAAACAAACGACCAAGCAAAAACCACAAAACAACTCCATTTCGGTCGACCGAAATGGAGCTTCGGTCTGCCGAAATGGACCAAGAAAGGAAGGAAATAAACCTTCACTTCGGTCGACGAAAATGACAAACCGGTCGACCGAAATAAGCCTCGAAGTGAAAAAGGCTACTGGAATTAGACTTTGTGCTGAACAATTAAAATCAAAAGAGAATCGATCGATCGAACTGGCATTTTGGTCAACTGAAATGGCTCGAAAATGTGCATATGAACCTGTTATGCACCAAAGCTGAAAATGGACCTTATGTTTTCATTTGAATCCCCCATAGCATGATCAAATTACATTCTATGCAAGTGTGTGATGATGTGAAAATACACGCAAATGTAAAATGACATTTTAATCATGCTACAATGGCCCATGGCCTTATTAACTTTCATTTACAACATTTGACACGTTAAACCTCTAAGTTAGAAAAATTACAGTTCATAGACAAATCATGAACATGCTAACATTTACATGTGAACAAGAATGTTTCTAAAGAAGCTCAACTCAGCAAATCACCCAAGCAATTGCTATATCCAATCTTGAACCCTGTACCTGAAATATGCCACAGTATCGTAGAGGTGAGTAACATAAAGTAACTCGTAGGAAATGAGCATGCATCGACCTACGTTTTACAAGTTTGCATGATTTAATCATTGTGGTTCATTCCACCTAACGTCTATGTCTATGTGAGACTCAGGGAGCATCCTAAGCTACTTAAGATCATTTCTAGCACAAATCACATCCTTTATGCAGTTTCAACAACACAAGAGCATGCTACACATATCAACAAGATATACATGCTTACACAAGGCAACTAGATAGTAACATGCTTAGACAAAGCAACTAGATAGAAACATGTTTAGACAAAACAACTAGATATAGATTCTCAAAGTTATCAATTTGAAATCTAAAATGCTAAATCAACTAAATAAAACAATTTAGTATAATTAGAATATCTAATACCACATATCAAGACATAGATTCTCTAGACTATCAACTAGAAATCTAAAAGTGTGAAATCAACTAAATATAACAATATAGTATGGATGTACTTAACAACATCAAATCGCCAATAACCAAAATCACAAGTCACAATTAAACATTGGTTGTCAACTTGGAATTGAATGCGAAAACAAATAGTGGAAGACTTGGACATCAAAGCTCGGATTTCCACCGAGACAAGGCAAATTTGGAGCTACTAACCCCCAGGCAGCCTACCCAACGTGCGAACTCCTTTGGGCTAATTTGGAGCTACTAACCTCCAGGCAGCCTACCCAACGCGTGAACTTTTGACTTAGAGGACTCACGTCCCCGTACTAGAGCCAGTCATCTCACAAAAAAATGTCCCAAAACTCCAAAATAATCCAAATAAGTTCACAACTTATACATAATTATACAATACACGAATTTAACTTCCATGCACAAGTAGGTTGTAACCACACAACACATGTTCCAAATCCACAACTACTAAAGGATGACAAATGTCGAATCTTCAAGTACGATTCGTTACATGCTATAACAATATAATCCAATATTTAAAGACAAACTCATAATTTCATTATAAGTCCAAAATCATACTTTAAACATATTATCAATGTCAATTTCATAATTCAATCAACAACGCAAAAGAAACGGAAATTAATTACATAGCCTAATTAATTTCTCTAAGTTTCATATCTCAACCAAATAGTCCCTTATTTATACATGTTATACAACATAGCATGGTATACACATACATTAACTAAAACCTCAATTTGACCAATGGTACAACAAAGTAGAATTTAATTAATCAATTTAATTAAAATCTCTAGATTTTTATACTTATTCAAATGCCCTTAAATTTAAGTATGTTAAAAAACATGCCAAGATTTAACTTAAAAACATATTGCAACTCAATTTCATGCAAGGTACGGTCATGAACCTTAATCTTTCATAAAAGATAAATATTAAATAAAAAGTGCAACTCTTATTCAATTAATCTCAATTTAATATATGTTAACAAACATATTAAAACATGATTTTCTAGCATGCCTCAATTCCATTCTAAGTTATACACATCCTTGTGAATTAAATTTCATACAAAGAAATAATTAATTCTAATTTTCTAGATTTAATACAAGGCATGCAATTAAGTTGTATAATCATGCTAAACACTCAATACAACACACACAAAAGCCTAGAACATCCCCTACCTCAATTTGAGATGAAAATCTCAAAAGCCATTAAAACGAAATGGCTCCAAATCCGACAATACTTCGGGGTTTTGTCGGGGATAACGCCATGAACGATAAACTCCAAAGAGGACCCATGAAAATCACTACTTGACATCAAAACCCAACTCAAAATTTAGCTAGAAATGGGTTCTAATAAGGGTGAAAGAAGCGCATAGTCAACGCGAACACAAAACGCAAAGGCCTTACTATGTTCTGATAAAGGAATGAAGCTCAAAAGAGGAGAGAGAAGGTGGCAGTCTCCCTTGGGCTACCATGGAAGCTTCAGGTCGTGCAAGAGAGTGGGGAAGATGAAAAAATAAAATATCTCACCCCCCTTTTATAGAAATCTCAAAAAGTGCCCCGAACGGGCTCCGCCAAGTCCGAAAAAGTGAAATTTGAGCAGACGCGCTTAAATGAAAAAACTCTGTGAACAAAAAAGATTCAAGATGATAAAATATGAACAACGGAAGAAAGGACGTCAAAAACCAAGTCCCGATCAGAAAGTTATGCCCAAAACAAGTTTGGCGCGATGAAATTCCAAGAGTACACAACTCGACAAAATGTGAAAATGAATCCCGTACGAGGATTTAGGCTCAAAATAAGATATTTTGCAATAACTTTCATTAATTGCGCAATGGTCGGTCCAAAAAGTCAAAATTGCACCTATGGCCCAGAATGAAAATATCTTCCAAAAATATTTTCTTAAAAACTCCTGAAATAAAATATCTTTAAAAGCTATTTACGAAAAGCACCCTAAGAAAAGAAAAAGATTCCAAAGAACTTTGCATCCATGTCCCTACGGACACCGGGAGCAACCAGAATATTTTCTTGCAAAAGTAAAGATACGTATTTTATGAAAACCACTCAAGATGAAGATATATGAAGTCAAAAACTAACTCCGAACACAAGAAGTGTGGTTATGCAAACAAAGTCACAAACGGGGAAAAGACAAGACAGGGAAAAAGACGAAATAGGGAAAAGGACAAAAAAGTGAATAGTGTCGAAAAAAGAAAAATGTGAAAATGACTCGGTTCTCAAAGGAAGTTTTCAATCGACACGAATGAGTCCCAGAAATCATTCCAGAGTACTCGAGACGATACTAATCAACGAGAAAGCAAACTCAGAAAGGAAAGACAACGGAAAAAAAATTATCCGTAAAAATCTGGGTCATTACAGCTCCATTGCAAATTGAGGAATATTTCTATATTTTTGGGAGGAGATTAATGAATGTAAGGTTGAACTATGTACCTAGCATGACAGAACCCACTAAGGAGCTGGTCCACTACACCTACTACAGAAATTGGTCCAATGCCTCACTAATTTCTTTGTAATTACTACTATTGACTTAACAAAATTTTATTTGTAATTACTACTAGTGACTTGACACAATTCAAAAATATAGTTCATTGTAAAGTATTCAAGTCTTCCTAAAGGCAAAGTGAGCATGGAAGTGAATTAAATTTTTTACTTTTTTAAAAAAGGACTACTAACCTAAGAAAGAGCATCAAAGTTTATGAACCAACTATTTAGTAATACATCAAGACAATAATAAAAATAATAATAATAATAAAAAAGAACAGTTATATTAAAGAACCAATCGCAAAGCAATGCCTTTTGCTATAATTCAGTTCATTGAATTACATTGAAAGGGCATCACAAGCAAAGTCTCATGCATGCTCTTTCCATAATTAACTAAAATAAACATGACTAATCCATGATACTCTTAAAACACTGATGTTAAACAAATCAAACTTCTCATGCAACCCCCATCATTATTCTATTAGAAATTTCTTTCCTTTTCTTTCAAGTTTGGCTCTCTTTTTCAATTCTTTTAGAACTGTCAACAACATTGGCACTAGGAATTTTTGTGAAATTCAACCAAAAGTTGTAAAAGCAATAATATACAACAAACAATTCAAAGTAGGTGTTCTGAATTTTGAATCTGAACACCTACGTTTGTCACCTATAACTTTTGCCATTGCACCAAGTAATGGCCTCTCTATGTAGACTATATCTTCTTTCAAATTGCAAAACAGATTTGTCTTATTCATATTTTTGTTAGTGGGTTCTCTTTGGCCTTCTCTAATTGGTGCTATAGCTTTTTCTAAATACATTCATTTCTCATTCAGCCATGTCATTTTTTCCCCCCCAGTGATCTAAATCAAATTATCAGTTCAAAAGTATGCTGTAATTTGTGGACAAGTTTCTTGAAGGCCAACATTATTAGGCTTAGGAGACTTTAAGAAAGAGATACTGTCATGCCTCAATTTTCACTAGAATCTAATATTTTATTTTAAGTGAACCTTCTTCCAGTCATCTATTTTGGAGACATAACAAAAATTATCTGCAGATCCTACTTTACTTAGAATTTCTGATTGCACTTTGAGTGAACCTTCTCTAAATCATGTGTTTAAGGCTTTCTAGAAGGTTAAATATTTGGCCTTAAGAGATCTCATGTGCAATATGGGTCTCCAATCTTTCTGGAAGGTTATGACATGTCCAATTATAATAATGAAAATGTCTTTAAACTTCCTGGTTGTAACTTATTTATTATTCTTATGGCTATAACATTTAGGCTGTTGACAAGGTGAATGGCTATCTTTTCCCAGTGGAGAATATCAGGGCTCTAACAGATCTTGTATTGCAAGTGGTATCAAAGGGAAGATTATCACCTCTAGCTCACAATGTTGCATTGCCTGGAAAATATTCTTTTAAAAACTTAATGGTTCAAGAAACTGTCGAAGTTTATGCTTCGCTATTAGAAAATGTTCTCAAGTTCCTATCTGAAGTTGCAACTCCCAAGGATGTTAGCGAAATTTATGAAAGATAATATATATATATTGACAGTGAACCCTAATTTCATAAGAAAAATGATAAGGAAATGTAAATTAATTAAACTTACCAAATATAAATAAAACGAATTGTGGTTTACATTCAATTATTTAAATCACTTACCAAAAAACAAAGAGGTAGGTAAAGTCAGACTCTAATTCTAAAACAATGCATGAGCGGTCAATAGGCTCAAGGATTTCCATGCGCATAACTAGGACTATATATGTAACAAGATCACAAACACCACGTAATACAGTTAATGGACACAAAAGAACATCAATGCTTGTAGTTTAGTATTTAATATTTATGCACAAGAAATAAGTATAATGAGCTAAAATTTAGGAAAGTACTCTAGACACAATCATGCTACATATTATTTAATTAGAATTCTCTTTCATTGAATACTTGAAGCAAGTGGTGATTTTGCCACCTAATTAATGGAAAGGCATTTCAATTCTATGGCAATCAACTATAGAAAAGTACCTTATTGTTAGCTAATTAATTTCAACAGTATATTTCATCCAAGTATTTTGAGAGAGATAAAACTAAAATTAGAACTTAGAGATATACAATGACTGGGCTGCTAAGTGTTGTTTATTCTGGCATCTGATTCAAGATAAGGGCAGCATGTGGGTTCCTTGCCTGAATAGAGCCTACCAGACTAAAACTAAAACAAGAAAACAACCATCCAAGCATAATCAATCACCACCAAAAGAATCACATGCACAATTTTCCTAATACCTTGACCAGTAAACAAAACTATTATCCTTCTAATAATGAAAAAAAAAAAAAAAGAATGCATTCTAGCAAATATCAAATTCAGTGTTTGCAGTAAACTATTTAATTTAACTTACTAAGCAAGATGATGAGCCTCCCCAGTTGATGAGCCCCCTAGAGCTTGCTGCACTAATGCTGTTAAAGATATGAGTTGAGCCTGAAAAGAGCTTATTTGGTCCCCCATTCTCTCTTCTATTACCTTGGACAAGTTGATTTGATCCTGCAATCGCTATTCTGTTGCCTCAGCCCTTTGATTTGCCTCTTCAGCCCTTTGTGTTGTCTCTTCAGCCCTTTGATTTGCCCTCAGCCCTTTGATTTGCCTCATCATCCCTTCGATTTGCTTCATCAGCACTACGCCTAGCCTCAACAACGTCTTCACGACTTCCCCGTAAAGAGACAGTGGGCATCTCCCCATGACCAAGCCCGCGAACATATGACGAGGTTGAACCAACTATTTGAAAGTAAATCTCATTACGGGTCAACTGTGTAGAGGAACTGGATACACCATCCGAATTTTCTTGTTGATTGACCTCTTGAATCATTCTATCCTGCATATCCATACAAATTGGTACATAAATAATTAATAAATACAAAACAATAAACTAAAATTTACCAGTTATGCGTATACATACATACAGACCCTGACAATGTTGGGTGACCCATGTCCCATCCTCCCTACAGTGTGTTCGGTGATAAAATGCCACCATGTCTGGTTCCTCTTCTATCTCCATGTTTTGCTATTTCAGTTAAGATAATCATTACTAAATATTATTAATTTTACATTTGTAAATTTATATAATTATAAAAAAATAATAGAACATAGGAAATAACCATTTCATAGCAAAGTGTGACAAACGGCTTTAAGCCACCATGGTGATTTGTTAGATTCTTTGCATTGTTTGCTTTATTGACAGTGCTCCTATTCTGCATTTCAGTTTAATGAATTGTCATTACCTACCTAAGCCTACAAATATAAAATTACCATATGAATAGAAAAAGAATAGTGTACTTGGAATGTCGAGGTCATGAAATTTTCACATATAGCTTGCCAATCCCCATGATGAACATTTTTATAAGGCTTTCTCCTAGCCCTCTCTACATCATCTCCAAAAGATTTAAAATACATGTGCATGCAATTTTTATGTAATCAAAATCGAGCTGCAAGCCATTTGTCAAGTCCATTTAGGATGCGAGAATTGCGGAGATCAATCACAAAATTTTCCTGAAATAAAGTAGATATATTGAGAATACTTGCTTAAATAACTTAGGGTATATAAAAGAATTCAAAAACAAGACATGTTTCATAATATCATCTGAATAACACAATGCTATTAAAGGTGCTAGGTGCACTGAGGCGCTATAGTTCCCTTGGAGCCTAGGCGAGAGGCGCACGCCTGAGTGATTAATGTTCCCATTGCTTCTTAGTCATCAATACAGTTTCATATTTAAGACTTGCAAATATATATATTATTTTTTTTTATTTTAAAGTAAATCAAATAAGGGCACGCATCTTTTCGTGTAACTGATCTCAAGGATCCAAATCATAAAAACTTGAAAGAGACTCACTAAACATTGAAGTATATATTATTTACAAAATATTAGAATAAGGTAGGACGATAATTTTTTTCTTTTCTTAGTTGGTACTCATACATCCATGCCTCTACTAAGACTTGAACCCCTAACTTCTCTTTGGGAAGTAGGAGTTTACTACCGCTGGGCCACTAACTTGTTGGTAGGTAGGAGGAAATAAATTAGTCATTGAACCAAAACCAAATAGATTGTTCACCTTGAATGTGTTTCAATACAAAGGATTAGCTCATTCAATTAACCCTTTTATGTTCAGAGAATCTAAATCTCTGATTGCCATTATGATTGATTAAGCTAGATAAGCTATATTCTTGAGGTCTGTGCACTTTCATAATTGTGGCAGCTAAAATTGATGATTCTAACATACCAGGTTATAGAAAAGCTTAAACATATATAGCCATCGAGCCACAACTAATGGATAAAGACTTGGTGAACTTTACTAATAGGTTTAACTTTAACTAAAGAATTATATTCATATTTAATGAAATGGGACAACTAATAGGAGATGAAACTCCATAATTTAAATATATTCTAGGGGATAATTCTAAGGGAGGTTATGCCAGTCACTTTAGATAATTGGTCAAACGTGACTGACGATATAAAAGATTGTATATGATCTCTTCTAAAGATAATTGGCCCTTTATTAATTTCTTATTTCTTTGCTAGTGTGAAAGTCACAGCTGCAAGTATGATTTACATTCATAATTTTTATATTCTTTCTGTTAATTTTCTATAGGCACTAATACTGAACCCCACTATAAATTTTTTTTATTTATTTTTTATTGCCTTTATATTCTTTATTAATTTCTGTTAATTTTTCTATAGGCAATGCAAGGGCTTCGACTCAAGTCATTCCTAATACTAAGCCAACTGAAAAGTTAGGACTGTGAATTGTTACATTGAAGTGAACCAAATTTAGTTGTTGCTATTTGAGATATTGATTCAATAAACCCAAAGGAATGTGTGGAGGGTATTCCTATTGGAATCGAATGTTGGAAAATCTGGTTCAAGGTTTTATATGACACTGATGTGACCTTGTATAGGGCGAGCAGAAAGTACTTTTACCTTTTAAAAGCTAAGGGAGAAACAGTTGCATGCCTGCCAAGATCTTTGAAGAACTTAGTCTCAAAGGTAATGGTTTTAATTTACTATAGATGTGTTGATTGATGCATTTATATTGCATATAAATATATTTTTCGTGTATAAGAGTTTTAACCTTTGTTTCATTTTCAGCTTCCTCTCCTTCACCTTTGTCTTTTCGCCTACTTCTTTAAGGTTGGTTAATTTTTTTCATTAATATGATAGAACTAAATGTAATAACTTGTTTTCTTTCTTTCTTCATTTTTTTTTTTGGACAGATTATGATTGGATAATCGATTTTTGCCGCCAAGATTTTGTATGGACGAGTTGAGGCTAATATGTGTTCAAAATTGATGGTTATGTTCTTATTTTGCAAAAGATAATAACTTCCTTTGAAGTTAGTGGTTTAGTTTTTTATTTCTCGTTAACTTTATTATATTAGATGGACGGTTGTAGACATGGTACTTGACTTTATGTTTTTGATTTAATGAGAAGTAACATAATGGATTTTAGTTATTCTCTTTAATATATACATATTATGTTCTTATGTATGGTTATGTGATATGATGTGTGAATTATTTTTTCACATTGGAGACAGGCTTAATTTGTGATACAGATTAACAAGCGCAATACAAGAATTTTTGTTTCCATTATAAAGCAAGGATGAAATAGCCAATTTTGGCACTACCAATGAAGGATTAAACAAAAGAATGTACATGAATGCATAGTTTTAAATGTAACATATGCTAATTAACATATAACTGGTCTATGTTTGAACACAAACTATACTCAGCCTAACTCCCACGTTCCATAATTTCACTAGTTGAGATGCATGTAATCATCAACTAACCCATTCTCATATAATTTAATTAATTCAATTATATAATATAAGCACCTATATGCATATAAATGCTTAGATAAGTACAAGAAGGTACCAATCAAATAGAACACTAATTTACTAAGGATGGTGTCATTGTCCAAACCACAATTCCCTTGCGACTGACTCCACACACTGGGTACAATTATGCTCATGTATGTGTGAGTTAAATCTAACCATATGCAATAAGGAAATAATTTGAACTAGTATAACTATATATATATATATATATATCCATTATCACTCACGCCTCAGTTCTATATCTGTCATGATACCACATATAGCTATAACAATTAATAACAAGATATTAGCAAGTATAACCGTATCAGCATATTCACCTATAATTGTTATCACAAATAATTTTCTAATATCTATCTTTGGTAATAGATGTAATTAGCCTATAATATACTAAACAATGGAAATTAAAATATAGTAGAGATCTACTTGCCTGTTACTTCTTCACAGGTTGTATCTCCTCCAAAAGATCTCCCTTCAAATTCCACTCCCTTCCTGATTAATCACGAACTTCTTTCTCTGACTAAATCTCTTCCTATACAGAAACCTTTTTATTATGAGGCGACAATTTAAAATTAAAATACTTATCTGCCTAACAATCCCATTATATATGTATATATATATATACACACATGTGTAATGCATCGTTAATATAATAGGTATTACATAATAAATTAAAAATTGTCCTTTTTTCGTCCGACCTCCTCCTTCTTATAATAGTTGTCATAGGGAAGCTAGGGTGCAGAAGAGGCCCTCAAAAATCACAATTTGTAGCGCGATCTCACCAACTTTAGCAAAGAAATATCATATAGTCAAAATAATAGTCATTAAGGTCTGGAACGGGCTTGTTGACTATAAGTCAAGGGATTTGGGCACTTGGCTTCTAGTTAAGCTTCAAAAGGATTCTATATATACTTTTAGTTTAGAGTTCGGAGAGATAGAAGGGATCCAAGATCTCCTCCTTACTTAAGGAAAATCCAAAGTCAATTCCAGAAATCACAAACGGGCATGGGCGATTCGGATGTTTATCTTTCAATTTTGTATCTAGGAGGGAGGTTTATGGTCAAGGAGTCCGTTAGAGCCTCCGAACGGTCTGAACCCACATGCCTTTTCTTGCTTAGGAGCTACTATTTCCCTCCTCTTCTGATACACACTAGATTCAGAATTTCGTCTAGTGGACGTATATATAGCAAGACAAATATCTTCCTTTTATATGTATGTGTGTATATAGCAAGAGAAATATAGAGAGAAAGATAGACTTGGTAATTGAGCCTACAATCTGATGATGATAAACTAGGGCATCGTCTTCATCTTGAGAGGGAAAGAACAAATCGATCGAGTGAAAGATTGGGGCTTCCTTAGCTTCTTTTTTCTGTATTACCCAACCTCCGAACCAGCGAACCATACGTTGCTAGCTTTCCTCCCTTTCTTGTGTTGGTTTCCCTCTTCTCTTCTTCCACCTCTACTGACCCAGTTAATGGATTTCTCTTTCGTTAAAAGCTCGACGAAGGCAGGGCATATTTGATTTGTGTTGAGAAAAGAGTAAAGCTAAATCTCTCACTTAATTCACGTGCCACCGAAATGTTTGGCGCTAAAATTTCCCATAAAAAAATTGGGTATATATTTTGGGCATTAGAGACACACCGCACCGTCCCTAAAAGGTAAAAATATATATATATATTTTAATTCTTTTGAGAAAGTTAAAATTAATACCCCAACTTAAATTTAATTTTTTTTTTTACTATGGTGACGTCGAGTTTTTTAGGATTTTTGTTTTATTAATTATTTTTGAAAATTACTCTCACTATTTCAAAAATATATGTTTTTTTTGAAAAATTGTGACTCACTAATGTATTTTAGGGAAACTTTGAATATAAAGCACGGGCATGAACATGTGGGACATGGGTATGATACCTTTGTGAGTTACAACTTCTTAAAAGGGACATCTATTTTGGGAAAGAGGGAGTAATTCTTATGAAATCATCTCTCATCAACTATATATATATAAAGCACAGACATGTGATACGAGTACGTACTACACAATAAAGACTTAATATTTGAAAATTTTAATTATTATCTATTAGACTTCTAAGTTTAATTATTTTGTATAAACAATGTATTTAATTAGCATATAGTTTATGTTTTAACTTTGTCCATTATGCAAAAAATAAGAAAATTAATTTTCAAAAAGGAAAATTCTTTGTTGGAAAAGTTATAAAATATTTAAATTTCATTTTTTTTAAAAAAACTATTTTTTTAGTCTAGGACATCAAATTCATAACACAATGGAGTTTTGTTTCGATAACAAATATTTTTCAATAATGTTAGTTTGGTAGGAAAGAAACAATTTGGCTAGGAGGGAGAAATGGATGAGATTGACATCCCTAAAAAAGATAGTGTCATTCCCTATTTTTGTTCATCAATTATATGTAAGAGAAGAGAATAAGCTCGATCACAATTTAGAGTAAAGTGCCTTTACACACCCATGTGATGATATCCTTACAGTGAACACATATATATCAACCCCCTCTTGTGTACAAAATACCATTGATCAATTTGAAAAAAATGTGCAAATATATACCACCAGACATATTAAAGTAATATATTAACCAAATTACCCTTATATACACAATTTTCATATTATTTAAAACAAAATTACATTTATGGAATGACCAAAGAGGACAAAACCTAATATGACCAATCTAACATTTTGGTCGCTCTATGTTAACATTGTTGGGTTCCAGCGATTTCATGAGTTGTCTGGGACGGCAACTTTTGTAACCATCAACTATAGGCTGGTCGCCAACACCAACACTGATGACCCACATTCGCATAGACTGTCATCTCTTTCTCTCTTCTCTCTTTAGACTTACTGACTCATCGAGAACTACATACGTACCTACGCAAATGTTGTCCAAATATGGTCTAAGTATACCATATACTATAATATTACTATTTAAATATTATGTAAAAAAATAATGTGTGTATATATATATATATATAATTATTATTATTATTACAAAATAATAATAATATATATAACAATTATATATATATATATATATATATATAATTATTATTATTATTACAAAATAATAATAATATATATAACAATATAATAATATATATTTTATTATATAATAAAATAAAACTATATAAAAATAAAATAACCTGATAATAGGTCGAGACTAAAATTTGATTCTATGTCCTTAAGACAGATTCGCCTTGCTATGGTGCTTACGGATTCACTGACTTCTATCTCCCAAGATGCAATGACCTTTCTTTCTTCTGTAGCAACACTGCAAACCGAAGAAATCGGCAAACCAGCTTAGTGTAGTACTCTTTCCTATAGACTGGACTCAAACTCAGATTATACTCTATGTGTATACAAGTATGCAAGAAGAGAGAAGGAGGAAGAGGAAATTTCAAAATTAAGATCGAAGAGAAGTATTCTGAATTTTGGTGTATTTTGCAAATGATCCCAATGGGGGTATTTATAAGCAGCAAAGTGCTTTTTCGGGTGGGTACAACCATGGGACATGATGGTTCATTCAAAGAGAACCAGGTGCAACCCTTTAGATAAAACTGGTTCATTTCAAATTCACACTGAAGCACGTACGTATTGGTTCGAACTAGGTGCAACCCTTTGATGCACTGGTTAGACCAATCACACCGTACCCTTTCAATGAAAAACTAATTTAAATAAGCCCAGCCAAAAATTAATTTAAGTCCATACAGCAGGCCCAATTCCGTTCAATAAAATATTAACCGGACTTTACAATCAAGACCGAACAGAGTAGGCGAGACATGCGCGTGTGTGGTAAATGGTTTGGACCCAAGCTTGCCTAGGTCATCCCCCTCTTAAAAACTTAGGTGCCCTTGGGCCCAAACTCAAATTTCAAACTTGGCATATTTAAATTTTAATTGGTTTCATCATTTTTTCCATGTTGGACAATCACGCACTTTCCACATTTTGCAAACCCATTTAGGCTTATCAAACACGTACCTTACTTTGGAGCTAACTTTTGATTCGGGAGATCAATCTTAAGGGTTGATAACAAGAATGGAGATCAGAGGCAATTGGCAAGGCTAAATGTTAAGTCTTTTGGGACAAATAATATTTCTGTTGACAAAAGATTCACAATTTGAAACAAAAAAGAGATTTGTAGCAAAAAATTAACTTTTTGTGACAAAAACTTTTGTCCCTAAAAATGTATTTTTTTTGGCAACAAACTACTTGTCACTAAATGTTAAGGCTTTTGGGACAAATAATATTTTTGTTGACAAAAGATTCACAATTTGAAACAAAAAAGAGATTTGTTGCAAAAAATTAACTTTTTGCAACAAAAACTATTGTCCCTAAAAATATATTTTTTTGGCAACAAACTACTTGTTACTAAATGTTAAGTCTATTGGGACAAATAATTTTTTTGTTGATAAAAGATTCACAATTTGAAACAAAAAAGAGATTTGTCTCAAAAAAATTAACTTTTCCCAACAAAAACTTTTGTCCCTAAAAATGTATTTTTTGGCAACAAATTACTTGCCACTAAATGTTAAGTCTTTTGGGACAAATAATATTTTTGTTACCAAAAGATTCACAATTTGGAACAAAAAAGAGATTTGTGGTAAAAAAAATTAACCTTTTTGAGACAAAAACTGTTGTCTCTAAAAATGTTTTTTTTTTTTGCAAGAAACTATTTATCACTAAATGTTAAGTCTTTTGGAATAAATAATATTTTTTTTGACAAAAGGTTCACAATTTGAGACAAAAAAGAGATTTGTTGCAAAAAATTAACTTTTGCAACAAAACCTTTTGTCTAAAAAAAATATTTTTTTCCAATAAATTATTCGTCACTAAATGTATAATTTTTTAGCATAAATAATTTTTTTGTCGGCAAAAGATTCACAATTTGTGACAAAAAAGATATTTGTTGCAAAAAAAATTAACAATTGGTGACAAAATCCAGATTTTGTTTCCTAAAATAGTGCTTTTGACAACAATGTCGTAATTTGTTGCAAAACACTACACATTAGGCGACAAATTTATATGTTTGTTGCAAAAAAATACATATTAGGCAACAAAATTTGAATTTGTCACAAATTGCAGCCTTTTGAAACAAATTTAATTTTCGTACTAAAAATTTTGTATCTAATACCAGCATTTGTTGTAGTGTATTAGCCTCTCGTTAATAATTAATTTACGAGATTAATGGCCTTTTGTTAATAATTAATTTACGAGATAAATGAAATGTTGTTATTAATTAATTAACGGGTTGTTTATCTACTCGTTAATAATTAATTTACGAAACTAATAGCCTCTTGCTAATAATTAGTTTACGAAACTAATAACCTCTTGTTAATAATTAATTTACAAGATCGATTACATCTCGTTAATACTTAATTAACGAGTTCTTTATCCACTCGTTAATAATTAATTAATGTGGTACATGGCCTCACATTAATAATTAATTAATGTGGTATATGGCTTATCGTTAATAATTAATGTACAACACATTTGGCCTCTCATCAATACATATATATATTTTATTTACGAGGTCTAAAGCCCCCCTAGATAGCTATATATATATATATATATTTATATATATAATAAATGCACTTTGCTACTCAACCATTCACATATATAACGTAGCCATAGTTTCAACTAAACAATAATATAGAATGCTAAAAATTTACACTTAATGCCAATACCAAAAACAATCCATGTTTAAATTCACCATTAAACATATCAAAAGAGCAAGACATTAATTTACAATTCATCATTAATTGTTCATCGTGCCAAAATTAAAAAGAAAAATCAATATTTCCCAAAAATAGATATCAATCTTCACATTGTTTGTTAATTCCTGGTGCAAGTTGACTTCCAATTTTTCATAGTTCCTCCACCTCGTTATCCATTGTACAAAATCCAAGCACGTATCTGCATCATACAAGTCCTAATTTTAGTATGATAATAATGTATATGAAGCAATGATAAAATGCTAGTTTTCTATTTCATACTCTCTAAAATATTTACCAAGGTGTGAACATCAAAAATGGAGTCCCACACTTTGAGAAACCAACAATCAAAAAACCCCCAAAAGAAACATGTAATCCACATGCCCATGCTTTGCCAAGGACTCAACTCCGTCATGCAATCGTCCAATTCTAGATAGAACAAAAAGGTTAAGAAAGGGCAACCACCCCGCAAGTGCAAGTTCCGTGTCCACAACTTAATTACCAGGAATGTCAACTACAAATAAAGGTTTAGACATAGAATGTAAGAAACATAACTGTTATGCTTTTTTAAATCTCTAAGGCACCTTGATAGCCTGACATTAAAGAAAAAATAACAACTTTAACATAGAATAAATATAGTTAATAGTTGTAAAACAACAACAAAGCTAAACTCATGCTAATAATTAGTTCAAGAGGACATATTGGAGAACTCATTGGCTTCAACATAATATACTACAAGAAAAACATATTGGAGAACTTATTAGAATTATATCAACAAGTGAAATTTCTGTATAACATACAATTCAACAAAAAAAAGACAGAAAAATTTAATCAATGATTTGCTATCCTTTTTGTTCTTGTTCTTCCCTTTATTGAAATTATATCAATGGCATTATCTTTATCACTTTGTAATTTTCTTTAATAATGCACATAGCTATAAGATCCAATCATCCAAATAAAACAGACCAGAAGTTTAAAATAAAAGGGAAACATGAATAATACCAATATGCAAGCAATGAAGAAAAATATTATGAAAATGAATGAGTATTACAAAGTTGCAATTTAGAACTGTTTTGTTATATCATTTGTATGTTATTAAAGAAATTCAAAACCTTTGTTGTGATGGGTTTGCAGATTGCCTGTTTTTTTTATTGTGAATGATTATTATATTGCTCAATAACCACTCAAAAGTGGGATAGACAATCGGTTATCTATGTTCACCATATAGAGTGCACGGAATTAAAAATTATACGATATGCATATAGGATGAGCTTAACTCAGATTTAGCAACAAATAAGCTTAGAATGGTGCAGGTTTGAGATCATCCACTTTATACTAAAGCAGATGTTAGAACTGCTAGAAATTTAACTAATGCTCTGGTTGTCCTCAAAGCAAATGTTAGAACTGCTAGAAATTTAACTAATGCTCATAGTAACTTTCCAAAGAATTCAAGATTGAAGGTCAGTCCAGAAAAAAGCACAGTTTTCTGTACCAAGTCTGTTAGGAGGAAATGGAGACTGAGGAGGTTGTTTCAATACAATATAGGATCATTTCTTAAAATTTATTTGGGACTGCCTTTACTACCGACGGGGTTAACGAAAATTCATTGTCAGAGCTTGATTGATAAATTCACATCTAGAATAAATGCTTGGAATGGTAAGTGTTTATCTATGGCTGGAATGTTAGAGCTTGTGAAATCAGTTCTCACTTCTTTTGTATATTATTGGTGTTTTGTGTTCTCTTTACTGAAGGCTATGATTAAGTACATGGAGAAGAAGATGAGGGATTTCTTGTGGGGATCTAATTCTAAGAAAAGAATATTATATGCTTTAGGTTAGAATAGAGTGACAAGTCCAAAGTCCGAAGGTCATTTTGGGGTGAGGAAGATTGTAGACATCAATGAAGTAGGTACTTGTGTTTCAGTTTGGAAATTTTTGGACTCTAAGGATTGCTTATGGGTGGCTTGGTTCAAATAGAAGTACACCAGACTAGTGTCATACTGGAACTATCATAATAAAACAACATATTCTCTATTGTGGAAGAAGATGCTAGAGGTGAGGGAATTTATGCTTACTAATGTTGAATTTCAAATTGGTAATGGAGAATCTACCTTTTTCGTTACAGATCCTTGGATGTACGTATGCTGGAGAAACTGGGAGATAGAGTGTACATGGACTTTGGGCTTCCAAAACAAGCTTTCATTTCCAAAATCACACATGATGGGCAGTGGCAACTCCCTGTAGGCAATGCCAATTCAGTGCTGCAATTCAGAAATTTTGCTTTTTATTTGCTTTTGAAGCAGGACTGTGATCAATTGAAATGGAGGCATGGTTGAATCTCGCTTAGGAATGTATGGGATACATGGAGGACCAAGTTACCGACATTGGGATGGTATGAAGTATATTGGGGTGGATCGAGACTAAGAGCTTCACTGAGCTATGTCCTTGCAATCCAGAATAGGTTGTTTTGCTTTGTTAATTTGAAGATAAGGGGAATCCCAACTGTGGCAATCTGTCATAATTTCAAGATGAAGATGATTTAGATCACCTTTTTATCAGTTGTTCTTTTGATTAAGAGGTATGACAGTGTTTGTCTATGCTCCTTGGTTGGCAGATGCCTCAATTTATTACACTAGAGCAACTCATTTTTTAGTTTGTTTAGCAATGAATAAAACACAAGGCACAAAAAAGCATATGTGCTACAACAATATTGTTTTTATGGGATGAGAGGAATAAGAGGCTACATCATGGACTTCATAGAACTGCTACCAACATTGCCCAGTCTATTTGTGGAGAGGTTTTACTTCTATTAAATATGGAATTAGGGGAATTTGGGGCAGCTTCATTACATGTTTAAATTGGGTGTTTTTTTTTTCTTTCCTTTTTTGTTTGTTGTAACTACGCTTCTGTAGTTATAGTTCCTTGTAACTGATGATGCAGAATTCCGTGGCGACCCAAAGTGATGTTGTACCTGAAAAAGGAAGAGAAAAATGATCATATACCGGTGTGGTACCGGCCTAAGAGCCTCCGACGATCAAGTCAGTGCTAGATCAGAAGGGGAAAGAAGTTTAGAGCTTTCTTAGGGATTTGTGTCATACCTTTTATGTTAACCCGAAAACCCTCTTTATAAGGGTGTCAAGTTGTATTGAAGGAGGAGTAGTATTCCTTATACTTTTCCAATACGGAAGGGAGAACGTATTCTTATCCTTATCCAAGATAGTGGAGTTTATCCTGATTTACAGCTTTGTGTGACGGTCAAATTTCTTGGCTAAAGACTCCTCATCAGTTGCCCCCCATTCTCGAGTTTGTATGTCGAATGTAGAGAATGTAAAGATTTATTCCTTAACTTATTCTTCATCATGCCATATATATATTACATATATATTATTATATATATTTTTAATTTTTATCTAACAAGTAAAGATAACACATATATACTTTACTTGCTGGAGAAATACACATGAGCTCATGTAGCCCACATGGTTAAAACCCTCCAGCTTGTTGCCAAGGGTCATGGGTTTAAAACTTTCCTTAAGCGCCAAAATACTCTTTTTAATTAAAAGAGGTAGCTTACGTGGCAGGAGGCTGCCATGTGGTAGGCGGTTGGAGAGGAGGAGAGAGGCTGCCATGTGGCAGTAGGCTGTGCAGGAAGCTGCCATATGGCAAGCGGCAGTAGAAGAGGAGCCTGCCATATGGCATGGCAAGCGGCAGTAGAAGAGGAGGCTGCCACATGGCAGGTGGTTGTAAAATGTAGAAGAGGAAGTTGCCACGTGGCAGGCGGCTGTAGAATGTAGAAGAGGCTGTAGAATATAACCTCTAAGAAAAATGTATGGCTGCCACGTGGCAACGTCGGAGGCTGCCACGTGGCACATCGTGTAACATTTGTATATTGTATAGCAGTAAGCAACACATTAGAATATATTTATATTTACACAGAAAAAGAAAAGTAAAGTAGGAATAGGCGTAGCTCTTACATGGTCAGAAAAATAAAGTAAGAATAGATAGCTTCTAAAAAATCACGGGTAAAGGAATCAAATAAAGTGTGCAGAAGAATAACCAGAGACATCAAATAAAGTTTGAGAAATCAGGCACACCTTCACCATTACCTTTTTTTGTTTAAAAATCAACTACGGCACTCCTTATTCACATATTCTCCTTATTTAAGGAGTATAAAAAAGTAAACTGCTACCTTCATAACCATAACCTTTCAAGGTAAATGTCTTTTTCTCCTACTGTTTTTTCTATGTGATGGATAGTGTTAATGTAGACATGGGAAACAATATTCAGTCTTCAATTTTGGAGTCTGATATGAAACATCTTCGATTTCTGTACTCCATTCCTTCTTGTATCCACATTCGGGCTCCCCTTCTCTATGAAAGAGCCTTCGAGGCTCCAAATGGTGAAATTTGTCTGTTTGAATGGGCCTTTCTTGCTAGGTTACGTTTACCCTTTCCCCTCTTTATTAGGGAATTTTTCTCCTTCCTTGGAATTGCCTCCAGACAACTGACCCCAAAAGCCTAGAAGGCCTTAATAGGGTGTGTTGTCTTATGGAAAGCATGCACTAACCCTCCTTTAACTATCAGCAAGGTACTACTATGTTATACTCCAAAGAAGGTAGATCGATCGTGGTGGAACCTAACCTGCCGATGTAAGTGTCCCTTATTGAGGGACTGTCCGAATCAAATTCGGAGTGGAGAAGCCGATTCTTCTTCGTTTTAGGAAAGAACTGGGAATTTTCTAACCAAGATACCCATGCCGAACTAGGATTTTTCGTTCCCCATACTTGGGGTCAAGTAGACTTGAATGGTGAGTTACTTATGCATGCATATTTTATTACATAGCGGATGACACGTACTATTTTTTTTTTATTTTTTTTTTAGGTTTTTGTTCTTTGGATACGCTAGCTGAAGTAGAGGAAAACATAAATAGAGCCATTCAATATTCATCAAGGTCTTTTTCCTCTTTAGTGACCCCACTGTCAATCTTCATTGCTGGACTTTGTCGGGGTGTAGTGTCTACTTCTTTGTGGCAAACGTCTACAAAAGGTATACTCTGTATGATGACTCTCTCAATGTTTTTCTTTTGAAGCACTAACATCCCTTTTTGTGACTTAGATTCACCCAGTGTGCCATTGTTGGGGCGAAAGTTTGGGAAAGATATTCTTGCCCAAGTTCAGGAGGAGCGTGCTAAAAATAAAGCCTCGCCACAGGGCTCCTCGTCCCTATCGACAAGGAGATTTGGGAGTGATGTTCTTTTGCAGGTTCGGGAAGAGCGTTCTAAAGAGAAGGCTACACCTCCCCGCTATCCTAAGAGAACTCGACCACTCCAAAATCAAGGAAATCCTACTTCTATTGACGATATTTTCCTTGCAGCTGCTCATGAACAGATTTTTGATACAGGAATGCACCTCCCTGAAAATGCCTTTACTCATTAAGTGCATCTATTTTGAATGATGTGAATTATGCAAATGACATAGTTGAAAACATGCTGGTGCCTCCATATGACTCTGAAAGGCTCAAGGGGCTTCCCTCCAAGCAGCTCTTAACCTTTCATGCCCAGAATGTTTGCAAGGTAAAATCGTCTTACCTCCTTTTACTCTTGAGTAATGTATATTCCTTGTCGATAATTACTAATTTTACTTGTGCGCGTAGATAGAAGCATTCGCTAAAGAGCTATCTCGACGTACGAAGCTCTCCGAAGAGTCTATACTAGCACTGGATTCAGAGCTGACAGCTGGAAGGGTAATTTGCAAAAAAGGTTGAGATTGGCTGTACTAGAGAAAAAGAAAGGATCGAAAAACATTTCCAAGCTAGGCTAGTGATTGAAAAATCTTCTACCGTAGAGGAGTACAAGGCCTCAACCGAATTTGATTGAGCCAAATTATTATTTTTGATGGTTTTGAGGAGTTTAGACAACAAGCTATGGCCACCTATGAAGATCTGAATTTTTAGCATTTTTAGCCATTTGCTTTTAGAGACCAGAGTCTAAGCAGACCGTGCCAGGGAGGATCAAAAGAAGAAGGACCGAGCCATTAAGAATGAGATCAGTAGAATCCAGCCCTGGAGGCCCACAGCAGTGGGCATTTTACATCTTGAATGTGTAACTTTATTGCATTTCCTTAAGAACAATGTTTATTATTGCTCTGAATACGACTTTGTAGTTTTGTCGATTTGGGTTGGGCGCTGTTATTTATTTTTTCTTTTTTGAAATCTATAGCTTGCCTCTTCTTATTAACCTTTTTAATGCAGCTTATTTGAGTATAACCTTTATAGTACAGGGATAAGGGCTATGGGATTCATTCAGCCCGAGTCCTGAAGTGCAGAACACTTCGTTCTTTATGTGACGATCCCTTGTAATACAGAGACATTAATCACGGGATTCATTCAGCCCGAGCCCTTATAATATGGGGTATTTAATGTGGGTCCCTTATAGTACGGGGACAAGAATTACGGGATTCATTCAGCCCAGACCCTTATAATACGGGGCACATTAATGTTAGTCCCTTATAATACAGAGACAACTTTATATCTATAAGATAGATGAAAATATAAATTTGCACAACAATTAATGTGATCAAAATGGATTTTATTGAGAGTTGAACCGAAGATGTACTTGCGGTAACAAATAGAAATAATCTAAGCGACACGATGCTGAAACGAAAATAAAAGCAGCACTCACTAGAAGTAGCACAAGGCAATATGAAACTAAAGGCACGTACTAATGTCTAACTATACTGATAGTACTTCTTGAGGTGCTCAGTATTCCAAGGATAGGTGAGTTACATCCCTCCTATTGTTTATAGCCAGTAGGTGCCTTGTCTCTTTGTTTGAACAACCATACAAGGGCCTTCCCAGTTAGCAGCAAGTTTACCCTCGTTTGGTTCCCTGGTAGCTTGGGTGACCTTGCATAAAACAAGATCCCTGGGCTTGAACCTCCTTTCTTTTACCCGAGAGTTGTAATATCGGGACATTATTTGCTGGCATGCTGCCACCCTAACTTGGGCTTGCTCTCTTCTTTCTTCAACTAAATCCAAGTTGACTAACAGCTTTTTTATCATTCTGGAGGGGGTCGTAGTTGGTGGTCCTAAAACTTGCCAAACCAGTTTCTACTGGAATTACAGCTTCACTTTCGAAAGCTAAGAGAAAAGGAGTTTCTCCTGTTGGGGTTTTTGAGGTGGTTCTATAAGCCCACAACATGTTTGGAAGTTCCTCTGGCCATAACCCTTTTGCCTTTTCCAGTCACTTTTTGATTAAGCTAAGTATTGTCCTATTTGCGACTTCGACCTGCCCATTGGCCTGCGGATGGCCGGGAGAAGTATAGTGATTTCTTATTCCTAGCTGAGAACAGAAATCCTTGAAAATGGCGCTATCAAATTGCTTCCCATTGTCCAAAACAATAACATGGGGAGCACCGAACCTGCATACTATTGATTTCCACGTGAAATCCTTGACATTATTTGCCGTACTTATGGCCAGTGGTTGGGCTTCCACCCATTTGGTGAAATAGTCAATTGCCATAACAGCATGCTTGGTTTGCCCTTTTCTTGTAGCTAAGGGGCCAATCAAGTCCATTCCCCATTGGGCGAAAGGCCATGGGCTCAACATCGATACTAGCTGCTCTGGGGGTTGCCTAGGAACATTGGCAAATCGTTGACATTTATCACACTTTCGCACGTATTCTAATGCATCCTTCTGCATGGTAGGCCAATAATAGCCCTGGCGTATAGCCTTGTTGGCCTAGGATATGCCCCCTGCATGGTTCCCGCAAACTCCTTTGTGTATTTCCTTCATAATATAATAAGTTTCTTTAGTTGACACACAACATAGAAAAGGTAAAAAAAAGCCTCTTTTGTAGAGAACTCTATTCACGAACGTATACCTGGGTGCTCAAATCCTAACTTTTCGAGCTTCCACGAGGTCTTGTGGTAGTTCCCCGTCCATGATGTACTTTATTATTGAGTTTGCCCACTCTAACCCTGGTTCCAACTGGTTGATTTCCTTGTATTCTTTAAATATACTAGGCTCTTCCAGATACTTAAGTGGTATAGCCTTAGTATTCTCAAGCTCTACTGCGGTTGCTAATCAAGCTAATACATCTGTATTCTCATTCTCTATTCTGGGTATTTGTTGAATCATAAACTCCTTGAAGTAACTAACTAGGCCTCTTACCTTTTGCAGATATAATTTCATTTTGTCATCTTTAGCTTCATACTCTTCATGAACATACCCTGCAACCAACTGAGAATTAGTAAATACCTTTAAGTGTTGCACTCTGAGAGCTTTTGCCAGTTTCAATCTAGCTATCAAAGCTTCATACTCTACTTCATTATTGGTGGCCTTGAATCCAAATTGAAGTGCATACTTCAAATTCTCTCCTTCTGGTGATATAATCACTAACCCTACCCCACAGGCTCGGGCGGTCGATGACCCGTCAACATAAAGTGACCAAGTATCCCCTAACTGGGTCTGATCTTTAGGAGTCATTTAAGAGATATAACTTCATCTTCTTTTTGAGGGAAAGAAAGCTCTGCTACAAAATCAGCAAGTGCCTGACCTTTTATTGCTACCCTTGGCCTGTACCTGACGTTAAACTCACCAAGTTCCACTAACCACTTCGTAAGGCATCCTGATGTCTCTGGCTTGAAAACTTACCTTAATGGTTGGTTTGTTAGCATTATTATGGTGTGTACCTAGAAGTATGGTCTGAGTTTCCTTGCTGCCATAACCAGCGCAAAGGCTAGCTTTTTTATTGCCGGGTACCTTTCTTCTGCACCCCGAAGTACTCGGCTAGTATAGTACACCAGCTTTTGAATACTACTTTCTTCCCTAATCAATGTTGAGCTTACTACTACAGGGGAAACTGCTAGGTAAAGGTACAATTCTTCTCCAGGAATTGCTCGGGATAACAACGGTGGTGAACTAAGATAGGTTTTTAGCCCAATGAATGCCTACTCGCATTCCGGGGTCCACTCGAAAACTTTCTTTAGTATCTTAAAGAAAGGAAGGCATTTGTTGGTGGCTCGGGAGATCAACCTGTTCAATGCTGCCACCTTCCTGTCAGTTACTGGACCTCTTTAGTTGATTTAGGGGATCTCATATCTAGTATTGCCTGAATCTTCTCAAGATTTGCTTCAATTCCTTGGTGACTTACTATATACCCTAGAAACTTTCCTGAGGATACCCCAAAAGCGCATTTGCTTGTATTCAACCACATCTTATATGCCCTAAGCACATCTAAAGATTCCTATAAATCAGCTAAATGGTCTTTAGCCTTGAGGCTTTTTACCAACATGTCATCCATATATACTTCCATGTTTTTACCTATGTATTGCTTAAACATTGTGTTAAATAGTCTCTGGTAGGTGGCACCGGCATTCTTCAACCCGAATGGCATTACCTTGTAGCAATACAGACCTCTATCAGTGATAAATGAAGTTTTTTCATTGTCTGGAGCATACATGGGGATTTGATTGTATCCAGAGTAAGCGTCCATGAAACTCAGTAACTTGTGCCCTGCGGTTCCTTCAACCAACATGTCGATCCTCGGTAAAGGAAAACTATCCTTTGGGCAGGCTTTATTTAGATCTGTGAAATCCATACAAAGCCTCCATTTGTTACTTGCCTTCTTAACCAGGACCATATTTGATAGCCAGTGGGGGTATTGCACCTCTCGAATAAAATCAACCTTCAGGAGTTTCTCGACCTCCTGTGATATAACATGGTTCCTCTTTGGGGAAAACACTCGCCTTTTCTGTCTGATTGGCTTAAATGACAGATCCTCTTTTGTGTCCATGCAAACACATCTTTATTGCTTCTAAGAAGTTAAATAAGCAAATCCCGGATGAGGGGGTCGAGCAGTGACCCTATACTCACTTTTTTCCCAGTTCCTTCTTCGTCCAAATCTATCTCCACAAGGTCTTCTACTGGTTCTGCCCTTAGAGTGGGTTCCTTATCCATTAACCCTTCTGGTGTCTCAATAGCCAATGTTTCCCTCAACAGTTTTGGTTTTAGAACGGCGGCATAGCATTCCCTCGCTGTTGCTTGGTCACCTCTTAATTCACCAATGCCCTGCTCTATAAGAAAGCGCATCAATAAATGATACATGGAAGTGACGGCCCTCATAGTATTTAGGGCAGTTCTCCCTAATATTATGTTACAAGTAGACGAACAGTCCACCACTATAAAATCCACCATTATAGATATTTGTCTCGGTCCGGTCCTGGCTGTCAACGGAAGTGTAACCATTCCCAAAGGAAAGACCTTTTCTCCTCAAAAACCAATGAGGGGTGACTTTGTTGGCCTTAACCTTCCCCTACCAATACACATTTTGTCAAAAGCTTCAATAAATAACAATTCAACTGAACTGCTATTGTCTATTAGTACTCGATGGATTGTGTAGTTGGCCACGACTACTGTTACCACCAATGGATCGTCGTGTGGCTGCTGAATTCCTTTGGCATCCTCCTCTGAAAAGGTGATGACCCTCCTTCCTATCTCGGGAACTTCGTTTGAGGCTCGGATATCCTAACCTTGTTGACCCCGGGCTCTCCTGATGTGGGCCTTTCGTGCCGAGCTTGACTTTCCCCCACCTGTGAGTCCTCCAGAGATCACCCTTATTTCACCCAATGGGTGCCTAAGAGGGTTATTTTCCTTATTTTCGCGAATAGGTTGACCCGTACCCTTCTCACGATCTACTGCTGCGTACCCATGTAACTTCCCTCGACGAATTAGGCTCTCAATCTGGCTTTTTAAGTCAAGGCAATCATCGGTATTATGCCCATAGTCTCTATGGAACCAGCAATACTTGTCTTTAGACCTTCTTGTAAAATCTGACTTCAACTTAGGGGGCCACTTCAAGGTGTGGTCATCTTGGAGCTGCATTAGGATTTTACTAATAGGAGCATTCAAAGGAGTGAAGTTAGTGTAGCTGTCTCGCCCTCTAGGGACTTTCGGGGACCTATCCGGCTTGCTAAATTTGGAGTCTCTTTCGTCTTTGGAAACAAAGGCTAACCTCTTCTTATCTCCTTTCTTGTCGTCGACTCCTTTGCCCAGCCTAGAATTCATAGCACCTTCGACATTCATATGTTTTTGGGCCTTAATAAATAACTCTACTATACTGTTTGGTGGGTTTTTGGATAAAGAGAAAAGGAATTTGGATGATTGTAGTCCTCCTATGAAGGTTGTAAGAACAACCTTGTCACCCACCTCATCGACTTGCAACATCTCCGTATTAAATCGGCCAATATGATCACGCAACACCTCCCCTTTATCTTACTTAACATTCAGCAAGTAGGTAGCTGGCTTCCGGTGTCGTCTCCCTATAATGAGCTCTTTAAAATTACTAATAGACCCAGGCTTCAATTTATTAGACCAGACACGGGCTGATCCTTTGAGGGTTGTGGGGAATGCCCTGCACATGATCTTAACTGGGACAGCTTGTAAGTTCATCAGTGACTTAAACGTTTCTAGGTGATCGAGGGGGTCATGAGTTCTGTCGAAACTCTCTAGATGGGGCATCTTGAACTTCGTTGGCAATGGGAGAGCCATTACCTGAGGATTGAAAGGTAGATTTGTCTTTCGAACAAGGTCATCAACTGTGGCAGGACCTTTTCCTTTTAAGGCTAGGGCCATCCCTTCCACTTACAATTTGAGATCCTGGATTTGCTGATCAACATGGGTAGCTTCAGTGTGTTCTCCGGCATCAGATACATCCTTGCGGCGACGAGGTGTTCGTACACCGAAATATCTTTTTGTGGAAAACGAGCCGTGGAAACACGACGGTTTCTTCATCGACCTTCTACATGGCTGTGCCCAACTCTATCATTATCATTGTTACTTTCCATAATAGGTGCTGCAGGGATAGCTAGGTGCTCCATGATTGCTGCATTTTGTTAGATCAACTGGTTCATACCTTGACTAAGGTTCTGAACATGCTGTTCAAATACTACAACACACTCCCCCTCTTCGGGAGCACGTCTTGACACACTCTCATGATGGGACGCGTGCTCAGAATGTTCTCCCCTTAGGCGAAGCTGATCATTCCCGAGGCGGGGTTGGTTGTCGTCATGGTGTAATTAACGATCACTATCATGACACGATTGGTTCACACTATGCTTATGATGGCAACTGTCATTACCATGTGACTGATTTTTGCCATCAGGTTGATGGTGGCTACTATCATTATGTGATTGGTCTTGATGACATTCATCGTCAAGACACGAGGGGTGCTGACTTCCTTCTCCAAGATGGACTCTGGATCGTAACATCATTGTTATTCTAGGAAACCAGTATCGTTTCCCATAAACGGCTCCAACTGATGATGCAGAATTCCGCGGCGACCCTAAGTGATATTGTACCTGAAAAAGGAAGAGAAAAGTGATCAGATACCAGTGTGGTACCGGCCTAAGAGCCTCCGACGATCAAGTCAGTGCTAGATCAGAAGGGGAAAGAAGTTCAGAGCTTTCTTAAGGATTTATGTTGTACCTTTTATGTTAACCAGAAAGCCTTCATTATAGGGGTGTCAAATTGTATTGAAGAAGGAGTAGTATTCCTCATACTTTTCCAACACGGAAGGGAGAACGTATTCTTATCCTTATCCAAGATAGTGGAGTTTATCCTGATTTACAGCTTTGTGTGACGGTCAAACTTCCTCGTTGAAGACTCCTCATCAAGAGGCTACATCATGGACTTCATAGAACTGCTACCAACATTGCCCAGTCAATTTGTGGAGAGGTTTTACTTCTATCAAATATGGAAATAGGGGAATTTGGGGCTGCTTCATTACATGTTTAAATTGGGTGTTTTTTTTTTCTCTTTCCTCTTTTGTTTGCTGTAACTACGCTTCGTAGTTATAGTTCTATGTATTTACAATTTCTTATTTTATTTTCCAAGGGGATGCCCTTGTTGTTACTTGTATATTCTTGATCGATAAATCTATAAAAAAAATTTCCACACTTACCCAGTAAAAAAAAAAAGAAAAAGCTCGCCTAAGCCCCATGTTAACAGCCAAAAGTGAAACATATATACAAGAAACACAAATCCTCTATGCTTTGGAGCTTGAACTTCAGGAGGGATTTGACGTAGAGGAGGTTGTTGGATCATATTGGGGTCTAGATAACCAAGATTCACATTGTGGTATTCCATTGGAGTGATGTGATGATCAAAATTGGAATGAGAGGAATGTTAAAAAACATTCTACCTCACGTACACAACAACAACCAACAACAACTTCACAACAATCAATAACAAATAACAATCAACCACAACCTTCACATTTGATGTTCCCTTACTCCCATGTTATATCAATGCAATAAAGTAATGGCCACGACAAGGATCCATGCTTTCAACATTAAAGTAATAGCCAAGATAAGAGCCTATGCTCGGTAAAAGTTGGAAATCTAATTTTTACGCATATAATATTATTTTTCAACATAGGTCTTATAAGTTAGAGCAATGTGACTTTTAGTGCGTGTCATCGATGTACAACCAAATTTGTGCAAAATAGTGTGGCTAAGTTTTAAATTTATAAATGCCACTACTACCTCTAACTAAAAATATAGTTAGGGTGAGTAGGGATCGTCCCAAGGGATTGTGGGTGAACTAGCAATGGAAATAATATATAGGTTAGTAGGTCGAGTAATCAAAAGTGGATTGTTTGGTTGATTAGACTACAAACTAAACTAAACAAGTTCAATGTAAAATAAACAATTTAAATGAAATTTAGAGAAAACAAGAGAGTGAGGTCTTGGGGTCTAGAAGTCACTACTAAACATCACTATTCTAGACATTTAATGTATAACTAATGAGGGGAAACATGTGTTGCAATTTGAGAGTGTGTGATTGATTGTTTCAACAAGCATGGATGACCAATTAAGCATATATTGTTTAAGCAACCTAGTGAATAGCACAATACATCAAACTAAGCCATTAATCCTTCCTTTAAGCTCACAATCCAATCACATCACATGGTTAGAGAATAATACTACTTGCATTTATAAGCATGGAACATCAAACAACAAGCATGGATTGTCCTCCCATCTAATAACTAAGGCAACTACACTACAACTAAGCTAAGGGCATGAAAATTAAATTAAAGAAACTAAGAGAGAGGCACAATCCATCAAGACATGAGTATGAACCATTAAATAAACTACAATAGTATTATATTAAGCACTATGCCTTGATAATCTCTAGATCTATAGCATCAACACACATAGACATGCATCAATAACTAGAGATAAACACATGAACATATATTCTAGCATACATAGACATATGGATAGAATGAAATGATCAATTGGAAGTATTAAACCACACAAATTATTGAATAAACAAGATTCATATATAAAATAAGTGTCAAGACAAGATTACAACATAAATCCCCTCAAAATACAAAGCATTAGAGTCTAGAATGCATGCTTAGGGATAACTATAGCCCCAAGAAGATGTTTAGGCACTCATTGAAGTAGTCATCCAACCCTCAAGGGCTATCTCCATGGTAGGAATGACCTCATTCTTGATGGAAACCTTAGAAGAACGGAAGAACTCCCAAAAATGTGTCTCTAGCCTCTCCTCCTCTCTTTTATTCCTCTCTAAGAATGTTTCTAAGTATATCTCTAAGTATATGATATCATATGTAAAAGTGGCTCAAAATCCTTATATAGGTAGCTCAAGTGTCACACCCAATGGTCTGGACTTGTGCACAAGGGCTCCTCTCAATGATTGCACCATGAGCCAACTTTTAATGAGCTGAAACTTATTTTTTTTCGGACTTGAGGAGGTTCGATCAATCAAACTGTGTTGAGATTAATCAAACTTAGGTGAGATCCATCAAATGCTACAGAGATCGATCATCCATGGCGGCGCCTTTTTGAATAAAGACAAATCTCTGAGATATTTTAGGATATTTTGGGAAAGAGACAAAAGTGGTAGGTAGGGTGGTAGGTGTGGATAAGATCGAATATTTTCGATCGGTCAAAGAAATATTGGATAGATCGAACTTGGTAGATTCTTTTGGATAAGAACAAAGGCTTGGATCCATCTTTAAGTGTCTAGATCGATGTTGCTTCGATCGATCGAAGTGATGTTGAGATCGATTAAACTTGCTGATTTCCACACTTTGCTTCATTCTGCTTCCACTTTGCTCCTTTCTTCCATCCAGCTTGAGTTAGCTTCTTTAATGCTCTTATTTGGCTAAATTAACTTATTTTTGGGATAAGCACCTAAAAAGGGCAATAACATGAAATTAGTCCAAGACGGGAAAATAAGATAGATAAAGGTCCTAGAATACCTAAGCTTAAAGGGTTTAATTGCGCACCTTTCAGCGCCAATCACACCCCAAAACTTAAATATTGCTAGTCCCTAGCAATGAACTATGAAATAAAGGAATGAAATGAATGACCAAACAACTATGAACTAAAAAACAATAAATGGATGACGCCACATTTGTAGGGAACACGATTGCATTTAGCGCTAGCAACAAGCCTTTTGAACCCCTAGGTTACCCCCAATGGACGAGTGAAGTCTCATGAGGGTTTCCAAAAATGATACCCATAAACATTAAGCTCATTCTCACAAAAGAGGCACCAATATTGCAAACAAACATTGGGAGAAAACTACCTCAAGTATGCAATTTTTCAACCATTTCCAAGCAATCTCCCAAAATTTCAACATCAAGCAAACAAGTATAGTCCTCCACACATCAAGAAAATGATCATACAAATCAAAACAACTCTAGAATCCTTTTTGAGTGGACCAGCATCAAATATGTTGCTATCTAAGCCAATTAAAGAAATGATCACATCCTTACCCTTAAACTAGCACACAAATCTAGTACCGATCATTAAGACAAAGAGTGGACCTTTTATTAAAGCTTTATTGATCTATATGCGATTATTCTTTTCACACGTTTTTTTTTTTTTTTTTTTTTTTTTTTTTTTTTTTTAAAAAAAAAAAAAAAAACACTAATCCTAAGGATCAAAGATGGAAGCATGGTGCAATGTGTTGATCTATTAAGCTTTCTAGCGATCCATGAGATCGAGCGTTAGGTCAATGACTCCCAAACCAGACGGCTTTAGGGCACTAGGTGTTTAAACACCCCTAAGGACTTACAAGCTCAAATCAATTGGGTTACAAATCAAAACAACCTTCATCTAATCATTTTTCACTTCTCACCTTTTGGGAGAAGTCCTCACTTTTTTTTATTGCTTTTGCAACATTTTTTTTTTTTTTTTTTTTTTTTTTTTTTTTTGTGGAATAAAATTCAATTATTAACCTAAAGTTTGGGCCCTCTAACTTTCGATGCGAGAAATTTAGTGCTTGATGAGGCTAGAATCCTGGCTACTCAATGAAAAGGGTTTGTTATCCATCTTTATCAAAATGAAAGCTTTCAATGCACTACTAGTCCAATTGGGATATAACTAATTCAATAATCAACAAAGCATGTACCCCACAAATGAATGCTAGTGTGCGCCTGTGCTAGTGTAGAATCATAGAGTGAATCTCAAAACAATCATAAAGTCAGGATGATGTGGACCACAAGTGCAAGCAAGATATCAATTTTTCAAAAAAATTACTCAAAATGGCATGCACAAGGCATACAAGGAGTATTGAACTCTCAAGTCAAGCAATTTTTAAATTCTAAGCAATATAGTCCTCAAAAGATCAAAATCATAGCTAGTTATGGACCTCCAATCTCAATCATGCATTTAAAGCTCAATTTTAAGTAGAATGCAACAAAGATACCTTACTCCCAAACTTAAACCGCACATTGTCCTTAATGTGCAATGAGAGCAATGGAGAAGATAGAAAAAGTATACCGTGGTGGCGAAAGCATGAAGCCTGGCAATGAGCCAATATGAAAAGGGTCTCCCCCAAACTTGGAATTAACAACCTATTTGAATAACCACACTAACAAACTCACATCAAATATCAAATGGGATAAGATAAGTAAATCAAACATTTTAAGGTAATATAACAGAAGAGGTAAGAGAGATATGAGATCAAATCCTAGTAAAAACATGAAAGTATGTATGAATACTCATAAGGGCACAATGGTGGAAAGTTTTTTTTTTTTTTAAGAAACACGAGAAGAAAAACGAGAAATGCAAGTAATATACAAAATGGGTGCTAAGTTTAACGTCTTTAGCTAGACGGAATGCTGCTTTAAAAGATAAAGAGATTTTTTTTTTTTTTTTTTTAAGATTATGAAGCATCAGATCCATCAAACTTAGATCGATCGAATCTCGATCGAACTTAGATCGATCGAAATCCTACAAATATCATCGAACGATGGGACAGAGAGCTGAAATATGCAAGGTTTAAAAAATTTTCTAAGTATACAACTTTGTTCAATCCAAGAGAAACTGGATCGATCTTGAAATTCTCAGATCGATCAAGCATGAAGTTCACACAATGGGACAGAAAGCTGATTGGATGCAAAGATGGGTGTTCGATCGATCGAACTTACTTTAAGATCGATCGAACTAGCAAAAGTATGCAGGAAATTAAGCTTTCTCTTGAAACCAATGAATGCATCACTATATCTCTTTATAGATTGGAGCTACCAAAAGGGTAGCTTCCATATGCCTTTGAAAAACTTGTCCCTTAATGTAGGGTTTCAACCTTTGCCTATTCACCTTGAATGTGTTGCCATTCTTTAAACTTTAAATTTCAATCGCCCCATGAGGCGCAACAGAAATGATTTCATAAGGACCTTCCCATTTGGTCCGCAACTTTCCGGGGAAGAGTTTTAATCTAGAGTTGAAAAGCCAAGCTTTTTGACTAGGCTCAAAAGATTTCTTCCTATGTGTTTGTCATGAAAAGCTTTGGTCCTCTCTTTGTAGAGTTTGGTATTGTCGTAAGCATTGTGCCTTAACTCTTCCAACTCATTCAATTGGAGTAATCAGTTTTCTCCAGCTTTGTCAAGGTCAAGATTGAGCTTTTTAATTGCCCATATAACCTTGTGTTCTAGCTCAACCGGAAGATGGCAAGGCTTTCCATAAACAAGTCTATAAGGAGACATACCGATGGGAGTCTTATATGTCGTTCGGTAAGCCCACAAAGCATCATTCAACTTACGCGACCAATCCTTCCGGGTTGTATTAACCATTTTCTCAAGAATATGTTTAATTTCCCGGTTTGACACTTCTACTTGCCCACTTGTTTGAGGATGGTAGGGGTGACGACTTTATGAGTAACGAAGTACTTAAAAAATAATTTCCTTAAGAATTGATTGCAAAAATACTTTCCTCCATCACTAATCATTGCTCTTGGTATACCAAAATGAGTAAAGATATTGGATTTGATGAATTGGACAACCACGGAGTGGTCATTGGTTTTGGTAGCACAAGCCTCCACCCACTTAGAAACATAGTCAACGGTAAGCAAAATGTATTGATATCCATAAGACATAGGGAAAATACCCATGAAATCAATGCCCCAAATATCAAATATTTCAACAACGAGAATATTTGTTAAAGGCATCGTATCTCTTCTCGACATTGAACCCATTGATCGGTTGAGAATTCGATCTATAATAAATCAACCTTCGCAATAGCACGAATCATTGTAAAATAGCGCTATTGGTCGGGTAAGTCGAACCACTGGGACCGCTAATCTATGGCAACCTAAGTGTCTAGAGTCTTTTTAGAATGATAAGGGTGTTCATAGAGGATTTGTTGGTTGTCACTTAAGCTATGAAATTAAGGTGCACAAATTAAAAGTTTGCAAGAGTTTAAGGGAGATGAAATACAAGTAAGAGGACTAGGGAAGTGAATCCGCCTTCATCCCTATACACATGCTAGATTAGAGCTAAATTAGGGGAAAAACAATATATATATGGTCATGATACATAGCACACTTGGTTGCTATAATATCTTCAAGAAGTTCATTAAATCTCAAGCAAGCATGATCTATCAAAGGTGAACATGTTTAGACTACCTAACTAAGGTGTAGGTTAACCACATTTACTTGAATGAAAGATTATCAAGCCCTAGATAAAATGATGAAGCACATGAAGGTAAGAATCAAGCATAGACCATCAAAGGGGAACCCTAAGCAATGATCTATCAAAATACTTATCAACATGCCATTAAACCATTTCATAACCTTGTCTCCATTCTCACCATGAAAACTCAAGCAATATGATTAATATAAGACATCATTTAAAACAAGATAATCAACTTACAGAAATCATCCATACATATATCAACATTCATTACAACAAATGAAGTGCTCTTGGTTATGAAAAGACTATAAGATATACATTGTAATCCCCAAAATATAGCCTAAATTAGAACATGCTTACAAGGGAGGGGCCTCATCACCTCCCTAGATGGAGGTTTAGTTACCCATGAGAGCCTTAGAAGAAGGAAGAAGCTTGGTCTCCATCCCCATTTTCGAGCTCCTTTGTTGTAGCTTCAAGAACTCTATCTTCTCCTCCTCTTTCTCTCTCCAGAAATCTTGCAAAGATGAAATATATCCTTTTGTTTGTATGGTTCCCCTCACCTCTTGTAGACATTCCCCTACCAAAACCCTCACCAAACAAGGCTCAACTCCCTACCAAAAGACATCTCCAACCAACCCATAAAGAAGAAAATCAGAAATGAGGGAATCAAGGTGCAAGTGGGCTAAAGTGATGGATCCCAGAGAGCATTCTGCTCAAAGTTTGAGCGCTCTAAATAAGCACTTCGAGCGCTCGAAGTTTGGGCAGAATGCTCCTTTCTCTTGACCTACTTTGCACTACTTTGGTAAAATAGCCATAACTTTCTGCTCTGAACTCCAAATGACAAACCGTTTAAAGATTTGGAAAGCTAATTCAAAGCCCTAAATACGCCATGTTTTAATGGAAGTCTAGTTCTCGAGTTTAATAGGTCAAAAATGGTGAGAAAATTTAGACTCCACTGCTACCAGAACTTTAGCCTTGAGCACATTGTTATTCAAAGATTGAACAAAACATCATTTTTGCTCCTTTTTAGCCAATGAACCTGAAAATATATTAAAACATGCAAATGAAGATAATCTATATAGAATAATCAAATAATGGACTTAACTACTGCAGCTAAGGGTGCTTGAATATGCAATATTCGGTGCTTATCACCCATTTTTTGACATCTCTCACACTCCTTGCAAAAATTGTAGGTATCTCTATAGATGGTGGGCCAAAATAACCCACTTTGAAGCACCTTCAAGGAGGTCTTCTTTGCACTAAAATGCCCACCACATGTAAGGGTATGGCAAAACACAAGCACACTTGGAATTTCACTCTCGGGAATGCACTTTCTCATAATTTGATCTGGACAATTTTGAAACAAAACAGGATCTTCCCAATAGTAATTTCGGATGTTAGCAAAAAACCGCTTCTTTGCTTGCTTTGACCAATTGGTCGAAAGTTTGCCAATTGCCAGAAAATTCACAATGTTGGCAAACCAATGCATTTGTCCATTAGAAACTTGGAATAGTTGTTCATCTATAAATGAATCATGAATTGGTGGACTTAAGGAAGATTCTACCACTAATCTTGAAAGGTGATCGGCAACCACATTTTCGGTGCCTTTCTTATCTTTGATTTCAAAATCGAATTCTTAAAGAAGTAAGATCTATTTTATCAAACGAAGCTTTGTTTCTTTCTTGGTCAAAAGATGCCTCAAAGCAGAATGATCAGAATAGACAATGATTTTTGACCCTAAGAGGTAGGACCGAAATTTGTTAAGAGTATACACTGCGGCAATTAATTCCTTTTCGGTAGTGGAGTAATTTAATTGAGCTCCCGAAAGGGTCTTGCTTGCATAGTATACGGTGCATGGGAGTTTTCCTACATTTTGCCCCAAAACCACTCCCATGGCATAATCAGAAGCATCACACATAATTTCAAAGGGTAATGACCAATTGGGAGGTTGCATAATAGGAGCAGATAAGTCATGCAATTTATGAAAAGTATCAAGGCATGCTTGATCAAAGACAAAAGGAGTTTCCTTGGTGAGAAGATTGAACAAGGGTCTAACAATTTTGCTAAAGTCTTTGATGAAACGGCGATAAAAGCCGGCATGACCAAGAAAGGAGCGAACGTCTCTCATCTTAGAAGGTGAAGTCAATTAGAAATGAGCTCAACTTTCGCTTTATTCACCTCAATTCCCCTTTTTGAGATGACGTGACCCAAAACAATACCTTCTTGAACCATGAAATGGCTCTTTTCCCAACTAAGAATAAGGTTTGTTTCATATCATCTTTTAAACACCAAATTTAGATTTTTGAGGCATGCATCAAATGAAGACCCAAAGACAGAAAAATCATCCATAAAGACCTTTAGATATTCTTCCACCATGTCCAAAAAAATTGACATCATACACCTTTGAAATGTGGCAGGGGCATTGCACAAACCAAATGACATCCGTCTATAAACAAATGTGCCGAAAGGATAAGTAAAGGTGATTTTCTCTTGGTCTAAGGGGTCAAAGGCTACTTGATTATAACCCGAATAGCCATCAAGAAAGCAATAATATTGTTGCCCGACCAATCTCTCTAGGATTTGATCAATAAATGGCAAAGGGAAGTGATGTTTCCTAGTGGCGGCATTTAATTTATGGTAATCAATGCATACATGCCATGAATTGGCAATACGCTTAGAAATTGCCTCACCTTTTGCATTTTTAACCACCGTAATCCCTGATTTCTTGGGAACTACTTGAGTTGGGCTCACCCATTTACTATCAGAGATTGGATAAATGATACCGACATCTAAGAGCTTAACAATTTCCTTTTTAACCACTTCTTTCATGTTGTGATTCAATCTCCTTTGGGCATCACTAAAGGGTTTTACATCATCTTCCATAAGAATGCGATGCATGCAAATAGAAGGGTTAATTCCTTTTAGATCTACCACACTCCATCCAATAGCTTCCGTATTTTTTTTAAGCACATCCAAAAGAGAATTCTCTTGATCTTTTTCAAGATTTGAAAAGATGATGACCGAAAGAGTCTATTTTGGGCCTAGAAAGGCGTACTTAAGATCGGGAGGAAGAGTTTTAAGCTCAATAGTGGGTGGAGTTACCAAAGATGGAACCAGTGGAGTGCTAGAGAGTGGAGGAAGAGGCTCTTTTGGGGCTTTCCAAGGTGGAAAATCCAAACTTGCAACGGATTTCATTAGATCATTAACCTCATTCATTGACCCTTCATTATCAAACCCACAATTACCATACATTTCAAGAAGACAAGATGCAAAGGGGTCCTCAGAAATAAGAGATGAAAGATTATCCTCGGTTGGTTGTTTCATAACCATGGTAGGAATAGATTCCTCAATAACCTTATCTAAAATATCTATGAGACAATACTCGTCTTCATCTATAAGATGTCGACTTGCATTGAAAACATTAAACTTAACCATCATATTACCAAAAGAAAGGTCCATGACACCGGATCTACAATTAATGGTAGCATTTGCGGTAGCAAGAAATGGCCTTCCTAAGATGATTGGTATGTGATTGTTGGGATTAGTAACTGGTTAGGTATCAAGAACCACAAAATCGACCAGGAAGTAAAACTTGTCAACCTTGATGAGAATGTCCTCAACTATGCCCCTAGGAGTTTTAATCGATCTATCGGCTAATTGAAGCACCACCGAAATTGACTTCAACTCATTCAAACCTAATTGGACATACACAGAGTAAGGAATCAAATTAACACTTTCCTCTAAGTCAAGAAGAGCTCTACGAACTTCATGGTTTCCAATCACACATGAAATGGTCGGAGCACCGGGATCTTTGAACTTAGGTGGGGTGTTATGTTGGATTATAGAGCTCACTTACTCTGTTAGGAACACTTTTTTAGGGCCTTGTCCCTTGCTTTTCCTCTTTTGTGTGCAAAGATCTTTCAAGAATTTTGCATAAGGCAGAATTTGCATAATTGCATCCAGGAGAGGAAGATTTATGTTGACTTGCTTAATGACTTCCATCATGTCATGGATTTTTCCTTCTTGCCTCCCAAAAGGTGAAGTTTCTTTTAAAACATAAGGAAATGGAGCTTTTGGCTTATAAGACCTGGTAACTTGAGGGGGTGATGAAGAAGGTTGAGAATTCCATTTAGGGCCATTTTCATCCAACGAAATAGGAATAGGATTGGAAACGGGACGAGTGACAACTTTTGGTTGCACCGGTTCACTATCTTCACTTGGTTGTTCAACCCAATTGTCAACTTGCCTACCACTTCTCAAAGTGGTGATTGCTTGCACTTGCTCTTGGGAGGGATACCCTGATATGGAGTTTGCTTTCACATAATGTTGGGCTTTTAGGTTCCTTTCGGGTTGGCTAGGCAATTTACCAATTTCTCTCGCATTCAATGCATTAGCTATCATCCCGATTTGAGATTCAAGCTTTGATATCGATTGAGAATGTGAATGCAACAAATTGGTGTTCATTTCCAAACTACCCAAAACCACTAAGACCTTATCTTCAAATGTGGGGTTGCTAGAAAGTGCATGAGGATAATTAGAGCTATTTTGAGAATTATAAGCTTGAGGATGAGATAAATGATTCGTGCTTTGATGATAAAAAGAAAAAGGTGAAACAAACCCTTTTGAATCTTTATTTCTTTGATGAGGAGGAATATATCGGTTTTGAAAATTTTTAGCTTGAAATGGATTTGAACGTTCACTCCAAACCGGAATATAAGCATTTGAAAGAGGGTGAGTAAATGTGGCATTGACTTGTTCATAGTGTTCATTAAGCACATGTCCATAAGGACAATTGGACGTAGTATGCGATACACTTGAGCAAGTCATGCATGACTCACAAGAATGATGAAGATGATTATTAAGAAGAGGAGATGATTGATTTGCCGGTTTTTGACTCAATAAAAATTGATCAAGTTTTTGAATGGGAGTTTTGACCTTGGCAATAATCTCTATTGGACTTCCAATTTGGCATACTTTCAAATTTTTCTTTTTATTATTAGAATCATGACTCAACCGAGAAGTGTGACACTTATGCAATGAATTTTCACTCATTTTCTCAAAAAGGTGCCAAATATCATCTTCATGTTTCCCAAAATATGATCCTTCGTATGAGGTATCAATTATGTCCTTGTGAATGTCGGATAGACTTTCATAGAAATATTGAACTACTTGCCATTTAAGAATGCCATGGTGTGGGCATTTCCTTAACAAGTCATTCAATCTTTCCCAAGCCTCATGCAAAAGTTCTCCTTCCCTTTGAGAAAATTCACTAATAGAAGTTCGCAAAACATTGATCAAACTCACGGGGTAAAATTTCTTTAAAAATTCATTTTGCATTTGTACCCAAGAAGTTATTGAATTTGCCCCCAAGTTGTTGAACCAATGCTTAGGCTTATTTTTAAGTGTGAAAGGGAAGAGAAGTAACTTAAGAACATCTTTTGGGATATTCATGTACCTCACGGTAGAGTATATTTCAAGAAATTCATCAAGATGTTTATATGGTTCCTCACCATCTAAGCCATAGAAGAATGGACACATTTTAATAGTCTCGGGCTTAATCTCATATTGATCGGCTCCAAAATTAGGAAACATGATACAAGTTGGTGCATGGTATTTATGGAGATTATAATGATCACGAAGGACCATTGGAGGAATTGGAGCTTGAACTCCGGGAGGAAATTGGTTGAAAGGTGGGTGTTCTATGAAATTCGAGTCCAAATAACCAAGATGACCCTCTAGATATTCTGTTAGGATGATGAAGGTTGGGTTAAGACCGCTCAAAAACTAAAACAATCACTTCACCCCCGTAACAAATCAATCAACAAATCTCCACATACAATGATCCCATACTCCCATGCTTGAACAACATGCAAAGAAAAGTAAATTGCCTCCACGCGGACTCACGATTTATCTAAGAATTGAAAAACTTGCCTCTACACAGGCCGACGATTTAACTAGAGATTGAGTTAGAAAGGTCTCACAAAGGGTCCTTAAGCAACTTCAATTTAACTTTCAAGTTTCAAGCCTTGTTATGCTTTGCAAAAATTTAGATTTTAGCTCTTTTAGT
Organism: Cornus florida; assembly: GCF_030987335.1. Classification (NCBI taxonomy): domain Eukaryota; kingdom Viridiplantae; phylum Streptophyta; class Magnoliopsida; order Cornales; family Cornaceae; genus Cornus; species Cornus florida. The sequence continues at coordinate 54,131,688 of NW_026775576.1, forward strand.
TTTTACTTAGCTTCACTTGGCTCCCTTGCTTCCTTTGCTCGATTTCCTTGCTCAATGCACCTAATTAAATAAAAACAAACACAATAAGTAACTAAAAAAAGAAAATAAAGTAAGGACATGATCAAAAGAGTACTAATTCTTATTGATCGGTTGATCAACTATACATCAACCTTCGCAATAGCACGAATCATTGTAAAATAGGGCTATTGGTCGGGTAAGTCGAACCACTGGGACTGCGCTAGTCTAAGACAACCTAAATGTCTAGAATCGTTCTTAGAATGATGAAGGGGAAATAAGGAGTTGTTTGTTTGTCACTAAATTGAATATGTGAAGTGCATGAAATAGAAACTTACAATAATTGAAGCGAGATAAGATACGAGTAAGAGAAACTAAGGAAGTGAATCCGTCTCCATCCCTATACACATGCTAGGCTAAATTTAAATTCGGGAAATCAACATAAACGATGGTCATGATACATAACAACCCTTGGTTGCTATAATATCTTCAAGAGGGTCATTGAATCAAAAACAAGAATAATCCATCAAAGAAATACATGCTTAAACTACCTAAACTAGGGTGTAGTCTTCAACATGCTCCCTAAGCCAAAGATTATCAAGCCCTTAATTGAATGATAAAAGCACATAAAGTTAGGAATCAAGAATAGACCATCAAAGGGGGAACCTAAGCAATGGACTATCAAATTTCTCTAACTTCATGCCATTAAGACTATTCCATGATCTCACTACCATTGTCACCATGAGAGTGCAAGCACTATGATTAAAAGAATAAACCATCTAAGATAGATAATTAATTCAACAATAATCATTAAAATACATGAAGATCCATTACAAGAAGCAAAATGCTCTAGACCATGAAAAGACCATAGGTTATACATTGAAATCCCAAAATAAAATCTACACTAGAACATGCTTACAAGGGAGGGACTTCATCACCTCCCTAGAAGAAGAGTTAGTTACCCATTGGAGCCTTAGAATGAAGAAGAAGCTTGAAGACCTCCTCCATTTTCGTGCTCCCTTCTTCAAGCTTGGAGAACTCTCTTTCTTGCCCTCTTCTCTCTCCTCTAATCTTGTAGATATGGGATAATGATATGTGTGGCCTTCCTTGCCTTATCTACCACCAAAAGGTCACCAACCAACATCTCCAACCACTTCATTAAAGAGGAAAGCAAAGTGAAGAAACCAAGGTGCAAGTGGGCTGAAATGAGCCATTTCCGAAGGGCATTCTGCCCAAAATTCGAGCACTCTAAGCAAGGCCTCGAGCACTCGAATTTAGTGTAAAAATGCCCATGCTTCACTTGCTCCGCCCAGACCTACTTTGGTTAAACAGCCATAACTTTGCACTCCAAACTCCGAATGATGAACTGTTTGAAGATTTAGAAAGCTAATTCAGAGCTCTAAACATTTCATGTTTTGGTGGAGATCCAATTCTCAAGGATGGTTGGTCGAAAATGAAGATCAAGGCAGAATTTCATTGCTGCCAGGCAGTTCTGCGCGCCTCTGGTAACAAGGCCATAACTCTCTGGTCCGAGCTCCGAATGACAAACTGTTTGAAGATTTGGAAAGATGATTCAGAGCTCTAAATCTTTCATGTTATGAGGGAAGTCCATTTCTTGAGTTTGGAAGGTCAAAATGGCGAGCAAAGCCCAGGTTCTACTGCTGCCAGAATTCAGCATTGGCACCTTTTGTTGCTCAAGATTCCACAAGGCCTTATTCTTGTTCCATTTTGGCCAATGAACCTGAAAATGCATAAAAACATAGAAATGAAGATAATCTACATAAATTAACATACAACGGACTTTACTAATGCAATTTAGGGCGCTTGAATATATAATATTCGGCGCTTGTCACACCCCCAAACTTACATTTTGCTAGTCCCTTAGCAAAACTACAATGAAAAATTTAATGAAAAGACAACCATGGGCTTGCTACTGCAAAAATATCATCCATGGTAAAATAAGATATATACATTGCTCAAAAATAACTTGAAATAGAAAAAGAGCTGGAGATGGGGTCATTGGGAAGACTACCTTGCATATATGAAGCATTGATACAAAAAATGGCTAAATACATTTCCACATACATGCATCAACATCAAAGTCTATATAAATAACTCAATTATCATCTCTTGAATGGAAATCAACTCTAGCTTCAGTGAAAGTGAATTGGATTCTCAACATGCGGCTTTTACTTTCTTTTCCAATTCCAAAGCACAAGTTTTCAAATCATTAAATTCCCCTTTAAATGAGGTCCCTAAGGCATGATTTTATTTACAAGACAACTTTTGTTGCTTATTGACAATTTATTGTAACTCATAAGTGAAACATAGAATGGTTGTGCAATGCTAAAGTCCCTTAAGCTTTCTAACCAACCTATGTAGCAAGCGTTAGGCCAACAACTCCCAAACCAGACGGCTTTAGGGTGTTAAGTGTAGAGACACTCCAAAGGACTTAATAGCTCAAGTTGGAAAGGCTACGAACTTCAGCTAACCATGTTTATTACAATTTTTTTTGAATGACCGTGCAATGTTTAAGTCCTTTAAGCTTTCTAACCAACCCTTGTAGCAAGCGTTAGGCCAACAACTCCTAAACTAGACGGCTTTAGGGTGTTAAGTGTAGAGACACTCCAAAGGGCTTAATAGCTCGAGTTGGAAAGGCTACGAACGTCAACTGGTCATTTTTCAATTTTTTTTTTTTTTTTTTTTTTTTTTTTTTAATGACATAAATCATGCCAAAGATATTCACCTATCAGGTCCATCAAATCAGATTAACTAGGCCAAGGTCAAGGTTAATCAGCTGCATGCCTCACAGTTAAGTTTCCAATGTGCATCTGTGCATTGTGAAGCTTATAGGAGTGTAAATCCAGCAAGAATCTAATTGAAACATTTATACAGACTAGTTTGAATCTACATGATCATTTCAACTCAAATTTTTCTTTATTTTCAAAATTTTCAATTGCTTCTATACACAAGGTTTTAAACATATGCTTTCATCTCCAACAGGTTTCAAATTCCATTATCATTGCTTAGCAAAAATGTAAAACCAAAAATACATAAATGCACCCCCAAACTTGAATGTCACATTGTCCTCAATGTGAGAAGACAAGTAAATCAAAATAAGCGCAAAGAGGGTAAAAGAACAATAATACCAAGTGGAGTGACGACGACGTAGATGTTCAGCCATGTGAGTGCGCAACGGCGTCCCCCAAACTTGGACATGAAGACCTATCAAAACAGAACTAATGTACACAGGTGAAAGCATAGGTCTCGTAAGAAAAATCAAAACAGAAAGAAAAATACTAACCTGAATGTGATTGCAAGGTAAAAATCCATACAAAATACAAATTGGCACACATGAGTCATAAGTGTAAAATGGAAAACAAAACAATGCCAAAAGCCGTGCATTTAGAGAGATAAAGTTGGCTTAGGCAATTCGTCAAACACGTGGTGTGCAAGACAAAAAGGAAGAGGGCCAAAGGTTGATTAGAGATGAGAAAATCCAAAAATTTGGCCCTGCAAATGCAATACACAACTCCCAAACAATCACAAATCCTTCACACAAGCAATCCCATCCTCCATTGATCAAAAATTGAAAGAAAAAGAAGGTAGACACTTACCCAACAATGGAGAACACAAGGCCCATTATTTTGTGGTTAATGGAAGATAAGGATGAGAGATTGATAGATGGGTGGGTAAGCATGCATGGGGAGTGGAAGGAAATGGATAAGCATGTATGGAGAGGTGCATGCATGCATGCATGGTGGGAAATGTGGGGTGGAAGTGGTGGTGCATGCATGAATGCATGTCCTTGTGTGGTGGTGTGGTTATGGAGGCATGCATGAGGTGGTGGGTTTGGATAGTTGGGTTGGAGCTTAAGGGTGCCGAGAGGTTGAGTTTGGAGGATGGTGTGCATGGTTGCCGAGAGAGGTGTAGTGGATTTGGGAGAGGGTTGTGAGGTGAGGTTGATGAGTTGTGGAGAGGTTGAGCCGAGTGAGAGGGAGTTGGTTGGTTGAGGTTGTGTTTAAAAGAGAGGGGGCTTGGTTCGAGCACTCGAAGTGTGTCTTCGAGTGCTCTAAAATTCTGCAGAGAGTGAGAGATGAGGGATGGTGATGCATGGTTTGGTTTGGGAAGAGAGAGAGAGGAAGGTTGGTGTGCATGGTGTGAGGTTGAATGGTTTGAAGTTTTTTTTTTTTTTTTTTTTTTTTTTTTTTTTTTTTTTTTGTGAGGTTGTTTGCTGGGCTCGGGATTGAGTGAGTTGGGGTGATTGGATGATGTTGCCGAGAGGGGCATGCAGGGTGGCTTGCATGGATTGTGGGTGGGTTGTGGCGTGGGAAGGGTAAGGTGGTGATGGTGTGTTGGGCTCGAGTTGCCGACTGCATGGAGATGAGTGAGTGGATTGGGAGGTTGAGAGAGAAAAGGTGGAGTTTGGGTGGTGAGAGAGAGTTGAGGTTTAAGGTGTGTTGCATAGAGGTGGTCGGTTTGTGGGTAGCCGAGATGGGGAAGATGGGTTGAGAGAAGGTGATTGCTGGGATGTTGGTTGTTGGAGTTGGGTTTCTTGGTTGAGAGAAGTGGTCGAGCACTCTAAGCATGGAAGTAGAGTGCTCGAATTGGGACCAGTAGCCTCAGCAGCTTTGGGGTTTAAAATTCAAGCAAGGTCGAGCACTCCAAATTGGAGTTTAGATTGCTCGAAATGAAGCCAGAGGGTTCGGGTTTGCTAGGATGTGGCTGCGAGCACTCCAAAGGAACTTGAGAGGGCTCGAAAATGAGGCAGTGGCTGCAAATGAAGGGCTGAAATTGGAGGGCATCAGCGAGCACTCCAACTTGGATTTTGAATGCTCAAAATTGGATCAGTAGGCTTGAAAATGAATTCATTGCAATGGAATGTGTAATGTGAGCAACATGGAAATGGAAGCTGTTCAAAATGGAGTCCATGCATGGAAATTCAGTGGCTTGGAGATGAAAGAATGCATGCAATGAATGCATGTAATGAAAGAATGCATGCAATGAATTTTAATGTAGGGAAAATTTTTGAAGCCTTGCAAGAGAATTCTAATCCAATGCATGGATGGAAAATTTTTGAAACTTAGCACTTTATCTCTAAAGCATGGAAAAAATTTTAAAATTTGCAAATTCAGTCCATTCCACTGCATGGATGGAAAATTTTTGGAAAAATTGTCGAATTGCTCAACATTTCTAATGCCTAGATGAAAAATTTTCAAACTTTGCATTTCATCTCCAATGCATGGAAAATTTTGGGGAACCATGATCCAACAATGCGTTGAAAATGAGAGGTTGTGCACATGAGTTGCATGCCAAAGATCCTATGAACTTGCTCGAAAGCGATGGAAATTTCCCGGAATGAAAATTAGAGCTGAGAAGGTCTAAGAGGCTAGTCTAAAATTGCGGAACGCAACTGAAGATCATTTCAGAAAAATCAAATTTTTGGCTTTTCTAAACCATTTCCCAGAAAATTTCAAGGCACGAGCAATTTGAGAAGGTAGGGAAGCTTGGAACATCGAAAGAATTTCTTCCCTTGCTTTGCTAAATTTAATGTCGATAGCTAGACGAACCAGGATCAGGATCCCTTGGAGAGATGGATCCTTAACGCTCCGTATGCAACTTGCCTCCTTCATATGGTCTCAAACTTAGATTAATGAATGGTGAGGGATATTGATCCTTCCGAAGAGAAACAAGTTTGGCCTTAGAGGATTTGAGCATCGCTTTTAATCTCACTTCTTTTATTTTCAGATTTAAGCAAATGTGTTGCTTGTTCGAGATTATGGAGGCTCGTTGAATGTCATTGTTTTGACTAACAATGGTAGGATCATGACCTTCCATATTTGCAATCTCCAAGTCATATACCTCATTGTACTCAAATGGTTTGTTCACAGGTTGAGTATCATGGACAATGATTCTAGATTGGGCTGGAATGATTGGAAGAATTTTCAGCAACTTGTCAACATTCTCCTTACCTTTGTCCGGTGGTTCACCCTCAAAATGTTGAGGTAACTCCGGTGAAGAAATGGAAGGAGATGGACAATCCCACGATAGAGATGGATTTGGTGCTTCCCATAAAGGAGAGGAAAATGGTGATGGAATATCAAGCAAGGAGTTGACTTCCCGAATGGATTTGTCCACACCAAAATCCTCAAAATCAAAAGGGACCAAGCAAGCATGTAGGGGATCCTCCGTTGAAGGAGGTGGGATTGGATTTTGAATGTGTTCATCAGCAATAGTGATTTCAAAACACTCATTGTCATCTGAAGGAAGTTGCACAGCATTGAAGATATTGAGCTTAACATTCATATTCCCAAAAGAGATATCCATCAATCCGGATCTACAGTTAATGGAAGCATTAGCTGTAGCTAGAAAAGGACGTCCGAGAATTATGGGAATGTGTTTTCTTGGATCATGGACTGGTTCCGTATCAAGAACCACGAAGTCTACCGGGAAGTAGAATTTGTCCACTTTTATGATCACATCTTCAATAATTCCCCGTGGTTGCTTAATAGATCGATCAGCAAATTGCAACACTATCGGAGTTGGCTTTAGATCTCCCAAACCAAGTTGTAGGTAAACCGAATATGGAATCAAATTCACACTAGCTCCTAAGTCAAGGAGGGCCCTCTCGATTTTGTTGTCACCAATGACACAAGAGATTGTGGGGGCACCCGGATCCTTATACTTCGGAGGAGTGCTGTGCTGAATGATCGCACTAACATTTTCGGTTAACCTCACTTTCTTTGGTAAATGACTTCTGGAAGTGCGCTTTTGAGTGCACAAATCCTTAAGGAATTTTGCATAGGGAGGAATTTGCTTGATAGCATCCAAGAGAGGAAGATTGATCTTTACTTGCCTAAAGACCTCCCACATGTCTTGAATTTTGTAATTCTTATTCCCAAAATGTGTCGACTCTTGAAGACGTTGAGGGAACGGAGCTTTTGGCTCATAAGTAGTTTCCACATTTGGGGTGACATGCGTGGGACTTCCGTGAATGGTATTTGGACAAGAAGAACTTGGATTTGGACTTGAAGAGCTTGAATTTGGATTTTTCAATGGAGGGTTTTTCTCACTTGCGTCTCCATCAACCTTGTTGTCAACCACTCTACCACTCCGAAGGGTGGTGATAGCTTGAACTTGTTCATGAGTCGGCCCACTCGGAGGAGGGGTTTCATCAATCACATGCATTCCTCTAGGATTTTCAAATGGTTGAGCGGGAAGCTTACCCTTGTCTTTTTGAAGAAGTTGGTTCACTTGGTTAGCTATTTGTCCCATTTGATTTTCGAGCCTAGCTATGGATTGAGTATGGGAGTGAACCATTTGGAGAGTAGGTTGCAAGGATGTCAAGAGATGCTTGTTGGAATCTATGATTTGCTTATTTAATGATTCCATCATTTGCACATTTAATGATTCCATCATTTGCTTGTTTGCAGCCACTATCTCATCAATTGGATTCACAGGAGGTTGAGTGGAGACATTTGGATTGTATGGAGGTTGGTAGCTTGAAGAGGCTTGGAAAGGCCTACCTTGATATTGAGAAGAGGGCTGATTTTGAGGCCCTTGATTTTGAAGTTGGGAATTTTGTGTGGCTTGTTGCCTCCACGAAAAATTCGGATGGTCTCGCCAACCCGGATTGTAGGTGTTGGAATATGGATTGTTCCCGGGCCGTGAGAACATGGCATTAGCTTGCTCTTGGTTGGGATTGGGAAATTGCTCCGGTGTGGGGCAATCTTCCGAGAGATGAAATGGACTATTACATGAGGCACAAACCGAACTTGCCGAATTTTGAGACAATGAAGGAGGAAGATGTGGTGCCATCAATTGGTAGAATTTATGAGCTATGGCATCCACTTGAGATGATTCCTCCCTTATTGATTTTTGTTGACAAGGATTGGTGTTCTTTGGTGTGGTTGAGGTCGGAGCCCTACGAGAATTGTGTTGAAGTGAATTTTCACTCAAATTCTCAAGTAAGGTCCAAGCCTCATCCGCATTCTTGGACATGAACATCCCACCACAAGAAGAGTCAACCATAAATCTATGGGTGTCGGTCAAACCGGCATAGAAAGCTTGCACTAATTGCCATTTTGGGATCAAATGATGAGGACATTTTCGAAGAAGATCTTGTAGCCTTTCCCAAGTCTCGTGGAGTTGTTCTCCATCAACTTGAGAAAAGCTTAGAATGGAACGCCTCATTTGGTTGGTTTTACTCACCGGATAGTACTTCTTAAGAAATTCTTGTTGCAATTGAGCCCAAGAAGTAATAGAGTTGGGAGCGAGGGAGTTCAACCAATATTTTGCCCTATCTTTTAGGGAGAATGGGAAAAGATGGAGATGAAGTGCATTGTCCGGAAAACCTCTCAACCGGATGGTCGAACAGATTTCAAGGAACTCATCAAGGTGCTTATATGGATCTTCATTATCAAAGCCATGAAATGATGGAAGCATTTGAATGGTACTAGACTTGATCTCATATTGAGCTGCATCGATGTTTGGCATCACTATATAAGAAGGAGAAGCATAGGTGGTAGGAATGAAATGATCTCTAAGAGTCATTGGTTCTACATTAGGAATTTCAGCCCTTTCATTCCCCGGATTTCCTACGTTATCCCCCATTATATTGAATTCAGTTTCAAGGTCCCTTGTAAGAGTGGGTTCCCTAAGGTTCCGTCTAAGAGTTCTTTCAAGAGAGTTAATATCAATGGGAGAATCGATTGTGGGTAAGGAAAGTGACCTACGACCGAACATCAACAACAAAGCATATACTCAACAAAGCAATTCATCAACCACAACTCCACATACGATGTTCCCTTTCTCCTCAATTATTAAGACAGAAAATGTAAATGGCCACGACAAGGACCGATGCTTGAATACAAAATATAAACAAGTTAAGAGCCTCGACAAGGGCTTCACAACTAAATTAAACACATACACAATATTCACAATGCGAAACTAGAAGTCAAGAGACTTACCTGGGGTCCTCTAGACTTACAATTTGCTAGCAATCCCACGGCGAGCTCCGAGTCCCTAGAATCTTACAACACAAAGATGATCAAAACACGCAAGGAATATTCACAAGACACAATATTCACAATCAAACTAAAATTAACCCTAAACTTTGGTTGCTAAACCGTTTGCAGTCCCCGGCAACGGCGCCGAAAATTGATCGGTTGATTAACTATACATCAACCTTCGCAATAGCACGAATCATTGTAAAATAGGGCTATTGGTCGGGTAAGTCGAACCACTGGGACTGCGCTAGTCTAAGGCAACCTAAATGTCTAGAATCGTTCTTAGAATGATGAAGGGGAAATAAGGAGTTGTTTGTTTGTCACTAAATTGAATATGTGAAGTGCATGAAATAGAAACTTACAATAATTGAAGCGAGATAAGATACGAGTAAGAGAAACTAAGGAAGTGAATCCGTCTCCATCCCTATACACATGCTAGGCTAAATTTAAATTCGGGAAATCAACATAAACGATGGTCATGATACATAACAACCCTTGGTTGCTATAATATCTTCAAGAGGGTCATTGAATCAAAAACAAGAATAATCCATCAAAGAAATACATGCTTAAACTACCTAAACTAGGGTGTAGTCTTCAACATGCTCCCTAAGCCAAAGATTATCAAGCCCTTAATTGAATGATAAAAGCACATAAAGTTAGGAATCAAGAATAGACCATCAAAGGGGGAACCTAAGCAATGGACTATCAAATTTCTCTAACTTCATGCCATTAAGACTATTCCATGATCTCACTACCATTGTCACCATGAGAGTGCAAGCACTATGATTAAAAGAATAAACCATCTAAGATAGATAATTAATTCAACAATAATCATTAAAATACATGAAGATCCATTACAAGAAGCAAAATGCTCTAGACCATGAAAAGACCATAGGTTATACATTGAAATCCCAAAATAAAATCTACACTAGAACATGCTTACAAGGGAGGGACTTCATCACCTCCCTAGAAGAAGAGTTAGTTACCCATTGGAGCCTTAGAATGAAGAAGAAGCTTGAAGACCTCCTCCATTTTCGTGCTCCCTTCTTCAAGCTTAGAGAACTCTCTTTCTTGCCCTCTTCTCTCTCCTCTAATCTTGTAGAATATGGGATAATGATATGTGTGGCCTTCCTTGCCTTATCTACCACCAAAAGGTCACCAACCAACATCTCCAACCACTTCATTAAAGAGGAAAGCAAAGTGAAGAAACCAAGGTGCAAGTGGGCTGAAATGAGCCATTTCCGAAGGGCATTCTGCCCAAAATTCGAGCACTCTAAGCAAGGCCTCGAGCACTCGAATTTAGTGTAAAAATGCCCATGCTTCACTTGCTCCGCCCAGACCTACTTTGGTTAAACAGCCATAACTTTGCACTCCGAACTCCGAATGATGAACCGTTTGAAGATTTAGAAAGTTAATTCCGAGATCTAAACATTTCATGTTTTGGTGGAGATCCAATTCTCAAGGATGGTTGGTCGAAAATGAAGATCAAGGCAGAATTTCATTGCTGCCAGGCAGTTCTGCGCGCCTCTGGTAACAAGGCCATAACTCTCTGGTCCGAGCTCCGAATGACAAACTGTTTGAAGATTTGGAAAGCTGATTCAGAGCTCTAAATCTTTCATGTTATGAGGGAAGTCCAGTTCTTGAGTTTGGAAGGTCAAAATGGCGAGCAAAGCCCAGGTTCTACTGCTGCCAGTATTCAGCATTGGCACCTTTTGTTGCTCAAGATTCCACAAGGCCTTATTCTTGTTCCATTTTGGCCAATGAACCTGAAAATGCATAAAAACATAGAAATGAAGATAATCTACATAAATTAACATACAACGGACTTTGCTAATGCAATTTAGGGCGCTTGAATATATAATATTCGGCGCTTATCACTTATTTGTTTCCAAAACACGGCATTGCCAATTCAAATCCCTAGCAACGGCGCCAAAAACTTGGTGCGCGTCGTCGATGTACAACCAAATTTGTGCAAAATAATATAGCCAAGTTTTAAATTTATAAATGCCACTACTACCTTTAACTAAAAATATAGCTATGGTCAGTAGGGATCATCCCAAGGGATTATGGGTGCACTAGCAATGGAAATAATATATAGGTTAGTAGGTCGAGTGATCAAAAGTGGATTGTTTGGTTGATTAGACTACAAACTAAACTAAACAAGTTCAATGTAAAATAAGCAATTTAAATGAAATTTAGAGAAAACAGGAGAGTGAGGTCTTGGGGTCTAGAGGTTACCACTAAACATCACCATTCTAGACATTCAATGTATAATTAATGAGGGGAAACATGTTTTACAATTTGAGAGTTTGTGATTGATTGATTGTTTCAACAAGCATGGATGACCAATTAAGCATATATTGTCTAAGCAACCTAGTGAATAGCACAATATATATCAAACTAAGCCATTAATCCTTCCTTTCAGCTCACAATCCAAACACATCACATGGTTAGAGAATATACTACTTGCATTTATAAGCATGGAACATCAAGCAACAAGTATGGATTGTCCTCTCATCTAACAACTAAGGTAACTACACTACAACTAAGCTAAGGGCATGAAAATTAAACTAAAGAAACTAAGGGAGAGGCATAATCCATCAAGACATGAGTATGAACCATCAAATAAACCACAATAGTATTCTATTAAGCACTATGCCTTAACAATCTCTAGATCCATAGCATCAACACATATAGACATGCATCAATAACTCAAAAACTAGAGATAAACACATGAATATCTATTGTGGCATACATAGACATATGGATAGAATGAAATGATCAATTGGAAGTATTAAACCACATAAATCATTGAATAAACAAGATTCATATATAAAATAAGTGTCAAGACAAGATTACAACACAAATCCCCTTAAAATACAAAGCATTAGAGTCTAGAAGGCATGCTTAGGGCCAACTCTAGCCCTAAGAAAATGTTTAGCCACTCATTGAAGTAGTCATCCAACCCTCAAGGGCTATCTCCATGGTAGGAATGACCTTCTTCTTGATGGAAATCCTAGAAGAATGGAAGAACTCCCAAAAATGTGTCTCTAGCCTCTCCTCCTCTTTTTTCTTCCTCTCTAAGAATGTTTCTAAGTATATCTCTAAGTATATGATATCATATGTAAAAGTGGCTCAAAATCCTTATATAGGTAGCTCAAGTGTCACATTTAGTGGTCTGGACTCGTGCACAAGGGCTCCTCACAATGATTGTACCATGAACAAACTTTTTAATGAGCTGGAACTTATTTTTTTTCGGACTTGAGGAGGTTTGATCAATCAAACTGTGTTGAGATCGATCGAACTTAGGTGAGATCCATCGAATGCTGCAGAGATCGATCGTCCTTGGCGGCGCCTTTTTGAATAAAGACAAATCTCTAAGATATTTTGGGAAAGAGATAAATGTGGTAGGTAGGGTGGTAGGTGTGGATAAGATCGAATATTTTCATTCGATCAAAGAAATGTTGGATCGATTGAACTTGGTGGATTCTTTTAGATAAGGATAAAGGCTTGGATCCATCTTGAAGTGTCCAAATCGATGTTGCTTCAATCGATCGAAGTGAAGTTGAGATCGATCGAAGTGATGTTAAGATCGATCGAACTTGTTGATTTCCACACTTTGCTTCATTCTGCTTTCACTTTGCTCCTTTCTTCCATCCATCTTGAGTTAGCTTCTTTAATGCTCTTATTTGGCTGAATTAACTTATTTTTGGGATAAGCACCTAAAAAGGGCAATAACATGAAATTAGCCTAAGACGGGAAAATAAGATAGATAAAGGTCCAAGAATACCTGAGCTTAAGGGGTTTAATTGTGCACTTTTTAGCGCTCATCAACTTTAATATATCATTGATCAAGATCATTTTGGTAGTTTAATTTTACCTGAATTCACATAGAGATAATTGATAAATGAACTTCATTAGCTAGTAGAATTCAGAACATACCTGCTCGAGATGAAGATTGAGAACCAGAACTATGCTCCTAATCTTACTTCAAAAGTAATGGTTTTGTTATGCTCCTATTAAGTTGGTTAAAGTAGATCCTGTGAGAAAAAAAATAAAAAAATGTAATGCCAACATATATAAAAGATAAAAGAAAATAAAATCAGATCATATGTTAATTACTACTTTTCAAAAAAAAAAAAAAAAAAATGGTTAATGAATGACCAATTAACCTCTAGAATTTTCAAATATTTGGTAGGCTATATAACCGTGCTTGTGCGAGCATCTCGAAGATAAAAAATTCTAGATTGGTTTGCTCGATACAAAGGACAATCCTTGTCGTTGACATCATTAATCCAAACATTCCAACAATCTGGACAAACTGGAACATATTCATCTGATAGTGCATCGGGATCTTTTGATGCAATCTCAGCCTTGACAACAACTACGCCTCTGATCCATTAAAGTATAATAGCTCACACATGAGATCTTGCAGATTAGTTGGAATAGGATTTGGAGTAGCATTAGACTGAGAAGCAACACAAGCATTTTGGGACTACAATTCAACCCAAACATGGATTAAACATAATTAGTTCTTTATATTCAAATGACATATTGACAGGGAATTATATGTATATAATTATGTTTAACTTCACTATAAATTATAATACTAGTTATAAGACTTACCAACAAAGCTTTCATCTCAACCATCATTTCAGCTTTGATTTCATTCCTCATTTCATCTTTCATGTCATTCATCATTTCTTCCATTCTCTTCGCTTGCTCCTTCTGATAAACAATTGCCTGAATTTTTGAAATTGTAGCTCCAAAATCGAGGCCTCTAACCCGTCCTTAACATTCGGCACCAAATATTTGAGTGGCTCCATCATCTTGAAGAGAGCTTATGCCTTCAGGTTGGGTTTAGGTGCAATCTTTCATTTTTTTTTTTTTTTCTTCTGAAATTCTATAATTTATCCATGTTTGTAAACGAAATAAACTATGGAATAAATAATTTTGGAGGACTTTATAGACAACACATCCAAAATAAGAAAAGAAAACAAACTATTACAAGTTAATATAAGGTATAAATTTTTTTTTTAAATAAATGTGTATTTTACTTACTTTTGTGGGACCACGCATGCTGAAATTTAGCTATCTTTTTCCCTCTTCAATTTCCTCCTCCTCTGCTCTTATAATAAGAATAACCTATTTATAAAAACAAAAAGTCCAGTTTTATATAGTTATAAGTGTTGGGAAACGTACAAGTTTAAAAACATTTTGAGGGATTTTCAAACATAGGTCTTGATTCGTCACATAGGGACAAGTTTTATGCAAAAATAAAATATGATGTATCATTCAATTAATAGATTGAATACTTACATCAAGATTTAAGTAAACCTTAAATCTCTCCTCTAAAGTGAATGTTCTCACTTATTGTAGATCCCTTTGTTTGATGCCTTCTACTTGGATCTCCAACTTCTTGGTAATGGTTTCACCTTTAGGAATCACCCATAAGCCTCGATGAATGGCCTTGGAAAAATAGGCTTGTGGGAGTCTCCATTAAATGAGAACGCAAACCCTTAAAACTAGAGAGAGAAAGCATATTCTTCTTCATTTTCTTCTAAAAATCTATCCTAAAATATACACAAACCCATGTATATATAGGCAACATAAAAATAAGAAAAGGAAACAAATAATCCTTTTTAATCTCTAATTCACGTATCTCAAATCTAATAGGATTCCAATATCAAGTTGGGCTATAAGTGAGAATCCTATTGGGCTAATTATTTTCTTGGCTACAATGAATTAATAATTGGCCCAGTCCATCGACCCAATTAAATTAATTCATTAATTAATTTCTACTCCTCTAAAAGAAATTAATTGAACTCCAATTAAATAATAAATAACCTATAAGTCAATATTACACTTTGACCCCTCTATGCATAATTAGTTATCGAATAAATAAAGTCATCAATCAGATTACTTAATTAATATATTTATTTTGGTGGCTTTGATTATTTCCGGCTTGATCACAATAAAACATTTGTCCGACAAAAATAATAATTTAAATAAATAAATATATAATAAATCATTTTGTTCTAAAAACACAAAAAGGCCTTCAAATTTATTTTGTGATCAACCATAATCAATACAAAATAAATACAAGTAGCAATGATGCAAATATTAAAAATATAACCCTCTAACTATTAATTACAGAACTACCGAAAATGTCAGTCTAAGGATCCCGAAGTATCCGCCAAACAAATCAAAGTAATTATTAATTAATAAAAGAGTCTATACTTCTCTCATGCTTAAGAGTCAAATGCCATGACAGTGATAGGGAGCAATTGCATACGATGGCTCTTGCAATATATCTCAACGTAATGCGGATCCAGTTCAAGTCTTCTTTAATAATGAGTCCATCCATAATTACTGACCATGAACAATTCATGGTTACTATTTATATTTATGTATTAATCGCCATCACATACATATATAAATATCTCTTGTAGTCAAGTGGATACTATCAATTCCATAATGAATCGAAACATAATACATTGAATTCATCAATTATATAAATCATAAATATTTCAGATATGTCAAAAACATGTCACTATAATCCAAATAGAAATTTGTTATCCCAGGGCATATAAATCCCAACAGCTCCTACTTGCCCTCATAGCCAATTCAAATTGCATCTAACTCCAATATTATCCAGATGATGATCAAAACTATTGATCGATGACACCTTTGTTAATGGATCAACAAAGTTGTGTTCCAATGCAATATTTTGGCCACAAGTATATTTTATTGCCGAATAATATCATGTAAGACATGATACTTTCTCTTAGTGTACCTTGTTCCTTTATGGAACCTTAGGTCATTGGTTTAGACTACTTCTGCACTATTGTTGCATTATAACTCGATAGGCAGGCTAGTATGCTCCACAACCTCTAAATCAGTGAGATTAAACGAAAAAGGCTTCATTTACTGCCTTTCAGGCTATAATGTACTCCACCTTCATGTTTGAGTCAACAGTTGAAATCTGCTTAACAATCTACCAACTGATTTCCCTTCCATTGAGTGAACATACACTAAGTCATGAACCTCATAGTATCTATATCTGATTTAAAATCAGAATCAGCAAACCTGACTGGGACCATATCATCACATTCATAAATGAGTATGAGATCATTGGTACTCCTAAGGTACTTAATGATATTTTTTACAACAGACCAGTTATCAAGTCTGAGTATGGACTGGTATCTACTGACTATCCCTACCATATAGCGGATGTCCTGTTTGGTATAGACCATGGCATATATGAGACTCCCATATGCCAAAGCATATTGTTTCAGTCTCATTTAATCAATCTCCTCTGTCATTCTTGGAAAACTACCTACTAGAGAGAGCAATCCATGTCAACAAAACAAAAACTCATCTTTTGAGTTTTGCATACCAAACCTGGTTAAAACTTTATCAATGTAGGTTTGTTAAGATAAGCCTATTTTCCTTTTAATCTAATCTTGCAAAAGCTTGATTCTAGGAATATAACTTACATTTTTAAAATCCTTCATTACAAAATAATTGAACAACTACCTCTTTACTGATGATGAAACTTTCACATCATTATAAATAAGTAGGATATCATCAATATATAGAATTAGAAAAATAATGACATTCCCTTGTACACTCATGATATATTTACTAAGAAATCTTTTGGTATCCTTTCGTAGATTAACTTGCCTTCCATAGGTATCACCCTACTAAAAAGTTCTACAAGATCCCAGATTTTACTAGAATACATAGATTCCAACTCTAATTTCATAGCAACTTGCCAAAATGATCTGTATCCATATCGGTTCATGCTTCCGTGTAGCTTATTAGGTCCAACTCATGTTTAACAATGATGTCCATAAAGGTCTCACTTAAAAACATGATTCTGTCGAATTGGATGATAATCCTCCCACTACATCAATGTACCGATGCAGGAATCTGTGTACTAAATGATGCCAATGCATCAATAGGGAATTCATATATAATTCTTAATTTCTATAATAAGTGTGTTCATATGTGGTACAACTGGTACTAATACCATATTCTCTAACATTATGCTACTAGGTATATGATTCATAATAATATCCTCCTATAGATAAACTGTAAGTGTAACCAATCAACTTTTATCATTGAGATCATAAAATAATCCATCCTAGTGCCTTTAGAGTAGCCATCAAATCAAGCATCCCTATGATCTGCTTCCAACTTACGTGTCCATATCAAGTGCACATGTACAAGACTACACCATATGTGCATGTGATTCAAACTAAGATTTAGTTAAGAACACAGCTCAATAGATATCCTTGAGACAGACTAAGATGGAATGGAGTTTATAATATGCATCAATATCGTCAAGGCTAAACTGTAAAATGAAAGAGATAATGTAGCATCACAAATTATAGATCTAACAATATTAAGCGGAATTCTATTATTCCTATTTGACACCTTTACTCATTGAGCGTCAATCGCGGAAAAACTGGTACACAACACCCTCATCTACCAAATAGTCTTTGCACTATCCCGAGAAATACTCAATTCCACGATCAGATCGAAGTGTTTTGATAAGTTTACCTAATCTATGCTCCACATCATTCTTGACACTTTCGAAATATACCAAAAGCTTAAGACTTGTGTTGCATCAGGTAAATTTATCCAAAACATGAGTAATCTTGCTTGGATGTTCATAAGACCATACGTGTCAATGTGTACCAACTTCAATTATTCTTTATGTCTATTTCATTTGGCTGATTAAAGCCCTTAGAGTTATCTATCATTTAATACAAGATTCATGAGTTGGTTTAGGCTCCTCTGCCTCACTAGGTAATAAACCTTCTTTGACCAATCTTTGAATCTCATTTTGACTGATAATAACCCAATAATAGACACTAAAAATACAATAAGTCTGGAATAACAAATTTTATCTTAATATTCAATCTAAAAGATGCAACATTAGTTTCTACATCCTGTAAATATTAAGAGCTGGTGGTTATAATATATTAACCATCTTTCAATGCACCAGGAGTAATCGCACATCTCTTGAGTTTTATAAAAGCAGTTTTACCAAAAGTAACAATATAGTTTTTATAAACCAAAAGTGAAACAAGAATGAGATTGTGCTAACATCAGTGCATAAAGATAGTTCTCTAATACTAATATCTTTATTCTCTCTAATATCAGATGTAATACTCTCACTGACTTAGCTACAACCGTGGCATTAGGTCAA
Source organism: Cornus florida (assembly GCF_030987335.1). NCBI lineage: Eukaryota > Viridiplantae > Streptophyta > Magnoliopsida > Cornales > Cornaceae > Cornus > Cornus florida. The sequence continues at coordinate 54,149,931 of NW_026775576.1, forward strand.
AAGACAAATATATATCCATATCATTGAGGCTACTGGATTGCTGAAATCCTTGCAATGAATTGCAAACATGTTTAGTGACTCCAGAATCTATCCATCAGGAATTAATAGATAAAACCACATAACATGGCTTAATGACTAAATATATATTTTCCTATGCTACGTCATTGCTTAAACAGTTAGTCCTTAAGTGTCTTAGTTAGCCGCATAAGAAACAGTTTCCTTCGCCCTCAACTTATACTGGCTTTCTTCCTTTAACCTTTTGAATACCCATGTTTTGTGCTAGCCTAGTCCTATTATCATTGGTGGCCATCGTCGTAACACTCCAAATTTGTGCAAAATAGTGTGGCCAAGTTTTAAATTTATAAAATGACACTACTAACTCTAACTACTAGTATAGCTAGGGTGAGTAGGGCGCGTCCCAGGGGATTATGGGTGTATTTGCAATGGAAACAATATATAGGGTTAGTAGGTCGAGTGATCAAAAGGTAGTTTGTTTGGTTGATTAAATTACAAAGTAAATGAATGCAATACCAAGCAACTAAAGTAAATAAAACGGTAAAGAACAAGAGAAAGAGGTCTTGGGATCTAGAGGTCACTATTAAACATTACCATTCTAGACATTCAATGTGTAATAAATAAGGGGGAAACATGTGTTGCAATACAAAGAGGTGCGATTGATTGAATCAACAAGCGTGGATTGACTCATTTAACATACATTGTCTAGACAACCTAGTGAATAGCATAATATATCAAACTAAACCATTAATCCTTCCTTTAAGTTCACAATTAACACACTAATAAGTTAGAGAATAATACTACTTGCATTCGTAAGTATGGAACATCAAACAACAAGCATAGATTGTCCTTCCATCTAAGAAACTAAGGCAACTACACTACAACTAAGCTAGGAACATGAAAATTAAACTAATTAAGCGAAGGGAGAGACAGAATCCATCAAAAAATGAGTATGAACCATCAAATAAACCACAAGAGTATTCTATTTATGCATATGCCTTGACAATCTCTAGATTCATAGCATCAATACAAATAGACATGCATCAACATCACAAAACCAAGAGATGACACATGAACATCTATTCTAACATACATAGACATATGGATAGAATGAAATGATAAATAGGAAGTATTAAACCACACAAATCATTGTATAAATAACATTCATATATAAATCAAGTGTCAAGACAACATTACAAAACAAATCCCTTCAAAATACAAAGCATTAAGGTCTAGAAGGCATGCTTAGGGCTAACTCTAGCCCCAAGAAGATGTTTAGCCACTCATTGATGTAGTCATCCAACCCTCAAGGGCTATCTCCATGGTAGAAATGCTCTTCTCCTTGGTTGGAACCCTAGAAGAATTGAAGAACTCTTAAATATGGTCTATGTCTCTATAACCTCTAGCCTCCTCTCCAAGATAGATGATATATGATATGAATATCAATCAATGTTAATGAATTCTCTCTTAAAAATGGCTCTAAATCCTTATATAGGAGGCTCAAGTGTCACACCTAATGGTCTGGGATTGTGCACTAAGGTCCCTTCAATGATTGCACCATGAGCCATCTTTTAATGAGCTGAACTCTATTTTAATTTGAACTTGAGGAGGTTCGATCGATTGAGTTCAGATAAGATCGATCGAACTTTGGTGAGATCGATTTAATATTGGCGAGATCGATCCATCCTTGGCAACGCCTTTTAGAATAAAGACAAATCTGAGATATTTTAGGGATATTTTGAGGTAAAAACAAAAGTGGTAGTGGGGATAAGATCAAGGAATTTCGATCGATCTTAGAGAAGTTAGATCGATCGAAGATGGTGAATTCTTTTGGATAAGGACAAAGGCTTGAATCCATCTTGAAATGGCTAGATCGATCAATGTGAGATCGATCGCAAATATTCCTGATTGATTGAAGTTAGCAGATTTTCACCATTTTGCTTTATTCTTTCATTCAGCTTGAGATTGTTTCGTTTACGCTCTAATTTAGCTGAATTAGCTTATTTTGGGGATAAGTGCCTGAAAAGGGCAATACCCGAGCTCAAGGGGTTTAAATGCACACTTTTCAGCGCTCATCACACCCTCAAACTTAAATATTGCTAGTCTCTAGTAATAAACTACAAAGTAAAGGAAAGAAATGAACAACTAAGCAATTATGAACTAGAAAGCAATAAATGGATAACGCCACTTTCGTAGGGAGCACGATTGCATTTAACGCATGCAACAAGCCTTTTAAACCCTTAGGTTACCCCCAGTGGACGAGTGATATCTCGTGAGAGTTTCCAGAAATGATACCCACAAACATTAAGCTAATTCTCACAAAAGAGACACCAATTTTGCAAACAAGCATTAGGAAAAAACTATATCAAGTATGCAATCTTTCAACTATTTCCAAGCAATTTCCCAAAATCTCAACGTCAAGCAAGTAAGTATGGTCCTCCATACATCAAGAAAATGATCATGCAAATCAAAACAACTCTAGAATTCTTTTTGAGTGAACCGACATCAAATATGTTGCTATCTAAGCCAACTAAAGAAATGATCACATCCTTACCCTCAAACTCACACACAAATCTGGTACCGATCATTAAGACAAAGAGTGGACCTTTTATTAAAGCTTTATTGTTCTAGGTGCACTTATTCTTTTCACTAGATTTTATTTATTAAAAAAAATTTATTTATTTTTATTTTATTTTTTCTAAACCTAAGGATCAAATATGGAAGCATGGTGTAATGTGTTGATCTATTAAGCTTTCTAGTGATCCATGAGATCGAGCGTTAGGTCAATGACTCCCAAACTGGACGGCTTTAGGGCACTAGGTGTTAAAACACCCCAAAGGACTTAGAAGCTTAAATCAACTAGGCTATAAATCAAAACAACCTCCATCTAATCATTTCCCACTTCTCACCTTTTGGGAGAAGTCCTCTGATGAGCGCAGAAAAGTGCATATTTAAACCCCTTAAGCTTAGGCATTCTAGTACCTTTATCTATCTTACTTTACCGTTTTAGATTGATTTCGTAATATTTTCATTTTCAGGCACTTATCTCGAAAATAAGCTAACTCAGCCAAATAAGAGCTTAATTGAAGCAATTTTGGGATTAAACAAATAAAGGAGCAAAGTGGAAAAAGAAAGAAGCAAATGGAGCCAAAGGTAGGAAGCAGCAAAGTTCGATCGATCCAACTTCAAGGTTCGATTGATCGAACACTGATCGATCTCAGTACTTCAAGATAGATCTAAACCTTGACCCAAAGCAAAAAGTCCAAAGTTTGATCGATCCAACACCACCCTTCGATTAATCGAACACTTTTATCCTTATTTAAATGATTAATCTTATCTAGTTGTACCACCCTACCAACCACTTTTGTCCTTTCCCAAAAATATCTTCAAAATATCTCAGATTTGTCTTTTCCTAAAAAGCTCAACCAGTTGGATCGATCCAGCCTCAGTTCGATAGATCTCAGTCAAGTTCGATCGATCGAACTTCCTCCAGTGCGAAAAAATTAAAAAGCCAGCTTGTGCAATCCGTCCTCTATCCAATCATTAGAGAATATTCTTTGCACAACCCCAGCTCATTTTGTGTGTCACTTGGCCTACCTATAAAAGGAATATGATGCACTTTTTGAGAATTATACAATTCTAGGGATTATTCTCAAAGGAGGCAAGCTTAGAGGAGGAGGAGGCTAGAGACACCATTGGAGACTCTTCATCAAGAAGGAGCAGATTTCAACCATGGAGTTAGACCTTGAGGGTTGGAAGAGCATCACCATGAGTGGCTAGACATCCTTTTGGGGCTAGAGTTAGCCCCAAGCATGCTTTCTATATCTTAATCTTGTGTATTATTGAGGGATTAGTGTTGTCATTAATGTTTTGACACTTTGATATATATAGATCTTGATTGTTCAATGATTTATGTGGTTAAATGCTTTCAATTGATCATTTCATTCTATCCATATGTCTATGTATGTTAGAATAGATGTTCATGTGCTTGTCTCTAGATTTTGTGTTATTGATGCATGTCTATGTGTATTGATGCTATAGATTTAGAGATTGTCAAAACATAGTGCTTAATGGAATGCTCTTGTGATTTTCTTGATGGTTCATACTTAATCCTTGATGGATTGTGCCTCTCCCCTAGTTTATTTTCATGCTAGTAGTGTAGATGTAGTGTAGTGGTAGTGTAGTGTTAATTGGGAGGACAATCCATGCTTATTGTTTGATGATCCATGCTTTTGAATGAAAGTAGCATATGTCTCTAACCTTGTGTTGTATTTGGATTATGAGCTTAATAAAAGGATTAATGACTTGTTTTGATCTATTGTTCCTTTCACATGTTGTTTAGACAATATATGCTTCATTGCTTAGATATATTGTGCCTTTCACATGATGTTTAGAGAATACATGCTTAACTAGTCATCCTTGCTTGTTGAATCAACCAAAACACACACACACACCAATATTACAACACACTATTTGCCCTCATTAATCACTTGTCAATGGTATAGAAATGCATTGCTTGGTGGTGATCTCTAAACCCCAAGACTCTTCTCTCTCTTACTTACTCTTAGTTGCATTCTTTTGTTATCACTTAGTTTAATTTAGTTGCTCTCTAGTCTAATCAACCAACCAACCAATTGTTTGATCACTCGACCTACTAACCCTAATAGCAATTCCACAACCTTGTTCGACCCTCATAATCCCTTGGGACGATCCCTACTCGCCCTAGCTATATTTATAGTGAAAGGTAGTAGTGGCTTTTATAAATGTAAAACTCTTGGCCCTCGCCTTAATACACACTCTCTTACGCTTATGGTAGGACGGCAAACCATCAGTTTTTGGCGCCATTGCCGGGGATTGATTTGATTAGGCAACGTCGGATTTGTGGAATCAATTAGGATTAGTACTCTTTTGATCGTGTCTTTACTTTACTTTTATTTTTCTTTTTGATTACTTATTGTGTTGTTCTTACTTGACTAGGAGCATTGTTGGAGAGGAAGCAAGCAAAGGAGCATTCATGTGAGCAAAGAAAGGAAAAATGCTAAAAATTTAAAAATTTTGCTAAACTAAGCTTTAAATTTGGAGTTGAAGTGCTAAAGGACCTTTGTGAGACTTTCTTTACTCAATCCCTTAGTTAAATCATCAGCTCGCGTGGAGGCTTGTTTCTTAATTGTTTCCTGCATCATTGTTGTTAAAACCTGGGAGTATGAATTAAGTGTTTGTGGAAGAAGTCTAATTGCATTGTTGTGAAGGCATAGTGTTTGTCATTCTTTGTGCTCGTTGTGTTTTGCAGCGTGCATGCATGGATGTCGTTCATTGAGACCAACTCTTGTCCCTCTTGATTTATAACTTGAATCCGTAATTAGAAATCCTAGGGGAAGAGGAAGCTCAAATAGAACCAATCTATCAATGGATGACCATAATGATGATCATGTTGAGGACCTTGGTCACATAGACCAACAAGGTAATCTTTATCCGAATGTGCACAATGAGAACATACAAGTACCATTAGGCATGCCTAGGCCATACATTCACCAACCACCATAACAACAAGGCCAAGTTCCATATAGAATGCCAAGGCCAATGTATACTCCACAACCTCCCATCATCAATCAAGGATTTCAAAACCAAGGTGTTCATGTTGCACCTCAAGTAGCTAATTCACCTCTTGCTTTAAGAGACCATTATGTGCCTAATGAGTATAATGCACCTATATGCATCCAATTGCCTCCATTTAGAGCACATCATTATGAAATTAAGCCACAAACCATTCAAATGCTTCCTAACTATCATGGACTTCCAAGTGAAGAACCTTATAAGCATTTGGATGAGTTTCTTGAAGTATGTTCCACCGTAAAATATACGGGCATGCCGAAAGAGGTTTTAAGCCTCAAAATTTTTCCATTCACCTTAAAAGACAAGGCAAAGTATTGGTTAAACAATCTTAGGCCTTTTTCAATCACTTCTTGGGCAGAAATACAACAAAAGTTCTTGAAGAAGTACTATCCGGTTTTTAAGACCAATGCCATGAGAACCTCAATTCGAGAATTTTCACATGGGGATGGAGAAACATTTCTTGAGGCATGGGAACGCTTCAATGAGTTGCTTAGGAAGTGTCCACATCATGACATGCCCAAATGGCAATTAGTTCAATATTTCTTTGAGAGCTTATCGGACAATTATAAGGGTATGGTTGATACTTCCATGGGTGGCTCATACATTGATAGGCATGAAGATGACGTGTGGCGTCTTTATGAAAGCATGAGTAAAAATTCTTTGCATAGAACATTATCATTCAAGAATGGTAGAAATTCACAAGGTAGGAAGAGTGTTAGCTTACATCAAATCGACCATTCGAATGAAATAGCCGCCGAAATGAAGTCTTTATCTCAAAGGTTTAATCAATTTTTTATTAACCAAAACTCGACAAACCAAGTATCTTCTTTCCTTAACCATTCTCATCGTCCATCAAATGAAACATGTATGACATGTTTTAGTTTCCTCATTCTACTTCTCACTGTCCTCACGGACAAGTGCAAAATAAACCTAATGAGCAAGTCAATGCAGCTTTTGTGAACCAAGGGAACAATCTTTATGGTACTCATTATAATCCAAGTTGGAGGAATCATCCAAATTTCTCTTGGATAAACCAAGGAGAGGGCTTAAACCCTTCCCAAGGCGGTTTTCAAGGGAAGTACATTCCACCTCCACTTCAAAACCAAGGATCCCAAGGTTATAGACCTTATCAATCACAAGGAAATCAATTTGCTAATTCTCATTTTCCTAACCAATCTTATTCCCAAGGAAATACTAGAAGTCCCACCTTTGAAGAAAAAGTTTTGAATGCTTTGGGCACTTTAGAGACTAACACTCAATTGCTTCATTCTCACTCTTAATCTATTGCGAAGCTAGAAACCCAAGTAGGGCAAATAACAAGCACTCTTAATGCAAGAGAGAAGGGAAAGATGCCTATTAATGCCCCACCTAAGCAACAATGTGTTGTGGAAACCCATTCTTCATCGGAAGGCCACACCATTGAACATGTTAATGCGGTGACTACCTTGCGGAGTGGTAGGATTGTGGACAATCAAGTTGACATGTCTAATGAAGAGAGTCAACCAGTGCAACCTCAAGTTGTCACCCGTTTCACATCCCATTCCTCCTTCATTTCATATACATGATCTTGTGAATGAGAAAGTCTTGAAAAATGTGTTTGAAAAAGAAGTTCTGAAAAAATGATGTTGAAAAAGTTTTGTTGAAAAATGATTTAAAAACCTCTTGTGTTGAAGAAAGTTCAAAAGAAAATTCTGAAAAAGTGTTTGAACCAAAAGTTCCATTTCCGGATGCCTTAAAAGGATCAATTTCAAAATAAAAGCAAAAGGCAAAAACCAATGAAATTATGGAAATGTTTAGGCAAGTGAAAGTCAATCTTCCACTATTTGATCCAATCAAACAAATTCTGGCTTATGCCAAATTCTTGAAAGACTTGTGCACCCAAAAGTGGAAGAACAAGAGCCAAGCACCAAGAAAAGTGGTTTTGACTGAGCAAGTAAGATCAATTTTGCAACACAACACTCTTCCAAAGTTTAAGGACCCCGGTTCACCCACTACATCATGCATTATTGGTGATCATATCATTAATCGGGCGCTTCTTGACTTAGGAGCAAGTGTTAACCTTCTTCTATACTCGGTTTATGTCAAATTGGGCTTAGGTGAATTGAAACCGACGTCGATAGTTTTGCAACTTGCCAACCGATCTTTCAAGAAGCCTAGGGGTATAATTGAAGATGTTTTGATTAAAATTGATAAATTCTTCTTCCCGATTGATTTTGTTGTCATAGACAAGGAACCGATCCCCAATCCTAAGAGCCAAATTCCTGTTATCCTTGGCCGTCCTTCCTTGGCAACCGTTAATGCCAAGATCAATTGTAGGACGGGGATAATGAAGATCTCATTTGGCCACATGAAGGTGAAGTTGAATATCTTTAATCCCACACGCAATTGATTTGACAAATATAAAGGAGAGGTTAATGTTGTTGTAATGACCCGGTCATTTGCCTTCCTTTCCTTTTTCCTGAAATTTTACGAATGAATTTTTTTCGTTTAATTTTCTTTTCTGAGCTCTGTTTCGTGTCACTTAGTGTTATCTCCAGTGCTCAGAATTGGTTTCTAAGACTCTTTCATGTGAATTGACAACTTCCTTTGAGGACCGAGTCATTTTCGCATTTTTACTTTTTGGACACTATGCGTCTTTCGTCCTTTTCCCTGTTTCGTCTTTTTCCCTATTCTGTCTTTTCCCCGTTTGTCAAATTATTGGCACAACCTCACTTCTCATGCTCAGAGTTGGTTTTTGACTTCACGTGCCTTCATCTTGAGTGGTTTTCTCGAAATACGTATCTTTACTTTTGCAAGAAAATACTCTAGTTGCTCCTGGTGTCCATAGGGGCGTGGATGCACAATTCTTCAGAATCTTTTTTATTTCTTGGGGTGTTTTTCATAACTATCTTTTGAAGATATTTTATTTCAGGGGTATCTAAGAAAATATCTTTTGGAAGATATATTCATTCTGGGGCAGTTTCGTAGTTAACCCTTTTTGTAGGGGCCATTGTGCAATTAACGAAAGTTATTACAAAATACCTCATCTAGAGCCAGGATCCTCGTACTGGATTCATTTTTACTTTTTGTTGACTCGTAAATTCATAGAATTTCATTCTGGTCGTTTTTCTCCAGTTTCAGAGTTTCTGGACCCGGTTGCCGCCGAACTTGTTTGGGGCATAACTTTCTGCTCGGGACTTGGTTTTTGACGTCATTTCTTCTATTGTTCATATTTTATCATTTTGAATCTTTTTTGTTCACAGAGTTTTGCCATTTGAGCGCGTTTGCTCAAAATCCACTTTTAAGGACCCGGCGGGGCCCGTTCGGGGCACTTTTTGAGATTTCTATAAAAGGGGGATGAGATATTTCATTTTTCATCTTCCCCACTCTCCATGCATGACCTAAAGCGGCCATGGATGTCCTTGGAGCTTCCACCTTCTCTCTCCTCCTTTGATTTACTTTTCCTAAGTGAAAAGTCTTCGGCTTCCACGTTTTTTGTTCCCCTCGACGTGTTCTATCATTCCCCCTTATTAGAATTCATTTCTGACCATTTTTTGAGTTTGGGTTTGAGGTCAAGTTGTGATTTTCATGGGGCTTCCTTCGGATTCATGTAGATCGTGTTGTCCCCGACAAAACCCTTCAGTTTCGGTGGATTCGGAACACTTCTTTTTCGGTAGGCATTTGAGTTTTTCATCTCAAATTGAGGTAGGGGGTGTTATAATTTACTTTCTTGCAATATTATATGCTAGTGATGCTTATTCAACTCAATTGCATACTTGGATATTAAATCTAGAATTTTTTATTATTTATTTTCTAGTATGAAATTTAATTTTTTCGGTGAGTTATAGTATGTTTTAAACTTGTGGCTTGACATTATATTACACCTTGATATGTTATTTAATATATATTAAAATTGGACCATTTGAATAAGAAATGAAGATTTTATTTAATATTTATCTTGAATAAAATATTAATTCATGTGGCCTTAACTAGTTTGAAATCAATGTGTGATAGCATATTATATTTGGCCTTAGCATGCTCTTCAACATAGTTGAATTTGAAAGTAATAGGAGGTATTTTGAAAATTAGTAATTATTAATTAATTTGATTAATTAATTTGCCCCGAGTGCACTATTCACTCTATTTGAATTCCGACTTGATATTCTTGATCTACATGCCATAAAGCTTCACATATATTTGATTTAGAATATTCGGTGAGGTTTTGAAATCTTTCATTTAATTAATTTCCTTGTTTAAGATTTAATCCTCATGGTGATATACAACTTGGAATTGAATTGTGGCATGCTAGAAAATTAAGCTTTGGTATGGTTGTTCACATATATTAAATTGGGATTAATTACATGAGAATTGTAACCTTTATTTTATATTTAACTTTAGTGAAAGTTTATTTTACATAGGTGTAACTTGCATGAAATAAGCTTGCAATGTGATATTACATTAGTCCTTGGCATGTTCTCTAAGATATGTTAAATTGAGATCATTTGGTTAAGTTTGAAAATCTAGAGATTTTAATTAAAAGAATTAATTAAAATCTAGTTTGTGGTCTCATTAGCTTAATTAAGATTTTAACTTGATATTTGTATTGGCCATGACTTGTTTACTAGTATATATTAATTGTGGACCAATTGAAGTTGCTTTAGAATATTGGTAATTAAGTTAGCATGATTTAATTAGAGTTATACTTTGTTGTTCCAATATCCTAATTGAGTTTTAGAATGGATATAGGTGATGACCATGCCATGTTCTTTAATATGTATTAATTTAAGGTTATTTGGAATTGAATTAGAATCAAGGGAATTTAATTATTTTTATTTAATTAAATTCTATCTAATTAAGCCATAGATTTAATTGTGTTTGAAAGTCGTTTCTATATCAAAATCCTGGACATGGACTTGTTGTATATTCATTTGGTTATGTTTTGAGCATTGGATAACATAGTTGCTATGTTTATACTTATGAGAATATATTTTCCTTATTGAATATATTGTTGCCTTATATAATGATTTGCATATTTCATATTTAACATCTTTCATGCATAGCGTGTAACGAATCGCACACTGAAGATTCGACATTCATCATATCATATTAGTTGTAGACTTAGAGCATGTATTGTATAAGTTTCCAAATTTGGTTGTGCATGGTAGATAGTTGATTATCTTGTACATACAGCTGATATATACGTTATTGCACAACTTATTGATTTTGGAAACTTGGGGATGTCCTTGTTTGGCTACGGCTAGGACATGGTTCTAGTACGGGGGATAGTCCCTCCATATAGTCTAGTGCGCACATAGGGAGGTTACCCATGAGCTAGTAACCCTAAAGTAACTATGTTGTCGGTCTGATCTGGCGTGACGTCCAAGTATCCACTTTATTTGATTTCGCATTTCATTTCAAGTTGATAACTAGATGATGTTATGACTTGTCGTTTCTTACTTGTTTTCTCGTTTTAAGTTTCAGGATGTTTACTTTGAGACACCATGCTTTACGCGTTGTATTAGAAGTTCTAATGTTGGTTAGATTGCATTGAAATTGTGATTTGTGTTTTGATGTTCTAATGTAGTTTAGGAATGATCCTATAGATTCAATTGGAACATAGACGTTAGGTGGCATGACCCACTTCTGTTGTTTTCGTGCTTTAGATTTCAAGCTGATAGCTTTAAGAATTTGTATTTTGTTGCCTTGTATAACATGCTTTTATGTGGCTAGATTGCATTGAAATTGTAATTTGTGTTTTGATTGTTCAACATGGTTTAGGATGATTCCTTAGATTTATTTAGAACATAGACGTTAGGTGGCATGATCATTTTAGTTGTTTCTGTATTCTAGATTGCAAGTTGATACATTTAAGAACTTTTATCTTGTTGCCTTGTATAATGTGCTTCCATATTGTTTAAATTGCATAGATAATGTGATTTATGCTAGAAATGATCTAAGATAGCTTAGGATGATTCCTGAGTCTAATCTTTGACATAGACGTTAGGTGGCATGATCCCTTTTGAACTATATCATGTTAGTCCTAAAAATCTCTAAAGAAATCGAGTCGATACATGCTCATCCCCTACGAATAAACTTGTTAGTCTTGTTTATTCACCCCGAAGTTATTGGGTTTTTTGCAGGTGAAGAAGCTTTGTTATGGGATACACAACATTCTTAGATAGACTAGAAGTCATGAAGTAATTTTGATGAAATTGAATATGCACATGTTAGCATATCATGTTTACTTTTGTTTATTTTGACAAAACTTGTACTTATTGTTTAAGCCATGTAATGTACACTTAAGTGCACCTTTTGACACTCTTTTGAAGTGTATGTAATGAGGCCGGAGGCCAATATCATATATTATGTATGTTATGCACTTTTACTTACAAACTTCATTATGGAAATATTGAAAATTCATGAGATATTATGTCAAAACTTTTGCATCGGGTGTGGGAATTCCATTTTCATTCTTTCATAGGGTCTTATAAACCATGTTTGAAGTGTGGCCAAGGGCCAAACGGTAATTTGAAATCATTTGTCAATTTTGGTTTTCATGTTTTCCATTTCAAGTCCATTTTTGCCTTTTCGGTCGTTGGGGGGTTGGATTTTGCATCGGCGGTATTTTTAAGCCATGGACCATTGTAGCACATCCAAATAGGTAAGTTACGTTTGCGTGCATGATCGTTTTCAAGAAAAACCCTTTCATTTGTGAATTGAGCCTCCTATGGATTCATTTTGACATTTTGTTGCACAATCTGATCTAGGGGCATTCTAGACCTTCATACCAGTTTTATTTTCTTCTTTTGACATAGTCGCTTAGAAAACGTGATTTTAGGGGGGGGGGGGGTTTCTTTTTTGTGTTTTTCCATAAAATGTCATCTTGGTACCGGAAATCCCTCGTGAAATTTCAGCTTCCAGTTTTCATTTAGCAACTTTAAGACCCTCATGACCAGATTTCTTGGAGGGGCATTTTGGGCATTTTATAGTGAGCTTTTTTCATTTCCGTCCACTAAGTCAGGTAGAAAACTCGATTTTAGGGGGGGGTTTCTTCTTCGTGTTTTTCCAGAAAAACTCGTCTTGGCCTCCGTTTCAAGCCTCAGTTCTGGAATCTCACTTTTTTTTTTTTTCTTGCTGTCACCTTGTGCATGCCATTGGGCGCCGGTGGGCTCGTGCATGGGCGCCGTGTGTGCCGTGGCCTTCGTCGGGCCGCCGTGACGTCTCAACTTCAAACCCTCATTTCTCCCTCGTCCAGACTCCAAAACGAGTGAACTTTTTTTTGAACTTGACTAATTTTTCACTGTCTTTCCAACGGTGTACTCAGTTGCACCCGAATCTTCCTGGATAATTACCAGTTTACCTTTTTAGCGTTAAGTGCTCATTTTTCTTCGTCAGGCCGTTTCTCCTTCGTCTTGACTCCGAATCATGCGATTTTTGAGTCCATCCTGATTATTTTTTTGTTCTCTTTCCAGCGGTGCGCTCAGTGGCACCCGAATCCATATTTTTTAAAAATGACTATTTTGCCCCGGGGGCTTATTTGTCATACTTTTTATCTTTTGCTTCCGCATCAGTTCTCATTGAGTTCCACGACCTCATGGAATGTCACTTCAACTTTTTAGAGTCTTGTTTTATGTTTTCGCTTCTGCATTTCGGATCCGTTATCAGATCATCCTTACGGTTCATCACAGGACACGCTGGCCTAAAAACTAGGGTCATCACAGTTGTAGATAAATGTCATGATCTTCAATGTCAAAGAAGTGAGCTTTTATGTAAGACTAAAACTTCAAAAGGATCATCTTCAACCTTGCATTCTAAAAGTCTTGTTTCAAATTCTTGCTTTGAAAGGGAATGGAAGCCCAAAGGTTGTGCTTGCATAGACAACGGATCAAAAGTTTCTTTTGAGCTTAATCCAACAAGTTCTTTAAAGAACCATTTGTTGGGTGGAGTTCAAAGCATCTGTCACCCCAACAAGGAGGGGGTGCATTATAAGATCTTTAATCCGGGCTAAAAGAATCCAATGTCTTGCTAAAGACGTTAAAGACTAGCAAAAGCATTCGTAGGGTGTCAAAACCCTATTCCTCCCCCATTTCTATCTTAAATTTCATTTCTTGCAAAGTCTAGATACTTGTTTTTGGTTCTCATATGCATTGATAGGAACTTTGGCGAGGATTGCATGAGCTTTCATGTCATTATTGAGCATTCTGCATAGTTCAATTGATCGAACTTTCACCTGCATCCAACACTTAGAAAAATTTTCGACCTATAGAAACCTGCATCCAAATCACCTCTCTGTCCCATCGTTCGAACTTATTCTCAGATCGATCAAGAGACCTTCAATCGATCCAACTTCAAAGTTAGATCGATCTCATGATTCAACACTTAAAAAAAATTTGAGCCTGCATATTTCAGCTCTCTGTCTCATCGATCGAAACATTCCAAGATCGAAGTAAAATTCTTCGATCGATCCAACTTCAAAGTTCGATCGATCTTTAAGTTCCAACACTTAGCCAATTTTCTGAACCAAAAACCTGCATATTTTTGCCCTCTGTTTGATCGATCGAACACTTGTTCCGATCGATCTCAGTTCTTTATTTCATTGTTTGACTTTGTTTTGACTTCTTTAATTTTTAAAATCCAAAAATATTTTTATTTTTATTTTATTTTATTTTATTTTCATTTCATTTCATTTTATTTTTTTTTTCAAAAAGTTTTCAAAAATACAAAAATATTTTAGCTTTTAATTATTATTGTTTATTCAAAAAAAAAAAATCCAAAAATATTTTATTCTATTTTATTTTATTTTACAATTTTTAATTTTAATTTTAATTCTAATTTTTAATTTTAGTTTTGCATTTTTCAAAAATTTCAAAAATCCAAAAATACTTTGAGGAGAGTTCATCAAAGTTCGATCGACCTGAAGTCTCAATTCGATCGATCGAACTATGTCGGGAATGTTTTTAAAATAGACCTGGAGGGTCTTAAGATCGATCATTTAGATCGATCCAACCCTCCAAACCCTTGCTTCTCTCGTCGCTGCCACTGTGCACTCTCATCTTTTCCATCTCCGGCGAGATCCAAGCTTCACTTTCTCCCTCATCTCGGATTTCACTTCCTTCGTACCTTCTCCACTTCTCTCATCGTTTTGAGGTAAGATCCGAGCATCTCATGTTCATTCAAGCTTTAATCTCATCCATACATACTCTATGTGTTGAATCCAGGCCATTTTTATGATGAAGTCCACCATTGATGACCTTGAAGCATGTTTGTATATATGTGTATATATTTGTGTATATATGTTGTTATATTTTTTATTTTCGAATTGATTTTGGGAGGATGGGCCATGATTGGGTGATAATTTTTGTTGTTTTGTTGTGTTGATAGGCCCACGAACACGTTCATATGGGCCCCGTGCTTCCAAAGTCACAGATCTGTGACTGTTTACATTCATCGCACAGTTCGATCGATCGAACTTATATCTCAGATCGATCTTGAGAGATCGATCAAACTCATGTCTCAGATCAATTAAAGTTGTGAGATTGATCTCACTTATTTTCGATCGATCCAACTTTTGTGATCGATCTCACTTCTTTTTCTGATCGATCGAATTTCACAGATCTCACACACACACTTCATTCTTCATATCTTGTATTCATGCTATCTTATACATGCCCAATGCCTGTGATATTCCACATTGAATGCATTTCATACTTACATTGTTTAGCATGCTTCACATCCTGCCACTTGCATAGATTCATGTCATATATGTTTTGTCTATTTTACTTGACATACATGTTTCTATATTGTGCTTAAAATTTCTTATTCGGGCACTAACTCCATTGCAAGTTTTTCTTTTTCTTTTTGCAGGCCATGGTTAAGAGGAAGACCATTGCCAACAGGCAACATGGGCCTCAGCGCCATATCAAACCATGGCTAGAGGAGCCAGCAGAGCCCTCTCATGCACTGGAGGAGCCGGTACAACCTACACCACCTCAGTCACCTGCTCATGAGGCTGAGGATGATCATATTCCATCCACCTCTGCGGCTCATCCTGCATTTACTCCAACACCATCTCCACCACGCCAGCCAACTCAGCCAGCTCAGGAACGTAATAGGCCCGCGCCTAGATATGCGCATATGACAGTCGACCATGAGTCAGTGTTTGACACAGCCTTTTTCTCCAGATCAGTGCTGACCCGATCAGTTTACCATGACATCATTCAGAGGGGCCTTCTTACTATTTTTGCCCCAGTTACAGAGCCAGTCTACCTGCGGCTGGTACGGTTGTTCTTCCAGAACCTCCGATCATCCCCGCGTACCACAGCAGAGCTGGTCACTACTATAGACGGCCATCAGATCACTATCACAATGGACTCGCTAGCCCGGTCTTGCCACTGCCCACACCACTATCCTCCAGAGCTTCAGAAGACATATCCGAGGCTATACAGGCCTTCTTATGGCTACATTGCAGTCTTTCTTACAGGTCACCATGCCGGAGGCAAGACCTTCGCCACCTGGACATTCTTTCCAGATGACCTATGGTTCATTGATTTCGTACTCTTCCGGAACATCTACATGGCAGGGCACAAGATTCAGAGGAGGGGAAATTATTTGATAGCCCTCTACGCCTTCTACACAGGCCACTAGATATCTATTCCCGCGCTCATCTGGAGCGTGATGAGGAAGCCATTTGATGAGTATATTAGCAAGGAAACACCCGGAGGGACTAAGTCTCTACCATTCGGCCACCTCATCACCCAGATTCTTATCGACCAGCACTACCCTATTCATCCTCGGGAGCACCCTAAGAGAGGTTCCTGTCACTTCATGAAGAAGGACTGGAATAAGAGCTACAACGCCATTATTACTAGACTATAGGACTACGCGGTAGTGGCTGCAGAGGAGCTAGAGGCTGAAGAGGCAGAGGTAGCTGAAGAGGCAGCAGCAGCAGATCCCGCAACGGACGATGCACCAGTCGATCCGGCTGTCGAGCATATAGACATTGATTTAGAGCACCCTGTAGATGCCATAGAGCAGTACTCTCCAGCTGGGTCATCCATTCATGACCAGGAGCAGACTCAGGAGTTTTCTTCTGATTCATCTATACCTAAGGCTCCAGATCTGACCCCCGACTTAGGAGTACATCTGTAGACTCTTGAGGATGCTGTTGTTGCCATACGAGCTAATCTTATAACCCACAGAGCTGATTTTACTGCCTTCTGCATAGATGTCGCGACTATGTTCCGAGATCTATCCAGAGATATCCGCAGAGCCCGACCTGCCCATCCTACCTCATCGTCCTGAGTTCCCAGTTCCTTCTATCTTTTGATCCCTTTCTACTCTCTGATCTTTGATCTATATTTTTGTCACTATACAATACTATTATTTTTACAGCCGGTCTGTTGGCTTTGATATTTTTGTTGTACCTGCACTTTATCTGTTTTATATATTTATTTTTATTGTGGACGTCATATGATTATATTCTCATATTTGTATGTTTGACTTCATCAGGTGCATCACAGTGACTTCAGTGAGAGAGTGCTATCCAATTTTCAAGACCACCCTTATACCTCTCTCATTTCTTTATTTGTTTATCCCATTTATACTTGCACGTCCACTGTGCACTAATTAGCACATTTTGTTATCTGATGAGTTTATCCAAGTGCCAATTTCAGGACCACAGTTCATCCCAAGTTTAGGGGGGCCATACCACCCACTTCGGATACTTCAGTCCCAATCATTCTTGCTTAGTTACACTGGTATACTCTTTCCTTTATTCTCTTACACATTGAGGACATTGTGCCATTTAAGTTTGGGGGGAATGGTACTTTGCAGTGTTAGTTTTAAATTCAAAATTTTGAGCATGACTTGTGTATTTGAGGACTATATTGCTTAAAATTTAAAAATTGCTTGACTTGAGAGTCCAATACTCCTTGTATGCTTTGAAGAAGCCATTTTGGGTAAATTTTTTGAAAGATTGATATCTTGCTTGCACTTGTGGTCCACATCATCTTGATTTTGTTATTATTTTGAGATTCATTCTAGGATTCTACACTAGCACAGGTGCACACTAGTATTCATTTGTGGGGTACATGGTTTGTTAATTATTGAATTGGTTATATCCCAATTGCGCTAGTAATGCATTGAAAGCTTTCATTCTTGATAAAGGTGGATAACAATCCCTTTTCACTAAGTAACCGGGATTCTAGCCTCATCAAGCACTGAACTTCTCACGCCGAAAGGTGGAGGGCCCAAACTCTAGGTTAATAATTGAACTTAAAAAAAAAAAAAAGTTAGGTCTCCTCCCAAAAGGTGAGAAGTGGGAAATGATTAGATAGTTGTTGTCTTGATTTGTACCGTAGTTGATTTGAGCTTCTAAGTCCGTAGGGGTATTTGAATGCCAAATGCCCTAAAGCCGTCTGGTTTGGGAGTCATTAACCTAACGCTCGACCTCATGAATCGCTAGAAAGCTTAATAGATCAACACATTGCACCATACTTCCATCTTTGATCCTATAAAATAAAAAATAAAAAATCAAGTGGAAAGAATAAGCGCACCTAGATGAATAAAGTTTTAATTAAAGGTCCGTTTTTTGTCTGGATGATCGGTACTAGATTTGTGTGTTAGTTTGAGGGTAAGGATGTGATTAATTCTTTAGTTGGCTTAGATAGCAACATATTTGATGCCGGTCCACTCAAAAGTATTCTAGAGTTGTATTGATTTGCATGATTATTTTCTTGATGTGTGGAAGACTATACTTACATGCTTGATGTTGAGATTTTGGGAGATTGCTTAGAAATGTTTGAAAAATTGCATACTTGAGGTAGTTTTCTCCCAATGCTTGTTTGCAATATTGGTGCCTCTTTTGAAAGAATGAGCTTAATGTTTGTAGGTACCATTTCTGGAAACCCTCATGAGACTTCACTCGTCCACTAGGGGTAACCTAGGGGTTTAAAAGGCTTGTTACATATGCTAAATGCAATCGTGGTCCCTACGAAAGTGGCATTATCCATTTATCGTTTTCTAGATTCATACTTGTATAGTTATTCATTTCATTCCTTTAATTTCTAGTTCATTGCTAGGGATTAGCAATATTTAAGTTTGGGGGTGTGATAAGCGCTGAAAAGTGCGTATTTAAGCTTAGGCATTCTAATACCTTTATATATCTTACTTTACCGTTTTAGATTGATTTCGTAATATTTCCATTTTCAGGCACTTATCCCGAAAATACGCTAACTCAGCCAAATAAGAGCTTAATTGAAGCAATTCTGGGATTAAACAAAGAAATGAGCAAAGTGGAAAAAGAAATGAGCAAAGTGGAAAAAGAAATAAGCAAATGGAGCCAAAGGTGGGAAGAAAGTTCGATCGATCCAACACTGATCGATCTCAGTACTTCAAGATAGATCTAAACCTTGACCCAAAGCAAAAAGTCCAAAGTTTGATCGATCCAACACCACCCTTCGATCGATCAAACACTTTTGTCCTTATTCAAATGATTGATCTTATCTAATTGTACCACCCTAGCAACCACTTTTGTCCTTTTCCCAAAAATATCTTCAAAATATCTCAAATTTGTCTTTTCCCAAAAAGCTAAACCAGTTGGATCGATCCAGCCTCAGTTCAATAGATCTAAGCCAAGTTCGATCGATCCAAGTCCAAGGTTCGATCGATCGAACTTCCTCCAGTGCGAAAAAGTTAAAAAGCCAGCTTGTGCAATCCGTCCTCTATCCAATCATTAGAAAATATTCTTTGCACGACCCCAGCTCATTTTGTGCGTCACTTGACCTACCTATAAAAGGAATATGATGCACTTTTTGAGAAATATACAATTCTAGGGATTATTCTCAAAGGAGGCAAGCTTAGAGGAGGAGGAGGCTAGAGACACCATTGGAGACTCTTCATCAACAAAGAGCAGATTTCAACCATGGAGTTAGCCCTTGAGGGTTGGAGGAGTATCACCATGAGTGGCTAGACATCCTCTTGGGGCTAGAGTTAGCCCCAAGCATGCTTTCTATATCTTAATCTTGTGTATTATTGAGGGATTAGTGTTGTAATTAATGTTTTGACACTTTGATATATATAGATCTTGATTATTCAATGATTTATGTGGTTAAATGCTTTCAATTGATCATTTCATTCTATCCATATGTCTATGTATGTTAGAATAGATGTTCATGTGCTTGTCTCTAGATTTTGTGTTATTGATACATGCCTATGTGTATTGATGCTATAGATTTAGAGATTATCAAAACATAGTGCTTAATGGAATGCTCTTGTGATTTTCTTGATGGTTCATACTTAATCCTTAATGGATTATGCCTCTCCCCTAGTTTATTTTCATGCTAGTAGTGTAGATGTAGTGTAGTGGTAGTGTAGTGTTAAATGGGAGGACAATCCATGCTTGTTGTTTGATAATCCATGTTTTTGAATGCAAGTAGCATATGTCTCTAACCTTGTGTTGTATTTAGATTGTAAGCTTAATGAAAGGATTAATGACTTGTTTTGATCTATTGTGCCTTTCACATGTTGTTTAGACAATATATACTTTGTTGCTTAGATATATTATGCCTTCACATGATGTTTAGATAATAAATGCTTAACTCGTCATCCTTGCTTGTTGAATCAACCAAACATACACACACACCAATATTGCAACACACCATTTGCCCTCATTAATCACTTGTCAATTGTATAGAAATGCATTGCTTGGTGGTGATCTCTAAACCCCAAGACTCTTCTCTCTCTTACTTACTCTTAGTTGCATTCTTTTGTTATCACTTAGTTTAATTTAGTTGCTCTCTAATCTAGTCAACCAACCAACCAATTGTTTGATCACTCGACCTACTAACCCTAATAGCGATTCCACAACCTTGTTCGACCCACACAATCCCTTGGGACAATCCCTACTCGCCCTAGCTATATTTATAGTGAAAGGTAGTAGTGGCTTTTATAAATGTAAAACTCTTGGCCCTCACCTTAATGCACACTCTCTTAAGCTTATGGTAGGACGGCAAACCATCATCCTCACCTTTTTCTTTTCTTTTCTTTTTTTTTTTTTTTTTTTTTTTTTTTTTTTTTTTTTTTTTTTAGCAAGTTCAATTATTAACTTGGAGTTTGGGCCCTCCACCTTTCGGCGCGAGAAATTAAGCTTGATGAGGCTAGAATCCTGGCTACTCAATGAAAAGGGTTTGTTATCCACTTTTGTCAAAATGAAAGCTTTCAACACGCAACTAACCCAATTGGGATATAATCAATTCAATAGTCAACAAAGCATATACCCCACAAATGAATGCTAGTGTGCACCTGTGCTAGTGTAGAATACTAGAGTGAATCTCAAAACAATCACAAAATCAGGATGATGTGGACCACAAATGCAAGCAAGATATCAATCTTTCAAAAAAATTACTCCTAAATGGCATCCACAAGGCATACAAGAAGTATTAGACTCTCAAGTCAAGCAATTTTTAAATTGTAAGCAATGTAGTCCTCAAAAGATCAAAATCACAGCTAGTTATGGACCAATTATAGAAAATCCCTCAAATACACAAGTCATGCTTAAAGTTTTGAATTGAAAGCAAACATTGCTATTAACACCCATTACCCCTGAACTTAAATGGCACAGTGTCCTCAATGTGCAAAGAGAACAAAAGGAAAGAATATACCAGTGCAACTAAGGCAAAGAATGGCCGGGACACAAATATCCAAAGTGGGTGGTATAACCCCCCCAAACTTGGAATTAACTGCAGTCCGAAAAAGATGGCACTTGGATAAAACTTATCAGATAACAAAGGGCTAACAACAGTGCACAGTGGATATGCAAGTGTTAATGGGATGATAAATAAAGTAAAGAGAGAGGAATAAGGGTGGTCTTGAAAAAATTTGGGCAGCACTCTCTCTCACTAAAGTCACTGGGATGTACTTGATAAATGGAGTTAATCACAGATAAATGTATCAATATAAGATCCAGACATCTAAAAATACTATGCATAGAAAAAGAGAAATAATATATAATACATCACAGTATTAGGGCCAACAGACTAGCCACAAAAATATCATAACAGTAGCAATGTAACAGTAATGTATCACAGATATATAAAATGATGAGAATAAAGAGATAGAGAAATCAGGCAGAGGAGGTCGGGAGAGCAGGGTGTGATCCCCAGATATCGTCGAATAAATCCTACAGCTCAACCATGACGTCTGAGCAAAGAAATGCCACATCAGTACTAAGGGAGGCCATATCTGACCGAAGAAAGACAACTGCGTCCTCCAAGGTCTTTATACGCTCTCCTAGGCCAAGTGTTGGAACTGGAGCGTCAGGGATAATTGGATCATGAACTAGAGGTATATCATGTCCCTACTCCTGAGAATGCAATGGTGACCCTATCGAAAAGTGATGTGGTGACTCGGCTCGAGGCTTTCACTCTAAATCAATATTCATATGCACGTCCGCAGCCACCGGTGGGTCTGCTGGATCATGCTCTGCTGCTACTACTGTTGCTTCTTCCTCTGCAGCCTCCTTAGCTGCCAAGATAGCCTCCTACTCTAGGCTCTTAATAAGAGCATTATAGCTCATATTCCAGTCCTTCTTACCATAGTGGCAAGCCCCTAACTCAGTATGCTCCTTCAAGTGTAAGGGATAGTATTGGTCCTGGAGGATTTGTGTAATAAGATGTCCAAAAAGGAGGAAAGTGGCTCGCTTGGGCTTGGCCTTGCTGATGAAACTTGCATAAAATCTCATCATGACACTCTAGATAAGTGCCAGAATAGAGAACCAATGCCAGATATAGAAGGCATAAAGAGCAGCCAAAAAATCTGAATGCCACTGGATCTTATGGCCCACCATAAATACGTTTCAGACGAGAACTGAATCAAAGAACCAAAGATCATTGGGCAAATAAGTCCTCATGGCAAATGTCTCGCCATCACTGTTATGGCCGGTCAGAGCAACGGCCATGTCTGCATCAGATTGCCGCCTGAGAATAGGATACTGAAGGCTGGGAGGGCAGATATGCGGGCATCATGAGGATATGGCCAGTGACTCAACAATAATGCTGATGGGGTGGCCATCGATAGTGGTCCGCAGCTCCAATAGGTTACTCGGGGCTGGCCAGAGGTTCTAGAAGAACACTCGGATGAGCCTCGGGTAAACAGGATAGGTAACTGGAGCGAAAATGGCTGAAATGCCCCACCGGTCAATGTCATCAAATGTCACCCGGGTTAGAACTGACAGGGAAAAAAAGGCAATGTCGAATACCGACTCATGCACCACCTGAAGGTGTCTATATCTCCTGCGAGGCCTGTCTCTGATCTGGCCTGAGAATGCTGGTAATGGTGAAGGAGGTGGTATATGCTCAGCCTCATTTGAAGAAGATGATGCAGAAGCCGAAGACTGTAGTTTGGCCTCGGCGGATGAGGACTGAGTTGTGGCTGGCTCTGGAGCTGGGTCCTGAATACTCCACACGCTGTCAAACTCGGCGAACATATTGCCAGTTGGCAATTATCTTTACCCTAGCCATGGTCTGCAAAAAGAAAAGAATCACTTATAACTGGAGTCAATAACAGATAATTGAAGAATTGAAGCATAGTATATCGAAACATGTATGTCAAGTAAGATAGACAACTTAGAATGAAGTACAGGAATTTATGCAAATGATGACGTAGCCAAATAAATAATGACTAAGTGAAACATGTTAAACAGTATAAGTATGGAATGCATCCAATGTGGAAAACATAAGCATTGGGCATAAATAAGATAGCATGAACACAAAAGATGGTGTGTGAGGTGTATATGCAAATCTGTGATGCTCGATTGATCAGAAAAATATGAGATCAATCCAAGTTGGATCGATCACGACTAAGTGAGATTGATCTTTCTCTAATCGATCAGAGAAAAATTCGATCGATCGAACTACTGTGACAAAATTTGAAAAGTCACAGATTTGTGACGTGGATGACACGAAGGGCACCTAAGCAAGCTTGTGGGTCCCTCAACACATCAACAACTCAACAATGGTCACTTATCTTGGCACGTGACCGCCAAAATCAAATTCGAAATCAAAATATATAAATATATATATATATATATATATATATATATACACATCTATATAAACATGCTCAAAGCTTCAAATATGGAAAGAAATTAACATTGAAACTTAGATCTAACATCGAAACATGAGCATCACTCAAGATTAAAGCTCAAAATCCAAAAATAAAACTCAAACTTACCAAATCGGGTAGAGAGAAGCGGAGATCGAGAGAGAAGGAAGATCGGGAAAAGAGGGAGAGAGTTTTGAAGCTCGATGAAGATTGCCAGAGGTTCTCTGGAGATAGGAGAGACAATGAACAGCGAAGGGAAGAAGCTAGGGTCTGAGATCGATCTTTGAATCGATCCAAATGACCCTTGGCTTCTATTTTTAAAAATTATCTCTAACGCATTCGATCGATCACTAAGAAATAAGACCGATCGAACAAAGATCGATCTGAAAGAGATGAGATTGATCGAATTCCCACAAAACGACACAGTATTTTTGAAAATTTTTGAGTTTTTGAAAATTAAAATTAAAATTATTTTTGGATTTTTTGAAATAAAGTAAAAGAAAAATATATTTTTTTATTATTTTTTTTTTAATTTTGAAAATTTTAAAATAAAAGTAAAAATTAAAATTAAAATTAAAACAAAAACAAAAATCTTTTTGGAATTTTTGAAAATAAAATAACATTAAAAATATATATATTTTTTTAATTTTGAAATTTAAAAATCAAAATGCAGTCAAAGTCAAAGTCAACAAAGGAACACAGATCGATCAATCCAAGATTGATCTGAAAGAGACTTCGATCGATTGAACAGGTGATAACCTGCAGACAAGTTTAAACGATGCACAGAGAGCTGATATATGAAAAGATTCAAAAAATTTCTAAGTATAGAACTAAGATCGATCGAAGGGATAACTGGATCGATCGAGAAATAATTGGATCGATTTGGAATAAAGTTCGCATGATACACAAAGAGCTGATTTATGCAGGAAATCTTTGCACGATGGAACAGAGAGGTGATTAGATGCAGGGTTCGTAGTTCGATCGATCGAACCTCTGTTGAGATCGATCGAACAGGCACAAAATGCCTAATTTGAAATTAAAAGTGCGTGTAACCTCAATCACAGTTCTTAGCCATGTGTATGAACCCAAAATATATCTAGACGACGCAAGAAATGAAAGTTAAAATAAAAATGAGGGAGGAATAGGGTTATAAACCTTACGAATCGTACTAGTCTTTAGTGTCTCTAGTAAGACGTTGGGCTCTTTTAGCTCGGATTAAATATCTTGTTATGCATCCCCTCCTTGACGGGGTGAATGGATTTTTGAATCCCACCCAACAAATGGTTCTTTAAAGAACTTGTTGGATTTGGATCAAGATGAATTGACGGTCTTTCATCAAGGAAACTCTTGGGCTTCCATCCCTTTCAACACAAGGTTTCAAAACAACATTTCTTGAATTCAAGTTTGAAGATAAACTTTTTGAAATTCCACTTCCAAGCAAGGACTCAACTTTATCATATTCATTTTCAAGACATTTTTCTACACACACACTTCTTCATGTTTAGCCATTGAATTTGGGGTTGGATTAAAAATGTTCAACTTCACTTTCATATGCCCAAATGATATTTTTATTATCCCCGTCCTACAATTGATGTTGGCAGGTTACTAAGAAAGGACGGCCAAGGATATCGGGGATTTGATTCTTGGGATTTGGGACCGGTTCCTTGTCAATGACAACGAAATCAACGGGGAAGAAGAACTTATCAATCTTAATCAAAACATCCTCAATGATACCCCGGGGCTTTTTGATGGATCAGTCGGCAAGTTGCAAAACTACCGACGTCAATTTTAAGTCTTATAAGCTCAATTTAACATATACCGAGTATGTAAGAAGATTAACACTTGCTCCTAAGTCTAGAAGAGCCCGATTAATGACATGGTCACCAATGATGCAAGATGTAATAGATGAATCGAGGTCCTTGAACTTTGGGAGAGTGTTGTGTTGCAAGATCGAGCTTACTTGCTCGGTCAAGACCACTTTCCTTGGTACTTGGCTCTTGTTCTTCCTCTTTGGGGTGCAAAGATCTTTCAAGAACTTGGCATAAGCCGGAATTTGCTTAATTGCATCCAAAAGTGGAAGATTAATCTTCACTTGCCTAAACACATCAATAATTTCATTGGTCTTTGTCTTTTGCTTGTCAATAGAAATGGACCCTTTCAAGGCGTCCGAAAATGGAGCCTTTGGCTCAAAAACTTTTTCAAAATCTTTCTTTGCATCCATAATGACTACTAAATAAAAGGAAACTAATAATCATTAACTAATATATATATTTAGACACACATATTATATAATATATATATATATATATATATATATGCATATTACCTTCCATAATTAATTAAATCATATATACCTATATATATCAATAAATATATATCTATATATATATCATTCCATAACACTTATAAATTAATTACATTTATATATAATTAAATATATATTTATAATTATACGAAAATGATTGGGCTTTATTAATTAACCCAATAAGGTTTCATTCAAGCTCAAGACCATATCCTTTGGTCCAACTTTTCTTAAGCCCAACCCAATTAATTTAAATAAATAAAATAATTAAATAACCACTTAAATTAGCATTAGTTCTCGTTGAGTTTCGTGACCTCTTGGAAGGTTACTTTGGTTTCTTAGAGACGTATTGTATCTCTAGAGACTTGGGTTCTGTTTTTGCTTCCGTATTTTGGATTCGTTATCGGATCTACATTCGGTTCATCATAAGATGCACTGGCCTAAAAACCAGGGCCGTCACAACTACTATGTGCTATAACATAATTGTATATAAAATATGGATTCTTTGTTAACATACATCACATCTTTTTTTTTACAAAGTTGAAGGTAAGTGTTAAATACCCATCAAAATGTTTTACTAACATGTGTTACAACATAATTGCATATAATATATGAATTATTTCTTAACATACATCACAAATTTTTTTTACAAAATTGAAGGGAAGTAAACGAAATCATTAAATACCCATCAGAATGTTTTACTAATATGTGTTACAACATAATTGTATATAAAATATAAATTTTTTCTTAACATGCATCACATCTTTTTTTTTACCAAATTGAAGGTAAGTGTTAAATACCCATCAGAATGTTTGACTAATATGTGTTACAATATAAGCATATATATATGAATTCTTTGTTAACATGCATCACAATATTTCATTTACGCAACAACACTTGAATGAGTAAAATTATTGCCAAGCCAAATAAAATCAGGCCTGCAGGAAAGAAAATAAACAAAGCTTTTGCGATTGACAAATGTACAAATATCTCCACTGGAAAATATATTATCTCTTAATTCAATTAACTAATTTTTTAAACAACACTCACTGTTCTGCTGGGTCTTAATTTATTGAATAATAATTAATTGAACTTTCACAAACAAAATATAAAACAAAATTACTAATATATCACAAATTGAATTACTAAAATCAGATGTAAAATTAAATTATAAATTAGTGCAACAGATTAGCCATTAACTATAATACTCTAAAAATCACATGTCAAATCTATTTAACATAAAACAATTATTATGAACACTTACAATAGATAAATAAAACCACTATGTGGCGCGATGATGAACAATTATAACAGATAAACAATATTATAAAATAATTATTATAAAGACTTATAACAGATAAATAAAACCACAGACTTTGCAAATTTAACATACCAAAATTATGAAAATGCAGAAAAACTAACAAAATTACAAATATTTCTAAATCAGAAATGAGACACTTATAACTGATAAATAAAATCATAAACTCTGCAAATTTAACATACCAAAATTATAAAAATGCAGAAAAACAAATAAAATTACAAATATTGTATGGTGGACTACTTCTGTGGAATGAATAGTGGCCTTTTGCTTATCGCCGGAATGTGTGGTGCTTCTCGCCGGAATGTGAAAGGGACAATGTTTTGCTTGTTTGATAAGGTTGCCCGAATTTACGAAGCTTGGTCTTAACCATCAGCAAAGACAGACTTCAATTTCAGAGGGAGAGAGACTTGAATTTAAGAGGAAAATAATGAAATATAACTGGAAGATATAGAATAAAATTTTGGGGGGAAATTAGTTTTATGTTTTGGAGGGAATTTGAATTTCATTTTGTATACAGAAAAGATTGATTCTTGTACAAATACATAGGTATGTATGTATATACAACTCACAAGGTAAATACCCTTTTTACTAAAAGGGCCATGTCATCATTTACCCCTCCAAGGACAGCCTCCAGTGAGAGGTGCCTTGGAGACGATTTTTCTCCCAACAGCACTGGCTATGTAGCTTAATCCCTTGGGAGACCAAAGCTCAAGAGGATGCCTCTATAGAATTGATGCACAGAAGTATTTTAGGATTGCTTTCTGAGTGATGTACAATTTTTTTTTAGCTATTTCCTAATATATATATATATATATATATATATATATATATATATATATATATATATATATATATATTTCCATTGTCTTTTTGGCTGTGTTGATAATTTCATGTCAGGTATTAGAAACTTTTATGAATTTCGATTCTACATTACTTCTTTTTGGGGGTAAGTTCCAGAAATTACCATAGTTGATTATTGCTTGCTAAAATATACAGCTAAGACCAAATACAAAAAAAGAAGGGGGGGGGGGGGGGGGCGGGGGATTTTATTCACCGTAGTCATATATATATCTATATATATAGATATATATATGACTACGGTGAATAAAATCCCCCGCCCCCCTATGTTTGTTAAAAGAAATGTTCTTTTCTGGGTTGGACTTGCAAAATATATGTTGTATAAAAGAGAACAAAAAGAAGATAAAAAATTGTATATTGTAGTCAATTTTCTTTTCTTTTTTTCTTTTTAAATATCATGACAAAAACATCCACACAATCACATACTCCTGACTTGGAACTTTAATGCTTTCTTGGATAGGAAGAAAGGAAGAGGAGTGGAGGGAAAATAGGAAGGAAAGAACAAAATTTCTTCATTCGGTGAGTGGAGACAAGGAGAAAAAGGATAATAAAAGGGATGAGTCAAGCTTCATCCTTTACATATTTCTATCCTCCAAATATGAGCGGAAGAGAGATAAGGGAAGACAAGTAATATTTTATGGAAGTTTTGAATTACAATATTATCCTAAATTATACAACTTTTAAATTATAAAACTATCTTTTATAAACTACAATATTATAATGGTAAACACAATTTTAAAATCTCTCTTACGTTCTTTCCTCTAACACAATAATAAATTGTGAGTTTATTCTTTTCTTTTTCATTAAACTGAATAAAAAGAAGGATGAAAATAATCTCTTCCTTAGAGATATCTCATCCATCCCTTATTTTCTCCTTTCTATTCAAATTTTCCTTTCTTTCCGAACGAAGCATAACCATTTTAATTTTGAAATGTGCCAAACTAGCTCAAAATTACAACCCTGCTTTTATAGAGGCTTTTGTTTCTTTCTCGCATGTAACTAAGAAGTAACTAAAAAAAAAAAAAAAAATACTAGCTTAAATATGAATGGCATTCTTGAAAATTCCTATTTTTTTTTTTTTTCTCTTAATACATACTACATAATAAGCATTACACGAGGTAAAGATGAGATAATCCAAATACACAGTACATATAAATTGGTGTGCTACTAGAACCAAAATACATGATGAAGTGGATTATTATATTTTTTTATGTGGCAAGTACAAACGCATACTTTTGTCCATGTTCATGCAAGAACATTTCCCTCTTCTTTTAGAATACGAAGGATATATTGTTGTGCTAGAGACCTTTTAGTATGATGAAGTGGATTGTTATTATAAAACTAATAACCTATTTGGCACAATTGTTAGAATGAAGAGTATAAAACATGTTAGGTGTTTGTTTCTTTTCACAATTAAAATATCTTTTAATTTGTTTGATAACAACATTATTTAAAGTAATCCTAATTTTTATTTTACAATAATGTTCTTTAATAGATTCGGGTTTTATCAGATAACTCAAGAAAGATTCTAATTGAAGAGGTTTCACCTAATACTATAGTCAGTCACAATCAAGAAATGCATCAAATAAAATCTTGAAAGATGACCTAGAGATGGGTGAATAGGCTGGTTCCCATTTTTTGGCTTATTCTAACTTAATTAAAATTTTCTTCTCAAGTACTAGTCTTGAACCCTTGACCTTGGGGTTGGGTGTTTAGACCCAATTCCATTATGGCTGAATGTGAAAGATAACTGAATGTAGAAGATAATATGTGTGATGACCCTGTGGGCGGGTGTACCGTGGGCGGGTGCGAGAGGCAGTGACAGGTTACCACATTGGCGAGCTACGGGTGCACAGTCCTACATCACTTAGGAAAGGAAAAGGTGAAGTGCTTATATGAAAGTGTGTCATTGGTATGAGGCCTTTTAGGGTAACAGCCCAAGAGCAAAACCGTGCCGGCTCAGGCCTAAAGCGGACAATATCATACTATGTGGTGGAGTAGGTCGTTACAAATGGTATCAAAGCCTAACCCAGCTGGAAGTGTGCCGATGGGGACGTCGGGCGGGCCTCCAAGGGGGGTGGATTGTGATGATCATGTGGGTGGGTGTGCCGTGGACGGGTGCGAGAGACACTGACAGGCTACCACATTGACGAGTGATAAGTGCTTAAATGTTGCACATTTCAGCACCTAAGCTAGGGTATTTCAGTCTTTGCATCTATCTTAAGTTTATGTTTTAGTCCTAATTTATGTTTATGTGTATTTCAGGGCAATAAAGTTAAAATGAGCTAAGAACGGTCCAATTAAGCCTTTTTGGAGTTAAGCAAAGATTTTCAGAAAATGGCACAAAGCGGTCAATCTCGGGCCTTTGATGATGTTCCCAAAGATGGAGAAGCAAACCAAATAGCCCAGGGCAAAAATGGAGCTGAATAAGGCTTAAAGGAATTTTCCAACTCTGGGGGATCGATCCCCCAGGGTGGGAGATCAATCCCCCAGGACTTGGCAACATTGCATATTTTTATTTTAATGTTTGGGCTTATTTTGTAACCTAGTGGGCTTTATTAGGTTTATTACTTAAGCCCAGTGAGGCCCATTGTTTTTAGGGTTAGTATTTATTAGTTTAGTGATTTATTATTTGAAGAATTAAGTTTTGATTATTTTTTAATCTGTTTCGTGATATTGTTCTCTCTGGAAGAAAACGAAAGGAAGAAAAAAAGCGAGGGTTTCAAGAATATTTTTTACAGAGGCTTTGTCTACAGTGGAAGGAAGAAGAAGAAGGGCCAAAAGATGGAGATAGAACTTGTTGACACCATGATCATCTCCTCCATGAGCTAGTTCTTCACTTAGGGCTTGGATGAGCCCTAAGTTCATGTAACCTAAACCTTTGTTTTTCTTTTCTTGGGGAATTATTAAGTTGTAATTAAATATTTGGCCTTGTGATTTATTTATATATACATGCTTGATTTGACAAATTAGGGCTTGTATTGATTAATTCTTCCATTGAAATCTCCAAGTTGATTGTATGTCTATATATGATTAATTAGGGATTTTATTCTTCATTAGATGTTTGAAAATTAATTCTTCCATTAATTCTATATGAAAATTGCATGTCTATGTGTGATTGATTTAGAATTATACTCTACACTAAATACTTCTTTTAGTTGTGTTTAGTGATGGCCATAGCATGAGACTTAGTTGATACAATTGTAAATTAATTTGATGGATAAAGGCTTAATCTTGATGGGTTGTTCTACAAATTAGCTTATTGTCATTAGGTAATTGTAGTAAAGTAGGCAATTTGTGCTTGATTATGTTAATCCATACTTCTAATTACAATTAGTATTATCCTCTTAATTGATGTGTGCTTTTATCGAATACATTTGTGAATGTGTATGGTGGGTTATGACGTAGTCTTGAATGGGTTCTACACTTTAGTTTAATTGTCATTAGGTAAACAATTCATTCTTGATGTTGATAATCTATGCTTATAATTGTGATTTGTGATGATAATGTGACCACATCTATAATTACACTAATAAATTCCCCATTAATTGAAAGCATATGGTTAATTGCATGGGCTTAGTGGTGAATCCTAACCCTAAGACTCTCTTCCTATCTCTTTAATTCTTAGTTTAATGTCATTTCTATTTTCATGCTTTTAATTGAATTTTAGTTTAATCACTCCACCAAAATATTTTTCTCTCACACTCTTTCTCTCTCTTTCTCTTCTCTCTTTTACAATCTAATTAGCATTAAAATCAAGTTTAGTCCCAACACGTGTTCAATCCCTTGGGTTCGATCCCTTCTCACTTCATACTACATAGTATAAGTGTCTAGCGGTTTACAAATGTAAACTATGATGCCCGCTTGATACCATTTCCAAAACCAAAGTGTTGTGCATTATTTTGTGCACACGCTCGGGTCGCATCATAATTTTGGCGCCGTTGCCGGGGATTGACGGTTTAGTTGGAATTAAATTAGGCATTAGGGCTAATTTAATTATTTTCTTAAAATTACTATTTTCTTACTAATCCCCCTTGTTGAATTAGGTACTTGAAAAGAAAAGGAGCAAGCATTGGATTTTAGCACCTTTGTAACATTGTTGCTAGGGACTTTTGTAAGCTTCCTTGAATTTCTTTTATTATAATTGTTCAATTCTCTGTATGCTTGCGAGATAGCCCTTGTCGAGGCTATCACATTGTTTAAATTCTTGTCCAAGCATAAGCCCAAAAGGAGGCTACTACTTTCTTGATAGAAAGCATCGGCCCGTGTGGAGGCAATTTAATTTTGTGCATTGATAGAACATGGGAGTATGGGAACATCGTATGTGGAGGTGGTGAATTGTTGTTGATTTTTGTTGTGGTTTGTTGTGAAGTTGTTGTGGTCTAATCTTGAATCATCCATTCAGTGTTAGGAGGTAGTTCTAGGAGAATTCTTCCCATTCTTGATTATCCCACACTTAATGGAAAACCAATTTTAATATCTAGGGAATATGGATAATCTAGGTGAGTATTACCCTCTTAATGGGCATCCACCTTTGAGAATTCCCCACCCTAATGTGTTGCCACAACCCAATCAAGTGCAACAACCTCCAATAATGCCAATCCATCTTCAAGATCATGTAGTGAATCCCCCCAATCATCAATTATCTCTTCGGGATCACTACACTCCCAATGTATACAATGCACCAACATGCATCCGGTTGCCAAACTTTCGAGCAACCCATTATGAAATTAAGCCCACAACCATCCAAATGTGCCCCATTTTCTATGGGGTAAACAGTGAAGAACCATATAAACATTTGGATGAGTTTTTAGAAGTTTGTTCAACCGTGAAAATCACGGACCTTCCGGAAGAAGTCTTAAAAATGAAGCTTTTCCCTTTCACTCTTCGGGAAAAGGCTAAATATTGGTTCAATAACTTGAGGGCAAATTCAATCACATCTTGGGCTCAACTACAATATGAATTCCTAAAAAAATTTTACCCCGCAAGTAGAACCGATGCTATGAGAGCTTCTATCCGTGAATTCTCCCAAAATGAGGGAGAACCTTTGCATGAAGCATGGGAGCGTTTGAACGATTTGCTACGGAAGTGTCCACATCACGACATTCCTAAGTGGCAATTAGTTCGTTGCTTCTATGAAAGCTTATCCGATACCCAAAAAGGTATGGTTGATGCTTCATGTGGAGGAGCCTATTTGGACAAAAATGAAGACGATGTGTGGCATCTTTTTGATCGCATGAGCGAAAATTCAATGCATCGTTCTTCATCGTCCCGATTTGGCCAAAATTTAAATGAAGGAGGGAAGAAAACCTCCAATCTTTCTCAAATAAATATTTCCATGGAAATTGCCGCTGAGGTCAAAATTCTTACTCAAAGGTTTGATAAATTCTTTTCGAGCCAAAACCCGGCAATTCAAACATCCAACTCTTTCCATTCTCAAAGTGTGATGTGCATGACTTGCTGTAGTTATACTCACAATACTTCCAATTGTCCTCTTGGACAAGTTTTTCCGAGTGAGTATCAAGAACAAGTCAATGCTGTTTTCATTCATCCGGGAAGTAATCCAAATTCTAACTCCTACAATTCTGGATGGAGTGATCCTAACTTTTCTTGGAGAAATCAAGGAGGAGGTATCATTCCTCCTATTCATAAAAATTCCCAAGAAAAGTATGTGCCTCCCCACCTCCGAAATGCAAATTCTCAAGCATACCACTCTCCATCTTATCCTCTTCCAAATGTGAATCAATTCTCTAATTCTCATTCTTCAAATCATCAATCTTATTCTCATCCACCTCAAGAGCCTCCTAGGAATCCCACTTTTGAGGATAAGGTTTTAGAAGCTTTGGGTGATCTTCAAAAGGAAAATCAAGTGTTTCATTCACATTCTCAATCAATTGCAAAACTTGAAGCCCAAATTGGGCAAATGGCTAAATCAATAAAAGAGAAAGGGCCTATTCAACCTGAGATTAACCGAAAGGCATACTCCATTTCCACCTTGAGGAGTGGGAGAAAAATTGATAATAAAGTTGAGAGACCTAGTGAAGTTAGTGTTCCGGTGCAACCAAGTGTTAGCACATTTACCATTCCCAATTCCATTCCTACTTCACTAGGGACAAATGGTCACATTAATGAGCAAATTCCATCATCATCATCTTCCTCCCATGTAGAGAAGTCTTATGAGCCCAAAGCTCCATTTCCACAAGCTTTAAACGCTACTCCATTTTCGAGGCAAGAAGGAAAAATCCATGACATGATGGAAGTTTTTAAACAAGTTAAAATCAACCTTCCTCTTCTTAATGCTATTCAACAAATTCCACCATATGCCAAGTTCTTGAAGGACTTATGTACTCAAAAGAGGAAGAACAAGGGACCAAGCCCAAAGAAAGTACTTCTCACGGAGCAAGTAAGCTCTATCATTAAGCTTAGCACCCCACCTAAGTTCAAAGACCCTGGCGCTCCAACCATCTCTTGTACCATAGGGAACCATGAGGTAAAAAGGGCACTTCTTGACTTAGGGGCTAGTGTTAACGTTATTCCTTACTCCATGTATCTTCAATTAGGTTTGGGAAATCTTAAGCCAACTTCGGTAGTTATTCAACTCGCCGATAGGTCTACAAAACAACCAAGGGGAATTGTTGAGGACATCCTCATCAAAGTAGACAAATTCTATTTCCCGGTTGATTTTGTTGTGCTTGACACTGAGCCGATTCCCAATCCTACCACTTACATTCCCATCATTTTAGGAAGACCATTTCTTGCCACCGCTAATGCGACAATCAATTGTAGGTCCGGCATTATGGACATCTCTTTTGGCAATATGATGGTTAAGCTTAATGTGTTTAACACGAGCCAACATCCTATCAATGAAGGCGAGTGTTTCATGGTGAATATCTTGGATGAAATTGTTGAAGAAGTCATTCCTTCCATTCCTTCTGAAGATCCTCTTGAGGCATGCCTCTCTCACTTCAACATGGACGCATTTGACATTGAAAGCTCCATATATGAAGTGAATTCTCTAATGGATTCCGTAGCCATCTTAGACTTCCCGCCATGGAAAAACTCAAAAGAACCTCTCCCTTCAATTGCAAGTACTCTTTCTTATCAAGAAGAGGAAGAAGTGGTAAGTACGCCAATGGCCAATCCAATTTATGAGGACATTCCTTATAATATTGAGCATGAAGTCATTGAGGCGACCTTAGTGAAGGAGGAGAAAGTGATCAACGTGGAAGTTGACAAAAATGATGAAGAGATTGAGTTTCTTAATAATCTAACCGAGCCTTTGAAAGACATTACCTTGCCAAGTGCAAGGCCGCTCATTATGGACTTTATTTTCAAAACCGTGGATGAGAGGAAACAAATTGCATCTTTCACCATTTCTTTCCAAATCATTCTTTTGAGAGATGAATTTGTTGTTGTGAGAGCGGATCCATTGGGGAAAATAGATAAACGGATCAATAAGGATGTCTCATATCCGGTTTTTGATTCTTTCGACTAGTGAGTCACCCCAACGTCTTGCTAGAGATGTTAAACACTAGTTTTTTGTTGATTTGAAAAAAAAAAAAAAAAATTGCATTTTATTTTTATTTTATTTTCTTTTCTGTTTGTACATTTATACATTTTTAAATTCAAAAAAATAAATAAATAAATAAATAACAAAATAAAATAAAAAATGTTGTGATGAGTAGTTTAGGTTAGTATTTGATTTTATTATAATTTTTAGTAGTATTATTTTCTTTTGATTTTATTTTTATATATATTTCATTTTAGTATATATATTTTTCTTTTTAGTTTTGCTTAAATTAAAAAAAAAAAAAAAAAGTAAAAAGAATAGTACTAGTTCATATAGGTTGCTTTGTAATTTTATTTATTATTATTTATTTTATTTTATTTTATCTATATGAGTGTATATAGTATTTTTAGTTTTGCTTAAAAAAAAAAAAAAATTTTAAAAAAAAAAAAAAAAAAGGAAGATCGATTCCCAAAATGTGTGGGAAATCGATCCCATTTTTCTGGCAGAGACTAGCAAAAAAAAAAAAAAAAAAACGAAAAAAAAGGCTCATGAGGATCAATCCCAAAAAAAAAAAAAAAAAAAAAAACTCATGAGGATCAATCCCCAACCAATTTCGCACATTACACAGTGAAGGAGAACTTTTTTGTATAAAATTATCGATCCCTTGCTTAGGGTGATCGAACCCCTTAACCTCGCCCTTACCACCTCGCCCTTACCATCTCTCTCTCGCCTCCATTCACTGCCCAACCCTCAAACTTCTTCACCCAAATCCAAATTCCCGAGTTCTTAGATCATCCCTCTCTGTTCGCTTCTCTCTACCGTGGTGCCGAAGGCATCAAATTCCGGCGCCATGGACTGAGTTCTTCTCCGCTGACGGTTTGAGTTCGCCGTTTGCTTCGCCTTTTATTTTCCGACGCGGCTGGTACTTCCAACGGCGACTGGCTATTTTCTCCAGCGATCGCGGCTATCTTTCCGGCGATTTGGACTGGGTTCTTCTCCAGCGATCAAGGCTGAATCTTTGCGGCGTCGCTGCTTGTTCCTTCCGGCGAGTTTCTGCATCGCCGTTTTCTCCGGCGTTTTCTGGCGAGCTCGTGATTCGCCATTTATCCGGCAATCAAGGCTGGATCTTTCCAGCGCCGGCTGGGTTATTTCCCGGCGATTTCGATTTCGCCGTTTTCCAGCGCCGGCTGGGTTATTTCCCGGCGATTTCGATTTCGCCGTTTTCCAGCGCCGACTGGGTTCTCTGTCGCGCGGCTGGGGATTTCGGCGTCATTCTTCTCCGGCCAAGATTCGCCATTTCTTTCCGGCGTGTTTGTGAATCCCGGCTGGTTTGGTCTCGCCGGCGATGGCGATTCTTGGCCGGTTTACCCAGCTCTGCCGGTTGTCTTCTCCGGCGAGCTTGTGATTTCTTAAAAAAAAAAAAAATTGAATAAATATTAAAAAAAAAGAAAAAAGAAAAAGAAAAGAAAAAAATTAAATAACTATAAAAAAAAAAACAAAATTAAATAACATAAAATAATAATAATATAAAATATAAATAAATAAATAATACTAAAAAAATTAATTAAATAAAAAAATACATAAAAAATTTTTGAATTGATTTATTTTAGTATATATTTATTTCTTTTTAGTTTAGTATATATTTTTTCTTTTTAGTTTAGAATATTTTTCTTTGTGTTAAAAAAAAAAAAAAAAAAAAAAAAAAAAAAAAAACATATCACAAAAATTTCAGAAATATGTGTCCCCGTTATGCCCTTCTGCTTAGTTATGCATGTTTTCATCTTTTACAAAGGGCTTGATATCATATCTCTTTACATCTTGTTCTATATTGTTTTGGAATGAATGCTTTACTTATCCCATTTGATATTTGATGTGAGTTGCTAGTGTGGCTTTTCTAGTAGGTTTTTGCGTCCAAGTTTGGGGGAGACCTCTTTTATCATGGATTATTGTCGGACGTCCTAAACTTTTGTCATTACGGTATACTCTTTTCATTTCTTCCATTGTTCTCATTGCACATTGAGGACAATGTGCAGTTTAAGTTTGGGGGTAAGGTAGCCTTGTTACATTCTACTTTAAGTTGAGCTTTAAATGCATGATTGAGATTTGAGATGTATTTGGCAATGATTTTGAACTTTTGAAGCATAGTACTTTTAAAAAACAAGTTGTTAAAGTCTAATACTTGTATGCTCTAGGATGCCATTTAGGGGTAAATTTTTAATTTTTGATATCATGTTTGGTCTTGTGGTACACATCATCTTGTTGGTTGAAAATGCTTTGAGAGTTGATTCTAGAATTCTACACTTGCACTTGCGCACACTAGCATTCAATTTGTGGGGTACATGCTTAGTTGATTATTGTCTTGGTTTATCCCAATTGAGCTAGTATGCTTTGGAAGCTTTCATTCTTGATAAAATGACCTTGCAAAAAAAAAAAAAATAAAAGCACTCACCAAAGGTGAGGAACAAAAAAAAAAAAAAAAAAAAAAAAAAACTGCATTCTTTCAACATGTCAACTGATTAAAAAGGAAGACAAGGAAAGAATGTAAGATGTATGATTAGTTTGAGTTCGTAGCCTAGTCATTCCGAGTCATTACGCCCTTAGGAGTGTCTTTGCACTTAACGCCCTAAGACCATCTGGTTTGGGAGTCGTTGGCTCAACGCTTGTTACATGGGATGATTAGAGAGCTTAAGGAACTTGGACATTGCACATGGTCATACATAAAAAAATAAAAATAAAAATAATAAAAATGAAATCAATAAAAAAAAAAAAAAATGTTTGATTGAATAACAAGGTTCATTCAATGTCTTGATGTCTGGTACTATATCTGTATGCTAGTTTGAGGGTAAGGCTACGCCATTACTTTGATTTGCTAGGATAGCAACACATTTTGATGCTGGTTCACTAAAAAAGAATGATAGAATTGATTTAATTTGCATGATTAATTGCTGATGTGTGGAGGACCATTTTTGCTTACATGATGTTGAAATGTTGAGAATAGCTTAGAAATGGCAGAATTTGCATACTTGAGGTAGTCTACTTTCAACACTTGTTTAGTATGTGTCGTTGCTTCTCAAGTAAGAAAGAGCTTTTGATGTTTGTGGGTACCATTTCTGAAAACCTTCACGAGACTTCACTCGTCCACTAGGGGTAACCTAGGGGTTTAAAAGGCTTGTTGCATATGCTAAATGCAACCGTGATCCCTACGAAAGTGGTGTTATCTTTATTTGCTTAATTAGTTCATAGTTGTATATATGTTTGTTTCATTTCCATGTTGTAGTTC
Source organism: Cornus florida (assembly GCF_030987335.1). Classification (NCBI taxonomy): domain Eukaryota; kingdom Viridiplantae; phylum Streptophyta; class Magnoliopsida; order Cornales; family Cornaceae; genus Cornus; species Cornus florida. Next base: position 54,188,908 of record NW_026775576.1, read on the forward strand.
ATTGCTAGGGACTAGCAATATCTAAGTTTGGGGGTGTGATAAGTGCTTAAATGTTGCACATTTCAGCACCTAAGCTAGGGTATTTCAGTCTTTGCATCTATCTTAAGTTTATGTTTTAGTCCTAATTTATGTTTATGTGTATTTCAGGGCAATAAAGTTAAAATGAGCTAAGAACGGTCCAATTAAGCCTTTTTGGAGTTAAGCAAAGATTTTCAGAAAATGGCACAAAGCGGTCAATCTCGGGCCTTTGATGATGTTCCCAAAGATGGAGAAGCAAACCAAATAGCCCAGGGCAAAAATGGAGCTGAATAAGGCTTAAAGGAATTTTCCAACTCTGGGGGATCGATCCCCCAGGGTGGGAGATCAATCCCCCAGGACTTGGCAACATTGCATATTTTTATTTTAATGTTTGGGCTTATTTTGTAACCTAGTGGGCTTTATTAGGTTTATTACTTAAGCCCAGTGAGGCCCATTGTTTTTAGGGTTAGTATTTATTAGTTTAGTGATTTATTATTTGAAGAATTAAGTTTTGATTATTTTTTAATCTGTTTCGTGATATTGTTCTCTCTGGAAGAAAACGAAAGGAAGAAAAAAAGCGAGGGTTTCAAGAATATTTTTTACAGAGGCTTTGTCTACAGTGGAAGGAAGAAGAAGAAGGGCCAAAAGATGGAGATAGAACTTGTTGACACCATGATCATCTCCTCCATGAGCTAGTTCTTCACTTAGGGCTTGGATGAGCCCTAAGTTCATGTAACCTAAACCTTTGTTTTTCTTTTCTTGGGGAATTATTAAGTTGTAATTAAATATTTGGCCTTGTGATTTATTTATATATACATGCTTGATTTGACAAATTAGGGCTTGTATTGATTAATTCTTCCATTGAAATCTCCAAGTTGATTGTATGTCTATATATGATTAATTAGGGATTTTATTCTTCATTAGATGTTTGAAAATTAATTCTTCCATTAATTCTATATGAAAATTGCATGTCTATGTGTGATTGATTTAGAATTATACTCTACACTAAATACTTCTTTTAGTTGTGTTTAGTGATGGCCATAGCATGAGACTTAGTTGATACAATTGTAAATTAATTTGATGGATAAAGGCTTAATCTTGATGGGTTGTTCTACAAATTAGCTTATTGTCATTAGGTAATTGTAGTAAAGTAGGCAATTTGTGCTTGATTATGTTAATCCATACTTCTAATTACAATTAGTATTATCCTCTTAATTGATGTGTGCTTTTATCGAATACATTTGTGAATGTGTATGGTGGGTTATGACGTAGTCTTGAATGGGTTCTACACTTTAGTTTAATTGTCATTAGGTAAACAATTCATTCTTGATGTTGATAATCTATGCTTATAATTGTGATTTGTGATGATAATGTGACCACATCTATAATTACACTAATAAATTCCCCATTAATTGAAAGCATATGGTTAATTGCATGGGCTTAGTGGTGAATCCTAACCCTAAGACTCTCTTCCTATCTCTTTAATTCTTAGTTTAATGTCATTTCTATTTTCATGCTTTTAATTGAATTTTAGTTTAATCACTCCACCAAAATATTTTTCTCTCACACTCTTTCTCTCTCTTTCTCTTCTCTCTTTTACAATCTAATTAGCATTAAAATCAAGTTTAGTCCCAACACGTGTTCAATCCCTTGGGTTCGATCCCTTCTCACTTCATACTACATAGTATAAGTGTCTAGCGGTTTACAAATGTAAACTATGATGCCCGCTTGATACCATTTCCAAAACCAAAGTGTTGTGCATTATTTTGTGCACACGCTCGGGTCGCATCAACGAGCTACTAACAACCCACTCCATCACATGGTATCATATTGTTCGCTTTGGGCCTGAGCCCGTACGATTTTGCTCTTGGGATTCATCCTAAAAGGCCTCATACCAATTGGAGTGACACACCTACATATAAGCACTATACCTTTCCCTTTCCTAAGCGATGTGGGACTGTGCATCCGTAGCTCGCCAGTGTGGTAGCCTATCAGTGTCTCGCACCCGCCCACAGCATACATGTCCACAGGGTCATCATAATCCACCCCCTTGGAAGCCCGACGTCTTCGTCGACACACTTCCGGCTGGGTCAGGCACTGATACTAAACAATTGTGATGACCCTGTGGGCGGGTGTGAGGCATTGACAGGCTATCACACTGGCGAGTTACGGATGCACAATCCCACATCACCTGGGAAAGGGAAAGGTGAAGTGCTTCACTCCAATTGGTATGAGACCTTTTGGGGTGAAGTCCACGAGTAAAACCGTGCGGGCTCAGGCCCAAAATGGATAATATCATATCATGTGGTGGAGTGGGTCGTTACAAATGGTATCAAAGCCTAGGTTAAGAATTACCTGGCTAAATGAAATGATAGTAAGAATACGAGCATATACTTATACGAATTATTTGCTCTCTTACCATGTTACAATTTTAAGTATAAGTTACTTGTGAGACTTATCATTGACATTCTTTATTGAAAATAGGATGTCAGGAGCTGGAAGAGACAGAGGACAACCTGCTAGAGGTAGAGGTTAGGGAGGTGCCGGTTGTGGTGATGTCGACCATGACAATGTTCTATTGGAAGATACACCTTATGCGTCGAATCCTATGATTGGATTTATCAAAGATATATGTAAATTGGGAGCTATTGAATTTGTCAGACCTACTGATCCACTTAATGCTGAGAAGTGGATTGAAGATATGGAAAAGTATTTTGAGATAATAGACTGCACTGAGGTGCATGAAAGGAAGATTGGTGTTTTTTGTTTATCTGGTGAGGCATGCCAGTGATGGCAGTCAAAGACCAGGATGGTTGTGGACATTATAGCTATGACCTGGGATGATTTTAAAACTCAGTTCAATGACAAATACTTCCCACTATCAGTGAGGGAGAAGAAGGCAACTGAGTTCATGCAGCTGGAAAAAAATAATGATATGTCAGTTAGTGAGTATGAGAGGAAATTTACAGAGCTATCCCGATTTGCTCTTCACATTGTTGTGAATGAGTTGCACAAGGTTAGAAAGTTTGGGTGAGGGTTGATCTCTTATGTATAGAAGTTTATGGTGGGTCATTGTTTTGACACATATGCTAAAGTGGTGGAATGTGCCATGGCGGTAGAAGAGATTAATAACATTGCCTTTCAGAAACAGAAGGAGCGTAAGGCGGAACAGAAAAATAAGGGGGCTAGCAGCTCTTAATAGAATCAGAGGGGTCAACAACAGCAGACTCAGAGAAACTGGTAGGGTCAGTCTTGGCAGAGAGGCAGACAAGATTGGCGAGTATGGAAACGTCAAAGAGTTGGTGAAGGTGATCAATCCACAACCTTAGTACCAACCATTCCTCATGATGCACAACCATATCAGTTCAGCAGGCACTGCTATAATTGTCGTGAGCAAGGACATTTGGCTCATATTGGCCCAAGCCTCACAAGAATACCCAGCAGAGAGGTCAGGCACCATAGCAGCATAGAGGTGCAAGGTTTAATGCAGTTATTCCAGATGGGAGACAGGACCGTGCACCACCAGCAGTGGAAGGTACACTTACTATTTATGGCAGTATAGCTAGAGTACTATTTGATTCAGGTTCTTCATATTCTTTTATTGTATTATCATTTGTGGACTGGGATTAGAACCTCGACATATGAGTAATGCCCTATCTATTGCAACTCTACTCGGAAGTGCGACGACATTAATAGAATATGTCGTGCTTGTTCTGTTACAATTGGGGAGTTGGAGTATCCTATTGATCTGATAGTATTCCGTATGAGAGACTTTGATGCTATACTGGGTATGGATTAGTTGACTCGATATCATGCTCAGTTAGACTGTCATGAGAGGACTATTATATTCTCAATTCCGGGACAGTCACCTTCTCGATATAAATGTGGGGAGTTCGAGGGCACCATGACTATGGGATTTCTCGCCCACATTGAGGTGGTTGAGCAATGTGTGACTATAGAGCAGTTGCCTACAGTGTCAAAGTATGCAGATGTGTTTCAAGATATTCCGAGTTTGCCTCCTAGGAGGGCAGTAGATTTCTGTATCGACCTCACTCCTAGTATTTCACGTATCTTTAGGGAACCCTACAGAATGGCGCTAGTTGAATTGAGTGAGTTGAAGAAGTAGACTCAAGAGTTACAAAATCTGGGGTTTATTTGACCTAGCACATCACCTTGGGGAGTACTTGTTTTATTTGTCAAGACAAAGGATGGGTCACTCCGCTTATGTGTTGACTATCGTGCACTGAATAAGGTTACTATTAAGAACAAGTACCCATTGCCACGCATTGATGATTTGTTTGATCAACTTAGAGGGGCGTAGTTGTTCTCTAAGATTGACTTGAGGAATGGTTACCATCAGTTGATGATTAGGAAGGAGGATATTCATAAGATTGCCTCAGGACTTGCTATGGTCTCTATGAGTTTTTAGTCATGCCTTTTGGGTTGACTAATGCTCCAGCAGCTTTTATGGATTTGATGAACCGAGTGTTTCGACCTTACTTATGGAATTTGTTGATGACATTCTGATATATTCCAAGACTAAGGACGAGCATGAGAGACACTTGAGCATTACACTTTAGACTCTACGTGAGCATCAGCTTTATGCTAAGTTTGAGAAGTGCGACTTTTGGCAAGAGCAGATTCAGTTTTTGGGGCATGTGATCCCTAAGGATGGAGTTTCAGTTGATTCTGCCAAGGTGGAGGCTGTGATGAGTTGGAAATGACCTATTACTGTCACTGAGATTCATAGCTTCTTGGGACTAGCAGGATATTACAGGCGCTTCATTGAGGGTTTTTCCAAGATTGCTGCACCTTTGACTCATTTGACTTGGAAGGATGTGAAGTTTGTTTGGGACCATCGCTGTGAGCAGACATTTAAGGAGCTAAAGATGAGATTGACTTCAGCACCAGTTCTTACCATTCTTGTTAGTGGTGAGAGATTTGTAATCTACACAGATGCATCACATCAGGGTCTTGGCTGTGTTTTGATGTAAGATGATAAGGTGGTAGTGTATGCCTCTAGGCAGCTTAAGCCATATGAGCAGAATTACCCTACATATGACTTGGAGTTGGCAGCAGTAGTTCTTGCATTGAAGGTATGGAGGCATTACTTGTATGGCGAGAACTTTGAGTTATTCTTTGATCACAAGAGCCTTAAGTACCTCTACACTCAGAAAGAGCTGAATAGGAGGCAGCGGACGTGGATAGAGAAGATGAATGATTTTGATATGACCCTTCAGTATTATCCTAGAAAGGCGAATGTGGTAGTAGATGCCTTGAGTCGGAAACCGAGAGGATTAGTTGCCTTTATAATGATTCAGGAGTGGATAATGTTAGAGGCACTGGCAGAGTTCTCTATCATGCCAAGTTCTCGGAGTACAGGGGCTCTTCTTTGTAGTTTGATGGTATAACCTACTTTGATCAGCCGGATCATTCATGCTTAGACTCAGGATGATAGGTTATAGACCAAAGCAGGTGACGCTGTTAATAATGAAGGTAATGTCGATTGGACATATGGAGCGGATAGTGGTATGAGATTTTGAGGTAGGCTATGTGTTCTAGACTTACCAGACTTTAAGAGAGATATTTTAGAAGAGGCACACCACTCTAGGTACACAGTGCACCCAGGTGGCACTAAGATGTATCATGAACTTAAGAGGCAGTTCTGGTGGGAAGGCATGAAACGTGATGTGGCAAAGTTTGTATCTAGATGTCTCACTTGTCAGCGAGTGAAGGCTGAGCACCAGAGACCAACAAGACTATTATAGCCTTTGCCCGTGCCTAAGTAGAAATGGGAGCATGTGACGATGGATTTTGTTGTGGGGTTACCGAGGTCGATACATAACCTTGATACAGTGTGTGTGATAGTGGATCGATTGACTAAATCAGCTCATTTTCTACCCATTCGAGCTATTGATACTGTAAAGGAATTGTGTAAGATCTATATCAGAGACAAAGTTAAGCTCTATGGAGTGCTGGTGTCTATTGTTTCAGATCATGATCCTAATTTTTCATCTCGGTTTTGGGGTAGTTTCCATACAGCTTTTTGTACTCCTTTGAGTTTGAGTACTGCTTTTCATCCTCAGACTGATGGCCAGTCAGAGAAGGTCATTCAGGTGCTGGAGGATATGCTTCGTGCTTGTGCGCTAGATTTTCGGGGCAGTTAGGAGGATCACATTCCAATAGTTGAGTTCGCTTATAATAACAACTATCAGGCTAGTATCGGTATAGCACCGTATGCGGCACTTTTTGTAGTCCTTGTCGTTCACTTGTATGTTGGGCCGAGGTTGGTGATAGTAGTTTTTTGGGGCCAGAGTTGGTGCAAGAGACTACAAAGAAGGTTGCCATCATTCGAGATCGACTTCACACAGCTCAGAGTAGACAAAAGAGTTATACAGATTGACGTCGTCGAGCTTTGGAGTTTAGTGTGGGTGACTTGGTGTTCTTGAAAGTATTACCAATGAAGGGGGTTATGAGATTTGGTAGGAAGAAGGGGAAGCTAGCTCCTCGATTCATTGGACCTTTTGAGATCACAGAGAGGATTGGGGAAGTGGTGTATAGATTGGCTTTACCACCCAGACTCTCTATTGTTCATGTTATTTTCCATGTCTCCATGTTGAGGAGGTGCTTGAGGGATGAAACTCAGGCTGTTGACTGCATAGAGGTTCAGTTGAGTTCTAATACAACCTATGTTGAGACGCCTATTCGCACTGTTCGCATTGAGGCAGGCAGAGATACCTCTAGTGAAGGTGCAGTGGAATCATCAGGATGAGAGAGAGGCTACTTGGGAGCTAGAGTCTGAAATGGAGGAAAAGTACCCACATCTCTTCGAATAAGGTACGCAAATTTCGAGGACGAAATTTCTTTTTAGGAGGGTAGAATGTAATACCCGTATTTATTTATTTATTTGAATATTTATTTATCTAGTTGACTTCTTAAGGTATATTAGAGATAATAGGTTACCTTATTAAAAGTTAAAATTTTAAAGAGGATCCTAAATTAGCTCACCTACCGATATTCTTATCTTTATATAAGTTTTATTATTCTATTACGTAAAAGGAAGAAATAAAATGAGAAAAAGGGAGAGAAAGGGATAAAGAGAAGTTACTGATACTTCCTACCTTCTGCAGTAGCCGGAAGAAGGGACGGTGATCCAATCTTTACATAGGAAAGAAGGAGTTGCGTAACCAGGCAAGTTAATCTTGCTTTGTACTCTTATATTATATTTGTAACTTGGTAGGCAAATAATTATTTAAGATTTGATATAATAGGAATTTATATTAATGAAATCAGTTGAGACTTGCCGAGGTTAAATTCTTGATTTATGAAAATTGTTGTAGCATGTTTGTGAACTATGGTATTTTATCTCAATAACAATTATGAACAGAATGGTATACTGTATGTTTAAAAATTAATGATTTTAAATGAGCATGCCTTAAATTCCAATAGTGGTTCGGTATCTTGCAAATATAAATTTAGTTAGCAGTATTGTTGTAGGCTTGTAGCAATGAATTGGGTGACTAAATGTATCTATCGGTGTTTTGGTATATGTATGTAGTTGTGTGTGTGTGTGTGTATATATATATATATATGTATAATTAATATATGTTGATTCCTTAGCTTCAAGTAAGAATAATATAATTAATATTATTTAATGTAAATATATATATTTATGTGTATGTATGAATCTATTATTACACATCCTGGGCATATCAATTATGTGTGAGAATCACAATGGAATAAGTATGATATCAGTTTGGGTAGTTATGGGTTACTCGTCAATTTGGTAGCAGATCAAAAGTTTAGTGCTAAATTGGAGGAGGGAAATTGCATAGAACTGTTTTGGGTAGTAGACTCATTTTTGGGTTTTATGATTCAACCACTCTCGGCAACAGAGAGTGAGGAATAGTGTGTTGTTATATTGAACTAAAATAATGTATTTAACTATTATTTTTTAACTAGTTTTACATTAGAAAATTAAGGGAAAATGTTTTAAATATTTCAAAAATTGTGTTAAATTCTAGAATATTAGTTTTAAGTATAATGAACTTATTTGTGCTGAAATCCAGATTTTTAAATGACTATTTGTTAGTTTTACAAAATTTAAATATAAAAAAATATTATTTTTCAGCACTAAAAGGGAGAGTACGGAAAACTATTAAGAGTTAGATTCTGAAATTTTGTAGGTTCATGTATCTAAGGTTAGGCTATGTCTAGAAATTTTGTACTCTCACTAGTTGGGTCACCAGAATTCTTTTATTGAATTAAATGTGATTTTTTTTTTTTGTGCTTTAATTATTAATTATGGTGAAATTAATGTCTTTCATAATTCACCATAATTAATAATTAATGGATGAGTTTGGATTAGTCGTAGGGGTAGTCAAGGACTGACCCTATGATGACTTGTTGGGTATGGTTAGGGACCTACCTATTTGGGAGTGCACTACTCTTTTATTATGGCTATGGGTTTAATGAGCTCTTATTGTGTGGACGTGATCAAGGATCATCTGGGGAGTAGACGTACAATCTAACCACACGTGTGTTTTCGGTATTCAGGGACTATACGATTCACACCACTTTATTGGATGGGAACCTGGGGCTCATATGAGATATGTGGATTTATTAAAAGTAAACGATGGTTATTTATTGAGTTTATAAGTAACTGGGTTATGCACATTTAATTAATGCATTTGTTGAGTTGCTTATATATATGAAAATATAAGGTAAGGTTAGCTTACTGAACGATGATTGTATTTAGCATTTCTTGCTGAGTTTGTGAGCTCACCCCATTATCACATTTCAAGTACTCATAGAGTAGGAACGTGATGGAGATACATGACGGGAACGGATTTTAGCTCGTTGCACATTTATTTATTTATTTTTACTCGGTTTTCCTTTATTATGATAATTGTAATAAAGTTGGTGTTTTGTGAGATCTTGTTTAGTTGATTTAGTGGTTATGGATTTTTTTTTTTTTTTTTTTTTTTTTTTTTTTTTTTTTTTAATGTTAGAGGAAATTTCACCTATATTCATTATTTGTATAAATTTGTCAGACTCTCATGTTTATTAAATTAAATAATGGGATTCATCGTAGTTTTATTTATGGTGGATGAATGTTGAGAATTGGTGGGAGTTATACTTTGAATTTCATATGCAGAACAAGTAGTTCTTGTGTTAAAATTTGGGTACGACCATATGTCACAGACATATTAATTAAAATATGATTTGAGAATTTAACCATCTTATCAGTTTTTCAACCCAATTGTCCTATTGCAGCATTTCAAAATCTCTTCAATTGTCCTCCACCCATCCATCTGATCACTATATCAGTGCATTGATCCACATGAATCCCATCATGTAAAGCATAATCACCATAATTTTTTTTTTTTATTATTATTATTATTTTTTTTAATGCAGTCCTTAATTTGCAAGAATCAAATCTCATATCATGTATTTGATTTGGTAGCTTAGGATGACGGGCTTGGACACTTTCTTCTAACAAATCATTCGAGCCCATCCACCATCTGTAATGGGCTTAACCTCCTGTCTGATTACTTGCTTATTAGGCCTACACTGAGCGGGCGTTTATTTGTACAAATGGCTCGATTGCATTAGGAGAAGAATTTTCCCTCCACACATACCAACACCTGGACATTTTCACATCTATTATATTACTTACCGATGCTTTCATATATTATTCTTATTGATATGATATGGGATATCATCGTGCGTATCCTTATGTTTTATAATGATATGAGATAAATGAGTGTTTTTTTTAAAAAAAATTGTATTGTATGTTAGGTAAGTAATAAAAAGATTGAAGTGACTTCATAAGCTTGTGTTTGCATGCCGATGTAGACTCATGATGTCATAAAGTACTTTTTCACCAAATTATTTAGTGTAATTTGTATTTAATTCCTCTTAATTTATAGCATTTTGCAATAAACTCCCATAATTTCTTTTTGTCAACTTCCATCCTCAACTAGGGTTGCAATTCAGGCAGGTCGGGCGGATTTGAGATATAACTTGAGTCCAACTCACAATATGAAATGATAAACTCAAGCTCAACCGTAATTCTATCTTCAACCCTAACTACTAGACCTGAGCTCAACACATTTTTCTATTTTTTAATTCGGGTTCGCAACTCGTGTTTATATTTCGTGCTAAAATTTTAGGTTAATTCGGGTTATTTATATGGCTAATCTTCACACCGAAAATTTAATATGATCTTGAATTAGTTTTAAATTAAGTTACTCTTAAACAAGAAAATGTTCAAAGACTTTTTGTAAATTTTTATTAAATTACAAACAAATTCTTAGAAAATTAGGTTTCCTAGATGTTAATATACAATAAGTTAAGATTTAACAAAGGAAGTTAAAAAGCAAAAAAAGTAATTATAATTTAAATATTATATTTAATGTATTTTGAAGTAAAAATATATACGAAAATAATATTATAATTCGGGTTCGGGTTCAGGTTCAGATTGGCTCGAGTTGTTAGCACTTCAACCCAAATCCAACCTTAATTTAATTCAGTCTGCTAGATTTTCTTATTTTATCACTTTGTTGATTTTGTAATTACAGACTACATATCAGCGGTTCGTAGGAATGACTTGCTCACCAGTGAGTAGATTAGTATTGTACTTTTACAAATCCCTATAATATAGTTGATTGTATGACTAATAAAAAAGAGTTCATGACTAATTTTAAGAGGACACTCTTGTAGTAGCATCACTCTAAAATTAAAATTTTGATTTGTTCAGTAAGTAACTAAAAACTAAAACGAGTTCATAATCTTACAATGCATGTAGAGGTCGACTCATGATGTCATAGAGAACTAGCTTCTTCATCAAATTATTTATTATATCCATAAATATATAGATATATATATATATAGAGTCATGATCTCTTGCTTTTTATGGAGTAAGAAAATTAATCCACACTTTTTATATAGACCATTAGATTTAGATTAAATCTAACGGTCATTTTTTAAACCCACCTATGGTATTTCTTTTTAATACAAAACCACTTTCACCTTATTTGTAGTTTCTAAATTTAATTTTACCATTATCACCTACTATAACAATAAAAGGTAATTGTCAAAATAAAAATAGAAACCTTTGAAAAAAAAATAATATCAGTATATTTTACTAAAAAATTGTTTTTATTTAGATTTCTTTGAAAGAAAAACAATACCCGTATCTTTCAATTTTGCAATAACACTGTGATATTATAACCTTTTTCCTAAAAAATATTTTGTTATTCTCAGTATAAGTAAATTAATATACTTCTCAAGTATAAGTAAATTCACCAACAAATATACTGTAATATTACATTTTGGAATATCGAATTAATTAATTGGAATTGAAATTGAAGAAAATTTAATTTAAAGTTTGAACAAAAATTCTTTCTATTTCAATTTGAAGTTGGGCATTTGGTGAAATTCATTATTGAATTAATGAATTGGTGAGTTTGATTATTGGATGATGATGATGTACTGACAATGGTAGAATTGTAGAATCCACTTTAGAAATAATAAGATAACCAAAAAAAAAAAAAAAAATGAGTGAAGCTCTTCTCACAACTTTATCCAAGGAGAATAATCATTTGTCCACACTTTTGTCCATGGATTCAAATTCAACGCAGGAAGAAATGGAGAGAGAGTTGATAATTACCTTTATTGTTATGTAGGTGTTAATGGTAAATTTAAATATAGAAACTAAAAATAGGGTAAGAATGGTTTTGTGTTAAAAGGAAAGGCGAAAGGTGGGTTTGAAAAATGACCGTTAGATTTAATTTAACGATCTATACAGAAAGTGTAGATTAATTTTCTTGCTCCATGGGGGGCAAGAGATCAGGATTCTATATATATATATATATATATATATATATATATAAAAAGAATAAATTAGAAGATTTATTACTCTTCTTTGTAGAGTGAAGGGGCTTGAGATTGAGTCGAATTCTATTATACTTTAATTCATCTATAATAGATCGTTTTGTTCGAGATTGCGTTCGACAAATTTATATTAAACAAAATATTTGAATAAAGTAACACGTTACAGCCATTCACCCCTTTTTAGTGTTTTTAAATTATAGTATTCCATAACCTGCTATTCCCATAGTTTAGAAATTGAATTTTTTATGAATTTTTTTGTTAAGAAGTAGTGCTCATATTGATTCCAAAGTAGCTAAGTGTGATAGTTATTCTTGACACAAGTATTTAATTCCGGAGCAATTTGCATCAAATTAAAGTTCTTGTTTTGTCTCTAAAGGAGTTTTGGAGATCTGTTTTTAGGAACTATTGAACGTGCATTTGTCATATACAAACCCATTGGGATATTATGGTTCAAATTAAGTATAGTTATTGGAATTTCAAGTAAGCCAATTAAACCCTACACCTCACACCTCTCGTTTAAGATAAGAGTTTTGAGAATCCAGGAGTGACACAACGGCATACATATATTATATATAACTGTCTATATATATCCGAAAGATATATATTTTTGATCAAACAAGTTAAGACGTACAATCAACACACACACACACATACATATACATGTATAGAGAGAGAGTCTTCAAACTTACATCGAGTACGGACTGTTTTTGATCCCATATAGCTGGGGATCAGCTAACAACAGTCCTTTTATTTCCTTGACAACGGATCCTTTTATTTTAAGAACATAGTATATAGTATCTTAATGGGATCCTTCATCTGCCAATTTTAGAGGGCAAATTTTAAACCATGATCGTCTTCACAAGTTCACAGGTTTGTACAGCAGGACAGCATCCGGCGTGTCATAATTGACAAAAACAATAGTGAAGTATAATTGTGAATCACCGTTGTCCTCTTCGGCCAGGAGGATGAGGTGGTAATATTGCTCGGATGGGAGGGCAGGGGAAAATATTAGAATGGCCAAAGTATTCTCCTTGAACTTCATTCCGTTTTTGGTCGCAGCGAACTCTCCGGCCGTTGTTGCATAATACTGATTTGGGTCTATAAGCAACACCTTTCCATCAACTGGCTCATTCCCATCACCACGAGTACACGAAGAGGGCTTCACATGTGTGAACAGCAGGACTAAATGAGTGGGTTTTGTACAAATGGTCTCAACAATAGTGAAAAATTTCAATTCACAGCCGGTGCTGTCTTTGCCCTTGAACATGAGGTGGTAAAACGTAGGGTAATTAATTGCCGGAGGAGGGAAAACTATTTCGAAACCCGAACAGGGCCCCATGAACTCCACTCTGTTTTGGGCCGCAGCGAACTTTGCGGCCTTTATTGCATTATTGTCAACTCCCAGCAACACCTTTCCATCAGCTGTGTCTGTGTTAGGTGGGAACAGTTCCCAAGTGGACAAATTCACATGTGTGAACAGCAGGACATCATCGTTGCCCTTAACGACGGTGAAGAATAATTTTGAATCACCGTTGCGGTCTTTGGCCAAGATCACAAGGTCGTATTTTACAAGCTCGTTAGAGAAAGTTATTTTGTAGCCCGAAATGATCCCCTCCAACACCACTTGCTGTTCGGACACAGCAAACTCTGCGGCACTTTTCGCATTAGGGTCATCTGGGCTTACATACTGCACCTCCCCCACAACATCTCCCATTTGAAAGGTCTCTGAACTCATTGGGCTCGTGATATCTGACATTCTCTCTCTGTATAATAGTTTGTGATATGATGTGTAAGGAAATGGGGGTGGAGGGTCATATATTTATAGGCGCACAATTCTTAGATATTGGTGAGTCAGAAATTATTAGTGGTCCTCGTATATTGAAATTTGGTAAACTAATTAAATTCAAATTGAATAATGGTTACACAATATTGCGTCTTTCAAATAAATCTTAACATTAATTTTTTATTGGATTAGTTTGTGTGTAATAAGAACATTAATTTTTCATTGGATTAGTTCGTGTCTAATAAGATTTAATAATTTTTCATTGGTGAGAAGGTGATTCCTACTAACCTAATATGGAGTCCAATTACAAAGACACCCTCTTTATAGGATTATATAATCAACACATGAAAACATTAATTTCTTCAAACTAGTTTGAGCTAATTGTACTTAGTTAGTAGCATTTTGCTCTAAACCCCATTTAAAAGTGTTTTTTTGTCAGAAAAAAACCTCTCAACAAATAGAGAGGGATTATTTTTTGACTTATTGTCTAAATTATAATTGTTCAAATTATGCTAATTAAGTTAAATTCCTTTAATAATGACATGTAGTAATTTCCAAAGATTCAATGGCTTACGGAGTTCCACCTCGTCAATTTTTTTCTTTTAACAAGTGTAATCCATGACATCACATCTCATGTACAAGCCAATGTAAATTATGAGAACAATTATCGGAGTAATACTTCTTTATCAATTTATATATTCATATTAAATCTAGTTTTAAAAATAGTATAATAAAATCATATCCATAATGAGGGTTGATGTCATGGAAGCAATATCCCTTTTTAGTAATCGTTGGTCCAATGTGAAGCTTAATTACCTCGTCCAGCCAACAACAATATATGGTAATATCCAGCAATTCAATGAACTAACAATCAAATAAAAAAATAATAATTTCTTCACAATATCTATTTATAAGGACTTCTGTTTTCAAAATGTTTATTAATTAGTCAATATATTTATATAGAGAATGCATTTTAATTTTCTTTTGGATGATTCACTAACTTGACGCGCGCGCGCGCGCACGCGCACACACACGAAGTCCAATAATGGCATGCATTAAGTCTAGCCTCAGCAAATTTCAAGCTTTTAATGTTTTCAAAGTCGTCAGTGTTTGTTGTGGACAATCTTGATCGATAGAAAGATACAAGTCATAAGTTTGTAATTTGTCAAAACGCTGCAACAACTAAGACTTTGTCATTATAATGACCCTGGTGGAAATGTTGCTTTTTGTCGTATAAAATCCAACTTAATTTGTAATTGGTCCTTCATGTTGAAGGCTTCGATCATCACTATAAATGATGCCATTCTTTTATTGTCTATACTAGTGACAAAAAAAAAAAAGTTAGTATATCAAATACATTTTTTTTTTTGGGTCGATAACTTGAGTGCGCACAACCCAATTAATTCACGGGATCCTTGCAAGGCGTTCCGCGATACAAATCGGGTAAAGTTCGGACTATGTCCGTGGATGTAGCCTTTAAGAAATTATTTGTACTAAAGAAGAATCGATTCTAAGATCGATCTGATTCTTCATGAGACACCCGGGTCCAAATCTTTTCTAACTAGGCAGTTTTTAACAAGTGGTACCTCTTCCAATCACGCGTCGGGAGGATTAAAAATTTTTCTACCTCATTTTAGTGCAACTTCTCAATAGTGTAACGACCCTGAAATTTTCAACCCAGTGTGTCCTGTGATGATCCGAACCGGATCCAAAAATGCGGAAGCAAAACATAAAACTAAAGTCTTTAGAGATATAGATCATCTCAAAGACGCCAATGTGACTTTCCATGAAGTCACGGAACTTAAGAAATAATCAGAAGCGAAAGCTAGAATGAAAAGGTCAAATGGTACCCTATGGCACCAAAGACAACCAAGGAACAAGATCTAGTTCAACTAGACCACATATACCATAAAAAGGCTCAAACAAGATTAGCGAAGTTGAGTGGAAACAAGCCAATTGGTAAAAGCCTGAACAAATAACAACCAACAAAACCTACAAGGCAACTCCATTTTGGTCGGCCAAATGGAGCTTCGGTCAGTCGAAGTGAGCCAGGAAAGGAAAATAATGACCCTTCATTTCAGTCGACCGAAATGACAAATCGGTCGACCGGTTTGTGGCTCGAAGTGAAATTGGCTACTAGAATTGACAACATACTGTTCAAATTGATTTGAACAATGAACCGGTCGACCGAAATGAGCCACCGGTCAACCAAAAAAAGGTAGAAAATGTGAAAATCAGGCCTATTATGCACCAAGGCTAAAAAGAGTTCCTAAGTCTCATTTGAATCCCCTATGGCATGATCAATTTACATTATATGCTACTGTGTGATGATGTGAGCATACACGCAAGTGTAAAATGATATTTTAAACATGTTACAATGGCCTATGGCCTTATTAAAATTCATTTACAAAATTTTACAAGCTAAACCTCTAAAGTTGATGAAAATACATTTTTAAACAAAATTTGGCGCCAAATGAGTACAAGTGCAAATATATACGTGTTTGGCCCTTGGTCTCATGTCATACACATAAAATGAAAGTCAAAAGGTGTGCTTAGGTACACATTACATATTTAGAATTAAAAATACAAGTTTTGATATAAGGCTACAAAATGACATTTCATGCTAACGTTTGTATGAAACATAAACTTAAAAGTTACAAGTCATGCAAGGAATGATAAGCATCACGAACCAAGTCTTCGTACCTAAAAAATGACCCCAATAACTTTGGGGTGAGTAACATAAAACTACTCGTAGGAGATGAGTATGCATAGACCTAACATTTTACAAATTTATCACCTTAAGGTGAAACATGTTAAAGGGGCTCATGCTACCTAACGTCTATGTCAAAGTGAGACTTAGGGAGCATCCTAACCTACCTTAGAGTATTTGTAGCATAAACCGCATCATTTATGCAATTTAAACGACATAGGAGCACATAGTGTAACGCAACAAGACATAGGATCCAAAGTTATCAACTTTTAACCTAGAATGCGATAACTACTAAAACGGTTCATGCCACCTAGAATCTAAGTCAAGATGCTTATATAGGATCATTCCTAAGTTATATCGACATGAAGCAACATGAATCACGATGTCTATAAAATTGAACAAGGTTGGGATAATCCAAAGAACACGACAAGGTTATAATTTAGCATGAATCGCATTATCAATGAAATTGAACAAGGTTTGGAATAATTCATACAACAGGATAAGAAGGGTACTTGAATACAAGGATCACATTATCAATGCAATTAAGATGATTGGAACATTCCAATTTACACAACAAGAATAATACATGAAATCAAGGATAATGCATAATATCTATGCAATTAAACAAGATTGGAACATTCCAATTAACACGACACGTTTTAAATCTTTAATAAATAGCAACTTGAAATTTAAAGAGTGAAATAAACCAATGTAGACACTTGGATATCGCTCGGATTAAAACCGTACTCTTGGGATCACTTTAGGACTACTAACCCATGGGTACATTCCCTTAGTGCGCACTATAGTATAGAGAACCCTCTATCTCCCGTACTAGAACCAAGTCCTAGCCATGTCGAATCTTGATTGATATCCCGAGCTCTAAAATTAATAAGTTGTGTAAATTAAGATAGTATCAAGATACAAGTAATTCATTAACCATGTTTCATGCACAACCAAGATTTTGGAACACACAAGTCATGTCCTAAGTTCTCAACTATGATGGCATGTGAAATGCCAAGAAGTCATAGTGTGCATCTATATAGACTATAAATTGGGATTTAAAACCCAAGGAGTCCATTGATGCAAATTGTGATACCCCTCGATTCTAGAGCCACGGGTGATCAAGTTTGAGCACAGAATACAAGGGATACCAAACAATTAATATTTAAACAAGCATTTGAATACAAAAAGAATATAAAGAAATAAATAAATAATAAGTTGAAGGAAACTATATAATAAATCCCTATTTTAAATTCCTCAAATAAATAATAATTAAAAAAAATCCAATAATAAAATCCTCCAATCATCGGATACTAGTAATTAATTAAACTACAACTCGGGAATCTATATTGTGGACCCCTGATAATATCCTAACTGAAATAACTGAACTAAAAAAACTAATAATGAAACTATGAAGAAAAGTCCTACGTAGAGTCGGAAGAGTGAATGACTGTCTCTGCTCAGCACGAACAATCTCTAAGATTGGAACTGACGAATACTTGAAAAATAATGGTAGGTCATGTAATACCCCTAATTTTAAAAGGACAGTTCTGAAATTTATTTTAATTATTTATGTGCATTTTTACTAATTAGATTGTTTAATTGCTTGTGTTTTGATTACATGCTTGTTTGTCTTGTGTTGTTTAAATTACTTGTGGATTGGTTTATTTAAATGGTGTTTTATTTTCTTTTATTATTATGGTTTTAATGGAATTATTTTAATTGATTATTTAAATTGTGTTTTGTTTTTTTACTTAATTATATTCTAGCGTTTTAATTATTTATGTGGCTTTGTGATTTAAATGTAATTTAGCTGCTTCATTATTAGGGTTTTATGTTATAAATTGTAGTTGGGTTAGAGCCGACTTGTTGTTGGTTTAGGATTTAATGTAGGGTTTAGATTAAAACCTATAAATACATAAGCATACGTCTGCCAAGAATTACAAAACAAACCCTATTCAGCCTATTCACGAATATTGTGAAACGAAGAGTTACAGAGAGGAATACAGAGAGCAATAGAGAGGGAACTTTGAGCGTTTAATAGAAAGACTTGAGGAGGAAGGAGTGGGTTACTTCTGGGTTAGCCAAGAGTAACAGAGGCGTGGAACAAAGTTGGAAGTTCAGAGACGTGGATTAGAGTTTCAAATCTGAAACTCAAAGGCAAGTTTCTGCTCTTGCTCTTTCCCTTTAATTCATGTTCTGTGCATGCCTAGCTAGGCTCCAGGGGTTTAAATACATGCTAAAACTGATTTAATCATGCATGCTTAACTGGATTAAAGCAGAGGGTATAAGTTTTTAGTTTTAGTTTCTTATTTTGAATGGTTGTGGAAGTTTTGATGCATAATTGTTGTTTAAGATAAATCTTTGCATGTTAAAATACTTATAATAATTTAGTATGGACGTATGGGACGTAGGTTGAAGCTTAAAGGCCTTAACAATGTTGTTCTGGGGCTTACAGGGGCTGAACGGATGAAGAAGACGGCTTCAGCATCAACTTAGCCGACTTAGTTGGAAACTGAGCCGACTAAGTTAGGAACTTAGCCTGCTCAGTTGGCAATTGAGACGACTAAGTTGGGCCGCGACTTAGATTTTAGTTTTAATTGCCCAGAATTGTGTTGGAACCTATTTTGATTAATCTAAATGGGTTAAATAGACTTTGGAGGGTTCTAGGAAGCATAATACACTTCTTATATTAAAGGAATTGGGCAATATGGATTTATAAATAATTTTTATAAATTATTTAAGGGATAGTTTGTTGTTTAATTGTTTAACAGTTGTGTTAAATTGTTCTAAATGATGTATATTATTGTCTTAGACCTTTAAGATTATAGGTAAACAATGATTCATATATGGATTAAGTTATGAACAGTGTACAGTTAGGGGAGGATCCTACATGTTGAGCTTTGCAAATGCTAATCAGTTTACACTTTAGAACTTGGAGGATTATTTTATATGAATTGATTTTAATTAATCATATTTGGATAGGATTATAAGTAACATGGATTACTTGAATTTAACCATGCTTGTGTTGGATCAAATTAATATTCACTTTGATATTCAACTGCATCAATTTATGGATATTTTGGAGGATGTGAACGCTTATACTTGTTTAGCTGTTTACATTATTGGAATTGGATTTTTAGGTTCTCTAATGACTGGTTAGTTTTGATATATATGTGTTAATTTATATTGATGCATGTTTTGAAGGATGATTGTTGGATGTATATAATAGTGTCGTTTATTTAACTATGTTATCTAGAGGATTGTATGTACCGGTATGGGACGGTGACATACTAGGTATGGACTAGTTCAAACACTATGTTCTACCTAACTTGGATTGAGTTATGGACTAACCATAAAGGTTAAGTACATCTCATATTTGAGTCATATCAATTGTGAATTGAATGACCTACTATGGTTTCAGGATGGATTTGTTATACATATATCAGACCACTACACAAATGGATGGTATTTTGTATTAGGAGGAGTACGGACTTTATATATATATTATATATGTGCTATGGTATGAGCCTGAGTCTCAGGACTATGGTTAGGGCGCGTATATCGCATAGGATGGATAACTGGACATAGGTGTTGTTCCCTGGTAGGTCTAGGTACTCATACCCACCTTAGGGTGCGTATTCGCATGTTGCATTCTATTCAGGCTGAGACAGACCTATTGGACTAGCGAGCGTCCTATAGTGTGTACTGTATATACATATATGGACTACTCTAGATATTGTTGAGTCTATCTAGGATGTATCTGCGTATCGGATTCCTGTTTGGATTGTAGTAGAATAGGACTTGCATGTGGGCCTGACCCACTCATTTATTTTTCAGGTGTTCGTCAGTTCCAAGGTTAGAACTTAGACGTGCAGAGCAGATACAGACACTCATTCCTCCGACTACGTAGGAATACTCTCTATGTTTACCTTTAGACTTTACTTCAGTTGTTTTAGTTTCAGTTTGGGATTTTAATAAGGGGTCCACTGGATGGATTCCCCGAGTTGTATGGATTGGAGGTTTTGGGAAGTTGGATTTTATTATTATGATTTAAAGATTTTATTATTTAGTATTCGTTCAGCGTTATTATTTATTTCTTTAATTCATTATTTTGTATTCTGTGTTCGTTATTAAAATACTAATGTTTGATATTCCCTCGGGTTCGGGCTTGGGCCTGATCAACCTGTGTCTCGGATCCGAGGGGTATCACAGGTCAGGCCCACATACAAGTTCTAATATATTACATCCCAAACAGCGACCTGATACACGTACACATCCTAGTTAACTCAACAATAACTAAATAGTCCATAAATAGATATATACACACTAAAGGAACCTCACTAGACTATAGAGTTGTCTCAACCTGAATAGTAGGTGTTGGCCTGAGGATTCTATTTAAAGGTCAATCTTATGTTTTAATGATTACAATCCATTAATGATGTTTATATACTAATATTTTCATTGAGTGAAGTACAGTTGTTCAATCATTCAATCCTTAATGATGAGCTAGAAGTTTCATTTCAAGCATTCCAAACACTCAAGAAATGATTTCAAAGAAGCATCAAAGTGCAAGAAAATAAGGAAGAACTCGGTCTTCAACGATCATTCAAGCTTTTCAGCAAATCTTCATCAAGCCTAGACAATCATAATCAAGAAATGAAGAAAAAGGGTAGATAAGATGGTGAGATGCTAAGGTTCAATGTCAAAATTTAGTTGAATATATTTTGAAGCTCAAAATTACAATTCATGCATATCATTCTCATCTCATCTCTCAAAGAACATAAAATTAGCTCATTAGGTTTGTTAAACATATTCATAAGAGCCTTACATTGTACTGGATTTCATTTCAAGCCTCCTACTGAAAGTAGAGAAGGCTCTACAAAAAGTAGAGAAGGCTCCACTTTCTATTGAGCCGTCTCTTATTCAGAAAAAGAGCCTGCTCCACTTTTTTAATGGAGCCGTCTCCATTTGAATTTGAGCCGCCTCCACTTTTGCAAAAAGCCGGCTCCTTCTAGGGTTTTGATCTATAATGGAAACTTTTTCATTTATTGTTGTCCAACCACCTGCAACAGCTATATCGACCATTGTTTATCTATAAATACAGAGATTGGTCTGCATCAAAAAAGTTACACACTTACAAAGAGCATTCTACCATTTCTAAAAAGCATTAAAGAAGCATTCGTTGAGATTTCATTTCTTCTGCTTTCATTTCCTCTCTTCATTTCATTCTACTGTAGTAATTCTGGGCTTCAGATATATATTCATCTTTACTATAGTCGTGAGCAGAACTGTGTACTTCTTTCTTTGAGAGATTTATTGTACAATTCATTTCTTTTCAAGTTATTGTAAAAGGGTTAGTGTCACCCAAAAGAAAGTCTAGGAGAAGGGTGTTCTCTTAGCAAGGAAGAGAAGCAAGGTCTTACTTAAACTGAAGGTTTGCTCTCCACCATTAAGGAGAAGCTCTAGTGATTTTGGAAAGTCTCAAGGAGGACCTTGAGCCGAGGAGTAGGAGTTTCCGAACCTCGCTAAATCGCTGAGTCATTGTTTGCAATCTCTCATCTCTATCTCTCTTATACTTGTGCTATACACTGCTTGAATATTTCAGTTTCTCTGTGATTAATAGTCTGTTAGATTTAATTTTTTTAAATTGTAAAAATTGCCCATTGACTCTATTCACCCCCCCTCTAGAGTCAATTAGTGACTAACAATTGGTATCAGAGCCTAATCTCTAGAAAAAGATCTAACCATCTTAGAGAACGACCATGGCCAATACAAATTTTCATCAAGAAGGTCAATCCAACAATAGACCTCCTTGGTTTGACGGAAATGACTACAACTACTAGAAGATCAAAATGAGAGCATTTCTAAGAGGTGTTGATATAGATGTCTGGAAAGCCACAGAAAAAGGGGACCACGTTCCAACCAAAATTGTAAATGGTGAAACTGTTCCAACACCTGATATTGAATGGACCCTAAATGATCGTAGGCTTGTACAATGTAATGTCAAGGCTATCACCAATCTCTATTGTGCTTTAAGCAAAGACGAATTCAATAGAATTTCGGATTGCGAAACAGCCAAAGAAATTTGGGATAAACTTGAAGTTACCTATGTAGGGACCAGTCATGTAAAGGAATCCAAAATGAATATGCTTGTCCATAAATATGAACTTTTTACTATGAACAACAGAGAAACTATTAGTGAAATGTATTCTCGTTTTACTAACATTGTGAATCCTTTGAAGGCTCTTGGAAGATCATATACATCGTCCGACAACGTGAGAAAAATTCTTAGGTCTCTGCATAAAAACTGGGAAGCCAAGAAGACCGCCATCCAAGAGGCCAAGGATCTCAATACACTCCCCATAGATGAACTTATTGGCTCATTAATGGCTTATGAGTTAGAAATGAATGATAGAGATGAAGACAAAGAAGCTCAAAAGAAGGATATAGCTCTTCAAGCCTCTGTGAAAGAACTCACAATTGATAAAGCTCCTAACGATGAAGAAGAAGAAGAAGTTGCCTTCATTACCAAGACAGTAAGAAGAGTTCTTCAAATGAAAAAATTCCAAAAGAGTAACAACTTCAAAAGAAATGGTGCATCAAGTGAGCAAGGAAAAAGAGAAGCACCTACATGTTTTCATTGTGGAAAACCGGGACATTTCAAATCCGATTGCTTTGCCTACAAAAATGAAAAGGAAAGGAAAAAGAAAGGCAAAGCCATGCGAGCTACATGGGAAGATGATGATTCAAATGGATCCGAAAGTGACGATGAACTCAATGAATTGGTCAATCTTTGTCTCATGGCCGATGAAGATGAGGTAAACTCTAATCATGACTCATTTGATTTAGAAACTTCATATAATGAATTAGTTGATGCACACAATTTTTTGCTAGATGCTTTCAAAGAATTACATGATGAATTAGGCAAAATGGTTCAAAAGTGTGCTAGCCTTAGAAGAGAAAAGCTTATCATCTCTCAAAACCTTGAAAAATCTCAACTTGAAAATGAAACCTTGAAAAAGAAAAACGAATTAACTAAAGAAGCAGCCTCAATTGAGTTAATTTCTGAAAATGAATCACTGAAAGTCATTATTGAGGATCAAGTTGAAACCTTAGCCAAATTCACAAAAGGCAGAGAGAATTTAAGCATCATTCTTGGAAAGCAAAGAAATGCTTATACTAAGGATGGGCTTGCATTTGATCCTCATAACAAAGATTCATGTTTATTAAAAAAAAAAAAGGCCCTTGAACAATTACTTTGTTAAAAATCTCTCCTTTAGTGCAACATGCAATTATTGTAAAAAGATAGGACATAAGATCAATCATTGTCCTATTAGGCCATGTAGGACAAAAGAGGTTTGGGTTGTTAAAGGAACTTATGTGCTTCTTCCTAACTCTCATGGACCCAAAAGAATGTGGGTACCAAAAGAAGATTACTCAAATTTATTTTGTAGGTTTGCGTGAAGTCTTCATATTCATCCAAGGACAAATGGTTCCTTGATAGTGGATGCTCAAGACATATGACGGGAGATCGATCAAAATTCTGCTCTATCAAACCTCACAAAGGAGGAAATGTTACATTCGGCGACAACTCAAAAGGCAAGGTCATTGGCATTGGAACTATTGGTATCTCCTCTTCCTTAACTATTGATGACGTTTTACTTGTTAAAGGCTTAAAACATAACTTATTTAGTATTAGCTAACTATGTGATAAAGGATATGATGTTTTGTTTAAATCGGATAAATGCATCGTCAAAAAGGATAATAATGAAGTTTTTCATGCTCTAAGAAATGGTAATGTGTATACTTTGCTTTTATGTGAATTACATGATCAAGATGTCAAGTGCTTTGTATCCTCAAATGAAAACTGTTGGTTGTGGCATAGAAGGTTAGGTCATGCTAGTATGGATTTAATTTCAAAGCTATCTAGAAATGAATTAGTCAAAGGCCTCCCAAAGACTAATTTTTCTAAAGATAAAACTTGTAGCGCATGCCAAATAGGTAAGCAAATTAAGACATCGTTTAAAAGAAAAAAGGACATAACTACTACAAGGCCACTTGAATTAATTCATATAGACTTATTCGGTCCAGAGAGAACTGCTAGTCTTGGTGGAAAACTCTATGCCTTTGTCATCATTGATGATTACTCTAGATTCTCTTGGGTATTTTTCCTTACACATAAAAATGAGGCTCATGCAATCTTTGCTAAATTTTGTAAGAGAGTTGAGAACGAGAAAGAATGTAAGATTAAGTCCATTAGAAGTGATAGAGGAAGAGAGTTCGATAACCAAGATGTAGAAAGATTTTGTGATGAAAATGGATACAATCATAATCTTTCTGCTCCTAAAACTCCTCAACAAAATGGAGTGGTTGAAAGGAAAAATAGGTCTCTCCAAGAAATGGCTAGGACTATGTTAAATGAACATAAGACTCCTAGAACTCTATGGGCCGAAGCCGTTAGTACCTCATGCTATGTCATAAATAGAGTAATCATTAGAAAACTTCTTAATAAGACTCCTTATGAACTTTGGAACAAAAGGAAGCCAAATATTGGTTACTTTAAAGTTTTTGGGTGTAAATGCTTCGTGTTAAATGACAAAGATAGTCTAGGAAAATTTGATCCTAAATCGGATGAAGGTATTTTTCTAGGTTATTCAACTCGTAGCAAAGCATTTAGAGTGTTCAACAAAAGAACACTAGTGGTTGTGGAATCTATACACGTCGTATTTGATGAATCACCATTAACCCCTCTTAGGTGCTCATTGGATGATAATGAAGATGTGATTGAGATTGAAAAGAACATCGAAAATCTTGATTTAAATGGTTCGTCTATTGAAGATCACTCCAAAGATGTTCCAAAAGATTGTGACTCTCATGAAGATACTCTTCCTAAGGCTTGGAAGCAAGTGTCCAATCATCCAATAAATCAAATTATTGGCGATCCATCTAAAGGAGTAAGCACTAGATCTCAAATAAGTAATGTTTGCAACTATGTAGCTTTTGTTTCCCAACTTGAACCAAAGAATATTTTTGAAGCCGAAAATGATGAATCCTGGCTCTTAGCCATGCAAGAAGAACTTAATCAATTTGAAAGAAATGATGTTTGGCATTTGGTTCCAAGACCTAAAGATAAAACTGTCATTGGCACAAAGTGGGTGTTTAGAAATAAAAAGGATGAATCGGGAACAATTGTGAGAAATAAGGCAAGGCTTGTTGCTCAAGGTTATAATCAAGAAGAAGGAATTGATTATGAGGAAACTTTTGCCCCTGTAGCTCGACTTGAAGCTATAAGAATGCTCCTTGCATTTGCATCTCATAAAAACTTTAAGTTATATCAAATGGATGTAAAAAGCGCTTTCTTAAATGGCTTCATTGAAGAAGAAGTGTATGTTGAGCAACCTCCTGGTTTTGAAAGCTATAATTGTCCAAACCATGTTTTCAAATTGACAAAAGCATTGTATGGTTTGAAACAAGCTCCAAGAGCTTGGTATGAAAGACTAAGTGGTTTTTTACTCGTTAATGGGTTCATTCGAGGTAAAATTGACAATACTCTTTTCACTAAAACCATTTACTGTAACTTGTTGGTCATTCAAATTTATGTTGATGATATTATCTTTGGATCAACCAATAGTGTTTTATGTGAAATGTTTGCCTCTTGTATGCAAAATGAATTTGAAATGAGCATGATGGGTGAACTAACCTTCTTCTTAGGGTTGCAAATCAAACAAACACTTGATGGTATTTTTGTTTGCCAATCTAAGTATGTTAAGGATTTGCTAAAGAAATTTGGCTTGGAGGAAGTCAAACATGCCATTACTCCAATGAGCTCTTCTTTGAAACTTGACAAAGATGAAAAGGGAGTTAATGTGGATATTAAAAAATATAGAGGCATGATTGGCAGTCTCTTATATTTAACCGCTAGCAGACCGGACATCATGTTTAGTGTATGCTTATGTGCTCGTTTTCAATCTTGCCCTAAAGAATCTCATCTATGTGCTGTTAAACGTATCTTTCGCTATTTAAGTTATACTACATTCTTAGGTCTTTGGTATCCTAGACATACTTCATTTGAACTTGTTGGTTACTCGGATGCTGACTTTGGAGGATGCAAAGTTGATAGAAAAAGCACTAGCGGGACTTGTCACTTCATTGGACAATCACTGGTTTCTTGGTCCTGTAAGAAACAAAACTCTGTGGCTCTATCAACGGCGGAAGCTGAGTTTATTGCAGCTGGTAGTTGTTGTACTCAAACGCTTTACATTAAGCAACAACTTGAGGACTTTGGATTTTATTTTGATCATGTTCCTATAATGTGTGATAATACAAGTGCAATTTGTATTTCAAAAAATCCGATTCAGCATTCTAGGACAAAGCATATAGAAATTAGGTACCACTTTCTTAGGGATCATGTCTCTAAGGGCGACATTGAACTTATATTTGTCAATACGGAGAAACAATTAGCTGACATTTTTACAAAACCACTCCAAGAAGATAGGTTTTGCTTGCTTAGAAGGGAAATTGGAATGTGCTCAGAAGAAGAAATACAACAGTAAAGCAAAGTAGCAGCAAAGCCAGCTTCATTCAGAAAAAGAGTCGTCTCTTTGAAGAAAAAGAGCCGTCTCTACACAAGTCAGAGTTGTCTCCACAGATGATATCACATTGCCTACTCTCGCGATCTCAATTTTTTTAAAAGAGCCTGCTCTATAAAAACAAGAGCCGGCTCCCCAACCTGCATACAAATTGGAATAGGAAGAGTCGTCTCTAGAAAAAGGTAGAGTCGTCTCCTTTAGTGGTATATATTTTTTTTAAACTCTCGGGATCTCCTCTGCAGACAATTGAGCCTGCTCTAAAAATTTATTGAGCCGTCTCCAAAAATTGTTTAGAGCCGTCTCCATTCTCTTCCTTGACCCGGCTGCTATTATTTTCATTTATTTATTTATTTATTTTTTTTTTTTTTTTGGCCGTCTCAATATACCTGAAGAGCCAGCTCCAAGTATTTTTCAAGAGCCGGCTCAACATGTTCAAGAGCCGGCTCAACATTTTCTAAAGAGCCGGCTCAACATTTTCTAAGAGCCGGCTCCAAATCCTTTGCCGAGCCGGCTCCAAATTCTCCATGAGCCGGCTCTTGCATCAATTGCTTTACTTTCGGCATTCTCTTTTTGAGACTATAACAGATTCATTCCAGAAGCTCTTCCATCTTGCCTTGGGCGATTTTCTTCATTCTGTATGGCATGCCTCAACTAACAAAATTACTCCATTAATCCCCATTATTACAATGTCTAGGACTGTCATGCAATTGATCTGTAGGATATTATAAGCCTCGGCAGTAATACTATTGGGCATAATCACTTGTTTCCACAAAGTTTTTCAGCTAGGGCACTTCTCCATTCTCTTTGGGCATTGTGTTCTGTAAGTCTCTTCCTCTCAAATTCAATCATTGTTACAAATGATCTCACTTTTAATTCATATTTTCAGCTGTCCAAATTTTTTTTTGGTTCATTTCCTTTAAGCTTTCCTTCATGAAACCCTCATATTCACTATTGTTGTTTATTTTTATTTTTTATTTATCATCCTAAGAATACTGCTTCTATATGTTCTGCTATTCAAATTTTATACTTGCATAATTTTTGTTTGGCTCTATTTAATCTACTGCTTCATTATTACTCAAATCTTGAAATATTGCATAAATCTTGTTATCAAAATCAATTTTGTTGTTTTGAATTTTTTTTTGGGATAAATTTAAATCATGTGATGTCTATAGTTCTTTTGGGAAGTTCATTCATAATTTTGTCGAACTCCTTCTCTTAAGATGAGTTTATTTTTATCTCAATCCCCTGAGCATGTTATATATATATTTTTTGGGGGTTTATCAAGCACACATTTTAGGATTGTTCCATGCACTATCTTGTCAAAATTCCATATCCTTCCATTTAAATTTAAATTTGAATCCTCCATTATGATTCTAGTTTGGCTCTTTATATCTAGACAAATATTTCTTAAATTCTAACTAAATGTAAAACTTTAACCAAGGCCTTTTCCTTGTTTCATTTTTTTTTTTTTTTTTGATAATCCTCTGTTAAACTTATTTGTGCTTTGAATTTTTCATTGCCTTTTAAATTGAATCTTTATTCAGAGAATTCCTCTGTTATTTCAGTTTAAATTCTAGAAATGTCCACGGCTTCATCCTCACGTAGAAAGAATCCCTCTCGTGGACAAAAACAGTCTACTCAACGTCATGATGAATCAGGCCCTAGTGAACCAAATCCTCCTCCACCTCAAATCTCTGCCACCATGCTATATAAAAACCCCACATACAAAAGCATATATGACAAATTCTTTCAGCATAGAAAAGTGGCCACAGCAATGGTGTTGTCTGACACAATTTGCCATGATCTTCATCTCAACACCTATAGATTGTTTGATGCAATTGGCCTTGGATCTTTTGTTGGAATGAATGAAGGTTACTATCCAAAATTAGTGAAGTTATTCTACACTCATCTTGAAGAAATGCCTGGAGAAGAAAAACTCAACTGCTATGTGGCTGGAATATATTTTCACCTTGATACAAACAGCATTGCTCGAATCCTTCATCTTCCGTCTGTGGATGGAATTCAATTCTATTCTCATTTCAACTGGTTTAAAGGACAAGGTTTTGATAAACTAGCGGCTATTCGGCAAATGAGTTATGATTCAAATGTTACAAATACCAGAGAAGTCAACACCAAACAATTAACTATGGAAGCTCGGCTGATTCACAAGATCATCATGTACTCTATTCTTCCCAAATCTGGCAGTCGATCCAAAGTTTCCCACATGGACGTCTTTCTTATCTGGTGTGTCTTAAATGGCAAGCACTTTGATCTTGCATACATTATATTTCATCACCTTCTTACATGCAAAAGAAAGAAAAAGGTCTCTCTATATTATCTCATGGTTCTCTCTCACATATTTATGGCTAAAAAGGTTCCGCTTGATAGTCGTGAAGCAGTCAAACCAGGGCCAAGACACATTCTTACTGCCTCCAATCTTGCATCAATGGGGCTAAAAAGGGATTACAATGGAGTGTGGTTTTATCCTAGGCAACGAAGGTTGGAAGAGGCTCGAGCTAGAGGAGAAGAGATTGAGGATGTTGATGATGGGGATGAAGACGACCATGAAAGTGATGACGATGATGAAAATGAGGAAGTTCCAGTTGAAAATCGTACCAATCGTGCTCTCTTGTTGGACATTCTCAAAGGGACTCGTCAGAACCAAGCCACTCTTGAAAAACAACAAACTCAACTTGACGAAATGCACATGGCAATCGCTAATCTTAATGAGGATTTTGCAGAATTTTGAAACCAATATGGACCCTCTTCTCCTTAGAACAGTTTCTCTCTATTTTGTGTGCCCTTATTAGCTTTATTTGCTTTAAAGAAGTTTTTTCTTTTTTGTGTGTTTTATAACTTATGCTTTTATCTGTCGTATGGTACTTATATTAACAGTCTCTTTCTGTTATCTATAAAATGCTATTTCTGCTTCTCTTTTGCCCCTTAATTCATTCTTCTCTGATATTTCCTGAAATAGCCCGTGATTTTTTTTTTTCTCTCATTTCATTTTTTTTTGAGATGACAAAGGGGGAGAAAGATGTGTTATCATGCTAATGTGCTATAATGTGCTATTCTTTTTTTTAAGTATCTTGATAGATGCATATTGATAGGGGAAGTCTTCTAAAAATATTTGTGAAATTTATATGCTAAAATTATTGCTATTGAATCAAGTTTGATATAATTTTCAAAATATGCTCCATGTTGACTATAAACACATCAATGTTTTGTCATCATCAAAAAGGGGGAGATTGTTGGCCTGAGGATTCTATTTAAAGGTCAATCTTATGTTTTGATGATTACAATCCATTAATGATGTTTATATACTAATATTTTCATTGAGTGAAGTACAGTTATTCAATCATTCAATCCTTAATGATGAGCTAGAAGTTTCATTTCAAGCATTCCAAACACTCAAGAAATGATTTCAAAGAAGCATCAAAGTGCAAGAAAATAAAGAAGAACTCGGTCTTTAACGATCATTCAAGCTTTTCAGCAAATCTTCATCAAGCCTAGACGATCATAATCAAGAAATGAAGAAAAAGGGTAGATAGGATGGTGAGATGCTAAGGTTCAATGTCAAAGTTTAGTTGAATATATTTTGAAGCTCAAAATTACAATTCATACATATCATTCTCATCTCATCTCTCAAAGAACATAAAATTATCTCATTAGGTTTGTTAAACATATTCATAAGAGCCTTACATTGTACTGGATTTCATTTCAAGCCTCCTACTGAAAGTAGAGAAGGCTCTACAAAAAGTAAAGAAGGCTCTACAAAAAGTAGAGAAGGCTCCACTTTCTATTGAGCCGTCTCTTATTCAGAAAAAGAGCCTGCTCCACTTTTTTAATGGAGCCGTCTCCATTTGAATTTGAGCCGCCTCCACTTTTGCAAAAAGCCGGCTCCTTCTAGGGTTTTGATCTACAACGGAAACTTTTTCATTTATTGTTGTCCAACCACCTGCAACAGCTATATCGACCATTGTTTATCTATAAATACAGAGATTGGTCTGCATCAAAAAAGTTACACACTTACAGAGAGCATTCTACCATTTCTAAAAAGCATTAAAGAAGCATTCGTTGAGATTTCATTTCTTCTGCTTTCATTTCCTCTCTTCATTTCATTCTACTGTAGTATTTCTGGGCTTCAGATATATATTCATCTTTACTATAGTCGTGAGCAGAACTGTGTACTTCTATCTTTGAGAGATTTATTGTACAATTCATTTCTTTTCAAGTTATTGTAAAAGGGTTGGTGTGACCCAAAAGAAAGTCTAGGAGAAGGGTGTTCTCTTAGCAAGGAAGAGAAGTAAGGTCTTGCTTAAACTGAAGGTTTGCTCTCCACCATTAAGGAGAAGCTCTAGTGATTTTGGAAAGTCTCAAGGAGGACCTTGAGCCGAGTAGTAGGAGTTTCCGAACCTCGCTAAATCACTGAGTCATTGTTTGCAATCTCTCATCTCTATCTCTCTTATACTTGTGCTATACACTGCTTGAATATTTCAGTTTCTCTGTGATTAATAGTCTGTTAGATTTAATTTTTTTAAATTGCAAAAATTGCCCATTGACTCTATTCACCCCCCCTCTAGAGTCAATTAGTGACTAACAGTAGGTAATATGCAAAACGCACATATAGTGGGCATGAGTACCTAGACCTACCAGGGTACACAACTATATTATATCTAGCTACACATCCCTGGCAATATACGCACCTTGACCACTGATCATGGCGTATAATTATATATGTAAAATCCGTTATATCCAACTATCAAAATAACCTATCCAAATATTATTTTAATAATATGTCATCCAACTATTCCGTTGACCTGACACGAATAAGTAAGACTTAACACTGTGGTTAATCCGTTCCCTTATTAAAAATAGGTAGGACTTAACTCTTACGTTAATCCGTCCCTACTATGCTCCCATCCCATAATGGTGCATTAATCCATATCATAATCAAATAAAAGTTTCGAATCCAAGGATAATGTCAGTAATGTTTACATATAATAATCCAAATAAATATGATAAAAATCATATACACATCCTTTGCATTTACTTGAGCAAAAATATAAATTCTAAATAACATGGATTTAATTTACATCATAGAACATTAAAATGCATCTCAGCTAAATTGTACATCTCCATGTTCGAATTAAATTAATTTAAATCTAAACAATTGATTAAAATAATATAATCCAACAATATCTAATTAATTTATCATTTTAAAATTAATTACATTCCATACTTAGCATGTAAACTTAAATCATGCATTCTAATTCTTAATGAATCTAATTAAATTAAATAAACATTTAATTCAGATCCATCAATCAACAATACTAATATTAATTTAATATTCTTGCATTAATCAGATTCACATACAATTTATTTAATGCAAAACCAATACTGTTGTATCAAACTGACTTATACTTTATACAAATTTCGTTCTACGTGTACATTTTATGAATAAAACAAATTTCAATTATAATTATATTATACACTAGTTTATGTTAAAGTAATATCTTGCTACAAACAGATTGTTGCTTACAATTAATGCGTAGAATTCTAGAATGCAAAAGTGACCAAAACTGATGGTTACTTCCTCGTTCGTCGTGCCGAATTTACAAAGAAAATTTAGTTTTGAATTCTTATATACCTCATTCATAAACTGATTAATGGAAACATATATAGCTGACCTCGTTCGGCGTGTATACAAGGAACCACACAGATATCGTATATATATATAACTGGTGCATGCCAATTTGATTCATGCTAATGCTAAAAGAAATTCCTCGTTCTGCGTGCATGAAGGAAAAACAAATCTGATTTCATCTAATTAAACTGTTTCATGCTAAAACCCATAATATATTACAACACATGATTAAAACACAAAATATATTACAACACATAAAATTTTAATTTATCAAAATATGAAAATTATCCCAAACCCAATATTAAAACACATGAACTGAAATTTCCAGATAAATCCATGCAATTAGATTCAATTTATTTATTTCAAGAACCTAAAATTAATCTAGCATGCATAGGGTATGAATCAAAGGAGAAGAAAAGAATTAAAACTTACCTTTAGGGATTTGATAATAAAAAAAACCCTAACCTCCTTCTTCCTTTTCCTCTTCCTTCTTTCTCCCTCTAAAATATATTACGTGATTATTTTCTTAGCCCCTTTTACAACCCTATAATTATATATTTATAAACTAAATAAAATAACCTAATCCTTTTCCTAACTCAAGTCAACTTAACAGAAAAAATAATAAATATTAAGATATTAAAAAGGTAACTGAAATATATGTTACATATATTTATTTATTTATTTATTATATATACTTATACAACTTTTCATGGGTAATTATCCATACCACTTAAACCCCTTAACCAAGTAGTCCATGAGACCCAATTGGTTGGTCAATTACTACTATCCTTATCCAATTCCTTAAGAAAATAAAAAATAAAAAAAAGTAAAAACAAAAATAAACAAAAATAAAATAATTAAATTCCTAATCAAATATAGACCATCTCATACAATTTAATTTAAACAAATAATTCAATTAATACATAAACAATCAAATCAATTAAACAAGTAAACAATTAGCCAAGAAATCAAATAAACAATTAAAACTGCAATTAAAATAATTAAAATAATACCGAGACTATCCTTTTGAATTTAGGGGTATTACATAAATATACCACAAGTATAAGATTAATGATTTAATTATTTACTAAGCAATACAAAGATAATCAAATCATTCCAAGACAATTATGCTAGTTCATTAAACACACTAATGAAGTCAAATTACAAGAAGTCTTGATACATGATAAAAAACTAAAAGCCCCATAAAATACAAGTTACAACTATGTGAATTAAGTTCCATACAAAGAAAATAATTAAATATAAGTTTCAAAACTTATCCGATTATTCTCAATTTGATACACGTGAAGGAATTTGTCAAGGAAATTATGAATACCAAGTTAGAAACTTAATCAAGCTCATAGAACCATTGAATATGTTTTAATTAATTCTTTTAATTAAAATCTTTAGATTTTAAAACACATCCAAATGCTCTCAAATTAAAGTATGTTATTATAATGACCCCGTCATTTTCCTTCCTTTCATTTTCTCAGATTTTCACTAATATATTTTTTTTCCGTTGATCTTTTCTTTTCTGAGTTCAGTTTCTCGTCACTTAGTGTCGTATCAAGTGCTCTGGAATGATTTCCAAGACTCTTTTCTTTGGATTGACAACTTCTTTTGAGGACCGCGTCATTTTCACATTTTCATTTTTCAGACACTATTCACTTTTCGTCCTTTTCCCTGTTTTGTCTTTTCCCCGTTTGTCATTTTTTGGCACAACCTCACTTTTGCGTTCGGAGTTGGTTTTTGACTTCATGTATCTTCATTCAAAGTGGTTTCCACGAAATACGTATCTTTACTTTTGCAGAAAAGTACTTTAGTTGCTCCCGGTGTCCATAGGGGTATGGATGCACAGTTCTTCAGAAACATTTTCTTTTCTTGGGGTATTTTTTTTAAATATCTTTTGAAGATATTTTATTTCAGGGATTTCTAAGAAAATATTTTTGGAAGATATTTTCATTGTGGGCCAGTTGTGCTGTTTTAACTTTTTAGAGGGGCCATTGTGCAATTAATGAAAGTTATTGCTAAATGCCTTGTTTTGAGCCTGAATCTTCGTACGGGATTCATTTTCACTTTTTGTCAAGTCGTGTACTCTAAGAATTTCCTTTTGGCTATTTTTCTCCAGTTTCAGGGTTTCTGGCCCTAGTTGCCGCCGAACTTGTTCGGGGCATATCTCTCTGTTCAGCACTCAATTTT
The DNA here is from genome assembly GCF_030987335.1 of Cornus florida. NCBI lineage: Eukaryota > Viridiplantae > Streptophyta > Magnoliopsida > Cornales > Cornaceae > Cornus > Cornus florida. Next base: position 54,223,752 of record NW_026775576.1, read on the forward strand.
TGACACTGTTTCTTCCGTTATTCATATTTTCTCATTTCGGTTCTTTTTTGTTCATAGAGTTTTGCCATTTGAGCACACGTGAATTCTACTTTTCGGACCTAGCGGGGCCCATTTGGGGTACTTTTTGAGATTTTCTATAAATAGGGGTCTTTAATTGAAAAATCAGATTTCACTCTCTCTCTCCCCTATTTTAGTTGGATTCCATGGCAGCCAAGGGCTGCCACCTTCTCTCTCGTCTTTTGAGGTTCTTCCCCTTGGTGAAACGCTGTAGTGCCTTAGTGTTTTATGTTCGCCTTGGCAAGACCTTTGATTCCACCGATTGGAATCTCGTTTTGGCCATTTCTTAAGTTTGGGTTTGAAGTAAAGCTTTGATTTTGATGGGGCTTCCTTAGGGTTTTTGTTCACCGTGTTGTCCTCGACGAAACCTTAAAGTATTGTCGAATTCGGAGCGGTTTCATTTCGGTGGCTTTTGAGATTTTCATCTCAAATTAAGGTAGGGGGTGTTTTAGGATTTTGTATGTGTTGTATTGAGTATTTTTCATGATTAAACTACTTATTTGCATGCCTTGTATCAAATCTAGAAAATTAGTAACATTTATTTCTTCGTATAAGATTTAATTTACAAGGATGTATATTGTTTAGAATTGAATTGTGGCATGATGATAAATTATGCTTTTATATGTTTGTTAACATATATTAAATTGAAATTATTTGAATAAGAATTGCACTTTTTATTTAATAATTATCTTTTGTAAAAGTTTAATTCTTATGGACGTACCTTGCATGAAATTAACATGTAATATGCTTTTAAATTAAGTCTTGGCATATTCTTAACATACTTTAATTTGAGAGTATTTGAATAAGTATGAAAATGCAGAGATTTTAATTAAAAGGATTAACTAAGATATATTTTAAAGGTTCCATTGGCTTAATTCAGTTTTTAACTTGATATTGGTGATGACTAGGACTTACGTACTAGCATATGTTTATTTGGGACCACTTGATGTTGTTTTAGAATTTAGGGATTTGATTATCACGATTTAATTAAATTCCATTCTTATTGTTCAAATGGCCTAATCAAGTTTTTGAATTGATATATGTAATGATTAAGCTATGTTGTATAATATGTATTAATTAGGGACCATTTGGTTGAGATTGGAAACGTAGAGAAATTAATTAGTTTACTTGATTAATTTCCATTTCTAATGCATTATTGATTTAAATCATGTATTTGACATTGGTATTATGTTTGAAGCATGATTTTAGACTTGTAATGGATTTATGAGATTATGTTTCCAATATTAAATTATATTGTTATAGCATGTAACGAATCGCACACTGAAGATTCGACATGTGGTGTTATTATAGCGTATAATGAATCGTACTCTGAAGATTCGACATTGTCATCCTATAGTAGTTGTGGATTTAGAGCATGTATTGTATGATTTCAACCTACTTATGCATGAAGGTAGTTTCGTGTACTATTTAATACGTATATAAGTTGTTAACTTATTTATTTTGGAGTCACTTGGGACAGTGTTACTGTAATATAGTTAGAGTTTAGCTCTAGTGCGAGAGGCATGACTTCTCCCCGTTTGACATAGTGCGCACTAGGGTGGTCTTCCCAGCGGGTTAATGCCCGGAATAACCATTTAGTTTTTGGTACTCCGAGATTTGATGTCCAAGTATTCCACTATTTGATTTCACATTCAATTCTAAGTTGACAACCAATGTTTAATTGTGACTTGTGGTTTTCGTTATTGGCGATTTAATATTGTTAAGTACATTTATACATTATGATTTTGAATGAATCATAGCATGCCTTTAATGTTGTTAAGTACATTCATGTTTCATGATTTCTAATGAATCATTGCAGGTTTTGATGTTGTTAAGTACATCTATACTATATTGTTCAAATATGACTTAGGAATGATCCTATAGATTCATTTGAAACATAGATGTTAGGTGGCATGACCCACTTTGGTTGTTTTTGCATTTTAGGTTTTAAGTTCATGACTTTGAGAATCTACATCTTGTTGCTTTGTATAGCATGCTTCTATATTGTTTGAATTACATGGATGATGTGATTTATGTTAGAAATGATATAGGGTAGCTTAGGATGCTCCCAGAGTCTCACCCTTGACATAGACGTTAGGTGGCATGAGCCCTTTAACATGTTTCATCTTAAGGTGATAAAATTGTAAAATACTAGGTCGATGCATGCTTATTTCCTACGAGTAGCTTTATGTTACTCGCCTCGAAGTTACTGGAGATATTTTTCAGGTACAGGAATCAAGGTTAGAGATTCTCATTATGCTTGGATGATTTGTGGACTTGAAGGTTTCCATTCTTATAAAGGTTGGCTAGAAATGCCATTTGTAGCCTTATTTGTCAAATGCGTATATTTGATTCTAAACTTGTGATGTGTGCTTAAGCACACTTTTTGATTCTCATTTTATGTATATGACATGAGGCTAAACTTCTTTTGAAATCACATATATGCTATGGATGTTAAATCTTGCCTTTAATAAGAATATATGAAAAATAATGCGTTTTTGTATGCTATTTTGTATCGGAGCGTGCATTGTGTATGAAATTCATCTATTAGCATTCATTAATCATGTATGAAATGTGGCCAAGGGCTAAATAGTTATTTGACTCCATTTTATATTTTTGGATTTCATGTTTTCCATTTCAAGTTCATTTTCGCCATTTTGGCCGTCGGGGGGTCGGATTTTGCCTTGGTAGTATTTTTAAGCCATGGACCATTGGAGCACGTCCTAATAGGTAAGTTATATTTGTGTACAAGATCATTTACAAGAAAAACCTCATCCATAGTGATTTGAGCTTCCTATGGACTCATTTTGCATTTTTATTGCATAATCCGGTTTAAGGGCATTTTGGGTATTTCACTTGAAAAAAAAAACTTCTCTTGACATGATCATGTAGAAAATGTGATTTTAGGGGGGGTTTCTTCTTTGTGTTTTTCCAAAAAAACCACATCTTGGACACAAAAACCCCATATCAAATTAAATTTTTTGGTAAAAATGTAACGACCTTGGATTTTTTAACCCAGTGTGTGTCCTGTGATGACCCGAACTGGATTCAAGATGTGGAAGAACAAGATTAAACAATGATCTTTAGAGATACAACATGCCTCTAAGACACCAATGTGACCCTCAATGAGGTCACAAAACCCAAAGGGATAAAGTGTGGAAGCAAGAGATCTGAAAAGTAACAATTAAGCCCCAGGGGAAAAATAGTCATTTCATAGAGAAAAGGATGCTACCAAGCATACCATTGGAAGGAAAACGAAAAATTAATGAAGTTAGACTCAAGAATCACCTAATTTGGAGTCCGGATGGCAAAGATAGCAAGTCCCGAAGTCAAAGGAAGGGAAACCGTATCCCGGTGCAAACCAAATTCTGACACTACTTCACTAAAATATGAATAACTTGAGCTACAAATGGAATCTGAAGCTCTAATTGGTACCATTAGAAATCTCATTTCGACGCGGTCAGTTTAGACTCATGAACGGACCAATTCGGAGTTAAAACAAGTGAGATATGGCCCGTTGAAGAAGAGTGTCTAATGCAGGAATAGTATCGGCGGGGGCCCACCCAAAATCGGCGGGGGCCCGCCAATTGCGGCAGAAAGTCACGGGCACCCACCAAAGGGCTGTGGGGGCCCGCCAAATGGGGCAGTGGCATGGGTTGGAACCTCAAAAAATGCAGGAACAGTGCTTTTAGCAGAAAATTGGACTTAGAGCGAGGTTTAAGAGGTCAAGATGACATTTTTCGGAAAAATACGAAGAAGAAACTGCCCCTAAAATCACATTTCCTATGTGACAGAGTCAAGAACGGAATTTATTTCCCAAAGGAAATCCCCAAAATGCCCTTAGATCAGTTTAGGCTTAAAACGGCGAAAATGCAACTTTGCACCAAGCATACATTTGACCCCAAATGCACTTCTAAGTTGAAACGAATATGCACGCACACGGAATAAGTGATTTTGAGCATGCGGGAATGGTCCATGGCTCCCAGAAATGGCCGATTCAAAATCCGACCCCCCAACGGCCAAAAAGGCGAAAATGAACTTAAAATGGAAACTTTGAAAACTAAAATCAACAAATGACTTCAAATGACCATTTGACCCTTGACCACACTTCATACATGACTAATGAGATCCTACAAATGGAATTTCCACACCCAATGCAAACATAGTGAAACAAAAACTCAATAATATTCAATATTTTTATAATATTCCATAAAGTCAAAAATTACATAGTATATGAAATACATGTTATTGGCCTCCGACCTCATCTCACATACGTCAAATACATTGTAAAGAGTGTACTCATGTACACATTACATATATAGAATCAAATATATACATTTTGACATAAAAGACTATAAGTGGCATTCCTAGCCAACCTTTACAAGAGTTAAAAACCTTTAAGTCTAGAATCATCCAAGCATAATGAGAATCTCGAACCTTGATTCCTATACCTGAAAAATGTCCCCACTACGTGGGTGAGTAACATAAAGCTACTCGTAGGAAATGAACATGTATCGACCTAGCATTTTACAATTATATCACCTTAAGGTGAAACATGTTAAAGGGGCTCATGCCACGTAACGTCTATGTTAAGATGAGACTTAGGGATCATCCTAAGCTACTCATGCAATTGAAATGAACAACGGCATACAAGTATACATACTCAAGTATACTAAGCAAAGTTAAAACATGTTATACAACATATAAGCATACAATTACAAGTACACTAGGTCATGCTAAACAAGGTAAGCAATATCAAGCATACATCTCCAAGTATACTAAACGTTATTAAAACAACTCATGCAATGTCTAAACATACCCACACAAGTATACAATTACTACGAAAAGCTTATGAATCAAGTATACAAACACAAGCATACTAAACAAGATGAGTTGTACATAAAACAAGTATACATAGCATAAGTATACTAAATAAAACCTACGCACATGGAATAAGTATACTAGCTCAAGTACACGAAAAGAGGCTCAAATACACAAACAAGTACATTAGTCCAAGTATACTAAATAAGGTCAAAATACACGAAACAAGTATACAGTTCCAAGTATACTACATGAAATCAAAATATATGAAGCAAGTATACAGACTCAAGTATACTAAATGAGATCCAAATACACAAGGCAAGCACCAATCCACAAGCTACAAGTAATCCATGATTAATAACTTGGAATGGAATGCGAAATCAAGATTGGAAAGACTAGGACATGCGGTCACTAGACCAAGCAAGTGTTTTCGGGTAATTACGACCCACAAGGTACTACCTAGTGCGCACATGTATAAGTTATTCCGGGTAATTACGACCCACAAGGCACTACCTAGTGCACACTTATAACTTAGAAGACTCTTGTCTCTGTACTAGAGCCAAACCTTAGCCATCACATGAAATATGTCCTTATAAGCTTTCCAAAATCAATAAGTTCAAAACTTATACCAAAATCAATAAGTTAGGCCAAACTTATATCAAATCCAATAATGCATAAAGCTCATCTTCCATGCACAAGTAAGGTTGAATCCACACAAACCATGTCCTAGAATTCAAGTCTAAATAGCATATGACAAGTCATGTCCTCAATATGCAATTTATACACAAAGCAAGAATATTTTACAACAATTGACCCACATTACCATCCTAAGTCACAAGTACTAAATAAGCTTCAATTTAGTATCAAGCTTTCAAGGAAATCAATTGTAATATTCTAACAAGTTATATACCTACACAAGATATATATAAACAAGTGATACAAGTCAATGATATTCTATATCATGCTAAGTCCAATTACCATTTCAAGAGGCCACAAGTACTAATTCTACATCTAATTAGTAATATGCTCACAATGTAATTAATTTCACTATATTTCAAGGGATTTTCAACCTAACATGAAAAGTCTATAGATTTGAAACCAATCCCTAATAACCTTACATTAATATATATCAAGTACCAAATCATGGTTATAACATATCTCAAGTCTAAAATGGAATACAAGTAAAATACAATTTACTAGAATTTAAATCAAATTAAATCCATTTAATCTCTAGATTTGAAAACTCATCTAAATCATACCAAATTAATATATATCAAAGATCAACACATGGCCATGCCATTTACCAAGTTTAAAATGATTTATATGCAAGATATGATAAATCACTAATTTCTTAAATTAACAAAAGACATGCATACAACTTATATAAGCATCAATAGCATGCAAGAAACAAAAATATAACCCTATAACATCCCCTACCTCACTAAAGAAGTGTCTCTCTAGAATCCAAGGCAAATCAACACAAAATGGCAAACCATTCAAGGGTTATGTAGAGGAGGATGAGGGGAACAAAAAGTGTTCCAAGCCACATGGTCTAAGGTGAGCGGAAGGCCCTCAAAAATCAAGGTCAAGATTTAAGCATCAAGCTCCTTCCATGGAAGCTAGGGTTTATGATGAGAAAGAAAATGACATAAGGTGAAAAATGGGTGAGTGGAGGAAATAGAAATCCTCCACTCACTATGTGTTCCTACACCATGGTCAACACACAGAGCTATGGTCAATTGTACAAAAACCCTTCTTTTAAACCATAATCTCAAAGTGGCCCAAAAATAATTGCTAGACAAAATTTGGTGCATACACTTGTCACAAATCCTAGGCTCCATCCAAAGCTTAATCTCAAACCTACACTTGTCAACCATCCAAGCCAACAAGTGCACCAATCCTAAGCCAATAAGTGGTTAAATCTCGACCCTCCACATGTCCTCATCCAAGGCCTCAAAGTGTTTCCACACACATGTCAACTAGTGGACCAATGAGAGTGTGATACTTTTCGAAAATTGCAAAAAGGTCATTTTTGAAAATATCTTCCAAATTAAATTGCAAAATGGTCCCTAAGATGAAAAGTAATTAATTTACAATAATTACACAAAAATCGCAAAAGTTTAGAAAATTACAAAAAGGTTATGCACCTATACCCTTTACAAGAAAAGTAAACACTTAGCATGTTTTTCTACAAAAGTGAAAATACACATAGTATGTAATTTAAATATCGCGGATGCATGCAAAACCGGAATCAAATCCGAACACGAAAAGTGGGGTTATGCCAACAAAGTGACAACTGAGAAAAAAACGAAAGATGAATAATGTCACAAAAGTGAAAATGTGAAAATGACTCGGTCCTCAAAGGAAGTCGTCAATCCACAGAAAAGAGTCTCGGAAACCATCCCTGAGCACTCAAGATGACACTAAGCGATGAGAAACCGAACTCAGAAAGGAAAAGATTAACGGAAAAAAAATATCCGTGAAAATCTGAGAAAAGGAAAGGAAGAAAAATGACCAGATCGTTACAACCTTCCCACCTTAAAGGGATTCATCCCCGAAATCCAGCCCCAACAAAACAAAAGGCGAAACCAGGATAACTACGAAGTACATCTCCGAGTATCCCACACAACATGATACGAAAGCAAATCCCAAAACCGAAAGACAACGTACAACCCAATGTCATTCGCACCCACGTGCTCACGACAGGAAAACCTCTCAAAAGAAAAGTGACCTCACGGCCACACGACAAGTGAAAGTCACACACAAAACCTAAGGTCAAATAAAGGAATGGAAGACCACAACCGTAAGTATCCCTCCTAACGAACTATCATACCGATCTGAAAACAACCACCAAAAGAACCCCAAGATATCTACGTATCAAATCAAGGTACTGAACAAAGACGACATGGCAGTACAAATAGTGACCAGAACCCGCCCACAACATACTCAAATGTGTGGTAACAATGACAGTACCTAGTGCTCGCCCACACTTATTCGTCAGTAAGGTAGCATCGACGGTAACTAGCACTTGCCCACAACACACAACTTTGTACGGTAGCATGACAGTATAAGGCACCAGTTCATAACCTTCCCCCCACTAGGTCTACCCATGAAACTCTCAATACAAATGACATCAATGTCGCAAAATGATCATGGCCAAAGGCAATATGGGAACCAGGCATCTGTGAGAGTCAGAATATGGTCAAGGACGTTCCGAACCATCCTGGCCAATCCCAAACTCTAACAACAATGTCATAGGCACCATTATGCTTAAGGCCCTAAATCCTCAATACAGCAAAACCAACATCTCTAATGTCTCAAAATGCTACAAGCAACAACATCAATCGAGAATCCAAAACTTGAAAAGCAAATCAAAACCTCCAAAAATCAAAATGAACCTCACCATAAAACATTTCATTGGAAGTCCTACATTTCTCACTGAAACAGATCAACTACAAGACCAATCACCACGATCAAACATCAAATCCACATCCCTATCATGGATAACTAAATCCTCAAAATATAAGTCCACTAAGTGGCACATACATCAAAATCCTGAGAACCAAGGTCACAAAATGAATCTCTCAAAACATTGCTTGGCAACACCAAGCTAAATCAAAATTCCTCAATTTTCTATCGATCCATAAATAACCACTGGAACTACGATTCCTTAAAACTATACCTAGTCACAACTAGGATGAGACGACTCCATAAACAAGCCATATCCTACAGCGATCCTTCAAAACTCCTCCTAAGAGTTAACCACATCAAGATTTCTAAAACTGAAACAAGTCTCCAAAAGGCATACTCAAAAGAGCATCGAGCTCATCTCACGAATCAAACAAATCCTCAATGATATGGACACAAATCCCTGAAAAATGATCTCACACTAATCCACTCACTCTGAGCACCATAACCCGTCAACAACCACGGCAAAAACTCCCCAAGGGAAGACACGGAAAAAAGAGAACCACCAGTCCTAAGAAGGACAATACCACAACTCTGTCTCTGAAACGAAAGACACAAGGTCAAAGACTTCACCCCCTACATGGAAGTAAGTCGACCAAAATCAACCAAATCCTTACCAAGGACTCAAGACAACAATGGTGATCCTCACGGACCAGCCAACCTCAAAGATGTGCATAACACAACGAAGAGAAGAGACTCACTCCTTGTGAAGTCCCTTACTCGAACCAAGAAAGAGAAGAAACCCTATTCTCCCACAAATGTTAACATGACAAACATGAAAAGGGAACAAAAGGGAGAACCGAATATGGACGTCATGCATATGACAAGGAATGCAACTACCAAATAAATAAATCTACTCACATAGATAAAAATCAAGGTCACATGCAGCACGTGTCCACGTAAGCATAAAATCATGTCACTAAAGTACAGTAACAACATGGCATCTCTAAGCATATAAATAAGGCATACTAATGCCACACAACAAGAAAGCAATGTGGACACACTTCCACCTACTCATGCATCACAATATCATAATTCATACTACTAACATGGTAGTAAACGAAACTGCAGAAGATAAAAATGATGCAATAATGAACCCTATGGACATCGTGTCCTAGAATGTCTAGGTAAAAGGAAAGACCAGTCCTAACCATAAACTGTCTCCAAAAACCCAATGCGACAACAACCCGTCTCAAAACAAACGTGAGCCCTTACCACAATGGTAAGACTCTCACAATCCAACTCTGAATCTAGAGGTGACACTACAAGTGACACTAACAGTGCAATGCTCTCACTACCCGAAACATCAATCAATTGACTTGATCTCAAAAGCATCATCATACAAGGAGAACTCAAAGAAAAGGACAACTATAGCCATACCAACAACAACCAAATCAATCAATACGACTGATCTCCAAAATAAACATCATCATCATCATTTAAAAGGACAACGCCTATCACAGCAAAACCAACACTGATTCCATCCGAACTGCACTTGTGGCTAGCCAGTACGGTAGCATGATAGTGCCATGCACCCGCCCGCAAATGTACCCACCCACGAAAATCACAATCCTAGAGGAATCTTCCAAAACAACTAAGGATCCTAAGAGGTCTATAACCTCATCATGGCATAAAACAAACAAATCCAGTACTACGGCAATGTGACGACCCTGGTTTTTAGGCCAGCGTGTCCTGTGATGAACCGTAAGGATGATCCGATAATGGATCCGAATGCAGAAGCAAAAATAGAAAACAAAACTCTAAGAAGTCAAAGTGACCTTCCATGAGGTTGTGGAACTCAACAAGAACTGATGCGGAAGCAAAAGATCAAAAATATGACAAATAAGTCCCCAGGGGCAAAATAGTCATTTCTGAAAACTGTATATTCGGGTGCCACCGAGCATACCGCTGGAAGGACAACGAAAAACTAATTAAGATGGACTCAAGAATCGCATAATTCGGAGTCCGGACGAAGGAGAAATGGCATGACGAAGAAAAATGAGCACTTAAGGCAAAAAGGGTAAACTGGTAATTATTCAGGAAGAACCGGGTACAACCGAGCACACCGTTGGAAAGACAGCGAAAAATTAATCAAGTTTTAAAAAAAATTCACTTGAATCGGAGTCTGGACGAAGGAGAAAAGCCCAAAAGAAGAGTTGACATCGTGGCGACCCGACGAGGGGCCATGACAGCCCCATACGCACGCCCATGCACGCCGCGCGCATGCTTGGTGCACACATGGCTGGCAGCAGCAGCCCATAAAGCTATTGTGGGGTTATTATTCAGAAAAATCCAGAACAGAGGTTGAATTTGGAGGCCTAGATGAAATTTTTTGCAAAAACACAGAGAAGAAAACCCCCTCAAAATTGAGTTTTCTACATAACTTGCGAGAGAATTAAAAAAAAACTCAATGTAGAATACCCGAAATGCCCCTCCATGAAATCTGGTCATGGAGGTCCAAAAAGCTGCTAAATTGAAAAACTGAGAGCTGAACTTCGTAAGCGATTTCCGATATCAAGACGACATTTTCTAAACAAATACGGAAAAGAAACCCCCCCTAAAATCATGTTTTCTATTCAACCATATTGAAAGAAGAAAATAAAACCACCATAAAAAGTCTATAATATCCCTAGATCAGAATATGCAAAAAAAGTGCGAAATGAATTCACAAGAGGCTCAAAATACAAACGATAAGGTTTTGCCCAAAAATGACCATGCACACAAACGTAACTTACCTATTTGGACGTGCTACAATGGTCCATGACTTAAAAATACCACCGATACAAAATCCGATGCCCCAACGGGCAAAAAGGCAAAAATGGAACTTAGAATGAAAACTCGGAATCCAAAAATACAAAACGGGATCAAATGACCGTTTGGGCCTTGGCCACACTTCAAACATGATTTATAAGACCCTATGAAAGAATGAAAACGGAATTCCCACACCCGATGCAACCATGGTGAAGCAATGACTTGCGATTTTTTCAAGATTTTCACAATATTTCATGAAGTTAAAAAGTACATAGAATACAAAATAATGGTCATTGGCCTCTGGCCTCATCTCATACATATCAAATACATGGAATGAAATATACATATTTTGACATATAAGTCTACAAAATGACATTTCATGCTAACATTCGCATGAAATGGAAACTTGAAAGCTACAAGACATCCAAGGAATGCTAGGCATCACGAACCAAGTCTTGGTATCTGAAATATGCCCCAGTATCATACGGGTGAGTAACATAAAGCTACTCGTAGGAGTTGAGCATGCATCAACCTAGTATTTTACAAATTTATCACCTTAAGGTGAAATATGTTAAAGGGGCTCATGCCACCTAACGTCTATGTCCAAATGAGACTCGGGAAGCATCCTAAGCTATCTTAGAGTCTAAGCAACAAGAATCATGATATACATACGTGTATGAAACAAATCCTGGTTGGGATAATCTAAGAACATGACAAGAAGAATACTTGAGCATAGATTAACATGAATTGCATTTTCAATACAATTGAACTAGGTCTAGAGTAATCCATATAACATGATAAAAGCATATTTGAATACATGTTAACAAGAATCACATTATCCATGTAATTCAACAACAAAAGAGCATGTTATACAATGCAACAAGGTTTAAGTTCTCAAAGCCATCAACTTAGAATCTAAAGCACAAAATAACAGTAGTGGTTCATGCCACCTAACGTCTATGTTATAAATGAATCAATAGGATCAATCCTAAGCTTTATTAAAACGTCAAAACATGATTTTCAATATCGATGCAATTTAACCAACATTGGAACTTCCAATACAACGCATAAAGCACAATTTCGCAAAGTTAACATATTGTAACTTAAAATGGAACGACAAATAAGAAACAACAAGTTACAACATCATCTAGTTATCAACTTGAAAATTAAATGCGAAATCAAACAAAGTGGATACTCGGATGTCACGCAGGATCAAACCGACAACATAGTTACTTTAGGGTTACTAGCCCATGGGTAACCTCCCTATGTGCGCACTAGACTATATAGAGGGACTATACCCCGTACTAGAACCACGTCCTAGCCATAGCCAAACAACGACATCCCCAAGTTTTCAAAATCAACAAGTTGTGCAACAACGCATATATCAACAGGAATATGCAAGATAATCAACTATCTACCGAGTACAACCAAATTTGGAAACCTATACAATACATGCTCTAAGTCCATAACTAATATGATGTGATGAATGTCGAATCTTCAGTGTGCGATTCGTTACACGCTATGCATGAATGATGTTAAATATGAAATGTGCAAATCATTACATAAGGCAACAATATATTCAATAAGGAAAACATATTCTCATGAGTATAAACATAACAACTATGTTATCCAATGCTCAAAACATAACCAAATGAATATACAACAAGTCCATGTCTAGGATTTTGATATAGAAACGACTTTCAAACACAATTAAATCCATGACTCAATTCGATAGAATTTAATAAAATAAAAATAATTAAATTCCCTAGATTCTAATTCAATTCCAAATAACCTCAAATTAATACATATTAAAGAATATGGCATGGTCATCACCTATATCCATTATAAAACTCAATTAGGTTATTGGAACAACAAAGTAGAACTCTAATTAAATTATGCTAATTTAATTACCAAGGTTCTAAAGCAACTTCAAATGGTCCACAATTAATATATACTAGTAAACAAGTCATGGCCAATACAAATATCAAGTTAAAACCTTAATTGACCACAAAATAGATTTTAATTAATTCTTTTAATTAAAATCTCTAGATTTTCAGACTTAACCAAATGTTCTCAATTTAACATATCTTAGAGAATATGCCAAGGACTAATGTAATATCACATTACAAGTTTATTTCATTCAATTTAAGACCATGTGACTTAACCTTTCACTAAAGTTAGATATAAATTAAAAGTTGCAATTCTTATGCAATTAATCCTAATTTAATATATGTGAACAACTATACCTAAGCTTAATTTTCTAGCATGCCACAATTCAATTCCAAGTCGTATATCACCATGGGGATTAAATCTTAAACATGGAATTTAATTAAATAAAAGGTTTCAAAACCTAACCGAATATTCTAAATCAAATACATGTGAAGTTATATGGCATGTAAATCAAGAATATCAAGTCGGAATTCAAATAGAGTGAATAGTGCACTCGGGGTAAATTAATTAATTAAATTAATTAATAATTACTAACTTTCAAAACACCTCCAATCACTTTCAAATTCGACTATGTTGGAGAGCATGCTAAGGCCTAATTTAATATGCTAACACATATTAATTTTAAGCTAGTTAAGGCCATGTGAATTAATCTTTCACCTAAGATAAATATTAAATAAAATCTTTAATACTTATTCAAATGTTCCAATTTTAATACACAACAATGAGCATATCAAGGGGCAATATAAAATCATGCTACATGTTTAAACCAAGTTATGAGCAACCGGAAAAATTAGATCCCGTACAAGAAAAATAAATAATAAAATCTCTAGATTTTATATTTAATCATGCAATAATAAGCATCACAAGCATAACAACACTTTAAACCTAGAACATTCCCTACCTCAATTTGAGATGAAAATCCCAAAGGCCCACCAAAATAAAAGTGCTCCAAATTCGACGATACCGAGAGGTTTTGTCGGGGACAACACCGTGAACAAGAATCCGCAAGAAACCCCATGAAAATCTCAACTTGACTCCAAACCCAAACTCAAAAAATCATCAGAAATGGATTCTAATAAGGGCAAAAGGTAGAGTACGTCGAGGGAAGCAATAAATGCTAAGGCCAAAGGATTTCTACCAAGGAAAAGTGGACCAAAGGAGGAGAGAGAAAGTGGCAGCCATGGCTGCTAGGAGATTCGGCCAAGAGAGGTGGGGAAGATGACCAAAATTTGATTTTTCACTTTAGGGCATCCTATTTATAGTAAGTCTCAAAAATTGCCCCGAAAGGGCCCCGCCGGGTCTGGGAAAGTGGATTTTGAGCAGACGCGCTCAAACGGAAAAACTCTATGAATGAAAAAGATTTAAAATGAGAAAATATGAACAACAGAAGAAACGGCGTCAAAAATTGAGTCCCGAGCAGAAAGTTATGTCCCGAACAAGTTCGGCGGCAATCAGGTCCAGAAACTCTGAAACTGGAGAAAAATGACCAGAAGGAAATTCTAAGAGTTCATGACTCGACGAAATGTGAAAATGAATCCCGTACAACGATTTAGGCTCCAGACGAGGCATTTTTGCAATAACTTTCGTTAATTGCACAATAGCCTCTATAAAAAGGGTTAACTGCGAAACTGCCCCAGAATGAAAATATCTTCCAAAAGATATTTTCTTAGATGCCCCTGAAATAAAATATCTTCAAAAGATATTTACGAAAAACACCACAAGAAATGAAAAAGATTCTAAAGAATTGTGCATCAATGCCCCTGTGGGTACCGGGAGCAACCAGAGTACTTTCTTGCAAAAGTAAATATACGTATTTCGAAGAAACTACTCAAGATGAAGGCACGTGAAGTCAAAAACCAACTCCGAGCATGAAAAGTGAGGTTGTGCCAAAAATTGACAAACGGAGATAAGACAAAATAGGGAAAATGACAGAATAGGGAAAAGCCGAAATAGCGCATAGTGTCCAAAAACGAAAAATGCGAAAATGACTCGATCCTCAAAGGAAGTTGTTAATTCACATGAAAGAGTCTCATAAACCAATTCTGAGCACTCGAGATGACACTAAGCGACACGAAACAGAGCTCAGAAAGGAAAATTAAACGAAAAAAATTCATTCGTAAAATTTCAGGAAAAAAGAAAGGAAGGCAAATGACCGGGTCGTTACAGGCAATGTCAAATGACTCACCTCATGAGAGCCTAAACAAAAGGTGTCTCACCACCTACCTCAAAGTTGATCCTAGGTCAATAACAACCTATACTACCATGAGACTGTGACTTCAATCACCATCAACCTTAACTCGTGCCTCAATGACCAATCCTTTGTTATGCCGAATATGCAACACAGTTAGGCATATACAATTCTAATCTAGCACACATCACATGTCATGCTCTTTACATTAGAATAAAATCATGCTTAAACAAACGGCATACTACATATACCACATAAGCACATAAGCATATAAACATGTTATCAAACCAAAACATATTATCATGAAGCATATAAACACAAAGAGCATGGCAAGATAGCATGATATGCACCCAAAACCCGTCGTCCAAGGTATTTAAACCTAAGAGCTCTGATACCACTTGTAACAATCCTGGATTTTTTAACCCAGTGTGTGTCCTGTGATGACCCAAACTAGATCCAAGATGCGGAAGCAAAAAATCAAACAATGGTCTTTAGAGATACAACACGCCTCTAAGACACTGATGTGACCCTCAATGAGGTCACAGAACCCAAAGGGATAAAGTATGGAAGCAAGAGATCAAAAAAGTAACAATTAAGCCCTAGGGGAAAAATAGTCATTTCATAGGGAAATGGATGCTACCAAGCATACCATTGGAAGGACAACGAAAAATTAATGAATTTAGACTCAAGAATCACCTAATTTGGAGTCCGGATGGCAAAGATATCAAGACCCGAGTTCGAAGGAAGGGAAACCCTATCCCGGTTCGAACCAAATTCTGACACTACTTCACTAAAATATGAATAACTTGAGCTACAAATTGAATATAAAGCTCTAATTGGCACCATTGGAAATCTCATTTCGACGCGGTCAGTTTAGACTCACGAACGGACCAATTTGGAGTTAAAACAAGTGAGATATGTTCCGTTGAAGAAGAGTGTCCAGTGCAGGAATAGTATCGGCGGGGGCCCGCCCAAAATCGGCGGGGGCCCGCCAATTACGGCAGAAAGTCACGGGCACCCACCAAAGGGCTGCGGGGGCCCGCCAAATGGGGTAGTGGCATGGGATGGAACCTCAAAAAATGCAGGAAAAGTGCTTTTAGCAGAAAATTGGACTTAGAGCGAGGTTTAAGAGGTCAAGATGACATTTTTCGGAAAAATACAAAGAAGAAACTACCCCTAAAATCACATTTCCTATGTGATAAAGTCAAAAATGGAATTTATTTCCTAAATGAAATCCCCAAAATGCCCTTAGATCAGTTTAGGCTCAAAACGGCGAAAATGCAACTTTGCACCAAGCATACATTTGACCCCAAATGCACTTCTAAGTTGAAACGAATATGTACGCACACGGAATAAGTGATTTTGAGCATGCGGGAATGGTCCATGGCTCCCAGAAATGGCCAATTCAAAATCCGACCCCCCAACGGCCAAAAAGGCGAAAATAAACCTAAAATGGAAACTTTGAAAACTAAAATCAACAAATGACTTCAAATGATCGTTTGACCCTTGACCACACTTCATACATGACTAATGAGATCCTACGGAAGAATCAAAATGAAATTTCCACACCCAATGCAAACATGGTGAAACAAAAACTCAATAATCTTCAATATTTTTATAATATTCCATAAAGTCAAAAATTACATAGTATATGAAATACATGTTATTGGCCTCTGGCCTTATCTCACACATGTCAAATACATTGTAAAGATTGTATTCATGTACACATTACATATGGAATCAAATATATACATTTTGACATAAAAGACTATAAGTGGCATTCCAAGCCAACCTTTACAAGAGTTAAAAACCTTCAAGTCTAGAATCATCCAAGCATAATGAGAATCTCGAACCTTGATTCCTGTGCCTGAAAAATGTCCCTACTACGTGCGTGAGTAACATAAAGCTACTCGTAGGAAATGAACATGCATCGATCTAGCATTTTACAATTATATCACCTTAAGGTGAAACATGTTAAAGCGGCTCATGCCACCTAACGTCTATATCAAGATAAGATTCAGGGATCATCCTAAGCTACTCATGCAATTGAAATGAACAACGGCATACAAGTATACATGTTCAAGTATACTAAGAAAAGTTAAAATATGTTATACAACATATAAGCATACAATTACAAGTATACTAGGTTATGCTAAACAAGGTAAGCAATATCAAGCATACATCCCCAAGTATACTAAACCCTATTAAAACAACTCATGCAATGTCTAAACATACCTACACAAGTATACAATTAATACGGAAAACTCATGAATCAAGTATACAAACACAAGCATACTAAACAAGATGAGTTGTTCATAAAACAAGTATACATAGCACAAGTATACTAAATGAAACCTATGCACACGGAATAAGTATACTAGCTCAAGTACACTAAAAGAGGCTCGAATACACAAACAAGTACACTAGTCCAAGTATACTAAATAAGGTCAAAATACACGAAACAAGTATACAGTTCCAAGTATACTACATGAAATCAAAATATATGAAGCAAGTATACAGTCTCAAGTATACTAAATGAGATCCAAATACACAAGGCAAGCACCAATCCACAAGCAACAAGTAATCCATGATTAACAACTTGGAATGGAATGCGAAATCAAGAGTGGAAAGACTAGGACATGCGGTCACTAGACCAAGCAAGTATTCTTGGGTAATTACGACCCACAAGGCACTACCTAGTGCGCACATGTATAAGTTATTCCGGGTAATTACGACCCACAAGGTACTACCTAGTGCGCACTTACGACTTAGAAGACTCTTGTTTCTGTACTTGGCCAAACCCTAGCCATCACATGAAATATGTCCTTACAAGCTTTCCAAAATCAATAAGTTCAAAACTTATACCGAAATCAATAAGTTAGGCCAAACTTATATCAAATACAATAATGCATAAAGCCTATCTTCCATGCACAAGTAAGGTTGAGTCCACACAAACCATGTCCTAAAATTCAAGTCTAAATAGCATATGACAAGTCATGTCCTCAATATGCAATTTATACACAAAGCAAGAATATTTTACAACAATTGACCCACATTACCATCCTAAGCCACAAGTACTAAATAAGCTTCAATTTAGTATCAAGCTTTCAAGGAAATCAATTGTAATATTCTAACAAGTTATATACCTACACAAGATATATATAAACAAGTTATACAAGTCAATGATATTCTATATCATGCTAAGTCCAATTACCATTTCAAGAGGCCACAAATACTAATTCTACATCTAATTAGTAATATGTTCACAAGGTAATTAATTTCACTACATTTCAAGGGATTTTCAACCTAACATGAAAAGTCTATAGATTTGAAACCAATCCCTAATAACCTTACATTAATATATATCAAGTACCAAATCATGGTTATACCATATCTCAAGTCTAAAATGGAATACAAGTAAAATACAATTTACTAGAATTTAAATCAAATTAAATCCATTTATACTCTAGATTTGAAAACTCATCTAAATTATACCAAATTAATATATATCAAAGATCAACTCATGGCCATGCCATTTACCAAGTCTAAAATGATTTAAATGCAAGATATGATAAATCACTAATTTCTCAAATTAGCAAAAGACATGCATACAATTTATATAAGCATCAATAGCATGCTAAAAACAAAAATATAACCCTATAACATCCCCTACCTCACTAAAGAAGTGTCTCTCTAGAATCTAAGGCAAATCAACACAAAATGGCAAATCCTTCAAGTGTTATGTAGAGGAGGATGAGGGGAACAAAAAGTGTTCCAAGCCTCATGGTCTAAGGTGAGTGGAAGGCCCTCAAAAATCAAGGTCAAGATTTAAGCATCAAGCTCCATCCATGGAGGCTAGGGTTTGTGATGAGAAAGAAAATGACATAAGATGAAAAATGGGTGAGTGAAGGAAATAGAAATCCTCCACTCACTATGTGTTCCTACACCATGGTCAACACGCACAACTATGGTCAATTGCACAAAAACCCTTCTTTAAAACCATAATCCCAAAGTGGCCCAAAAATAATTGTAAGACAAAATTTGGTGCATACACTTGTCACAAATCCTAGGCTCCATCCTAAGCTTAATCTCAAACCTACACTTGTCAACCATCCAAGCCAACAAGTGCACCAATCCTAGGCCAACAAGTGGTTAAATCTCCACCCTCCACATGTCCTCATCCATGGCCTCAAAGTGTTTCCACACACATGTCAACAAGTGGACAAATGAGAGTGTGACACTTGTCACACTTTCTAGAAATTGCAAAAAGGTCCTTTTTGAAAATATCTTCCAAATTTAATTACAAAATGGTCCCTTAGACGAAAAATAATTACTTTATAGTAATTACACAAAAACCCCAAAAGTTTATAAAATTACAAAAAGGTTATGTACCTATCCCCTTTACAAGAAAAATAAACACTTAGCATGTTTTTCTACAAAAGTGAAAATACACATAGCATGGAATTTAAATATCACGGATGCATGCAAAACCAGAATCGAATCCGAAAACGAAAAGTGGGGTTATGCCAACAAAGTGACAACCGAGAAAAAGACGAAAGGTGAATAGTGTCACAAAAGTGAAAATATGAAAATGACGCGGTCCTCAAAGGAAGTCGTCAATTCACGGAAAAGAGTCTCGGAAACCATCCCCAAGCATTCAAGATGACACTAAGCGACGAGAAACCGAACTCAGAAAGGAAAAGATCAACAGAAAAAAAAAAATATCCGTGAAAATCTGAGAAAAGGAAAGGAAGAAAAATGACTGGGTCGTTACAAAAATTTTTTTTTGCTTGCTGTCATCCTTATCTAATCAATTAGATGGTCTTCCGTGGGATTTCCAACATTCTGTTTTGGCATCTAATTGATTAGATGGATCATCTGATCGATTAGATGGTCCCGAGTTGCATCTTTTGACCCATTTTCCTTCATTTGATCATAACTTTATCATCTGGACTCCGAATCAAGTGATTCTTAAGTCTAAATTTATTATTTTTTCATTGTCTTTCCAATGGTATGCACAAAAGCACCCATTTCTAGGTAAAATGACCATTTTACCCTTGGTCCATTTCTTGTAGGGTTTTGAAACCCTTGTTCACTTCTTATTTCCTTTGAGTCTCGAGACTCCTCGGGGAGCCACTTTTGTGTCTTAGGGATGATGTACATCTCTTTAGACTTTCATTTCATGTGAAAAGACCATTTTATCCTTGGAGGCATACTTAGTCTATTTTTTATCTTTTTCTTCCGCGTTAGTTCTCGTTGAGTTCCGTGGCCTCATGGAAGTTCACTTTGGCGTCTTAGAGCTAGATGCATTGTATCTCTAGAGACTTGGTTTCTATTTTTGCTTCCACATTCGGGATCCATTAATTGATCAACTTTTAGGTTATCACTGACGCACCGGGTCATAAAGACTTGGGCCATCACAAGTGGTATCAGAGCTCCTAGGTTTGAATACCTTGGACGACGGGCTTTAGGTGCATATCATGCTTTTGTTGCTGTACTTTGATATTTTCATATGCTTTTTGATAGCATGATTTGGTGTTGTAACATATTTATGTGTTTCTTGATAACACACTCGGTATTATGACATGTCTCTATGCTTATATGCTTATGTGTTTAAAAGCATCATTGTTTGACAGGTATACTCATTCGCTTATGTGTTTAACTGTTTAAAAATCTTCCCTTGATTGCTTTAGCATGACCATATGTTGCATACATTGACGTGCTATTTAATTGATGCATTCATAGTGTGAGTTGCATTATATCATAATAACTCGTGTTATTATTGATCTCGTTTCCTTTTCATACATATAGCGTCACAATCTTGACTTACGGAGAGTCTTCTCATTAAGACTTCGTGGTGGTCTTGATGTCATTGATGTCATTGAGGTTTTTGTTTCTAGTGTCATGGGACGATGAGTTAGGGCTGACTCGAATCCTTCCTTGTGAGTTAGGAAGTTGCTTTGTGAGCCTCAAGGCAAGGTTCTCGTGTCTTGCCTTCTTAGGGCAATGGTTTCAGGATTTGGATAGGTGTGTTGACCTAGAATCCTTCTTGTGTTGCCTTGGACAACTCTTACAAGCTACGGTTAGGATGTGAGTCGTTCTGTGTAATTAACTGCACTGGTGCGATTAATTACTCTCCCTTGTCTTTAGAGACTTGGGGCATTGTGTTAGGTTTCTGATAATATCCTGTAAAGTTCCTATAGAGCTCGTTGGCACCATAGTTTGGGGGATAGTTCCTTTCCTTGTAGTGAGAGATTGGACTCATCTAGGTTCAGTTTTATATGTTTATGGGCCCCATTGTTTTTGGGCATGCCTTAGAAACATGTTTAGGATTTATGACTATGTGGTAGTCCGTGTGAGAATGTATATGATATGTTTACTTATACAGTTTCTGATTACCATGATAGTGCCGTTGGTGGTATATAGCGTTTCGCTATTTGTTTGACCTCTATGTGATATGTGATTTATTTGGTTTACTTTATGTGTACTGTGTGTTTAGTACTATGATATTATTTAATTTATGTCATTTAATTTTGTGAGCATGCACTATATGAGTATTTGGTTTATACTGTTTCATCTTTCCTGCACTTATGTTGGAGTTTTGTGACCTTAGTTGTCGAGATTGTCATGTGTGAGCTACGTAGTAGACTTGTGTTTTTAAGATTTTAGTTGTCCACTATAGGGATTTTGACCCAGCGTTTTGTCTTCTGTATGTAGCCTTACGGTAGGTCTACTTAAGATTTGTGCTTAGGTTTTCGATTTTGTAGGTCCGATCCATTGGCTTGAGGGCACAGACTTGTTAGGCTATGGATTTGGGACTGGTGTTATTATTATTGCCTTTTCAGATGTGGGGGTCGTTAGTATGCTAGCGTCAGCGATCTAAGGCCTTAAGTGTAACAGTGCCAATGACATTGTTGTTAGAGTTTTGATATTAGCTACCCCTCGTAGATGCTTGGTTCCCATAGTGCTTTTGCTAGTGATCATTCTCGACATTAATGTCATCTGTATCGAAAAGTTTCTTTCTGGGTTGATCTGATAAGGGCACGTTATGAACTATTGCCTTATACTGTCATACTACTTTACTGACAAGTAAGTATGGGCGGGTTTTGGTTATTGTTCTTACCGCCATATCATTCTTAACCATCTGTGTTGATTCGACTTGTCATTATTTTGGGATTCTCTCGGTGATTGACATTGAATTAATATGCCGATTCGTTTGGGGAATGTCACTAAGTTCTTGGTTTTTGCATTCTTTTGGATGACCTTCAGGCTTTTGAAGTTATCCTTTCGCACCTTATGGCTTGTCCTCTGGCTTGATCTTGCTTTGATCTTGTTTGGTTCTCTTTTGTGTGTCCTAGATTTCGGAGACGAAATCCCTTTAAGGGGGTAGGTTGCAATGACCCAATCATTTTCTTTCCTTTCCTTTTCTCATATTTTCACGAATATTTTTTTTTCGTTGATCTTTTCTTTTCTGAGTTCAGTTTCTCGTCACTTAGTGTCATATCGAGTGCTCTGGAATGATTTTTGAGACTCTTTTCTTTGGATTGACAACTTCCTTTTAGGACTACGTCATTTCCACATTTTCATTTTTCGGATACTATTCACTTTTCGTCTTTTTCCTTGTTTTGTCTTTTCCCTGTTTGTCACTTTTTGGCACAACCTCACTTTTTGTGTTTGGAGTTGGTTTTTGACTTCACGTATCTTCATTCAAAGTGGTATCCACGAAATACGTATCTTTACTTTTGCAGAAAAGTACTCTGGTTGCTCCCGGTGTCCATAAGGGTATGGATGCACAGTTCTTTAGAAGCATTTTCTTTTCTTAGGGTATTTTTTGTAAATATCTTTCGAAGATATTTTATTTTAGGGGTTTCTAAGAAAATATTTTTAGAAGATATTTTCATTCTGGGCAGTTGTACAATTTTCACTTTTTGGAAGGGCCATTATGCAATTAATAAAAGTTATTGCTAAATGCCTTGTTTTGAGCCTGGATCCTCGTATGGGATTCATTTTTACTTTTCATCGAGTTGTGTATTCTTAGAATTTCCTTCTGGTTATTTTTCTCTAGTTTCAGGGTTTCTGGCCCTAGTTGCTCAGTTTTTGACTCTGCTCGGGACATATCTCTCTGCTCGGGACTCAGTTATTGACGCTGTTTCTTCCGTTATTCATATTTTCTCATTCGATTCTTTTTCGTTCATGGAGTTTTGCCGTTTGTGCGCGTCTGCGCAAATTCCACTTTTCCGGACCCGACGGGGCCCGTTCGGGGCACTTTTTAAGATTTTCTATAAATAGGGGGTCTTTAATTAAAAAATCCGATTTCACTCTCTCTCTCCCCTCTCTTGGCCGGATTCCATGGTAGCCAAAGGCTGCCACCTTCTCTCTCCTCTTTTTGAGCTTCTTCCCCTTGGTGAAATGCCATAGTGCCTTAGTGTTTTATATTCGCCTTGGCGAGACCTTCGATTCCACCGATTGGAATCTCATTTTGGCCATTTCTTGAGTTCGGGTTTGAAGTCAAGCTGTGATTTTGATGGGGCTTCCTTGGGTTTCTTGTTCACCGTGTTGTCCCCGACGAAACCTCGAAGTATCGTCGAATTCGAAGCGGTTTCATTTTGGTGGCTTTTGAAATTTTCATCTCAAATTGAGGTAGGGGGTGTTTTAGGATTTTGTATGTATTGTATTGAGTATTTTTCATCATTAAATAACGTGTTTGCATGCCTTGTATCAAATCTAGAAAATTAGTAATATTTATTTCTTTGTATATGATTTAATTTATAAGGATGTATATAGTTTAAAATTGAATTGTGGCATGATGATAAATTATGTTTTGATATGTTTGTTAACATATATTAACTTGGAATTATTTGAATAAGAATTTTACTTTTTATTTAATAATTATCTTTTGTGAAAGTTTAATTCTCATGGACGTACCTTGAATGAAATTAACTTGTGATATGCTTTTGAATTAAGTCTTGGCAAGTTCTTTAATAAACTTTAATTTGAGAGCATTTGGATAAGTACAAAAATCTAGAGATTTTAATTAAAAGGATTAATTAAGATCTATTTTAAAGGTTCCATTGGCTTAATTAAGTTTTTAACTTGATATTGGTGATAACTAGGACTTGCGTACTAGCATATATTAATTTGGGACCACTTGATGTTATTTTAGAATTTAGGGATTTGATTATCATGATGTAATTAAGTTTCATTCATATTATTCAAATGGCCTAATCAAGTTTTTGAATTATTATATGTAATGATCAAGCTATGTTGTATAACATGTATTAATTAAGGACCATTTGGTTGAGATTTGAAACTTAGAGAAATTAATTAGTTTACTTGATTAATTTCCGTTTCTATTGCATTATTGATTTAAATCATGTGTTTGACATTGGTATTATGTTTGTTGCATGATTTTAAACTTGTAATGGATTTATTAGATTATGTTTCCAATATTGAATTATATTGTTATAGCGTGTAACGAATCGCACACTGAAGATTCGACATGTGATGTTATTATAACGTGTAACGAATCGCACTCTGAAGATTCGACATTGTCATCCTATAGTAGTTGTGGATTTAGAGCATGTATTGTGTGGTTTCAACCTACTTTTGCATGAAGGTAGTTTCGTGCACTATTTAATACGTATATAAGTTGTTAACTTATTTATTTTGGAGTTACTTGGGACATTGTTACTATGATATAGCTGGAGTTTGGCTCTAGTATGGCAGGTATGAGTTCTCCCCGTTTGAGATAGTGCACACTAAGGTGGTTTTCCCAATGGGTTAATGCCCGGAATAACCATTTAGTTCTTGGTACTCCGAGATTTGATGTCCAAGTATTCCACTATTTGATTTCGCATTCAATTCCAAGTTAACAACTAATGTTTAATTGTGACTTGTGGTTTTGGTTATTGGTGATTTAATGTTGTTAAGTACATTTATGCATTATGATTTTGAATTAATCATAACATGCCTTTAATGTTGTTAAGTACATTCATGTTTCATGATTTCTAATGAATCATTGCAGGTTTTGATGTTGTTAAGTACATCTATGCTATATTGTTCAAATGTGACTTAGGAATGATCCTATAGATTCATTTGGACCATAGACATTAGGTGGCATGACCCACTCTGGTTGTTTTTGCATTTTAGATTTCAAGTTGATGACTTTGAGAATCTACATCTTGTTGCTTTGTATAGCATGCTTCTATGTTGTTTGAATGGCATGGATGATGTGATTTATGATAGAAATGATCTAGGGTAGCTTAGGATGCTCCCTGAGTCTCACCCTTGACATAGACATTAGGTAGCATGAGCCCTTTAACATGTTTTATCTTAAGGTGATAAAATTATAAAATGCTAGATCGATGCATGCTCATTTCCTACGAGTAGCTTTATGTTACTCACCCCGAAGTTACTGGAGATATTTTTTAGGTACAGGAATCAAGGTTAGAGACTCTCATTATGCTTGGATGATTTGTGGACTTGAAGGTTTCCATTCTTGTAAAGGTTGGCTAGAAATGCCATTTGTAGCCTTATTTATCAAATGCGTATATTTGATTCTAGACTTGTAATGTGTGCCTAAGTACACTTTTTGATTCTCATTTTATGTATATGACATGAGGCCAATGGCCAAACTTCTTTTGAAATCACATATATACCATAGATGTTAAATCTTGCCTTTAATGAGAATATATGAAAAATCATACGTTTTAGTATGTTATTTTGCACATTGTGTATAAAATTCATCCATTAGCATTCATTAACTATGTATGAAGTGTGGCCAAGGGCTAAACGGTCATTTGACTCCATTTTATATTTTTGGATTTCATGTTTTCCATTTCAAGTCCATTTTCGCCATTTTGGCCGTAGGGGGGTCGGATTTTGCATCAGTGGTATTTTTAAGCCATCGACCATTGTAGCGCATCCTAATAGGTAAGTTATGTTTGCGTGCATGATCGTTTTTTAAAAAAACCTCATCCTTAGTGATTTGAGCTTCCTATAGACTCATTTTGCATTTTTATTGCATAATCCGGTTTAAGTGCATTTTGGGTATTTCACTTGAAAAATAAAAACTTCTCTTGATTTGGTCATGTAGAAAACGTGATTTTTGGGGGGGTTTTTTCTTTGTGTTTTTCCAAAAAACGTCGTCTCGGACACGAAAACCCCATTTCAAATTAAATTTCTAGTAGAAATTTTTTTTGCTTAATGTTAGCCTGATCTAATCGATTAGATGAACCATCTAATCAATTAGATGGTCTTCCATAGGATTTCCAGCATTCTGTTTTGGCATCTAGTCGATTAGATGGTCCTGAGTTGCATCTTTTGACCATTTTTTCTTCATTTGATTATAACTTTTTCATCCGGACTCTGAATCAAGTGATTCTTGAGTCTAAATTTATTATTTTTTCGTTGTCTTTCCAATGGTGTGCATGGTAGCAACCATTTATGAGTAAAATGACCATTTTAGCCTTGGTCCATTTCTTGTAGGGTTTTGAAACCCTTGTTCCCTTCTTGCTTCCTTTGAGTCTCGGGACTCCTCGGGGAACCGCTTTTGTGTCTTAGGGATGATGTACATCTCTCCAGACTTTCATTTTGTGTGAAAAGACCATTTTACCCTTGGAGGCATACTTGGTTTATTTTTTATCTTTTTCTTCCGCATTAGTTCTCGTTGAGTTCCGTGGCCTCATGGAAGGTCACTTTGGCTTCTTAGAGACGCATTGTGTCTCTAGAGACTTGGTTTCTATTCGATCGATCGAACTTCCCAAATCCCGAGAAAATCTAAATTCCAGCCCATTAAAAGTTGTCTCATATCCAATCATTAAAGGATTATTGGTGTACGAGCCCAGCTCATTTTGGGTGATATTTGACCTACCTATATAAGGAATATGAGCCACTTTTTGAGATACTTAGAGACTTAGAGGGGAGATTTGGAAAGATTTCTTAGTGATGGAGCAAAGGAGAAGAGAAGGTTAGAGACACCATTGGAGGCTCTTCATCAACCAAGGAGCAGATTTCTTCCGTGGAGTTTGCCCTAGAGGATTGGAAGACATCATCCATGAGTGGCTAGACATCCTCTTGGGGCTAGAGTTAGCCATAAGCATGCTTTCTACATCTTAATTTATGTATTTTTTAGGGGATTTGTATTGTGATACATGATTTGACACTTTTATATATATAGATCTTGTTTATTCAATGATTTGTATGGTTTAATGCTTCCAATTGATCATTTAATTCTATCCATATATCTATGTATGCTAGAATAGATGTTCATGTGTTTGTCTCTATTTCTGGAGTTGTTGATGCATGTCTATGTGTATTAATGCTGTATATCTAGAGATTGTCAAGACATAGTACTTAATGGAATGTTCTTGTGGTTTATTTGATGGTTCATACTCATTTCTTGATGGATTGTAGTTTAATTAGTTTAATTTCATATCATTAACTTAATTGTAGTGTAGTTGTAGTTTAAATGTTAAATGGGAGGACAATCCATGCTTATTGTTGATATTCCATACTTATAGAAGTAATTAACATATATCTCTAACCTTGTGATGTGTTTGGATTGTGAGCTTAAAGAAATGATTAATGGCTTAATTTGATATGTTGTGCTATCCAACATGTTGTTTAGACAATATATGCTTACTTTGTCATCCATGCTTGTTGAAACAACCACACACACACATACACACACTTTGTTGCAATACATGTTTTTCCCCTCATTAATCATTCATTAAGGGTGTATAAAAGCTATGCTTAGTGGTGATCTCTAAATCCCAAGATCTCTCTCTCTCTCTTTTATTCTCTTTATTGCATTATTGTTTACTCTAGTTTAAATTGTATCTTAATGTAATTCAACCACCAACCAATCTTTTGATCACTCAATCTACTAACCCTAATCTTGATTCCTCAACCTTGTACGACTCATTAATCCCTTGGGATGATCCCTACTTGCCCTAGCTAAATTTTTAGTGAAAGGTAGTAGTGGCAATTTCTAAATATAAAGCTTTATAGCTCTACACCAATATCCTTTAGTGCAAACTTTGGGTCGGTGCGGCAAACCAACACCAACATAACAAATATAGAAACTCAATTTGAAGAAATTACAGCGGAAATGATCTTCAACCGTCTCCTATGTCTGTAAAACTAAACGATAGGGCTTTCATTCACTTAGTAAGGGTTCGGACCGTTTCACTTATACGTGAAGAAATGTGGTGGTTCCATTAGCCGACACAACTCTTCACACACACATATATGTGTGTGTGTGCATGTATATATATATATTTAAGTGACCATTCACTGAAATTGAAAGCACCTTTAAAAATTAATATCATATAACACACCTCTGGATAATCGAATAATAATTAATTATAGTTAGACTATTATTTTGCTTACATTCTCCCACTTAGTCTAACAAAAATCAATTATGATCACTTCAAGATCAAAATGATCATGAGTGTACTCCAGAAATTAATCCATTTACTTTGACAATGAATGTCTTTACAGTATTTATATACCCATTTACTTTAAGTTTACAATATAAATAAGAAAGTACTCCCCATTTGGATTCAATAAAAAATATAACAAAATTGAAATCCAACTAAATCAAAATGTAGAAATTCAGTTTTAGTTCAAATTTAGATTTCCGATAGTTTTAGTAAAAATGAATCCTTATGTAGACCAGTGTAGACTAGGTCATAAAATCTGATAAAATTAGTTTAGGCTATTTGAATTGTAAGGAGTTATTAACGGAAAAAATTATTTTGAAATAATCATTATTGCAAAAATTCATTTTTCACACTTAGCCATTTTTTATACTTAGCCAAAAACACAATTTTTCATGAGGCATATTCCAGGGTCCTAAAGTCCATTACTAAGTCATGGTGCTGAAGGCTTTTATAGATAAGCAATGTGAGTTCTAAGCCTTAACCTTTACTTTCTAGAAACCAAAGTGAATCATATAATTGATGTGCATGGTCCTAACATTTTAACTCAAGTGTTGAGTTCTTTCAAAACTATGCAAACTTGAACTAACTCATTCTTTAGTAAAGACTTCATGTGCAAATACAAATGAATAAAGTGCATAGTGTAATACCCCTAATTTTAAAAGGATAGTCTCGGTATTTAATTAATTGTTTAATTTCATTTTTAAATACATTATTTGATTATTTGGTTAGTTGTTTAATCGTTTAATTGTTTAATTGAATTATCTGTTTTAATTTAAGAACTATATGTTTTAATTTAACTTGTATGCTTATGTGGTAATTAAAGTAATTGTTTATTTGATTAATTCAATAATGTGCTTAAATGATGTGTGCTATCTGTTTTATGTTCTAAGTATTTTGTAGTAATTAATTATTTAAATAAAATGTTTATTTGTTTTATTTTTATTTTTTTATTTTAAGAAGGAGTTGGCCTTGGACAATAATAATAGACCAACCGTTTGGGTCTCATGGACTACTTGGATAGGAGATTAAATGGGTTCAGTTTTATCCATAGATGGTTATACATATAAAAATGGGTATATATGTATATAAGGTTAATTTAACTATTAATTATTGTTAATTGTTATATTAGTATTACTATTCAGTATATATTATATACTTTTAGGGTTTTATATATATTTATGTAATCACGCCAACTTATATACATATATTTATTTTTTATACTAGATTTTTTTTTTTTTTTTCGTCTCCTCATATAATTGGAATTACGGTTTTTTTTAGAAACCTATATATATACATAGTGTTGTCTGCCTTAGGGTTCATAAAACCTTATTCACGCCAACTTATAGAAGAGAGTGGTAGCAGAGATTTGGAGAGAGAGAACTGTGAGGAGAAAAGGGAGAACCAAGGGAAAAAGGAATGGAGTCTGCTTGTGGGTTAGAACCAAAGCAGTAGGAAGCTTGACGGTAATCAGAGGTCACCGGAATATCTAAGAAGACAGCGTTGAGATTTCAGTCCGAAATGTCAAAGGTAAGTTTTATATCTAACTCTCTCCCTTAGGCTTCGTGTTATTTACATGCCTAAACAATTCCAGGAGAAATTGAATGTTAAATTCATCTTTCATGCAAGTTAAACTTGATTAAATTTATCTTTCATGCATGTTAAACTTGATTAAAACAATAGGTTTGTTAATGAAGTTTTAATTGTTGAATCTTGAGTTTTCTTGCAAAAATATTAGTTTAAATTAATGTTATCAAAGCATAATGGATTTAAATATTTTTTTTTGGAATACACTAAGACTTAGTACTAACCAGTACGGACCTTAGAATGGAGGAACGGGGTGGAACGGAGTAACTGGAAGTCGCCGGAGGTGGAACAGATGATGAAACAGGGGAAGATCTGGCTCCCTTTTGAAAAGAGGTGGCCCCCCTTTGTGGGGTGCTGGCTCTACCTTGTAAAGAGGCGGCACCCCCTTGTGGGGAGTCGGCTCTACTTAATGGGGAAGCGGCTCCCTTTATGGGAGAAGCGGCTCCCCTTCTGTGTTGTGTTTTTAGATGAGTTTTTGGCTATTGTAGTTAGATAATGAGGTTTCAGTTTTAATTTGGGAGCTTCTATGGAGTATTTAAAGGATTTCTTAGCTAAAGTTAAAATTCCAGAGTGTTTAATAAACTCTAAAATGCTAGGAACTGGAACAATATGAAGTTTAAATGAATTTGCATATTGTTGGTTAATACGGAATATTTAAATTGTGTACCTTTACTTTAGCAATTTCCTTTGTATGATTATACAATTTTAATTATGTATCGGTAGCATAATATAGTCATGTTATTTTATATATGTTTATTATGCTTGTCATGAATTAATTGATGTTGTAACTTATTAATTATTTCATCAATTGTCTGAAGTGTGGATTATATGCATCGGTATGGGGATGGTGGCATATTAGGGATGGATTAGCTCAAAATGCTAAGTCCTACCTACTCTGGAATAAGGGAATAGATTAACTATAAATGTTTAGTTTTACTTATATTCATGTCAAGTCAATGAATAGTTGAATGACATTACCTTAGTTTTGGATGGATATTAAATATATAATTATGATACCTCGATATGAGCTTGAGTCTTAGGATCGACGATTAGGGAACGTATATGCAGTGGGATGCATAGCTGGCTATGATAGTTAGAGGTGTACCATGTTAGGTCCAGGTACTCATGCCCACTTCAGGTATATTTTGCATGTTGCCTACTAGTCAAGTTGAGACCGCCTAGTAGTCCAGTGAGAGTCCCTTAGTGTGTGTATATATATTTATGGACTATGTAGTTATTTTTGAGTTGTTTAGGATGTACATGCGTATCGGGTCTCTGTTTGGATTGTAATAGAGTAGAACTTGCTCGTGGGCCTGACCCACTATCATTTTTCAGGTGTTCGATAGCTCCAGTCTTATGGCTTTTTCGTGATGAGCAGAGATAGTCACTCACTCCTCCGACTACGTAGGACTATTATCTATGTTTAGTTTTGATTTTCCCTTTTCAGTTATTTAATTTCCAGCTGGGATATTATTATTTAGGGGTCCATTAGATAGATTCCCGAGTTGTAATAATGATGGAGGTTTTGGAATATTGGATTATTTTATTAATACTTTGAGGATTTATTATTTAGAATTCTTTCGGCGTATTTAATTATTTAGTCTTTATTCTTTTTTGTATTCATGCTTGTTTATATACTTAATTGTTAGGTATCCCTCAGATCTATGCTCGGACTTGATCACCCGTGGCTCTAGAATCGAGGGGTATCACACATAGTCTATTGCTAATAGATATAGAAGCATGATGATATGATGTGCATGGTCCTATAGAGATGAGATTCAAATGGATTCATAAATACTTTGACAATGAATCATAAACACTCACCAACCTATCTACCTTTTTCTTCATTCTTTGTCCATGATCATGTAGGCTTTGAGGTAGTCTTACTTTCTTCCTTTCTTTGAGTTGCTTGTGTTGTGTTTTTTGGGGGAGTCTGATCACGTGTTGATAACGTAAACTTTTTTGGGAAACTAATGATTTTAATATTTTGGCTACTGTAAGGTTTGAACCGGCTCAAGAGTTTTGGAACCGGATCCACTGAGTGATAGCCAAATTAAGGAAACGCTGAGATAAGCCACTGTATGGTGGGAACCAGTAGCCAATTCTTTGTGCCGGTTTAAGAGTGGCAAAACATTACAGAATTTTTTAGGCAACAAGTTGAATCGGTTCCAGAAAGGCTGAACCAATTCAACACTTCTGGGAAGCTACGTGATTTACTTTTCTTGTTGGAATTGAACTCTACAAAGGACAATTCTTGTGGGACAAGTTGGGTTCCATTGTTAGAATTGAACTCTACAAATGAAAATTCTTGTAAAATCATACGTGTTGTATGATTAATTTGTGCCAACACAAGAGAGAGCAATTGATAGAGATTGAGAGAAAATTCTCCTTGTAATTCTCCATCTTCTTTATAGTGAATTTGTTCGGTGTGCTCCATGGACGTAGCCTTAAGATTTGGGTAAACCATATATATTTTGTGTTCTTGAGTGTGATTTTTATTTATGAATTTTTCTTTCTTGATTACTTATTTATTCCTCGAACAGCGTTGTTATTTACGTTTCTACTACAACAACTGGTATCAAATCTGGTTGATTGTGCAGAGCAACTCCAACAAATGGTATCAGAGCCTTCGGTTGAAAACCTAGGGCACGGAAGGTGTTTGATGAAATTTTGAAAGTCTTTCGATCAGATCTGTCCATTCGAGTGGGAGTAATAGCATCAGAAGATAAGACATCCACATCAATGATCGAGAAGTTTGATGGCACAAACTTCAGTTTCTAGAAGATATAAAGATGACCTTTTATTTCAGAAAAATCTGTATCAAACGTTGGTATAGAAGCCAGAGGACACGAAGGATAGAGATTGGGAATTACTTGATAGGAAGGCTCTTGGCACTGTCGGATTGACGTTATTAAAATCAATCGCCTTCAACATCAAGAACGAGAAGATGACAAAGTCTCTCATGGAAGCTCTTTCTAGTATGTATGAACAGCCTTCTGCAGCGAACAAAGTGCACTTGATCAAGAAGTTGTTCAACATGAAGATGGTCAAAGGAGGTAAGTTCAACAAACATCTAAATACGTTCAACAAGATAGTTGGGCAATTAGAGTCTGTTAATATCGACTTCAAAAATGAGGTCCGAGCACTGCTAATTCTAGGGTAGTTATCCAAAAGTTGGAGTGGCACAGTTACAACGATCAGTAGCTTTGCAGGGAAGACCAAATTGAAGTTTGATGAAGTTGTGAGCATGATTTTAACTGAAGAAATCAGAAGCAAATAGTAGGGGCTTCCACCAGTGGTTCGACATTGAATGTTGAAAGCAGAGGCAAGGGTTCAAACAAGAAGAAAGGCAACGGTAATAGAAATAGTGGCAGATCCAAGTCAGGGAATAGAATGACACAGTATCAAAATTTCAGGAATTCCACAGATCTCAATGATGTTGAGTGCTGGAATTGTGGAAAGAAGAGACATTACCGTGTTGATTGCAGACTTCCAAAGAAGCAAACATTGTCTCAGAAGAATCAGATGATGCATTGATATGCTCTTTGGAGAGCAAAGTAAAGTCATGGGTTTTAGATTTCGGCACATCGTTTCATGGCACCTCAAGCAAAGAGCGATTTAATCGCTATGAATTGGGAAACCTTGACATGGTTTATCTTAGTGATGATCAACCTTGCAGTGTCGTTGGCAAGGCTGAAGTGTAAATTAAGTTGAATGGATCAGCTTGGAAGTTGAACGATGTGAGACACATCCCTGACTTGAGGAAAAATCTGATTTGGGTGGGACAATTATCAGAGGAAGGTTTTGTTATGTATAACCTTCAACGGAGACTCGTGGAAAGTTTCCAGAGGTATTATAACCATTGCACGTGGTAAAAAATCTTGCACTCTCTACACAACTACGAGTGATTGTGGGTCTATAGCAGTTGCAAAAAATAGAAAAGATCATAACCTTTGGCACTAGAGACTAGGTCACATGAGTGAAAGGGGGCTCAAGATTATACACTCAAAGGGGAAACTACCAGCCATACGGGCAATTGAAATTAACTTCTGTGAGAGTTACGTGATAGGCAAGCAGAAGAGGGTCAGTTTCAAGAAGAGTGGCAGAGATCTCAGAAAGGAGAAACTTGAGCTAGTTCACACATATGTTTGGGGGCCAACCACTATTTCATCCATTAGCAAAAAATCCTACTTCATGACTTTCATTGATGATCACACGAGGAAGGTGTGGGTTTATTTTTTAAAGCACAAATATGAGGTATTTGATGTGTTCAAAAAGTGAAAGGCTATGGTGGAAAATGAGACAGGTTTGAAGATCAAGAGGTTGAGGTCAGACAATGGTGGTGAGTATGAAGACATTGGGTTCAAGGAGTTCTATTTTGATAATAGGATTAAATTAGAGAGGACTATGCAAGGAACTCCACAGCAAAATGGGGTGGCAGAACGGATGAACAAAACATTAACAAAGAGAGCCAAAAGCATGTGCATACATTCGGGTCTGCCCAAACAGTTTTGGGCAGAAGCGGTCAATACAGCATCCTACCTAATTAATCGTGGACAATTGGTGCCTTTGGAGTATCGAATACCAGAAGAGGTTTGGAGTGGCAAAGAGGTAAATCTTTCATGGTTGAAAGTTTTTGGTTGTATTGCATATGCACATATTAGTGACCATGCTAGGGGAAAGCTCGAACCCAAGTCAGTAAAATGCATCTTCGTTGGGTATTGCGAAGATGAGTTTGGTTATCGACTCTAGCATAATCAGAACAAGAAAATCATCAGAAGTAGAAATGTGATTTTCAACGAGAAGGTGATGTACAAAGATAGAGATGCAGCATAGTTAACTTGCCCTGTACAGAGTAAGCCTAAGTTTGTTGAGTTGGATGATGATCTAGAGAACATTAATGCGGAGCAGACAAATGAGGGTTCTTGGCCAGAACTCATAGAGCATAGTTCACTGCAAATTCCAACTCCTAGGCCTGCACCCAAAAGGTCTACGCGACCTCATGTACCAAATCGAAAATATTTGTATTATATGTTGCTCACAGATGATGGTGAGCCTTAATGCTATGATTAAGCATGTCAGGTTGAAGATGCTAGCAAGTGGGAGCTTGCAATTGAAGATGAGATGAAGTCCCTTATCTCTAACAAAACATGGGAACTAGTGAACTTACCCATGGGGAAGAAACCTTTTCACAATAAATGGGTGTACAGGGTGAAAGAGGAACATGATGGTTCCAAGAGATACAAGGCAAGAATGGTGGTCAAAGGCTTTTAGCAAAAGCAAGGTATTGAGTAGACAGACATTTTTTCCCTAGTTGTGAAACTGAGTACCATTCGCTCAATTCTTAGCATAGTTGCAGCAGAAGGGTTGCACCTTAAGCAGTTAGATGTCAAAACTGCTTTCCTCCACGGTGACCTAGATGAGGAGATTTATATGCAACAACTGAAGGGTTTCTCAGTCAAAGGGAAAGAGAAACTAGCTTACAAGTTGAAGAAAGCTTGTATGGTTTAAAGTAAGCCCCAAGGCAGTGGTATAAAAATTTTGATGGTTTTATGAAGCGACATGGCTATAACAAGTGCAACGCTGACCATTGCTGCTACTTCAAGAGGTTTAAGTAATGTTTCATTATCTTTCTACTTTATGTTGATGACATGTTAGTGGCAGGTTCTGATTTTGAAGAAATCAGCAAATTGACGAAACAGTTATCTAGTGAATTCGAGATGAGGATCTTGGTGCAGCGAAGCAGATTCTTGGGATGAGGATTAGTAGATTCAAGCAAAAAGGTACTTTGCAGTTGTCTCAGGCTGAGTACATTGAACGGGTTCTAAAAAGGTTCAACATGAATAATGCTAAGGCGGTAAGTACTCCCTTAGCTAATCACTTCCAATTATCTCAAGATCAGTGTCCGAAAACAGAGGATGAGAAATAATTCATGGCTAAAATTCTATATGCCTCAGCCATTGGAAGTTTGATGTATGCCATGGTGTGCACAAGACCAGACATTGCATATGCAGTGGGAACAGCAAGCAAGTTCTTGAAGGATCCAGGTAAGCTACACTTGGAAGCAGTGAAGTGGATATTGAGATATCTACAGGGTACCACAGATAGATGCTTATGTTTTAGAAGGGGTGAGGTAAAGTTACATGGTTATGTAGATTCAGACTTTGCTGGCGAGGTGGACCACAAAAGAAGTACTACCGAGTATGTGTTTATAGTGGGTATAACTACAGTTAATTGGGTTTCGCAAATACAGAGGATTATAGCATTATCTACTACAGAGGCAGAGTATATGGCGATGACAAAGGCCAGCAAGGAGATGATTTGGTTACAAGGTTTATTGACAGAGCTGGGATTCAAATAGTTGAAAAATGTTTTGCATAGTGATAGTTAGAGTGCGATATATCTGGCAAAGAATTCAGCATTTCATTCAAGGACCAAGCATATAGGACTTTGGTATCACTTTATCAGATCTTGGTAAGAAAATGGGGCCTTGACATTTGAGAAAATACTTGGTACCAAGAATCTAGCAGATATGTTGACCAAGACGGAGACCATGGAGAAACTGAAGTGGTGTGCAGCTTTAGTTGGTCTTCTAGTTTGAAGACAGAGAGAAACGTACCGACATGCATGGGATATATGATGAGCGCTGAAAAGTGCGCATTTAAACCCTTGAAGCTTAGGTATTCTAGAACCTTTATCTATCTTATTTTTTCGCTTTAGATTGATTTTGTATTGTTTTCATTTTCAGGTACTTATCTCCAAAATAAGCTAACTTAGCTAAATAAGAGCATAATTGAAGCAATCTTAAGATGAATCAAAGAAAGGAGTAAAAGGAAGCAAGTGGTGGAAATTCAGCAAGTTCGATCGATCTCAACAAATATTCGATCGATCAAAAGTTCATCGATCTCAGCATTCCAAGATGGATCCAAGCTCTTATGTCCTTATCCAAAGATCCCACAAAGTTCGATCGATCCAACTTTCTTCCGATCGATCGAGAAGATTCCATCTTATCCACTTGTACCACCCTACCTACCACATTTGTCTCTTTCCCAAAAATATCTTCAAAATATCTCAGATTTGTTTTTATCCAAAAAGGCGCCGCCAAAGAGGATCGATCCAGCTTAAATTCGATAGATCTCAGCTATGTTCGATCAATCTCACCACAAGTTCGATCGATCGAACTTTCCAAATCCCGAGAAAATCCAAATTCCAGCTCATTAAAAGTTGTCTCATATCCAATCATTGGAAGGAATATTGGTGTACGAGCCCAGCTCATTTGGGGTGATATTTGACCTACCTATATAAGGAATATGAGCCACTTATTGGAGATACTTGATATGCTTGAGAGTAGATAGAGGTACAACAATATTGATATTCTTAGTAAAGAAGAAAAGAAAGGAGGAGGCTAGAGACACAAGCTTGGAGTTCTTCCATCAACCAAGAAGAGGAGCAATCTCTACCATAGAGTTAGCCCTTGAGGGTTGGAGGACACCATCCATGAGTGGCTAGACATCCTCTTAGGGCTAGAGTTAGCCCTAAGCATGCTTTTTACATCTTGATTTATGTATTTTTTGAGGGCATTTGTATTGTGATACATGTTTTGACACTTTTATATATATAAATCTTGTTTATTCAATGATTTGTATGGTTTAATGCTTCCAATTGATCATTTCATTCTATCCATATGTCTATGTATGCTAGAATAGATGTTCTTGTGTTTGTCTCAATTTTTTGTGTTGTTGATGCATGTCTATGTATATTAATGCTATAGATCTAGAGATTGTCAAGACTTAGTGCTTAATGGAATACTTTTGTGTTTTATTTGATGGTTCATACTCATTTCTTGATGGATTGTGTCTCTCCCTTAGTTTAAATAGTTTAATTTCATGTCATTAGCTTAATTGTAGTGTTGTTGTAGTTTAGATGTTAAATGGGAGGACAATCCATGCTGGTTGTTTGATATTCCATACTTATGAAAGCAAGTAGCATATATCTCTAACCTTGTAATGTGTTTGGATTGTGAGCTTAAAGAAAGGATTAATGGCTTAGTTTGATATATTGTGCTATCCACCATGTTCCTTAGATAATATATGCTTAATTTGTCATCTATGCTTGTTGAAACAACCACACACACACACTTTGTTGCAATACATGTTTTCCCCCTCATTAATCATTCATTAAGGGTGTAGAAAAGCTATGTTTAGTGGTGATCTCTAAACCCCAAGATCTCTCTCTCATTTTCTCTCCACTACATTTAATTACCTACTTTAGTTTAAATTGCATCTTAGTGTAATTCAACTACCAACCAATCTTTTGATCACTCGACCTACTAACCCTAATCTTGATTCCTCAACCTTGTACGACCCACCAATCCCTTAGGAAGATCCCTACTTGCCCTAACTATATTTTTAGTGAAAGGTAGTAGTGGCAATTGTAAATGTAAAACTTGGCCACATTTATCATAACTCTACACCATTATCTTTTGGTGCACAAACCGTGGGGTTTGGGTTGACGCCCCGAGCCACACCAAGTTTTTGGCACCGTTGCTGGGGATTGATTGAAGGCAACGTCGTATTTATGGAATCAATTAGGAATTAGTACTCTTTTGATCGTGTATTTACTTTGTTTTCATTTTGGTTACTTATTGTGTTGGTTCTTGTTTGACTAGGTGCATTGAAAAGAAGGTGAGCAAAGGAGCATTTCAAACAAGGAGCTAAGCAAAAGAAAAGGAAAAAGGCAAAATTCTAAAAATTTGCAAGGCTAAAATTGAAATTAAATTAAAGCGCTAAAGGACCCTTTGTGAGCTTTTTCTTAACTCAATCTCTAGTTAAATCGTCGGCCAGCGTGGAGGCTTATATTTCAATTCTTAGATAAATCGTGAGCCCACGTGGAGGCCATTTACTTTTCTTTGCATATTGTTGATAGCATGGGAGTATGGGATCATTGTATGTGGAGGAAGTTTGTTAATTGTTGATTTGTTGCGAAGGTGAAGTGTTTGTTCATTACTTGTTACTTCTTGTGCATGCATGGTCATAGATCATTGAGACCCACTCTTGTCCCTCTAAATTTTCATCTTGAATCCGTTGTTCGAAACCCTAGGGGAAGAGGAAGTTCTAGTCAATCCATTTCATCAATGGAAGGACATAATGAGGACCATGTGAACTACCTTGGTCACATAGACCAACAAGGCATCCTCCACACCAATGTGCATCATGATAACATGCAAATACCATTAGGCATGCCGAGGCTATTCGTTCATCCACCACAACAACAAGGCCAAGTTCCATTGGGAATGCCAAGGCAAATCTATGCTCCACCACCTCCCATCATTCAAGGCAATCAAGGTGCCCATATTGCACCTCCAATTGTTAATCCTCCCCTTTCTTTAAGAGATCACTATGTGCCTAATGAATACAATGCACCCACATGCATTCAATAGCCACCATTTAGAGCACACAACTATGAGATCAAACCACAAACCATTAAAATGCTTCCTAACTATCATGGACTTCCAAGTGAAGTACCCTACAAGCATTTGGATGAGTTTCTTAAAGTATGTTCTACCGTGAGATACACGGACATGCCGGAAGAGGTCTTAAGGCTTAAACTTTTTCCATTTACCCTTAAAGACACGGCAAAATATTGGTTTAACAATCTTAGACCTTTTTCCATAACTTCTTGGGCAGAAATGCAACAAGAGTTCTTGAAGAAGTACTATCCGGTTTCTAAGATCAATGCCATGAGAACCTCAATTCGAGAGTTTTCACACGGGGATGGGGAAACGTTCCATGAGGCATGGGAAAGATTCAATGAATTGCTTAGGAAGTGTCCACATCATGACATGCCCAAATGACAATTAGTTTAATATTTCTTTGAGAGCTTATCGGACAATTACAAGGGCATGGTTGATGCTTCCATGGGTGGCTCTTACATTAATAGGCATAAGGATGACGTGTAACGTCTTTAAGAGAGTATGAGTGAGAATTCTTTGCATCGAACTTTATCTTCTAAGAATGGTAGGAATTCAAGTGGAAGGAAGAGTGTCAGCTTACAGCAAGTCGACCATTCTAATGAAATAGCCACTGAGATGAAGTCCTTATCTCAAAGGTTTGATCAATTCTTGATCAACCAAAACTCAGCAAATCAAGTATCTTCTGTCCCTAACCATTCCCATCATGCATCCAATAAGACATGTATAACTTGTTCAAGTGTTTTACATTCTACTTCCAATTGTCCCCATGGACATGTGCAAAATGAGCATCATGAACAAGGCAATGCAAATTTTGTTAATCAAGGGAACAACCCTTATGGCAATCACTATAATCCAAGTTGGAGGAATCACCTGAATTTCTCTTGCAAAAACCCTCCCCAAGGTGGTTTCCAAGGGGAGTATGTTCCACCTCCGATGCAAAGCCAAGGTTCCCAAGGATATAGACCATTCCAATCACAAGGAAACAAATTCTCTAATTCTCATTTTCCTAATCAACCATTATATTCTCAAGGAAATGCTAGGAACCCTGCTTTTGAAGAGAAAGTTTTAATCGCTCTAGGCACTCTAGAGGCTAACACTCAATTGCTTCATTCTCATTCTCAATCCATTGCTAAGCTAGAAACCCAAGTAGGGCAAATAGCTAGTACTTTAAATGCTAGAGATAAAGGGAAAATGCCTTTGAATGCCCCATAAAAGCAACAATGTGTTGTGGAGACTCATT
This sequence comes from Cornus florida, assembly GCF_030987335.1. NCBI lineage: Eukaryota > Viridiplantae > Streptophyta > Magnoliopsida > Cornales > Cornaceae > Cornus > Cornus florida. Next base: position 54,264,728 of record NW_026775576.1, read on the forward strand.
CCTCATCGAAAGGTCACACAATAGATCATGTCAACGCGGTGACTACCTTGAGAAGTGGGAAGATTGTGGACCACCAAGTGGGTATGTCCAATGAAGAGAATGAACCGGTACAACCACAAGTTGACACCCGTCCCATTTCACATCATATTCCTCCTTCATTGCATATGCATGATCTTTCAAATAAGAATGTGTTGAAAAGTGATTTAAAAAGTGATTTTGAAAAGAAAGATTTACAACATGATTTCAAAATTTCTTGTGTTGAAGAGACTTCAGAGAAAATTTCTGAAAAGGTTTTTGAGCCAAGAGCTCCATTTCCGGATGCTTTAAAATGATCCATTTCAAATGACAAGCAAAAGGCCAAAACAAATGAAATTATGGATATGTTTAAGCAAGTGAAAGTCAATCTTCCACTTTTGGATGCAATTAATCAAATTTCGGCTTATGCCAAGTTCTTAAAAGACTTATGCACCCAAAAGAGGAAGAACAAAAGCCAAGCACCTAGGAAAGTGGTCTTAACGGAGCAAGTAAGCTCAATTTTGTAGCATAACACTCTTCCAAAGTTTAAGGACCCCAGTTCACCTACCACTTCATGCATCATTGGAGATTATATCATTAATCGGGCTCTCCTTGATTTGGGAGCAAGTGTTAATCTTCTTCCATACTCAGTATATGTCAAATTAGGCTTAGGAGACTTGAAACCGATGTCGGTGGTTTTGCAACTTGCCAACCGATCCATTAAAAAGCCTTGGGGTATCATTGAGGACGTATTGATTAAAATTGATAAATTCTTCTTTCCCGTTGATTTCGTTGTCATTGACACGAAACCGGTTCCAAATCCTAAGAGCCAAATTCCCATTATCCTTGGTCGTCCTTTCTTGGTAACCGCAAATGCCAACATTAATTGTAGGACGGGGATAATAAAGATTTCATTTGGCCACATGAAGGTAAAGTTGAATATTTTTAATCCAACCCCCAATTCATTTGACAAGCATGAAGAAGTAAATGTTGTAGAGATATGTCATAACCATGAATGTGAAGGAATATAGTCTTTGCTTGAAACCAAAATTCCAAAAAGCTCATCTTCAACCTTAAAACCAAATAAAGTTGTTTCAATGTCTTGTTTTGAAAGGGCATGGAAGCCCAAAGATTGCTTTGACCAAGGACCAAAAACTTCTTTTGAGCATAATCCAACAAGTTCCTTAAAGAACAATTTGTTGGGTGGAGTTCAAAACACTTATCACCCCATTAAGGAGGGGATGCACTACAAGATGTTTGATCCGGGCTAAAAGAACCCAACGTCTTGCTAGAGATGTTAAAGACTAGTACATTATGTAGGGTGTCAAAACCTTATTCCTCCCTTATTTCTATCTTTAATTTCATTTCTTGCGAAGTCTAGATATTGGCTTTGGGTTCATATGTATTGCTAGGAACTATGATTAGGATTGCATGCACTCTTATGTTGTAATTAAGCATTTTGCATAAGTTCGATCGATCTCAAAATGAGTTCAATCGATCAAACTTCCCACCTGCATCAAACCTGCATCCAAATCACTCTCTGTCCAATTATTCGAACAAAACCTGCATATTTTAGCTCTCTGTACCATCATTCGAACTTGTTCCTAGATCGATCTTTAGTTCTAAGATCGATCCAACTTTATCTTGGATCGATCTGTAATTCCAACACTTAGAAAAATTTTGAACCTGCATCCACCTGCATCCAAAAGCCTCTCTGTCTCATCAATCAAACATTTCTTCAAATCTTTACATTCTCAATCGATCGAAAGTATTCTGAGATCGATCTTGGAGAAATCGATCTTTGTTCTTTGATTTTCAATTTTGACTTTATTTTGACTTTGTTTTAAATTCTTAATTTCAAAAATTCCAAAAAAATATTTTATTATTTAATTTTTATTGTCATTTTTTTTTCCATAAAAAAAAATTAATAATAATAATAAATAAAAATATAGTAATAAAAATATATATATAAATAAAATAAATAAATAAATATTTTTCAAAAATCCTAAAAATACTTTTACTTTTACTGAGCAGAGATCGATTTCAGTTCGATTGATCTAAGAATTCAGTTCGATTGATCGAACTGGCAAGGGAATGTTTTTAAAAATTGATTTAGGGTTATTCGATCGATTTCACAAAAATCGATCTCAAACCCTCGTTTCACCTTTCACCGCTGCATTCCAACTCTTCTCCATCTCCAGCGAAACTCCGGCAATCTTCATCTCATCCTGAATCTCTCTCTCTTCTCGAATCTAGGATCTCATCTTCATCTCACCTTCTCTTTTGATTCCGGTAAGATCCGAGATCTCATCTATGACTTCAAGCTTTAATTTGATGAATCCATGTTGTTTTGATGATGCATATCGCCGTGGATGAAGCTTCAAACCTCTGTGTATATATATGTATATATATTTTGAATTGTTCTTGATTTAATTTGATTTCAGGGGTCACGGGCCGAATTAAGTGACCAATGTTGATGCTTTGTTGTGTAGATAGGCCTACGACCATGTTAGTGAAGGCCTCATGCAATCCACATCACAGATCTGTGATTTTTCGAGTTTCAGCTCATAGTTCGATCGAACTGTTTATTCGATCGATCTGTAACAGATCGATCGAACTTGCATCAATCTCATATGTTTGTGATCGATTGAATTTCACATATATACTTCACACATTTCACACACCATCTCTTGTGTTTCATGCTATCTCATACATGCCTAATGCATGTGTTTTCTATATTGGATGCATTCCATACTTATATTGTCTAGCATGTCTCGCATCATGTCACTTATTCCTTGTCACTTGCATAGATTCATGTTCCTTATCTGTTTTGTCTATCTTATTTGACATACATGATTCTATCAATTGTGCTTTAATTCTTTATACCGGCACTGACTTCCTTTTTGCAAGTTTTTCTTTTATTTTGCAGACCATGGCTAGGGTCATGACTATTGCTAGCAGACACTATCACTGCAGGGCCAAGCGGAGTTTGGATGACGAGGTAGGTCTATCTCATGCCTAGGACCCCATTCAGGAGGAGCCAGCAGAGCCCACTCCACCTCAGTCTCCATCTAACAGCCGACTACAGTTTTCAGCCGAGGCATCTTTTTTATAGGCTGACGCTGAGGCTGAGCACATACCATCTCCATCACCACTGCCAACTCAGCCAGCCCAGCACTTAGACCGTCCATTACCTAAATACTCACGCCTTCGGGTGGCGCACGAGTCGGTCTGTGACATAGACTACTTCTCCCGGTTTGTTCTTACCAGAGCAGCATATGACGATATAGACCGGAGGGGCATCTCAACTGTGCTAGCCCCTATCACATACCCAGTATACCTGAGGTTGGTTCGGATGTTCTTGCAGAACCTCCGACCTGCCCCGAGTAACCTGGCGGAGTTGTGGACTACCATTGACGGCCACTCTATTAGTATCACGGTATACACTCTTTCCAGATCCTGCCGTTGTCCACACGTTTGCCCTCCCGATCTCCAGAATACCTATCCTACTCTATGGAGGCCCACATATGCAGACATGGTCGTTTTACTCACAGGTCACTATACCGTTGACGAGACTTTCGCCACCCAGACTTATCTGCCAGACGACCTATGGTTCTTCGATTTGGTGCTATATCGAAATGTTTTTATGGCCTGCCATAAGACACAAAGGCACGACGACTATCTTACAGCTTTATATACCTTCTATACAGGGCACTAGCTATCATTCCTGCGCTCATCTGGAGCGTTATGATGAAGCTGTATGTTGACCATATCAGCAAGTGTGATACCCCTCAGATCCGAGACACGGGTTGATCAGGCCCAGGCCCAAACCCGAGGGAATATCAAACAATTAAAGTATTTAAAATGAACACAGATGACAAAATGAATTTAAGAAATAAAGTTTAAGCTGAAAGAAACTAAAATAAAATCCTCAAATAATAAAGATTAAATAATCCAACTCCAAAACCTCCAAGGATACAACTCAGGAGTCCATCTCTAGTGGACCCCTAATAATAATCTAAACAGTAATAAAACAACTGATAAGACATCCAGAAGTAAGCTACGAAGAGAAGTCCTACATCGTCAGTAGAGTGAATAAAATCTCTGCTCAGCACGAACACGTCTAAGTCTGGAATTGTCGTGTACCTGAAAAATAGAAGTGGGTCAGGCCCACGAACAAGTTCTATCCTACTACAATCCAAGCAGAGACTCGATACGCATGTACATACTAACCAACTCAATAATAGCTAATAGTCTGTATGTATATATATAATCACACTAAAGGACTCTCACTGGACTACAGGCCGGTCTCAACCTGAATAGAGGCAACATGCAAAAACGCACACGAAGTGGGCATGTGTACCTAAACCTAAACAGGGTACACCTCCAACCATCGTAGCCAGCTATGCATCCCAATGCATATATGCTCCCTAACCAACGACTCTGAGACTCAGGCTCATATCGTTGTGCCATAAAAATATATTTAAAATCCTATCCTATCCATCCATAAGAAATCCAGTTGGCCATTCAGCTTGTGCAGCTTCTTTGACTCAACACAGTTAACAAGTAATCCAGCTAGTCATTCAGCTCGTGCAGCTTCTTTGACGTAGTATAAATATAAGTAAGATTTATTTATAATCCATTCCCTTATTCCAATATAGGTTAGATTTAGTATTTTTGAAACTAAACAATCCTTGGTATGTCACCGTCCCATACCGGTGCATACAATCCAATCCATCCAGCAGTTGATAGAATAAATACGAATAATAACTACCAACTAATCTATAAAATCAACAATTGATAATAAAACATAGTAAATTTAAACATCAATTGTTCCACAAGTGACCACAATAAAGTTACGTATTTTAACATACCGGCATTACACCACTCAACCAAATAATCCAGCAATAGATAGTACAACAGTATATGCAAATATCAACTTATTCCCAGAATCCTTATAATTGAGAGAACATGATTGAAAGTCTATATCAATTAACTCCACAGCAAGTGTATTAAATCTTGACTAGTTATTATGCTCATACTTTTAGTCCAACAATTGATGCGATAAATAAGACAATTTAAACACCAATCATTCCATAGCAAGCATAGGAAAAATATATCAATTTTAACATGCTTAATTTATATCACAAAAACATGATTAATAACTGATAATTATCCACAGAAAGTTTCTACAACAATTTAAGAAATTTAATCCACCTGCATTCAAAAACAGTTCGCATATCTTCCTATAAACTGTTTACGGTTCAATCCTATAAACCTTAAGTAAACTGTTATTCCTTCCCACACCCTCTGGAGTCTTTATATGATCATAGAATTCATTTAATCTCTTATGTACAGTCCCTGAATGTCCCAAACAGACCAAAAACTCAGCCCAGAAGCAAAATTCGTCAAAAATTGCATCAAAAGGGGAAGGAGCCGCCTCCCCCACATGGGGAGCCGCCTCCACACACCCTAGAGTCGGCTCCACCTTGTGTGGAGCCGCCTCTTCCTCCTTTCTCCCTCTCTGTTTGTTTTCCCTCATCGTTTTCATCTTCGGCGACTTCCACCACCTCCGTCCTCCATGGTCAGGGTTCCTAGCTATCTAAACTAGGTTCTAGAATGTCCATGGGACAACTTAACTCTTAATACAACTCCTAACATCAACATAAACATGCACTGTGTAAAAAGAATTTAATCCGAGAAATCTAGCATTACCGTAATCCCACTGTTTCAAACAACTCAACTATGCACCCAGATTTAATCTAGTGTTCTCCTAAGGTGTTCCAGAATAATAAATCTCCTTACACATCAATGGACATGAAATAGAACAAGAATTACGCAAGAAAGCATTTAAATCAAAAATACAGAACTTGAAAACATGTCCTAGTTACAGTATCTTAAACATGCAACTTAGTTCAATTTTAATCCTTATATGTTCCTGGAGTTGTATTAGACCTGTAAAGAACACGAGCAAATGGGAGAGAGTTAGGTATAGAACTTGCCTTTAGCCTTGCACAGGCGTCTTCCTACATTCTTCGGCAACGTCCTACTGAAATCCTCCTCTGTTCTCTCTCTGCCTCCACTGTCGTGAATAGTTTTTTTTCTAAAAACCCTAAGCAGACTAAATACTTATATTTATAGGTTTATGCAAAACCTAAAATCAAGTCAAACCCTACAATGAATCCTAACCGGCCCATAGAGAATCCTAATTAAAATCTACGTCGGCTACCCAGACTTAACTTCTAAAACAAAACCCTAAATTAACACAATTAAAAACAAAATGAAATTAAAAAAATTAAATCTGCAATTAAAATAACTAATTAAACAAAACAATTAATCAATTAAGTAAAACAAAAACCAAATTTAATATAACCATAAAATAAACACACAATTAAAATTAACAATTTAAACTAATTAAATCAAATAAAAACCAATTTAAACAATTAAATAAAGGATTAAACAATTAAATAAAGAATTAAACAATTAAATAAATGTCAGGACTATCCTTTTAAAATTAGGGGTATTACAGCAAGGCCAATCCCAAAAGGGCTAAGTATCTCCCATTCGGCCATCTCATCACACAGATTCTGAGAGACCAGCGCTATCCCTTCCAGCCACAGGAGTATACTGAGTCCGGGGCCTACACATTCAAGAAGAAGGATTGGGATAAGAGCTACAACGCTCTTATCAAGAGTCTGCGGGATGACGCTGTCAAGGCAGCTAAGGAGCTAGAGGAGATGGAGCAGGCAGCAGCAATAGCAGAGCAGGCGACAGACGATATACCAGTCGATCCGCTTGCCATGCACATGGATATTGACTCGGAGCAACCCGCAGAGGACCAGGAGCATCACTCTCCGGTTGGGTCACCCATTCAGGATGAGGAGTAGGCTCAGGATCATCATTCTCCCGCTCCAGCGGTACCTGAGGCTCCAGCACAGACACCCGGCTATGGAGAGCGACTCCAGGCTTTGGAGGATGCTGTAGCATCTATCAGCGCCGACACAGTCTCTATCTGAGAGGATGATGTCTCCATCTGAGATGACATTTCATCTCTCTATATCGATGTCATGGCTTCGTTGTGAGACTTATCTCGAGATATCCGCGGAGCATGCCCTGCCCGTCCTACCTCCTCTTCCTGATCTCTCTATCCCTTTACTCCTGTCATTTTATATATCTGTGATACATTATTACTGTTACTCTATTTTTGCGGCCAGTCTATTGGCCCTGATACTGTGCTATAATGTATATTATTTCTATTTATATATGTTATATGTCAGATGTCATACCTTGTATTAATATATCTGTTTGTGATTGACTCCATCAGGTGCATCCCAGTGACTTCAGTGAGAGAGAGTACTGCCCAAAATTTTCAGGACCACCCTTATACCTCTCTCTATTTTCAGTTACTATCTCATTTACACTTACATGTCCACTGTGCACTGTTATTATCCCTTTTGTTAATTGATGAGTTTTATCCAAGTGCAAAATTTTCAGGACCACAGTTAATCCCAAGTTTAGGGGGGCTATGCCACCTACTTTGGATACTTCTGTTCTAGCTATTCATTGCTATAGTTGCACTAGTATACTCTTTCATTTTGTTCTCTTTACACAATGAGGACACTGTGCCATTTAAGTTTGGGGGTAACAGTGTGATTTGCAGTGTTTGCTTTAAATTCAAAATTTTGAGCATAACTTGTGTATTTGAGGGATTTTCTATGATTGGTCCATAACTAGCTATTATTTTGATCTTTTGAGAACTATATTGCTTAGAATTTAAAAATTACTTGACTTGAGAGTCCAATACTCCTTGTATGCCTTATGGATGCCATTTAGGAGTAAATTTTTCGAAAGATTGATATCTTGCTTGCACTTGTGGTTCACATCATTCAGATTTTGTGATTGTTTTGAGATTCACTCTAGCATTCTACACTAGCACAGACGCACACTAGCATTCGTTTGTGGGGTACATGCTTTGTTGATTATTGAATTGGTTATATCCCAATTGGGTTAGTAGTGCATTGAAAGCCCTTTTCACTCTCGATAAAGGTGGATAACAACCCCTTTTCACTAAGTAGCCCGGATTCTAGCCTCATCAAGCACTGAACTTCTCGCGCAGAAAGGTGGAGGGCCCAAACTCTAAGTTAATAAATGAATTTTTTTTTTTTTTTTTTTAAAAAAAAAAAGTTGCAAAATCAATAAAAAAAAAAAAAAAAAAGTGAAGACTTCTCCCAAAAGGTGAGCAGTGGGAAATGATTAGATGGTGGTTGTCTTGATTTGTAGCCTAGTTGATTTAACCTTGTAAGTCCTTAGGGGTGTTTGAACACCTAGACCCCCAAAAGCCGTTTGGTTTGGGAGTCATTGACCTAACGCTCGACCTCATGAATCGCTAGAAAGCTTAATAGATCAACACATTGCACTATGCTTCCATCTTTGATCCTTAGGGATAAAAATAAGCGCACCTAGAACAATAAAACTTTAATAAAAGGTCCACTCTTTGACTTGATGATCGGTACTAGATTTGTTTGCTAGTTTGAGGGTAAGGATATGATTAATTATTTAGTTGGCTTAGATAACAACATACTTGATGCCAGTCCACTCAAAAAGGATTCTAAAGTTGTTTTGATTTTTATGATCATTTTCTTGATGTGTAGAAGACCATACTTGCTTGCTTGATGTTGAAATTTTGGGAGATTGCTTGGAAATGTTTGAAAAATTGCATACTTGAGGCAGTTTTCTCCTAATGCTTGTTTGCAATATTGGTGCCTCTTTTGAAAAAATGAGCTTAATGTTTGTGGGTATCATTTCTGGAAACCCTCACGAGACTTCACTTGTCCACTAGGGGTAACCTAGGGGTTTAAAAGGGCTTATTGCATACGCTAAATGTAATCGTGTTCCCTACAAAAGTGGCGTTATCTATTGATTGCTTTCTAGTTCATAGTTGTATAGTTATTCGTTTCATTCCTTTACTTTCTAGTTCATTGCTAGGGACTAGCAATATTTAAGTTTGGGGGTGTGATGAGCGCTGAAGAGTGCGCATTTAAACCCTTTAAGCTTAGGTATTCTAGAACCATTATCTATCTTATTTTCCCGCTTTAGATTGATTTTGTATTATTTCCATTTTCAAGTGTTTATCTCCAAAATAAGCTAACTCAGCTAAATAAGAGCATAATTAAAGCAATCTTGAGATGAATCAAAGAAAGGAGCAAAGTAGGAGCAAAAGGAAGCAAGTGGTGGAAATTCAGCAAGTTCGATCGATCTCAGCAAATATTCGATCGATTGAAAGTTCATCGATCTCAGCATTCCAAGATGGATCCAAGCTCTTCTATCCTTATCCAAAGATCCCATAAAGTTCAATCGATCCAACTTTCTTCCGATTAATCGAAAAGATTCCAACTTATCCACTTGTACCACCCTACCTACTACATTTGTCTCTTTCCCAAAAATATCTTCAAAATATCTCAGATTTGTTTTTATCCAAAAAAGGCACTGCCATACAGGATCGATCCAGCTTAAATTCGATAGATCTCAGCCATGTTCGATCGATCTCACCACAAGTTCGATCGATCGAACTTGCTAAATCCCGAGAAAATCCAAATTTTAGCTCATTAAAAGCTGTCTCATACCAATCATTGGAAGGAATATTGGTGTACGAGCCCAGCTCATTTGGGGTGATATTTGACCTACCTATATAAGGAATATGAGCCACTTTTTGGAGATAGTTGATATGCTTGAGAGTAGATAAAGGCACAACAATATTGATATTCTTAGTAAAGAAGAAAAAAAATGAAGATGCTAGAGACACAAGCTTAGAGTTCTTCCATCAACCAAGAAGAAGAGCAATCTCTACCATAGAATTAGCCCTTAAGGGTTAGAGGACACCATCCATGAGTGGCTAGACATCCTCTTGGGGCTAGAGTTAGCCCTAAGCATGCTTTCTACATCTTGATTTATGTATTTTTTGAGGGGATTTATATTATGATACATGTTTTGACACTTTTATATATATATATATCTTGTTTATTCAATGATTTGTATGGTTTAATGCTTCCAATTGATCATTTCATTGTATCCATATGTCTATGTATGCTAGAATAGATGTTCGTGTGTTTGTCTCTATTTCTTATGTTGTTGATGCATGTCTATGTGTATTAATGCTATAGATCTAGAGATTGTCAAGAGATAGTGCTTAATGGAATGCTCTTGTGTTTTTTTTTATGGTTCATACTCATTTCTTAATTGTAGTGTAGTTGTAGTTTAGATGTTAAATGGGAAGACAATCCATGCTCGTTATTTGATGTTCCATACTTATGAAAGCAAGTAGCATATATCTCTAACCTTGTGATATGTTTGGATTGTGAGCTTAAAGAAAGGATTAATGGCTTAGTTTGATATATTGTGCTATCCACCATGTTGCTTAGACAATATATGTTTAATTTATCATCCATACTTGTTGAAACAACCACACACACACACACTTTCTTTCTATATATGTTTTCCCCCTCATTAATCATTCATTAAGGGTGTAAAAAAGCTATGCTTAGTGGTGATCTCTAAACCCCAAGATCTCTCTCTCATTTTCTCTCCATTACATTTAATTGCCTACTTTAGTTTAAATTGCATCTTAGTGTAATTCAACCACCAAACAATCTTTTGATCACTCGACCTACTAACCCTAATCTTGATTCCTCAACCTTGTATGATCCACCAATCCCTTAAACACCATTAATGGTTTGTTATCATCAAAACACATAGATTGTCCTTGGATGGAATCCTTAAGGTCAACAATCTCCCCCTTTTTAATGATGACAAAACATTGATGTATTCTTAAGCAAGTGGAGTAGCATTTGAAAAATGCTCCCTCTATCAAAGTGCATATAATGAACATAATGTTATAAAACAACATGCTTGATATATCATAAATCATTTTATATATAAACATGCATTTAAGATCATTTTACACATACACATCACATATCTCTTCCCCTTTGGCATCTCAAAAAGGTGGGAGTTCTAGACAACTTCATTAAGCATTTATCATTTAATATAATGAAGTAATTCTAATCAAGATTTGGCAATATACTAGTAATGACTATAATGTTCTTTGGAATGAAATATGTAAACAATTATATCATTAGAAGCCAATATCATTGATATCATGAGTTCAATGCATCATTAAGGTTCATGGCATATATAAAATTATACATAAAACATAAACCAAAGATGAAATATATACTCAATTAGGCAAAAGTATACATAATAAAACACAAACAAATGAAGCTTTGACTAGAATAAGCCAGAAGGCAAATAACCTTTGTAGAGGCAAATCTAGTGTGGTTCAATCCAAATATAAATTTTTCCCATTTGATATTTTCAAGGAGAAATTTTTTTTTTTTTCAAAGTTATGAAAACTTATGAGTATGACTATAATGACTAACAAGTCGTTTTGTAGCATACTTGTCAATTTCAAGATAAGTCAATGAAGTTTAGCAAAACATGTAATAATCCTTCACAAGAGATTACCAATAATTTCTCCCTATTAATATGCTTCGATTTACATCATATATTGTGACGACCCTGGTTTTTAGACCAGTGTGTCCTGTGATGAACCGAAGATTGACCGGATAATGGATCTGATATGCGGAAGCGAAAACAGAAAACAAGACTCTAAGAAGTCAAAGTGACCTTCCATGAGGTCGTGGAACTCAACAAGAACTGATGCGGAAACAAAAGATCGAAAATATGACAATTAAGCCCCCAGGGGCAAAATAGTCATTTCTAAAAACTGTAGATTCGGGTGCCACCAAGCACACCGCTAGAAGGACAACGAAAAACTAATCAAGATGGACTCAAGAATCGCATGATTCGGAGTCCGGACGAAGGAGAAACGGTATGACGAAGAAAAATGAGCACTTAAGGTAAAAAGGGTAAACTGGTAATTATCCAGGAAGAACTGGGTGCAACCGAGTACCCCGTTGGAAAGACAGCAAAAATTTAGTCAAGTTTAAAAAAAAATTCACTTGAATCGGAGTCTGGACGAAAGAGAAAAGCCCAAAAGAAGAATTGACGTCGCGGCGGCCCGACGAGGGGCCACGACAGACCCATGCGCACGCCCATGTGCGCGCCCATGCACGCCGCGCGCGCACTGGTGCACACATGGCTGGCAGCAGCAGCCCATAAAGCTGCTGTGGGTTTGTTTTTCAAAAAAATCCGGAACAAAGGCTGAATTTGGAGGCCTAGATGAATTTTTTTGCAAAAATACAAAGAATAAACCCCCCTCAAAATTGAGTTTTCTATGCGACTCGCGAGAGAATTCAAAAAAACTGTAGTGTAAAATACCCAAAATGCCCTCCGAAGAAATCTGGTCCAGAGGGTCGAAAAAGCTGCTAAATAGAAAACTGAAAGCTGAACTTTGCGATCGATTTCCGGCACCAAGACGACATTTTCTGGAAAAACACAAAAAAGAAACCCCCCCCCCCCCCCCAAAAAAAAAATCATGTTTTCTATTCAACTATGTTGAAAGAAGGAAATAAAACCACCGTGAAAAGTCTATAATACCCCTAGATCATAATATGCAAAAAAAGTGCGAAATGAATTCACAAGAGGCTCAAAACACAAACGATAAGGTTTTACACGGAAACGACCATGCACGCAAACGTAACTTACCTATTTGGACGTGCTACAATGGTCCACGACTTAAAAATACCACAAATACAAAATCCGACCCCCCAACGGGCAAAAAGGCAAAAATGGAACTCGACATGAAAACTCAGAATCCAAAAATACAAAATGGGATCAAATGACCGTTTGGCCCTTGGCCACACTTCAAACATGATTAATAAGACCCTATGAAAGAATGAAAATGGAATTCCCACACCCGATGCAACCATGGTGAAGCAATGACTTACGATTTTTTAAGATTTTCACAATATTTCACGAAGTTAAAAAGTACATAGAACACAATATAATGGTCATTGGCCTCCGGCCTCATCTTATACATATCAAATACATTGAAAGAAGTGTACTTAAGTACACATTACATACATGGAATCAAATATACATATTTTGATATATAAGTCTACAAAATGACATTTCATGCTAACATTTGCTAGCTATACGACATCCAAGGAATGCTAGGTACCACGAACCAAGTCTTCGTACCTGAAATATGCCCCAGTATCATAGGGGTGAGTAACATAAAGCTACTCGTAGGAGATAAGCATGCATCGACCAAGCATTTTACAAATTTATCACCTTAAGGTGAAACATGTTAAAGGGGCTCATGCCACCTAACGTCTATGTCCAAGTGAGACTCGAGGAGCATCCTAAGCTACCTTAGAGTCTAAGCAATAAGAATCATGATATACATACGTGTATGAAACGAATCATGGTGGGGATAATCCAAAGAACACGACAAGAAGAATGCTTGAGCATAGATTAACATGAATTGCATTTTCAATACAATTGAACTAGGTCTAGAGTAATCCATACAACATGAAAAAAGCATATTTGAATACAAGTTAACAAGAATCACATTATCCATGCAATTCAACAACAAAAGAGCATGTTATACAATGCAACAAGGTTTAAGTTCTCAAAGCCATCAACTTAGAATCTAAAGCACAAAATAACAGTAGTGGTTCATGCCACCTGACGTCTATGTTATAAATGAATCAATAGGATCAATCCAAAGCTTTATTAGAACATCAAAACACGATTTTCAATATCGATGCAATTTAACCAACATTGGAACTTCCAATACAACACATAAAACACAATTTTGCAAAAGTTAACATCCTGTAACTTAAAATGAAACGACAAATAAGAAACAACAAGTTACAACATCATCTAGTTATCAACTTGAAAATGAAATGCGAAATCAAACAAAATGGATACTCGGACGTCATGCCAGATCAGACCGACAACATAGTTACTTTAGGGTTACTAGCCCATGGGTAACCTCCCTATGTGCGCATTAGACTATATAGAGGGACTATACCCCGTACTAGAACCACGTCCTAGCCATAGTCAAACAACGACATCCCCAAGTTTCCAAAATCAATAAGTTGTGCAACAACGCATATATCAATAGGAATATGCAAGATAATCAACTATCTACTAAGCACAACCAAATTTGGAAACCTATACAATACATGCTCTAAGTCCACAACTAATATGATGTGATGAATGTCGAATCTTCAGTATGCGATTTGTTACACGCTATGCATGAATGATGTTAAATACGAAATGTGCAAATCATTACACAAGGCAACAATATATTCAATAAGGAAAACATATTCTCATGAGTATAAACATAGCAACTATGTTATCCAATGCTCAAAACATAACCAAATGAATATACAACAAGTCCATGTCCAGGATTTTGATATAGAAACGACTTTCAAACACAAATAAATCCATGACTCAATTCGATAGAATTTAATTAAATAAAAATAATTAAATCCCCTAGATTCTAATTTAATTCCAAATAATTCAAATTAATACATATTAATGAACATGGAATGGTCATCACCTATATCCATTTTAAAACTCAATTAGGTTATTGGAACAACAACGTACAACTCTAATTAAATCATGCTAATTTAATTACCAAGGTTCTAAAGCAACTTCAAATGGTTCACAATTAATATATACTAGTAAACAAGTCATGGCTAATACAAATATCAAGTTAAAATCTTAATTAAGCTAATAGGACCACAAAATAGATTTTAATTAATTCTTTTAATTAAAATCTCTAGATTTTTAAACTTAACCAAATGCTCTCAATTTAACATATCTTAAAGAACATGCCAAGGACTAATGTAATATCACATTACAAGTATATTTCATTCAATTTAAGACCATGTGAATTAAATTTTCACTAAAGTTAAATATAAATTAAAAGTTGCAATTCTCATGCAATTAATCCCAATTTAATATATGTGAACAACTATACCTAAGCTTAATTTTCTAGCATGCCACACTTCAATTCCAAGTTGTATATCACCATGAGGATTAATCTTAAACATGGAATTTAAATAAATAAAAGGTTTCAAAACCTAACCAAATATTTTAAATCAAATATATGTGAAGCTATATAGCATGTAGATCAAGAATATCAAGTCGGAATTCAAATAAAGTGAATAGTGCACTCGGGGCAAATTAATTAATCAAATTAATTAATAATTACTAATTTTCAAAACACTTCCAATTACTTTCAAATTCAACTATATTGAAGATCATGCTAAGGCCTAATATAATATGCTAACACATATTAATTTCAAGCTAGTTAAGGCTATGTGAATTAATCTTTCACCTAAGATAAATATTAAATAAAATCTTTAATACTTATTCAAATGTTTCAATTTTAATACACGACAATGAGCATATCGAGGGGCAATATAAAATCATACTACATGTTTAAACCAAGTCATGAGCAACCGGAAAAATTAGATCCCGTACAAGAAAAATAAATAATAAAATCTCTAGATTTTATATTTAATCATGCAAACAAGTAGTATAAGTATCACAAGCATGCTATATAACAAGAATTTAAACCTAGAACATCTCCTACCTCAATTTGAGATGAAAATCCCAAAGGCCCACCAAAATAAAAGTGCTCCGAATTCAACGATACCGAGAGGTTTTGTCAGGGACAACACCGTGAACAAAAATCCGCAAGAAACCCCATGAAAATCTCAACTTGACTCCAAACCTGAACTCAAAAAATCGTCAGCAATGAATTCTAATAAGGGGTAATGGTAGAGCACGACGAGGCGAACAACAAACGCTAAGGCCGAAGGATTTCTATCAAGGAAATCAAGTGGAGGAGAAGAAAGAGTGAAGGCAGCCCCTTGGGCTCCCATGGCTGCCAGCCAAGAGGAGGAAGAAGGTCTGAAAATCTGATTTTAAAAATTAAGACAACCTATTTATAGAAATCTCAAAAAGTGCCTCGAAAGGGCCCCGCCGGATCCAGAAAAGTGGATTTTGAGCAAACGCGTTCAAATGGAAAAACTCTATGAACAAAAAAGATTTAAAATAATAAAATATGAATAACGGAAGAAACAGCGTCAAAAATTAAGTCTCGAGCAGAAAGTTATGCCCCGAACAAGTTCGGCGACAACCGGGTCCAGAAACTCTGAAACTGGAGAAAAATGACCAGAATGGAATTCTAAGAGTCCACGACTCGATGAAATGTGAAAATGAATCCCGTACGAAGATCTAGGCTCCAGATGAGGTATTTTGCAATAATTTTCGTTAATTGCACAATGACCCCTACAAAAAGGGTTAACTGCGAAACTGCCACAGAATGAAAATATCTTCCAAAAGATATTTTCTTAGGTACCCCTGAAATAAAATATCTTCAAAAGATATTTATGAAAAACACCCCAAGAAATGAAAAAGATTCTGAAAAATTGTGCATCCATGCCCCTATGGACTCCGAGAGCAACCAGAATACTTTCTTATAAAAGTGAAGATACGTATTTCGAGGAAACCACTCAAGATGAAGACACGTGAAGTCAAAAACTAACTCCGAGCATGAAAAGTGAGGTTGTGCCAAAAACTAACAAACAGAGATAAGACGAAATAGGGAAAATGACAGAATAGGGAAAAGAACAAAATAGCGCATAGTGCCGAAAAATGAAAAATGTGAAAATGACTCGGTCCTCAAAGGAAGTTGTCAATCTATGGAAAAGAGTCTCAGGAACCAATTCCGAGCACTCGAGATGACACTAAGCGACACGAAACAGAGCTCAAAAAAGAAAATTAAACGAAAAAAATTCATTCGTAAAATTTCAGGAAAAAGGAAAGGAAGGCAAATGACTGGGTAGTTACATATATCATTCAGTGATTATGCAACTAATGGAACAATGAAGTAATCATAGGTAAAGTATGCTTAAGATATATCATGAAACAAGTCATACTTAAAAACCCTTAATTCATTAATGAAAATAATAAGATGTATCATTTAAAGTTTATGGGTTTCCCAAAGGAATATAAGCAAATAACAAGATGTAGCAATTTATGAAAAGAAATGTGAGATGTTACAACCAAGATATTCAAATGCAGGTATGTGCATAATATATCTCATGATACTAACACATCTCATTTTTCTCATAAATCATTTAATACGCTCAAAGGAGTAATCATCTTAAATTTATGCTATTTAAGTTTAGAGATGATTAAATAGGGATTGGACCAAGAGAAATTTGAGAAGGTGAGATAAAATTATAACACATAGGAGCAAGTATGGCCAAGATAATTAAAAAATAAGACATTATACCAAAAGATATTCTTTCATTGAAGAATACAAATTGTTACATAATTTTAATGATCAAAACATTTCTAAAATCATATAAGGTATGAGAGATATAAAACATATGTAACTAGTATCACTACCTAGTCATATGCAATGAAGGCCTATTTTCTTGGATATATATGATTAGAGACAATTGGCTACATGATTTTCCATGTGGATAAGCTTAATATTTCTCTTATACATATTTCTCAAGAAGTCACGTTAAAGCATCTTACGAAATCTTAAGTGCTAAAAATGATATATTGATATATATAATAAGGTCTTGATGCCAAAATATCTTCTTTAAGAGATGTGGTGAGAGATAAGCTACATGATTTTTTATGTGGATGAGCTTGATATCTCTTTTATACACCCTTTTTAAGAAGTGATATATAAACATCACATGAAATTCTAAAGTGCTAAAAATGGATGTATCAAATAATATAGCCCTAGTGATTTCACATTAGTCATCTAAGCTAGAACAAAGTGTTCTTGAATAACATATTCCCAAGACTAAGTGTCCAATCAAATAAATGAAATTATTTTTATGACACTTAAATGGTTTCAATCGTTAGATGAAATCCAGTTTACTCAACATGCCCATTTCAATTCATTTTTCATGCTAGGAGTAAACTTCTTTGTACAAAACATAAATGTTGATTTTAAAGATAATATCATCTATATAAGTGCAATCAACATAATGTCATTAATGGTTTTGAAAATGATGAGATACATATATATCAATTTTGTCAAAACCATTATTCATGAGAAAATCACTTAAGCCTTTCAAAATGAGCTTTAGGAGCTTGTTTAGAAATACAAAAAACAATTGATTATTTTAAACATGTTGTTTAAAATTTATGCATTTTAAGTCCGGGTGATTTTTCCTCGGAAGTCTTTTTAGATATAAAGTCAATAGGTCATGCATTTTATATAAATCATTTCATGCAAAAACATATAGCATTCTTATTGCTTTAATTCAAAATCATATGCACAAAGACATATATTCAATTTCCTTTTCTTGGTGAAACCTTTGGGTGTAGTCTAGCTTAGTTACCAATGATAACACATGATGCCTATTATGATGTGAAAAAAATGGTTAAGGAACTAAGTTAATATCATAGCTACCAAAAATTAGTTCCGGCTAATAAATAGAACATTGAGAATGTTTAACAATGATTGATCAAAATAATGGAGGTGAACTATTCATCAACTCTTAGGAAGACATTATAAAGTCTCATGAGATGGCTCTTCCATGGAGTTTTTTTCCTATCCAAACTTGAACCCACGTCTTCAAGTTCAAATAATCTTATTTTATATGTGAGTAATGCCAAAATCATGTAAATTAAATATTTAAAATCGCAGAAGGACATAAATGACATTCTAGACATAGCTACTTGAAACAAATTCAAATATAGTAGCTTTTGAGATCTGTGTAAGATTGTCCTTGATAACATGCAATTTCACAAACATCTTTCATAATTTTAGTCAAAGATAGTTCCTTAACTAAATGATATGAAAAGATTGAAAATAAATTCATACTAGCATATTCAAGTCACATAAACATACTACTTCCATACAAATTAACAAAATCAATAACACAGAATTTTTAGTAACAAGTAGTATTTATGTCAAGATCATCATTCATATTAATTATGTCATGGCTAGATATAGAAATAATTATATAGTCCTTATCAGATAGCATAATTAAGTCACATTTAAGCTTATAAACTAAAAGCACATTTACAATGAAGAAGAGATGTGTTAGATCCATTAGCCGACACAACTCTTCACACATATATATATGTGTGTGTGAATATGTATATATATATATATATATAAGTGACCATTCATTGAAATTGAAAGCACCTTGAATATCATATAACACACCTCTGGATAATCGAATAATAATTAATTATAGTTAGACTATTATTTTGCTTACATTCTCCCACTTAGTCTTACAATAATTAATTCTGATCACTTCAATATCAAAATGATCATGAGTGCACTCCAGAAATTGATCCATTTACTTTGACAATGAATGTCTTTACAGTATTTATATGTTCATTTACTTTAAGTTTACAATGTAAATAAGGAAGTACCCCCCTTTTGGATTCAATAAAAAATATAAAAAAATTGAAATCCAACTAAATCAAAATATAGAAATTCAGTTTTTGTACAAATTTAGATTTCCAACAGTTTTAGTAAAAATGAATCCTCATATAGACCAATGTAGACTAGGTCATAAAATTTGATAAAATCAGTTTAGACTATTTGAAGTGTAAGGAGTTATTACCGGAAAAAATTATTTTGAAATAATCATTATTGCAAAAATCCATTTTTCACACTTAGCCATTTTCATACTTAATCAAAAACACAATTTTTTATAAGGCGTATTCTAGGGTCCTAAAGTCCGTTACCAGGTCATGGTAATGAAGGCTTTTATAGATGAGCAATATAAGTTCTAAGCCTTAACCTTTACTTTCTAGAGACCAAAGTGAATCATGTAATTAATGTGCATGGTCCTAGCAATTTTAGCTCAAATGTTGAGTTCTTTCAAAGCTTATGCAAACTCTAACTAACTCATTCTTTAGCAAAAACTTCATCTGTAAATATAAATAAATGAAGTACGTGCGTAGTCTATTGCTAATAGATATAGAAGCATGATAATATGATGTGCATGGTCCTATAGAGATGAGCCCCAAATGGATTCATAAATACTTTGACAATGAATCCTAACACTCACCAACCTATCTACCTCTTTCTTCATTCTTTATCCATGATCGTGTAGGCTTTGAGGTAGTCTTACCTTCTTCCTTTCTTTAAGTTACTTATGCTGTATTTTTTGGTGGAGTCTGATCACGTGTTGTTAACGTAAATTTTTTTGGGAATCTAATGATTTAATATTTTGGCTACTGTAATGTTTGAACCGGTTCAAGAGTTTTGGAATCGGTTCCACAGAGTGATAGCCAAATCAAGGAAGCGTTGAGATCAGCCACTGTCTGGTGGGAACCGGTAACTAATTCTTTGTACCGGTTCAAGAATGACAGAACGCTGCAGAAGTTTTTGGGCAACATGTTGAACCGGTTCTAGAAAGGCTGAACCGGTTCAACACTTCTGGGAAGCTACGTGATTAACTTTTCTTGTTGGAATTGAACTCTACAAAAGACAATTCTTGTGGAATAAGTTGGGTTCCATTGTATGGGGCTATAAATATCAACCCTAATCAGTTTTTTAGGGTGTGAAGAAGTGGAGAAAATCATACGTGTTGTATGATTAATTTGTGCCAACACAAGAGAGAGCAATTGAGAGAGATTGAGAGAAAATTCTCTTTGTAATTCTCCATCTTTTTCATAGTGAATTTGTTCGGTGTGCTCCATGGACGTAACCCTAAGATTTGGGTGAACCATGTATATCTTGTGTTCTTGTGTGTGATTTTTATTTATGAATTTTTCTTTGTAATTGCTTATTTATTCCTCGAACAGCGTTATTATTTGCGTTTCTGCCACAACAACTAGTATCAAATCCGGTTTATTGTGCAGAGTAACTCCAACAACTAGTATCAGAGCCGTTGGTTGAAAACCTAAGGAACAAATGGTGTTTAACGAAATTCTGAAAGTCTTTCGATCAGATCTATCTGTTCGAGTGGGAGTAATGGAATCAAAAGATAAGATATCCACATCCATGATGGAGAAGTTCGATGGCACAAACTTTAGTTACTGGAAGATGCAAATAGAAGTCCTTTTGTTTTAGAAAAATATATATCAACCTTTGGGAGAGAAGCCAGAGGATACAAAGGATTCAGATTAGGAATTACTTGATAGGAAGGCTCTTAGCACTTTCGGATTGACGTTGTCAAAATTAGTCGCCTTCAATATTAAGAACGAGAAGATGATAAAGTCTCTCCTGGAAGCTCTTTCTAGTATGTTCAAACAAGCTTCTGCAGCAAATAAGGTGCACTTAATCAAGAAGTTGTTCAATATGAAGATGATCGAAGGTGGTAAGTTCAACGAATATCTAAATATGTGCAACGAGTTAGTTGAGCAATTAAAGTCTATTGATATCGGCTTCAAAAATGAGGTTCGAGCACTACTAAATCTAAGGCAGTTACCAGAAAGTTGGAGTGGCACAGTTACAGCGATCATTAACTCTGCAGGAAAGACAAGTCGAAGTTTGATGAAGTTGTGAGTATGATTTTAACTAAAGAAATCAGAAGGCAAATAGCAGGGGCTTCCACCAGTGGTCGGCATTGAATGTTGAAAGCAGAGGCAAGGGTTCAAACAAGAAGAAGGGCAATGGTTATAGAAACAGAGGCAAATCCAAGTTAAGGAATGGAAGGACACAGTCTCAAAATTTCAGGAATTCCACAGATCTCAGTGTTGTTGAGTGTTGGAATTGTGGAAATAAGAGACATTACCGTATTGATTACAGACTTCCAAAGAAGAAAACGTTGTCTTAGAAGAATCAAATGATGCATTGATATGCTCTTTGGAGAGCAAGGCAGAGTCATAGGTTTTAAATTTCAGCGCATTGTTTCATGGCACCTCAAGCAAAGAGATATTTAATAATGAACTGGGAAACCTTGGCAAGGATGATCAACCTTACAGCGTCGTTGGCAAGGGTGAAGTGTAAATCAAGTTAAATAAATTAGCTTGGAAGTTGAAGGATGTGAGACACATTCCTAACTTTAGGAAAAATCTAATTTCGATGGGACAATTGTCAGCGGAAGGTTTTGTTACAACCTTCAACGGAGACTCGTGGAAAGTTTCCAGAGGCGCTATGACCATTGCACGTGGTAAGAAATCTGGCACTCTCTACACAACTACCAGTGATTACGGGTCTATAGCAATTGCGAAAAACAGAGAAGAGCACAACCTTTGGCACCAAAGACTAGGTCACATAAGTGAAAGGGGGCTCAAGATTATGCACTCAAATGGGAAATTACCAGGCATACCGGCAATTGATATTGACCTCTGTGAGAGTTGCATGATGGGCAAGCAGAAGAGGGTCAGTTTCAAGAAAAGTGGCAGAGATCTCAGAAATAATAAACTTGAGCTAGTTCACACAGATGTTTGGGGCAGCCACTCTTTTATCCATTGGCGAAAAATCATACTTCATGACTTTCATTGATGATTATACGAGGAAGGTATGGGTTTATTTTTTGAAGCATAAACATGAGGTATTTGATGTGTTTAAGAAGTGGAAGGCTATAGTAGAGAATGAGACAGGTTTGAAGATCAAGAGGTTGAGGTTAGACAATGGTGGTGAGTATGAAGATACTGGGTTCAAGAAGTTTTGTTTTGATAATGGGGTCAAATTAGAGAGGACTGTGCAAAAAACCCTACAACAAAATGGGTTGGCAAAACAGATAGACAAAACATTGACAGAGAGAGCCAGAAGTATGTGCATATATTCGTGTCTACCCAAATAGTTTTGGGCAGAAACGATCAATACAGCATCCTACCTAATTAATCGTGGACCATTGGTGCCTTTGGAGTATCGAATACCAGAAGAGGTATAGAGTGGAAAAAAGGTAAATATTTCATGGTTGAAAGTGTTTTGTTGTATTGCATATGCGCATATTAGTGACCATGCTAAGGGAAAGCTCAACCCTAAGTTACTAAAATGCATCTTCGTTGGGTATGGCGAAGATAAGTTTGGTTATCGACTCGGGGATAATCAGAACAAAAAAATCATCAGAAGTAGAATTGTGATTTTTAACAAGAAAGTGATGTACAAGGATAAAGATACAGCACAGTTAACTAGTCATGTATAGAGTAAGCCTGAGTTTGCTGAGTTGGATGATGATCTAGAGAGCATTGACTTGGAACAAACAGATGAGGGTTCTTAGCTAGAACTCATAGAGCATAGTTCACCGTGGATTCTAACTCCTAAGCCAGCACCCAAAAGGTCTACGCGACCTCATGTACCGAATCAAAAATATTTAGATTATATGTTATTCACAGATGATGGTGAGCCAGAATGTTATGATAAAGCATATCAAGTTGAAGATGCTAGCAAGTGGGAGCTTGCAATGGAAGATGAGATGAAGTCTCTTATCTCCAACAAAACATGGGAACTAGCTAAGTTGCCTATGCTAAAGAAAGCTCTTCACAATAAATGGGTGTACAGGGTGAAAAAAGAACATGATGGTTCCAAGAGATACAAGGCGAGAATAGTGGTCAAAGGCTTTCAGCAAAAGCAAGGCATTGACTACACAGACATTTTTTCCCTAGTTGTGAAACTGAGTACCATTCGCTCAGTTCTTAGCATAGTTGCAGTAGAGGGGTTGCACCTTGAGTAGTTAGATGTCAAAACTGCTTTCCTCCATGGTGGACTTAGAGAAGGAGATTTATATGCAACAACCGGAGGGTTTCTCAGTCAAAAGGAAAGAGAACCTATTGTGCAAGTTGAAGAAAGCTTTATGGTTTAAAGCAAGCCCCGAGGCAGTGGTATAAAAAGTTTGATGGTTTTATGAAATGACATGGCTACAACAAGTGCAACACTGACCATTGTTGCTACTTCAAGAGGTTTAAGTCAAGTTTCATTATCTTTCTACTTTATGTTGATGACATGTTAGTGGCAAGTTCTGATTTTGAAGAAATTAGCAAATTGAAGAAGCAGTTGTCTAGTGAATTCGAGATGAAGGATCTTGGTGCAGCGAAGCAGATTCTTGGGATGAAGATTAGTAGAGATAAACAAAAAGGTACTTTACAGTTGTCTCAAGCTGAGTACGTTAAACGGGTTCTAAAAAGGTTCAACAAGAATAATGCTAAGGTGGTAAGTACTCCCTTAGCTAATCACTTCCGATTATTTCAAGATCAGTGTTCAAAAATAGAGGATGAGAAAAACTCCATGGCTAAAATTCCATATGCCTCAGCCATTGGAAGTTTGATGTATGCCATGGAGTGCACAAGACCAGACATTGTATATGCAGTGGGAGCAGTGTAATACCCCTAGTTTTCAAAAGGATAGAATGGGAATTTAATTTTGATAATTTTGAGTTTTATTGCATTTTTAATATGTGAGCTATGTGTTTTGGTTTGTTTAATTATTTAAGTGTGTATTTATTTTTAAATAAATGATTTACTTAGATTTGTTTTAATTATTTACTTGACTATGTGTTTTGGTTTGTTTAATTGTTTAAGTGTGTATTTATTTTTAAATAAATGATTTACTTATATTTGTTTTAATTATTTACTTGAATAATTTGATTGAGTTAATTGTTTTATTTAATTGTTTTAATTGGATTAATTTTGTGATAGTTGATTTAGTTGGTTCTCAACGTGACTGTTATATAGCTTTTCATTGGGTTTATAATTTTCATAGGCAGCCGTCATTGATTTGTAACCTAGGTTTACATATGGGCCGGGTTATATATGGATTAGGGCTTAATGTCTAAACCTATATATATGTATATTACAGTGGATTAGGGTTTAAAACAATACAAAACAAAACGTAGGTTTTCGGTAGAACAAAGATACAGTGAGATATTGAGAGACAGAGAGGAAGATAAAGAGAGGAGGTCTAGGTTTTGGTCTGGATTAAGTTTGGACCAAGAAGGAGGAAGGAGAGGTGTTTTTGGGTTGAACCAAGGCACTGGAGGAGCAGACTTGCGATTTAGGAACCAAACATATTACAGAGACGGTGATTTACAATTTCAAACTCTGAAATTGCAGGCAAGTCTCTGTTCTATTCTTTTCCCTTAATTCGTGTTCTGTGCATGCCTGGTTAGACTTCAGGGTTTTAATAAAAGATAAAACAAATTGACACAAACATAATAACATGTTTTCCATGCAGATATGAATTTATTTGATCTCAGTGAGTTAACTGTTTTGCATACTGGTTGATTTTCTGTTATCTATGTCTTTTACGTTTAAACCTGTTTTAATGAGATTAGTAATAAGATTGGATGCCTTACAATTATTCTGAGACTGAGTTTAATCCCTAGAACAAGATTTTAAAACAGTTTTGAGTTTTACTAAATAAATCTGTTGTAAGTTGTCTAAAGTTGCTATCAGAAGTTATGTAATCGTTGCCGTAAGACTTGTGTCTAGTTCAGATCATGGTTGCATAACAGTGGGTTAAGAGTACCCTAGAACTAAGATTAAACCCTAGAACAACCATTAAGAACCTTACAGAGGTCTGGAAAACACCGCAGTCGAAGAAGAAGCAGCAGAACGGACGACGGCACTAAGGGGAGAAGAGCAGGCTCCAAGAAGAGGAGGAGCCGGCTCTTTCTACCTTAGAGCCGGCTCCAAAGGAAGGTGGAGCCGACTCTAGCATCTAGGAGCCGGCTCCTAGATTAGTTGAGCAGGCTCTTTTGGAAAAAATAGAGCAGGCTCTTTGTTTTGAATGAGCCTGCTCTCAATTGAACGCACCAAATTTTGTTTCTGTGCACTGTTTGGTCTGTATAGGTTCTTGGAACTTTGTTTAGGCTGTTTTAAATTGTTGTTGGGTCTAGAATAAATCCGTTATACTATGGAAAACATTAATCCATGATTAAGCATAAGAATGGAGCAAAATAAGTCTAAGGAAAGCGGTAGATTGCAAACTGATTGTCGTTGCATTACAAACTGATGTTTAATTAAATTCTTGTTTATATAAATCTGTCTTGTGATTACTTTGGATGTGGATGGGATCTTAAAACCTGAAATAAAACTAAGTTCAATGACTGGAAACCACCGGAGTTGGAGAAGACAACCGAAGAAGAACAAACGTATACTTAAAGTGGAGAAGGCTCTACTTATTTGGAGAAGGCTCTACTTGAGTGGAGAAGGCTCTACTTATTTAGAGAAGGCTCTACTTGGGTGGAGAAGGCTCTACTTATTTGGAGAAGACTCTTTGAAACACAGAGCCTTCTCTTTCTCTTAAATATCATGTATACTGAGTTTTAAATGGTCTGGTTGGTTAAATCTGAGTTTCTAAAACTATTTAAAGGCTATTGAATGATGTAATATACTGCTTAAGACTTATAAAATAATGGAGAAGCAAGCTTATATTCTAGAATAAAGGATAGAATTAACATAAGTTTAAACAAGGGCTGTATGTGAAAGATTAAACCACTGATTTGAAGTGCAGACTGTTTTAGAAATCTGATGCCTGTACACGACCCTAAGTTTTAAATTATGTTGTGTAGCTAAGGTTTAAGCATTCTGTTATTGAATTATAGGTATGCTTGGTTGGAATTAACGAACAATTAAATCTGTTGTATATCTCTGTTAGGACACTGTTTGGAGGAGATTTAATGCTTTTGCATGGTCTTAAGTTTTGGATTATGTTTTACAACTGTGTTTTAAGCATGCTTTTATTCAATAATGTGTATGCTTAGTTGGGTTAAACTGATGCTTAAATCTGTACTTAAAGTGCATCAGTCAGGGTACTGTTTGGATAAGCAAAATTGCATAAACCTGTTTTATCAATTTAATAGACTGAAACTTGGATTCTGAATTTTCAGTGGAGACATGGTTTAGTGACACACATGTTAAACTATACTTATGATTGTTTTGGAATGCGTTGATAGTTAATTCTACTATTTCTGTCAACTGTGTTAACTGGAGGATTGTATGTACCGGTATGGGACGGTGACATACTAGGTATGATTAGTTAAAACACTAATCCTACCTAATTTGGAATGAGTTGGATTAACCATAAAAAGGTTAAGTCCCACTTATATGAATGTATATGAACCGATATGGGACGGTGTCATATTAGGGATGGCTTAGTTCAAAACACTAAGACCTACCTATGTTGGGAATGGATTAGTTCAAAACATTAAGTCCGACCTAATTTGGATTCAGGTATGGATTAACCATAAAGGTTAAGTCCATCACCTACATGTGTCATATCAATTGTGAATTGAATGATCTGTTATGGTTTTAGAATGGATTTATTTTTATACAGATATCAGACCACTACACAGATGAATGATATTCTGTATTAGGAGGAGTACGGACTTTATATATTTATTATATGTGCCATGGTATGAGCCTAAGTCTCAGGACCATGGTTAGGGCGCGTATATCGCCTAGGATGAATAACTGGACATAGGTGTTGTCCCCTGGTAGGTCTAGGTATTCATGCCCACCTTAGGGTGCGTATTTGCATGTTACCTTCTATTCAGGCTGAGACAGACCTACTGGGCTAGCGAGCGTCCTATAGTGTATACTATATATACATATATGGACTACTTTAGATATTGTTGAGTCTTCCTAGGATGTATCTGCGTATCGGATTACTGTTTGGGTCGTAGTAGATCAGGACTTGCATGTGGGCCTGACCCACTCTATTATTTTTCAGGTGTTGGACAGTACCAGGCTTAGAGCTTGATCGTGTTGATGCAGATACAGACACTCACTCTTCCGGTTACATAGGATTTCCTTTCTACTTTAATTTTGGTTTTTAATTATGTAAATTTATTCAAGGTTTTGGGATTAGGGGTCCACTAGGTGGATTCCCGAGTTGTACGGTTTAAAATTATATTAATTTATTAATTCAAGTCTGAGGATTCTTATTTTAGTTTTCTTCCAGCGTATTATTATTAAGTTTTTTTTTTAACTCTGTTTTTATTTTCTGCTTGTTTACATATTAATTGTTTGGTATCCCTCGGATCTGTGCTCGGACTTGATCACCCGTGGCTCTAGAATTGAGGGGTATCACAAGCAGTAAGCAGGTTCATGAAGTAGTGAAGTGGATATTGAGATATCTACGAGGTACCACAGATAGATGCCTATGTTTTAGAAGGGGTAAGGTGAAGCTACATGGTTATTTAGATTCAGACTTTGCTAGTGAGGTGGACCATAGAAGAAGTACTATTGGGTATGTGTTCATTGTGGGTATAATTGCAGTTAGTTGGATTTCACAAATACAGAGGATTGTAGTGTTATCTACTACAGAGGCACAGTATGTGGCAATGACAGAGGCCAGCAAAGAGATGATTTGGTTACAAAGTTTATTGACAGAGTTGGGATTTGAACAGGTGAAGAATGTTTTCCATAGTGATAGTCAGAAAGCGATGCATCTGGCAAAGAATTTAACATTTCATTCAAAGACCAAACATATAGGACTTCGGTATCACTTCATCAGATCTTTTTAGAACATGGGGTGTTGACACTTGAGAAAATACTTGGCACCAAGAATCTAGCTGACATGTTGACCATGACAGTGACTATGGAGAAACTAAAGTTGTGCGCAACTTCAATCGATCTTCTAGTTTGAGACAGAGAGAAGCGCACCAACATGCATGGGACATACATGAGAAAAAGATGGAATGGGTTTACAAGTGATCCATCTGCCAAGTCGGAGATTGTTGTGTTTTTTGGTGGAGTCTGATCATGTGTTGATAATATGAAGTTTTTTAGGAAACTAATGATTTTAATATTTTGGCTACTGTAACGTTTGAACTAGTTCAAAAGTTTTGCAACTGGTTCTACGAAGTGATAGCCAAATCAAAGAAATGTTGAGATCAGCCACTGTCCAGCAGGAACTGGTAGCCAATTCTTTGTACCAGTTCAAGAGTAGCCTAACGTTGCAGAAGTTTTGGGGCAACAAATTGAATCGGTTCCAGAAAGGCTGAACCGGTTCAACACTTCTAGGAAGCTACATGATTTACTTTTCTTATTGGAATTGCACTCTACAAAAGATAATTCTTGTGGGACAAGTTGGGTTCCATTGTATGGGGCTATAAATAGCAACCCTAATCAGTTTTTTAGGGTGTGAAGAAGTGGTGAAAATCATGCGTGTTGTATGATTAATTTGTGCCAACACAAGATAGAGCAATTGAGAGAGATTGAGAGAAAATTCTCCTTGTAATTCTTCATCTTCTTTATAGTGAATTTGTTCGGCGTGCTCCATGGACGTAGCCCTAAGATTTAAATGATCCATGTATATCTTGTATTTTTGTGTGTGATTTTTATTTGTGATTTTTTCTTCGTGATTGCTTATTTATTCCTCGAATAACGTTGTTATTTGCGTTTCCACCACAACAACTAGTATCAAATCCGGTTGATTGTGCAGAGCAACTCCAACACCTTGCTAGTTGTAGTCCAAGCCATCTTTCTTTGCAACTTCAAGTCTTTGTCTCATTTGCTTTCTATAAATGTGATCTTAAGTAATAGAATACTTAGAGTGATCTTTAGTGCTTCATTGTGGTCATTCTTTGAATGTGAATAATCTATATAATACTCAACGTACACATTAGTCCTTAAACACCATTAATGGTTTGTTATCATCAAAACACATAAATTGTCCTTGGATGGAATCCTTAAGGTCAACAATCTCCCCTTTTTTGATGATGACGAAACATTTATATGTTCATAAGCAAGTGGTGTAGCGTTTGAAAAATACTCCCCCTATCAAAGTGCATAGAATGAATATAATGTTATAAAACAACATGCTTGATATATCATAAATTATTTTATACTTAAACATGCATTTAAGATCATTTTACACATAAACATCACATATCTTTCCCACTTTGGTATCTCAAAAAGGTGGGAGCCCTAGACAACTTCATTAAGCATTTATCATTTAACATAGTAAAGTAATTGCAATCAAAATTTAGCAATATACTAGTAATGACTATAATGTTCTTTGGAATGAAATATGTAAGCAATTATATCATTGATATCATGAGTTCAATGCATCATTAAGGTTCATGGCATATACAAAAATATACCTAAAGCATAAAACAAAGATGAAATATATACTCAATTAGGCAAAAGTATACATAATAAAACACAAACAAATGAAGCTTTGATTAGAATAAGCTAAAAGGCAAACAACCTTAGTAGAGGCAAATCTAGTGTGCTTTAATCCAAATATAAATTTTCCCATTTGATATTATCAAGAAGGAGGGGAAAAAAAATTATGAAAGTTATGAAAACCTATGACTATGAATATAATGACTAACAAGTCATTTTGTAGCATGCTTGTCAATTTCAAGATAAATCAACGAAGCTTAGCAAAACATATAATAATCCTTCACAAGAGATTACCAATAATCTCCCCCCTATCAATATATTTACATTTACATCATATATCATTCAATGATTATGCAACTAATGGAACAATGAAGTAATGATAGGTAAAGTATGCTTAAGATATATCATGAAACAAGTCATACTTAAAAACTCTTAATTCATTAATAAAAATAATAAGATATATCATTTAAAGTTTATGGGTTTCCCAAAAGTATATAAGCAAATAACAAGATGTAACAATTTATGAAAATAAATGTGAGATGTTACAACCAAGATTTGCAAATGAAAGTATGTGCATAATATATCTCATGATACTAACACATCTCATTTTTCTTATAAATCATTTAATATGCTCAAGGAGAAATCAACTTAAATTTATACTATTTAAGTTTAGAGATGATTAAATAGGGATTGGTGATGAGCGCTGAAAAGTGCACAGTTAAACCTGTTAAGCTTAGGTATTCTAGGACCTTTATCTATCTTATTTTCCCGCTTTAGATTGATTTCATGTTATTTCCGTTTTCAGGCACTTATGCCCAAAATAAGCTAATTCAGCCAAATAAGAGCATAATTGAAGCAATCTTGAGATGAATGAAAGAAAGGAGTAAAGTGGAAGCAAAATGAAGCAAGTGGTGAAAGTTCAGCAAAGTTCAATCGATCACAAAATTTCTTTGATCGATCTGACATAGATCGATCTCTGCACTCCAAGATGGATCCAAGCTCTTTTGTCCTTATCCAAAGATCCCACAATATTCGATCGATCCAATACTTATCAGATCGATTGAAAAGATTCCATCTTATCCTGTTGTACCACCCCACCTACCACTTTTGTCTCTTTCCCAAAATATCCCAAAAATATCTCAGAGATTTGTCTTTATTCAAAAAGGCGCCGCCAAGAATGATTGATTTCTGCAGCATTCGATGGATCACTGCCAAGTTTGATTGATCTCACCACAATTCGATCGATCGAACTTCCTCAAGTCCGAAAAAAAAAAGACAAATTCCAGCTCATTAAAAGTTGCCAAAAGGTGCAATCATTGGAGGGACCTTGATGCACGAATCTAGACCATTGGTGTGACACTTGACCTACCTATATAAGGATTTAGAGCCACTTTTAGAGCATAATTCATATAAGTTAGAGGTTATTCATAATATCATTTCTCATATCTTGGAGAGGAGGCTAGAGAGAGCTTTACACATTTTTGGGGAGTTCTTCCATTCTTTTAGGGTTTCCATCAAGAACGAGGTCATTCCTACCATGGCGATAGCCCTTGAGGGTTGGATGACTACTTCAATAAGTGGCTAGACATCTACTTGGGGCTAGAGTAGCCCCTAAGTTTGCTTCCTAGACTTAGTTCTTTGTATATTTTTGGAGATTCATTTGTAACATATGTTTTGATCTTGGATTTATATATATATCTTGTGGTTTCTACTTGATGTGTATGGATTAATGCTTTCAATTGATTATCTACTTCTAAACATATGTCTATGTACACTAGAATGGATGATTCATGTGTTTTTCTCTAGATTTAGTGGAGTTTATGCATGTTTATGTGTATGGATGAAGTTAATCTAGAGATGGTTATAACATAGAGCTTAATTGAACACTCTTGCAATTTATTTGATGGTTCACACTTGTTTCTTGATGGATTATACCACACCTTTAGCTTACTTAGTTTAATTTCATGTCTTCAGTATAGATGTAGTATAGTTGCTTTAAATTCATAGATAGGTGGACAACCTACTCTTGTTCCTTGGTGTTCCATACTTATGAATGCATTAGGTGAGTATTTCTAGATAGTTGTGTGTTCATAAATTGTGGTTTCATTGAATGAATTTTGGTCTCATTTAATAAGTTGTGCTTTCCATTTGATTTGACTTGACAATCTATGATTATTTGCCATCCATGCCTAGTTTCAATTAATGTCACACACACACATACAAGTTACAAGTCAATTTCCCCATTAATATACAATTGCTAGTGTCTAGTGAAGTCGAGCTTAGTAGTGAGCTCTAGTACCCCAAGTCCTCTTCTCTATATCCTTTTCCCTACTATCTAAATTGTTACTTTTTACTTGCTTTAATTTCATTTGCATAATAGCTTAATCAATCAATCCAACCAACTTTTGATCACTCGACCTACTAACCCTATATATTGTTTCCATAGTAACACGACCCACCAATCCCTTGGGATGATCCCTACTCACCCTAGCTATATTTTTAGTTAGAGGTAGTAATGGCTTTTATAAATTTAAAACTTGGCCACATTGCACACTCACACTCTTAGTTCATCTCTTTGTAAACTTTTGGTGCAACGCGACGGCAACCACCAAGTTTTTGGCACCGTTGCCGGGGCTTGATTTTAGGCAACGTCGTATTGTGGAAACAATTAGGAATTTGTACTCTTTTGATCGTGTCTTTACTTTATTTTTTATTTTTGATTACTTATTGTGTTGGTTCTTGTTTGACTAGGTACATTGGGCTAAGGAAAATGAGTAAGGGAGCATTCTAAGCAAGGAGCTAAGCAAAAGAAAGGAAAAAGCTAAAAATCTAAAAATTTGCAAAGCTAAAGTTTGAAAAATAATTTGAAGTGCTTAAGGACCCTTTGTGAGCTCTTCCTAAACTCAATCTTTAGTTAAATCATCGGCCCGCGTGGAGGCTTGTTTTTCATTTCTAGATAAATCGTGAGCCAACGTGGAGGCAATTTACTTTTCTTGCATAATTGTTGAAAGCATGGGAGTATGGGATCATTGTAAGTAGAACAAGTTTGTTGATTGATTCGTTGCGAATGTGAAGTGATTGTTTACTATTTGTTGCTTGTTTGTGTTTTGTTTGTGCATGCATGGTTGGAGATCATTAAATCCTACTCTTATCCTACTTAATTTTCATCTTAAATCCGTTATTCGAAATCTTAAGGGAAAAGGTAGTTCTAGTCATTCCATATCATCAATGGAAAACCATAATGAGGACCATGTGGAGGACCTTGGTCACATAGACCAATAAGGTATCCTCCACCCCAATGTACATCATGACAACATCCAAGTTCCATCAGGCATGCCGTAGCCATTCATTCACCCACCACAACAACAAGGCCAAGTCCCATTGGGAATGCCTAGACCAATGTATGCTCCACGACCTCCAATAATCTAAGGCAATCAAGGTGCTCATGTATCATCACCAATTGTAAATCCCCCTCTTGCTTTGCGTGATCATTATGTGCCGAATGAATATAATGCACCACATGCATTTAATTGCCACCATTTAGAGCACATCACTATGAGATTAAACCACAAACCATTCAACTGCTTCCTAACTATCATGGACTTCCAAGTGAAGAACTTTACAAGCATTTTGATGAGTTTCTTGAAGTGTGTTCCATTATGAAATACACGGACATGCCGGAAGAGATTTTAAGACTTAAACTTTTTCCACTCACCCTTAAAGACAAGGCAAAATATTGGTTTAACAATTTTAGGCCTTTTTCGATAACTTGTTGGGCAGAAATGCAACAAGAGTTCTTAAAGAAATACTATCCAATTTCTAAGACCAATGCCATGAGAACCTCAATTCGAGAGTTTTCACAAGGGGATGGGGAAACATTTCATGAAGCATGAGTGCGCCTAAATGACTTACTTAGGAAGTGTCCATTCCACGATATACCCAAATGGCAATTAGTTTAATGTTTCTTTGATGGTTTGTCGGATAATTTCAAAGGAATGGTTGATGCTTCCATAGGTGGCTCTTATATTGATAGGCATGAGGATGATGTATGGCATCTTTATGAAAGCATGAGCGAGAATTCAATGCATAGATCATTATCTTCCAAGAATGGTAGAAATTCAAGTGGAAGGAAGAATGTTGGCTTATATCAAGTCGACAGCTCTAATGAAATAACCGCCAAGATGAAATCCTTATCTCAAAGGTTTGATCAATTTTTAATCAACCAAAACTCGGCAAACCAAGTGTTTTCCTCCCTTAATCATGTTCTTCATCGTCCATCTAATGAATCGTGCATGACATGTTCTAGTGTCTTACATTCTACTTCCAATTGTCCCCATGGACATGTCCAAAATAAGCATCATGAACAAGTCAACGCAGCATCTGTTAATCAAAGGAAAAATCCTTATGGCAACCATTACAATTTTAGTTGGAGGAATCACCCGAATTTCTCTTGGAAAAGCCAAGGGGAAAGCTCAAACCCTCCCCAATGTGGTTTTTAAGGGAAGTATATTCCACCTCCAATGTAAAGCCAAGGATCCCAAGGATTTAGATCGTCATATAAATCACATGGAAACCAATTCTCTAATTCTCACTTTCCAAATCAATCATATTCTCAAGGAAATTCTAGAAGTCCCGCTTTTAAGGAAAAAGTTTTAACTGCTTTGGGCACTCTAGAGGCGAACACTCAATTGCTTCACTCTCATTCTCAATCCATTGCTCAGCTAGAAACCTAAGTAGGGCAAATTGCTAGTACTCTAAATGCTAGAGAAAAAGGGAAAATGCCTTTAAATGTCGCACCAAAGCAATAATGCATTGTGGAAACTCATTCCTCATCGGAAGGTCACACAATTGAGCATGTCAATGCAGTGACAATCTTGAGAAGTGGGAAGATTGTGGACAACCAAGTGGGTATGTCCAATGAAGAGAGCGAACCGATGTAACCAAGAGTTGACACTCGTCCCGTTTCACATCATATTCCTCCTTCATTACATATGCATGATCATTCAAATGAGAAAGTGTTAGAAAGTGATTTGAAAAGTGAGTTCAAAATTGATTCGAAAAATGAATTCAAAAATTCTTGTGTTGAAGAAACTTCAAAGAAAACTTTTGAAAAAGATTTTGAGCCAAAAGCTCCATTTCCGGATGCCTTAAAAGGATCCATTTCCATTGACAAACAAAAGGCAAAAACAAATGAAAACATAGATATGTTTAGGCAAGTGAAGGTGAATCTTCCACTTCTGGATGCAATCAAGCAAATTCTGGCTTATACTAAGTTTTTAAAAGATCTTTACACCCAACAGAGGAAGAATAAAAGCCAAGCACCTAGGAAAGTGGTCTTGACCGAGCAAGTGAGCTCAATTTTGAAGCATAACACTCTTCAAAAATTTAAGGACCCTGGTTCACCTACTACTTCTTGCATCATTGGTGACCATGTCATTAATCGGGCTCTTCTTGATTTGGGAGCAAATGTCAATCTTCTTCCATACTCAGTATATGTTAAATTAGGCTTAGGAGACTTGAAACCGACGTCGGTAGTTTTGCAGCTTGCCAACTAATCCATCAAAAAGCCTAGGGATATCATTGAGGATGTCTTGATTAAAATTGATAAATTCTTCTTCTCGGTTGATTTCGTTGTCATTGACACGGAACCGGTTCCAAATCCCAAAAGCCAAATTCCCGTTATCCTTGGCCGTTCTTTCTTGGCAATAGCAAATGCTAACATCAATTGTAGGACGGGGATAATGAAGATCTCATTTGTCTATATGAAGGTGAAGTTGAATATCTTCAATCCGACCCCAAATTTATTTGACAAGCATGAAGAAGTAAATGTTGTAGAAAAAAGTCATGACAATGAATGTGAAATAATGGAGTCTTTGCTTGAAACCAAAACTTCAAAAAGTTCATTTTTGACCTTGAAACTAAAGAATGATGTTTCAAAAACTTGCTTTGAGAGGGCATGGAAGCCCAAAGATTACCTTGACAAAGGACCAACAATCTCCTTTGAACCTAATCCAACAAGTTTTTTAGGGAACCATTTGTTGGGTGAAGTTCAAAGTACTTATCACCCCGTCAAGGAGGGGATGCACTACAAGATGTTTAATCTGGGCTAAAAGAGCCCAACGTCTTGCTAGAAACGTTAAAGACTAGTGCGTTTCGTAGGGTTGATAACCCTATTTCTCCTTCATTTTTGTTTTAACTTTCATTTCTTGCGATGTCTAGATATTTGTTTTGGGTTCATACACATGACTAGGAACTTTAATTAAGGATTGCATGCACTTTCATGTTGAAAATAAGCATTTTATGCCTGTTCGATCTATGTTCTTTGTTCACTGTTGATTTTAACTGAATTTTGACTACTAAATTTCAAAATTTATAAAAAAAAAGTTTTCAAATTTTTCAAAAATTCAAAAATATTTTTGTTTTGTTTTCCAAAACTCTAAAAAGATTTTTATTTTTATTTTTTTACTTTTATTTTATTTCTTGTTTATTCAATTTATAAAAAAAAAAAAAATCCCAAATATATTTTTCCTTTACTTTATTTTATTTCACTTTACTTTATTTTATTTTATTTCATTTCCTTTTATCTTATTTCCGAAAATCCAAAAATATTTTGTTAAACTTTGATTTTTAATTTTAAATTCTTAATTTTCAAAAATTCAAAAAAAAAAAAAAAAAATCAAAAATACTTGTCGTTTAGTGAGGGCAGATCGATCTCAAGATTTTTCAGATCAATTCGAGTTCAATCGAACAATCTAGAGATCGTTTTTAAAATAAAACCCTAGGGTCATTAGATCGATTTCAAAGATCGATCCAAGACCTATCTCGTCTCCCGTCGCTGCAATCCACCTCTCCCACCTCCGGCGAGCTTCTCAAGCCTCGAATCTCAGATCTCATCTCTCTCTCCTTCGATCCACTTCTCTCCTCGGATTAGGTAAGTTTAGGGTTTGATTTTTCATTTTTGAGTTTCAATCCTTATGTACTTGAACTTTCCATGATAGATCTTGAAATGCCATGATTGTTTCTTGCCATATATGAAGCTTTAAGCATGTGTATATATGTGTATCTATATATGTATAGATTTTTGTATATATTTCATTTTCAAATTGATTTTGGGGGTCACGAGCCAAAGAAAGTGACCAATCTTGTTGTGTTGTTGTGTAGAAGGGCCCATGAGCTTGCTCGAGAGGCCCTCGTGCCATCCACATCACAGATTTGTTACTTTTCGAATTTTACATCACAGTTTGATCGATCGAACTTTTCTT
This sequence comes from Cornus florida, assembly GCF_030987335.1. Classification (NCBI taxonomy): domain Eukaryota; kingdom Viridiplantae; phylum Streptophyta; class Magnoliopsida; order Cornales; family Cornaceae; genus Cornus; species Cornus florida. The sequence continues at coordinate 54,302,002 of NW_026775576.1, forward strand.
AGATCGATCTGAGAGAGATCGATCTCACATTTTTGTGATCGATCAAACTTCACAAATTTGCATCCCACACTTCACACACCCTCTTTTGTGATTCCATGATATCTTATACAAGCCCAATCCCTGTGTTTTTCCACATTTGATGCATTTCATACTTATATTGTTTAGCATACTTCATTTAATGTCACTTATTCCTTATGACTTGTATAAATTCATGTCCTTTATACTGTGTTGTCTATCTTATTTGACAAATATGTTTCTATATACTGTACTTTAATTCTTTATACATGTACTGACTTCTTCTGCAAATGTTTCTTTCTGTTTTGCAGGCCATGGCTAGGGTAAAAACTGTTGCCCGTAAGTATTATACACGCCGAGTGAGGTAGAGGATAGAGGAGCCAGGAGAGCCCTCTCATATTCAGGAGTAACCTGCATCTCCTGCTCTAGCCCAGTCCTCATTAGACAGCAGACTACACTCTTCTGCTTCTGCATCATCGTCATCATCTCATGACGAGGCTAAGCATGTCCCATCTTCTTCACCGCCACCTGCAAAGCCAGGCCGGGTCAAAGACAGACTTACTTAGAGATATTCAGACCTTTCAGTGGCTCATGAGTCGGTGTTCAACATTGACTTCTTTTCTCGGTCTGTCCTGACCCGGGATGCATATGATGATGTAGACTGACGACGGCCGTTCCTATACGCCAAAATAATGTAGTGAATGTGTGGTTCAAGAAAAGCCTTTTATGTTAAATTTAAATTTATAAAAACCACTACCAACACTACTACTAACGTAGCAAGAGTGAGTAGGGATCGTCCTAAGGGATTATACGTGTTGGAATTTAACTTCAAATCTAGTGGATCACAAGATTGCAAAGAGAGGGTTTGGATTGATTACACTAAGATGCAATTAATTAAAATGCAATTAAAATAAACTAAGTTGAGATAGGGATTTAAGAGATATGAAGAAAGGTCTTAGGGTGTTGGAATCACTACTAAGCTCGTGTAATTAACCACTTGTTTTCCATTAATGGGGAATACATTGTTTTGAACAAAATGCGACTACCAATTGCAATATTAAGCATGGACCATCAAATTCATGTATAAATTGTCTACCTAACCAACAAATAAACTAAGTGTAGAACAACCCATCAAATCTAAGCATGACTCATCAAACTAGTCACAATTGTAGCACACATCAATCTAAAGAATTATGGAATTTGCAATAATAAGCCATGGAATATCAAATCAAGTATAGATTATCTACCTACTTACAAGCATGAATTAAATTGTAGAACAACCCATCAAGTGTAAGAATAATCCATCAAATTAATTGACAAACCCATTCAATGAAAACCCATGTCTAGCCATCACTAGATTCTCAATCAACCAGACATAGACATGCAATTAACATAGAAAAACTAGTGTAAAGATCAATTCACAAATAATCACGCATAAGATAACATGTAATTACAAAGAAAATCAATAAGAAGAATTAAACCATATGAATCATGTGAGACATAATTCCCAATTTAATCACACATAGACATGTAAATAAACTAGAGAATTAATAGGAAGAATTAAACCATAGAAATCATAGAGATATACCAAGATTCATGAAATTCACAAAGCTAGAACACTAATCACAACAATATATATAGATCCCCAAAAATAAAAATACAAGGGTTTAGATTACACAAGACTTAGGGCTCATCCAAGCCCTAAGTGTAGATCTAGCTAATCATGGAGGAAGTGGATGTGGTCATGAAACCCTCAATGGAAAGCTCCAAATATGGCTCCATCTTCTTTTTCTTCTTCTTTGAAGCTTTAGAGAGAGAGAGTATATGGATCTAGAGATGGGTTCTTGAGATAATCCTTCACTTCCTTCTTTTCTTCTAACCCTAATCCCTAACTTTTCTAGAGAGAGAAATAAAAATTACAATGTAAAAATAAAAAGATAAAAAGCTCCCTTATAAAACGGGTCACTTCCCTTTAAATAGAAGGTCATTTTCTTAGCCACTAAGTCAGAAATATAGCTCCAAAAATATCTAATCCGGAACTATATGGTAGGTGGAAATCAGCGCGCTCAAGAATTAGACAGCTCACTGCCAGCACATTTTCGATCGATCAAACTTTTCTTCGATCGATTAGAGTTTGTTCGATCGATCCAACTTTTGATCGATCTGAGTTCAATTGATCCAACTCTGATCGATCTCACTTTTCTCAGATCTATCAGACTTTTCTCAGATCTATCCAACTTGGCAGTTTTTTGGCATCAGCTTCCTTTTGCTCCAAATCAGCCTCATTTTGCTCCAAATTCTCACAAAGACTTAGTTTGACTCCAAAAAGGCCTTTAGAAGCCATTTTTAGCTCGTTTTAACTTTATTGACCTAAAAAGGGAAATAGCACGAAATTAGTCTAAAACGGAAAAATAAGATAGATAAAGGTCCTAAAAAATTCAAGCTTAAGGGGTTTAAATGTGCACTTTTCAGTGCTCATCACACCCCCAAACTTAAATATTGCTAGTCCCTAGTAATAAACTACAAGTAAATGAATGAAATGAACAACTAATTAACTATATACTAGAAAGCAATAAATGAATAACGCCACTTTCGTAGGGAACAAGATTGCATTTAGCATATGCAACAAGCCTTTTAAACCCCTAGGTTACCCCTAGTGGATGAGTGAAGTCTCGTAAGGATTTCCAGAAATGATACCCACAAACATTAAACTCATTCTCACAAAAGAGACACCAATATTGCAAATAAGCATTGAGAGAAAACTAACTCAAGCATGCAATTTTTTAACCCTTTCCAAGCAATCTCCCAAAATTTCAACATCAAAAAAAACAAATACGGTCCTCCACACATCAAGAAAATGATTATGCAAATCAAAACAACTCTAAAATCCTTTTGAGTGGACCGACACCAAATATGTTGTTATCTAAGCCAACTAAAGAAATGATCACATCATTACCCTCAAACTAGCACACAAATCTAGTACCGATCATCAAGACAAAGAGGGAACCTTTTATTAAAGCTTTATTGATCTAGGTGCGCTTATTCTTTTCACACGATTTTTTTTTTTTTTTTTTTTTTATCTATCCCTAAGGATCAAAGATGAAAGCATGGTGCAATGTGTTGATCTATTAAGCTTTCTAGTGATCCATGAGGTCAAGTGTTAGGTCAATGACTCCCAAACCAGATGACTTTAGGGCACTAGGTGTTAAAACACCCCTAAGGACTTACAAGCTCAAATCAACTAGGCTACAAATCAAAACAACCTACATCTAATCATTTCCCACTTCTCACCTTTTGGGAGAAGTCCTCACTTTTTTATTGCTTTTGCAACTTTTTTTTCTTTTCTTTCTTTTTCCCTTTTTTTTTTTTTTTTTTTTCAAGTTCAATTATTAACCTAGAGTTTGGGCCCTCCACCTTTCGGCACGAGAAATTCATTGCTTGATAAGGCTAGAATCCCGGTTACTCAATGAAAAGGATTTGTTATCCACCTTTATCAAGAATGAAAGCTTTCAATGCACTACTAGCCTAATTGGGATATAACCAATTCAATAATCAACAAAGCATGTACCCCACAAATGAATGCTAGTGTACGCCTGTGCTAGTGTAGAATCCTAGAGTGAATCTCAAAACAATCATAAAATCAGGATGATGTGGACCACAAATGTAAGCAACATATCAATCTTTCAAAAAATTTACTCCTAAATGGCATCCACAAGGCATACAAGGAGTATTGGACTCTCAAGTCAAGCAATTGTTAAATTTTAAGCAATATAGTCCTCAAAAGATCAAAATCGTAGCTAACATCAATCTCAAATCTCAATCATACGTTTAAAGCTCAACTTTAAGTAGAATGCAACGAAGACACCTTACCCCCAAACTTAAACCGCACATTGTCCTCAATGTGCAATGAGAACAATGGAAAAAATGGAAAGAGTATACCGTGGTGGCGAAAGAATGAAGTTTGGCAATGATCCAATATGAAAAGGGTCTTTCCCGAACTTGGAATCAATAACCTATTTGAATAACCACACTAGCAAACTTCCATCAAATATCAAATGGGATAAGAATAATCAAATCATGCATTCTAAGGCAATATAGCACATGGTGAAATAGAGATATGAAATCAAGCCCTAACTAAAGCATAAAGTATGTATGACTACACATAAGGGCACAATGGTAAATATACATATATTTTTTTTTTATGAAAGCATGTATAGACAAAATACAAGAAAAATAAAGATTATGATGCATGAATAAAATGCAAAAAGAAAAATAAAGAAGACAAAATGCAATGAAAGAATATGTACAATGCAAGAAATGAAAACAAAAAGTAAGAAATGATGCAAGAACAAAATAATGAAAATAAAAATAAAAACTTTTGTTTTTTTTTTTTCTTTTTTTTTTTTTTGGAAATATGTACAATGAAACAAAATAAAAGAAATATGCACAATGATTGCTAAGTTTAACGTCTTAGCAAAACGGAATGCCACTTTGAATGATTGTTTTTTTTTTTTTTTAGACATATCAAATATGTACACAAACAAAAAAATAAAAAGGCAAGTAAATAAAAATGCAAGAAGTAAAAATGAAAGGAAATAAAGAATGCAAAGAAATAATTTTTTTTTTTTTTTTTTAACAAGAGAAAAGTAAGTAAATAAAATAAAATAAAATAACAAAAGTAAAATAAAATAAAATAAATAATAGAAAGAAGAAAAAGTCAAAAAGTCAAAGGGGTAAAGCTGTGATCAATCTTGACTTGGATCGATCACACCATGATCGATCTATGCTCGCACGATGGGATAGAAAGTATGAAATTTGTAGTGCTTTGAAAAATTTTCTAAGTATAGAATCTTGATTGATCATGAAGGCTCCTGGATCGATCGAATTAACTTGGATCGATCGAACATAAAGTTCGAACGATAGGACAGAGAGCTGAAATATGCAGATTCAAAAAAATTTCTAAGTGTTGGGACTGTAGATCGATCCAAGATGAATCTGGATAGATTAAAGAACTTATGATCGATCAGACAGAGAGCTAAAATATGTAAGTTTTCTTCGAACGATGGAACAGAGAGATGAAAATATGCAGAGATGATGTTCGATCGATCGAAGGTGCTCTTGTGATCGATCGAACTGGCACCAAATGCCTCATTTTGAGATGAAAGTGCATAAAATCCTATGCCAAGCCCCAATGATGGTAACAAAAATAGAGATTGAAAAATAGATGGAAGAATGTACACAAAAACAAAAAATAAAAATAAAAATAAATGAGGGAGGAATAGAGTTTTGAAACTCTACGATTACTAAGTTTAATCTCTCTAGCAAGACGTTGGGTCAACTCACTAATCAAAAGAATCAAAAACCGGATATGAAACATCCTTATTGATCCTCTTTTCACTTTTCTCATTTAATGTCCCACTTACAACAATGAAATCATCCTCCAAAAGAATGACTTGAAAAGAAATGAAAGAGATGATATTGTTCATTTCATCCACGGTCTTGAAAACAAAATCAATAATGGTTGGCCTTGCCTCTTTGTTGTATTCTTAAAACACATTCAAATGATCATTCACTTTGATAATTGGCAAGGCATTGTCTTTTAAAGACTCGTTTGGAATATCAAGAAACACATTCTCTTCATCCCTCTTCTCTTCCTCAAAAATAACCATCTCCTCACCTTCCAAGTTAGCTAAGGAATCCATTAGAGAGTTCATTTCATTTTTGGAGCTGTCAAGGTCAAAACCACAATTTTTATACATTTTGAAAAGACAAGTCTCAAGAGGGTCATTAGAGATAATAGAAAAAGGCCCTCTTCAACAAGTTTCTCTTCCTCCTCCTTTACCTCTATAGTGGTCAACATCTCCTCACTCTCTAAAGTATCAATGGCCAAGATAAAATCATAATCAAAACAAGTAAAGTCCTCATTAATCATGTTATGCTCTATTGGATTAGCCACTAACTCACTTGCTACTTCCTCCTCTATACAAGATAGAGTGCTAGGCATTAGCTCCCTTGCTATTTCTTCCTTACTCTCCTCATCCTCATCTATATAAATTGAAGTTCTTGCCATTTTTTCATTTGCCTCTTCCTCCTCCTCTTGATGAGAAAGAGTACTTGCAATTTGCTCAACTTGAGCTTCAAACTTGGCTAACATTTGAGAATGAGAATTAATAAGTGAAGTGCGTGAAATATGCACATCAAGTAAAGCTAACACTTTTTCTTTAAATCCGGGTGAGTACCTAAAAGGTAGTGGATTTGGTTCTTCATAAAATTGTGGGGGAGGATAATAGTCATAAAAAGGATTAAATGAGTGATCAAGTCCATAATAAGATAATGCATAAAATGAATTGGACTTAATCTCATAAGGATTAAAATATGATGGAGGAGCATAAGGTAAAGGGATATAATTTCCCCCCAAACTTGGATCAAACAATTCCTCCATTCACAATTAAAATCCAAATGCAAGAAAATATTGGCCTCAACAAGGGCCTATGCTTGGACTTAAAATAAAGTAATGAAATTAGCCTCAACAAGGGCTATCACAAGCATGCAAAGAAGTGCACAACTAAAATACAAGAGTTCCAAGAATTGCTCACAATGGTCCTTAAGCAACTCTCAAATTTTAATATTAACTTTAAGCTCTAATGATTGCTTCAAGTTCCAATGATTGTTTTTCTTATAGTCAAGTACCTAATTGAACAAATAATATCAAGAATGAGAAACAAATATACAATGGAAAATAAAATAAAAATAGAAGCAATCTAATGAACACTATTGTCTAGTTTAATTCCAACAAAACCGTTAATCCTCGGCAACGGCGCCAAAATTTGACGACGGCCGTTCCTATACGCCAAAATAATTTAGTGAATGTGTGGTTCAAGAAAAACCTTTTATGTAAATTAAAATTTATAAAAACCACTACCAACACTACTACTAACGTAGCAAGAGTGAGTAGGGATCGTCCCAAGGGATTATACGTGTTGGAATTTAACTTCGACTCTAGTGGATCACAAGATTGCAAAGAGATGGTTTGGATTGATTACACTAAGATGCAATTAAAATAAACTAAGTTAAGATAGGGATTTAAGAGATATGAAGAGAGGTCTTAGGGTGTTAGAATCACCACTAAGCTCGTATAATTAACCACTTGTTTTCCATTAATGGGGAATACATTGTTATGAACAAAATGCGACTACCAATTGCAATATTAAACATGGACCATTAAATTCATGTATGAATTATCTACCTAACCGACAAATAAACTAAGTGTAGAACAACCCATCAAATCTAAGCATGACCCATCAAACTAGTCACAATTGTAGCACATATCAACCTGGAGAATCATGGAATTTACAATAATAAGCCATGGAGTATCAAATCAAGTATAGATTGTCTACTTACCTACAAGCATGAATTAAATTGCAGAACAACCCATCAAATGTAAGAATAATCCATCAAATTAATTGACAAACTCATTCAATGAAAACCCATGTCTAGCCATCACTAGATTCTCAATCAACCACACATAGACATGCAATTAATATAGAAAAACTAGTGTAGAGATCAATTCCCAAATAATCACACATAAGACAACATGTAATTACAAAGAGAATCAATAGGAAGAATTAAACCATATGAATCATGTGAGATATAATTCCAAATTTAATCACACATAGACATGTAAATAAACTAGAGAATTAATAGGAAGAATTAAACCATAGAAATCATAGAGATATACCAAAATTCATGAAATTCACAAGGTTAGAACACTAATCACAACAATATATACAGATCCCTAAAAATAGAAATACAAGGGTTTAGATTATACAAGACTTGGGGCTCATCCAAGCCCTAAGTGTAGATCTAGCCAATCATGGAGGAGGTGGATGTGGTCATGAAACACTCAAGGGCAAGCTCCAAACATGACTCCATCTTCTTCTTCTTCTTCTTCTTTGAAGCTTTAGAGAGAGAGAGAGAGTGGATCTAGAGATGGGCTCTTGAGATAAGCCTCCACTTCCCTCTTTTCTTCTAACCCTAATCTCTAACTTTCTAGAGAGAGAAATAAAAATTACAATATAAAAATAAAAAGATAAAAAGCTCCCTTATAAAATGGGTCATTTCCCTTTAAATAAGAAGGTCCTTTTCTTAGCCACTAAGTCAGAAATATAGCCCCAAAAATATCTAATCTCGTATTATGTGGTAGGTGGAAATCAGCGCGCTCGAGAATTAGACAGCTCACTGCCAACACATTTTTGATCGATCAAACTTTTCTTCGATCGATTAGAGTTTGTTCGATCGATCCAACTTTTGATCGATCTGAGTTCGATCGATCCAACTTTTGATCGATCTGAGTTCGATCAAAAACGGGAAAATAAGATAGATAAAGGTCCTAAAACACTCAAGCTTAAAGGGTTTAAATGCGCACTTTTCAACGCTCATCATAGACCGCAGGGGTATTTCTGCTATTCTAGCACCAGTTACATACTCGGTTTACCCGAGGCTTGTGCGGATGTTCTTCTAGAACCTCCGCCCTGCCCCGAGTAATCTGGCAGAGCTGTGCACTATCGTAGACGGCCATCTTATTAGTATTATAGTGGAGATGCTGGCCCGATCTTCCAGATGCCCGCATATCTGCCCTCTCGATCTTCAGCTTGACTATCCTCAGATGTGGCATCTCTCAGTACGGACGTGACTACTCTACACTCCGATGTCTTAACTACGCTGCAGGGCATATCTAGAGATATCAGGGGATCAACCCCTACTTGCCCTACCTCATCTGCCTAATCTCTATTCCTCTCTTTCATTATTCCATTATATCTATGATACATTACTGTTCTTTTAATACTGTTGTGATATTTTTGCGGCCAGTCTGTCGGCCCTATTACTGTGTTGTACTATATACTGTTTTTATTTTCCTATTTTACGCATAATCTTTTGGATGTCATATTCTTCTACTGATATATCTGTCTTTGACTAACTCCATTATCAGGTATATCCCAGTGACTTCAGTGAGAGAGTGCCGCCCGAATTTTTCAGGACCACCCTTTTCCTCTCTCATTAGTTCATTTATTATCCCATTTACACTTGCATGTCCACTGTGCACCATTATTGTCCCCTTTGTTATCTGATCAGCTTTTCTCCCAATCCCATATTTTCAAGACCACAGTTAATCCCAAGTTTGGGGGGTTATACCACCCACTTTGGATACTTCTGTCCTAGCCATTCCTTGCCATAGCTGCACTGGTATACTCTTTCCTTTGTTCTCTTTGCAAATTAAGGATACTGTGCCATTTAAGTTTGGGGGTAATGTGTGCTTTCTAGTGTTTTGTCTTTAAATTCAAAATTTTAAGCATGACTTGTGTATTTGAGGGATTTCTTTGATTGGTCCATGACTAACTATGATTTTGATCTTTTGAGGACTATATTGCTTAGAATTTAAAAATTACTTGACTTGAGAGTCCAATACTCCTTGTATACATTGTAGATGCCATTTAAGAGTAATTTTTTGAAAGATTGATATCTTGTTTGCATTTGTGGTCCGCATCATCTTAATTTTGTGATTGTTTTGAGATTCATTCTAGGACTAACACAGGTGCACACTAGCATTCATTTATGGGGTACATGCTTTGTTGATTATTGAATTGATTATATCCCAATTGGGCTAGTAGTGCATTGAAAGCTTTCATCTTGATAAAAGTGGATAACAAACCATTGAGTAGCCGGGATTCTAGCCTCATCAAGCACTAAATTTCTCGCGCCGAAAGGTGGAGGGCCCAAGCTCTAGGTTAATCATTCAAAAAAAAAAAAAAAAAAAAAAAAAGTTGCAAAAGTAAATAAAAAGTGAGGATTTCTCCCAAAAGGTGAGAAGTTGGAAATGATTAGATGGAGATTGTTTTGATTTGTAGCCTAGTTGATTTGAGCTTGTAAGTCCTTAGAGGTGTTTGAACACCTAGTGCCCTAAAGTCGTCCGGTTTGGGAGTTATTGACCTAACGCTCGACCTCATGGATCGCTAAAAAACTTAATAGATCAACACATTGCACTATGCTTTCATCTTTGATCCTCTAGGATAAATTAAAAAAAAAAAAAAAAAAAAAATTGAGTGAAAAAAATAAGCACACCTAAATCAATAAAGCTTTAATAAAAGGTCCATTCTTTGTCTTGATGATCGGTACTAGATTTGTGTGCTAGTTTGAGGGTAAGGACGTGATCATTTTTAAGTTAGCTAAGATAGCAACATATTTGATGCCGGTCCACTCAAAAAGGATTCTAGAGTTGTTTTGATTTGCATGATCATTTTCTTAATGTATGGAGGACCATACTTGCTTGCTTGATGTTGAAATTTTGAGAGATTGCTTGGAAATGGTTGAAAAAGTGCATACTTGAGCTAGTTTTCTCCCAATGCTTGTTTGTAATATTGATGCCTCTTTTGAAAGAATGAGCTTAATGTTTATGGGTATCATTTCTGGAAACCCTCATGAGACTTCACTCGTCCACAAGGGGTAACCTAGGGGTTTAAAAGGCTTATTGCATATGCTAAATGCAATCGTGTTCCCTACAAAAGTGGCGTTATCCATTTATTACTTTCTAGTTCATAATTGTATAGTTGTTCATTTCATTCCTTTACTTTTTAGTTCATTGCTAGGGACTAACAATATTTAAGTTTGGGGGTGTGATGAGCGCTGAAAAGTGCGCATTTAAACCCGTTAAGCTTAGGTATTCTAGGACCTTTATCTATCTTATTTTCCCGCGTTAGATTGATTTCATGTTATTTCCGTTTTCGGCACTTATCTCCAAAATAAGCTAATTCAGCCAAATAAAAGCATAATTGAAGCAATCTTGAGATGAATGAAAGAAAGGAGCAAAGTGGAAGCAAAGTGAAGCAAGTGGTGGAAGTTCAGCAAAGTTCGATCGATCACAGAATTTCTTTGATCGATCTGACATAGATCGATCTCTGCACTCCAAGATGGATCCAAGCTCTTTTGTCCTTATCCAAAGATCCCGTAATATTCGATCGATCCAACATTTATCAGATCGATCGAAAAGATTCCATCTTATCCTATTGTACCATCCCAACTACCACTTTTGTCCCAAAATATCCCAAAATATCTCAGAGATTTATCTTTATTCAAAAAGGCGTCTTCAAGGATGATCGATCTCTGCAGCATTCGATGGATCACAGCCAAGTTCGATCGATCGATCGAACATCCTCAAGTCCGAAAAAAAAAGACAAATTCTAGCTCATTAAAAGTTGGCAAAAGGTGCAATCATTGGAGGGACCTTGATGCACGAATCTAGACCGTTGGTGTGACACTTGACCTACCTATATAAGGATTTAGAGCCACTTTTAGAGCATAATTCATGAAGGTTAGAGGTTATTCATAATATCATTTCTCATATCTTGGAGAGGAGGCTAGAAAGAGCTTTACAAATTTTTGGGGAGTTCTTCCATTCTTCTAGGTTTCCATCAAGAAGGAGTTCATTCATACCATAGAGATAGCCCTTGAGGGTTGGATGACTACTTCAATGAGTGGCTAGACATCTACTTGGGGCTAGAGTAACCCCTAAGTTTGCTTCCTAGACTTAGTTTTTTGCATATATTTAGGGATTCATTTGTAACAAATGTTTTGATCTTGGATTTATATATATGTATATCTTGTGGTTTCTACTTGATGTGTATGGATTAATGCTTTCAATTGATTATCTACTTCTAACCATATGTCTATGTATGCTAGAATGGATGATTCATGTGTTTTTCTCTAGATTTAGTGGAGTTTATGCATGTCTATATGTATGGATGAAGTTAATCTAGAGATGGTCAAAACATAGAGCTTAATTGAACACTCTTGCAATTTATTTGATGGTTCACACTTGTTTCTTGATGGATTGTACCACGCATTTAGCTTACTTAGTTAAATTTCATATCTTTAGTATAGATGTAGTGTAGTTGCTTTAAATTCATAGACATGTGAATAATCTACTCTTGTTCCTTGGTGTTCCATACTTATAAATGTATTAGATGTATGTTTCTAGATAGTTGTGTGTGCATAAATTGTGGTTTCATTGAATGGATTTTGGTCTCATTTGATAGGTTGTGCTTTCCATTTGATTTAGCTTGACAATCTATGCTTATTTGCCATCCATGTCTAGTTTCAATTAATGTCACAACATACACAAGTTATAAGTCAATTTCCCCATTAATATACAATTGTTCGTGTCTAATGAAGTGATCGGTTGATCAACTATACATCAACCTTCGCAATAGCACGAATCATTGTAAAATAGGGCTATTGGTCGGGTAAGTCGAACCACTGGGACTGCGCTAGTCTATGGCAACCTAAGTGTCTAGAATTGTTCTTAGAATGATAAGGGGTTTAAAGAGGTTTGTTGGATGTCACTTAAGCTAGGAAATTAAAAGTGCATAAAACAATAAATTGCAAGAATTCAAGGGAGTGAAGTACAAGTAAAGAAGGCTAGGGAAATGAATCCACCTCCATCCCTATACACATGCTAGGTTAAGAATAATTTAAGGGAAAAACAACATATATGATAGTCATGATACATAACAATACTAGGTTGCTATAATATCCTCAAGAAGTTCATTTAAATAGGAAGGCAAGAATAAACCATCAAAGGTTCACATGATCAACTACCTAAACTAAAATGTAGCTTAGAACATGCTTACTAAGTCAAGGATTATCAAGCCCTAATTTAAATGGTGAATGCACATAAAGCAAGGAATCAAGTATAGACCATCAAAGGGAAACCCTAAGCCATGAACTATCTAGGTTCTCCAACTCCATGCCATTAAAACCATTCCATGATCTAACTTCCATTGTCACCATGGAAGTGCAAGCAATATGATTACGAAAAGCAACCATCCAAGACAAGATAAATAACTCACAATAATCATTTATAAACATTCAACATTCATTACAACAAAAATGAGGCTCTTGACCATGGAAAGACTATCAAAAATACATTGTAATCCCCAAAAATAAACTATACTAACACATGCTTACAAGGAAGGGGTTTCATCACCTCCCTAGAAGAAGAGCTAGTTACCCATTGGAGCCTTAGAATGAAGAAGAAACTTGAACTCCATCTCCAATTTTCGAGCTCCCCCTTGTTAGCTTCAAGAACACCTTCCTTTCTTGCTCTCTTCTCTCTCCTCTATCTTGCAAAAATCAAAGATAGATAATGTGTGGCCCTTGGGTAGCTTTTTATGCTCCAACAACACCCTCTCTCCTCCAAGGAATACCTCCAACCACTTCATAAAGAAGGAAGATGGCATTGAGGAAACCAATGTGCAAGTGGGCTGAAATGAGCCATTTCCGAAGGGCATTCTGCCTGATTTTCGAGCACTCGCTTGGTGATCTCGAGCACTCTAACTTAGTGCAATGTGCAACATGCTCTTCTTGCTTAGCGCTGACCTATTTTGGAAAAACTGCTATAACTTTGTGCCCCGAACACCGAATGATGATCTGTTTGAAGATTTGGAGAGCTAATTCAGTGCTTTAAAAACTTCATGTTTTGATAAAGACCCAATTCTCAAGTCTGGTTGGTCGAAAATGGGGAGAAAGGCAGTACATCAGTGCTGCTAGGCAGTTCTGCGCACCTCTGTTATGAAGATCATAACTCTCTGCTCCGAACTCCGAATGATGAACCAATTGAAGATTTGGAAAGCTGATTCAGAGATCTAAATCTTTCATGTTATGATGGAAGTCTAGTTCTTGAGTTTACTAGGTCGAAAATGGCGACAAAAGTCAGGATCACTGCTGCCAGAAATTCAGAAATGGCATCCTTTTTGTTCAAAATTCCACAAGGCCTCATTTTTGCTTCCTTTTTGCACTTCAACCTGAAAATGCATAAAAACATGCAAATGGAGTTAATCTACATAAAATAATTAATAACTGGACTTTGTTAATATAATTTAGGGCGCTTGAATATACAATATTCGGCGCTTATCACACCCCCAAACTTACATTTTGCTAGTCCCTTAGCAAAACTACAATGAAAAACATAATGAAAAGACAACCATGGGCATGCTACTACAAAAATATCATCCATGGTAAAATGAGATAGATATATAGCTCAAATACAACTTGAAACAGACAAAAACTACAGATGGGGTCATTGGGAAAACTACCTTGCATATATGAAGCATTGATACAAAAAATGGGAAAAACCATTTCAACATGCATGCATCAACATCATAGTCCATATAATTAATTTAATTGTCATCTCTTAAATGGAAATAACTCAAACTCCAGTGAAAGTGAATTGGATTCTCAACATGTGGCTTTTACTTTCTTGTCCAATTCCAAGGCACAAGTTTTCAAATCAATGAATTCCCTTTTACATGAAGTCCCTAAGGCATGATTTTATTTTCAAGACAACTTTTGTTGCTTGTTAACAATTTATTTCAACACATAAGCGAAACATAGAATGGTTGTGCAATGCTAAAGTCCCTTAAGCTTTCTAACCAACCTATGTAGCAAGCGTTAGGCCAACAACTCCCAAACCAGACGGCTTTAGGGTGTTAAGTGTAGAGACACTCCAAAGGACTTAATAGCTCAAGTTGGAAAGCCTACGAACTTCAGCTAACCATGTTTATTACAATTTTTTTTTGAATGACCGTGCAATGTTTAAGTCCTTTAAGCTTTCTAACCAACCCTTGTAGCAAGCGTTAGGCCAATAACTCCCAAACCAGACGGCTTTAAGGTGTTAAGTGTAGAGACACTCCAAAGGGCTTAATAGCTCGAGTTGGAAAGGCTACGAACGTCAACTGGTCATTTTTCATTTTTTTTTTTTTTTTTTTTTTAATGACATAAATCATGCCAAAGATATTCATCTATCAGGTCCATCAAATCAGATTAACTGGGCCAAGATCAAGGTTAATCAGCTGCATGCCTCACAGTTAAGTTTCCAATGTGCATCTGTGCATTGTGAAGCTTATAAGAGTGTAAATCCAGCAAGAATCTAATTGAAACATTTATACAGACTAGTTTGAATCTACATGATCATTTCAACTCAAATTTTTCTTTATTTTCAAAAATTTCAATTGCTTCTATACACAAGGTATTAAACATATGTTTCATCTCCGACAAGTGTCAAGTTATACTATCATTGCTTAGCAAAAATTATGGAACCAAAAATATGCCAAGAATGCTTTGATGCACCCCCAAACTTAAACTACACAGTGTCCTCAATGTGGGACATGGATGCAAGTTAGAGACAAAAAGGACAAAGAGTATAAAAGGAACAACAATACCCAGGGGGAGGGAACGGCATTTTGAGACAAAAACCCCCAAACTTGAATTGGACTGCGCAACCTGGAGAGCAACATGACGAACAAAAAGAAACAACCACAAACAGCATTAATAGCACAAGCATAAATACAAAAAAAGAATGTAGTGAAAGTTAACAGATAATAAAGAATTTGCATTGCAAAAAGAGTTTACATGATGACAAAAAGAGCTGTACAGGGATCATGTCGACCAGAGCAACCTATACATAGCAAATTCTTACAGTTTAAAAGGAAAACAAAAGATACAAGAGAAATAGTTACAGATGAAACAAAAAGAGAAGGTCCACACTCGCAACAAGCTATTGTCCAGAAGGTAAACGGGCGAGGATGGAATGGAGGAGAGATTAAGTCTCATGCCGTTCAGCGGAAGCCAAACGACGGTCCTCAGCAGCGACACGGCGGTCTTCAGCAGCAAGACGACGATCTTCTTCAGCACGTGAAGAAGTCTCACACAGAGTCTGAGTGCACGCGGACAAAGAATTCTCAAAACGATCTAGTCGCTCATGAATACGGGCAATGGAAGCCCAGATGAAAGCCTGGTCCTGGTGAGAGTCGACCGGAGGCTCTACCCTTGCAGCGGCTGCGGTGGTGGAAACCGCCTCAGAAGGAGGAGGAGGTGGAGCGTGGATGAACAGGGGGGCAGGAGGCGGAGGGGTACTAGAATGGCTCAGAACATTGATCCACCGGCGCTGGGTAAAAATTTTACCTTTTGGTTCATGGGGAGGAACAACGAAACCCTTGTGCTGAAGGAGCCTAGTGATGAAAAACGGCAAAGGCAATTTCCGATTTTCAACTCGCGGAGCCCGTGTATTATGAGCATCATGCCAAAACTTCATAAATGTGGTCCAAATGAGCTCTGGGATGGAGAACCATTTGCCTTGGTCCATGGCATATAAGGCTTGCAGAAGGAGGACCCGACGCTCGGTGCTATGCACCAAAGGGCAGACATTGTGCTTGAAGACAGTGTTAATGAACCATAGGCGTTCCGGAAGATTGGTTTTGCGGATAAAAGACCGGGGCCGAGTAGGATCGTCAATAGTGCAAATGGCAGCGGCAATCTACGCCACAGTTAATGTATCCGGCTCCTCATATAAAGGGAGATTCTCACGATTGACAATGTCATCGGGGCACTCAATGGGGCAACCAGAAACCTGAATGATGTCGGTCATAGTGAAAGCATAGGCGGTGCCATCAATGGATGTAGTGAGAGAAATGGGTGGCTCTTCAGGGCATTGGAGATTCTGGTAGAAGAGGCGCACTACACGGGGGTAGGCAACCCTGGCAAGGGGCGCACAAATGTGCTGCAGACGCCGGTTAGTCAATTCGGCTACAGCCCACGAAGTAGTGGGTAGAATGTCAAAGGCATCCGTGAGCGGAAAAGAAAGCTCGTAGTTGAGTTGTTTGCCAACCCAAGGATCACGTGGTCGCTCACGATTGACAGCACGGGCACCCGCAGAGGGTCTAGGAGGGCGAGAAGGACCGGCACGAGACATTTAGAGAGGTGGACTTGGTTCAGGAATTTCAGCGAGCACCTGGCGTGCACCACAAAAAGGAGAAGGTGAAAGTGAGTGGGATGGAGGAGCAAACCCAAAAATTTTGGCAAGAAAACAAGCTCTAGCTACTCCCAAACAATCACAAATCTCCATTACATGCAAGCCCATCCTCCATTTATACCAAAAATGTGAAAGAGAATGATAAAGAAGAAACTTACCAAAAAATTGAGAACCAAAGGCCCTTTGTGCGTGGGATAAGTGGTGGTGATGGGTAGGAGGTGGGTGTTGGTGCTTGGGTTTGAGAGTTGGGCTTGGTAAGGTGGTGGGTGGTGTGGTTTGAGGTGGTGGGTGTTGGTGGTCGAATGGGGTGGTGGTAAGGGTGGGTGGGGAGTTGGAGCCAAGAGTGAGAGATGAGGGTGGCCTGGGATGGCTGGGGTGGTTTTTTAAAAGAGAAGTGGCTTGGTTCGAGCACTCGAAGTATGCCTTCGAGTGCTCTAAAATGTGGCAGTGGGCTCGGGTGGTTATTGTGTGAGAACTTAAGCAATGGCGAGCAGTCGAAGCTTGGCTTCGAGTGCTCTAGAATTTGGCAGAGAGGTCGGTTGTGGGTGGGTGTGGGTTTTGTAGTTGGTGTGGGTTGGATGGTGGGGTGGTTAAGTGTGGAGGAAGGAAGGTGGTGGTTTTGGGTGGCATGCATGCATGGATGGTTGATGGGGTTGAGGGTGAGTTGAGGTTGATGCATGCGGGAAGGTGATTGTGGGGGTGGTGTATGGTGTGTGAAATTGAAGAGAGAGAGAGAGTGAGTGTGGTGGGTTGGTTGGAATGGTGGGGTGGTGTGGGTTGGTGATGTTGGGAAATTGGCTCGTGATGGGGTTGGATAGTTGTTGGTTTGTGGGTTGTGGGTGGCATGCATGCATGGGGTGTGCATGCATGATGTGTGGGGTTACTTGGTTGGAGAGAGAGAGAAGGTTTAAGGTTGAGGGGTGGTGGTTTGGTGGAGGGATGCCGAGAGAGAGAAGTGTTCAGTGGTGAGGTGAAGGGGTTGTGGGTTGGTTGGAGGTTGGTGGAGAGGATGGGGTGAGGGTGAGTTGGTGAGGGAGTTTAGGTTTGCATGCATGCATGGATGTCGTGGGAGGTGAAGGATAGGTGGTGGGAAGCATGCATGGTTTGCATGCTTGGGTGGGGAGGGGTGGGTTGTGTGGTGGAGAGTGGAGAGTGGAGAAGTGGTTGGGGGGGGGTTGGTGGAGGGGCATGCATGCATGGGAGTGCATGCCTGCATGCAGGAGGGTTGAGGTTGGTTGGCATGGTTGAGGCTGGGTGGTTTTGATGCAGACAAGGCTGCATGGTTTGTGTGAGGTTGGTGAGGGGGAGTGGAGAAGTGGTGAGTCAAGCAAGGTGGTGAGGGTGGGTTTGATGGGTTGAGGTTTGCCGAGAGAGAGGGGGAAGGTTGGGGGGTTGATGGTGGTGAGTTATGGGTTGCATGCATGGTGGGATGAGATGAGGGTGGTGAAGTGAGGTTGATGGTGGTTGAATGGTGTGAGGCCGAGAGGGATGGTGGATGGTGGAGGTTTTGAGGGGTGAGGAAGGAGATTCTAATGCTCTACATGGATTGAGGTGCTTGTGTTGGGTGAGGTGCTTCGAGCACTCGCAAGGGGGAGGTCGAGTGCTCTGCATGGAGACAGTAGGCTCGGGTGGGTTGTATGGGGAGTTCGAGCACTCGGAAGAGGGAGCTCGAGTGCTTGAAATGAGAGCAGTGAGTTGGCTAAGCAAATGGTGAAGCTTCGAGCACTCGAAGCTTGGCCTACGAGTGCTCGATTCTGAGGCAGTAGCATGCAGCTGCGGAAGTTGAGCTAAAAAGTTTAGAGCACTCCAAATGGGAGCTAGAGTGCTCTAAATGAAGGCAGTAGGCTCATGATTTTGGTGTTGAACCTTGAATGCAGCTGCAAGGAATTTCGAGCACTTCTCATGGAAATGGGATTGCTCTAAATTGAGGCAGCCAAATTGCAGCCAAATTAAAGTGAAGCTTGAAAACTAAAGCACTCGGCATGGAGCTTGAATGCTGTTGCATGGCCATGCATGAGCTTGCATGGATGGTTCAAGGAAAGAGATCATTAATATATGGAAGCATAAAGAATTTGAGCAGTGGGCTCGGATAGGAAGGAATGCATGCATCAGAGAAATGCATGCAACAATGCATGAAATATAGAAATGCATGCAAGCAAGGAACTTTGCGGATCATGATAAAATTTTTGAGAAGCATGAAATTCCTATGCATGCAATGTTGATGGATTCAAGCCAATGTATGGGAAAAATTGAAACGGTGCAACATCCTCTCATTCAAATGGATGGAAAATTTAAAAAGAACAATCTCTCTCTCTCTTTTTTTTTTTTTTTTTTTTCAATATCTAATGCATGGAAAAAAAAAAAAAAAAATGCCGACTTTCAGAACATCACACAAAGCATGGGTGGATGTAAGAAAATTTTCAAACCTTTGCAACATCACACATTGCATGAATGAAATTTCTGGAGAAAATTTTTAAACTTGCAAATTCATTCCATTCCAATGCATGGGAAATTTTGAAAGTTTTGTTTTGAAACCTTGCAATTTTTCAACTTTTTAAACATCTCAAATGCATGAAGAATTTTGAGAAAATTTTCAAACTTTTTAGTAAAAATGAGAAAATATGCACATGAGTCGCATTTGAAAAATCTAATGAAATTGCTAGAAAGCGATGGAGACTTCCGGGAATGAAAATTAGAGTTGAGAAGGTCTAAGAAAAATCAAATTTTTGGCTTTTCTAAACCGTTTCCCAAAAAAAAAATTTTAAGGCACGAGCAATTTCAAAGAGAAGGAAGCTTGGAACATCGAAAGAATTTATTCCCTTGCTTTGCTAAATTTAATGTCGATAGCTAGACCAAGCTAAAGCAGGCACTAATCCTCATAAATTGGATCCGTCAAGAGGACTTCCTCAACTTTTCGGGTTAGAATTGTGCCGTCAATGCAAGGCTTAAGCCTTTGACCATTTACCTTGAAGAGTGATCCACTTGCAGGATCATGAAGTTCGATTGCTCCATGAGGAAAGACGGTAGTGACAATGTATGGACCATCCCATCTTGACCGGAGTTTACCGGGAAAGAGTTTCAAGCGGGAATTGAAAAGCCAGACCTTTTGTCCCGGGGCAAAAGACTTTTTGACGATGTGTTTGTCATGAAAAGCTTTAGTCTTTGCCTTGTAAATTTTTGCGTTTTCATACGCGTCATTACGCAATTCCTCAAGTTCATTTAATTGCAACGCACGATTAGAGCCGGCTTGTTTGAGATCAAAATTGAACCGTTTTATGGCCCAATAAGCACGGTGCTCTAATTCTACCGGGAGATGACATGCTTTGCCAAAGACAAGTCGATATGGTGACATGCCAATGGGTGTCTTATAAGCTGTCCGGTAAGCCCAAAGTGCATCGTTTAGCCTTAATGACCAATCTTTGCGGTCCGGTCTAACCGTTTTTTCTAAAATGTGCTTAATCTCCCGGTTAGAAATCTCTACTTGACCACTCGTTTGAGGGTGGTAAGGTGTAGCAACCTTATGAATGACTGAATACTTAGCAAGGACGGATTTGAGATAACGATTTCGGAAATGAGATCCGCCATCACTAATGATTGCTCGGGGCGTACCAAAACGACTAAAGATGTGAGATTGAATGAAATGGATCACGACTTTATGATCATCGGTTTTGGTAGCCGCGGCTTCAACCCATTTAGACACATAATCCACCGCTACAAGGATGTACTCATAGCCATAAGAAGATGGAAATGGTCCCATGAAGTCAATCCCCCACACATCAAAAATTTCAACAATTAAAATGTTGGTGAGGGGCATCATGTCTCTTCGGGACATGGATCCAAGTTTTTGACATCGTTCACTCGATTTGCAAAAATTGTATGCATCCCGGAACAAGGTAGGCCAAAAGAATCCGCTTTGAAGGATTTTGTTAGCGGTCTTTTTGGCACTGAAATGGCCTCCACAAGCAAGAGTATGGCAAAAATTTAAAATGCTTGTGGCCTCGGTTTCAGGAATACATACCGGATGATTTGGTCCGGGCAATACTTGAATAGTTCCGGATCTTCCCAAAAGAAATGCTTGACTTGGGAGAAAAACCGGTCCCTCTCTTGTTTGGACCAATGAGCTGGAATTTTGCCAACCGCAAGATAATTGACAATATCCGCAAACCATGGAAGAGTAGAATGTGAAACTTGAAGAAGTTGCTCATCCGGAAAGGAATCATGGATGGCTGCAAATTCTGAAGATTTCTCAGTAAGTAAGCGAGAGAGATGATCGGCGACAACATTGTCGGTCCCTTTTTTGTCCCGGATGTCAAGGTCAAACTCTTGAAGTAAGAGGATCCATCAAATTAAGCGGGGTTTTGTCTCTTTTTTCACTAACAAATGCCTAAGAGCGGCATGATCTGAAAAGACGATGACCTTGGAGCCAAGAAGATAAGAGCGAAATTTATCCAAGGCGTACACCACAGCTAGCAATTCTTTTTCAGTGGTGGTGTAGTTCAATTGGGCATCGCAGAGAGTTTTGCTAGCATAATAAATGACATGCGGAAGTTTATCCACACGTTGGCCCAAAACCGCCCCTAATGCATAGTCGAATGCATCACACATGATCTCAAAGGGAAGAGACCAATTAGGGGGTTTCATGATCGGGGCAGAGGAGAGGAGAATGCGAAGTTTGATGAAAGCTTCCATGCAAGCGTCATCAAAATTTAACGGAACATCCTTGGCTAAGAGATTACACAAGGGCCGTGAGATTTTGCTAAAATCTTTGATAAAGCGACGATAGAATCCGACATGGCCAAGAAAAGAGCGGATTTGACGGACGGAATTCGGAGGAGGAAGATTAGAGATTAACTCAACTTTGGCCTTGTCTACCTCGATTCCCCGCTTAGAAATGACATGTCCTAAAACAATGCCTTCTTGGACCATAAAGTGGCTTTTCTCCCAACTTAGAATGAGATTCGTCTCTTTGCATCTTTGGAGCACAAGAGATAAATTTTTGAGACACGAGTCAAAGGAAGAGCCAAATACGGAAAAATCATCCATGAAAACTTCCAAGAACCTTTCAACCATATCGGAGAATATGGACATCATGCACCTTTGGAACGTTGCCGGTGCATTGCATAGACCAAAAGGCATGCGTCGATAGGCAAAAGTACCAAAGGGACATGTGAATGTTGTTTTCTCTTGATCTTGGGGGGCGATGGCCACTTGGTTATAGCCGGAATAACCATCAAGAAAACAATAGAAGCTTTGGCCGGCTAACCTTTCTAGGATTTGATCAATAAATGGGAGTGGGAAATGATCCTTCCTAGTTGATGAGTTGAGTTTACGATAGTCAATGCACACACGCCACCCGGTGGTGGTTCGTTGTGGCACGAGCTCGCTCGCTGAATTTTCAACAACGGTGAGCCCGGATTTCTTGGGGACAACTTGTGTGGGGCTCACCCACTTGCTATCAGAGATAGGATAGATGATTCCCGCATCTAGCAATTTGATCACCTCTTTCATGACCACTTCCTTCATGTTTGGATTTAACCGGCGTTGGACCTCTCTAGTAGGCTTTGCGTCATCCTCCATATGAATGCGATGCATACAAATGGAGGGGTCAATTCCTTTCAAATCTGCCACTGTCCAACCAATAGCTTCTTTATGCTCTTGGAGCACCGCTAAAAGGTTGGTCTCTTGGTCTTTTTGAAGGTCCGAGGCAATAATGACCGGAAGGGTTTGCTTTGGACCAAGGAACACATACTTGAGATGGGCCGGGAGCGGCTTAAGCTCAAGTTGTGGCGAAGATAGCAATGATGGGATCGGAGGAGTGGTGGAAAGTTGGGGAAGTGGTTCTTTTGGAATTTTCCAAGGAGGTACATCCATGATATCATTAATATCAAGCAAGGAATTGACTTCTTGAATGGCTTGATCAACATCAAAGTTTGAGAAGTCAAAATGGGACATGCAAGTTTCAAGGGGATCTTTGCTTAGGATGAAGGGGAGAGATTCTTCGACCACTTCATCAATGACATCCACAAGAAAACAATCATCCTCATTGGAGGGATGTTGAGTTGCATGAAAGATGTGGAGTTTGACTTGCATGTTTCCAAAAGCAATGTCCATCACCCCGGTTCGGCAATTAATTGATGCATTAGCCGTGGCTAAAAATGGCCTACCAAGGATCACGGGAATGTGCTTTTTTGGGTCATGGACCGGTTCCGTATCAAGAACCACAAAATCTACCGGGAAGTAGAATTTGTCCACTTTGATGATAACGTCCTCGAGAATACCTCGTGGATGCTTGACCGATCTATCGGCAAGTTGCAAAACCACGGAAGTCGGCTTAAGATCTCCCAAACCAAGTTGTAGGTAGACCGAGTATGGAATTAAATTCACACTAGCTCCTAAGTCAAGGAGGGCCCTCTCGATTTTGCTGTCACCAATGACGCACGAGATTGTGGGGGCTCCCGGATCCTTATACTTCGGGGGAGTGCTGTGCTGAATGATAGCACTAACATTTTCAGTCAACCTCACTTTTTTTGGCAAATGATTTCTAGAAGTGCGCTTTTGAGTGCACAAATCTTTGAGAAATTTTGCATAGGGAGGGATTTGCTTGATAGCATCCAAGAGGGGCAAGTTAATCTTCACTTGCTTGAAACCTTCCCACATGTCTTGAATTTTACAATTCTTGTTCCCAAAATGTGTCGACTCTTGAAGACGTTGAGGAAACGAAGCTTTTGGCTCATAAGTAGTTTCCACATTTGGGGAGACATGTGTGGGATTTCCGTGAATGTTATTTGGACAAGAATTTGGATTAGAAGAGCTTGAATTTGGATTTTTCAAAGGAGAAACTTCCTCACTTTTGTCTCCATCGACCTTGTTGTCAACCACTCTACCACTCCGAAGGGTGGTGATAGCTTGAACTTGTTCATTAGTCGGCCCACTCGGAGGAGGGGTTTCGTCAATCACATGCATTCCTCTAGGATTTTCAAAAGGTTGAGAGGGAAGCTTGCCCTTGTCCTTTTGAAGCAATTGATTCACCGAGTTAGCTATTTGGCCCACTTGATTTTCGAGATTATCTATGGATTGAGTATGAGAGTGAACCATTTGGAGAGTAGGCTGCAAGGATGTCAAGAGTTGCTTGTTGGC
Source organism: Cornus florida (assembly GCF_030987335.1). Taxonomy (NCBI): domain Eukaryota; kingdom Viridiplantae; phylum Streptophyta; class Magnoliopsida; order Cornales; family Cornaceae; genus Cornus; species Cornus florida. The sequence goes on from NW_026775576.1 coordinate 54,326,015, forward strand.
ATCCATTATTTGCTTATTTAATGATTCCATCATTTGCTTGTTTGCAGCTACTATCTCGTCAGTTGGACACACAGGAGGTTGATTGGAGACATTTGGATTGTAAGGAGGACGGTAGCTTGAAGAGGCTTGGAAAGGTCTACCTTGATATTGAGAAGAGGGCTGATTTTGCCGCCCTTGGTTTTGGAATTGGGAACTCTGTGGGACTTGTTGCCGCCACGAGAAATTCGGATGATCTCGCCAACCCGGATTGTAGGTGTTGGAATATGGATTGTTCCCGAGCCGCAAGAACATGGCATTAGCTTGCTCTTGGTTGGGACTAAGAAATTGCTCCGGTGTGGGGCAATCTTCCGAGAGATGGAATGGACTAGTACAGGAAGCACAAACTGAACTTGCCGAATTTTGAGACAATGAAAGAGGAAGATGTGGTGCCATCAATTGGTAGAATTTATGAGCGATGGCATCCACTTGAGATGATTCCTCCCGTATTGACTTTGGTTGACAAGGGTTGGTGTTGTTTGGAGTGGTTGCGGTCGGAGCCCTACGAGAATTGTGTTGAAGTGAATTTTCACTCAAATTCTCAAGTAAGGTCCAAGCCTCATCCGCATTCTTGGACATGAACATCCCACCACAAGAAGAATCAACCATGAATCTATGGGTTTTAGTCAAGCCAGCATAGAAAGCTTGCACTAATTGCCATTTTGGGATCAAATGATGAGGACATTTTCGAAGAAGATCTTGTAGCCTTTCCCAAGTCTCGTGGAGTTGTTCTCCATCAACTTGAGAAAAGCTTAGAATGGAACGCCTCATTTGGTTGGTTTTACTCACCGGATAGTACTTCTTAAGAAATTCTTGTTGCAATTGAGCCCAAGAAGTAATAGAGTTGGGAGCGAAGGAGTTCAACCAATATTTTGCCTTATCCTTTAGGGAGAATGGGAAAAGATGGAGATGAAGTGCATTGTCCGGAAAACCTCTCAACCGGATGGTCGAACAGATTTCAAGGAACTCATCAAGATGCTTATATGGATCTTCATTATCAAAGCCATGAAATGATGGAAGCATTTGAATGGTACTAGACTTGATCTCATATTGAGCTGCATCGATGTTTGGCATCACTATATAAGAAGGAGAAGCATAGGTGGTAGGAATGAAATGATCTCTAAGAGTCATTGGTTCTACATTAGGAATTTCAACGCGTTCATTCCCCGGATTTCCTACGTTATCCCCCATTATATTGAATTCAGTTTCAAGGTCCCTTATAAGAGTGGGTTCCCTAAGGTTCCGTCTAAGAGTTCTTTCAAGTGAATTTATATCAATAGGCGAGTCAAGTGTGGGAAGAGAGAGTGACCTATGGCCAAACATCAACAATTCACAACAACAGCATCACAACAAATCTTTATCATCAACTCCACATACGATGTTCCCTTTCTCCTCAATTATCAAGACAGAAAATAAATGGCCACGACAAGGACCGATGCTTGAACACAAAATTAAAACAATAATATAGCCTCAACAAGGGCTTGCAAATAAATTAACTACTTCTAAGCTTAACACATGCACAAAATATAACCATGCGAAACTAAAAGGTCAAGAAGCTTACCTAGGGTCCTCTAGACTTACACTTTGCTAGCGTTCCCACGGCGAGAGTCAAGTCCCTAGAATCTTACAACATAAAAATGGTTAAACCACACGAAAAATATGCACAAAACACAATATTAACAATCACACTAAGTTTAACCCTAAAACTTTGGTTGCTAAACCGTATGCAATTCCCCGGCAACGGCGCCAAAAATTGATCGGTTGATCAACTATACATCAACCTTCGCAATAGCACGAATCATTGTAAAATAGGGCTATTGGTCGGGTAAGTCGAACCACTGGGACTGCGCTAGTCTATGGCAACCTAAGTGTCTAGAATTGTTCTTAGAATGATAAGGGGTTTAAAGAGGTTTGTTGGATGTCACTTAAGCTAGGAAATTAAAAGTGCATAAAACAATAAATTGCAAGAATTCAAGGGAGTGAAGTACAAGTAAAGAAGGCTAGGGAAATGAATCCACCTCCATCCCTATACACATGCTAGGTTAAGAATAATTTAAGGGAAAAACAACATATATGATTGTCATGATACATAACAATACTAGGTTGCTATAATATCCTCAAGAAGTTCATTTAAATAGGAAGGCAAGAATAAACCATCAAAGGTTCACATGATCAACTACCTAAACTAAAATGTAGCTTAGAACATGCTTACTAAGTCAAGGATTATCAAGCCCTAATTTAAATGGTGAATGCACATAAAGCAAGGAATCAAGTATAGACCATCAAAGGGAAACCCTAAGCCATGAACTATCTAGGTTCTCCAACTCCATGCCATTGAAACCATTCCATGATCTAACTTCCATTGTCACCATGGAAGTGCAAGCAATATGATTACGAAAAGCAACCATCCAAGACAAGATGAATAACTCACAATAATCATTTATAAACATTCAACATTCATTACAACAAAAATGAGGCTCTTGACCATGGAAAGACTATCAAAAATACATTGTAATCCCCAAAAATAAACTATACTAACACATGCTTACAAGGGAGGGGTTTCATCACCTCCCTAGAAGAAGAGTTAGTTACCCATTGGAGCCTTAGAATGAAGAAGAAACTTGAACTCCATCTCCAATTTTCGAGCTCCCCCTTGTTAGCTTCAAGAACACCTTCCTTTCTTGCTCTCTTCTCTCTCCTCTATCTTGCAAAAATCAAAGATAGATAATGTGTGGCCCTTGGGTAACTTTTTATGCTCCAACAACACCCTCTCTCCTCCAAGGAACACCTCCAACCACTTCATAAAGAAGGAAGATGGCATTGAGGAAACCAATGTGCAAGTGGGCTGAAATGAGCCATTTCCGAAGGGCATTCTGCCTGATTTTCGAGCACTCACTTGGTGATCTCGAGCACTCTAACTTAGTGCAATGTGCAACATGCTCTTCTTGCTCAGCGCTGACCTATTTTGGGAAAACTGCTATAACTTTGTGCCCCGAACTCCGAATGATGATCTGTTTGAAGATTTAGAGAGCTGATTCAGTGCTTTAAAAACTTCATGTTTTGATGAAGACCCAATTCTCAAGTCTGGTTGGTCGAAAATGGGGAGAAAGGCAGTACATCAGTGCTGCCAGGCAGTTCTGCGCACCTCTGTTATGAAGATCATAACTCTCTGCTCCGAACTCCGAATGATGAACCACTTGAAGATTTGGAAAGCTGATTCAGAGATCTAAATCTTTCATGTTATGATGGAAGTCTAGTTCTTGAGTTTGCTAGGTCGAAAATGGCGACAAAATTCAGGATCACTGCTGCCAGAAATTCAGAAATGGCATCCTTTTTGTTCAAAATTCCACAAGGCCTCATTTTTGCTTCCTTTTTGCACTTCAACCTGAAAATGCATAAAAACATGCAAATGGAGTTAATCTACATAAAATAATTAATAACTGGACTTTGTTAATGTAATTTAGGGCGCTTGAATATACAATATTCGGCGCTTATCATGAAGTCAAGCTTAGTGGTGAGCTCTAGTACCCTAAGTCCTCTTCTCTATATCTTTTTCCCTACTATCTAAATTGTTACCTTTTGCTTACTTTAATTTCATTTGCATAATAACTTAATCAATCAATCCAACCAACTTTTGATCACTTGACCTACTAACCCTATATATTGTTTCCATAGTAACATGACCCACCAATCCCTTGGGACGATCCCTACTCACCCTAACTATATTTTTAGTTAGAGGTAGTAGTGGCTTTTATAAATTTAAAACTTGGCCACATTGCACACTCACATTCTTAGTTCATTTCTTTGTAAACTTTTGGTGCAACGCAATGGCCACCACCAATTGGACCATGGGAAATTTGAGAGAGTGAAATGAAATTATAGCACATAGGAGCAAGTATGGCCAAGATAATTAAAAAAATAAGACATTTATACCAAAATATATTTTTTTATTGAAGAATATAAATTGTTATATGATTTTAATGGCCAAAACATTTCTAAAATCATATAAGATATGAGAGATATAAAACATATGTAACTAGTATCACTACCTAGTCATATGCAATGAAGGCCTATTTTCTTGAATATATATGATTAGAGATAATTGGCTACATGATTTTTTATGTGGATAAGCTTAATATTTCTCTTATACATATTTCTCAAGAAGTCACATCAATGCATCTTATGAACTATTAAGTGCTAAGAATGATATATTGATATATATAATAAGATCTTGATGCAAAATATCTTCTTTAAGAGATGTGGTGAGAAATAAGCTACATGATTTTCAATATGGATGAGCTTGATATCTCTTTTATACACATTTTTTAAGAAGTGATAAATAAACATCACATGAAATTCTAAAATGCTAAAAGTAGATGTATCAAATAATACAGCACTAGTGATTTCACATTAGTCATCTAAGATTGAAAAAGTGTTCTTGAATAACATATTCCCAAGACTAAGTGTCCAATCAAATAAATGAAATTATTTTTATGACACTTAAAGGGTTTCAATCCTTAGATGAAATCCAGTTTACTCAACATGCCTATTTCAATTAATTTTTCATGTTAGAAGTAAACTTCTTTGTACAAAACATAAATGTTGATTTTAAAGATAATATCATCTATATAAGTGCAATCAACATAATGTCATTAATGGTTTTTAAAATGATGAGATAAATATATATCAATTTTGTCAAAACCATCATTCATGAGAAAATCACTTAAGCCTTTCACAATGAGCTCTAGTAGTTTGTTTATAAGTACATAAGGCAATTAATAATTTGAAACATGTTGTTTAAAATTTATACATTTCAAGTCCGGGTGATTTTTCCTCATAAGACTTTTTAGATATAAAGTCAATAAGTCATGCATTTTATATAAATCATTTCATGCAAAAACATGTAGCATTCTTATTGCTTTAATTCAAATTCATATGCATAATGACATATATTCAATTTCCTTTTCTTGGTGAAACCTTTGGGTGTAGTGTAGCTTAGTTACCAATGATAACATATGATGCCTATAATGATGTGAAAAAATGGTCAAGGAACTAAGTTAATATCATAGCCACCAAAAATTAGTTCCAATAAATAGAACATTGAGAATGTTCAACAATGATTGATCAAAATAATGGAGGTGAATTATTCATCAACTCTTAGAAAGACATTATAAAATCTCATTTTTAAGTCTCATGAGACGGCTCTTCCATGGAGTTTTCTTCGTATCCAAATTTGAACCCACGTCTTCAAGTTCAAATAATCTTATTTTATATGTGACTAAGGCCAAAATCATGTAAATTAAACATTTAAAATCGCAAAGGTACATAAATGACATTCTAGACATAGCTACTTGAAACAAATTCAAATATAGTAGTTTTTGAGATCTTTGTAAGATTGTCCTTGATAACATGCAATTTCACAAACATCTTTCATAATTTTTGTCAAAGATAGTTCCTTAACTAAATGATATGAAAAGATTGAAAATAAATTCATGCTAACATATTCAAGTCACATAGACATACTACTTCCATATAAATTGACAAAATCAATAACGCAGACATTTTTAGCAACAAGTAGTATTTATGTCAAGATCATCATTCACATTAATTATGTCATGACTAGATATAGAAATAATTATATAGTCCTTATCACATAGCACAATTAAGTCACATTTAAGCTTATAAACTAAAAGCACATTTGTAATGAAGAAAGACATATTTACCGAAGCAATTAATTCCATTAGCTTTGGCACGGTATCTCAATATAGTGCACCTTTCATCTTATTGATGGTGAGAGGTAATCATGGCTTGATTTCTCTTTATATGCTTGAATCATCCATATTTGAATCCACTTGTTCTTGTTGAAGAGGTATTTAACCTACAAAATATACTCAAGTGGAATTCTTTGGTACCCAATACTTTTAGGGTCCTTGTGAGTTAGCACACATTGTTAAGATTCCTCTTAGGAGCTCAATTTGTAATACCCCTAGTTTTCAAAAGGATATAAAGGGAATTTATTTATTTATTTTATTACATTTTATTTAATTATGTAATTATGAGCTTACGTGGCTATGTGTTTATGTGGCTATATGATTTTATGCTTATTTGTCTTAATTGCTTATGTGATTTATTTGATTTAATTAGGTGCTTGTGTAGTTAATTGATTAGTTTTTTTTTTTTTTTTGCTTAATTGATGTGTAGTTTAATTGTAATTATTTGTTAGGATTAAATGATTTAAATTGTTGTATGTTGTATTTTGTTTATTTTTATTTTAAATGATAGATTTGGATAGTAGTAATGGACCAACCCAATGGGTCGCATGAACTACTTGGATGGGAGTTAGATGGGTACAAATATTTACCCATCGATAGTTGTACATATATATATGGGTATATATGTATATATGGTTATTTTAATTATTAATTGTTATTAATAGTTAATATTAATATAACTATAGTCAGATATATATTATATTTATAACTTATATAGTTATAATGTTAATAATAATATATGTATGTACATAATCACGTTAATTTTAGCAGACTTATATATATGTATATATTATTTATTTGTATTCTTTTTCTTTTCTTGGTTATTGACGGAAGGAATTGGAGAGGAATTAGGAGTAGGTTAAATTATAAGTAGTATATATATATAAGTTTGTGTCTGCTAAGGGTTTTTACAAACCCATCACGTAGAATAGAGAGGGGCGAGAAACAGAGAGGCTTGGCCAATGGGTTCAAGGCCAAACCCTAAGAGAAAGAAGGAAAGACTGTTCGTGGGGTTAGGACCGAGCAGCAGAAGGTTCGACGGCAACCAAGGTCGCCGGAATCAGAGGAAGAACACAGAGAAGAAGGTTTGGGATTTTCAGCCCGAAATCCTAAGGCAAATTCTTCACTTACTCTCTCGCTTTAATCTGTGCTTCTATACATGCCTAGGATATTCCAGGCGACTTAAACAATTAAAATCAATTATTATGCATGCTTAATTGAACTATAACAGAGGATTGTATGTTTTTTAGTTTTATGTTCTTGATTTCTTTATTCTTAGACTTTTGATGCATAAACTGTTGTATAAGTTGAACCTTTGCATGTTAAAATACTTAAAATAATTTAGTATGAACGTATGGGACTTAGTTTGGAGCTTAGGACTCTTAACTATAGAGTTTTAGGGTTTATAGGGGCTGAACCGGCGAAGAAGACACTTTCAGCACCAACCGAGCCGACTTAGTTGGAACTGAGCCGACTCGATTGGTAACCGAGCTGACTATGTTGACAACCGAACCTGCTCAGTTGGGCTGCGACCTAGGTTTTTGGTTTTGAATGTCCAGAATGTGTTTAAATCTGTTTTAATTAATATTAATGGGTTTAAATGGACTTGGGGAAGTTCCAGAATGCGTAAAATACGTACATATGCTAAGGATATGATTAAATTAGGTGTTAGACAACCTATATGCTGTTTTATTGGATAAATGAATTAATTTAATTGTCTAAAGAATGTAAATTAACGATTAAGTAATTATTAAATAATAATTATGAACCTTGTACAATTTATCTAAGATGTAGGTTAATTACTTGGAATGTAAGTTAACTACGTACTATTTAAATAGATTCAAATGAAGTTGTTAAATGAATGAATTGATTAATTTAATTGTTTTAACAATTGAATTAAATGTTTAAATGATTTTATTCATGATTATGATTTTATTCATGATTATGATTATGATTTTATTCATGATTATGTTTAAATGATTATGATTTGAGATGTAGGTTTATTACTTGGAATGTAAGTTAACTACATGCTATTTAAGTTAACTACATGTTGTATTTGCTTAAATAAATGCAAACAGTTATCTGTATGATTTATATCATGCTATGTATGGAGATGTACTATAGTATTTGTTGCATCATTTCTTAGATTGTATGGTTTAATGCACCAGTATGGGACGATGGCATTCTAGGGACAGATTAACCAAAGAAATTAAGTCCTACCTATTTATTTATAAGGGAATGGATTAACCAAATAAGTTAAGTCCTCCTTATTTGTGTCAGGCCACTGTATCAGATGGATGACATTTTATCTTATGCTTATACGGACTTTATATATATGATTATGGTGCCATGATATGAGCTTGAGTCTGAGGATCATGGTTAGGGTGCGTATATTGCCTAGGATGGATAATTGGATATAGTAGACATCTGTGTACCCTAGTAGGTCTAGGTACTTATGCCCACTTCATGTGCGATTTGTATGTTGCCTTCTATTTAAGTTGGGGCAAACCTATAGTCCAGTGAGCGTCCAATAATGTGTATATATATATGGACTATTTAGTTATTGTTGGATTGATTAGGATGTATACATGTATCGAATCTCTGCTTGGACTATAGTATAGTAGAACTTGTTTGTGGGTCTAACCAACCTTTATTTTTTTTTAAGTGCTCATCAGGAGTGGAGATTGTTCGTGCTGAACAGGGATCAGTTTACTTCATTCTTCCGCTTTTATTTAAAAGATTTGTTTATGTTTCTGTTTTCAGATGTAGACATTATTTCAGCTACTTATTTAGTTTGGATTTTCTAGGGGTCCACATAATATAGATTCTCGAGTTGTATTATAATGAAGGATTAATTGTATCAGAAGGATTTATTAATCAATGGAAATTTATTCTGAAGTTTTCAATATTGGATTATTTTTTAGTTTTCATTTTAGCATTTTATTTCTTCTTATTTATCCTTTTGTATTCTGTGTTCAATTATTATCGATTTGTTTTTTATATCCTCGGGTATTTGGGCGTAGGCCTGGCCAACCCGCATTCGGAAATTCGGGGGTATCACAGTTGGTATCAAAGCACTCCAACTTCAAGTGTCCTTAGGAGTGTCTTTCATTATATGACTTCCGCGTTGCATCTCTTGAAACTTAGAACCCATATTAGGATTCGTTGTACTCTATTTACGGTTCATTAGAAGGAGCTGATGTCAATTATATTCTGTCGTTACATAATGGTTGGCACTAGGAGGAGGATTGGGTTCAAGGCGAAAGCAATAAAGACCCAAAGAAGTAAAGGAGTACGTTATCTATTTCTTTGCCAAAAGGCAGAAATAGGGATCGAAGGTTTAGGTTCAGATGGCGCTACTTTAAAGTATATATAAGCCAAGGAAGGATTGAAGTGTTTGTGATAGGTCACTGCATCTTGGGGCCTACATAACTTCAGTTTTTCTCAAAAAGGAGAAAAACGAGGAGGAGGAACCCGAAAAGAATCTTAATGGAGGAGATTTCAAAGTATCCAAGAAAGAGGGTACTAAATCTTCTAGAGGAATGATCGCGAGATATTGATCTTATTTGCTAGTAGGATAGCAAACGAAACTAGGTGTTGATCAATCTACATATAGCTAAATTTTCTTATCATCTCTAAAAGAGATATATAAGAAGTACTCTTCAGGAGTGTAGGGATTGGATGAAGTTCTTATCAAAACGAAATACAATGAATTGTAAAATTATCACATAAGAGGGCATAATCATTATGATAAGTCACTTAGTACGATTGCCACCAATCATGGATTGTTCCCCTTAATAAAGTTTCACAATCAGTTAGGGCTTGTGTTTTATTATCAAAATTATTTAGAATAGATTGCCTAATACAGTCTTGTTCCCAATTTTTTATTACTTTTGCCCAATCTTGGGGATCGTGTCATAATATATCTAATTTTGTTCCTGCTTGTTGTGCTGGTATATTATCGTAACGTCTACGATTTTGTGTCCATATATACATGTCTGGTATATTTCTATTTTCTATATAGGTTTCTTGTGTAGGATTTAACCGTTGTCCAGTGGTATAGTCATTGTTTATGGTATTAGTATTACATGTGGCATTAGGCATTTCTTGGTCAACTGACCCTATAGGTTGGCCTTGAGAAGTTGATGTTTCTACTATTTCTTTTCCGTCTCTATGTTCTACTATGTTTAATTCTTCTTTTAAGGTGTTTAGTTCATTCCTTATGTAAAAAGAGTCAAATCCTACAGTCAAAATATTTCTTTTAATATCTTCATTATTTCCTTGTCCTAGGTAAATGCCTTTTAATAACTGATACTTAGGTTCTGGATATTTATTGTTCAAATCACTTATTTCTAAATTATCAAAATCATACATGATTTTATCTAGAATTTCATCTTCTAATTTATCATAGAGAACATTAATTTCTTCAGGCGATTCTATTTCAACTAGAGTAATTATAAAATCTTCTTCGTTATTATTATCTATTAAATTATTTTGTCGTTTATAATTACTGAAACGTATACTGGCTTCACTAGTATGCTTTACATAAATTTTATTATTTTCAGGAATTTTTTGAATTGTTTTATTAAGATTTGGTAATTCTCATTCCGTTTCTTTCATAAGTTTCACTACTTACTTTCCTAACTTCAATCATTTGAACATATTTACTACTAAATGGCTTAACTATTTCATCAAATTGTGCCTTAAAATTTAGGTTATACTGATTAACTGTTTTTCCTATAAATAAAGTATTAATTAATAGGTTTTGATATTGACCTGCCATAGTATATCCTTTTGTAGATATTGCTATCTTAATATGTTTACTAAATTCTCTAGTAGTCATTGTGTAATTAGGAATACATCCTACAATAGCTACGTCAACTACTAAATCTACTTCTGCACTAGCTATTTGTGTTTGTTGATGGTTAGTCCATCTATCATCATAAATATAAACAAATGCTTTGGTTCCGACCTCTAATCTATTTAATCCTACTATACCTATCATTATAACACCTAAATGCATTAGATTTAGTTTTTCCTAATTCATGATAAGCTTCTGCTGTTATGAGATTACATACGACTTGATTATTGATTACACTTATTCTTCTTTGGCTAAGATGATTATATATTTTACCCTGGAAATCCAACAGATTATTGGAATAAAAATTAATTGTATTGGATACATTCTTCATTCCTTTTTCTATATAATTTTGAGCATCTTGTTCATTAACATATAAATCTTCTACAATCTTTGGCTTTTCTAAGAATAACGGTCATTCTTTATATGGTTGTAATAAATTTACTCGCTTGGTGTTTTTAGTCGAGAAATGATTAGTTGATAATTTTATATCTTTTATTTTGTCCGAGAATTCAGCTATTTCTTTAGAAGATTATCTAGAAATACTTTCTTGTAATACCTCTAATTTTTCTTCAAGTTTATTAACCTTCTCAGATAACTGGAGTAATAGTTGAATTAAAAAGTTATTTTGTCTAATATATATATTGGTAGATTTTACGTCTGTCGTGAAACTTGTAAATTCTATAGGTTCTTTATCTATTTTATAAAGCTCGGCTAATGCTTGTAGGTAATTAGGATTACTAGTACTCATAAATTATTGTAATAACCTTTGGATATCTTCTTTTAATGATTTTAAATAGTCTATAATTATTTTTTGATTTTTAACAATATCTTTTATTTCACTATTTATATCTTTAATGGCGGAAATTATTATTTTATTATCTAAATTTCTGGGACTAAACTTTTGTTCAACTGCTGCTTTAATATAATCTAAGTTTTCTCTGAGTCGTTTTATCGAGGTGTCTAGGTTATTAAAATCTATTCTATTCGTAGACCTAATTAAAATCTTTGTCGTCTAACTTATAGAATATTTTGTACAAAAATAATTCTAGATCTAAGTTCTTCTATTCTTCGTTGAAGGTTATGCGTTGTATTTTTGGATTCTTGTGAAGTGTGACAGTTTCTAAGTGCTATTTGAAAATATTCTAAAATTGCTAAAAGTTGTTCTTTGGATAAGTTGTGCATAAAATAAACCTTAGAGGTGAAAGTATAATTTTAACCTATAATAGGGGTTTAAATAGAAAGACTTCACTTTTGGTTCATAATATAATAAATATACAAATTACGCTCATGGTTTAGTAAAATTTGTTATGATCACTTATACGTAAAAGTCCCTTTTTATTACTTACCTAACATACAATACAATATAATACCAAAAAAAAAAAATACCCACTCATTTTTCTCATATCATTATAAAACATAAGGATATGCTGGGTGACATCCCATATCATATCAATAAGAATAATATATGAAAGTAAACTAATTTATTAATTTTTTTCAAAACTAATTTATTAATTTTTTCAAAACTAATTTAGTAGAAATAATATGAAAATGTATATAGTCAAAGATAATGTTAATATTAATGTCATTAAAACAAGGGCTACAAAGTGCCAACTAAATAGGTCGACAGCGATTTAAAATCACATCATTAATATTAAGGTGGTGGTGGTGGTGTTTATAAGGGCTTACTGTATGAAAATGTATATAGTCAAGATAATGCTAATATTTAATGTGACTAAAACAAGGGTACAAAGTTCCAACTAAATACGTCAATAGCGATTTAAAACTACATAATTAATAATTCAATTTGAACTTTCAAAATTTAAATATGATGAAACTACCTACAAGTACTTACCAAACATATAATACAATACAATATATACATAAAAATAAAAAGTAAAAGGAATTAAATGCAAATTACACTAAATAATTTGTTGAAAAAGTACTTTCTGACATCATGAGCCTACGTCGGCATGCAAACAAAACCTTATGAAGTCACTTCAGTTTTAATTACTTACCTAACATACAATACAATACATGCAATACATACATAAAAATATAAAAATATAAAAAAAAAAAAAAGAAAAAAGAAAAAGGAATTAAATGCAAATTACACTAAATAATTTGTTAAAAAAGTACTTTCTAACATCATGAGCCTACGTCGGCATGCAAACAAAACCTTATGAAGTCACTTCAGTTTTAATTACTTACCTAACATACATAAATAATAATAAGAATAAATAAATAAACAAATAAATAAACCCTTAACTTTTGTGGTTGTCAAATTGAGCTTTTTAAGATTACCCCGTGACTCACAAGTTGTGAGTGTCACTCTTTTTCAAACATAACACTTTTTATGAGATAAAATAGTACAAGTTGTGAGTGTCACTCTTTTCCAAACATAACACTTTTTATGAGATAAAATAGTAAAATAAAAGGATGTGTTGGATGATATTCATATCATATCAATAAGAATAATATTATATGAAAGTAAACTAATTTATTATTATTTTTTTTTCAAAATTAAGATAGTAGAAATAATATGAAAATGTATATAGTCAAGATAATGCTAGTAATTAACGTCATTAAAACAAGGGTATGTACAAAGTGCCAACTAAATAGCTCGACAACGATTTAAAACCACATAATTAAATCTAGATAAAATGTATATATTCAAGATAATGCTAGTATTTAATGTCACTAAAACAAGGGTACAAAGTGCCAACTAAATAGGTCGACAGGGACTTAAAACCACATAATTAAGGTGATGCTCTGATACGTAGGAATTAAAAAAATTGGATAAAAAGAAGAAAAGAAGGAATGGATGAGACATTCCTAAAAAAGAGATTGCGTATTTCTTTCTTTTTGTTCGGTTGGATACAATAAAAACGAATATCCTTATAATTTTCTATGTTAGTTAAGAGAAAAAATTTTAATTGTTTTTACTATTATATCTAATAATATTTATAATATTATAATTATAAAACTTGTATAATTTATGATAGTCCACTTTTCTTCTTTCCTTTCTTCCTCTTATTTTTGGGCAAATGAAAATTTGTAAAGGAGGAAGGATGAGTCATATATATTTCCTATTTTCCTTTCTTTAATTGTATCATCTCTACCGAACAAAGGAAGTCGGTTCATTTATTCCTATTTTTTCTCCGCACCTCTTCTTTCCTTCTTACCAAACACAACGTTAGTTATTTATATTAAATTTTAATAAAAAATTTATTTAAAAAATATTTTATTTAATTTTTGACAACCAAATACCAAAAACTAAAAATATATTTTTTAAAAAATATTTTACATCCAAACTTCCAAAAGATCATTATTAAAACATTATTCTCCCCTTCTTTTTAAAAAATATTTTACATCCAAACTTCCAAAAGATCATTATTAAAACATTATTCTCCCCTTCTTTTTCTATTCTTAGCAAGCACTTTGCTTGATAGCATGCATGGTTCAAATTGAACTCTCAAATTTTAAATATGATGAAACTACCCACACATTATGTAATTAAAGAGCATTATTTCTTCAAATCTTAATTAATACGAATTTCACGTAATGCAATCATGTATATGGAAATATATCAAACTTCTAGTAGAATTAACCCAAATATGTAATTTAAAATGAATTATTATTGTCATCTAAGGAGTATGATATCCATGGACCGATGATTCATCAATCTATATTTCTCTTTTGATAAAAACTATTACCTGTCCCTTCCATAATCATATCCCAATCGAACATACAAATTTTACTTAAAGAGTATAGATTACGTAACTAAATATTTTGAAATCATACATATATATTATATGATATATGCAGGGAATCATATATATTATATCAAGGCAACTCATAAGGCGCGCCCACCACCTGGGTTACGTGGCACATCTGGAGTCATATATATTGACTTTAGTACTTTTCAACTAATAAACATGCCTGCAAACCAAATGATAAGTGAAAACATACTGAAATGCTTTTTTTATATTATTCATTTTGTCAATAAAATAAATCTTCCTTTTAAAATATATAATAATAATAATAACTTTGATAGTTGCTTTTTGTGATGGGTACATATTTATAAGTGCATGAAATGAAATACTTGATTAGTTTTATTATTTTTTTCTTTGTTCTCATTTTCTTTCACTGATCCGTTTACCCCAAATCTTTGCTCAAACATTATATATTTTCTTTACCAAGTCAAGTAATTAATGTTTTCTTAAATGATATATATATATATATATATATATATATATATATTCTTTTGGTTAAATGAAATAAGATGGTTTTCATTCAACTAAAGATAACGTTTAGTACAATGGAATATGTAAGAAAGAGTTTATATAAAAACACCCCATTATTATAACTTTCTCGTATAAAAGCACTACTATCGTAACTTTCTCACCTAACGGTATAAGAATTTTATCATTATATAAAATCTCACCTTATTGAGAAGGTTTTTTTTTTTTTTTTAAGTTAAAGTAATTACTCACACACAGATAGCTACCTCCATTGAGATTTTTTGAAATGGAAGGAGTGATACTACTGACCTCATTGAGAAGTTGCACTAAAATGAGGTAGAAAATTTTTTAATCCTCCCGATACGTGGTTGGAAGAGGTACCACTTGTTATAAAACTCCATGAATTGACCTAATTAGAAAAGACTTGGATCCTAATATCTCATAAAGAATAAGATCAATCTTAGAATTGATTCTTCTCAAGTACAAACAATTTTTTAAATGTTACGTCCACGGACATAGTCCGAACTTTATTCAATTCGTATCAAGGAACGCCTTACAAGGATCGCGTGAATTAGTCGGCTGCACTCCGGTTATCGGCAACAATAAAAAAAATAAAAAGAAAGATATTCAGTATACCAACTCTATTTTTGTCACTATTATAGACAATTAAAGAATGACATCATTTATAGTGGTGATTGAAGCCTACAACATGAAGGACACGTTACAAAGTTGGATTTTATACAACAAAAAGCAACATTTCCACCAGATTTATTATAATGACAAAGTTTTAGTTGTTGAAGCGTTTTGGCAAATTACAAACTTATGGCTTCTATCTTTCTTTCGGTCAAGATTGTCCACAACAAACACTGACGACTTTGAAAACATTAAAAGCTAGCCATTTGCTGAAGCTAGCCATTTGCTGGGGATAGACTTAATGCATGCCATTATTGGACTTCATATATATAAATATATATCAAGTTACTTAATCATCCAAAAGAAAATCAAAATGCATTCTCTATGTTTATGAATATATTGACTAATTAATAAACATTTTGAAAACAGAAGTCCTTTTAAATAGATATGGTTTGTGAATGAAATTACTCATAAGCCTTTACATTTGAATAAATCTATTACTTTAATAAATTCAAAATATAGTGAAACATAATAATAATAATAGTAACCATTATTATAATAATCCTTATTGCAAAAGACTTTATTTATACATACACGGTCACACACATACATATATTATTTGTTATGAATTAGAGAGAAGAACAAAAATACGATTAACACTTGAAAACCTCAATTGTTCTTAATTTGCTTTATTTTTCCTTTCATATTATCTATAAACACATGCGTAAAAAATGAACAAAAAAAATTACAAATATTTTATTTTATTTTTTAAATTTGATTTTATATTAACTAATTTGGCCCCTCCAAATATTTTTTCCTGGTTCCGCCCCTGTGCGAGAGTAGGAGCGCGAAAGCAGCGAAATATAAAATTTGATCAGAGCGGGAGCGCTTACAGATCGCTTGTACATTTGTATGTTATTCACTAAAAAATGTGTTTGACCTACAAGTAATCTTTTTTCTTCTATGCTAGACGATACATAAAAACTAATAATAATTAATATATACAAAAATTATAGCATATTTTTTTATTTGTAAAGTAATGCAACCTCGGAAATCTATATATTTATTCCAGATTCTTTAAGAAATATTGTTTAAATAATACTTTAAAGAATTATAAAAGATTAAGTGTCTTAGCAAATATTAAATATTGGTTAATTTAATATTTGTATACATTGTTTGCAAATATATGTGTCTATACACTACACACACATTTAATATTCCTAGACTTAAATAACGAAACAAAAGTGATGAATATACAGCGGACAACAATAGTGATTTGTTATTCTTTTTTTATATTGTATGTTTATTAATTGGGATTTTTACGTATAAATGTATTTATGGGCCTTTATTTATAATATTGTGTAATCAAAGTCCTATAATTTTTTAAAAATGAATTTGACCAAATTAATGACGTGGACATAAACTTTCACTGTTCATTATAGTTGGAACAATATTTGTCTTAGGTCGTATAAGAAGAAACCTCCTTCTTATGATGAGGTGGCCCAATAAAACACTATCATGTGTTGAAGTTTTTAAAAAATAACAAATAATGATTACAGGAAAAAGAAACCGTGACGCAACTATATATCACTTATGTGTTTTATCCCTCAAATTACGGACCTCGCCGCCGATTGAGATTTTGTTTGCCACCAACTATTTTTCTGGACCACCGCGGCCCGCCACCAACTATTCACACGGCCCCAATCAAAATAACCTTTTTCCCGTTTGAGCCAAATTACCACCCTACCCATTTCATTAATTCGGCCAAACAAAGCCCATATTTTTCTTAGGGCAATTGTGTTCATGCCCAGCCAACCTTTTCTTTTCTCTCTCTAGAATCCACCCCATTTTCCCCCTCTTCCTATGTACCAAAAGAAGATAACAGATTCTTCTGAAAGAATAAAACACAACCTAGTTCACAGAATCTTGAAATCTCTAAACCCATTGAGGAAGATGACCTCTCTCTCTCCATGGGTTCTGATTCTCTCTCTATACGAAGAAGAAGATCCACCAAATCAAACCACAGCTTTTCTCTCCTTCAACACCGACACCTCTTCAACCCCACCCTCCAAATCCACCACCGCCGCCGTCATCATCATCTCTCTCATCCTCACCGCCGTCTCCTTCGCCTTTTTCTTCTTCTCCGACTAAATTTCAATCTCAATCCCACCCCAATCAAACCTCTAAATCAATTGAAAACTTTGCTCGTCCTCTCACCAAACTCAACCACCCAGTTGTTCTCCTGATTTCGTCAGATGGGTTTCGATATTGGTGTGCAATATGGATGAATATATTACGAAAGTAATTTAGAATATAATTCTGGCTTTCTGGCTTGGAGGAAAAGAGGGCAAATTCGATTCTTTTTTTGATGTCTGGCATCATAATTTTGAATAATTTATCTACCGGCTCTAAAGGCTTTTTGGCCTTATTCCATAATATACTGGAGATTTTCTTTTTGCTACCACTTGTTGATAAATATCGTGGGAGACGTGGTCAATTACTGTTTGAGCCAAATTGCCCTAATAAATTTAAGTTTGGGTGAATTAATGAAATGGGTAGCATGGTAATTTGGCTCAAACAATGAAAGGTTATTTTGGATAACAGACTATAGTGAATTTAAAATTATAAGACTTTGACTACACAATATTATAAATATAGGCCTATAAATACATTTTTACGTAAAAATTTTAGTTCTACTCATTCTAACTATTTTTATTCAGCATTAGGAACATTTTAGGAAATTTTCTTCAATAATAGATGTCACAAGTAGTTGTTCAAAATTTTTTTTTTTTTCCCTTAAAGTATGTGTATCGGCCCCACAATACACGCATTATTCAAGTCAGGAGTGCGATTCGAAAGCTAGACCATAAAGATTTACCACTCGAATCCCTGCCAACACCTCTATACTCCTAGGGACTAGTTGTTCATAATTCAGTGAATGAGAAATTGTTGTGAATTTGAGAATTGATAAATCGAATTCATGAATTGACAAAATCGAATTCGCAAATTATGGAAGAATTTGTCCTTGGAGCGTCAATTAGCAAGCGAAACATGAGAGCGACACCACTTTAAAATAATTGTGTAACTAACATGTTACTATAAAATTGATATTTTATTCCTATTCTCCTTAAATATAATTTTTTATTTTATCAATTCCTTAAGTGGCTGGTGTAGGAATTCATAATAATCCGCACATATCTATTCTTCATGTTTTAAGGTTTTCATGATTTAATCTTTAATCTTTCTTTCTTCTTTTTTTTTTTCTTCTTTTTTTTTTTTTTCACTTTCAAAACCAAAAAGTTTTTAATTTGTCAAATGCTGCTCAACAACAAAAACTTTGTCATTATAACAAATAATTATTATGGATCCTTTCATGTTGTAGGCTAATCACCAGTATAAATGATGCCATTCTTTAGTTGTCTATAATAGTGACAAAAAGAAAGTTTTCTCAATTGAGAAAATAAAAAATCACTACTATGTAAATACTAAAAAAAAATTCAGTCGGGCAATTGCCCCGCTGAATATAAGCATGCTCTAATCTATTAGTTTACGAAGATGCTGTCACGAACTAGTTACGATTACGAAGGAAAGCTTATGATGAGAGAACTTTCATAACAGACTTGCTCTACAAATGCTAATTTAATATATATATAAATATATGAACTCTGATCATTTTATTTGGTGAAATTAAATTGAGTGAACTTATTTGAAATATTAAGGGACATTATAGTAATTTGCTGTGAAGTACAAGTAACAGATTGTGATATGATGAGTAGGAAAATAGAGGTCGAGGGTCATGTATTTACAGGGACCACTCTGGATATAGATGATGCCACTCTTTAATTGCATGTCTATATTAATAGTGACAAAAAAAAAAAAAATTTGTATAAACTTTTAGTACAATTGAATACGTGAGAGTGAGAGTTTGTAACACAACACTACTATCATAATTTTTCTCATATAAAAATGCCATTATCATAACTTTCTCTATATGCAGAGATAACCATAAGAGGATCTTATTGTTGTATTAAGTCCCATCTTATCGAGAAGTTGTGTTAAAATGAGATAGAAAAACTTTTAGCCCTTTGCATACGTGGTTGAAAGGGTACCCCTTGATATAAACCTCAATGGATTGGCCTAATAGAAAAAAACATGGGTCCCGATATCTCATTAAGTATCAGGGGTGTCATGATCGATTTCTTCAAAGTACAAATTGTGAGTCGTATGCAGCGGAATGTATTAAGGAAAATTTTAAATTTTATAAAACAGATCTGTGTTGTTACCAACTTTACTTATTTTAGCAGTTAAACAATTAATCGCATGCAATAAAATAAAGCAAAGTATAAAATTAGAGATAACACCAAGATTTTAGCGAGGAAATCGCAGTTGATAAAACACGTCAACTGTTATGGGAAAAACCTCATGAACTGTGCAGTCCAAAGTAAACTAATTCACTATGCTTGAAACAAAGTATACCAAATTTTGACTCTAGCTGACACCCTATCGTTCTACACCACACCAACCGCTTACGATCCTCTGGCTTTGCGACTCCCCCTCCAACAACAACTGGACCTCAAGCTTACACTTTATATTTGTAGAAGAGTAGCAGGTAGATCAGACAGCACTCTGCAAATACTCCAACCCTTCCAAAGTGTGACTGCGTTTACTTCTGTTCTTCAATCGTCTAAATGATGTAGAAGAATATTTGCTTCGTTTGACCGATGTTAATATGACTTTATGATCACAATCAGTATTTGAACTCCACAACTCTAACCTAACTAGGTGAATATGTGTATATTCTAGGAAGACAACAGAAAAATCAACTGTGATTTTCTGAGAG
Source organism: Cornus florida (assembly GCF_030987335.1). Lineage (NCBI taxonomy): Eukaryota > Viridiplantae > Streptophyta > Magnoliopsida > Cornales > Cornaceae > Cornus > Cornus florida. The sequence continues at coordinate 54,346,397 of NW_026775576.1, forward strand.
GGATAAACTTCCTAAGGCTTTATATGATATATGAATAATGATTAAAAGCCGTTAATAAACCTTGTATATGACATGGTTTATATAGAGGTTTGCAAAGTCCTATTCCTTCTGAAAATAAAGGAAATTTCGTGCATAGGACTTAGAAGGAAAGTTGGATAAAAAAAGATATTCAACAGAACAAGGAAACTGGAAAACCTTTTATAATCAGGACTTGTGGAACCGGTTCCCATATTTGGTATCGGTTCCCAAAGGATAGTGAGTTATTCTTCGAGTATTAGCTTCTGGAACCGGTTCCCAAATATTGGTATCGGTTCCCACTTGACAGAATCCAACTTAAACTTGGAATTTCTGTATTTTGGTAACTCTGAACATATACCATGTAGGTAATTGTCTTAAGTGGGAAACAATGTCCTAATGTGTTGTTCTTTCCTTTTCGATGATCAACAGTACTTTCCTCTTCTGTTCAACCTTTAAATTCTGCAGTCGATGTCAAGTCTGATATGGTAACTGAAATTACAACTCGACTAGGACTTGTTTTGTTACCGAAATATGCCAATTGCAAAAATATATCTCATAATCTCCCCCTTTGGCAATTTTGTGATAAAACCTTAAAAACAATTTATAATCTATCGAAAGCAGAAAAATAAATTACAATTGTTTAAGGAACCACGGAAATTTTGTATCTCTGTTCTCTTCTGCCTTTGGATAAAATCTCACTTGATATTGATATCCTGCACATGAATTAAGCAAAACTACCAGTGAAAGTTTAATAAAAACAAGTTAAAAACTCCCCCTAACTTGAAAAATTTTACTTTTTCTCCCCCTTAATGTAACCTTGTTCTTCCCCTTTTTGGAACAAAATTAACAAAGTAAGATTAAAGAGAAATAACACTAAAACAGAGTAAATATGCAATAGTTTTATACAAGTCAGAAAGCAAAACATAATATCCAAAAATATCAAGTCATGACAATGTATAAACTAATTAAAAAGTGATGCATGAATGATATGAATAAGAATCAAGCATCAGGATCATCTCCAGCAAACAGAACTGTAGATGTCGGAATATCCTCATCATCACCATCAGTGTCACTCCTACTGGCATCCGTATCATCCTCGGCATCCTCATCTATCTCATCCTCCTGATCCTTATCATCCTCAGCCACAAGTGATGGATCTAGAGGGGCTGGTCTGTATACATCCTCAGGAGTACCACCCGTCCTCTGCTCCTTAAACAACCTAACATCCTCTTGAAGATCAAGAACAACATCCATCAAAGCTTTTTAATTCTGAAGAATCAATTAATAGAGCAAATTTGCATCCAGAGTGTTAAAAGCCTGCTTAGTCGGAAAAAGATTAGTAACCTTTGGAAGAGATGATGAAGAAGTAGTTGCACCCCTGCTAGCTTTTCTGGATGAAGCTTTTGCTGCTTTGGACTTATTAAAAGCCTTAACATCCATCTCAGACATAATCTCAATATAATGAGCACGAGGTGGAAGTGGAATCTCAAAGTGCCGATGTAAAGCCATAATGATCATAGGGAATGGAGATGATTTCTTCTTGGAATTGTTCTTGTAATGTGCTATCATCAATCCATAAATAAAAGAATCAAGATGTATCTGTGCATCTATAGATAGGAGATATAGTACCTATGCACGATCTGAAGAGATCACATCTTTCTTCCCAAAGTAACCTAGATTTGAAATGGCAAACAAATTGCCTCATCTGTAAGATACCGATTTGGAATGTGATCGAGAAATCTTGGTGAGTCTGGAACACACAGCTCATTACAAATATCTTCCCACTTCAGCCCGGAATAATCAAGTGGAAGACGATATCTCGTCTTAGAAAAATTCTTGGGAATGCCAAGAACTTTGCCTATCACATCGGTATGAACAACCTTATCCTTCCCTAATAATGAAACTTCAAAATATCCGGAATCATGAACCTTGTGGATATTAAAGTAAAAATACTAAACTAGATCGGGACTGCAAGAATTCACCATTATGGTAAAGAACAACCATTTGTGCTTCTCAATATAGTCAACCAATTTCTTCCCCGGAATGTCTCTAAGCTTCTTCAAGTTCACATTTTGTTCTGACTTAATTGGACCGTCCTTATACACTTTAGTGTATACTTGCCAAGCATGCTCATTATAGAAGTGTTCTTGAACAAACTGAACCTTCCATGTGTCAGATACTGACAGATACCCAGGTGGTATCTAAGTGGTAGGAGAGCTAGAATGCACAGGAGAAATTGGAGCATTCCTTGGAGCGATTGAACCCTCTTGTGGTTCCCAGATGGTTATACTTGTTTAGGGTCTTTTGGGAGGTGGCGGAGATGCAATCCCTTTTCCTTTAGCCTTCCGAGACAATTTTGGAGACATCTTGTGTTCAAAGAATTTCGGTTTGACGTTTTGAAGCTCACTCAGTAATTTTCACAAACACTTAGAGTGCACTTTACAACTCGTTCTTGGGCAAGCTTGATTTGATTTCTTAAAACCCCTAAAAACAATCAACAATCAAGCAAAGATATTGTCAAGATCGATTCCAAGAACTTTAAGCTTCAATCAACAAAGAGCTTTAACCCAATTTAACCAATCCACTAAAAAAGATGTCAATCCCAAACTCCTCTTTTCAACTTTGAACTTCAAGTTTTAACCTTCAATCCAACTTGCAATCCAAGTATTCGATGTTGTTAATGCAATATTAGGATGAGAATGATGCAAGATGAATTCAATACATGAAGATATATATATGTATGAAGTGACGAAGAAAGATAGAGCATATATAGAGAGAGAGAGAAAGTGGATGTATGCAACAAACCCAATAAAAATCAAAATGGGTTGCTTTAAAGCAAAATCTCGCTACCAGGAACCGGTAGCCAAAATGGGAATCGGTTCCCATTGGGCAATGACCAAAACATGGAAAGTGTTCCACTCTTGAACCGGTACCAAACTTATGGTACCGGTAGCCAAGCTCCAGAGACTTATTTATTGCTCCTTTGTAGCTTGAATCGGTAAGGGGTTCCTTGAACCTAGTAGGCATATGATAGATTGCTTTTTAGACTTGAAAAAAAAAAAAAAAAAAAATTCCAAATTTTTTTTTATCGGACCATTTGAATCACTCAATGATCATATCAAACCAAAACAAAATCTACAAACTAAAATTAAAAATCTTTTTGAATTTTATAGCTTTTCCATTTTTTTTTTATTTTTTTTTTAAAACAAAATCATTGAGCAGTCATCCAAAGTTGTTCAAGTCCACATCTGATTCAAATTTCCAGAAAATTGTCAGAAATATCTATGAACACAAATTTCGACTCCACAGAGTAGTCAATCAATTTTAATTCTCAGGAAATAATCACAACACGAATTTTAACTTGTAAATTTTATAACACATTTATAAATCAATCTAGTAAGTTCAGGTGTGTGTGTGCAATCCATCTCATCAATTTTCAATCAATCATCAATAAATCATTGTCCAAACTATATTGATTGAAAAACATCAAGATAAAATTGCCTTTGAGCAATTTTTTTTCTAAGTAAGGTGACTTTTACTCTAAAGAGTAGATAGCAATTCCCCAAGTCAACTTGTCTCCACCTTTCTTTTTACTCAAATAGCTCATATTCAAAGTCTAATGGGAGCTTTCAAACACATCTCAATAGGTAGCATTTTCCTAAATAAAGAATTTAGCAAATTTCACATTTTTTTTCAAACTGGTTTTTTTTTTTTTAAAAACAATAACCTTTATAACTTTTATGATCAATATACCCAGTCAACAATTCAAAGATTTTCAATCAAATTTTTCAGATTTGGACTAGTGCATAAAAGGTTATGAACTTAAGAAATTCAAATCTAACAATCCCTTAATCAATGCAAATCAATTTTTATTGTATAGATTGCAAACCAATAATCTATTTTTAATCAAAAATCATGTGTCCAAATTTGCATTCAAAGATAGATCATAAATTCAATAGAAGAATTTTCACAAATATTTCATGAAGAATATAATCAGAAACTCAAACCTAAACCAAACCCTAGCAAGTGATCCAATGGCAACAAAATTTTCTTTTAAACACAAGCCATGATCACTAAAATTCATAGGACTCAGTTTAAAGGTGAAGTTCTTTTGGAAACTTGTTCAAAGGACTCAATAGGCACATAGTTGAACAAATCAGATTTTTTGATCCACACAATTCTCACTCTCAATTCCTGAAATTCTTTCTTTACCTCTTTCTTAGGCAAATTTTCAGCTCTAGAACCCTTAGGTGACAATTTCTTTTTCCTCCTAGAACGCACCTTTTTCTTAGTATGAGAATTTTGAGACTGAATTTTAAAAAAATTCTTTCTTTTTTCTGTGAAGGCATGAGTTATACTTATGTCCATTATTTCTACAAAAAATGCAATGCAACAATTTAGGCACATAAGACATATCAGAATGTGATACATCAGGCAAACATGATTTAGGCATAATAGCAGGTTTAACAAAAATTGTTTTACCTTGACTACTAAAAGAACTTTTAACAAATCCTAACCCTGTTTTATCATTCACATCCTTAGCTATGTTAATTATCTTATTCAAACTGTCGTAACTCATATTGAATCCTTTCAGTTTACCTTGTTCAGATTTCAATTCAATTTTAAGATAATTATTTTTCAAAGACATTCCTTCAATGAGTTAACAAACTTACCTTATCCTCAAGAATGATGATCTGCTTCTTAAGCTTAGTGATGATAGACTTGCTTTCAACAGCCTTCCTTTTGCCTTCATCAATCTGTTTTTTTAGATCTTTATTCTCTCCTTTTGCTTGGATAAGCTCTTTTGCTAGCTTATTGATTGTCTGCTTGGTCTCAATGGTTTCTTTGACCATCTTCTTTAGTCTTTCAGCCTCTTCAACCTGTTCATCATGAACTTCATTGTCTTCGTTATTTGAACTGTCAGAATCCGATAAATGGACGACATAAGGACCCCTATCAAGAAAAGCGACATAAGAAAAATCATTAGTATCATCCTGAGAAGAATCACTATCACTTAAAGTAGAATTTTCAACCATAAAAACTTTCATTGTTTTTCCTTTATTCATATCCTTCTGTTTTTTCCTAGGACTAGGACAAACATTGGATGCGTGACCTTTGCCACCACAATTCTAGTAAGTAAATTCAGTTTTTTTTTATTCGTTTACTTTTTCTCATTAAACCTAAACTTTGACGTCTTGTCAAAATTTTCAGGATTAACCATATTGCTATTCCTTTTCCTCTATTGCCTTTGCAAAATCTAACTGAATTGCCTTGACAAGAATGCAATGTCATCATCAGAGTCATCATTCACAGAATGCTCAACCTGTGTAGATTTTTAAGCAAGATTTTTCTCCTTCTGATTTAAATCAAAATTTTGCATCTCAAAAGTTTTTAAAGAACCTACCATCTCATCAACTCGACAGGCAATCAAATCCCAATGTTCAGAGATGGTTTCAACCCTAATCAGAAATCTTTTAGGTAAAGACCTTAAGATTTTTTCAAAGATTTTTTTATCACTAATTTTTTTCTCTAAGTAACGCAGTTCAGAAATTATTTCAAGAAGACTAGAATAAAAATCAGAAAAGGATTCATCTTTTTTTATCATAATGTTGCCAAATTTATGAGAAAGCAACTGTATTTTGGACAATTTCATTTTCAAAGTTCCTTCATGAGTAACTTGCAAAATATCCCAAACTTCTTTAGCATTTTTATAATCAGAATTCTAGCATATTCAGATGGAACAACAGAATTAATAATTCAATATAAAGCTTTGCCATTAGCATTATTACGCTCAGTTTCAATAGCAGTAAAAGAAAAAGTATCTTTTAATTCTTTGACTATTTTATCATCCACAGTTGTATCTACTGTAGGAGGTGTATAGCCAGATTCAACTATTGCCCAAGTTTTACTACAAGAATTTTGCAAATAGGTTCTCATCTTAGATTTTAAAAAATTGTAGTTATCTCCTTCAAATAAAGGACCACGTTGATTAAAACCACATTCTTTCAACACATAAGACATGTTAAAAACAATTTTTGAATACAAAACTAAACTTTCCAACAAAGATCAACTTAATGTGTAGAGATTGATTCTGATTCTAATTTGTGAGTCGTACGCAGCAGAATGTGTTAAGGAAAGTTTTAGATATTATAAAACAGATCTGTGTTGTTACCAACTTTACTTATTTTAGCAGTTAAACAATTAATTGCATGCAATAAAATAAAGCAAAGTATAAAGTTAGAGATAACACCAGGATTTTAGCGAGAAAACCCCAGTTGATAAAATACGTCAACTATTATAGGAAAAATCTCGTGGACTGTGCAGTCCAAAGTAAACCAATCCACTATGCTTGAAACAAAGTATACCGAAATTTGACTCTGGCTGACACCCTATCGTTATACATCACACCAACCACTGACGATCCTCTAGCTTTGCGACTCCCCGTCCAACAGCAACTTGACCTCAAGCTTACACTTGATATTTATAGAAGAGTAGCAGGTAGACTCTGTGAATGCTCCAACCCTTCCAAAGTGTGACTGCGTTTACTTATGTTCTTCAATTGTCTGAATGATGTAGACGAAGATTTGCTTCGTCTAACCGATGTTAATACGACTGTATGATCATGATCAAGATTTGAACTCCACAACTCTAACCTAACTAGGTGAATATGTGCATGTTCTAGGAAGACAACAAAAAAATCAACTGTGATTTTCTGAGAGGGATAAACTTCTTAAGGTTTTGTATGATATATGAATAATAATTGAAAGCCGTTAATAAATCTTGTATATGACATGGTTTATATAGAGGTTTGCAAAGTCCTATTCCTTCTGAAAATAAAGGAAAATTTGTGCATAGGACTTAGAAGAAAAGTTGGATCAAAAAGATATTCAACAGAGTAAGGAAACTAGAAAACCTTTTGTAATCAGGACTTGTGGAACCGATTCCCATATTTAGTACCGGTTCCCAAAGGACAGTGAGTTATTCTTTGAGTATTAGCTTTTGGAACCGGTTCCCAAATATTGGTACCGATTCCCACTTGAAAGAATCCAACTTAAACTTAGAATTTCTGTATTTTGGTAACTCTGAACATATACCATATAGGTAATTGTCCTAAGAGGGAAACAATGTCATAATATGTTGTTCTTCACTTTTCGATGATTAACAATACTTTCCTCTTCTGTCCAATCTCTAAATTCTGCAGTCGATGTCAAGTCTGATATAGTAACTAAAATTACAACTCGACTAGGACTTGTTTTGTTACCGAAATATGCCAATTACAAAAATATATCTCACACAAACAATTTCTTATCTTCATTTGGTTAGATGGAATAAACTAGAAAATAAATGAAAGATAAATTTTAATTTTTTTTTTTTTAGAATTTTGATAGATGGAAAAATAAATGGGAAAAAAATAATATTTTTGCGTGAAAGTACCTTTTAATTTTGTATTACTATTTTACCCATTAATTAACTTAATTGTGCAAAATAGCTTTTTTGTTTATTTATTTTTATTGGGTTTTAAAGAGGCAATGTCTCTGCAAAACAACTATTTCTTTAGTTTTTCACAAATTCATATATAATTGGGAACAACAACATAAAATCAAATCTCTCTCAAAAATTTGTATTGCCATCAATTTCTTCATTTTTTTTCCCTTAAGTTTCATTTCTCTTAAACTAATAATTAGTTCTACTTCTACCTAAGAAAATATTATGAAGTCTTATTTTAAATATAAATAAATAATAAATAATTATATTATAAAATTTAATAATCCATCATTTTATTATTTCTTTGCAAAAAATAGACATCATCAAATACAAATTCAATTATTTTTTACTATTTTGAAATCATAAGGGTAATTTTAGTATGTTCAATTATTTTATTTTTACTTTCATGCTATCCAAAATAACAAACTAATAATTTCCTACAATTTTGAATAAATTTGCATGCTAACCAAGTGCATGATAGAAAATAACTTTTATTTTCATTTTCCACTTCTTTTTCTTGGTTATTTCCATCTCATCAAACGGAGCTTTAAGGACTACGTCCGCAGACATAGTTCGAGCTTTAGCCGATTTGTGTAGGGAATGCCTTGCACAGGTCTCGTGAATTAGTCGGAACAATGCCCCGCACATTCCAATTATCGACAAAAAAAAGAAGTAATTGGTATACCAACTTTCTTTTTATCACTATTATAGACAATTAAATAATGGCATCATTTATATTGGCGATTGAAGCCTACAACATGAAGGACCAATATTATTTATTAGAATTGTTTTTTCTCCAAAATCAATACAATCATGAATGAAATTTTGTAATTTTATTTTTATTTTTGTAACAAAACAAAGTGTTTACCTTCATTTACAGCTACAACTTCATTTCAAGATGTTGACTAATTAACCTGAGTTATACTTCATTTATCCTAAATTCACTCTTGTGTGTATAGTGTGTTTGCGCGCTCTTAAAAATCTCACAAAAAGGCTTTTAATGAATATCAGAATTTTAATGCAAAAAGTCACACAAATCTAGATGAAAAAATATGTTTACATAGACTTTCAAAACCCTAGTTATACTTGGAAAATGAGTTAAATTTGTGCACAGATTTTTGGAAAGAAGTCTATATCAAAGAGGAAGTTGCAAAGTCAGATACATTCAGCAAATTGAATCTTGGTAGAGTGAAGGGGTTTGAGTATAAGTCAAAGTTCGGTATATTTTGTTTCATACATTATGGATCTTTTTACGCTTGGGATAGCGCACAAAATCTCGAGGTTTTCTAATTGGTTCCTCGCTAAAATCCGGTGTCATTCTAAACTTTACTTACTTTTACTTTGCATGTGATTATTTAATTAACAGGTTATTTTAGTAGAGTTAATTAAATAGAGAAACATGTGAAGAAATCCTCTCTAGATAAAAACTTAAACTTTCCACAATATATTTTGCTGCACAACTCACACTTTCTCATATAAAAATGGCACTATCATAACTTTCTCCATATGCAGAGATATAACGATCGTTGTATTAGGTCTCACTTTATTGAGAAGTTGCGCTAAAATGGGATAAAAAAAAATTTTTAGTCCTCCCAATACGTGGTTGGAAGAGGTACCACTTGGTATAAACCTCAATGGGTTGGCTGGGCCTTGGTACCTTATTAAATATCATGTGTCATGATCGATTTCTTCCAAGTGTAAACAATTCCTTGGTTTTGTTTGGTTAGGTGAAATCAATTAGAAAATAAAGGAAAGATAAAATTTTTAAATTTTTTTTTGGGGTTTGGATAGATGAAAAAATAAATTGAATGAAATTTTTTCTTTGTCAGACTTGCCTATTTTCTTCCAAAACTTCTCTTGCACAAAACATGGAAAAATAATGTACTTAACAAGTGAATAAAAGAAAAACTTTTCAATTTATTATTTTCTGTCTCATTGTTCCCTGATCTTTATTTATTTCTCTCATTTTGATATATCTATAATACGAACGACAACTGTCTTTAAGCACTTGTTGAAGGAATAAAGACAATTTTTTTCGAATCCAAATCATGTACAACAGTAAAAGTAAAGCTGATGGCCCACCAATAAAGCAGTCCATGCCTAAATTGATAACTTTAAGATTTTTGTACGAAATTAGGCGTCCTGAATCTTCTGTCCTACCGGGAAAAAAAATTTCCTGTCCTACAAGTTTTTTTTTAGTTAATTCGGAGTGTTTCGGATGGCACAAAATTTTAAAGACCTTTAACAACTCGATTAATTTTTGAGGATTTGGAAATACACCTCCTCACCCGGACTGGGTACGTTATTGTAAGGGTAACGGAGGTTAGGCACAAAGAATACCCAACGAAACTCGAACCCCAAACTTTAAATTTGTTAAACTCCAAAATTCAGCAAGTAAGCCACTAATTTATTTATTGTAACGCGAATTAAGTTTTTAATACAACATATTTAATGAGTTAAAAACAAATTTAATTACGTTAAGTGCACCTACAATACTGTGCAAATTATCCATTCGTGCTCATTGACATAATGAAATGATAAAATAAGTTAAGATACCTCATTGATAAAAATAAGAATGTTTTTTTAATAACATATACTATGTAGTAGGATTTAGTAAATGTTCAAAAATAGTATGTAGTGTTAAGTAGTTAATGTATATTATAATATAAAAATTACAGTATAATTATTTATTGTAAAATGAACAATGTTGATTTGGCAGGACCAAAACCATGGGCGGAGGCAGCTGCCCCCTGCCCATGCTGTCCCATTATAATTTTTTATTTTTTTATACATAAATTTATAAAAGTTGACATAATGCCCCCCTAAAATTAATAAAATGGCCCCTCTATTCTTGAATCCACTAAAATTTATTGTATTTTATGCATATAATTTGTAAATATTTATAAAAACACCCTCATAAATTATTCCCATAAAATTATCTATTTTTAAAGTGTCTTTAATTCTTTATTCCTTTTCCTTCTTAAACTTCAAATTTCTTTTTGTCATCTTAAAAAACTTTTGCATTCTTTTTCTACAATTAAAACCTATTTTTTCCTTCAAAATTATCTCATATTTTTTTCTTTTTATTTCATTTTCTTCTTAAAAATTTCTCTTTTCTTGCACTCGAGCATAATTTATGTGCAATAACATTCTTTTTCTTTTCTCTATTCTTATTCATTTTTTATTCATGATTCTAATGTACTGTTGTTATACTTATATTTTTGAACTATTTGAAAAAAAATTATTTTATCAGTGTTAACATGCCCTACCTGAACCAAATTCCTGACTCCGTCCTTGACCAAAATAATACGAATATAAAGAAAGAGTGAATTGGACGACATGTGTTTGAAAGCTTCAGAACGGTAGAAGCTACTCCGTAATTCTTCAAATTTCATACAACTTTGTTTAATATTATACACATCTCAACCAAAAAGGGTGTGGATACCGAAACTCGTTTTCAAATTTCACACCACATATATATGCAATAGTTTACAGCAATTTTTTATATTTAACTTAAAAAAAAAAAAAGAATTTTTTGGACAAACAAACAATAGAAATGAACAAAAATTAAAGATAATTTTTTTTACCAAAAAAAAAAAAAAAATGTTCCACCCAACTAAAAAATAATTGATTGGAAAAAAGATAGCAGTGCAAAAAAAAAAAAAAATAAATAAATAAATAAAAAGTAAAAAATAAAAAATCCTAGTATTTAAAAATTACTCTAATGTTTTCACGTGTTGGTGTAAACGACCCATTAAAATGTATACTAATTAGCAGTACATTTTATATATTGAGAGACTAATCCAAATATGCGGAAAAGCAAGGGTATTCTCACAAATTAAGTCAATATATCGAGTGTGGTAATGCATATAAATACATGAGCCTCCACCTCATTTCCTTAGCATTAAATCACAATTTATTATGGGAAGAAAAAAAGAAGAGGCACTCGGTATACCAACTTTTTTTTGGTCACTATTATAGACGATGACATTATTTATATAGATGAGTGAAGCCTACAACTTGAAGGACCCATACGAAATTTTAGAATTATTTTTTTTGAGAATCAATAAAATCATACATGATTTTTTTTTTTTTTGTAAAAAAATTTAAATGTTTCCATCTGTCTACCGCTAAATCTTCTTCTCAAGACGTTGGCCAACCTGAGTAAAAATGTTGGATTTTTTTACCATAAAAAGCAACATTTCCACAAAATGACAAAGTTTTAGTTGTTGGGCAAGGTTTTGACAAATTACTAAACTCAAGGCTTTTATCTTTCTCTCCTTCATGATTGTCCACATCAAACAGTACTGACGACTTTGAAAACATTTTAAAAGCTAGCCATTTGCTGAGGCTAACCTTAATGCATGCCATTCTTGGAAATTACATACATACATACACACACATATATATATATATACAAGTAACTTAATCATGCATCCCAAAGAAAATTAAAAGACATTCTCCATATTAGTATATTGACTAATTAATAAACATTTTAAAAACAAAAGTTATTATAAATAGATATTGTGTAGAAGTTTTAATCTTTATTTATTGTTTCGCTTATTGGCTGGATGAGGTAATTAAGCTTCACATTGGACCAACAATTGCTAAATAAGAATATTGCTTCCATAGGCAATAATAATTCATTGTTAAACACTATTTTAGCATAATTATTTTACTTTCATCAATGCTTTCACATGCCACGGGTCAACTCAAGTCGAGTAATAACCTAGTACATACAGTTAGCTCAAACTTTGTTGAAGAAATTAATGTTTTCAAGTGTGAAGTATATAATCTCGTTACCTAATCCGTAAGAGTCGTATTTAAAGATGATTATCACTAAATAAAAACAATAAAAATAGATCTAATAAATTTTTTTATTGAAAAAGTTATTTAATTTGGTATAATGTGCCGTTCATATATTATATATAACATGTAATTCTGTATTTGAGAGAGGGAACATCATCATTTGTGATAGAGCCAATGTAGGCCTAGGGTCATTCTTAGGAACAGAGCCAGAAATTAAATTCAAGAGGACACAGTGTAAATTTTTTTTTTTTTTTTTTTTTAATAATCACGACAATAAATAAAGATTCTATAAATCAAGAAAGAAATTACTCAAACTAATATGTCAATAGTTATTTAAGAAAAATGAGAGAATTTTGAAAGGGAAAAAATTAGAGTTTGATTCAAAAAGGAAAATTTGACTTATTTTAAAAGGAAATTAAACGAAATTAAAGAACAAAATAGAGAAGAAATACAAAATTTAAGAGATAATTTTAGAAAATAAAAATTTTAGGGGGCTTATATGAATTTTTTCATATATACATGTAAAATTATATAAATTTAGAATATATATTTTAACCATCAAGATTAAAAAATTCAAAACAATAATAGTTAATATTTTTCAAAATTAAGATAGTAGAAAAAACATGAGTATGTATATAGTTGGTATTTATTTTTCATGAAGACAAGGAGGACAACCGGCCAACTATGTAGCTGTGGACAGTGATTTAAAATCACACATAATTAAGTTCGTAGTGTTATTGCTAAGAATAATACTCTCCCATTTAAAAATTACTCCAATGTTTTCACGTGTTGGTGTAAGAGACCTATTAAAATGTATACTAATTAGCAGTACATTTTAAATATTGAGAAACTAATCCAAATATGTGGGGCAGCAAGGGTATTATGACATATTAAGCCAATATATAGAGTGCGATGGTGCCTATAAATACATGACCCTCCACCCCCATTTCCTTACCCATCAAATCACAATCTATTATCAGATCGAGAGAGAATATATATATCAGGTGACTTCCAAGATGACTTCCAAGGCCCCTCAAATGGGAAGTGGTGACGGGCAGGAGCATCCTAATGGAGTGCAGCCTGTCTTTCCAAGTGACAAAGATGCTATTGACGCCGCAAAGTATGCTGCGAACCAATACCGCGGAGTGCAGGTCAAGGAGATCATTTGGGCTTCAAAATAGTTTACCCTAATGGCTCACCGATAAAATTCCACATCTGGTTCTTGGCCGAAAACAACCAGAAATACTTCACTATTGTGGAGGTCTTTGCTAGCAGTACTGCTCCGCCTAGAGTCCAGCTGTTCACACACGTGATCGAAGAAGACTGTTAAAAGTGGCACGTATTCAAAAGTATTAATATTGTGAGTTAATCGGCGGATGAAGGATCCCATTAAGATACTATATACCATGTTCTTAATGTTATCTGCCAATCTAAAATAAAAGGATTCATTGTTAAGGAAATAAAAGGACTTGTTGTTAGCTGACCCCTAGCTAGCTACATGCATGGGATCAAACGACAGTCCGTACTCAATGTAACTTTGTCTATTCATATATATATATATTTGTTGTTTGCTTTAATGTTTTAGATCGTAATTTTTTTTATATTATATATATCATGGGTTGCGATGTAACGGATTGGAGTTAATATCATTATAAACCTGTCAGTTCATGGAGGTGCGTAACGATAATGAACCATTGAAAAATGATTACAAATCAACCAATACGAAAAAACATGATCGATATATATATACAGACATGCAGTTATATATATACTTTTGTATATATATACATATATATATATAGGTATGTATGTATAACATATACAACCCACGTTCAATAGTTTTTAAACAAAGATTTTGAACTCCGTTGGAGGCAAAACAAGAACCATGCATTTACGTAAATAGTCATTAGAGACTAAAGTAAAAAATGTATCTCTATGCTATGCAAATTTCTCCAGAATAGGAACTTGTGTCAAGAATGTCGACTTTCATATATTGTTGCTTTGCAGTCAAATATGAGCAGTCTCATCGTCATTTTTTAAATTATGCTCAATTATATGTAGTTTAAGAACATGATTTTTTTTTTTTTTTTCCCCACTTTTTAGTAGCCAACTAAATCAGGTTTTAATATAAAGGTTGGCGTTATGCAACTTATCTTATCAAAAACTATGCAGCTTGATGTTGAAAGAAAATTTGGCAAAAATAGAATACTAATAATTTTTATAGGAACCAATTTACAACCAAAGCTCAATGTTTTAGGAAGCTAAATCAAGGTTATTGAGTACTAGAATCGATGTGAGGAGTTCAAGCTGAATTGGCAGGCATTGGAGGGTCACGTGACAAACTACTAGTGGACGACATATGTTTGAAAGCTTTAGAACCTACTCCATAATTCTTCAAATTTCATACAACTTCGTTTAATATCTCCAAAAGTACCAGTCAAAATATAAGAGTCAAATAACCATTATTTTATAACGTGTACACATCTCAACCAAAAAGGGTCTAGATACCGAAACTCGTTTTCAAATTTCACGCCATATATATGCAAAAGTTTACAGCAATTTTTTATATTTAACTTCAAAAAAAAAAAAAAAAAAAAAAAAATAACCCAAGCAGTTACTGATAGCATATAATTCAAAAAAACAACAAAGATTCTGAAGTCACATGCGCTAGACCAACAAAAATCTCATTAGAAAATATAGGCAATAGCGTGTGCAAAACAACTCAGTAGAGAAATAAAATCTAAAAACAAATATGGCATGCACTGATAGATTTATACTACAACAAATAAGGGTTTTAGTGAGACAATAATTTGTCACTAAAGCTCAAGTTTTCGTCACTATATCACTTTAATGACGAAACTTATTTCGTTACTAGGTCGTTGCTATATAATCGTCTCGGTTGATTTATAGTGACGAACTGTAGTTTCGTTGCTAAAGCTAGACTTTTAGTGACGACACTTGCTTTGTCACTGTTAGGTATGCTTTTAGTGACGAAGCTTTTCGTCACAATGTTGAGGGCAAATACGATGTTGTATGCGAATCAATGACGATCAGTTGTTGTCAATATAGACTAGGTTGTGACGATCTTCTTTTGTCGCTAAAGTCTTTTTGTGATTAATTTCTATATTATTAGCACCATTTGGTTTAGGCACTAGATGCCCTTATGAGACTCAAATCTACCACTCAATTAAATTTCTATACTACATTATATTCATTTAAACAAAAAAATTCAAACAATGTTGAATAAAACATCAAATATCATTACAAAATTGTATTACAATATTCGAGGGAACCAACTCCCCAATTGTACAACACAAATTCATACTAACAAGTAAAAAATAAACTCTCATTCCTTAAAAAAAAACAAAAACAAAAACAAACAAACTCTACTAGTTTTCTAAAATCTTAAAATTCTTCAAACTGTTTTTGACTTTATGCACTTCGCCTTTGAATATAGTAATTCCGCACCAAGTCACTCCAGAAGCTGCAACAAAATTGAATTTTTTTTTTTAGTAAATGGAACAATGGGGTCTTAAACTTAAAAATTAAATAATACTATGTATTTTCTAAGCAATTAATCTTGATTAAAATGAACTCCTTCAAAGAGATGCATATTATCAACATGAAAAATGAAATAACAAATGCAAGAATTCTTGGAAGTAACCTCATCGTTAGGGCTGCCCATTGCTCGCATTGAATTTCAGTTAGCACCAATTGAGTTTCCTGAGAAACATTAAACATCTCAATTATTACTTCTTTAAAACAAACACTAAAGGAAAGAATATTTATCACACAATTGGCTTATATGAAAGGTAGTCCTAATCCAAATTCTTTAAATAAGCCAATTATTGATAGAACACCATAAAAATATATAACAAAAAGAATATATATATAACTTAAGGAAATAAAACAAGAGAGATATACTAATGGCTATACTGATCCAACAAAGATGAAACAAAAAAGTAGACTATCAGATGAAAGATTTGAACTAAAAAATAAAATATACATCTGTAAATATCAGCTGACAAAAAAAAAAAAAAAAAAAAGGCATAATTTTAAGAACCTGCTCCTACACACACATTCATTTAAACTGACAATATATATATATATATATGTGTGTGTGTGTGAGAGAGAGAGAGAGAGAGAAAGAGTAAAGAAGCAATATATATATATATTGACACAATAACCTATTTTTTGTTTTTTTTTCCTTGAAGTGATATGCACTTATGCAATGCCACAATTATGATGCTTGCCGGAATGGTAAGACTTGAACCCAAAAAAAAAAAACCATAATAGTCAACTTAGTTATTTTGTTTCTTAATCACATTGTTTTTCTAATTTATGTGAGAGTTTAGTTTGAGGACACAATGCAAGAAGCAAAAGACAAGGAAGCTCACCCAATAACACGTTAACCACCATTATGAACTAACTTGTGAAACCAAACCCATGCTACCACCTCCATAGATCAGAACAATGTTTTTTGAGACCTTCAATAGGCATCAAAGTGTTCCAATGCTCCATCCTAGAAAAAAAAAGAAAAAAAGAAACGAGAGAGTAAATGCAATAAAAAAAAAAAAAGTAAAGTAAGTTAAATTATTAAGAAGTGTAAACAATATCAATATACCTTATCATAGTGAGTATCAGTCATTATCACACACCATATGTGACATTTCAATACATTGGATTTATACTCAACAATAGTTTTTAAAGGTGGAAGTTAAAAGAACATTAGGGCTTACTTGCTCTCAAACAAGATCAGTTTCGCATATAAACTGACAAATTATGTACAGAATTTTTAACAAAGAAAAATAAAGCCTTCTGAATTATGTATACAGCAATGAGGAGAGGCATAATTTGAATTGACATTCTACTGTTCTAATTTATTATGTCACAGAGTTGAGTCATTAGTACGTCCATCACATATGTACATTATTCAGCAAAACTTTGAACATTTAATAATCCAAATCTATCTCTAAACATAACATGATGAACACATAATCAACATTGAAATAATTTTTGAACCACTCACTTGAACTGGAAGTCAAACTTTTAAATGAGCAAGTGATCCAACAAAACTAATTACTCACAAATTAATGAAAATGTCAAAAGGTCATCTATGTCCAATTGATGAAAAGAAAAACAAGAATTTATTAATTATTAAAGAAATTACGTACAGAAGAAGAAGATGTTGAGGAAGAAAAGGCTTCCCTTAGGCAGAATTATTGTCTGTGAGATAGCCATTGAAGTTAGATTTGGCTTCAACATATCCAACCCACGGCTGCAACAAAACCAAATAATCATAAATAATAAAAAAAAACACCAAAAATATAAAATAATGTTATATAGTCATAGTAAACTCACCTCATCAAATGGTCTAATAGTAACATCGTGTTGGTCAAAACATTCAATGAAAAGCGTAGGCTCGTAGCTTGAATTTATAATTAGGGGTTTCTTCGGTAATGGAGGCTAGGGTTTTTTACAACTGTAAAACAAATACAAATGTACCTCCAGCGTCCACATGCAACTCAGATCGGCCATGCTAGTTGATGAAGCTCGGATTCAGCCATCTTGAACACGTTTTCAGCCAGCAAAACTGAAGACCTATCTATGGATTGGGAGCTAGAGGTTGGGCGATTTGAAAGTTGAGGAACAGGTGACTGATATGGGTTAATTTATTCAGGGGGTGAAAAGTGGTTGAGAGGGAAGCCATTGAAGTTGGGTGGTAGTAAAGACGGTGTTGCGGTTTGACATGGTTAGGGTTTTACAAGATGAATGAAAAGCGCATAGTGGGGAAAAGACTAAAACAACGCAGTTTGGTTTGATTTTTACTTATTCTGATATTATAAAATTGAAATATACCACATTGTTAGAAACGACACAGTATTGCTCTAAAAATAGCAACGAAATATTTTTCATCATTGAGTTCCAAAATATAAATCACATCGAAAACTTTTTGACAATCGCGGGAATGCTAATCAAGTTTCCCGCCGAGTTTTTGGCAACAAAAAAAAAATATTTCGTCATCAAAAACTGTACTTTTTGGGACAAAATAATATTTTGTCACTAAAAATACCATTACTAGTGGCCAAATAATATTTTGTCACTAAAACATCGTCACAAAAGGCCCAATTTGTTGTACTGATTATATACACAACTCATGTAAGATACAAGTGTTGTGTTGTGTATTTGGTACATTAGAATTAAAATTATGGACAATTGTGCTTTAATTGCATTTGTGCTTGTTAAAAAAAGAATATTTTGTCACTGTGGCAAAATTAACTGATTGGACAAACAAACAATAGAAATGAACAAAAATTAAAGATAATTTTTTTACAAAAAGAAAAAGGGAAAAATAAAATTAACACCTAAATAACCAAAACAAGTGATTAATTTTCCACACAACTAAAAAATAATTGATTAAAAAAAAAATCGTAGTGTTATTGCTAAGAATAATAATCTCCCTATTTAAAATTACTCCAATGTAGACCTATTAAAATGTATACTAATTAGCAGTACATTTTATATATCGAGAAACTAATCCAAATATGTGGGAAAGCAAGGGTATTCTCATAAATTAAGCCAATATATCACGTGTGGTGGTGCCTAGAGTGTGGTGGTGCCTATAAATACATTTCCTTACACATTAAATTACAATTTATTATTAAATCGAGAGAGAATATATATAATATAGTGCGATTATTGGAAGAAAAAAAGAAAAAGAGGCACTTGGTATACCAACTTTCTTTTTGTCACTATTACAGACGATGACATCATTTATGTCGGCAAGTGAAGCCTACAACTTGAAGGACCCAAACTAAATTTTAGAGTTATTTTTCTCCGAAATTAATAAAATCATACATGATTTTTATTTTTTATTTTTTTTTTATTTTGTTAAAAAATAAAATGTTTCCATTCGTCGACCGCTGAATCGTCTTGTCAAGACGTTGGCTGAGTAAAAAAGTTAGATTTTTACAACAAAAATTATCATTTCCACCAAATTTATTATAATGACAAAATTTTAGTTGTTGGGCAAGGTTTTGACAAATTACAAACTCTAGCTTTTTTATCTTTCTCTCTCATGATTGTCCACATCAAACACTGACGACTTTGAAAACATTATAAAAGCTTAATGCATGCCATTATTGGAAATCGTATGCATACATACATACATATATATATATATATATATATATATAAAAGTAACTTAATCATGCATCCAAAGAAAATTAAAAGACATTCTCAATATTTAGTATATTGACTAATTAATAAACATTTTAAAAACAGAAGTTCTTATAAATAGATATTGTGTAGAAGTTTTATTTTTTTATTTATTTTTTGCTTATTGGCTGGGTGAGGTAATTAAGCTTCACATTGGACCAACAATTGCTAAATAAGAATATTGGTTCCTTAGATCGACAATAATAATTCATTGTTAAGTACTATTCTATATCTATATATTTTTTTTATTTTTTTTTTTTACATATTATTTTATTTTCCCTCTCACTAAACCAAACACAGCCATAGCAAAATTTAATTACTTTTATCAATGCTTTCACATGCCACGGTCAACCCAAGCTAGTCAAGTTGAGTAATAACATAGTACGGTTAGCTCAAACTACATTGACGAAATTAATGTTTTCATGTGTGAGTTATATAATCCCATTACCTAGCACGTAAGAGTTGTATTAAAATAAAGAGGGTGTATTTGTAATTGGACTACATGTTGGGTTACTGGGATTAACTACTCACTAATGAAAAATTATTAAATTTATTTGACACACTAATTCAATGAAAAATTAATATTGAGATTTATTTGAAAGATGCACTATTGTGTAACCATTTATTCAATTTAAGTGAATTGAATTTAACTAATTCACCAAACTTCAATAATAGACGAGGAGGGCTTTTAATAATTTCTGACTCTACGAGAGAGAATGTTAGATATCACGAGCCCAATGAGTTCGGAGCCCTTTCAAATGGGAAACGTTGAGGGGAAGGTGCAATATGTAATCTCAGATGACCCTAATGTGACAAGGGCAGCAGGGTTTGCTGCGTCCGAACACCACTTGGTGGGTTGGGTTTGTGCTGAATTGAAAATGGACGAGTCGAACATGGGTCAAGATCCATATTCAATCCGTTCAAAACGGGTTAAAATGGGTTGGTCAAAAATGTATAAGGTCAACTCGTTATGATCTGTGGACTAATTAATTATTATTTTTTAACAATTTTTTAAAAAATAATTTAATTTTTTTTATTTTAAAATTTTTAATTATTTAATTTTTTTATTCATAATTTTTAAAAAATTTTAATTATTTTTTTAAATTTTAAATTTTTTTTTGGAAGGTTTTAAAATTTTATTTAATATCATGAGCCCAATGAGTTCGAAGACCTTTCAAATGGGAAACGTTGAGGGGAAGGTGCAGTATGTAATCTCAGATGACCCTAATGTGACAAGGGCCGCAGGGTTTGCTGCGTCCGAACACCACTTGGTGGGTTGGGTTTGTGCTGAATTGAAAATGGGTGAGTCAAACATGGATCAAGATTCATATTCAATCCGTTCAGAACGGGTTAAAATGGGTTGGTCAAAAATGTATAGGGTCAACTCGTTATGACCCGTGAACTAATTAATTATTATTTTTTAACAATTTTTTTAAAAAAAATTTAATTTTTTTTTATTTTAAAATTTTTAATTATTTAATTTTTTTATTCATAATTTTTAAAAAATTTTAATTATTTTTTTATTTTAAATTTTTTTTCGAAAGGTTTTAAAATTTTATTTAATAACAAATAAAAAAAAAAAATCTCAAACTCAACAATATTTGTCACTTGTTTGAGAGAGAGAGAGAAGTGAAAGAGAGAGAAACTTAAAAGAAAGGAGATTGATGAGAGACAAATTTTGAGAGGGGAGATTGAGAGTGAAAGAATTTGAGAGAGAGAAATGAATTGAGTGCAATATAGAATAGATGTGTGTTGTATTTTTATTATGTGATGGGTGAAATATGGGTTGAATATGAATCCATATTCAACCCATCTTGACCCTCAAATTAAGTGGTTAAAAATTACTCAATCCATTTTTGACTCATTTTAAATATGATTTACTCAAAACCATTAAAAAGCGGGTGGCAAAGGTAATTCAAAATTATTTTTCACCGTTATTAAGGGCTTTCCTCAACGGGTGGTCCTGCTGCTCGCACCTATGAATTTGTCGGCTTTGGAGACCCTTCAAATGGGAGGTGGTGATGGGAAGAAGCAGATGTTCCCACCAAACACAGCTGATGGAAAGGTGTTGCCTGTCATGGGATATAACGGTAATGCCATAGAGGTCGCAAAGTACGCTGCGGCCCAAAACGGAGTGGAGTTCACGGGGCAGCAGTACTGGTCGGGTTTCGAAATAGTTTTTCCTCACCCGCCAATTAATTGCCCTGCGTTTTACCACGTCAAATTCTTGGGCAAAGACCGCAAAGATGGTCATACCAATTTTTTCTTTGTGCTTGTTAAAAAAAGAATCTTTTGGACAAACAAACAATAGAAATAAACAAAAATTACAGATAATTTTTTAACAAAAAAAACAAAGGAAAAAGAAAATTAACACCTAAATAACCAAAACAATTGATTAATTTTCCACCCAACTAAAAAATAATTGATCAAAAAAAAGATAGCAGTGCAAAAAAAAAAAAAAAAAAAAAAAATCGTAGTGTTATTACTTAGATTAATACTCTCGCTAATTAAAAATTACTCCAATGTTTTCACGTGTTCGTGTAAGCGACCTATTAAAATATATACTAATTAGCAGTACATTTTATATATTGAGAAGCTAATCCAAATATGTGGGAAAGCAAAGGTATTCTCACAAAGTAAGTCAATATATCAAGGTGGTGGTGCCTATAAATTACAAGACCCTCCGCCCCATTTTCTTACACATTAAATCACAATTTATTAAATAAGAGAAGAGGTACTTGGTATACCAACTTTCTTTTTGTCACTATTATAAACAATGACATCATTTATACAGGGGAGTGAAGCCTGCGACAGTGCGACTTGCAGGACCCGTACTAAATTTTAGAATTATTTTTCTCCAGAATCAATAAAATCATACATGATGATTCCTTTTTCTTTTCTTTTTTTTTTTGTTGTAAAAAAATAAAATGTTTCCATTCGTTTGCCGCTAAATCTTCTTTTCAAGACGCCAACCTAAGTAAAAAAATTGGATTTTTTACAACAAAAGGCAACATTTCCACCAAATTTATTACAATGACAAAATTTTTGTTGTTGGGCAAGATTTTGACAAATTACAAACTCAAAGCTTTTATCTTTCTCTCGTTCATGATTGTCCACATTAAACACTGACGACTTTGAAAACATTATAAAAGCTTGCCATTTGCTGAGGGCCTGAGGCTAACCTTAATGCATGCCAGTATTGGAAATCGTATGTGTATGTATATATATATATATATATATATATATATATATATATAAGTAACTTGATCATGCATCCAAAAGAAAATTAAAAGACGTTCTCTATATTAGTATATTGACTAATTAATAAACATTTTAAAAACAAAAGTTCTTATAAATAGATATTGTGCAGAAGTTTTATTTTTTATTTATTTTTTGCTTATTGGCTGGATGAGGTAATTAAGCTTCACATTGGACCAACAATTCCTAAATAAGAATATTGCTTCCTTAGATAGACAATAATAATTCATTGTTAAACAATATTCTATCATTTGTTTTTTCTTTTCTCTAATAAATGATTTTTTTTATATATTATTTTATTTTCCCTCTTACTAAACCAAACACAGCCAGAGCATAATTATTTTACTTTCATCAATGCTTTCGCATGCCCCGGGTCAACTCAAGGCAAGTTGAGTAATAAACAAAGTACATACAGTTAACTCAAACTACGTTGAAGAAATTAATGTTTTCACGTGCGAATTATATAATTTCATTACCTAATATGTAAGAAACAATATTAAAATAAAGAGGTTATATTTGTGAGTGGACTACATATTGAGTTAGTAGAAATTATTTACTCACTAATGAAAATTTTTTAAATCTATTTGATAGCAATTAATCCAATAAAAGTTAATGTTAAAATTATATCTTTTATTCAATTTGGACAATTTAAATTTAACAAGGTCACCAAATTTCAATAGATGAGGATCGTAATTTAATTAATTAACCAAATTTCAATAAATCAGGACTGTTTAATAATTTATGACTCATTGTATCTAAGAATTGTTAGTCTATAAATATATGACCCTCCACCCCCCTTTCCTTACCCATCATATCACAAATATCACGAGCCCAATGAGTTCGGAGACCTCTCAAATGGGAGATGTTGAGTGGAAGGTGCAGTATGTAATCTCAGATGACCCTAATGCGAAAAGGGCCGCAGAGTTTGCCGCGTCTGAACACCACTTGGTGTTCGCGATGGTCATTTCGGGCTACAAAATAACTTTCTCTAACGAGGTAGTATTTTACTACCTCGTGATCTTGGCCAAAGACAGCAACAGCAACGGTGATTCAAAATTATTTTTCACCGTCGTTAAGGTCTTTCCTCAACCGGTGGTCCTGCTGTTCGCACCTATGAATTTGTCCGATTTGGAGATCACCCTTCAAATGGGAGGTGATGATGGGAAGAAGCAACTGTTCCCACCAAACACAGCTGATGGAAAGGTGCTGCCTGTCATGGGATATAACGGTAATGCCATAGAGGCCGCAAAGTACGCTGCTGCCCAAAACGGAGTGGAGTTCATGGGGCAGCAGTACTGTTCGGGTTTCGAAATAATTTTCACTCACCCGCCAATTAATTGCCCTGCGTTTTACCACGTCAAATTTTTGGGCAAAGACCGCAAAGATGGTCATACCAAATTTTTCTTCACTATTGTTGAGACCATTTTTACAAAACCCATTGATTTGGTCCTGCTGTTCACACCTGTGAAGTCCTCCCCTTCGGAGAACCGTCAAATGGGAGGTACTGGTGGTGATGTGTTACATCCCTTAGACTTGATAGTTGATGGAAAGATGGTGCTTATAAACGAAAATGACGATTATGCAAGAAAGGCCGGAGAGTTCGCTGCGACCAAAAACCGAATGAAGTTCAAGGGGATCAGTTCGGGCTTCCTAATAATTTTCCCTACACTAACCCCCAAGCCTGCATATTACCACCTCATCATCTCGGCCGAAGAGGAAGACGAAGACGACAACCAAGGGTGGATCCATAAGGGATGGACTAATTTATTAAAAAAATTTGCTTGGCTAAAATTACTTCTAGTAAAATGTTTTCCTTTTTTTTTTGGGGTGGGCTCTGCCCTTGACGGCAACGGTGATTCACAATTATACTTCACTATTGTTGTTGACAAGTATGATGAATATGACACACCGGATGCTGTCATGTTGTTCACACATGTGTAGGCGATGATAGGAGTTTAAAAGTATGCCCTCTAAAATTGGCAGGGTTCATTAAGATGTTATGTACCATTGTTGTTATTGTTATCTGCCAATAAAAAAAAAAAAAAAAAAAAAAAAAAAGATTAATTTTAGTGACATGTCTTAAGATTTGAACAAATATTATCTTCAATTATTTTTTAAAAATTATTATTAAATTATTATTATTTAAGTTCAATTTTATTGTATTTTTTACACTAATACTGTTAAAAAAATATAAAATGTCAATTTTATCCTTAATTTTTTAATTCTTTTTATTCCAAAATATCAAAAAAAAAATAAAAAGACTTTAATACTCTCAATTTTCACTCTCTCTTTCTCTCTCTCTTCACCTGACTTATGAATGGTTGCAACCATGAAACCCTAACACACCACTAACATCGATGCCCTGATTGCGAACCCCTCATTTATTACCATCTCACCCTCTCCTTCAAAACCTCAGCCAGGAACCCCAACAACAACGATAGTCGCATCGCTGGAAGCTGCAACTACACTTGTTGCCTTTGCTGAATTCTTCCTTGAAAGCTCCTTACAATTAGAGGTTGCCTGAGGCTCAGAGATTCTTGCCGTTGGTTAGTCTGTATATTGGTATACACACTCATAATTCACAAAACTCAATATATCTCAGATAAATAAAAAAAACACTCCTCCATCAGATTCAGATTATGTAGAATAACAAAATCCCTATATTTAATTGCTGTTTTGAGGCTTGTTCTGTCGAAGTATGAGAGGGAAACTTCATCATCTCCAATGGTGATACTTCACTTGCAACAAATGAATATATATATATAAAGTAAAATTGTAAATTTGCAAAGTATTTAGGGTATTTTAGACTTTTAATTTAATTATTTTGGGCTCCTTAATATTTTTTCCTTCCCTATCCCCCAACCAGGGCCGGCCCTGGCCCAAGGCTACCACGCGGTCACCTTGGGCCTCAAATTTTAGAGGGCCTCAAAATTTAGAGGCCCGTAGAGGATGGAAAACAAAAAAAATTTAAGTTAGGACAAGTCTTTGTCGCCAAATTTTGAGGCCCATAGGGGCTGTAAAAAAAAAAAATAGTGAGTATTAAGTTAGGGCAAGTTTCAGACGACACAATCCGCTTCGACACTCCGCAGGACGCAGCCTCCGCTATCGCCTTAGGTGACAAGGTATGTTCATCCTCTTTCTCTACTCTCTCCATTTGCATGAATCGATCTTTTATATATGTTTCTTTCTTTCGTTCATCTCATCATTTGATTTGTTCTAACTTTGGTTCGTTTGATTCGGGCCTTTACCTTTGTTCCAATAGTGAGTAGCTTCCAAACTAGGTTTTTTTGTGTGTGTGTCACTGTGTGTGTGATGGCTATCAAAAGCTGAATGAATATATTATGGTTCTCTTAGTATTTTAATAAATGTGTGCCTTTCTACATGTGTCTTTCATGGCGATCGAGTCCATAATCTATTGCAGGCACTTTTTTTTTTTTTTTTTCCTCTCCCTAATTCCACTCCAATCTCACAACAGCAGCAATCATACCCCTTCTCTTCATAAGTTTTTGCATTTTCACATGCAATCCTACGAAAATTAAGGATCCCTTCTAGTGGGTTGAGCCGTTGAGGTAATAATTAACTTTTTCGATCTCTAAATTATGCTCATACTTAAAAGTGCCAAATTAAGGGTTTTTTTATATTTTATTTTTATATGAAGATACATACCACTATTATTGATATTATTTGAAGTTGGCTCAGCTAGAATTTCAGTTAATAATACTGTCAAAGCACTTGTCATCAGAATGTACAAACACATGGAAATCAAGAGCAGGCTTTAACAAAACAAAAGTTAATGGTTTTTTCTATTAATTTGCACAGGTCTTCTGTAGCAATGATCAATCAATCGCTGCTACTAAAGTTGATTCCTCATCCTGACATCAAGAAAGGGGTAATTGGCTCCCAAAAAAAACACACACAAAGTGTAGTTAATATAAAGAGTGAAAGACAAAACTATATATGCTAGTGGATGCCACATATAACCTAAAAGTCCCACTACTTCTTCAGCGCTACAAGTTCAGCCTCCTATATATATAGTCACCTCATCTCTACATATTTTGGTCATCTGTAGTCATCAAATTTTAGCAGCTATATAAGCAGTGAATGTAAAAAAGAAACTGCAGTTATTTGTTCCCCATTTTCCACTTTTGGACTGTATTTTGGATACTCTGTTTTGTCTTCTCTCCTCTCCTCCAGATTCTAGTGAAAACTCCAGCCAGGAGATCAATCGACCAAACTGCTTGATTTTAGATTTTTATTTTATTTTATTCTATTTATTGTATGATCGGCAATGCTTAGTTATTATTGTTTCTATTTGATTCTCCATCCGTTTTATGTTAATTTTAATCTTCTTTCACATGCTAGCAGGACACTCTTTTTAGGATCTCGTGAGGTTATTTGCCTTGAACTTGAATCAAATCATTGTATATTGAGGTAATATATATTTTCTTTAAACAAAGCAAATTATTATTATTATTTTTTTGAAGTCTAGTTTTATGTTGATTATGGTTCCTGTTATTTAGATTTCAAGAGATTTCATTATGTCTACAAGAAAATTTGAATCTGGGGATGAAAAAAGGAAAAAAAAAAAAAAAAGAAGAAGAGAGAAGAAGAATTGATTCAATCTCAAAAAGGAGAAAATCTAAGTTTTTTAGGAGCAATACACAAATAGAGAGTTTAGTTGGAGATTCGGTGAATGAAGAACATATGAATGTGAAAGCAAATGAAGAAAATCTCAATAAACATGAAGATTTAATGAATGAAAATTATAGTTATTAGTTAGTTGTCTTATGCACAATGCACATGCACATAATTAAATTAGTTATACACACACACTATAGATGTAATATGTATATATATAGTAAAATTGTAAATTTGTAAAGTATTTAAGATATTTTAAACTTTTAATCAAATTATTTTGGGCTTCGTAATATTTTTCCCTTCCCTACCCCCCCAACCATATTACCATCTCATCATCTCGGCCGAAGGCGAAGATTGCAACCGTGAATCACAATTATTACTTCATAATTGTTGTTGACAAGTAACATACACCGGATGCTGTCCTGCTGTACACACCTGTGAAGACGATCAAAGTTTATAATTGGCAAATGAAGGGGTCCCATTAAGATATTATATCCTATGTTCTTAATGTTATCTGCCATTCTAAAATAAAATAAAAAGATTCATTGTCAAGGAAATAAAAGGATTGTTGTAACCATGTTTCTCAATTAAATATTAACCAGATTAAAAGATTCAAAATAATAATAGTTTATAAAGTGCATAAAATACTTCTATAATATGCTTATAATACGTACCACACTCCTCTTGTGCTAAATACTATTTTTGTTATTTTATAAAATGATGCATTTTAAAATAATATGTAAAATGTGTATATAAGGGTAATTTAGTCAAACTATAGTTTAAATGTGTCAAGATGGACTAATTTGCACTAAATTAAATATTTGGTGGTGTTTTCTTGACATGAGGGGTGTGATACGCACGGTAAGCATATTATATAAAGGAGTGTTTTCTGCACTTGATATTATATAATATCAATAAACATATCAGATTTGAACATATATATATATAGTTGCACTCATAACTATTTATTATTTATTTCTTTTTTGATACTTTTCTTTATTTAAAAGTATGTTATTGCATGAAATAGAAAATATAAGTTTAAATATTATTTAAGAAAGAAAAAATAAAGAATTTTTTTTTAGCTAAATTCACATAATTGGACGATCGAATTGCATAAAACTTTGTTTGAGTTGGTGGGAATCTTTTTGTCAGTAAGTCAAAAAATAAGCCCTCTCAATTTGTTGAGGGGTTAAAAAAAACAAAAACAAAAACAAACTTTCAAATGAGGATTACAAAAATGCTACAAGCTAAGAGCAGTTAATGCCTAAATAATTTGTTGGAGTAGTTTTTTCTGGCATCATATAAGTAGGGTGATAAATTATGATTCGACACAAATACGACACGAGTTAAAAGGGTTTGGATTTGATATAAACGAATTTAGTTCATAAAAGGGTTGACACGATTAACTCGTTTACTTAACCGTATCGGGTTAGGATTGAGGGGTTCAACCGGTATAACCCGTACGTTTATGACCAATTTAATTCAAAAATGTTATAATCGTGAATATAATCTATGTAATATGTTACATGTTTAAATTTAATTACTATGGATGGTTAAGTCATTTCAACATAAGTCTTATTTATGCCTTATGATTTTTCTTTTTATTTTGAATATTTGGGTTAATTATGATAATTTTTTTTCTATTATTTAGTATTTGATTAAATATTAAATATCTCGTTTTAATAAACAAATCATTAAATAGGTTAACACGTTCACCTGTTTAATAAACGGATTGGATTAGCGTTGAAAATTCTCGACACGATTATTAAATGGGTTTAGTTTAAGTTTACCTATTTAATATAATACTCTTATATCGACATGATATGAACACCACCCATGAATACAAATTGCCACCCCTACATATAAGCCTACATCTAAATGCAAACGTTATTGTCTACATACTTCAAAGATATTCAAATCATACTAAAATATAATAATAATAGATGAAAATAAACTAATTGATTCATTGATATTTTTTAAAATTAAGATAGTAGAAAGAACATGAATATGTATATAGTCAAGATAATGCTGGTATTTATTTTTCATTAAAACAAGGGGACAATCGGCCAACTATGTAGATGTGGACAGTGATTTAAAACCACATGGACAGTGATTTAAAACCACACATAATTAAGTTCGTAGTGTTATTGCTAATAATAATACTCTCCCTATTTAAAAATTACTCCAATGTTTTCACGTGTTGGTGTAAGAGACCTATTAAAATGTATAACACTAATTAGCAGTACATTTTATATATTGAGATACAAATCCAAATATGTGGGGAAGCAATCGAGTGTGATGGTGCCTATAAATACATGACCCTCCACCCCATTTTCTTACACATTAAATCATAATCTATTATCAGATCAAGAGAGAATATATACATACACACACAGATATATAGAATATCAGGTACCACGTTGACTTCCGAGGCCCCTCAAATGTGAAGTGGTGATGCATGGAAAGGTGCTACCTGTCTATTGAAATAACAATGATGCTACTAAGGCCGCAGAAAATAAAGGTCAAAATGTGCATATTTTCGCACTTATCATTATGACACGTGACTTGGTTAATAGGCGCGATGACTCTCTCGTGACTAGCACCTACCTACCTCTATAAATACAACATTATGTCCTGGCGCGAGCGATCATCAAGCCCCAGTCAGCTCTCTCATTTTCTGGTTCTCATTCTCTCAACAGTCTCTTTTATTCTCTTTTTTTATCCTTTTTTTATTTTTTATTTTTCTAATCAACTTTGAGAGTAAGTCAATCTTCTGGCTTTGAACTAAGTCATTTTCCAAGGAAACCCTCTACAACAATCAAGAACGATTCATAGATAGAAGCCTTAAGTTTTTAATTTGCCAAAATGCTGCCCAACAACTAAAACTTTGTCATTATAACAAATCTCTCATCGGTGGAAATGTTGTTTTTTGTTGAAAAAAATCCAACTTTTTTACTCAGGTTGGCGAATATATTGAAACGAAGATTTAGCGTACGTTAATAATTGTAATAATTACTATGGGTCCTTCATGTTGCAGGCTTCAATCACCGGTATGAATGATGTCATTCTTTAATTGTCTATAATATTAACAGAATGAAAGTTGGTATACCAATTCATCTTCCAACCACATATCGGGATGCATGACTGAAAATTATAGCGCAACTTCTCAATAGAGTGAGACTTGATACAATCAAGGTTCTTTCATCGTGTCATCCAGATCATAGTTTTGAAACCAGAAATAACATCTCTACACATGCGAGAAAATTATGATAGTGGTGTTTTATACAAACTCTCACTCTCACATATTCCTAGCTAGGGACGGACCTGATGTGTGAGGGGGGCAATAGGAGAATTTTTTTGTAATTTTGGGGCAATTTACATTTCATATGTATATAATTCAGAAAAGGAAAAATCACTGTTATAGATTACTAAAAAAAAATTCAGTCGGGGCAATTAATATACACTAGGTCCATGCCTGCTCTCAACCATTAGTTCAACAAGTTATGAAGATGCTATCACGAACTAATTACGCTTGCGGAGAGAAGCTTCTGATGAGAGAACTTTCATAACAGACTTGCTCTTTTGTTTTGAGTTTCTTATTCTTCAGCCATTGTAAAGTTTTCGAATGTGAAGTTCAGCCTAAAATACATAGAGAAGCTCTTCACAAAAATAAATGCTAATTATATATATATATATATATATATATATATATATATAAAAATTCTGATATATGTTGAGTTTGTGGAGCGTGATAGTTTGGATGGAGCTCAAATCATTTTATTTGGTGAAATTAAATTGAGGGAACTTATTTGGAATAGTAAGGGACATTATAGTAATTTGATGTGAATTAAGTACAAGTCAAATAGACTGATATGATATGTGGGAAAATAAAGGTCTAGAGTCGTATTTATAGGTACCACTATGGATATAAATGATGTCATTCTTTAATTGTCTATATTAATAGTGACAAAAAGAAAGTTGGTATACCATGTATCTCTTCCAATCAACCACGTATTAGGAGGACTGAAAATCTTTCTACCACGTATTTGAGTGAGAGGTTTTTTTTTTTTTTTTTTTGCCTTTCCTTAAATGATATATATATTTTTTTCTTTTGGTTAAATGAAATGAGATGGTTTTCATTCAACTAAAGATAAACTTTCAGTACAATGGAATATGTGAGAGAGAGTATATATAAAAACACCCCACTATCATAATTTTCTCATATAAAAACATTACTATGATGGAAGAATTATGTCGTTGTATCAAATCCCACCCTATTGAGAAGTTGCACTAAAATGAGGTAGAAAATTTTTTAATCCTCCCAATACGTAGTTGGAAGAGGTACCACTTGTTATAAACTTTCATGGATTGGTCTAATTAGAAAAGACTTGGTCCCTGGTGTCTCATGAAGAATCAGATTGATTTTAGAATTAATTCTTCTCAAATACAAACAATTTTTTAAGGAATACGTTCGCGGACATAGTCCAAACTTTACCCGATTTGTATCAGGGAATGCCTTGTAAAGATCCCATGAATTAGTCGGGCTGCACTCCAATTATCAGCAAAAAAAAAAAAAAAAAAAAAATTTGGTATACCAACTTTATTTTTGTCACTATTATAGACAATAAAAAAAAATGGCATCATTTATAGTGGTGATTGAAGCCTACAACATTTCCATCAGATTTATTATAATGACAAAGTTTTAGTTGTTGCAGCGTATTGGCAAATTTCAAACTTATGGCTTCTATCTTTCCATCGTTCAAGATTGTCCACAACAAACACTGATGACTTTGAAAACATTAAAAGATAGCCATTTGCTGAGGCTAGACTTAATGCATGCCATTAGTGGACTTCGTGTATGTGTGTGTGTGTATATATATATATATCTATATCTATCAAGTTACTTAATCATCCAAAAGAAAATTAAAATGCATTTTCTACATGAATATATTGACTAATTAATAAACATTTTGAAAACAGAAGTCCTTATAAATAGATATTGTGCAGAAATTATTATTTTTTTATTTGATTGTTAGTTCAGTGAATTGCTGGATATTACTATATATCGTTGTTGCTTGGATGAGGTAATTAAGCTTCACATTGGACCAGTAATTACTAAAAAGGGATATTGCTTCCATGACATTATTAAAGGAATTTAACTTATAATTTGAACAATTATAATTTTGACAATAAGTCAAAAAATAATCCCTCTCGATTTGTTGAGCGGTTTTCTGACAAAAAAAAAAAAAAAAAAAAAAAAAACAACAACAACAACTTTTAAAGGGGGGTCTAAAGCAAAATGCTACAGGCTAAGAGGAGTTAATACAATTTGCACTAAATAATTTGTTAGCGAAGTTCTTTTTGGCATCATGAGCCTACCTCTGTAAAAACTTTATACTATGGCTATGTTTGGTTTAGTAAGAGAGGAAAAAAAAAAAATAAAAAAATCATTTATTAGAGAAAAAAAAAAAAGAAGCAAAAGGATAGAATAGTGTTCCACTTTCATCATGCAATTAAGAATGAATTATTGTTGTCATCTAAGGATATGCATATCAGATGTAATTATGAAAATTCAATTTGAAGTTTGAACCATTCAAGTTGTCAGTTCCAATTCGCGTTTTAATTCGCGCGCAAAGCATGAGAGCGATACCTCCTTAAAAAGATTGTGTGACTTAACATATTACTATAAGATTGATATTTTATTTCAATTCTGCTTAAATATAATTTTTTTATTTTATCAATTCCTTAAGTGGCTGCTGTCGGAATTCATAATAATCCACACATATCTATTCTTCATGTTTTAAGGTTTTCAAAGTAAGTCAATGTTTGTTTTGTTTTTTTTTTTTAACTTCCAAAAACAAAAAGTTTTTAATTTGTCTAACGCTGCCCAACAACTAAAACTTTGTCATTGCAACAAATTTATGTCGGTAGTAACAAGGGTCTTGTGTTTGATAATTACTAGGGAAAACTACGTACATATAGGTAGAGTTGGGAGTTCTAGATAATAAAATGATCTATTTTAAAACTTTATTTTTTAATTTGATTGATTTAAACAAAATAATTACAAATGCATCAGGAAATATTATTGAAGTCCCAAATACCCTTACTTTTTTGTTGTTGAGATGTATGTAGCTAGTTACTGTTGTTTCCTTCTTTAATAAAATTGCTTAATTATATATATATATATATATATATATATATATATATATATCTCACTCTCTCGAAGAAAGTTTTCTGAATTGTCCTTTCAAAATGCTTTCATATATAATTTGTAATGAGACAAAATTTACAAAATTATGGAATAAAATTAAAAAATAAAATAAAATATACGTACCAATAGAAACCTACCCTACCAGTAAACGTACCAATATTATGGTGCAAGACATATGACTTATTGCTACATGCAATACTTTTTTTTAGTTATTTCTTTGACTTTATAGTAAAGATGAAATTGTCTTGAGAATGAAATATTAGTACTTGCTACATTATTTTGTTGGGATCATGTGATACGTGTTCTTAACAAAATAATATAGGTTTTTATTGGTACGTTTATTTTATTTTTTTGTTTTATTTTATTTTATAATATTGTAAATTTGGTCTCACTACAAATATACATGAAATCAATTTGAAAATATAATTCAGGAAATTTTTTTTTGATATATATATATATATATATATTCATAAACAATCAATTTTATTAAAAAAGGAAACAAGCACCACCTATAAAGATCATATTTCTTGACAACAAAAAAAGCAAGTCATATTTCTTGACAAAGAGGGGTATTTAGGACTTTAACAATAATTTTTTATGAATTTGTAATTATTTTGTTTAAATCTATCAAATTGAAATATAGATTTTTAAAATAAATTATTTTGTTATTTAGGATTCTAACTTTACTTATATGTAATTTTCTCTAATTACTGGTTCTTCATGTTTTAGGCTAATCAACAGTATAAATAATGCCATTCTTTAGCTATCTATAATAGGGACAAAAAGAAAGTTTGTATACCAATACCTCACCCAACCACCGATCAGGAGGACTGAAAACTTTTTACCTCTTTTTAGCGCAATTTCTCAATAGAGTAGGACTTGATATTTATAAGGTTATTTCACAATTTCCAGACATGAAATAACCTCTCATTATAGGTTCTACGTATGCGAGAAAGTTATGATAGTGCATGGTGCGGGGATGATTCACTTATTAATGTTGGCTATTATTAAGAGAATTTTCTCCTTAATTACATTATATCAGCACAAATATATATAGAGATAACAATCATTTACATTCACACACAACATAATATTTTACATGGTTCACCTAACTCTAGGATTATATCGGAGAGAGGAAAGAGTCAAGGAAAGGAAGAGAATATACAATTATATTTCAAAATTCCAATACTCAATCACTCATCTCTTTTGAGGTTACATGTATATATATTCTAGGAATTACATATATTTTCCTATTCTCCTCACAAAACTCACCCTTAAATTCCTTACATATTTTATCTTTTTTCTCGCTCACTCTAAACCTCTCACACTCCTCTCTATTTATAGAGTCTTCAAAACGCCCAAACAAGTATTCCCAACTTGTCTACAAGAAGTTATCATATAAATCACAATGCTAAAATAGAAACTTAACGAGACACAATTAATTTCCTCCAAAAAAAATTCAGCCTTCCAAAATAAAAAAGAAAATTAATTCAACATATATAAACTCTCACTCTCGCGTATTTCATTGTAGTGATAGTTTATTTTATTGTTGAATGGAAACCAACCCATGTAAGGGGTGGGAAAAAAAGAAGAAAAAAGAACCCCTCTCTAAGCCAGGGGCGGACCAGATGTGTGAGGGGGTGCCATGGGATAATCAGGGAAGGAGAACTTTCATAACAGACTTGCTCTTTCTTTTAGAGTTTTTTATTCTTCGGCCATTGTAAAGTTTTGTTATGTGAAGTTCAGCCTAATGAAACACACCCTGCTTGCTCTAACTCCACCTTCCACTGAGGTGTGCTGGTACATTCTTGTCTGGAATGCAAACTTCCAACTCTTGATACCAAGTTTATGTCCAAGGTTGAACCGAAGCTCTGCCCTCTCTGTTCTTCAACGCCAGAATCCCACTCCCATCTATTCTTCAGATGCAGATTCTCTGGATATATATGATGCCATTCTTTAATTGCATGTCTATATTAATAGTGACAAAAAAAAAAAAAAAAAAAAAATGTTGGGATAAACTTTTAGTACAATTGAATATGATGCGTAGGAGAATAGAGGTCGAGGGTCATGTATTTACGGGGACCACTCTGGATATAAATGATGCCATTCTTTAATTGCATGTCTATATTAATAGTGACAAAAAAAAATTGATATAAACTTTTAGCACGATTGAATATGTGAGAGTGAGAGTTTACATAACACCACCACTATTGTAACTTTTTCATATAAAAATGTCATTGTGTAGATGTTATTTCTTATTTCGAAAACTACGACAGAGTTAAACAACGCCACTATCATAATTTTTCCATATAAAAATGCCATTATCGTAACTTTATCTATGCGCAGAGATAACGATAGAAGAATCTTATCGTTATATTAGATCCCACCTTATTGAGAAGTTGCGCTAAAATGAGATAGAAAATTTTTTAGTCCTTCCGACACGTGGTTGGAAGAGGTATCACTTGGTATAAACCTCAATGGGTGAGCCTAATAGACAAAAAACTTTGGCCCTACTGTCTCGTTAAGTATCACGGGTGTCATGATCAATTTCTTCTAAGTGCAAACAATATCTTGGCTTCGTTTGATTAGGTGGAATCAACTAGAAAATAAAGTAAAGATAAAATTTTAATTTTTTTTTAGAATTTGGATAGATGGAAAAATATATGACAGAAAAATAATATTTTTGCGTGAAAGAAGTACCTTTTAATTTGGTATTACTATTTTACCCATTAATTAACTTAATTTTGCTAAACAACATCTTTGTTTATTTTTTTATTGGGTTTTAAAGAGGCAAGGTCTCTGCAAAACAACTATTTCTTTAGTTTTTCACAAATTCATATATAATTAGGAACAACAACATAAAATCAAATCTCTCTCAAAAATTAGTATTGCCATCAATTTCTTCATTTCCGCGTTTTTTTTTTTTTTTTTTTTTTCTTAAACTAATAATTAGTTCTACTTCTACCTAAGAAAATATTATGAAGTCTTATTTTAAATATAAATTATTATATTATTAAATTTAATAATCCATCATTTTATTATTTCTTTACAAAAAATAGACATCACCAAATACAAATTCAATTATTTTTTAATATTTTGAAATCATAAGGGTAATTTTGGTATGTTTAATTACTTTATTTTCACTTTCATGCTATCCAAAATAACAAACTAATAATTTTCTACAATTTTGAATAAATTTTCATGCTAAACAATTAAATGCATGCTATAAAATTACTTTTATTTTCATTTTCCATTTCTTTCATTTTTTTCTTGCTTATTTCCATCTCACCAAATGGAGCCTTAAGGACTACATCCGCAAACATAGTCCGAACTTTATCCGATTCGTGCAAGGGACACCTTGCACGGTCCCGTGAATTAGTCATGATAAAGCCCTATACATTCCAATTATCGATAAAAAAAAAGAAGAGGTAATTGGTATACCAACTTTATTTTTATCACTATTATAGACAATTAAATAATGGCATCATTTATACTGGCGATTGAAGCCTACAACATGAAGGACCCATATTATTTATTAGAATTATTTTTTCTCCAAAATCAATAAAATCATAAATGAAATTTTTTTTAATTTTATTTTTATTTTTGTAACAAAACAAAGTGTTTACATTCATTTACAGCTAAAACTTCGTCTTGTGACGTTCACCAATTAACCTGAGTTATATTTCATTTATCCTAAATTCACTCGTGTGTGTATATTGTGTGTATACTCTTAAAAATTTCACAAAAAGACTTTTAATGAATATCAAAATTTTAATGTAAAAAATCACACTGTTTATATAGACTTTCAAAAATTTGCAAATGAAGATAGAAACGAAGAGAGATACGGGGAATTGGTGAGGAAAGAGAATCCAAGAAAGTAGACATGTTCGGAGGCTTTATCATTTCTCCATTTTAAAACATAAAGGAGTATCCCAATTTAAGCCTATAAATACATGACCCTCTACCTCCATTTGGCCACACATCAGATCAAAATCTATTACGAGAGAGAAAGAAAGAGGGAAAATGGCACAGTGCAGTTTGGAGAGCTTTCTAGATGCAAATAATGGGAATCTGTCCCTTGAAATGCAAGGTGGTGAGCAATGCTTCATACAAACCACTACTGATGGAAAGGTGAATATCGTGGGAGCTAATGGGAAGGTAAAATTGTCTTACGATTGGATTACTCCGGTTGACCCAAAGGACCCTAAAGTGATAGGGATCGCTAAGAATGCTGCAAACAAAAACAATGTTGTGTTGGTGAGTGTCATTTGTGGCGTCAAAGTAAAGGCTCTTTTCACCACAGCTTACTGTCTCCTTATCTCGGGCAAAGACACCAACGGTGCTAAAAATCTATACTTGACTTCTGTTGTTGGAAGCAGTGTCCTGTTTTTCAAGTATGTGATGCCATTTCCTTTTTAAAAGTTGGCAATTCGGCATATGCACTATCATTTCCTTTCCCTAAGGTCGTCTTGTTATTGTTGTGTGTTGCAGTACGATAGTGCATGTGTCGTTAATTGGCAGATGAATGGTCCCATTAAGATCATATATATATATATATATATATGTACTTAATGTTATCTGCCCAATCTCTTATAATACTAAATAACAGGACTTCTTGTTAGCCGACCTCTATTACTTATGTTTGTGTATATATTATATGTCTGTTATTGTGTATCACTCCCCGAATTTTTTTCCCAAACCTAAAATCCAAGGTGTGAGTTAAGGTTTAAAGGGCACTTATTAGAAGCATGTTATCAAAATTTCATCACAGAATAAACCGGGACAGAGAGAGCAACACGGCTCAGTAAAGAAAAAAATTGTAGAATAAATATGGGATGGATGATACATTTATAAAAACATCAATGTCAAATTAGGGACAGAGCCATTTTATTTCGGGAAAATATTATATCAACTATCCTATGTTTTTCATTGATTTTATTAGCCTTAGTTGATTTAACGATGCATGATAGTCTCATTAAAAAAAAATAATCAAGCCAGGAATCAATTTTAAGGGAAATATATTCAAACTAACAATGCAGCAAGATACAAGTGTAATAACGGTGCACGAATTAATTTTTAAATAGTATGTCATTATTAAAAAATATATATATATACATTAAAGAAAAATTTTAAAATACAAAATACACCCATTGATTTCATAATATTATAGTAATAAAATTAAATTAAAGAAAAAAAATAAAAGAAATAAGAAGAGAAAAAACAATTACAGTACATACCTCACGTATTAGTGCGAAAAGAAAAAAATTAAGAAGAGGAAGAAAGAAAAAAACAAAAGAACAAGAAAAAGGAAAGAACTTTGAAAGGAAAAAAAGATACGGTTTAACTAAAGAAGTAGAATGTAATTTTTTTTTTTTTTTTTTATAAGGAATTTGAAGAGTCAAATAAAGAAAAATAACTTGGGGGGTGGAATTGGCTCCACCCACCCCTATGTCAAACGCACATGCTAATCAATATAAGCTAAAACTACAATAGTTGAAAACCATTATAAGAGAGTCGATCTCTTGATGGAAATTATGTTGACCACTAAATAGGCAAGGTCAGCCGATTTGGAAAATAGGTAATGCAGACATGCTAGAATCAATGGTTTGATTCGAATATGTAGAGATGTGGTCGAACGTAGTCTCTTTTAAAATAAATAATCAAACAGGCGTTGTAAAAAGAGAGAACATGAAACTTTATTTAAGGTTCAAATTATCTTAATTAAAATGACTTTTAAACAAAAGAAGTACAAACTAAAAGAAAATTAATTTGAATTGAAATTGCAATGTGCAGTGAAATCAAAGGAATTGAAATTGTTGCGAAAGAATTAAATTGGTAGCGGAACTGCGAGGGGAACGTAAAGCAATAAGCCAAGGAAATTAATAATAAGTTTGGTATGCAAGAATGAAATGAAATGGAATATGCCCATTCCAATCATTCCTTTGTTTTGTATGCAATTTAAAGTGAGATTGATCATTCCATTGGAAAGAATAATCCATTTTTGAGAATAACAATCCATTCCATTCCCAAGTGAAAAAAAAAATTAAATTAAGTTCCCAAAAAATCTTTGTTCCAACTCCAAAAACCACCACCACTACATTCCACCATCACCATCTTCCATGTAGAAACCACATCTCATAGCGTATGATCCAACAAAACAACTAAGGGTCCTAAGCCTAAGAATCTCATGTAAGAAATTTCGAATACAAATAAACTCATGGATCCAATGCATTAATTTAATAAGAAAACATAACAGATATAGAAACTCAATTTGAAGAGATTACAGCGGAAACGATCTTCAACCATCTCCTTTGTCTGTAAAACTAAACAATGGGGCTTTCATTCACTTATATAGTAAGGGTTGGGACCGTTTCACTTATACGTGAAGAGATGTGTTGGTTCTATTAGCCGACACAACTCTTCACACACACGTGTGTGTGTGTGTGTGTGTGTATATATATATATTTAAGTAACCATTCATTGAAATTGAAAGCACCTTTAAAAATTAATATCATATAACACACCTCTAGATAATCGAATAATAATTAATTATAGTTAGACTATTATTTTGCTTACATTCTCCCACTTAGTCTAACAAAAATTAATTATGATCACTTCAAGATCAAAATGATCATGAGTGTACTCTAGAAAGTAATTCATTTACTTTGACAATGAATGTCTTTACAGTATTTATATGTCCATTTACTTTAAGTTTACAATGTAAATAAGAAAGTACCTCCCATTTGGATTCAATAAAAAATATAACAAAATTGAAATCCAACTAATCAAAATGTAAAAATTTAGTTTTAGTACAAATTTAGATTTTCGACAGTTTTAGTAAAAATGAATCCTTATGTAGACCAATGTAGACTAGGTCATAAAATCTGACAAAATCAGTTTAGGCTATTTGAAGTGTAAGGAGTTATTAACGAAAAAAATTATTTTGAAATAATTATTATTGCAAAAATCCATTTTTCACACTCAACCATTTTTCATACTTAGCCAAAAACACAATTTTTCATGAGGCATATTCCAGGGTCCTAAAGTCTGTTACCAAGTCATTGTGATGAAGGCTTTTATAGATGAGCAATATGAGTTCTAAGCCTTAACCTTTACTTTTTAGAGACCAAAGTGAATCATGTAATTGATGTGCATGGTCCTAACATTTTAGCTCAAGTGTTGAGTTCTTTCAAAACTTATGTAAACTTGAACTAACTCATTCTTTAGTAAAGACTTCATGTGCAAATACAAATGAATGAAGTGCATAGAATAATACCCCTAATTTTAAAAGGATAGTCTCGGTATTTAATTAATTGTTTAATTTCATTTTTAAATGCATTATTTGATTATTTGGCTAGTTGTTTAATCGTTTAATTGTTTAATTGAATTATCTGTTTTAATTTAAGAATTGTATGTTTTAATTTAACTTGTATGCTTATGTGGTAATTGAAGTAATTGTTTATTTGATTAATTAAATAATGTGCTTAAATGATGTGTGCTATCTGTTTAATTTTTTAAGTGTTTTGTAGTAATTAATTATTTAAATTAAATGTTTTATTTGTTTTTTATTTTATTTTAAGAAGGAGTTGGGCTTGAATAGTAGTAATGGACCAGCCATTTGGGTCTCATGGACTATTTGGATAGAAGATTAAATGGGTTCAGTTTTATCCATGGATGGTTATACATATATATATGGGTATATATGTATATAAGGTTAATTTAATTGTTAATTATTGTTAATTGTTATATTAGTATTACTATTCAGTATATATTATATATATTTATGTAATCATGCCGACTTATATACATATATATATATATATATATTTTTTTTTTTTTCGTCTCCTCCTATAATTGGAGTTAGGGTTTTTTTTAGAAACCTATATATATACATAGTATTGTCTGCCTTAGGGTTCATAAAACCCTATTCACGCCACCTTATAGAAGATAGTGGTAACCGAGATTTGGAGAGAGAGAACTGTGAGGAGAAAAGGGAGAACCAAGGGAAAAAGGAACAGGGTCTGCTTGTGGGTTAGAACTAGAGCAGTAGGAGGCTTGACGGT
Organism: Cornus florida; assembly: GCF_030987335.1. Lineage (NCBI taxonomy): Eukaryota > Viridiplantae > Streptophyta > Magnoliopsida > Cornales > Cornaceae > Cornus > Cornus florida. The sequence goes on from NW_026775576.1 coordinate 54,388,097, forward strand.
AATCAGAGGTCGCCGGAATATTAAGGAAGACAGTGTTGAGATTTCAGTCCGAAATCTCAAAGGTAAGTTCTATATCTAACTCTCTCCCTTAGGCTTCGTGTTCTTTACATGCCTAAACAATTCCAGGAGAAATTGAATGTTAAATTCATCTTTCATGCAAGTTAAACTTGATTAAATTTATCTTTCATACATGTTAAACTTGATTAAAATAGTATGTTTGTTAATGAAGTTTTAATTGTTGAATCTTGAGTTTTCTAGCAAAAATATTAGTTTTAATTAATGTTATCAAAGCATGATGGGTTTAAATTTTTTTTTTTGGAATACACTAGGACTTAGTACTGACCAATAGGGACTTTAGAATGGAGGAACGGGGTAACTGGAAGTCGCCGGAGGTGGAACAGATAATGAAACTGGGGAAGAGCCGGCTCCCCTTTGAAGGGATGCGGTTGCCCTTTGAAAAGAGGTGGCCCCCCTTTGTGGGGAACCGGCTCTACCTTGTAAAGAGGCGGCTCCCCCTTCTGGGGAGCCGGTTCTACTCAATGGGGAGGCGGCTCCCTTTGTGGGAGAGGTGGTTCCCCTTCTGTGTTGTGTTTTTGGACGAGTTTTTGGCTATTGTAGTTGGATAATGAGGTTTCAGATTTAATTTTGGAGCTTTTATGGAGTATTTAAAGGATTTCTTAGGTTAAGTTAAAATTCCAGAGTGTTTAATAAACTCTAAAATGCTAGGAACCGGAACAATATGAAGTTTAAATGAATTTGCATATTGTTGGTTAATATGGAATATTTAAATTGTGAACCTTTACTTTAGCAATTTCCTTTGTATGATTATACAGTTTTAATTATGTATCAGTAGCATAATATAGTCATGTTATTTTATATATGTTTATTATGCTTGTCATGGATTAATTGATGTTGTAACTTATTAATTATTTTATCAATTATTTGAAGTGTCGATTATATGCACCAGTATGGGGACGGTGGCATATTAGGGATGGATTAGCTCAAAACGCTAAGTCCTACCTACTCTGGAATAAGGGAACGGATTAACTATAAAGGTTAAGTCCTACTTATATTCATGTCAGGTCAACGAATAGTTGAATGACATTACCTTGGTTTTGGATGGATATTAAATATATAATTATGATACCTCGATATGAGCTTGAGTCTCAAGATTGACGGTTAGGGAGCATATATGCAGTGGGATGCATAGCTGGCTATGATGGTTAGAGGTGTATCATGTTAGGTCTAGGTACTCATACCCACTTCAGGTACATTTTGCATGTTGCCTACTAGTCAGGTTGAGACCGCCTAGTAGTCCAGTGAAAGTCCCTTAGTGTGTATATATATATTTATGGACTATATAGTTATTGTTGAGTTGTTTAGGATGTACATGCGTATTAGGTCTCTGTTTGGACTGTAGTAAAGTAGAACTTGCTCAGAGGCCTGACCCACTATCATTTTTCAGGTGTTCGACAACTCCAGCCTTAGGGCTTGTTCGTGCTGAGCAGAGATAGTCACTCACTCCTCCGACTACGTAGGACTATTATCTATGTTTAGTTTTGATTTTCCTTTTTCAGTTATTTAATTTCCAGCTGGGATATTATTATTTAGGGGTCCACTAGATAGATTCCCGAATTGTAATAATGATGGAGGTTTTGGAATATTGGATTATTTTATTAATACTTTGAGGATTTATTATTTAGAATTCTTTTGGCTTATTTAATTATTTAGTCTTTATTTCTTTTTGTATTCATACTTATTTATATACTTAATTGTTAGGTATCCCTCAGATCTGTGCTCGGACTTGATCACCCGTGCCTCTAGAATAAAGGGGTATCATACATAGTCTATTGGTAATAGATATAGAAGCATGATGATATGATGTGCATGGTCCTATAGAGATGAGCTTCAAATGGATTCATAAATACTTTGACAATGAATCCTAAACACTCACCAACCTATCTACCTCTTTCTTCATTCTTTATCCATGATCATGTAGGCTTTAAGGTAGTCTTACTTTCTTCATTTCTTTGAGTTGCTTGTGTTGTGTTTTTTGGTGGAGTCTGATCACGTGTTGATAACGTAAAGTTTTTTTGGGAAACTAATGATTTCAATATTTTGGCTACTGCAACGTTTGAACTGGCTCAAGAGTTTTGGAACTGGCTCCATAGGGTGATAGCTAAATCAAGGAAACGTTGAGATCAGCCACTATCTGGTGGGAATCGGTAGCCAATTCTTTGTACCAGTTCAAGAGTGGCAAAACGTTACAGAAGTTTTTGGGCAACAAGTTGAACCGGTTCCAAAAAGGCTGAACCGGTTCAACACTTTTGGGAAGCTACGTGATTTACTTTTCTTGTTGGAATTGAACTCTATAAAAGACAATACTTGTGGGACAAGTTGGGTTCCATTGTTGGAATTGAACTCTACAAAAGAAAATTCTTGTGAAAATCATACGTGTTGTATGATTAATTTGTGCCAACACAAGAGAGAGCAATTGAGAGAAAATTCTCCTTGTAATTCTCCATCTTCTTTATAGTGAATTTGTTCGGTGTGCTCCATTGACGTAATCCTAAGATTTAGGTGAGCCATGTATAATTTATGTTCTTGTGTGTGACTTTTATTTGTGAATTTTTCTTTCTGATTGCTTATTTATTCCTCGAACAGCGTTGTTATTTGCGTTTCTGCCACAACAACTAGTATCAAATCCGGTTGATTATGCAGAGCAACTCCAACAATTGGTATCAGAGCCTTTGGTTAAAAACCTAGGGCACGGAAGGTGTTTGACAAAATTTTGAAAGTCTTTCGATCAGATCTGTCAGTTCAAGTGGGAGTAATGGCATCAGAAGATAAGACATCAACATCTATGATCGAGAAGTTTGATGGCATAAACTTCAGTTTCTGGAAGATGCAAAGATGACCTTTTGTTTTAGAAAAATCTGTATCAAACTTTGGGATAGAAGCCAAAGGATACAAATGATGTAGATTAGGAATTACTTGATAGGAATGCTCTTGGCACTGTTGGATTAACATTGTTAAAATTAGTCGTCTTCAACATCAAGAATGAGAAAACGACGAAGTCTCTCATGGAAGCTCTTTCTAGTATGTATGAACAGCCTTCTGCAGCAAACAAGGTGCACTTGATCAAGAAGTTGTTCAACATGAAGATGGTCGAAGGTGGTAAGTTCAACGAACATTTAAATACGTTCAACGAGATAGTTGGGCAATTAGAGTCCGTTGATATCGACTTCAAAAACGAGGTCTGAGCACTGCTAATTCTAGGGTAGTTATCTGAGAGTTAGAGTGACACAGTTATAACGATCAGTAGCTCTACAGGGAAGACCAAATTGAAGTTTGATGAAGTCGTGAGCATGATTTTAACTAAAGAAATCAGAAAGCAAACAACAGGGGCTTCCACCAGTGGTTCGGCATTGAATGTTGAAAGCAGAGGTAAGGGTTCAAACAAGAAAAAGGGCAACGGTAATAGAAATAATGGCAGATCCAAGTCAAGGAATGGAATGACACAGTCTCAAAATTTTAAGAATTCCATAGATCTCAGTGATGTTGAGTGTTGGAATTGTGGAAAGAAGGGACATTACCGTGTTGATTGCAGACTTCCAAAGAAGTAAACATTGTCTCAGAAGAATCAGATAATGTATTAATATGCTCTTTAGAGAGCAAGGTGAAGTCATGGGTTTTAGATTTCGGTGCATCGTTTCATGGCACCTCAAACAAAGAGCTATTTAATAGCTATAAACTGGGAAACCTTGACTAGGTTTATCTTAGTGATGATCAACCTTGTAGCGTTATTGGCAAGGGTGAAGTGCAAATCAAGTTGAATGGATCAGCTTGGAAGTTGAAGGATGTGAGACACATCCTTGACTTGAGGAAAAATCTGATTTCGGTGGGACAATTGTCAGAGGAAGGTTTTGTTACAACCTTCAATGGAGACTCGTGGAAAGTTTCCAGAGGCGTTATGACCATTACACGTAGGAAGAAATCTGGCACTCTCTACACAATTACGAGTGATTATGGGTCTCTAGCAATTGCAGAAAACAGAGAAGATGACAACTTTTGGCACCAGAGACTAGGTCACATGAGTGAAAGGGGGTTCAAGATTATACACTCAAAGGAGAAACTACCAGCCATATGAGCAATTGATATTGACTTCTATGAAAGTTGCATGATAGACAAGTAAAAGAGGGTCAGTTTCAAGAAGAGTGGCAGAGATCTCAGAAAAGAGAAACTTGAGCTAGTTCACACAGATGTTTGGGGACCAGCCACTGTTTCATCCATTGGCAAAAAATCCTACTTCGTGACTTTCATTGATGATCACATGAGGAAGGTGTGGGTTTATTTTTTGAAGCATAAATATGAGGTATTTGATGTGTTCAAAAAGTGAAAGGCCATGGTGGAGAATGAGACAGGTTTGAAGATCAAGAAGTTGAGGTCAGACAATGGTGGTGAGTATGAAGACATTGGGTTCAAAAAGTTCTATTTTGATAATAGGATCAAATTTGAGAGGACTGTGCAAGGAACCCCACAGCAAAATGGGGTGGCAGAACGGATGAACAAAACATTGCCAAAGAGAGCCAGAAGCATATGCATACATTCGGGTCTACCCAAACAGTTTTGGGCAAAAGCGGTCAATACAACATCCTACCTAATTAATCGCGGACCATCGGTGCCTTTGGAGTATCGAATACCAGAAGAGGTTTAGAGTGGCAAAGAGGTAAATCTTTCATAGTTAAAAGTTTTTGGTTGTATTGCATATGCGCATATTAGTGACCATGCTACGGAAAAACTCGAACCCAAGTTAGTAAAATGCATCTTTGTTGGGTATGGCGGAGATGAGTTTGGTTATCGACTCTGGGATAATCAGAACAAGAAAATCATCAGAAGTAAAGTTGTAATTTTCAACGAGAAGGTGATGTACAAGGATAGAGATGCAACATAGTTAACTAGTCCTGTACAAAATAAGCTTAAGTTTGTTGAGTTGGATGATGATCCAGAGCATTGATACGGAGCAGACAGATAAGGGTTCTTGGCCAGAACTCACAGAGCATAGTTCACCATGGATTCCAACTCCTAGGCCTGCACCCAAAAGGTCTACGTGACCTCATGTACCGAATCGAAAATATTTGTATTATATATTGCTCACAGATGATGGTGAGCCTGAATGCTATGATTAAGCATGTCAGGTTGAAGATGCTAGCAATTGGGAACTTGCAATTGAAGATGAGATGAAGTCCCTTATCTCCAACAAAACATGCGAACTAGTGAACTTGCCTATGGGGAAGAAAGCTCTTCACAACAAATGGGTGTACATGGTAAGAGGAACATGATGGTTCCAAGAGATACAAGGCAAGAATGGTGCTCAAAGGATTTCAGCAAAAGTAAGGCATTGAGTAGATAGACATTTTTTCCCTAGTTGTGAAACTGAGTACCATTCGCTCAGTTCTTAGCATAGTTGCAGCAGAGGGGTTGCACCTTGAGCAATTAGATGTTAAAACTATTTTCATCCATAGTGACCTAGAGGAGAAGATTTATATGCAACAATTGAAGGGTTTCTCAGTCAAAGGGAAAGAAAAACTAGCGTGCAAGTTGAAGAAAGCTTATATGGTTTAAAGTAAGCCCCGAGACAGTAGTATAAAAAGTTTTATGGTTTTATGAAATATGGCTATAACAAGTGCAACACTGACCATTGCTGCTACTTCAAGTGGTTTAAGTCATGTTTCATTATCCTTCTACTTTATGTTGATGACATGTTAGTGGCAAGTTCTGATTTTGAAGAAATCAGCAAATTGATGAAACAATTGTCTAGTGAATTCGAGATGAAGGATCTTGGTGCAGCGAAACAGATTCTTGGGATGAGGATTAGTAGCGACAAGCAAAAAGTTACTTTGCAGTTGTCTAAGGTGGAGTACGTTGAACGGGTTCTAAAAAGGTTTAACATGAATAATACTAAGGCAGTAAGTACTCCCTTAGCTAATCACTTCCAATTATCTCAAGATCAGTGTCCGAAAATAGAGGATGAGTTAAACTTCATGGCTAAAATTCTATATGCCTCAGCCATTGGAATTTTAATGTATGCCATGGTATGCACAAGACCAGACATTGCATATGCAATGGGAGCAGTAAGCAGGTTCATGAAGGATCCTGGTAAGCTACACTAGGAAGCAGTGAAGTGGATACTAAGATATCTACGGGGTACCACAGACAGATGCTTATGTTTTAGAAGGGGTGAGGTAAAGTTACATGGTTATATAGATTCAGACTTTGCTGGCGAGGTGGACCACAGAAGAAGTACTACCGGGTATGTGTTCATAGTGGGTATAACTACAGTTAGTTGGGTTTCGCAAATACAAAGGATTGTAACATTATCTACTACAGAGGCAAAGTATGTGGCGATGAGAAAGGCCAACAAAGAGATGATTTGGTTACAACGTTTGTTAACAAAGTTGGGATTCGAACAGGTGAATAATGTATTGCACAGTGATAGTCAGAGTGTGATACATCTGGCAAAGAATTCAACATTTCATTCAATGACCAAGCATATAGGACTTTGGTATCACTTCATCAGATCTTGGTTAGAAGATGGGGTGTTGACACTTGAGAAAATACTTGGCACCAAGAATCTGGCTGACATGTTGACCATGACGGTGACCATAGAGATACTAAAGTTGTGTACAGCTTCAGTCGGTTTTCTAGTTTGAAGACAGAGAGGAGCATACCGATATGCATTGGATATATATGAGAAGAAGATGGAATGGGTTTACAAGTGCTCCAGCCTCCAAGTGGGAGATTGTTGTGTTTTTTGGTGGATTCTAATCACGTCTTGATAACGTGAAGTTTTTTAGGAAACTAATGATTTTAATATTTTGGCTACTGTAACGTTTGAACTGGTTCGAGAGTTTTGGAACCGGTTCCACGGAATGATAGCTAAATCAAGGAAATGTTGAGATCAGCCACTATCTAGTGGGAACCGGTAGCCAATTCTTTGTACTAGTTTAAGAGTGGCAGAATGTTGCAGAAGTTTTTGAGCAACAAGTTGAACCGGTTCCAGAAAGGCTAAACCGGTTCAACACTTCTGGGAAGCTACGTGATTTACTTTTCTTGTTGCAATTGAAATCTACAAAGGACATTTCTTGTGGGACAAGTTGGGTTCCATTGTATGGGGCTATAAATAGCAACCCTAATCAATTTTTTAGGGTGTGAAGAAGTGGTGAAAATTATACGTGTTGTATAATTAATTTGTGCCAAGAGCAATTGAGAAGGATTAAGAGAAAATTCTCCTTGTAATTCTTCATCTTCTTCATAGTGAATTTGTTCGTTGTGCTCCATGGACGTAGCCTTAAGATTTGGGTGAACCATGTATATCTTGTGTTTTTGTGTGTGATTTTTATTTGTGATTTTTTCTTCGTGATTGCTTATTTATTCCTTAAACAACGTTGCTATTTGCGTTTCCACCACAACAACTGGAATCAAATCCGGTTGATTATGCTGAGCAACTCCAACACCTTGCTCATTGTAGTCCAAGCCATCTTTCTTTGCAACTTCAAGTCTTTGTCTCATTTGCTTTCCCTAAATGTGATCTTGAGTAATGAAATACTAGAGTGATCTTTAGTGCTTCAATGAGGTCATTCTTTGAATGTGAATAATCTATATAACACTCAACGTAAACATTAGTTCTTAAACAACATTAATGGTTTGTTATTATTAAAACACATAGATCGTCCTTGGATGGAATCCTTAAGGTCAACAATCTCCCCCTTTTTAATGATGACAAAACATTGATGTGTTCATAAGCAAGTGGAGTAGCATTTGAAAAATGTTCCCCCTATCAAAGTGTATATAATGAACATAATGTTATAAAACAACATACTTGATATATCATAAATCATTTTATACATAAACATGGATCTAAGATATTTTTACACATACACATCACATATCTCTTTCCCTTTGGCATCTTAAAAAGGTGGGAGGCCTAGGCAACTTCATTAAGCATTTATCATTTAATATAGTGAAGTAATTCCAATCAAGATTTGGCAATATACTAGTAATGACTATAATGTTCTTTGGAATAAAATATGTAAGCAATTATATCATTAGAAGCCAATATCATTGATATCATGAGTTCAATGCATCATTAAGGTTTATGGCATATACAAAATTATACATAAATCATAAACCAAAGATGAAATATATACTCAATTAGTCAAAATTATACAAAAGTATACATAATAAAACACAAACAAATGAAGCTTTGACTAGAATAAGCCAAAAGGCAAACATCCTTTGTAGAGGCAAATCTAGTGTGCTTCAATCCAAATGTAAATTTTCCCATTTGATATTTTCAAGAAGGAGGGAAATTTTTTTTATTTTATCAAAGTCATGAAAACTTATGAGTATGAATATAATGACTGACAATTCATTTTGTAGCATACTTGTCAATTTCAAGATAAGTCAATGACGCTTAGCAAAACATGCAATAATCCTTCACAAGAGATTATTAATAATCTCCCCCTATTAATATGCTTCCATTTACATCATATATCATTCAGTGATTATGCAACTAATGGAAAAATGAAGTAATCATAGGTAAAGTATGCTTAAGATATATCATGAAACAAGTCATACTTAAAAACCCTTAATTCATTAATGAAAATAATAAGATATATCATTTAAAGTTTATGGGTTTCCCAAAAGAATATAACCAAATAACAAGATGTAGCAATTTATGAAAAGAAATGTGAGATGTTACAACCAAGATATTCAAATGCAGGTATGTGCATAATATATCTCATGATACTAACACATCTCATTTTTCTCATAAATCATTTAATACGCTTAAGGAGTAATCATCTTAAATTTATGCTATTTAAGTTTAGAGATGATTAAATAGGGATTGAACCATGAGAAATTTGAGAAGGTGAGATGAAATTATAACACATAGGAGCAAGTATGGCCAAGATAATTAAAAAAATAAGACATTTATACCAAAAGATATTCTTTCATTGAAGAATACAAATTGTTACATGATTTTGATGATCAAAACATTTCTAAAATCATATAAGGTATAAGAGATATAAAACATATGTAACTAGTATCACTACCTAGTCATATACAATGAAGGCCTATTTTCTTGGATATATATGATTAGAGACAATTGGCTACATGATTTTCTATGTGGATAAGCTCAATATTTCTTTTATACATATTTCTCAAGAAGTCACGTCAAAGCATCTTACGAAATCTTAAATGCTAAAAATGATATATTGATGTATATAATAAGGTCTTGATGCCAAAATATCTCCTTTAAGAGATGTGGTGAGAGATAAGCTATATGATTTTTCATGTGGATGAGCTTGATATATCTTTTATACATACTTTTTAAGAAGTGATATATAAACATCACATGAAATTCTAAAGTGCTAAAAATGGATGTATCAAATAATATAGCCCTAGTGATTTTACATTAGTCATCTAAGCTAGAACAAAGTATTCTTGAATAACATTTTCCCAAGACTAAGTGTCCAATCAAATAAATGAAATTATTTGTATGACACTTAAATGGTTTCAATCCTTAGATGAAATCCAGTTTACTCAACATGCCCATTTCAATTCATTTTTCATTCTAGGAGTAAACTTCTTTGTACAAAACATAAATGTTGATTTTAAAGATAATATCATCTGTATAAGTGCAATCAACATAATGTCATTAATGGTTTTGAAAATGATGAGATACATATATATCAATTTTGTCAAAACCATTATTCATGAGAAAATCACTTAAGCCTTTCAAAATGAGCTTTAGGAGCTTGTTTATAAGTACAAAAAATAATTGATTATTTTAAACATGTTGTTTAAAATTTATGCATTTCAAGTCCGGGTGATTTTTCCTTGGAAGACTTTTTAGATATAAAGTCAATAAGTCATGCATTTTATATAAATCATTTCATACAAAAACATGTAGCATTCTTATTACTTTAATTCAAAATCATATGCACAAAGACATATATTCAATTTCCTTTTCTTGGTGAAACCTTTGGGTGTAGTCTAGCTTAGTTACCAATGATAACACATAATGCCTATTATGATGTGAAAAAAATGGTCAAGGAACTAAGTTAATATCATAGCCACAAAAAATTAGTTCCGGCCAATAAATAGAACATTGAGAATGTTTAAAAATGATTGATCAAAATAATGGAGGTGAACTATTCATCAACTCTTAGGAAGACATTATAAAGTCTCATGAGATGGCTCTTCCATGGAGTTTTTTTTCCTATCCAAACTTGAACCCACATCTTCAAGTTCAAATAATCTTATTTTATATGTGAATAATGCCAAAATCATGTAAATTAAACATTTAAAATCACAAAGGCACATAAATGACATTCTAGACATAGCTACTTGAAACAAATTCAAATATAGTAGCTTTTGAGATCTTTGTAAGATTGCCCTTGATAACATGCAATTTCACAAACATCTTTCATAATTTTAGTCAAAGATAGTTCCTTAACTAAATGATATGAAAAGATTGAAAATAAATTCATGCTAGCATATTCAAGTCACATAGACATACTACTTCCATATAAATTGACAAAATCAATAACGCAAAATTTTTAGTAATAAGTAGTATTTATGTTAAGATCATCATTCACATTAATTATGTCATGGCTAGATATAGAAATAATTATATAGTCCTTATCACATAGCATAATTAAGTCACATTTAATCTCATAAACTAAAAGCACATTTACAATGAAGAAGAGATGTGTTAGTTCCATTAGCCGACACAACTCTTCACACACACATACACATATATATATATATATGTGTGTGTGAATATGTATATATATATATATATATATATATATATATATATATATATATTTGAGTGACCATTCATTGAAATCGAAAGCACCTTTAAAAATTAATATCATATAACACACCTCTGGATAATCGAATAATAATTAATTATAGTTAGACTATTATTTTGCTTATATTCTCCCACTTAGTCTAACAATAATTAATTCTGATCACTTCAATATCAAAATGATCATGAGTGCACTCCAGAAATTATTCTATTTACTTTGACAATGAATGTCTTTACAGTATTTATATGTCCATTTACTTTAAGTTTACAATATAAATAAGGAAGTACCTCCCATTTGGATTCAATAAAAAATATAACAAAATTGAAATCCAACTAAATCAAAATGTAGAAATTCAGTTTTAGGTCAAATTTAGATTTTCGACCGTTTTAGTAAAAATAAATCCTTATGTAGACCAATGTAGACTAGGTCATAAAATCTGAAAAAATCAGTTTAGGTTATTTCAAGTGTAAGGAGTTATTACCGGAAAAAATTATTTTGAAATAATCATTATTGCAAAAATTTATTTTTCACACTTAGCCATTTTTCATACTTAGCCAAAAACACAATTTTTCATGAGGCGTATTCCAGGGTCCTAAAGTCCGTTACCAAGTTATGGTGATAAAGGATTTTATAGATAAGGAATATAAGTTCTAAGCATTAACCTTTACTTTCTAGAGATCAAAATGAATCATGTAATTGATGTGCATGGTCCTAGCATTTTAACTTAAGTGTTGAGTTCTTTCAAAGCTTATGCAAACTTTAACTAACTTATTCTTTAGCAAAGACTTAATTTGTAAATATAAATGAATGAAGTACGTGCATATTCTATTGATGTGGTTTCGTGCCGCCCCACCACATCAAGCTTGATGAGTGTGCATTAAGGCGAGGGCCAAGAGTTTTACATTTATAAAAGCCACTACTACCTTTCACTAAAAATATAGTTAGGGCGAGTGGGGATCGTCCTAAGGGATTGTGAGGATCGAGCAATGTCGTGAAATCGTTATTAGGGCTAGTAGGTCGAGTGATCAAACAATTGATTGGTTGGTTGATTAAAGAGCAACTAAATTAAACTAAGTAATAGCAAAGAAAATGCAATTAAGAGTAAGTAAGAGAGAGAGATCTTGGGGTTTAGAGATCACCACCAAGCAATGCATTTCTATATCATTGACAAGTGAATAATGAGGGCAAATGGTGTGTTGCAATATTAGTTTGTGTGTGTTTGGTAAATTCAACAAGCAAGGATGACTAGTTAAGCATGTATTACCTAAATATCATGTGAAAGGCACAATATATCTAAGCAATGAAGCATATATTGTCTAAACAACATGTGAAGGGCACAATAAATCAAAACAAGTCATTAATCCTTTCATTAAGCTCACATTCCAAATACAATACAAGGATAGAGACATATGCTACTTGCATTCAAAAGCTTGGATCATCAAACAACAAGCATAGATTGTCCTCCCATTTAACACTACACTACAACTACACTACATCTACACTACTAGCATAAAAATAAACTAGGGGAGAGGCACAATCCATCAAAGCATAAGTATGAACCATCAAGAGAATCACAAGAGTATTCCTTTAAGCACTATGTTTTGACAATCTCCAAATCTATAACATCAATACACATAGACATGCATCAATAACACAAAATCTAGAGACAAGCACATGAAAATCTATTCTAGCATACATAGACATATGGATAGAATGAAATGATTAATTGGAAGCATTAAACCACATAAATCATTGAATAAACAAGATCTATATATATCAAAGTGTCAAAACATCAATTATAACACTAATCCCTCAATAATACACAAGATTAAGATATAGAAAGCATGCCTGGGGCTAACTCTAGCCCTAAGAGGATGTCTAGCCACTCATGGTGATGATGCTCCAACCCTTAAGGGCTAATTCTATGGTTGAAATCTGCTTCTTGTTGATGAAGAACTCCTATGGTGTCTCTAACCTCCTCCTCCTCTAAGCTTGCTCTCCAAGAGATGCTTGAAAATAATGTTGGCTCTCCTGTAAAAAGCAATCCTTATCTTTATATAGGTAGGTCAAAATGACACTTAAAATGAGTTGGGGTCGTGCACACAATATTCCCTAATGATTGTATAAAGGATAACTTTCAATGAGATGGAACTTTAACTTTTTCGCACTGGAGGAAGTTCGATATATCGAACCTTGGTCTTGAATCGATCGAACTGGCTGAGATCTATCGAACTTAGGCTAGTTCGATCCAACTGGCTGAGCTTTTTGGAAAAAGACAAATCTAAGATATTTATGGGAGATATTTATGGGAAAAGGACAAAGGTGGTTAGTGGGTGGTACAGCTGTGGATAGAATCAATCATTTGAATAAGGACAAAAGTGTTCGATCGATCGAAGGATGGTGTTGGATCGATCAAACTTTTGGACTTTATGCTTTTGGGTCAAGGTTTGGATCTATCTTGAAGTGCTGAGATCAATCATTGTTCGATCGATCGAACCTTGAACTTGGATCGATCGAACTTTGCTGCTTCCCACCTTTGGCTTTATTTGCTTCCTTCTTTCTCCACTTTGCTCCTTTCTTTGTTTAATCCCAGAATTGCTTTAATTAAACTCTTATTTGGCTGAGTGAGCTTATTTTCGGGATAAATGCCTGAAAATGGAAATAATACGAAATCAATCTAAAATGGTAAAGTAAGATAGATAAAGGTACTAGAATGCCTAAGCTTAAGGGGTTTAAATACGCCCTTTTCAGCGCTCATCACACCCCCAAACTTAAATATTACTAGTCCATAGCAAGGAACTAGAAAGTAAAGGAATGAAATAAACAAGTATACAAGTATGAATCTAGAAAACAATAAATGGATAACGCCACTTTCGTAGGGAACACGATTGCATTTAGTATATGCAACAAGCCTTTTAAACCCCTAGGTTACCCCTAGTGGACGAGTGAGGTCTCGTGAGGGTTTCCAGAAATGGTACCCACAAACATTAAGCTCATTATTTCAAAAGAGGCACCAATATTGCAAACAAGCATTGGGAGAAAACTACCTCAAGTATGCAATTTTTCAACCCTTTCCAAGCAATCTTCTAAAATTTCAATATCAAGTAAACAAGTATGGTCCTCCACACATCAAGAAAATGATCATGCAAATTAAAACAACTCTAGAATCCTTTTGAGTGGACCGGCATTAAATGTGTTGCTATCTTAGCCAACTAAAAAATTAATCACATCCTTACCCTCAAACTAGCACACAAATCTAGTACCGATCATCAAGACAAAAAATGGACCTTTTATTTAAGCTTTATTGTTCTAGGTGCGCTTATTCTTTTCACTCAATTTTTTTTTTTTTAATTTATTTTATAGGATCAAAGATGGAAGTATGGTGCAATGTGTTGATCTATTAAGCTTTCTAGCGATTCATGAGGTCGAGCGTTAGGTCAATGACTCCCAAACCAGACGGCTTTAGGGCATTAGGCATTCAAATACCCTTACGGACTTACAAGCTCAAATCAACTAGGCTACAAATTAAGACAACAACCATCTAATCATTTCCCACTTCTCACCTTTTTGAAGAAGTCCTCACTTTTTTTTATTGCTTTTGCAACAACTTTTTTTTTATTTTTTATTTTTATTTTAAAGTAGTTCAATTATTAACCTAGAGTTTGGGCCCTCCATGTGACGACCCTGGTTTTTAGGCTAGCGCGTCCTGTGATGAACCGTAAGGATGATCCGATAACGAATCCGAATGCGAAAGCGAAAATAGAAAACAAGACTCTAAGAAGTCAAAGTGACATTCCATGAGGTTGTAGAACTCAACAAGAACTGATGCGGAATCAAAAGATCGAAAATATGACAAATAAGCCCCCAGGGGCAAAATAGTAATTTCTGAAAACTGTAGATTTGAGTGCCACCGAGCACACCGCTGGAAGGACAACAAAAAACTAATCATGATGAACTCAAGAATCGCATGATTCGGAGTCTGGACGAAAGAGAAACGGCATGACGAAGAAAAACGAGCATTTAAGGCAAAAGGGTAAACTGGTAATTATCTAGGAAGAACCAGGTGCAATCAAGCACACCGTTGGAAAGACAGCGAAAAATTAGTCAAGTTCAAAAAAAAATCGCTTAAATCGGAGTCTGAACGAAGGAGAAAAGCTCAAAAGAAGAATTAACATCGCGGCGGCCTGACGAGGGTGCAATGACAGCCCCCATGCACGCCCATGCGCACACCCATGCACGCCACGCGCGCGCTGGGCGTACACACTACTGCCAGCAGCCCAAAAGTTGCTATGTGTTTTTTTTTTTCAAAAAAAAAAAAAAAACAGAATAGAGGCTGAATTTGGAGGCTTAGATAAATTTTTTTGCAAAAACACAAAGAAGAAACCCCCCTCAAAATTGAGTTTTCTACATGATTTACGAAGAATTCGAAAAAAAAAACACAATGTACAATGCCCGAAATGCCCATCCATGAAATCTGGTCATGGAGGTCCAAAAAGCTGCTAAATTGAAAAACTGAGAGCTGAACTTCGTAAGCGATTTCTAATATCAAGACGACATTTTGTGGAAAAACACAGAAAATAAACCCCCCCTAAAATCATGTTTTCTATTCAACCATATTGAAAAAATAAAATAAAACTACAGTGAAAAGTCTACAATGCCCCAAGATCAGAATATGCAAAAAAAGTGCGAAATGAATTCACAAGAGGCTCAAATCACCAAAGATGAGGTTTTACCCGGAAACGACCATGCACGCAAACGTAACTTACCTATTAGGACGTGCTATAATGGTCCATGACTTAAAAATACCACCGATGCAAAATCCGACCCCCCAACGGGCAAAAAGGCAAAAATGGAATTTGGAATGAAAAATCGGAACCAAAAATACAAAACAGGGTCAAATGACCATTTGGCCCTTGGCCACACTTCAAACATGATTTATAAGACCCTATGAAAGAATGAAAACGGAATTCCCACACCCTATGCAACTATGGTGAACCAATGACTTGCGATTTTTCAAGGTTTTCATAGCATTTCAAGAAATCAAAAGATACATAGGATACAATATACATGTCATTGGCCTCCGGCCTCATCTCATACATGTCAAATACATTGTAAAGAGTGTACTTATGTACACATTACATATATGGAATCAAAGAATACAAGTTTTACACATAAGTCTACAAAATGACATTTCGTGTTAACATTTGCATGAAATGGAAACTTGAAAGCTACACGACATCCAAGGAATGCTAAGCATCACGAACCAAGTCTTCGTACCTGAAATATGCCCCTGTAACGTAGGGGTGAGCAACATAAAGCTACTCGTAGGAGATGAGCATGCATCGACTTAGCATTTTACAATTTTATCACCTTAAGGTGAAACATGTCAAAGGGGCTCATGCCACCTAACGTCTATGTCAAAGTGAGACTCATGGCACATCCTAAGCTATCATGGAGCATAAGCAACATACACATATGAAACAAGTCAAGTTTAGGATAATCCAAAGAACACGATAAGAAAGATACTTAAATATAGATCACTATGACAAGTTTACTATTTTCCATGAATCATATTATCTATGCAATTGAACAAGGTTAGGGACAATCTATACAACACGACATGAAAATAATGGAATATAAGGATCACATTATCAATGTAATTTACATGATTGGAATTAAACCAATTAACACGATGAGAATTATACACAGAATCAAGAATAAGGCATAATATCTATGCAAGTATACAAGGATGGAACATTCCATATAACATGACAATAAGTATGCTCGGACATATGTTAACAAGAATTACATTATCGATGCAATTAACATAACAAGGAGTATAATTGAAATCACGAATGGGGCATAATATCTATGCAATGAAACAAGATTGGAGCATTTCACATAACACGACAAGCTTAAATCTTCAAGGAATAGCAACTTGAAATTTAAAGAGTGAAATTAACCAATGTGAAAACTCGGATATCGCCCGGATTAAAACCGTACTCTTGAGATCACTTTAGGGCTACTAACCCATGGGTACCTTTCCCCTAGTGCGCACTATAGTTGTAGGAGGACATTCCCCCGTACTAGAACCAAGTCCTAGCCATGTCAATTCTTGATTGATATCCCA
Source organism: Cornus florida (assembly GCF_030987335.1). Classification (NCBI taxonomy): domain Eukaryota; kingdom Viridiplantae; phylum Streptophyta; class Magnoliopsida; order Cornales; family Cornaceae; genus Cornus; species Cornus florida. Next base: position 54,405,107 of record NW_026775576.1, read on the forward strand.
AGTCCCAAAATCAACAAGTTGTGCAAGTCAAGATTGTATCAAATACAAGAAATGCATTAACCACGTTTCATGCACAACCAAGATTTTGGAACATACAAGTCATGCCCTAAGTACTCAACTATGATGGTATGTGAAATGTCAAGAAATCATAGTGTGCAACTATATAGACAACAACAGTGATATATAGTGCTTGGAATTCATTGAAGAAAATATACCATAAGTATAAGATACATGATTCAATTACCTTCTAAGCAACACATGTGTAATCAAGACAAGTACATGTTCATTAAATACGTTAATGAAACCTAGATACAAGGGGTCATGATTAAATCGATGGGAGCATAAAAAGGGAACTTAATCTACTCAAGGGATCAAGTTATCAAGATTTCAAGGTAAGTTCAAGTGTTTTATAACAAGGCATGTCAAGGATCATGTCAAGGCCAAGTTCAATGTCAAGTTATAAGTTCATTTCATACAAGATGCAACCATGTGAATTAAGTTCCATACAAAGGAATTAATTAAATATAAGTTTCAAAACTTATCCGATTATTCTTGATTTGATACACGTGAAAGAACTTGTCAAGGAAATCATGAATACAAGGTTAGAAACTTAATCTAGCTCATGGAACCATTGAATGGATTTTAATTAATTCATTTAATTAAAATCTCTAGATTTTAAAAGTCATCCAAGTGACCTCAATTTAATGTATGTTATACAACATGTCAAGACTTGTTTTAAAAGCACGATACAAGTGAATTACATGCAAGATACGACCATGAGTATTAAACTTTAATACTAGAAAAATAATAAATGATAGATTTCAAAACCAAATCAAATATTCTAGATTTAATATATATGAAACTAGATGGCATGTACATCATGAATATCAAGTCGAAAATCAAATGGAGTGAATAGTACACTCAGGGCCAATTAATTAATCAATTAATTAAATATTCTCTAGATTTTTAAACAACTCCGATTACTCCCAATTTAATCTATGTTGATGAGCATGCTAGGGCCTAATATAATATGCTAATACATATTGATTTCAAGCTAGTTAAGGCCATGTGAATTAATCTTTCACTAAAGATAAATATTAAATAAAATCTTTAATACTTATTCAAATGTTCCAATTTTAATACACGACAATGAGCATATCAAGGGGCAATATAAAATCATGCTACATGTTTAAACCAAGTCATGAGCAACCGGGAAAATCAGATCCCGTAACAGAAAAATAAATAATAAAATCTCTATGTTTTATATTTAATCATGCCAACAAGTTGTATAAGCATCACAAGCATACTATATAACAAGAATTTAAACCTAGAGCATCCCCTACCTCAATTTAAGATGAAAATCTCAAATCCCCACCGAAACGAAACTGCTCTGAATCCGACAATACCGAGAGGTTTTGTCGGGGACTACCCCGGGAACAAGAATCCGTAAGAAACCCCATGAAAATCTCAACTTGACTCCAAACCTGAACTCGAAAAATCGTCGAAAATGGATTCTAATAAGGGCATAAGATGCGCAGCGTCAAGACAAAAATTAAACGTTAAGGCCGAAGACTTTTCATCAAAGAAAAGTAAACCAAAAAAGGAGAGAGAAGATGGCAGCCATGGAAGGCTATGGGATCTAGTCCAGAACGTGTGGGGAAGAAGAGAAAAATTCTGTTTTAATTTTTTAAACCCCCTATTTATAGAAAATCACAAAAAGTGCCCCGAAAGGGCCTCGCTGAGTCTGGAAAAGTGAATTTTGAGCAGATGTGCTTAAACAACAAAACTCCATGAACAAAAAAGATTCAAAATGAGAAAATATGAACAATAGAAGAAACGGTGTCAAAAACTGAGTCCCGAGCAGAAAGTTATGCCCCGAACAAGTTCAGAGGCAACTGGGTCCAGAAACTCTGAAACTGGAGAAAAACGACCAGAACAGAATTCTAAGAGTCTATGACTCGACGAAATGTGAAAATGAATCCCGTACGAGGATCTGGGATCCAGACGAGACATTTTGCAATAACTTTCGTTAATTGCACAATGACCCCTACAAAAAGGGTTAACTGCGAAACTACCCCAGAATGAAAATATCTTCCAAAAGATATTTTTTTAGATACCCCTGAAATAAAATATCTTCAAAAGATATTTACGAAAAACACCCCAAGAAATGAAAAAGATTCTAAAGAATTATGCATCTATGCCCCTGTGGGATGAAGGCACTGAAGTCAAAAACCAACTTCGAGCATGAGAAGTGAGGTTGTGCCAAAAACTGACAAACGGAGATAAGACAGAATAGGGAAAATGATGAAATAGCGCATAGTGTCAAAAAATGAAAAGTGTGAAAATGACTCGGTCCTCAAACGAAGTTGTCAATCCACGGAAAAGAGTCTCAGGAACCAATTCTGAGCACTCGAGATGACACTAAGCGACACGAAACAGAGCTCAGAAAAGAAAATTAAACGAAAAAAATTCATTCGTAAAATTTCAGGAAAAAGGAAAAGAAGGCAAATGACCGGGTTGTTACACTCCACCTTTCGGCGCTAGAAGTTCAGTGCTTGATGAGGCTAGAATCCCGGCTACTTAGTGAAAAGGGGTTGTTATCCACCTTTATCAAGAATGAAAGATTTCAATGCACTACTAGCTCAATTGAGATATAACCAATTCAATAATCAATAAAGCATGTACTCCACAAATGAATGCTAGTGTGCACCGGTGCTAGTGTAGAAGACTAGAGTGAATCTCAAAACAATCACAAAATTAAGATGATGTGGACCACAAGTGCAAGAATGATATCAATTTTTTGAAAAATTTACTCCTAAATGGCATTCATAAGGTATGCATGGAGTATTGGATTCTCAAGTCAAGCAATTTTTATATTTTAAGCAATATAGTTTTCAAAAGATCAAAATCATAGCTAGATATATGGTCCTCAAAAGATCAGAATCATAGCTAGATATGGACCAATTATAGAAATATCCCTCAAATACACAAGTCATGCTCAAAATTTGAATTTAAAACTAACACTGTAAAACACCAGTCCCCCCAAACTTAAATGGCACAATGTCCTCAATGTGCAAGAGAACAAAAGAAAGAGTATACCAGTGTAACTAAGCAAGAATGATCGAGACTGAAGTATCCGAAGTGGGTGGCATGGCCCCCCCAAACTTGGGATGAACTGTGGTCCTGAAAATTGGCACTTGGATAAACTCATCAGATAACAAAATGGGATAATCAGTGCACAGTGGTCATGCAAATGTAAATGGGATAAATAGATAAAGAAATGAGAGAGGTATAAGGGTGGTCCTGGAAACTGGGTAGTACTCTCTCATTGAAGTCACTATGATGCACCTGATGGAGTCAAACATACAGATATGAGAATACAATCATATGACATCCATAACAAAAACAGATATATAAAATAAAGAAAGTGCAGGTACAACAAAAATATTAAAGCTAACAGACTGACTGTAAAAATAATAATGTACAGTGACAATAGTAAAGTATCAAAAGGAGAGAGGGATCATAAGATAGAAAGGACTGGGAGCTCAGGAGGATAAGGTAGGACGGGCAGGTCTAGCGCCGCGGATGTCTCTGGATAAATCTCTGAACACAGTCGTGACATCCGTGCGGGAGGCAGCAAAATCAGCTCTGTGAGTTGTGAGTTCAGCTCGGATGGCAACAACAGTATCCTCAAGCGTCTGCAGACGTACTCCAAAGCCGGGGGTCATATCTGGAGTCTCAGGCATAGATGAATCAGAGGAAAGCTCTTGAGTCTGCTCCTGCTCATGAATGGGCGACCTGGCTGGAGAGTCCTACTTTACGTCGTCTGCAGGACGCTCTAAGTCTATATCTAAATGCTCGGCAGCCGGATCTACTGGTGCATCGTTCGCTGCGAGATGTACTGCTGCTACCTTTGCCGGTGCTGGTGCCTCTGCCTGGGCTTGTGCCTATGCCTCCTCTAGCTCTAACTCTGCTGTAGCCAGTACCGCGTGGTCCTGCAGCCTGGTAATAATGGAGTGGTAGGTCTTGTTCCAGTCCTTCCTGAGGAAGTGATAGGAACCTGTGTCGGGGTGCTCTCGAGGATGGATGGGGTAGCGCTGATCGATGAGGATCTGGGTGATGAGGTGGCTGAAAGGAAGAGACTTAGCCCGTCCGGGCGTCTCCTTGCTGATGTACTCGTCATACAACTTCCACATCATGCTCTAGAAGGAGTAAAGGGCTGTCAGATAATCGCCCTCTTCTAAATCTTATGCCCCGCCATGTATATGTTCCGATAGAGAACGGAATCGATAAACCAAAGGTCGTCAGGAAGGAATGTCCAGGTGGCGAAGGTCTCGCCACTAGCATGGTGACCTGTGAGGAAAATTGTCATGTTGGCATATGAAGGCCTGAATAGCTTCGGATATGTGTCCTAAAGCTCTGGAGGACATTTGTGTGGACAACGACAAGAGCGGCCTAAAGTGTCCACTGTAATGGTGATCGGATGGCCATCGATAGAAGTGACCATCTCTACTGTGGTACGCGGCGATGGTCGGAGGTTCTGGTATAACAACCGAACCAGCCGTGGGTAAACCGACTCTGTGACGGGGGCAAGAATAGCGGCTAGGCCCCTCTGAATAATATCATGGTAAGCAGATTAGGTCAACACCGATCAAGAGAAGAAGGTCGTGTCGAACTCTGACTCATGATCGAGTGTCATACGCTCATATCGAGGCGTGGGCCTATCATGCTCCAGATGAGCTGGTTGAGCAAGTTGAGCTGGGATATGTGAATGCTCAGCTCCATGATGTGGTGGAGATGGTGATGGAGTGAAAGCAGGATGAGCCGCAGAAGTGGATGGTATGTGGTCACCTTCGGGCTCATGAGATGGTGATTGAAGTAGGGTAGCCTGTGCTGGCTCCAGCTATGCATAAGAGGGCTCTGCTGGCTCCTCTGTTAGTGGCCTAGTATGTTAGGTGGGCCCGTGTTGCCTGTTGGCAATGGTCTTCCTCTTTACCATGGCCTGCAAAAAGAAAAAGAAAAACTTGTAATGGGAGTTAGTGCCAGAATAAGAAATTTAAAAGCACGAAATAGAATCATGTATGTCAAATAAAATAGACAAAACAAATATGACATAAATCCATGCAAGTGGTAGAATATCAAACATGTTAAACAATGCAAGTATGAGATGCATCCAATGTGGAATATCACAGGCATTGGGCATAGATATGATAGCATGGACATAAGATATGATGAATGAAGTGTGTGTATGAGATCTGTGAAGTTCGATCGATCATAAAAAGAAGTGAGATCGATCACAAAAGTTGGATCGATCGAAAGTAAGTGAGATCGATCTCACTACTTCGATCGATCGGAGACATGAGTTCGATCGATCTTTCAAGATCGATCGGAGATACTAGTTCGATCGATCGAACTGTGCGACGTTAAAAACTCAAAGGTCACAGATCTGTGACTTTGGCAGTATGGGGCCCACACGAACGTGTTCGTGAGCCCAACAACACATCAAATCAACAAATATTCATCACAAATCGAGGCCCAAACTTCAACAAATCAAATCAAATCTCAAAATATCTACAAAACATATACACGTATATACACATATATATACAATGCTTCGAAGGCTCATCAATGGCGGATTCATTATAAAAATGGCTTGGATTCAACACATAGAGCATGTATGGATGAGATTGAAGCTTAAATGGATATGAGATGCTTGGGTCTTACCTCAACCGAAGGAGAGAAGTGGATGCGAAGAGGTAAAGATGGAATCCGAGATGAGAGAGAGATGCGAAGCTTGGAAACTCGCCGGAAAGCTTCGCCGGAGATGGTGAAGTGATTGGACAGTGACAGCGACGAAGAGGGGTTAAGGCTTGAGAATGAGGGTGAGTTAGATCGATCTTTATAATTAATCTTTCAAACCCTCGGTTCTATTTTAAAAACATTCCCGACAGAGTTCGATCGATCGAACTCAACTGTGATCGATCGAACTTTGATGAACTCTCTTCAAAGTATTTTTTGATTTTTGAATTTTTTTTTGAAAATTGCAAAATGAAAATTAAAAATTGGGATTAAAATTAAAAATTGGAAAATAAAATAAAATATTTTTCGTTTTTTTTTTTTTTTTTTTTTTTGAATAAATTTAATTGAATAAACATTAATAATTAAAAATTAATTAAAATAGAATATTTTTGAATTTTTGAAAACATTTTGAAAAATAAAATAAAAGAAAATGAAAATAAAATAAAATAAAAGTGAAAATATTTTTGGATTTTTGAAAATTTGAAAAGTCAAAACAAAGTCAAAATAATGGAATGAAGACTGAGATCGATCGAAACAAGAGTTCGATTGATCAGATAGAGAGCAAAAATATGTAGGTTTTTGGCTCAGAAAATTGTCTAAGTGTTGGAACATGAGATCGATCGAACTAGGAAGTTGGATCGATCGAAGAACTTTCTGATAGATCTTAGATTGTTTCGAACGATCAGACAGAGAGCTGAAATATGCAGGTTGATGCAGGCTCAAAATTTTTCTAAGTGTGGAGTCATGAGATCGATCGAACTTGGAAGTTGGATCGATCGAAGATCTTTTGATTGATCTAAGAGTTAGTTCGAACGATGAGACAGAGAGGTGATTTGGATGCAGGTTTCTGCAGGTCAAAATTTTTTCTAAGTGTTGGATGCTGAATGGAGTTCAATCGATTGAACTCAAGTTTGAGATCGATCGAACTGTGCAGAATGCTCAATAATGACATGAAAGCTTATATAATGCTCACCAAAGTTCCTTGAAATGCATATGAACCAAAAACAAGTATCTAGACTTCGCAAGAAATGAAATGAAAGATAGAAATGGGGGAGGAATAGGGTTTTGACACCCTACAAATGCTTTTGCTAGTCTTTAACGTCTCTTGCAAGACATTGGGCTCTTTTAGCCCGGATCAAAGATCTTATAATGCATCCCCTCCTTATTGGGGTGATAGATGCTTTGAGCTCCACCCAACAAATGGTTCTTTGAAGAACTTATTGGATTAAGCTCAAAAGAAATCTTTAGTCCCTTGTCTATGCAATTACAACCTTAGGCTTCCATACCTTTTCAAAGCAAGAATTTGAAACAAGATTTTTAGAATGCAAGGTTGAAGATGATCCTTTGGAAGTTTTGGTTTTACACAAAAGCTCATTTCCTTGACATTGAAGATCATGACATTCATCTACAACATTAACCTCTCCTTCATATTTATCAAATGAATTAGGTGTGGCATTAAAGATATTCAACTTCACCTTCATATGGCTAAATGAGATCTTCATTATCCCCGTCCTACAATTGATGTTGGCATTAGCGGTTGCCAAGAAAGGACTGCCAAGGATAACGGGAATTTGGCTCTTAGGATTGGGAACCGGTTCCGTGTCTATGACAACGAAATCAACCGGGAAGAAGAATTTATCAATCTTTATCAAAACATCTTCAATTATACCCCTAGGCTTCTTAATGGATCGGTCGGCAAGTTGCAAAACTACCGACGTCGGTTTCAATTCACCTAGGCCCAATTTGACATAAACCGAGTATGGAAGAAGGTTAACACTTGCTCCTAAGTCAAGAAGCGCCCGATTAATGATATGATCACCAATAATGCATGATGTGGTGGGTGAACCAGGGTCCTTAAACTTTGGAAGAGTGTTATGTTGCAAAATTGAGCTTACTTGCTCGGTCAAAACCACTTTTCTTGGTGCTTGGCTCTTGTTCTTCCGCTTTTGGGTACACAAGTCTTTCAAGAATTTGGCATAAGCCGGAATTTGCTTGATTGTATCCAATAGTGGAAGATTAACTTTCACTTGCCTAAACATTTCCATGATTTTATTGGTTTTTGCCTTTTGCTTGTCTTTTGAAATGGATCCTTTTAAGGCATTCGGAAATGGAACCTTTGGTTCAAACACTTTTTTAAAATTTTCTTTTGAACTTTCTTCAACACAAGAAGTTTTCAAATCATTTTTCAACAAAACCTTTTCTACATCATTTTTCAAAACTTCTTTTTCAAACACATCTTTCAAAACTTTCTCATTTACAAGGTCATGTATATGCAATGAAGGACGAATGGGATGTGAAATGGGATGGGTGACAACTTGAGGTTGCACCGGTTTACTCTCTTCATTGGACATTTCAACTTGATTGTCCATAATCCTACCACTCCGCAAGGTAGTCACCGCATTAACATGTTCAATGGTGTGACCTTCTGATAAGGAATGGGTTTCCACAACACATTGTTCCTTAGGTGGGGCATTTATAGGCATCTTTCCCTTCTCTCTCGCATTAAGAGTGCTTGCTATTTGTCCTACTTGGGAATCTAGTTTCGCAATAAATTGAGAGTGAGAATGAAGCAATTGAGTATTAGCCTCTAAAGTGCCTAAAGCATTCAAAACCTTTTCTTCAAAGGCGGGACTTCTAGTATTACCTTGGGAATAAGATTGGTTGGGAAAATGAGAATTAGCAAATTGATTCCCTTGTGATTGATAGGGTCTATAACCTTGGGATCCTTGGTTTTGAAGTGGAGGTGGAATGTACTTCCCTTGAAAACCGCCTTGAGAAGGGTTTGAGCCCTCTCCTTAGTTTTTCCAAGAGAAATTCGGATGATTCCTCCAACTTGGATTATAGTGAGTCCTATAAGGATTGTTCCCTTGGTTCACAAAAGTTGTATTGACTTGTTCATTAGGTTCACTTTGCACTTGTCTGTGAGAACAATGAGAAGTAGAATGAAGAACACTAGAACAAGTGATAAATGTTTCATTTGATGCACGATGAGAATGGTTAGGGAAGGAAGATACTTGGTTCGCCGAGTTTTGGTTAATCAAAAATTGATCAAACCTTTGAGATAAAGACTTCATTTCGGCGGCTATTTTATTTGAATGGTCGACTTGATGTAAGCCAATACGCTTCCTACCTTGTGAATTTCTACCATTCTTGGATAATAGTGTTCAATGCAAAAAATTATCACTCATGCTCTCATAGAGACGCCACACGTGATCCTCATGCCTATCAATGTATGAGCCACCCATGGAAGCATCAACCATACCCTTATAGTTGTCCGATAAGCTCTCAAAGAAGTATTGAACTAATTGCCATTTGGGCATGTCATGATGTGGACACTTCCTAAGCAATTCATTGAAGCATTCCCATGCCTCATGAAACGTTTCTCCATCCCCATGTGAAAATTCTCGAATTGAGGTTCTCATAGCATTGGTCTTAGAAACTGGATAGTACTTCTTCAAGAATTCTTGTTGCATTTCTGCCCAAGAAGTGATTGAAAAAGGCCTAAGATTGTTAAACCAATACTTTGCCTTGTCTTTTAAGGTGAATGGAAAAAGTTTGAGTCTTAAAACCTCTTCCGGCATGTCCGTATATTTTACGGTGGAACATACTTCAAGAAACTCATCCAAATGCTTGTAAGGTTCTTCACTTGGAAGTCCATGATAGTTAGGAAGCATTTGAATGGTTTGTAGCTTAATTTCATAATGATGTGCTCTTAATGGAGGCAATTGGATGCATGTAGGTGCATTATACTCATTAGGCACATAATGGTCTCTTAAAGCAAGAGGTGGATTAGCTACTTGAGGTGCAACATAAACACCTTGATTTTGAATTCCTTGATTGTTGATGGGAGGATGTGGAGCATACATTGGCCTTGGCATTCCATATGGAACTTGGCCTTGTTGTTGTGGTGGTTGGTGAATGAATGGCCTAGGCATGCCTAATGGTACTTGTATGTTCTCATTGTGCACATTGGGATGAAGGATACCTTGTTGGTCTATGTGACCAAGGTCCTCAACATGATTGTCATTATGGTCATCCATTGATAGATTGGCTCTATTTAAACTTCCTCTTCCCCAAGGATTTCTAACGATAGATTCAAGATGTAAATCAAGAGGGATAAAAGTTGGTCTCAATGAACGACGCCCATGCATGCACAATGCAAAACACAAAGAAACACAAAGAATGACAAACACTATGCCTTCACAACAATGCAATTAAAACTTCTTCCACAAACATTTAATTCATACTCCCATGAAGTGCTAAAGGACCTTTGTGTGCAGTGGAGCCATCACAATGAGGCCGAGTCCACTTGGGAACGGGAGGATGTCATTCGCTCGCAGTTTCCTGAAATATTGGAAGAAGGTAAGGGCGAATTCCGAGGACGGAATTCCTTTTGTTAGGGGGGAAGAATGTAATATCCCTAATTTTAAAAGGATAGTCTTGGCATTTATTTGTTATTTTTATTGTATTTTTGCATGATTATTTGGATTAATTATTTTTATTTATTGTTTTGATGTAATTGTTTACCTATGTGTCATGTGTTTTAAATTGAATTAAGTTATCTTTTATTCTTTAATTGGCATTTTATTGTTTAAGTGTTTTTAATTATTTAATTGGGTTATTTAATTGGAATTAATTAGTTAAGTGGATTTAATTATTTAATTATTATTATTTTTCATTTAATTCTGTTTTAAGTCACAGTTAAATTTAGGGTTGCAATTACATAGGTGGCCGACGTAGGTATTTATCTTAGGTCGGTTTATGGGCCGAGATGGGCTCTGGCTTTAAGGTTACATGGATTAGGGTTTAATCACTAAGCCTATAAGTATGTGTGTCATGGTGGTTTAGGGTTTGAGAATGATTAAACGTAATTTCTGTAAAAACAACAGAGACCGTGAGATACAGAGAGCAGTTATGGGAAAACAGAGTGAGGCTTAAGAGGATTTGTACAGAGAGGACCAAAGAGGTTGAGTAAGGATTAGAGACAGAGTTATAGGAAGCTTGGCGGCGTTCAGAATTGCAAGAAAACTTAGAGACGACACAGGGATTTCATAATTGAAATCACAGGCAAGTTCTTCTCTTTCTCCTTCCCTTTGGCTCGTGTTCTGTGCACCTAGATAGTCTCTAGGGATTAACTAATTAGTAAATGAAACTTATGTGTTCAATGTATGCTTGTTGATGATTTGTTTGCATTGAATCCAAATCTGTTTATAGTTCGTGTATTGTTGCTTCCTGTTCTGTTCATTAAAGCATATTAAAAATCTGTTGAGTTTTGGTTATGATTCTTGCCTCTATCTTCTGTAAAAAAACCCTAGGGACGTTAATGGGATGTTATAAGACTCCTAAGATCAGTTTGTGAAGAGAAACAGAGAGGTTGGAATAAAATTACAATTTCAGTTTTGTTCCTAACGCAGGTTAGTTCGGTAGCAAATTTAGTCTCTGTAATTGTTTTTAATTGTTGTTATCAAGCCATTGGGATGCTACTGGGTATTAATATGACACCTAAGTTTGGTTTTAAAAACTAACAGAGGGTTAGGAATAAGCCGGAGAAGGAGCACAAGAGCTGAAACGACGCACCGAGGACGAAGGCTCTCAAAGGAGGTGAGAGCCGGCTCCATAGAAGTGGGAGCCAGCTCCCACAACAAAGTGGAGCCGGCTCTAGGGAGTCCTAGAGCCGGCTCTAGGCTGGAAAAGAGCCTGCTCCAAATTCTGGAGCAGGCTCCCTTGTTATTTTTGATTTATTTTACGATTTTTTTTAATTTTCTACATACTATGTTCACTGTTGGAGCATGGAGACTGTTTGAATGAATTTGGAACTTTACAGAGGGATCAAGGAATGAATTTTGAGGGTTATTAAGACCCTAAATTGAGTAAAGTTTAATTCTAAGTTGTCGGGACAAACAGTGTAAAAATTAAGGCACTTAACAAATGGAAGTTGAATTAATTGTTGAATTAAAATTCAGCAATTTGATGGAATATAATGTGTTTATAAAACTTGTTTTAGAATGCATTCAAGTGCATGATAAGGTCATTTAATTATTAATTTTGATCTATGCATGCTTAGGAGGCTAGTTGCTGAATTATTAACTTGTTACTGCAACTATATGGTTAATGCTTGGATTTAAACTGCTAAAATATTTAAACAATCTTCTGAATTGTTTTAGCAATTTATTGGTTAATAATAGGATTATTTAACCTATTCACATGCATGATGGAGTCCCTGACATATTAAATTTGGTCTATGCATGCTCTGGATGTTAGTTGTTGATTTGTTAAATCGTCTCCTGCAACTATATGGTTAAATGCTTGGATTTAAATTGCTGAAGCTTTAAATATTTTTCTGCAATTGTTTGGATGGTAGTTTTTGGTCTGTAAATTATTGAACTGTTATATATGTTGTAATTTACATGGATATGGAGGATGGTATGTACCGGTATGGGACGGTGACATACTAGGGACGGTTTAGCTCAAAACGCATAAACCTAACGTAATGGATTAATGGAATGGATTGAAAGATATCGAATCCTAATTGTGACTAAGTCAGATCAGCTGTAAACAAGTTAGATGACTTCCTGGATTAACGGATGGTAGTTAAGTCATATCAACTGAATAAGTTGAATGACTAACTAGTTGGTTTATTGTATGACAGTTTAATAAATAGTTAAACTGCATACCCTGGATTTGGACGGACTTTATATATATGGTTATGGTACCACGAGTTGAGCTTGAGTCTCAGACTCGTTGGTTAGGGTGCGTATATGCAGTGGATGCGTAGCTGGTTATAATAGGTTGAGGTGTACCCTATTAGGTCTAGGTACTCATGCCCACCTTTGGGTACGTATTCGCATGTTGCCGTCTATTCAGGTTGAGACCCCTATTATAGACTAGTGAATGTCCCTTAGTGTGGATATATTTATACGTATGGACTAGATAGATACTGTGAGGTGTCTACGGTGTATTTGCGTATCGGGTCACTGTATGGATTGCAGTTAGATTAGAACTTGCTCGTGGGTCTGACCCACTCCTTTATTATTCTTTTCAGGTACAGGACGGTTCCAGCCTTAGAGCTTGATCGTGCTTGTCGAGGACGGTCTCACCTTCATCTGATTACGTAGGACTTCTCTCGATATTTCTAGCATTATCTATTTTTAGTTTTCAGTTTCAGTTGAACTTTTGGTTAGGGGTCCATCAGTGGATTCCCAAGTTGTAACCTTGAAGTTTTGGAGGATTGGATTTTCAATTTTCAGTTATACATGGAGGATTTTATAATTAATGTTACTTTCAGTTTTATTCCATCACTTTTGTTTCATTTTGTCATCTGTGTTCGCTTTAAAACACTTTAATTGTTTGATATTCCCTCGGGTTTGGGCCTGGGCCTGATCAACCCGTGTCTCGGATCCGAGGGGTATCACAGTATGGTGAAGGAAAGTTTGGTTATCGACTCTGGGATAATCAGAATAAGAAAATCATCAGAAGTAGAGTTGTGATTTTCAACAAGAAAGTGATGTACAAGGATAAAGATGCAGCATAGTTAACTAGTCATGTACAGAGTAAGCCTAAGTTTGTTGAGTTGGATGATGATCCAGAGAGTATTGACGTAGAACAGACAGATGAGGGTTCTTGGCCGGAACTCATATAGCATAGTTCACCACGGATTCCAACTCTTAAGCCAGCACCCAAAAGGTCTACGTGACCTCATGTACCGAATCGAAAATATTTAGATTATATGTTGCTCACAGATGATGGTGAGCTGGAATGTTATGATAAAACATGTTAAGTTGAAGATGCTAGCAAGTGGGAGCTTGCAATGGAAGATGAGATGAAGTCCCTTAGCTCCAACAAAACATGGGAAATAACCAAGTTGCCGATGCGGAAGAAAGCTCTTCACAACAAATAGGTGTATAGGGTGAAAGAAGAACATGATGGTTCCAAGAGATACAAGGCGAGAATGGTGGTCAAAGGCTTTCAGTAAAAGTAAGGCATTGAATACACACACATTTTTTCCTTAGTTGTGAAACTGAGTACCATTCGCTCAGTTCTTAGCATAGTTGCAGCAGAGGGGTTGCACTTTGAGTAGTTAGATGTCAAAACTGCTTTCCTCCATGATGACCTAGAGGAGGAGATTTATATACAACAACTGGAAGGTTTCTCAGTCAAAGGGAAAGAGAACCTATTGTGCAAGTTGAACAAAGCTTGTATGGTTTGAAGCAAGCCTCGAGACAGTGGTATAAAAAGTTTGATGGTTTTATGAAGCGACATGGCTACAACAAGTGCAACACTAACCATTGTTGCTACTTCAAGAGGTTTAAGTCAAGTTTCATTATCCTTCTACTTTATGTTAATAACATGTTAGTGGCAGGTTCTGATTTTGAAGAAATCAGCAAATTAAAGAAGCTGTTGTCTAGTGAATTCAAGATGAAGGATTTTGGTGCAGCGAAGCAGATTCTTGGGATAAAGATTAACAGAGACAAACAAAAAGGTACTTTGTAATTGTCTCAAGCTGAGTACGTTGAACGGGTTCTAAAAAGGTTTAATATGAATAATGCTAAGGCGATAAGTACTCCCTTAGCTAATCACTTCCGATTATTTCAAGATCAGTGTCCGAAAACAGATGATGAGAAAAACTTCATGGCTAAAATTCCATATGCCTCAGCCATTGGAAGTTTGATGTATGCCATGGAGTGCACAAAACCTGACATTGCATGTGCAGTAGGAGCAGTAAGCCGGTTCATAAAGTAATGAAATGGATCTTGAGATATCTACGGGGTACCACAGACAGATGCCTATGTTTCAGAAGGGGTGAGGTAAAGCTACATGGTTATGTAGATTCAGACTTTGTTGGTAAGGTGGACCATAGAAGAAGTACTACCAGGTATGTGTTCATAATGGGTACAATTGCTATTAGTTGGGTTTCACAATTATAGAGGATTGTAGTGTTATCTACTATAGAGGCTAAGTATGTGGCAATGACAGAGGCCAGCAAGGAGATGATTTGGTTACAAAGTTTATTGACAGAGTTAGGATTCGAACAGGTGAAGAATGTTTTGCACAGTGATAGTCAGAGTGTGATGCATCTGGCAAAGAATTTAGTATTTCATTCAAGGACCAAACATATAGGATGTAACGAACCACTCCACCACATGGTATGATATTGTTCGCTTTGGGACAATTTTGCTCTTGGGCCTTACCCCAAAAGGCCTCATACCAATTGGAGATGACACACTTACATATAAGCACTTCACCTTTCCTCTACCCAGGCGATGTGGGACTTATGCACCTGTAGCTCGCCATTGTGGTAGCCTGACAATGTCTCTCACACCAGCCTATGACACACCCACCCACGGGGTTATCACAATCCACCCCCCTTAGAGGCCCGACGTCCCCATCAGTACACTTCCGGTCGGGTCAGACTCTGATACCATTTGTACAACCCACTCCACCATATGGTATGATATTGTCCGCTCTGGGCCTGAGCCCGCACGGTTTTGCTCTTGGGCTTTACCCCAAAAGGCCTCATACCAATTAGAGATGACATACTTACATATAAGCACTTCACCTTTCCCTCTCCCAGGCGATGTGGTACTTGTGCACCCGTAGATCGCCAGTGTGGTAGCCTGTCAGTGTCTCTCGCACCCGCCCACTGCACACCCGCCCACAGGGTCATCACAATTCACCCCCCTTGGAGGTGCGACGTCTCCGTCAACACACTTCCGACTAGGTCAGGCTTTGATACCATTTGTAACGACCTATTCCATCACATGGTATGATATTGTCCACTTTGGGCCTGAGCCCGCACAGTTTTACTCTTGGGCTTTACCCCAAAAGGCCTCATACCAATTGGAGATGACACACTTACATATAAGCACTTCACCTTTCCTCTACCCAAGCGATGTGGGACTTGTGCACCCGTAGCTCGCCAGTATGGTAGCCTGACAATGTCTCTCGCACCCGCCCACGACACACCCGCCCACAGGGTTATCACAATCCACTCCCCTTGGAGGCCCGACGTTCCCGTCGGCACACTTCCGGCTGGGTCAGGCTCTAATTCCATTTGTAACGACTCACTCCACCACATGGTATGATATTATCTGCTTTGCTCCTAAGCCCACATTGTTTTGCTCTTGGACTTTACCCCAAAAGGCCTCATACCAATTGGAGATGACACACTTATATATAAACACTTCACCTTTCCCTCTCCCAGGTGATGTGGGACTTGTGCACCCGTAGCTTGCCAGTGTGGTAGCCTGTCAGTGTCTCTCGCACCTGCCCACGGCACACCCGCCCACAGGGTCATCACATAGGACTTCGATATCACTTTATCAGATCTTTATTAGAAGATGGGGTGTTGACACTTGAGAAAATACTTGGCACCAAGAATCTAGCTGACATGTTGACCATGACAGTGACCATGGAGAAACTGAAGTTGTGCGCCACTTCAGTCAGTCTTTTAGTTTGAAGACAGAGAAAAGCGCACCGACTTGCATAGGACAAGCATGAGAAAAAGATGGAATGTGTTTACAAGTGATCCAGCCGCCAAGTGGGGGATTGTTGTGTTTTTTGGTGGAGTCTGATCATGTGTTGATAACGTGAAGTTTTTTGGAAAACTAATGATTTTAATATTTTGGCTATTGTAACATTTGAACCGGTTCAAGATTTTTACAACTAGTTCTACGGAGTGATAACCAAATCAAGGAAACGTTGAGATCAGCCACTGTCCAGTGGGAACCAGTAGCTAATTCTTTGTACAAGTTCAAGAGTGGCAGAACGTTGCAGAAGTTTTGGGGCAACAAGTTGAATCAGTTTCAAAAAGGTTGAACTGGTTCAACACTTCTAGGAATACATGATTTACTTTTCTTATTGGAATTGCACTCTACAAAAGTCAATTCTTATGGGACAAGTTGGGTTCCATTGTATGGGGCTATAAATAACAACCCTAATCAGTTTTTTAGGGTGTAAATAAATGGTGAAAATCATACGTGTTGTATAATTAATTTGTGCCAACACAAGATAGAGCAATTGAGAGAGATTGAGAGAAAATTCTTCTTGTAATTCTTCATCTTTTTCATAGTGAATTTGTTAAGTGTGCTCCATGGATGTAGCCCTAAGATTTGGCTAATCCATGTATATCTTGTGTTTTTGTGTGTGATTTTTATTTGTGATTTTTTCTTCATGATTGCTTATTTATTCTTTGAATAGCGTTGTTATTTGCGTTTCTGCCACAACAACTAGTATCAAATCCATTTGATTATGCAGAGCAACTCCAACACCTAGCTCATTGTAGTCCAAGCCATTTTTCTTTGTAACTTCAAGTCTTTGTCTCATTTGTTTTCCATAAATGTGATCTTGAGTAATGGAATACTTAGAGTGATCTTTAGTGCTTCATTGAGGTCATTCTTTGAATATGAATAATCTATATAACACTCAACATAAATATTAGTCCTTAAACACCATTAGTGGTTTGTTATCATCAAAACACATAAATTGTCCTTGGATGGAATCCGTAAGGTCAACAATCTCCCCCCTTTTTAATGATGAAGAAACATTGATGTGTTCATAAGTAAGTGGAGAAGCATTTGAAAAATGCTCCCCCTATCAAAGTGTATATAATGAACATAATGTTATAAAACAACATGCTTGATATATCATAAATAATCTTATACATAAACATGTATTTAAGATCATTTTACACATACACATCACATATCTTTCCCACTTTGGCATCTCAAAAAGTTGGGAGGCTTAGACAACTTCATTAAGCATTTATCATTTAACATAGTGAAGTAATTCCAATCAAAATTTGGCAATATACTAGTAATGACTATAATGTTTGATGAGCGCTGAAAAGTGCGCATCTAAACCCTTTAAGCTTTGGCATTCTAGGACCTTTATCTATCTTATTTTTTCGTCTTAGACTAATTTCATGTTATTGCCCTTTTCAGGTGCTTATCCCAAAAATAAGTTAATTCAGCTAAATAAGAGCTTAAAAGAAGCAATCTCAAGCTGAATGGAAGAAAAGAGCAAAGTGGAAGCAAAGTGTAGAAAATCAGCAAGTTCAATCGATCTCAACATTCCTTCGATCGATCAGAGTAACATCGATCTGGACATTTCAAGATGGATCCAAGCCTTTGTCCTTATTCAAAAGATTCCACCATGTTCGATCGATCCAACTAATCTTCGATCGATCGAAAATATTCGATCTTATCCACACATACCACCCCACCTACCACTCTTGTCTTTTTTTCCAAAATATCCCAAAATATCTCAGAGATTTGTCTTTATTCAAAAAGGCACCGCCAAGGATGATCGATCTCTGCAGTATTCGATGGATCTCACCTCAATTCGATTGATCTCAACATAGTTCGATCGATTGAACCTCCTCAAGTCCAAAATAAAATAAATTCCAGCTTATTAAAAGTTGGCTCATGGTGCAATCATTGCAAGGACCCTAGTGCACAAATCCAGACCATGGGGTATGACACTTGAGCCTCCTATATAAGGATTTTGAGCCATTCATATCAAAGGATTGAATATATCTTCATTACACATATCTTAGTGCATCTTTAAACGTTGGTGCCCGCGATAACCACCAAGTTTTTGGAGCCATTGTCGGGGATTGAATTGGTAACGCCATATTTCTTTGGAAACAAATAGAAATTAGTACTCTTTTGATCGTGTCTTTTCTTTATTTTTATTTTTGTTACTTATTGTGTTTGTTCTTGATTGGCTAGGTGCATTGAGCTAAGAGAGTTAAGCAAAGAGCAAAAGAAGCAAGGAAGCCAAATGAAGCTAAACAAAAGCAAAAAGGAGCTAAAATCTAAAAATTTACAAAGGATAGCAAGGCTTGAAACTTGAAAGTTAAATTGAAGTTGTTTAAAGACCCTTTGTGAGATCTTTCTAACTCAATCTCTAGTTAAATCGTCGGCCCGCGTGGTGGCAAGTTTTTCATTTCATAGATAAATCGTGAGCCCACGTGGAGGCAATTTATTTTTCTTTGCATATTGTTCAAACATGGGAGTATGAGACCAATGTATGTGGAGAATGTTTGTTGATTGATTTTTTGTGGGGGCGAAGTGATTGTTAATTGCTTATTATTGTTTTGCTAGTGTATGCATAGTCATAAGTTGTTGAATCCTACTCTTGTCCCTCCTAATTTGTATCTTGAATCAGTTGATCGTAATCCTAGGGGAAGAGGTAGTTCTCATCACTCCATTTCACCAATGGAGGAATTGAATGACAACCATGTGGAGGACCTTGGTCACATAGACCAACAAGGCATCCTCCACCCAAACATGCATCATGAAAATATTCAAGTACCATTAGGCATGCCAAGACCATTCATCCCACCACAACAACAAGGCCAAATTCCATTGGGAATGCCTCGGCCAATTTTTGCTCCATAACCTCCAATTATGCAAGGCAACCAAGGTGTTCGAGTGGCACCGCCGGTTGTGAATCCTTCCATTACTTTAAGAGACCATTATGTGCCTAATGAATACAATGCACCCACTTGCATTCAATTAGCCCCATTTAGAGCACATCACTATGAGATTAAACCACAAACCATTCAAATGCTTCCCAACTATCATGGACTTCCAAGTGAAGAACCTTATAAGTATTTGGATGAGTTTCTTGAAGTGTGTACCACTGTGAAATACACGGACATACCAGAAGAAGTGTTAAGACTCAAACTTTTTCCTTTTATCCTTTAGGATAAGGCAAAATATTGGTTCAACAATCTTAAGCCTTTTTCGATAACTTCTTGGGCAGAAATGCAACAAGAGTTCTTGAAGAAGTACTACCCGATTTCGAAGAGCAATGCCATGAGAACTTCCATTCGTGAATTTTCTCAAGAGGATGGGGAAATGTTTCATGAGGCATGGGAAAGGTTTAATGACTTGCTTAGGGAGTGCCCACATCATGACATACCTAAGTGGCAACTAGTTCAATATTTCTTTGAAAGTTTACCAGATAATCACAAGGGTATGGTTGATGTATTTATGGGTGGTTCTTATCTTGACAAATATAAAAATGATGTGTGGCAATTGTATGAAAGTATGAGTGAGAATTCAATGCATATATCTTTATCCTCTAAAAATGGTAGAAATCTAGGTGGAAGGAAGAACGTCGGCTTATATCAAGTTGACAATTCCAACGATATAGCCGCCGAGATGAAATCCTTATCTCAAAGGTTTGATCAATTTTTGATTAACCAAACTTCGGCGAATCAAATGCCTTCCTCCCCTAACCATTCTCATCATGCATTTAATGAATCTTGCATGACTTATTCAAGTGATTTACATTCTATTTCCAATTGTTCCCATGGACATTTGTCAAGTGAAAACTATGAGCAAGTTAATGCTACAATTGTCAACCAAGGGAATAATCCCTATGGCACTCATTACAATTTAAGTTGGAGGAACCATCCAAACTTCTCTTAGAAAAGCCAAGGGGAAGGCTCAAACCCTCCCTAAGGTGGTTTTCAAAACAAATATGTTCTACCACCGATGCAAAGCCAAGGTTCCCAAGGTTATAGATCTTCTTTTCAATCATCACATGGAAATCAATTCTTTAATTCTCATTTCCCTAACCAATCATCGTATTCCCAAGGAAATTCTAGGAGTACCGCTTTTGAGGAGAAAGTGTTGACCGATCTAGGCACTCTAAAGGCGAACACTCAATTGCTTCATTTCCATTCCTAATCCATTACTAAGCTAGAAACCCAAGTCGGGCAAGTAGCTAGTACTTTGAATGCTAGAGAGAAGGGGAAAATGCCTTTGAATGCCCCACCAAAGCAATAATGTGTTGTGGAGACTCATTCTACATCGAAAGGTCACATAATCGAACATGTCAATGCGGTGACAACCTTGAGAAGTGGGAGAATTGTTGATAACCAAGTGAGTATGTCCAATGAAGAGAGTGAACCAGTGCAACCAAAAGTTGACATCCGTCCTGTTTCACATCCTATTCCTCCTTCATTGTATGTGCATAACCCCTTTGTTGAAAAAGTAATGGAAAATGATTTGAACAAAGTTTTGAAAGATGATTTGAAAAATTCTTGTGATAGTTTGAAAAATTCTTGTGTTGAAGATTCTTCAAAGAAAGATTTAAAAAAATCTTTTGAGCCTAAAGCTCCATTTTCGGATGCCTTGAAAGGATCCATTTCTCTTGACAAACAAAAGACCAAGACTAATGAAATCATTGATGTGTTTAGGCAAGTGAAAATTAATCTTCCACTTTTAGATGCAATCAAACAAATTCTGGCTTATGCCAAATTCTTGAAAGATCTTTGCACCAAAAAGAGGAAGAACAAAAGCCAAGCACCAAGGAAAATGGTCTTGACCGAGCAAGTGAGCTCTATTTTGCAACATAACACTCTTCCAAAGTTTAAGGACTCCGGTTCACCTACTACTTCTTGCATCATTCAGAACATCCGAACAAGCCGCGGGTAAATAGGATAAGCTGCGGACTACTATTAATGGCCACCCTAGCATCATCACAGTCGAAACTTTGGCCACTTCTTCTCAGTGCCCCCATATCTGCCCTCCTGATCTTCACTATCCCATTCTGAAAAGGCCTTCTGATGTAGACATGGCCGTTGCTTTGACTGGCCATTACGCAGATGGCGAGACTTTCACCTCCTGGACTTATCTGCCTGATGACCTATGGTTTTTCGATTCGGTCGTATACCAAAATGTGTTTATGGCGGGGCATAAGATCCAGAGGCATTCTGATTTTTTGGCAGCCCTTTATGCTTTCTACACTGGGCATTGGTTCTCTATTCTTGCACTCTACTGGAGTGTTGTGATGAAGTTGTACATAGATTATATCAGCAAGGCCAACCTCAAGTGGGCTAAGTGTCTCCCCTTCGCTCATCTTATTACTCAGATCCTCCAAGACCAGCGCTACCCTTTCCATCCACAAGAGCGTTCTGAGTCAAGGGCTTGCCACTACAACAAGAAGGACTGAAACAAGAGCTACAATGCTCTTATCAAGAGCTTGGAGAAGGATGCTATTTTAGCAGCAGAGGAGGCTGTAGAGGCTGAGGAGGTGGAGATGGCAGTAGCAGCAGCAGCAGTGGATGATCTAGTAGACGCACCATCGGCTGCAGTACATATAGATATAGACCTGGAGCAGTAGCCTCCAGAGGAGTTACAGCATCACTCTCTAGTTAGGTCGCCAATTCATTCCTAAGAATAGGGTCAGGATGTACCACAGTTTCATGAGCTAGCCATACCTGACGCTCCAGTTCTGACACCTGGCCTAGGAGAGCGTGTCTAGGCATTGGAGGATGCAGTAGTCTCCCTTAGAGAGCAGATATTTCGACTCTTCGTACAGATGTTTTAGCTGCGCTGCGTGACATGTCCAGAGATATCCGGGGATCATGCCCTGCTCGCCCTACCTCCTCTGCCTGATTTCTCTATCTCTTTGCTCTCCTCATTTGATATATCTGTGATACATTACTATTACATTGCTACTGATATAATATTTTTACAGCCAGTCTGTTGGCCCTAATACTGTGATGTGCTGTACATTATTTCTCTTTTTCTATGCATGATATTTTTAGATGTCTGGATTTTATATTGATACATTTATCTGTGATTGGCTCATTTATCAGGTACTTCCCAGTGACTTCAGTGAGAGAGAATGCTGCCCAAATTTTTTTCAGGACCATCCATTTTCCTCTCTCCTTAGTTCATTTCTTATTCTATTTACACTTGCATGTCCACTGTGCACTGTTATTATCCCTTTGTTATTTGATGAGTTTTATCCAAGTGCCATCTTTTCAGGACCGCAGTCAATTCCAAGTTTAGGGGAGTTTATACCACTCACTTTGGATATTTGCGTCCCAGCCATTCTTTGCCTTAGTTGCACTGGTATACTCTTTCCTTTTGTTCTCTTTACACATTGAGGACACTGTGCCATTTAAGTTTGGTGGTAATGGGTGTTAATTGCAGTGTTTGCTTTCAATTCAAAATTTTAAGCATGACTTGTGTATTTGAGGGATTTTTTTATGATTGATCCATGTTAGCTATGACTTTGATCTTTTGAGGACTATATTGCTTAAAATTTAAAAATTGTTTGACTTGAGAGTCCAATACTCCTTGTATGCCTTGTGAATGCCATTTAGGAGTAAATTTTTAGAAAGATTGATACCTTGCTTGCACTTGTGGTCCACATCATCTTGATTTTGTGATTATTTTGAGATTCACTCTAGGATTTTACATTAGCACCGACGCACACTAGCATTCATTTGTAAGGTACATGCTTTGTTGATTATTTAATTGGTTATATCCCAATTGAGCTAGTAGTGCATAGAAAGCTTTCATTTTGATAAAGGTGGATAACAAACCCTTTTCATTGAGTAGCTGGGATTCTAGCCTCATCAAGCACTGAATTTTTCGCACCGAAAGGTGGAAGCCCAAACTCTAGGTTAATAATAATTGAACTTGAAAAAAAAAAAAAAAAGTTGCAAAAGCAAATAAAAAAAGTGAGAACTTCTCCCAAAAGGTGAGAAGTGGGAAATAATTAAATGGAGGTTGTTTTGATCTATAGCCTAGTTGATTTGAGCTTGTAAGTCCTTAGGGGTGTTTTAACACCTAATGCCTTTAAGCAGTCTGGTTTTGGAGTCATTGACCTAACGCTCGACCTCATGGATCGCTAGAAAGCTTAATAGATCAATACATTGCACTATGCTTCCATCTTTGATCCTTAGGTTAGTAAAAATAAAAAATAAAAAATAAAATAAAATAAGCGCACCTAGAATAATAAAGCTTTAATAAAAGGTCCACTCTTTATTTTGATGATCGAGACTAGATTTGTGTGCTAGTTTGAGGGTAAGGATGTGATCATTTTTTTAGTTGGCTTAAATAACAACATATTTGATGCCGGTCCATTCAAAAAGGATTCTAGAGTTGTTTTGATTTGCATGATCATTTTCTTAATGTGTAGAGGACCATACTTGCTTGCTTGATGTTGAAATTTTAGGAGATTGCTTGGAAATGGTTGAAAAATTGCATACTTGAGGTAGTTTACTCCCAATGCTTGTTTGCAATATTGGTGCCTTTTTTGTGATAATGAGCCTAATGTTTGTGCGTATCATTTCTGGAAACCCTCACGAGACTTTACTCGTCCACTAGGGTAACCTAGGGGTTTAAAAGGCTTTTTACATATGCTAAATTCAATCATGTTCCCTACGAAAGTGGCGTTATCCATTTATTGCTTTCTAGTTCATAGTTGTATAGTCGTTCATTTCATTCCTTTACTTTATAGTTCATTGCTAGGGACTAGCAATATTTAAGTTGGGGGGTGTGATGAGCGTTGAAAAGTGCACATTTAAACCACTTAAGCTTATGTATTCTAGGACTTTTATCTATCTTATTTTTTCGTCTTAGATTAATTTCATGTTATTGCCCTTTTCAGGTGCTTATCCCAAAACTAAATAAGAGCTTAAAAGAAGCAATCTCAAGCTGAATGGAAGAAAAGAGCAAAGTGGAAGCAAAGTGTGAAAAATCAGTAAGTTCTATCGATCTCAACATTCCTTAAATCGATCAAAGCAACATCGATCTGGACACTTCAAGATGATTTCAAGCTTTTGTCCTTATCCAAAAGATTCCACCATGTTCGATCGATCCAACTTATCTTCGATTGATCGAAAATATTCAATCTTATCCACACCTACCACCCCACCTATTAATCTTGTCTCTTTCCCAAAATATCTCAGAGATTTATCTTTATTCAAAAAGGCACCACCAAGGATGATCGATCTCTACAGTATTTGATAGATCTTACCTCAATTTGATCGATCTCAACATAGTTCAATCGATCAAACCTCCTCAAGTCCAAAATAAGATAAATTCCAGCTTATTAAAAGTTGGCTCATGGTACAATCATTGTAAGGACCCTAGTGCACAAATCCAGACCATGGGGTGTGACACTTGAGCCTCCTATATAAGGATTTTGAGCTATTCATATCAAAGGATTGAACATATCTTCATTACACATATCATATCTCATATCTTGGAGAGGAGGCTAGAGACTAGAGAGCTCTTACACATCTTTGAGAGTTCTTCCATTCTTTTAGGGTTTCTATCAAGAATGAAGTCATTCCTACCATGGAGATAGCCCTTGAGGGTTGGATGACTACTTCAATGAGTTGCTAGACATCTACTTGGGGCTACTCTAGCCCCTAAGTTTGCTTCCTAGACCTAGTGTTTTGTATATTCTTGGGGATTTATTTGTAATAAATGTTTTGATCTTGGATTTATATACATATCTTATGGTTTTTACTTGATGTGTATGGATTAATGCTTTCAATTGATTATCTACTTCTAACCATATGTCTATGTATGCTAGAATGGATGATTCATGTGCTTTTCTCTAGATTTAGTGGAGTTTATGCATGTCTATGTGTATGGATGAAGTTAATCTAGAGATAGTTAAAACATAGTGCTTAATTAAACACTCTTGTAATTTATTTGATGGTTCACACTTGTTTCTTGATGGATGGTGCCACACCTTTAGCTTACTTAGTTTAATTTTCATATCTTTAGTGTAGATGTAGTGTAATTGCTTTAGATTATTAGATAGGTGGACAATCTATTCTTATTCCTTGGTGTTCCATACTTATGAATGCAAATAGTGTATGCTTCTAGATAGTTGTGTGTGCATAAATTGTTGTTTCATTGAATTGATTTTGGTCTCATTTGATAGGTTGTGCTTTCCATTTGAATTGGCTAGACAATTTATACTTATTTGCCATCCATGCCTAGTTTCATTTAATGTCACACACAAACACAAGCTACAATTCAATTTCCCCCATTGATATACAATTGCTAGTGTGTAGTGAAGTCAAGCTTAGTGGTGAGCTCTATTACCCCAAGTCATCTCCTTTATATCTTTTTCCCTACATTCTAAATTGTTACCTTTTACTTGCTTTAATTTCAATTGAATTGTAGTTTAATCAACCAAACAAACCATCTTTTGATCATTTGACCTACTAACCCTATACATTGTTTCTATTACAAGCATGCCCACAATCCCTTGGGACAATCCATACTCACCCTAGCTATATTTTTAGTTAGAGGTAGTTGTGGCTTTTATAAATTTAAAACTTAGCCACATTGCACACTCACACTCTTAGTGCATCTTTAAACGTTGGTGCCTGCGATAACCACCATTGTTCTTTGGAATGAAATATGTAAGCAATTATATCATTAGAAGCCAATATCATTGATATCATGAGTTCAATGCATCATTAATGTTCATGGCATATACAAAAGTATACAAAAAGTATAAACGAAAGATGAAATATATACTTAATTAAGCAAAAGTATACAAAAGTATACATAATAAAACACAAACAAATGAAGCTTTGACTAGAATAAGCCAAAAAGCAAACAATTTTTGTAGAGGCAAATCCAGTGTGCTTCAATCCAAATATAAATTTTCCTATTTAATATTATCAAGAAGGAGGGAAAAAAAAATTATCAAAGTCATGAAAACTTATGAGTATGAATATAATGACTAACATGTCATTTTGTAGCATGCTTGTCAATTTCAAGATAAGTCAATGAAGCTTAGCAAAACATATAATAATCCTTCATAAGAGATTACTAATAATCTCCTCCCTATCAATATGCTTACATTTACATCATATATCATTCAATAATTATACAACTAATGGAACAATGAAGTAATGATAGGTAAAGTATTTTTAAGATATATCATGAAACAAGTTATACTTAAAAACCCTTAATTCATTAATAAAAATAATAAGATGTATCATTTAAAGTTTATGGGTTTCCCAAAGGTATATAAGCAAATAACAAGATGTAGCAATTTATGAAAAGAAATGTGAGATGTTACAACCAAGATTTGCAAATGCAGGTATGTGCGTAATATATCTCATGATACTAACACATCTCATTTTTCTCATAAATCATTTAATACGCTCAAGGAGTAATCGACTTAAATTTATGCTATTTAAGTTTAGAGATGATTAAATAGGGATTGGACCATGAGAAATTTGAGAGCGTGAGATGAAATTATAACACATAGGAGCAAGTATGGCCAAGATAATTAAAAAATAAGGCATTTATACCAAAATATATTTTTTCATTGAAGAATATAAATTGTTATCTGATTTTAATGACCAAAACATTTCTAAAATCATATAAGATATGAGAGATATAAAACATACGTAACTAGTATCACTACCTAGTCATATGCAATGAAGGCCTATTTTCTTGGATATATATGAGTAGAGATAATTGGCTACATGATTTTCTACGTGGATAAGCTCAATATTTCTCTTATACATATTTCTCAAGAAGTCACATCAAAGCATCTTATAAAATCTTAAGTGCTAAGAATGATATATTGATATATATATAATAAGATCTTGATGCAAAATATATTCTTTAAGAGATGTGATGAGAGATAAGCTACGTGATTTTCCATATGGATGAGCTTGATATCTTTTTTATACACATTTTTTAAGAAGTGATATATAAACATCACATGAAATTTTAAAGTGCTAAAAGTGGATTTATCAATTAATATAGCACTAGTGATTTCACATTAGTCATCTAAGCTAGAACAAAGTATTCTTGAATAACATATTGCTAAGACTAAGTGTCCAATCAAATAAATGAAATTATTTTTATGAGGGTTTCAATCCTTAGATGAAATCCAGTTTACTCAACATGACCATTTCAATTCATTTTTCATGCTAGGAGTAAACTTCTTTGTGTAAAACATAAATGTTAATTTTAAAGATAATATCATCTATATATGTGTAATCAACATAATGTCATTAATGGTTTTTAAAATGATGAGATACATATATATCAATTTTGTTAAAACCATCATTCATGAGAAAATCACTTAAGCCTTTCAAAATGAGCTCTAGTAGTTTGTTTATAGGTACATAAGGCAATTGATAATTTTAAACATGTTATTTAAAATTTATGCATTTCAAGTCCGGGTGATTTTTCCCCATAAGACTTTTTAGATATAAAGTCAATAAATCATGCATTTGATATAAATCATTTCATGTAAAAACATATAACATTCTTATTGCTTTAATTAAAAATCATATGCACAAAGACATATATTCAATTTCCTTTTCTTAGTGAAACCTTTGGGTGTAGTCCAGTTTAGTTACCAATGATAACAAATGATGCCTATTATGATGTGAAAAATGGTTAAGGAACTAAGTTAATATCATAGCCACCAAAAATTAGTTCCAATAAATAGAACATTGAGAAAGTTCAACAATGATTGATCAAAATAATAGAGATGAATTATTCATCAACTCTTAGAAAGACATTATAAAATCTCATTTTTAAGTCTCATGAGATGGCTCTTCCATGGAGTTTTCTTCGTATCCAAATTTGAACCCACGTCTTCAAGTTGAAATAATCTTATTTTATATGTGAGTAATGCCAAAATCATGTAAATTAAATATTTAAAATCACAAAGGCACATAAATGACATTTTACACATAGCTACTTGATACAAATTCAAATATAGTAGCCTTTGAGATCTTTGTAAGATTGTCCTTGATAACATGCAATTTCACAATCATCTTTCATAAATTTAGTCAAAGATAGTTCCTTAACTAAATGATATGAAAAGATTGAAAATAAATTCATGCTAGCATATTCAAGTCACATAGACATACTACTTCCATATAAATTGACAAAATCAATAACGTAGACATTTTTCGCAACAAGTAGTATTTATGTCAAGATCATCATTCACATTAATTATGTCATGACTAGATATAGAAATAATTAATTAGTCCTTATCACATAGCACAATTAAGTCACATTTAAGCTTATAAACTAAAAGCACATTTGTAATGAAGAAAGGGACATTTACCGAAGCAATTAATTCCATTAGCTTTGGCACGGTTTCTCAATATAGTGCACCCTTCATCCTATTGATGGTGAGAGGTAATCATGGCTTGATTTCTCTTTATATGCTTGAACCATCCATATTTGAATCCACTTGTTCTTGTTGTATAGGTATTTAACTTACAAAATATACTCAAGTGGAATTCTTTGGTACTCAATACTTTTAGGGTCCTTGTGAGTTAGCACACATTGCTAAGGTTCCTCTTGGGAGCTCAATTTGTAATACCCCTAGTTTTCAAAAGGATATAAAGGGAATTTAATTATTTATTTTATTACATTTTATTTAATTATGTGATTATGGGCTTACGTGGCTATGTGTTTATGTGGCTACATGATTTTATGCTTATTTGTCTTAATTGTTTATGTGATTTATTTGATTTAATTAGGTGTTTGTGTAGTTAATTGATTGGGTGTTTTGTCCGCTTAATTGATGTGTAGTTTAATTATAATTATTTGTTATGATTAAATGATTTAAATTGTTGTATGTTGTATTTTGTTTATTTTTATTTTAAATGATAGATTTGGATAGTAGTAATGGACCAACCCAATAGGTCGCATGGACTACTTGGATGGGAGTTGGATGGGTACAAATATTTACCCATAGATAATTGTACATATATATATGTGTATATATGTATATATGGTTATTTTAAGTATTAATTGTTATTAATAGTTAATATTAATATAACTATAGTTAGATATATATTATATTTATAACTTATATAGTTATAATGTTAATAATTATATATGTATGTACATAATCACGTTAGTTTTAGCAGACTTATATATATGTATATATTATTTATTTGTTTTCTTTTTCTTTTGTTGGTTATTGACGGAAAGAATTGGAGATGGATTAGGAGTAGGTTAAATTATAAGTAGTATATATATATATGTTTGTGTCTGCTAAGGGTTTTTACAAACTCATCACGTAGAATAGAGAGGGGTGAGAAACAGAGAGGCTTGGCTAATGGGTTCAAAGCCAAACCCTAAGAGGAACAAGGAGAGACTGTTTGTAGGGTTAGGACCGAGCAGCAGAAGGTTCGACGGTAACCAAGGTCACTGGAATCAGAGGAAGAACACAGAGAAGGAGGTTTGAGATTTTCAACCCGAAATCCTAAGGCAAGTTCTTCTTACTCTCTCCTTTTGATCTGTGTTTCTATACATACCTAGGATATTCCAGGAGACTTAAACAATTAAAATCAATTATTATGCATGCTTAATTGAACTAAAACATAGGATTGCATGTTTTTTAGTTTCATGTTCTTGATTTCTTTATTCTTAGACTTTTGATGCATGAACTGTTGTTTAAATTGAATCTTTGCATGTTAAAATACTTAAAATAATTTAGTATGGATGTATAGGACTTAGTTTGGAGCTTAGGACTCTTAACTATGGAGTTTTAGGGTTTACAATGGCTGAACCGGTGAAGAAGACACTTTCAGCACCAATCAAGTCGACTCAGTTGGAACTGAGCCGACTCGATTGGTAACTAAGCTGACTATGTTGGCAACCGAGCCTGCTCAGTTGGGCTGCGACCTGGGTTTTTGGTTTTTAATGTCTAGAATGTGTTTAAATCTGTTTTAATTAATATTAATGGTTTTAAATGGACTTGGGGAAGTTCCAGAATGCATAAAATATGTATATATGCTAAGGATATGATTAAGTTAGGTATTAGACAACCTATATGTTGTTTCATTGGATAAATGGATTAATTTAATTGTCTAAACAATGTAAATTAACCATTAAGTAAATATTAAATAATAATTATAAACCTTGTACAATTTATCTGAGATGTAGGTTAATTACTTGGAATATAAGTTAACCACGTACTATTTAAATTATTATATTTGTTTAAATAGATGCAAATAAAGTTGTTAAATGAAAAAATTGATTAATTTAATTGTTTTAACAAGTGAATTAAATGTTTAAATGATTTTATTCATGATTATGAATTTTGTATAATTTATCTGAGACGTAGGTTTATTACTTGGAATGTAAGTTAACTACATGTTATTTAAATTATTGTATTTGCTTAAATAAATGCAAGCGGTTATTTGTATGATTTATATTATGCTATGTATGGATTAATAGATGTACTATATTATTTGTTGCATCATTTATTAGATTGTATGGTTTAATGCACTGGTATAGGACGGTGGCATTCTAGGGATGGATTAACTAAAGAAGTTAAGTCCTACCTATTTATTTATAAGGGAATGGATTAACCAAAGAAGTTAAGTCCTCCTTATTTATGTTAGGCCACTGTATCAGATGGATAACATTTTATCTTATGCTTGTACAGACTTTATGTATATGATTATGGTGCCATGATATGAGTTTGAGTCTCAGGATCATGGTTAGGGTGCGTATATTGCCTAGGATGGATAATTGGATATAATAGACATCTGTGTACCCTGGTAGGTCTAGGTACTCATGCCCACTTCATGTGCAATTTGTATGTTGCCTTCTATTTAGGTTGGGGCAGACCTATAGTCCAGTGAGCGTCCTATAGTGTGTATATATATATGGACTATTTAGCTATTTTTGGATTGACCAGGATATATATGTGTATCAGATCTATACTTGGACTGTAATATAGTAGAACTTGTTTGTAGCCTGACCCACCCTTATTTTTTTCAGGTGTTCATCAGGAGTGGAAGTTGTTCGTGCTGAACAGGGATCAGTCTACGTCATTCTTCCACTTCTATTTAAAAGATTTGTTTATGTTTTTGTTTTCAGATGTAGACATTATTTCAGTTACTTATTTAGTTTGGATTTTCTAGGTGTCTACATAATATAGATTCTCAAGTTGTATTATAATGAAGGATTAATTGTATCAGAATGATTTATTAATCAATGGAAATTTATTATGAAGTTTTCAATATTGGATTATCTTTTAGTTTCCATTTCAGCATTTTATCTCTTCTTATTTATCCTTTTGTATTCTGTTTTCAATTATTACCGATTTATTTTTTATATTCTCGGGTATTCGAGCGTGGGCCTGGCCAACCCGTATTTGGTAATCCGGGGGTATCATAGTTGGTATTAGAGCACTCCAGGTTCAAGTGTCCTTAGGAGTGTCTTTCGTTATGTGACTTTCGCATTGCGTCTCTTGAAACTTAGAGCCCATATTAGGATTCATTGTACTCTATTTACGGTTCGTTAGGAGGAGCTGATGTCAATTATATTATGTAGTTGCATAATGGTTGGCACTAAGAGGAGGATTGGGTTCAAGGCGAAAACAATAAAGATCCAAAGAAGTAAATGAGTACGTTATCAATTTCTTTGCCACAAGGCAGAAGCAGGGATCGAAGGTTTAGGTTCAGATGGCGCTACTTTAAAGTATAAGCCAAGGAAGGATTGAAGTGTTTGTGATAGGTCACTGCATCCAAACAGCGAGGAACACAGATCAAAGGAAGAATCGAAGTGTTTGGGGCCTTCATAACTTCAGTTTTTCTCAAAAAGGAGAAAGCAAGGAAGAGGAACTCGAAAAGAATCTTAATGGAAGAGATTTCAGAGTATCCAAGAAAGAGGGTACTAAATCTTCTAGAGGAATGATCGCGAGATGGTGATCTTATTTGCTAGTAGGATAGCAAACGAAACTAGTAGAGTTGGTGTTGATCAATCTATATATAGCTAAATTATCTTATCATCTCTAAAAGAGATATATAAGAAGTACTCTTCAGTGTAGGGATCGGATGGAGTTTTTATCAGAACAAAATATAATAATTGTTATATCACATTCAGGAGAGCATTAAAATTATGTTTTGATGTTCTAATTCACTTTATAAAGCCAAGTTAGACAGTATACATTCCGCGTATAAGGAGGATGAGGGTTAAGCCCTTGGTATTTGCTTAAGCAATAATATGTTGTTTCTAAGCTATGTTTAAAGGATATATTTCAAGGTTGGATGAGTACCTACAAAACTATAAAAGGAAAGAGTGAAACAATTTCGTAAGTTTGTTTTCAGAGGAGATTTTCCATAGAAAGAACAACGTCTTAAGTGGAGTATATTTTGTGGTATTGTGTTTGTCATACGTGTTTTTTTTCATTTATTATTCAGGATTTGGTATGTGGTTTAGTTGGAGAGACAAGTATGTGATCAGTCAACTACTGTTTTTAATAACATGGAGTAATAATTCTATTTTACTCTAGGATGGTGAGCATGTGGTCATAGGATTTGGTAGATATACATAATTCTAGGCAATCTATTAGACCTGGACATGCGTTATTATGGTATGTTATTTGGGATGGGATAGTTAAACCATTACTACAAAACAAATAATCTAGAATGATTAATTTGATATAGTTTATGCTAGGCCTGGATTTGTATCATATTACAATGCTATGTTAATGGAAGTTGTTAATATTTCGGTATTCATGAGGTTATGGTAAATAAAGATCACTGTAACACCACGATGGTTTATCGGAGGTGTCGGAGTTGTAGAACATCTTCTTGGAAATTCTAAAAGTTGTCACCAAGATTGAAGGAGGATTTTGTACTGGTTTAAGTACTTAATAGAATGACGCTGAGTAAGGATAATAGACTGAATGAATCTTCATCAGTCTATTCTTAAACAGGAATTTATTTACGAGGACATGTCATTAGGAGGAGTTGCCTACGTTACACATGGAGGAGGAAACTAAGTCTTATTCACTTGCGTAAATAATATGATTTTTTTTTTTTTTTTTTTTTTTTTTTTTTTTTTTTTATGGTTATAATTCGCAACAATTAGTTGTTGTTAGGAAATTGATGACTTATTTGGAGGATAGAAATGTTTCATATTCATTTGATGTTAAATAAGAAGTCTGATTGACACTTACTTTTTCATTAAAGAAACAGGGTGTGTCAAAGATAGGAGGGTGAGATCGATCATCTATATATGAAGAAGAGGTGCACGGTGTGTATGGAAAGGTTGTAGTTTGTTGACTTTTGTTGAGTTAAAATGATAGTTGACTTTTGATAAATATAATTACTGGTTGATTTTTATTATCGATAAGTTCATCACAGATCAGTGGTACATGAATTTAGTTGCAGAGTTAGCTTTTGAAGATGCTCCAATTTAACCAATGGGTGCAGACGAAAGCTGGTGGTACTAGGCAAATGGTATTTTCTGCAGATAAATTGGAGAGAGGATGTAAGGACTGAGATTTACAACTCTTAGTTCTTTATTAATCCAGGTGGAGATACGATCCATCATGATATGGAGCAAATGTTTAAAGGACAGGCAGAAAGATGGACACAGTTAATTTTGTCTCCAAGTCTAATATTTATTAAATTGTCGAGATGGGCCATCAGAGATCACTAGATCCTTATAGCCATTCCTTATACCGAAGTGGAAATAAGAGAGCATGTTTCACAGATTTTGTTGAGGGATTTCTGACTTTGCATAAGGGTCTGGATTTTGGTCGGGATATTGGTTGATTGATAATTAAATTAGCGTAATTCTTGTCTATTTTGAACTGGTAGGACATCAGTATATGATAATAGAACGGATCACGAGACGACTTAGATGGATATAAGTGGTGATTCAAACTCTGCATCAAGTTCTATTTGGTGGAAGCAAATATGGAAGTGGATGCTCTCAATAACCAATATGGTATTAAATCTTTCGGTTAGTTATTGAGTTATCAGTTGAATTTATAGCATGTGTAATAACGACACTTGCTATTACCAAGGTATTTAAGGAGGTCAGTTTAAAATATCGAAGTTGACCTTAGAGAAGGTGTTACCTTACTCAGATAGAGTTTAAGGTACTGGAGAAGGATTAATAGGTGCTGTAAATGGGGTCGGAGTGACTGAGATGTAAAATTCGTATTTTACGGTGCATTGAGATGGTTATAAGGTACATCAAGACATTAAATGTCAGTTTTGGTGAACAGGAATAGGTAGGGACATGCACAAAATTGTCTCTAAGAGAAACACCTATTAGAAAGGTGGATAAATTGATTATCGAATATCATTGGCAATTTTTTCCATTTCCTATATCAAAATGGGAGTAGGACTAACTAGGAGTGGATGGTTAGTAGAACTTATTAACATTGATTGGAATTTTAATTCCATATAGATTTAGAGAGGTGGATTGAGAATGATCGTTTGTGGACATTTTTCGTGTAGTGTTCACTTTAGGAGCTTTATATCAGTTCTGCATTGCATTGATAATGGTGTTATAGCATAAAGATGTCCATTATAGTGGATGAAAAGTGCTATTTAGAAGGGGTTCTCTGAAGATTTTGGAGCAACAGCTTTGCTTCATATCTTTAGATAGAAGAATTGATCGAGAAATTTAATTTGATCATGGAGGATATGATCGAGGCATATATCTAAAGTTTTCATGGATAATTAATGGAAGCATTTACTTCACTTTTCAGAATTTTGTCTGTGTTATTGTTGCCACAAGGAGGTTAATGTGACAACATTGGAGGTTTTGTATATTACATAGTGCAGACATCTCATTTGTTGGTTTGAAATGGAAGCAAAGGTTGTATAATTAGACCTTGACTTCATCTATAGACACGTCCGAGAGAAATACTCTCATTTGTAGTGGTCTGCACGTGGTTGGGAGGCAGTAGTAGGATTTTGTAAATAGTAGAACTCGTATACTAGAGTTGTCTATCAGGAACTAGTTTGCTCGTGATGTTTTTCATATAGGAAGCAAGGCAATTTTTGGAAGAAGGTCAGTTTTACTTATTAAATTGACTTTTAGAGGATTTTGTTTATCAATTAAGACAGTAGTCTATAGATTTGCGTTACCAAATAGTTAGCGCTGGGTGTAGACGAGTTTTGTGCATATATACTATGAAACTTGGAGGATTTTATATCGTTACCCTTGACTAAATATTGGGTAACATTGAGTTGTTGTTAGATACAATTTATGTGGTAAAGTTTTGGGTTTCTTAAACATAGGAACCATAAATTTTTATTGGATGCTTTGGAATTCAATGGAGCCCATATACAGAGGCAGTGTCCACATGAAACGGAAATGAATTTAAAAGAAACATAATTCAGAATTTTGTGAATTCCGAGAGCGGAATTCCTTTTGTTAAGGGGGAAGAATATAATACCCCTACTTTTCAAAAGGATATAAAGGGAATTTAATTATTTATTTTATTACATTTTATTTAATTATATGATTATGGGCTTACGTGGCTATGTGTTTATGTGGCTATGTGTTTATGTGGCTACAAGATTTTATGCTTATTTGTCTTAATTACTTATGTGATTTATTTGATTTAATTAGGTGCTTGTGTTGTCAATTGATTGGGTGTTTTGTTTCTTAATTGATGTGTGGTTTAATTGTAATAATTTGTTAGGATTAAATGATTTAAATTGTTGTACGTTGTATTTTATTTATTTTAAATGATAGATTTGGATAGTAGTAATGGACCAACCCAATGGGTCGGATGGACTACTTGGATGAGAGTTGGATGGGTACGAATATTTACCCATGGATAGTTGTACACATATATAAGGGTATATATGTATATATGATTATTTTAATTATTAATTGTTATTAATAGTTAATATTAATATAACTATGTCAGATATATATTATATTTATAACTTGTATAGTTATAATGTTAATAACTATATATGTATGTACATAATCACGTTAGTTTTAGGAGACTTATATATATGTATATATTATTTATTTGTTTTCTTTTTCTTTTCTTGGTTATTGACGGAAGGAATTGGAGAGGGATTAGGAGTAGGTTAAATTATAAGTAGTGTATATATATAAGTTTGTGTCTGCAAAGGGTTTTTACAAACCCATGACATAGAATAGAGAGGGGCGAGAAACAGAGAGGCTTGACCAATGGGTTCAAGGCCAAACCCTAGGAAGAAAAAGGAGAGACACATACAGAAGGAGGTTTGGGATTTTCAACCCGAAATCCTAAGGCAAGGTCTTCTCTTACTCTCTCCCTTTGATCTATATTTCTATACATGCCTAGGATATTTCAAGAGACTTAAACAATTAAGCTGAATTATTATGCATGCTTAATTGAACTAAAACAAAGGATTGTATGTTTTTTAGTTTCATGTTCTTGATTTCTTTATTCTTAGACTTTTGATGCATGAACTGTTGTTTAAGTCAAATCTTTGCATGTTAAAATACTTAAAATAATTTACTATGGATGTATGAGACTTAGTTTGGAGTTTAGGGCTCTTAACTATGGAGTTTAGGGTTTATAGGGGTTGAATCGGCGAAGAAGACACTTTCAGCACAACCGATCCGACTCAGTTGGAACTGAGCCGACTCGATTGGTAACCGAGCAGACTCGGTTGACAATCGAGCCGACTCAGTTGGTAACCGAGCCTCCTCAGTTGGCAACCGAGCCTGCTCAATTGGGCTGTGACCTGGGTTTTTGGTTTTTAATGTCTAGAATGTATTTAGATATGTTTTAATTAATATTAATGGGTTTAAATGGACTTAGAGAAGTTCTAGAATGCATAAAATACGTATATATGCTAAGGATATGATTAAATTAGGTGTTAGACAACCTATATGTTGTTTCATTGGATAAATGGATTAATTTAATTGTTTAAACAATGTAAATTAACGCTTACGTAATTATTAAATAATAATTATAAACCTTGTACAATTTATCTGAGATGTAGGTTAATTACTTGGAATGTAAGTTAATTCATGCTATTTAAATTATTATATTTGTTTAAATAGATGCCAATGAAGTTGTTAAATGAATGAATTGATTAATTTAATTGTTTTAACAATTGAATTAAATGTTTAAATGATTTTATTCATGATTATGAGTTTTGTATAATTTATCTGAGATGTAGGTTAATTAATTAGAATGTAAGTTAACTACATACTATTTAAATTGTTGAATTTGCTTAAATAAATGCAAGCGATTATCTATATGATTTATATCATGCTATGTATGGATTAATGGATGTACTATATTATTTGTTGCATCATTTATTAGATTGTATGGTTTAATGCACCGTTATGGGACGGTGGTATTCTAGGACGGATTAACCAAAGAAGTTAAGTCCTACCTATTTATTTATAAGGGAATTGATTAACTAAAGAAGTTAAGTCCTCCTTATTTATGTCAGGCCACTGTATCAGATGGATGACATTTTATCTTATGCTTATACGTACTTTATATATATGATTATGGTACCATGATATGTGTTTGAGTCTCAGGATCATGGTTAGGGTGCGTATATTGCCTAGGATGGATAATTGGATATAGTAGATATCTGTGTACCCTAGTAGGTCTAGGTACTCATGCCCACTTCATGTGCAATTTACATGTTGCCTTCTATTCAAGTTGGGGTAAACCTATAGTCTAGTGAGCGTCCTATAGTGTGTATGTATATGTAAGGACTATTTAGCTATTGTTGGATTGACTAAGAT
This sequence comes from Cornus florida, assembly GCF_030987335.1. Taxonomy (NCBI): domain Eukaryota; kingdom Viridiplantae; phylum Streptophyta; class Magnoliopsida; order Cornales; family Cornaceae; genus Cornus; species Cornus florida. Next base: position 54,443,212 of record NW_026775576.1, read on the forward strand.
GTATACGTGTATCGGATCTCTGCTTGGGTTATAGTAGAGTAGAACTTGTTTGTGGGCCTGACCCAACCTTATCTTTTTTCAGGTGTTCGTCAGGAGTAGAGGTTGTTCGTGCTGAGTAGGGATCAGTCTACTTCATTCTTCTGCTTCTATTTAAAATATTTGTTTATGTTTCTGTTTTCAGATGTAAACATTATTTCAATTACTTATTTAGTTTAGTTTTTCTAAGGGTCCATATAATATGGATTCTCGAGTTGTATTATAATGGCGGATTAATTGTATCAGAAGGATTTATTAATCAATGGAAATTTATTCCGATGTTTTCAATATTTGATTATCTTTTAGTTTTCATTTCAGCATTTTATCTCTTCTTATTTGTCCTTTTGTATTCTGTGTTCAATTATTACCGATTTGTTTTTGATATCCTCGGGTATTCGGGCGTGGGCCTGGCCAACCTGCATTCAGAAATCCAGGGGTATCACACAATTCAATACAAGGCATGAATGTGATAATATCTTTATTCAACATGCTTCATAATAAATTAGCAATGAAATTTTCTCTAGCATAATGATTCATTTGACAATTCAAATAATAAGTGCATGGAATCACATTAAAGCTCAATGAACCAATAATATACTTTTATATATGGTTCACAAAGTAATTCTCTGTGCATTATCCATGATCAAATTTAAGAGATGGCAACAAGATTTTTCCAAGGTGGGCAAAAATGAATAAAGTGCTCCTTTTTAGAAATCCTTAAGGATTCAACAATTTGGAAGAAGATGCACTTATTTCCATAGAAAAATTTACATTTATAAGGAATGTTAGCTCATTGGAAAGTGAAGTCATTTTTAAAAAAATTTCTTCTTATTTAAGGTGTATCATTCCAAATATAATTTACAAGTAATTCATATGAATGTAATGCGTGGAAAATAATTTTTCAATCCTTGAAAATCATGCACTAATAACAGTTTGTATAATTGATGAATATTGAATTATAATATAAGAAAAATTTCACAATATATGAATGATTCCAACCAACCATGAAACAAATAATCAAGCAATTCATAGCATGGAAGGATTGTGTGGAGTTTTAGCAATTACCTTGCCCTTGGGGTTATTCCCAAATGTGATGCTTCCTTCCCAATCCTTGATTGAAGAAGATTCCATCAAGTAACCCTACAAAGAAAGGTTACAAATTCTCCTTTTGGTACTCAAATTCTTTTAGGTCCATATAAGTTAGGCAATGGAACATAAGTTCCTTTTGGAACCCAAATCTTGTTTGCCTTCTCTCTAAATGGACAACTATAAATTTTATGTCCTAATCTCTTACAATAATTGCATTTTGAAATTTGAACATCTCTTTTAACAAAATGTTCATGCAATGACTTTCTCTTTTTCAATAAACATGCATCTTTATTGTGAGGATTATATCCTATCCCAAATTTGAAATAGAGACTTCTTTGATCACCAAGCATAATACTTAAGTTCTCTTTTCCTATGGTGAACTTTGCTAAAATATCATTTTGATTATCAATGATTTTCTTTAAAGACTCGTTTTCGGAAATAAGATCAATTGATGTTGACTCTTTAAAAAATACACATTCATTTTCCTTTTTCAAAGAATTATTTTCAATTTGAATCTTTTCAAGTTTTTGTACGAGATCATAATTTTCCTTTTTAAAAGAAGTACATTTCAAAACAGATTTTTCTAGCACATGATGCAATTCTTTAAATATGTCAAGTAATTCATTGTGAGCATTAACTAGTTCATTATAAGAAACATCTTAACCACATAATGAATCAATTAAGGTTAGATTTTACCTCATCTTCAAAGGCCATGAAACAAAGTCCAACGTCTTCATGATTATCAACCACTTCCTTGATGTTAATTGAAGTTTGGAGGGTTATACTCTTCTTTTGGATTGCTTCTTTGTCTTCACTGTTGGAGGATGAGTAAGTTCTATCATAATCATTCAAATTATTAGTAATGTTAGTAGAACAAGAAAACATTTCATTATTTGAACCATTTTGATTCAAGCTAGAGGATTTATAATCATTAATAAGCATGTATAATTTTGATTCCTCAACATTACAAGTACTAACATAGAATATGATGACCCTAGTTTTTAGGTCAATGCGTTCTGTGATGAACCAAAAATAGATCTGATAATGAATCCAGCATACGAAAGCAAAAGATAAAATAATGGTCTCTAGAGATACAACACGTCTCTAAGACACCAATGTGACCCTCAATAAGGTCACGGAACCCAAATAAAATAAATACGGAAGCGACGTTTCAAAAACCGACAAGAATGAACCTAGGAGCAAAATGGTTATTTCTAAAATGAAAGTGGGTGCTACTAAGCACACCATTGGAAAGACAACAAAATTAATAAACTTAGACTTAAAAATCACTTAATTCGGAGTCCAAACGAAGAAGATATGGCTAACGGAAGTAAAAGGGGTAAAAAGGTCAAAAGGAGTCAACCCAAAACCATCTAACCGGTTACAAGACTTTTCTAACCGGTTAGAAAGCAAAATAGAATGACCATGTGGCTGCTACAAGTCATCTAACCGGTTACGAGAATCAGCCCACCCGCACAGTTGTACTACATATCAACAAAAAGCTGACAGCTAGGGTTTTTCGGGAAAAAATGAGTTTTTGAGGGCCAAGATGACTTTTTTTTTAAAAAAGTTGTGAAGTGACCCCCCCCCCCCCCCCTCTTCCCCCAAAATCACATTTTCTGGTCAACCATGTCAAGACCAACATTTTTTTCTCAAGTGAAATACCTAAAATGCCCCTTAGATCAGATATAGTAAAGAAAATGCAAAATGAGTTTAAAGGCTACTCAAATCACCAAGGAAGAGGTTTTTCTTGAAAACGATCATGCACGTAGATGTAACATACCTATTAGGACGTGCTACAATGATCCACGGTTTAAAAATACCGCTGATGTAAAATATGACTTATCCAAAGCCCAATGTAGGAAAAATACCCTAAAAAGGCCAACAATGCAACAACCGGACTTTAATGCAATCAAATGACTGTTTAGCCATTAGTCATACTTCATGCATATTAAATGGATCCTAGTGGATATGTTTGTGCACACTTTGCACCACCCGATTTGGAAATGAACCCTTAAAGGTTCGGATTTTTCTATTTTAGCCCAAAAATGCAATCTATAGAACTATAATGCAAAACCTAAAACAAAATGGAGTTCAGCCCTTGGCCACACCTCATACACTGTAAATGAACGCCAAATGATGAATTTCATACATAATGCATACTTCCGTGCAAAGATGACATGTTAGAACTCTAGTTTTCATATTACTCACATTAATGGCAATTTCTACATTTATGAGTATACATGGATTTCAAATGAAGTTTGACCCTTGGCCACATATCAAATACATAAAAAGAGTGTCTAAAAGTGTGCTTAGGCACACATTACAAGTCTCAAGATAACAAATGACACTTTGATCAAACTATGCATTATAACTTAAAATAACAAAACGATGCACGCTAACACTTGCATGCTCATTAAAAAACATTCAAAAGAGTTTCAATCCATCAAAACGACCTATGGATATTATACATCTCGGAGCCACATCTTCGTTTCTGAAACTGGTCGCAATCAGTGAAGGCTGAGTAAATCATATTATTCCTAGGGAATGAACATACATAGACCTAACTTTTTACAAAGTTATTACTTTAACATGAAATAATTTAGAAGGATCATGCCACCAAACGTCTATGTCATAAGTGAGACTCAGGAATCATCCTAAGCTACTTTAAAGCATTTCTAGCATAAACTACAATATTTATATAATTAAACAATATAGAAGCATACTATGCAATATAAAAAGATATAAATTATCAAAGTTATCAACTTGAAATCTGAAATGCGAAATCAACTAAAATGGTTCATTCCACCTAACATCTATGTTTCAAATGAGTCTAAGGAATCATCCTAGGCTACATTAGAACAATAAAATACAAATCACAATATCGATGCAATTTAACCAATATTGGAACTTCCAATACAACGCATAAAGCATGCTTTCCCAAAGTTAACATCTTGAAACTTAAAATGAGAAATCAAATAAAGAATAATAAGTTACAACATCATCTAGTTATCAACTTGAAATAAAATGTGAAATCAAACAAGGTGGATACTCGAACATCACGCCGTATTAGACCGACAACATGGTTACTTTAGTGTTACTAGCCCACGGGTACCTTCCCTATGTGCGCACTAGACTGTAGTCATACAACAAATTATAAGTTTCCAAAATCAACAAATTATGCAACAACGTATATATCAACATGTATATACAAGATATTAGTTATCTACCATGCACAACTTAATTTTTGGAAACACACAACACATGCTCCAGGTCCACAACTACTATGGCATGACAAATGTCGAATCTTCAGAGTGCGATTTGTTACACGCTATAATAACATCACATGTCAAATCTTCAGTGTGCAATTCGTTACACGATATGACAATATCATTCAATATTGAGAACATAAATTTATGAATCTAAAACATGTCCAAAATCATGATTTAAACATACAACCAACGTCAAATATATGATTAAATCATTAATGCTATAGAAACAAAAATTAATTAAATAAATTAATTCATTTCTCTAGATTTCAAATTTCAACCAAATAATTCCTAATTAATATATGTCAAACAATATAGCGTGGTCATTACATATATCTATTCAAAAACCTAATTAGGTCATTAGAACAGTAAAGTAGAATTTAATTAAATCATGATAATTAAATATCTAGATTTTAAAGTAACTCCAAATGGTCCCAAATTAATATGTGCTAGTAAACAAGCCTTAGTCCTTACAAATATCAAGTTAAAAACTTAATTAAGCCAATGGAACCATTAAAATAGATTTTAATTAATTCGTTTAATTAAATCTTTAGATTTTTAAACTCACCTAAATACTCTAAAATTAAAGTATGTTAAAGAACATGTCAATACTTAATTTAATAGCATATCACAAGTTACTTCCATGCAAGGTACGACTATGAGAATTAAACATTCATACAAGAAAATAATTAAATAAAAGTTTCAAAACCTATTCAAATATTCTAATTTTAATCTATATGAAAGAACGTAGCATGCTCATCAACAGTGTCAAGTTAAAAATTCAATTAAGTGATTAGAACACTTAAAATGAAATTAATTAATCTAATTAATTAATTTTTTCTGGATTTTAAAACAACCCTAAATACTCCCAAATTTATATATGTTAAAAGAACATACTAAGGCCTAATTTAATATCATATTATAAGTTGATTTCATACTAGTTACAACCATGTGAATTAAATCTTCATACAAGTGAAAGATTAAATAAAACTTTTAATATTTATTCAAATGCTCCCAATTTAATATATGTTAATGATATCAAGGCTTAATTTAATAGTATGCCACAATTTAATTCTAAGCTAATACAACCTTGTAAATTAAATCATATATAAAAAAAATATTTAAATTAAATTCTAGAATAAATACAAAGGCATGCATACAAGTTGTAGAAGCAACAATAGCATGCAAGACAACAAAATTATAAGCCTATAACATCCCCTACCTCAATTTGAGATGAAAATCTCAAAAGCCACCAAAATGGAACCGCTCCGAAACCGACGATACCTCGGGGTTTTGTTGGGGACAACACGGTGAACATTAAACCCCAAGGACGTTATACCAAAATCTTAACTTGGCTTCAAACTTGAACTCGAAAAATGGCCAGAACGGGATCTCAATCGGTTAGAATCAAAGGCCTTTGCCAAGACGAACATTAAACACTAAGGCACTGCAGCGTTTCACTAAAAGGAGGAGGTTTAAAAGAGGAGAAAGAAGGTGGCAGCCCCTTTGGGCTACCATGGAATCTGGCCAAGAGAGGGGAGAGAGATAAGGAACTTTGACTTTTTCATTTTAGACCCCCTATTTATAGAAAAATCCTAAAAGTGTCTTGAACGGGTCCCGCCGGGTTTGGAAAAGTGGAATTTGCGCAGACACCCTCAAATGGAAAAACATTATGAATGAAAAAGAACTGAAATGAGATAAAATGAATAACAGAATAAACAGTGTCAAAAATCGAGTCCCGAGCAGAAAGATATGCCTTAAACAAGTTCGGCGGCAACCGGGGTTAGAAACCCTAAAATTGGGGAAAAAAGACCGAAAGTAAATTCTAAGAGCACACAACTCGACGAAAAGTGGAAATGAATCCCGTATAAGGATCCAGGCATAAAACTAGTTATTTTGCAATAACTTTCATTAATTGCACAATGGCCCCTTCAAAAAGTGTTAATTGCACTAATGACCCAGAATGAAAATATCTTTCAAAAATATTTTCTTAAAAACCCCTGAAATAAAGTATCTCCAAAGAAATTTATGAAAAATACCCCAAGAAAAGAAAATGTTTCCGAAGAACTATGCATCCATACCCCTATGGACACGGGAAACAACCAGAGTACTTTTCTACAATAGTAAAGGTACGTATTTCATGGAAACCACTTAGAATGAAGATACATGAAGTCAAAAACTAGCTCCGAACACAAAAAGTGAGGTTGTGCCAAAAAGTGACAAATGGGGAAAAAGATGAAAAATGAATAGTGTCTAAAAAAATGAAAATGTGGAAATGACGCGGTCCCTTAAGAAAGTTGTCAATCCAAAGAAAGGAGTCTCAGAAACCATTTCCGAGCACTCGAGACAACACCAAGTGATGTGAAAAAGGAAATTATTTGGAAAAAAATTTATCCGTAAAATTTGAGAAAAAGGAAATGAAAGAAAACAACCGTGTCATTACAACCTACCCTCCTTAAAGGAATTTCGTCCTCGACATTAGGAACATCCTGAGGAGAACCGAATTGAGACTGAACAAAGGTCAAACCAAAGGACAGATCATAAAGTGCTAAAGGACAACTCCAAAAGCATATACCATTCAAATAACGTGAAACCAATAATTGAAAGACAACTCACCAAATGAATCCACATATTAACTCAATGTCAATAACCGAAAGAATCCCAAGACAACGAAACGTCGAATCAAGACAAATGGCTAAGAATGATATGGCTGTACGAACAATGACTAGAACCCCCCCACACTTACTCGTCAGTAAGGTAGCATGACAGTATAAGGCACTAGTTCATAACATGCCCCCAACAGGTCAACCCAGAAAGAAACTTTTCGATACAAATGACATTAATGTCGAAAATGATCATTACCAAAAATACTATGGGAACCAGGCATCTGTGAGAGTTGGGGTAGCTAATCCTAAAACTCTGACAACAATGTCATAGGCACTGCTACGCTTAAGGCCATAAATCCTTAGTACAAGTAGAGCTAGCAACTCCTACATTGCAAAACACCGTTACTGACAACCTCCAGCCATGAATCCAAAGCCTGACAAGTCTATGACGTCAAGCCAATGGATCGGACTCCCCAAAACCGAAAGATACCGACCCGAATTAGACTTATCCTAAGGTCACATACATGAAACAAAAAGCTGGATCAAGATCCCTATCATGGATAACTAAGTCTTCAAAACAGAAGTTAACCATGTAGCTTACACATCTCGATCCCGATAACCACAGTCACAAAACCCCAACATAAGTGGTGGAAAGATGAAATAGAATAAAATAAATAGTCAAAAAACATATATATATATGGTGACCACGTTACAATCTCAAAATGTATGTAAACCATATATGGAACTCTAATGCAATACTATATACCTAGGTAAGTAATCGACACTCAAGTAGCGTCTACTCGTAAAGAAGAACACATGACCCAATCATACATATGTGAATGACATGATGCAAAATGACAATGTTGTACTGGAATCACATTCTGCACCTAAAACAATGATGTGCTAGAATAACCGGAATCAAATTCCGTACCCGTGACAAATAATGTGTTGGAATCACCAGAATCAAGTTCCGCACCTACAACAATTGAGCGCCTCTCCGCACCCTATGGATAATGCGCTGGAATCACCGGAATCTCGTTCCATACCTGCAACAATGATTTGCTGGAATCACTGGAATCACATTCCGCACCGACGACAATGGTTTGCCTTTATGTATCCCATGAATGGCACCTACTTACTGAATAATATATAAATATGTACTGAATGACTTACTACGCACCCGTTGTATTCAATACAATAAAAATGTCCAACTACGTAAATAGACATCCAATCAAATACCTTAAAAAGTACCTAAACACATATGTGCACAAATATCTATAACGATATCACCAATGATACTAGCACGACATAAACTACAACAAGTGAGAAATGCATCATTCCTATCATCAGATAAACCAATACACAGTCGTATATCCTACATATGTTTTTAAGGCATACTCAACAAATAGCAAACTTATACAACACATATATATAGCAACTAACATGCTCTTTTATCAAAATGTACCTAACAATGCATGAAGACCTAAGTCAGTACAGATGTAGACTATTGGCCGACATACGCGCAAAACTACATGCAACGCATATATATATGACAAAAGCATACAAACACAAAGCATGGCAACACATGCGAGAGGAAACATAAGGCATAATGACACTTGTAGCATACCATCAAGTTAAAGTAACTAAGGGAAAGCATTCGAAATCTTTCAAACACAAAAGCATGTAAACATGTTATCACAATGAAACTGGTAATCAAAAAGCATGTGAACATATCAAGGCAAATCAATAAAAGCATGGTATGCACCCAAAACCCGTCGTCCTAAGGTTTTTGAACCTAGGAGCTCTAATACCACTTGTGACGGCCCTGGTTTTTAGGCCAGTGCGTCCTATGATGAACCAAACGTAGATCCGATAACGAATCCATCATGCGGAAGCAAAAGATAAAAAAAATGGTCTCTAGAGATACAACACGTCTCTAAGACACCAATGTGACCCTTAATAAGGTTACGGAACCCAAACAAAATAAATGCTGAAATGACGTTTCAAAAACAGACAAGAATGAACCTAGTGGTAAAATGGTCATTTTCAAAATGAAAGTGGGTGCTACCAAGCACACCATTGGAAAGACAATGAAAAATTAATAGCATCACTTGATTTGGAGTCCGGACGAAGAAGATATAGCTAACGGAAGAAAAAGGGGTAAAAAGGTCAAAAGGAGTCAACCCAAGACCATCTAACCGGTTACAAGACTTTTCTAACTAGTTAGAAAGCAAAACAGAATGACCGTGATGCTACCACAAGTCATCTAACAGGTTACGAGAATCAGCCCACCCGTACTGTTGTACTACAGATCAGCAAAAAGCTAACAGCTAAGGTTTTTTAATAAAAAAAAATGGATTTTTGAGGGCCAAGATGACATTTTTTAAAAAAAGTTGTGAAGTGACCCCCCCAAAATCACGTTTTCTAGTCAACCATATCAAAACCAACATTTTTTTCTCAAGTAAAATACCTAAAATGCCCCTCAGATCAGATATAGTAAAGAAAATGCAAAATGAGTTCAAAAGGTACTCAAATCACCAAGGAAGAGGTTTTTCTTGAAAATGATCATGCACACAAACGTAATTTACCTATTAGGACGTGCTACAATGATCCACGGCTTAAAAATTCCGCCGATGCAAAATATGACCTATCCAAAACCCAGTGCGGGAAAAATGCCCTAAAAAGGCAAACAATGGAACAACCGGACTTTAATGAAATCAAAAGACCATTTGGCCCTTGGCCACACTTCATGCATATTAAATGGATCCTAATGGATGTGCTCGTGCACAATTTGTACCACCCGATTTGGAAATGAATCCTTAAAGGCTCGGATTTTTCTATTTTAGCCCAAAAATGTAATCTATAGAACTATAATGCAAAACCTAAAACAAAATAGTGTTTAGCCCTTGGCCACACCTCATACATGGTAAATGAATTTCAAATGATGAATTTCATACATAACACATACTCCGGTGCAAGGATGACATGTTAGAACTCTAGTTTTTCATATTATTCACATTAATGGCAATTTCTACATTTATGAGTATACATGAATTCCAAATGAAGTTTGGCCCTTGACCTCATGTCAAATACATAGAAGGAGTGTCTAAAAGTTTGATTAGGCATACATTACAAGTCTCAATATAACAAATGAAATTTTGGTCAAACTATGCATTATAACTTAAAATAACATCATTTGTTGTTGTTGAGCCTCCTTGGTATAAAGTTTGTTAGGGAAAAGTGCGACCTCATTGATTTGTCCATGGAGTATTTTTCTTTCAAGATAGGTTGCCATCTATGTATAATTTGCAGAAGAGGAATGTGAGTTTGGCTCCAAGGTGTTCACTCTGTTTTCAAGCTATAGATACTAGAGATCATGTATTTGTGGATTGCACCTTTTCAAGGAATTTTTGGATGTGGTTGGATGATTCTCTAGGATAGAGGATGGTTTTTTCAAACATTACCACAGTGGATAGATTATTGAACTGGTTTTTACAGCAGTAAAGTAAACTGATGCACACTCTCTTTATTACTGGCTTATGGGTTATTTGGCAAGAAAGAAATAGAAGATTGCATGGTCCTACATCTAGTACTTCTACAGAGGTGGCTCAACCTATTTTTTTTGAAGTCCTACATATTTATCATGTCTCTATTCAAGATATTGTTTAGTCTGGAATTTTGTGTTTTCTTCAGTATTGGAAATGGCCCTTTTATTTCATTGTTTGTTACATTTCCAGTATTGTTCTGAGGGAATGCCCTCTGTGCGCCTGTAAATATTTTTTTTCTTTTATACAAACACCAATTATGAAAAAAATAAAAAATAAAAAATAAAAAAACTTAAAATAACAAAACGATGCATGTTAACACTTGCATGTTCGTTAAAATACATTTAATAGAGCTTCAATCCATTGAAACAACCTAGGGATATTGTGCATCCTGGAACCACATCTTCGTGCCTGAAATGGGTTACATTCAGCGAAGGGTGAGTAAACCGTATTACTCGTAGGGAATGAGCATGCATAGACCTAACTTTTACAAGGTTATTGCTTTAACATGAAACAATTCAAAAGGATTATGCCACCTAACGTCTATATTATAAGTGAGACTCAAGAATCATCCTAAGCTACTTTAAAACATTTCTAGCATAAACTACAATATTTATGAAATTAAACAATATAGAAGCATATTATGCAACGGAACAAGATATAGATTATCGAAGTTATCAACTTGAAATCTGAAATGCGAAATCAACTAAAATGGTTCATGCCACCTAACATCTATATTCCAAATGAGTCTAAGGAATCATCTTAGGCTACATTAGAATAATAAAACACAAATCACAATATCGATACAATTTAACCAACATTGGAACTTCCGATACAACACATAAAGAATGATTTCTCAAAGTTAACATCTTGAAACTTAAAATGGGAAATCAAATAAATAACAATAAGTTAGAACATCAACTAGTTATCAACTTGAAATAAAATGTGAAATCAAACAAGGTGGATACTCTGACATCATGCCAGATCAAACCGACAACTTGGTTACTTTAGGGTTACTAGCCCACGGGTAACCTCCCTATGTGCACACTAGACTGTAGTTATACAACGACATCCCAAGTTTCAAAAATTAACAAATTATGCAATAACGTATATATCAACATGTATATACAAGATATTAGCTATCTACCATGCACAACTCAATTTTTGGAAACACACAACACATGCTCCAAGTCCACACTACTATGGTATGGTAAATGTCGAATCTTCAGAATGCGATTCATTATATGCTATAATAACATCACATGTTGAATCTATAGTGTGCGATTCGTTACACGCTATGACAATATCATTTAATACTGAGAACATAAACTCATGAATCTAATACATGTCCAAAATCATGATTTAAACATACAACCAACGTCAAATACATGATTAAATCATTAATGTAATAGAAACGGAAGTTAATTAAATAAACTAATTAATTTCTCTAGGTTTCAAATCTCAACAAAATTATCCCTAATTAATATATGTTAAACAACATAACATGGTCATTACATATATCTATTCAAAAACTTAATTAGGCCATTGGAACAATAAAGTAGAATTTAATTAAATCATGATAATTAAATTTCTAGATTTTAAAGCAACTCCAAATGGTCCCAAATTAATGTATGCTAGTAAACAAGCCCTAGGCATTACAAATATCAAGTTAAAAACTTAATTAAGCTAATGGAACAATTAAATAGATTTTAATTAATTCGTTTAATTAAATGTCAAGATTTTTAAACTCACCCAAATACTCTCAAATTAAAGTATGTTAAAGAACATGCCAAGTCTTAATTTAATAGCATCACAAGTTACTTCCATGTAAGGTACAACCATGAGAATTAAACATTCATACAAGAAAATAATTAAATAAAAATTTCAAAACCTATTTAAATATTTTAATTTTAATCTATATGAAATAACATAGCATGCTCATCAACAATGTCAAGTTAAAAATTCAATTAGGTGATTTAAAAACTTAAAATGAAATTAATTAATCTAATTAATTAATTTTCTCTAGATTTTAAAACAACCCCAAATATTCCCAAATTTACATATGTTAAAGAATATACAAAGGCCTAATTTAATATCACATTATAAGTTGATTTCATGCTAGTTACAACCATGTGAATTAAATCTTCATACAAGTAAAAGATTAAATAAAACTTTCAATACTTATTTAAATGCTCCTAATTTAATATATGTTAATGAACATATCAAGACTTAACTTAATAGCATGCCACAATTTAATTCTAAACTATATACAACCATATAAATTAAATCATATACAAAGAAAATAATTAAATTAAATTATACAATAAATACAAAGGCATGCATACAAGTTGTATAAGAAACAATAGCATGCAAGACAACAAAAATATAAGCCTATAACATCCCCTACCTCAATTTGAGATGAAAATCTTAAAAGCTACCAAAATGAAATCGCTCTGAATCTGACGATACTTCGGGGTTTTGTCGGGTACAACACGGTGAACATTAAATCCCAAGGACTTCATACCAAAATCTTAACTTGGCTTCAAACTCGAACTCAAAAAATGGCCAAAATAGGATTACAATCGGTTGGAATCGAAGTCCTTACCAAGGCAAACATTAAACACTAAGGCACTACGGCGTTTCACTAAAGGGAAGAGGTTCAAAAGCGGAGAGAGAAGGTGGCAGCCCCTTTGGGCTGCCATGGAATCTGGCGAAGAGAGGGGAGAGAGATGAGGAACTTTGACTTTTTCATTTTAGACCCCCTATTTATAGAAAAACCCTAAAAGTGTCCCGAACGGGTCCCGCCGAGTCTGAAAAATAAGAATTTGTGCAGACACCCTCAAACGGCAAAACATTATGAACAAAAAAGAATTGAAATGAGATAAAATGAATAACAGAATAAACGGCATTGAAAACTGAGTCCCGACCAGAAAGATATGCCCCGAACAAGTTCGGCGGCAACTAAGGTCAGAAACCCTAAAACTGGGGAAAAACGACTGGAAGAAAATTCTAAGATCACACGACTCGAGGAAAAGTGGAAATGAATCCCGTACAAGGATCCAAGCTCAAAACGAGGCATTTTGCAATAACTTTCATTAATTGCACAATGGGCCCTTCAAAAAGTGTAAACTGCACTAATGACCCAGAATGAAAATATCTTCTAAAAATATCTTCTTGAAAACTCCTGAAATAAAATATCTCCAAAAGATATTTATGAAAAACACCCCAAGAAAAGAAAATGTTTACGAAGAACTATGCATCCATGCCCCTATGGATACGGAAAACAATCAGAGTACTTTTCTACAAAAGTAAAGATATGTGTTTCGTGGAAACCACTTAGAAAGAAGATATATAAAATCAAAAACTAACTCCGAACACAAAAAGTGAGGTTGTGCCAAAAAGTGACAAACGGGGAAAAAAATGAAAAGTGAATGGTGTCCAAAAAAATGAAAATGTGAAAATGATGTGGTCCCTTAAGGAAGTTGTCAATCCAAAGAAAGGAGTCTCAGAAACCATTTTCAAGCACTCGAGATGATACCAAGTGACGAGAAACATAACTCAAAAAAGGAAATTCAACAAAAAAATTTATTCGTAAAATTTGAGAAAAATGAAAGGAAGGAAAATGACTAGGTCATTACATGGAATATATCAAGTGAGTCTCAAATTTCTTTTGCCATTTTACAATTAGCAATTCTATTGAACTCATTTTTGCTTAATGCATAATAAAGATAACTTATGGCTTTGGCATTGCATTAAACTAATCTATGGTCATTTGCATTCCATTCTTCTTTTGATTTAACAATTATAATATCACCATTTTCTACAACTTCCCATATATCAATATCTACGCTTCTTAGAAAAGCTCTCATTTTGGTTTTCCAAATGACAAAATCATTTCCATCAAACTACGGAGGTCTATTTATGGATTTTCCTTCTAAGTGTAAACATACCATTGTTGGCCATGATCGTACTCTAAGACGGTTAAGTTTTTTAGATAAAGTTAGGCTCTGATACCAATTGTTACCCAAGAATTGACTTTAGAGGGGGGTAAATAGAGTCAATGGCAAATAATGGCTATTTTTTCGCAATTTATAGAATTACAATTTCTAATCAACAATACTGTTATATCAGCATGTTAATCTAGTGCAAGCAGTGGCTGATTTTTAGTTTATATAATTCCAATTTTCAGCACAATATGCAATTTTCAGTTATGTAGAGATATGCTAAGCAAATTCAGTAAATAGCCACAAACTGAAATATAAAAAGTAAGGATAGAGAAATTGTAAACATTTACACGGTGATTTTAGCGAGGTTCAGAAACTCCTACTCCTCGGCTCAAGACCCCTCTTGAGACTTCCCAATCCATTATGGCTCCTCCTTACGGGTGCAGAGCAAACCTTGATTAGAAGTAACTCCTTGCTTCTTCTTGCTAAAAGACAACCTCTCTTAAACTTCCTTTGGGCCAAACTAGCTCTTATAATAGATTTGTGAAGAGAACCTCCTTCTCTTAGGCTTACAACAGATTTGATGGAAATATGAAAGTGTTACAAATCTCTCTCTCTCTCTGTGATTTACAGATTACACTCACTATAGAGAATGAATGAATACAAATGAAACAATCTCTCTATCTAAGTGTGATGCATGTGAGAGAATGAATGACAAAATAACAGCTCTATATTAAGGTTTGAATGGCAGAACAAAAGCTCTGATTAGAGGAATGAAATGGCTCTGTATTTTCATAGTAGTTTCTCTATGCAACCCTTGAAAATGTGAGAATAAAACCTCTCTTGAATGCTTAACAATGTCTCCCAAGTGTAGGTTTTCATTATTATTTTTTCTACAAACAACCCACTCTATTTATAAAGATATGAGGCTCAAAAAAGCTGTTAGAGAAGAATAAATACTGCCCAAAAGGATGTAGCCATTTGAATTTTGAATTCTGCAGATCCAAGAACAAACTAGTTAACGTCTCCTCAAACCAGTCGACATATTCATAAACCGGTCGATGTTTCCTCAAGCCGGTCGACGGTTCTTACCAATCAGGTTGACACTTGAGTTACTCGGTTGACGTGGAGTTTGGCATCACATTCGGTCGACGTCTACATAAACTGGTCGATAGTTTTAAGTAAACCGGTTGACATCTTCATTGTTCGGTCGACGTGAAATGTTCCTCTTCTGAAATTGGCTACTGGAATAAACCGATCGATGTCTTCTATGCTACACGTCGACGTAAATAAGGAATTCCCATTCAAACAGCTTATGCACAGGAATTTCAGTACAGGACATCTGCAGATACCATATTTCCATTCTAAACATTTAAGTAAATGTCTTTACAGTATTTATATGTCCATTTACTTTAAGTTTACAATATAAATAGGGAAGTACCCTCCATTTGGATTCAATAAGAAGTATAACAAAATTAAAATCCATCTAAATCAAAATGTAGAAATCCAGTTTTAGTACAATTTTGGATTTTTGACAATTTTAGTAAAAATAAATCCTTATGTAGACCAATGTAGACTTGCTCATAAAATTTGATAAAATCAGTTTAGGCTATTTGAAGTGTAAAGAGTTATTACCGAGCAAAATTATTTTGAAATAATCATTATTACAAAAATCCATTTTTCACACTTAGCCATTTTTCATACTTAGCTAAAAACATAATTTTTCAAAAGGTGTATTCCAGGGTCCTAAATTTCGTTACCAAGTCATAGTGATGAAGGATTTTATAGATGAACAATATAAGTTCTAAGACTTAACCTTTACTTTCTAGAGACCAAAGTGAATCATGTAATTGATGTGCATGGTCATAACATTTTAGCTTAAATGTTGAGTTCTTTCAAAGCTTATGCAAACTTGAACTAATTCATTCTTTAGCAAAGACTTCATGTGCAAATATAAATAAATGAAGTACATAGTCTATTGCTAATAGATATAAGAGTATGATGATATGATGTGCATGGTCCTATAGAGATGAGCTTCAAATGGATTCCTAAATACTTTGACAATGAATTCTAAACACTCACCAACCTATCTACCTCTTTCTTTATTTTTGTCCATGATTGTGTAGGCTTTGAGGTAGTCGTACTTTCTTCCTTTCTTTGAGTTGCTTGCTCATTGTAGTCCAAGCTATCTTTCCTTGCAACTTTAAGTCTTTGTCTCCTTTGTTTTCCATAAATGTGATTTTGAGTAATGGAATACTTGGAATGATCTTTAGTACTTCATTGAGGTCATTCTCTAAATGTGAATAATTTATATAACGCTCAATATAAACATTAGTCCTTAAATACCATTAATGGTTTGTTATCATTAAACACAAAGATTGTCCTTGGATGGAATCCTTAAGGTCAACATCTATATTAATAGTGATAGAAAAAAAAAGGTTGGGATAAACTTTTAGTACAATTGAATATGATGCGTTAGAAAATTGAGGTCAAAGGTTATGTATTTACTGGGACTACTCTAGATATAAATGATGCCATTCTTAAATTGCATGTCTATATTAATAGTGACAAAAAAAAAAAAAAAAAAAAAAAAAAAAAAAAAAAGGGGGTTTTTTATAAACTTTTAGTACATTTGAATACGTGAGAGTGAGAGTTTATATAACAACACCACTGTCGTAACTTTCTCATATAAAAATGCCATTGTGTAGAGGTTATTTCCTATTTCAAAAACTATGACAGAGTTATAACAACACCACTATCATAATTTTCTCATATAAAAACGCCATTATCGTAACTTTCTCCATGCGTAGAGATAACGATGGAAGAACCTTATCGTTGTATTAAATCCCACCATATTGAGAAGTTGTACTAAAATGAGACAGAAAAATTTTTAGTCCTTCCAACACGTGGTTGAAAGAGGTACCACTCGGTATAAACCTTAATAGGTTGGCCTAAAAGGAAAAAACTTAGGCTGTAGTGTCTCGTTAAGTATCACGGGTGTCATAATCAATTTCTTCTAACTGCAAACAATTCCTTGGCTTCGTTTGATTAGGTGGAATCAACTAGAAAATAAAGGAAAGATAAAATTTTAATTTTTTTTAGAATTCAGATAGATGGAAAAATAAACGGCAGAAAAATAATATTTTTGAGTGAAAGAAGTACCTCTTAATTTGGTATTACTATTTTACCCATTAATTAACTTAATTGTGCAAAAAAACTTCTTTGTTTATTTTTTTTTATTGGGTTTTAAAGAGGCAAGGTCTCTACAAAACAACTATTTCTTTAGTTTTTTACAAATTCATATATAATTGGGAACAACAACATACAATCAAATCTCTCACAAAAATTAGTATTGCCATCAATTCTTCATTTCCGTTTATTTTATTTCTTTTCTTTCTTAAGTTTCATTAATCTTAAGCTAATAATTAGTTGTACTTCTACCTAAGAAAATATTATTAAGTCTTATTTTAAATATAAATAATTATATTAATAAATTTAATAATCCATCATTTTATTATTTCTTTGTAAAAAATAGACATCACCAAGTACAAATTCAATTATTTTTAGTATTTTGAAATCATATGGGCAATTTTGGTATATTTAATTACTTTATTTTCACTTTCATGCTACGTAATGACCCGGTCATTTACCTTCTTTTCCTTTTTTCTAAAATTTTACGGATAAATTTTTTCCGTTTAATTTTCTTTTCTGAGTTCAGTTTCTCATCTTATAGTATCGTCTCGAGTGTTTAGAAATGGTTTCTGAGACTCTTTTGTTCGAATTGACAACTTCTTTTGAGGACCGAGTCATTTCCGCATTTTTCGTTTTTCGACACTATTCACTTTTGTCTTTTTCCCTGTTTCGTCTTTTTCCCTATTCTGTCTTTTCCCCATTTGTCAATTTTTGGCACAACCTCACTTTTCATGCCCAGAGTTGGTTTTTGACTTCATGTGTCTTCATTCTAAGTGGTTTCCACGAAATACGTATCTTTACTTTTGCAGAAAAGTTCTCTGGTTGCTCCCGGTGTCCATAAGGGCATGGATGCATAGTTTTTCAGAATCTTTTTCTTTTCTTGGGGTATTTTTCGTAAATATCTTTTGAAGATATTTTATTTTAGGGGTTTTTAAAAAAATATTTTTGAAAGATATTTTCAGTCTAGGTCATTAGTGCAGTTAACCCTTTTTGGAGGGGCCATTGTGTAATTAACGAAAGTTATTGCAAAATGCCTCGTCTGGAGTTTGTATCCTCGTACGGGATTCATTTTCACATTTCGTCGAGTCATGGACTCTTAGAATTTCTTTCTGGTCATTTTTTTCCAGTTTTAGAGTTTTTGGACCCGGTTACCACCAAACTTGTTCGGGGCATATCTCTCTGCTCGGGACTCAGTTTTTGACGCCGTTTCTTTCGTTATTTATATTTTCTTATTTTGAATCTTTTTCATTCACGGAATTTTTCTGTTTGAGCTCGTCTGCTCAAATTCCACTTTTGCGGACCTAGCGAGGCCCGTTCGGGGCACTTTTTGAGATCTCTAAAAATAGGTTGCCCTAATTTTTAAAATCAGATTTTCTCTCATCTTCCCCAATCATTGGCCAGCAGCCATGGCAGCCCCTTGGGCTTCCACCTTCTCTCTCCTCCTTTGAATTATTTTTCCTTGGTGAAAAGTCTTCGGTCCTAACGTTTATGGTTCGCCTTGACGCCACGTATCTTTCCCCCTTATTAGAATCCATTTTGACCATTTCTTGAGTTCGGGTTTGAAGTCAAGTTGTGATTTTCATGGGGCTTCCTTAGGATTCTTGTTCATCCTATTGTCCCCGACAAAACCCTTCGGTATCGTCGGATTTGGAGCACTTTTCTGTCAGTGGGGATTTAAGATTTCCATCTCAAATTGAGGTAGGGGGTGTTATAAGTTATTATTCTTGTTATATTGCATGCTAGTGATGTTTATGCAACTTATTTATATGCTTTGGTAACAAATTTAGAGATTTTATTATTTATTTTTCTTGTGAAGGATTTGATTTTCCCGGTTGATTATAGCTTTGTTTAAACATGTGGTATGGAATTATATTACACCTTGATATGGTCATTGACATATATTAAATTGAGAATTTTTTGACAAGTAATGCAGATTTTATTTAATATTTTTCTTGAGTAAATATTTAATTCATGTGGCCTTATTTAGCTTAAAATCAATATGTGTTAACATATTATATTAGGCTTTAATACACTCTTCAACATATGTGAAATTGAAAGTAATCGGAGATATTTTAAAATTTAGTAATTATTAATTAATTTGATTAATTAATTTGCTCCAAGTGCACTATTCATTTCTTTGAAATTCCGACTTGATATTCTTGATGTGCATACCATATACTTTCAAAAATATTAAATCTAGAATATTTGATTAGGTTTTGAAAGTTTTCATTTAATTAATTTCTTTGTTTGAGATTTAATCCTCATGATGATATACAACTTGGAATTAAAGTGTGGCATGCTAGTAATTTAGGCCTTGATATACTTGTTAACATATATTAAATTGGAATCATTTGAATAAGAATTGCAAATTTTATTTAATATTTTTCTTATGTGAAAGTTTAATTCATATGGTTGTAACTTGAATGAAATAAACTTGTGATGTAATAATACAATAGGCCTTGGCATATTCCCTAACATATGTTAATTTGAGAACATTTAGATGAGTTTGAAAATCTAGAGATTTTAATTAAAATGATTAATTAAAATCTATTTAATGGTTCCCTTGGCTTAATTAAGTTTTTAACTTGATATTTGTATTGGCCATGACTTGTTTACTAGCATATAGTAATTTGGGTCCATTTGAAGTTGCTTTAGAACCTTGGGATTTAAATTAGCATGATTTAATTAAAATTCCACTTTATTGCTCCAACAACCTAATTGAGTTTTAGAATGGGTATAGGTGATGACCATGCTATGTCTTTTAATATGTATTAATTTGAGGTTATTTAGAATTGAATTAGAATCTAGAGAATTTAATTGTGTTTATTTAATTAAATTATATCTAATTGCTCTATGGATTTAAGTGCATCTTGAAAGTTGTTTCTATGTTTAAATCATAGACTTAGACTTGTTGTGTATTCACTTGGTTACATTTGAGCATTTGATAACATTGTTGTTATATTTAAATTCATGAGCTTATATTTTAAATGTTGAAAGATATTGTTATAGCGTGTAACGAATTGCACACTGAAGATTTGACATTTGTCATGCCATAGTAATTGTGGACTTAGTACATGTATTGTATGTGTTTCCAAATTTGGTTGTGCTTGGTAGATAGTTGATATCTTGTATATACATGTTGATATATACGTTGTTGCACAGCTTGTTGATTTTGGAAACTTGGGGATGTCGTTGTTTGGCTACGGCTAGGACTTAGTTCTAGTAAGGGGGATTGTCCCTCTATATAGTCTAGTGCGCACATAGGGAGGTTACCCGTGGGCTAGTAACCTTAAAGTAACTATGGTGTCGGTCTAATCTGGCGTGACGTCCAAGTATTCACTTTAGTTGATTTCGTATTTCTTTTCAAGTTGATAAGTAGATGATATCGTAATTTGTTGTTCTTTACTTGATTTACCATTTTAAGTTGCATGATGTTAACTTTGAGAAATTATGCTTTATGCGTTGTATTGGAAGTTCCAATGTTGGTTAAATTGTATCGATATCATAATTTGTGTTTTGATGTTCAAATGTAATTTAGGAATGATCCTATAAATTCATTTTGAACGTAGACGTTAGGTGGCATGACCCACTCTTGTTGTTTTTGTATTTTAGGTTTCAAGTTGATAACTTTGAGAATTTATATCTTGTTACTTTGTATAACATGTTTTGTTGTTGAAATGCATGAATGATGTAATTTATGCTAGAAACACTCTAAGGTAGCTTACGATGCTTGTTGAGTCTCATTTTTATATAGACATTAAGTGGTATGAACCCCCTAACATGTTTCACCATAAGGTGATAAAATTGTAAAATGCTAGGTCGATGCATGCTCATCTCCTACGAATAGCTTTATGTTACTCGTCCACGTAGTGGGAACATTTTTCAGGTACAAGAATCAATGTTGAGATTCTCATTATGCTTGGATGATTTGTGGACTTGAAGATTTCCATTCTTGTGCAGGTTCGCTTGAAATGTCATTTGTAGCTATTTTTTCAAATGTGTATATTTGATTCCAAACTTGTATTATGTGCTTAAGCACACATTTTGGTATTCATTCTATGTATATGATATGTGGCCAAGAGCCAAACTTCATTTGTAATCCATGTATGTTGAAAAATGTAGAATTTTGCCTTTAATGAGAAAAACATGAGAACTTGGGTTTCAATATGTCATTTTCGCACCAGTGTGTACATTGTGTATGTAAATTCATTCTTTAGCATTCATTTTCTATATATGAGGTGTGGCCAAGGGCCAAACACCATTTAGTTTTCATTTTTGCATCTTAGTTCACATATTGTATTTTTAGGCTAAAATAGTAAAAACCAAGTCTTTAAGGGTTCATTTTCAAATCGGGTGGTGTAAAGTGTGTTCTGGCACCTCTACTAGGTTTCATTAATCTTGTATGAAGTGTGGCTAAAGGCCAAATGGTCATTTGAAAGCATTTTAAAATTTAGTTTTCAAATTTCCCATTTCTAGTTCATTTTTGCCTTTTTGGTTGTTGGGGGGTCGAATTTTGCTTCGGCAATGTTTTTAAGCCGTTGACCATTGTAGCACATCCTAATAGGTAAGTTACGGTTGTGTGCATGATCGTTTCTGGGCAAACCCTCTTTTTTGGTGAAATGAGCCTCCTATGGACTCATTTTGGTATTTTGTTGCATAATGTGATCTAGGGGCATTCTAGACCTTTCACATCAGTTTCATTTTCTTCTTTTGACATGGTCGCTTAGAAAACATGATTTTAGAGTGGGTTTCTTCTTTGTGTTTTTCTAGAAAATATCGTTTAGTACCTCAAAACAGCACACGCCCTTCAGCATTTTTCCCATGTTACTATTCACGGCCGCGGCGACGTCAAAACTTTGTTTTGACTTTTCTCTTTTATCCGGACTCCGAATCAAGTGATTCTTGAGTTGAACTTGATTAATTTTTTGCTGTCTTCCCAGTGGTATGCTCGGTAGCACCCGATTTTATATTTTCAGAAATGACCATTTTGCCCTTGGGGCTATTTTTGTCCGATTTTCTTGTAATTCGCTTCTGCTACTTTCTTTTGAGTTCCGTGACTTCATGGAAAGTTGCGGATGTGTTTTGGGAATGATATACATTCTAGGGACGTCATTCCATGTAAAATGACTATTTTGCCCCTAGGGGCTTAATTGTTATTTTTTCGATATTTTGTTTCCGCGTCAATTCTCATTGAGTTCCACGACCTAATGGAAGGTCATCAAAGTGTCTTAGAGGTGTGTTGTGCCTTGGGAGACCATTGACATGTTTCTTGCTTCCTCATCTAGATCCGCTATCGGGTCAATCTTCAGTTCATCACAGGACACGCTGGCCTAAAAACCAGGGTCGTCACAGGTGGTATCAGAGCGTCCGGGTCTGAATACCTTGGACACTGGGTTTTGGGTGCATATCATGCTCACGTTGTTTTGCTTTGATGTGTCATTTATATCTTGATAACATGTCTTGTATGATAATATGTTCACGTGCTCAGGTGTTTTGAGACATCTATTATTTGTTAAGCATGCTTTATATGTATATATGCTTCATGATGACATGGTCTGTGTCGTTATCATGTTCTGGTATGATATCATGTCTGCGTGCTTATGTTACTATGACCGTATGCGACGTATGTTGGCATACCTTACGTTTTTCATTCATGCGTATTATCGTACCATGTACTTACGTGCTTCTTGATAACATGTTTTGATTTGATAACATATCTGTTTGTTTATGTGGCAACTTGTTTAGAAGCTTATCTTGACTGTCTGGTTTTGGCATTGTCACTTAGGATCTGTCGTATCCCTTGGATGCGTTCTTGTTTCATGAGTTTCTTCCTTGGATAGGAGAAATTCATTCTGTAAGGACCCATGTCGGGAACCTTCTTGTCTGTTTTCTTGGTTAGGTGTTTCGAGACCTTAGTCTGACGGTTGATGTGAGTAAGGCTCATGTGAGCGTAGAATCGCACTCCTTGTCTGGTAGAGTGAGACGTGGGCCAGGATGGCAGCATTTCATTTCCTTTTCCTTTGTGGCTTCTAGATTTAAGGGCTTAAGTGTAATGGTGCCAGTGTCATTGTTGTCAGAGTTTTGGGATTAGCTACCCCAACTCTCATTGATGTCTGGTTCCTGTGGTGCTTTTGGTAATGATCATTTTCGACATTGATGTCATCCGTATCGACAAGTTTTTCAGAGTTAACCTAGTTCGGGGCTTGTTATGAACTAGTACCTTATACTGTCATGCTACCTTATTGACGAGTAAGTGTGGGTGGGTTCTGGTCGCTGTTCGTATTGCCTTGTCACTCTCTTCTTTTATCGTGCTCCAACGTTTCATTGTCTTGGGATTCTCTCGGTGGTTGACGTTGAGTTAACGTGCCGATTCGTATGAGGTGTTGCCTCAGTTCTTGGTTTTGCATTCCTTCAGTTAATCTTGAGACTTCTGAAGTTGTCCTACAGTGCTTTATGAGCCGTCCTTGGTTTGACCTTTTGTTCGGTCATTGTTCTGTTCTTTTCTGATATGTTCCTAATTTCGGGGATGAAATTCTTTTAAGGAGGGTAGGTTGTAATGACCTGGTTATTTAGCTTCCTTTCCTTTTTCCTGAAATTTTATGGATAAATTTTTTTCGTTTAATTTTCTTTTCTGAGTTCAGTTTCTCATCTTATAGTGTCATCTTGAGTGCTTAGAAATGGTTTTTGAGACTCTTTTGTTTGGATTGACAACTTCCTTTAAGGGCCGAGTCATTTCTGCATTTTTGTTTTTAGACACTATTCATTTTTGTCTTTTCCCTGTTTCGTCTTTTTTCCTATTCTGTCTTTTCCCCATTTGTCAGTTTTTGGCACAACCTCACTTTTCATGCTTGGAGTTCGTTGTTGACTTCACGTGTCTTCATTCTAAATGGTTTCCACGAACTACGTATCTTTGCTTTTGCAGAAAAGTTCTCTGGTTGCTCCCGGTGTCCATAGGGGCATGGATGCATAGTTTTTCAGAATCTTTTTCTTTTCTTGGGGTATTTTTTATAAATATCTTTTGAAGATATTTTATTTCAGGGGTTTTTAAGAAAATATTTTTGGAAGATATTTTTAGTCTGGGTCATTAGTGCAGTTAACCCTTTTTGGAGAGGCCATTGTGTAATTAATGAAAGTTATTGCAAAATGCTACATCTGGAGCCTGGATCCTCGTACAGGATTTATTTTCACATTTCGTCGAGTCACGAATTCTTAGAATTTCTTTCTGGTCATTTTTCTCCAGTTTTAGAGTTTTTGGACCCGGTTGCCGCCGAACTTGTTCCAGGCATATCTCTCTGCTCGGGACTCAATTTTTGATGCTGTTTCTTCTGTTATTCATATTTTCTCATTTTGAATCTTTTTTGTTTATAGAGTTTTTCCATTTGAGCGTGTCTGCTCAAATTTCACTTTTCCGAACCCGGCGGGGCCCGTTCGGGGCACTTTTTGAGATCTCTATAAATAGGTTGCCCTAATTTTTAAAATCAGATTTTCTCTCATCTTCCCCACTCATTGGCTGGCTGCCATGGCAGCCCCTTGGGCTGTCACCTTCTCTCTCCTCCTTTGAACTACTTTTCCTTGGTGAAAAGTCTTCAGTCTTAACGTTTATTGTTCGCCTTGACGCCACACATCTTTCCCCCTTATTAGAATCCATTTCTGACAATTTCTTGAGTTCGGGTTTGAAGTCAAGTTGTGATTTTCATGGGGCTTCCTTGGGATTCTTGCTCATCGTGTTGTCCCCAACAAATCCCTTCGGTATCGTCGGATTCAGAGCACTTTTCTATCGGTGGGGATTTGAGATTTCCATCTCAAATTTAGGTAGGGGGTGTTATAGGTTATTATTCATGTTATATTGTGTGCTAGTGATGTTTATGCAACTTATTTACACGCTTTGGTAACAAATCTAGAGATTTTATTATTTATTTTTCTTGTGAATAATTTGATTTTCCCGGTTGATTATAACTTTGTTTAAACATGTGGCATGGAATTATATTACCCCTTGATATGGTCATTGATATATATTAAATTGAGAATTTTTTGACAAGTAATGAAGATTTTATTTAATATTTTTCTTGAGTAAATATTTAATTCATGTGGCCTTATCTAGCTTGAAATCAACATGTGTTAGCATATTATATTAGGCTTTAATACACTCTTTAACATATGTGAAATTGAAAGTAATCGGAGATGTTTTGAAATCTAGTAATTATTAATTAATTTGATTAATGAATTTGCTCCAAGTGCACTATTCATTTCTTTGAAATTCTGACTTGATATTCTTGATGTGCATGCCATATACTTTCAAAAATATTAAATCTAGAATATTTGATTAGGTTTTGAAAGCTTTCATTTAATTAATTTCTTTGTTTGAGATTTAATCCTCATGATGATATACAACTTGGAAATAAAGTGTGGCATGCTAGTAATTTAGGCCTTGGTATACTTGTTAACATATATTAAATTGGAATCATTTGAATAAGAATTGCAAACTTTATTTAATATTTTTCTTATTTGAAAGTTTAATTCACATGGTTGTAACTTGAATGAAATAAACTTGTGATGTAATATTACAATAGGCCTTGGCATGTTCCCTAATATATGTTAATTTGAGAACATTTAGATGAGTTTGAAAATCTAGAGATTTTAATTAAAAGGATTAATTAAAATCTATTTAATGGTTCCCTTGGCTTAATTAAGTTTTTAACTTGATATTTGTAATGGTCATGACTTGTTTACTAGCATATAGTAATTTAGGACCATTTGAAGTTGCTTTAGAACCTTGGGATTTAAATTAGCATGATTTAATTAAAATTTCACTTTATTGCTCCAACAAACTAATTGAGTTTTAGAATGGGTATAAGTGATGACCATGCTATGTCTTTTAATATGTATTAATTTGAGGTTATTTGGAATTGAATTGGAATCTAGAGAATTTAATTGTGTTTATTTAATTAAATTCTATCTAATTGCTTTATGGATTTAATTGCATCTTGGAAGTTATTTCTATGTTTAAATCATGGACTTAAACTTATTGTGTATTCACTTGGTTACATTTGAGCATTTGATAACATTGTTGTTATATTTAAATTCATGAGCTTATGTTTTCAATGTTGAAAGATATTGTTATAGGATGTAACGAATCGCACACTGAAGATTCGACATTTATCATGCCATAGTAGTTGTGGACTTAGTACATGTATTGTATGTGTTTCCAAATTTGGTTGTGCTTGGTAGATAGTTGATATCTTGTATATACATGTTGATATATACGTTGTTGCACAACTTGTTGATTTTGGAAACTTGGGGATGTCGTTGTTTGGCTATGGCTAGGACTTGGTTCTAATACGGGGGATTGTCCCTCTATATAGTCTAGTGTGCACATAGGGAGGTTACCCGTGGGCTAATAAACCTAAAGTAACTATTGTGTCGGTCTGATTCGGCGTGATGTCTAAGTATCCACTTTGGTTGATTTCATATTTCTTTTCAAGTTGATAACTAGATGATATCGTAACTTGTTGTTCTTTATTTGATTTACCATTTAAATTGCAAGATGTTAACTTTGAGAAATCATGCTTTATGCGTTGTATTGGAAGTTCCAATATTGGTTAAATTATATCGATATCATGATTTGTGTTTTGATATTCAAATGTAATTTAGGAATGATCCTATAGATTCATTTTGAACATAGACGTTAGGTGGCATGATCCACTCTTGTTGTTTTCGTATTTTAGGTTTCAAGTTAATGACTTTGAGAATTTATATCTTGTTGCTTTGTATAACATGTTTTGTTGTTGAAATGTATGAATGATGTGATTTATGCTAGAAACACTCTAAGGTAGCTTAGGATGCTTCCTGAGTCTCATTTTAATATAGACGTTAGGTGGCATGAACCCCTTTAAATGTTTCACCATAAGGTGATAAAATTGTAAAATGCTAAGTTGATGCATGCTCATCTCCTACGAGTAGCTTTATGTTACTCATCCACATAGTGGGAACATTTTTCAGGTACATGAATCAATGTTGAGATTCTCATTATGCTTGGATGATTTGTGTACTTGAAGATTTCCATTCTTGTGAAGGTTGGCTTGAAATGCCATTTGTATCTATTTTGTCAAATGTATATATTTGATTCCAAACTTGTATTATGTACTTAAGCACACTTTTTGGTATTCATTCTATGTATATGATATGTGACCAAGGGCCTAACTTCATTTGTAATCTATGTATATTGAAAAATGTAGAATTTTGCCTTTAATAAGGAAAGCATGAAAACTTGGGTTTCAATATTTCATTTTTGCACCGGTGTGTGCATTGTGTATGTAATTCATCATTTAGCATTCATTTTCTATATGTGAGGTGTGGCCAAGGGCCAAACACCATTTAATTTTTATTTCTGTATCTTAGTTCACATATTGCATTTTTGGGCTAAAATAGTAGAAACTGAGCCTTTAAGGGTTCATTTTCAAATCGGGTGGTGTAAAGTGTGTTCTGGCACCTCTACTAGGTCTCATTAATCTTGTATGAAGTGTGGCCAAGGGCCAAATGGTCATTTGAAAGTATTTTAAAATTTTAGTTTTCAAATTTCCCATTTCTAGTTCATTTTTGCCTTTTTGGCCGTTGGGGGGTCGAATTTTGCATCGGCGATATTTTTAAGCCATGGACCATTGTAATACATCCTAATAGGTAAGTTACGTTTATGTGCGTGGTCGTTTCCAGGCAAACCCTCTTCTTTGGTGAAATGAGCCTCCTATGGACTCATTTTGATATTTTGTTGCATAATCTGATCTATGGGCATTCTAGACCTTTCACATCAGTTTCATTTTCTTCTTTCGACATGGTCGCTTAGAAAATGTGATTTTAAGGGGGATTTCTTTTTCGTGTTTTTTCAGAAAACATCGTTTAGTATCTCAAAATGGCACACGCATTTCAGCATTTTTCCTAGGTTATTCACGGCCGCGGCGACGTCAAAACTTTGTTGACTTTTCTCTTCCATCCGGACTCCGAATCAAGTGATTCTTGAGTCTAACTTGATTAATTTTTCACTGTCTTCCCAGTGGTGTGCTCGGTAGCACCCGATTTTATATTTTCAGAAATGACCATTTTGCCCTTGGGGCTATTTTTGTCCGATTTTCTTGTAATTCACTTCCGCTACTTTCTTTTGAGTTCCTTGACTTTATGGAAAGTTGCGGATGTGTTTTGGGAATGATATACATTCTAGGGACGTCATTCCATGTAAAATGACTATTTTACCCCTGGGGGCTTAATTGTTATTTTTTTTCAATATTTTACTTCCGCGTCAGTTCTCATTGAGTTCCACGACCTCATGGAAGGTCATCAAAGTGTCTTAGAGGTGTGTTGTGCCTTGGGAGACCATTGACTTGTTTCTTGCTTCCTCATTTGGATCCGCTATCGGGTCAATTTTAGATTCATCACATGATACGCTGGCCTAAAAATCAGGGTCATCACATGGTATCCAAAATAACAAACTAAAAATTTCCGACAATTTTGTATAAATTTTCTTGATAACCAATTAAATGCATGCTATAAAATAACTTTTATTTTCATTTTCCATTTTTTTTTTGTTTTTGTTTTTTTGCTTATTTCCATCTCACCAAACGGAACCTTAAGGACTATGTTCGAAGGCATAGTCCGAACTTTACCCGATTCATGTAAGGGACACCTTGCACGGGTCCGATGAATTAGTCAGGACAAAGTCCCGAACATTCCAATTATCAACAAAAAAGAGGTAATTGGTATACCAACTTTCTTTTTATCACTATTATAAACAATTTAATAATGGCATCATTTATACTGGTGATTGAATCCTACAACATGAAGGACCCATATTATTTATTAGAATTATTTTTTCTCGGCGGCAAGTTCCGAGTAAAGAGATATACCCCGAACAAGTTCGGCGACAACCGGGATCAAAAACTCAAAAACTGGGGAGATCAATCACAAGACAATTCTAAGAGTATACGACTAGATGAAATGTGAAAATGAATCCCGTACGAGAATTCAAGCCCCAAGGAGACACTTTGCAATTAACTTTCATTAATTTCACAAAGGTCCCTACACAAAAGGATAATTGCGCAACTAACTGATAATGAAAAAAGATATTTTCTTAAAACTCCTGAAATAAATCTCTTCAAAAGATATTTATGAAAAACACTCCAAGAAACATAAATGTTTTCGAAAAATCCTTTCATCCACGCCCTGCGGGAAAAGGAAACAACCGGTGAACTTTTCTCCAAAAGTAAAGTTACGCGTTTCAAGGAAATCATCTGGAATGAAAACTCATGAAATCAAAACTCAACTCCGAACACGAAAAGTGAGGTCATCAACAAAGTGATAAACGGGGAAAAAGACGAAAAGTGAATAGTGTCAAAAAACGAAAAATGTGGAAGTGACGTGATCCTTTAAGGAGTTTGTCAATCCAAAGGAAAGAGTCTCAGAAACTATTTCCGAGCACTCGAGAGGACATTAAGTGATAAGGAACCGAACTCAGAAAAGAAATTTCAGCGAAAAAAATTTATCTGTAAAATCTGAGAAAAAAGGACAGGAAGGAAATGACCGAGTCATTACAAATTTTTTCTAAGTGCAAACAATTCATTGGCTGCCTTTGGTTAGGTGAAATCCACTAGAAAATAAAGGAGAGATAAGAATTTTAAATTTTTTTGGAGTAAAAAATAAATGGAATGAAAATTTTTGTTTCTCATACTTGCCTATTTTCTTCCAAAACTTTTCCTGCACAAAACACAGAAAAATAATTTTTTTGAGTGAAAGGATTGCCTTTTAATATGGTATTATTATTTTATCCATTAACTTAATTGAGCAAAACAACTTCTTTGTTTATTTTTTTTACTAGGTTTTAAAAAGACAAGGTCTCAGCAAAACAACTCTTTCTTTATTTTCCCACAAATTCATATATAATTGGGAACAACAACATACAATCAAATCTCTTTCAAAAATTAGTATTGCCATCAGTTTTTTCATCTCCATTTTTTTTCTTTCTTAAGTTTCATTTCTCTTAAACCAATAATTACTTCTACCTAAGAAAATATTATGAAGTTTTAATTTAAATATAAATAATTATATTATTAAATTTGATAATCCATCATTTTATTATTTCTTTGCAAAAAATAGACATCACCAAATACAAATTCAATTATTTTTTAGTATTTTGAAATCATAAGGGTAATTATGGTATGATCAATTACTTTATTTTCACTTTCATGCTATCCAAAATAACAAACTAATAATTTCCTACAATTTTGTATAAATTTTCATGTTAACAAAATGCATGCTAAAAAATAACTTTTATTTTCATTTTCCATTTTTTTTTTTCTTGCATATTTCCATCTCATCAAACGGAGCCTTAAGGACTATGTTCGCGGATATAGTTCGACCTTTACCTAATTCGTGTAGGGAATACCATGCACGGGTCCCGTGAATTAGTTGGGACAGAGCCCCGCACACTCCGATTATCGACAAAAAAAGAGGTAATTAGTATACCAGTTGTTTTTTAATCACTATTATAGACAATTAAAGAATCATTTATACGGGTGATTGAAGCCTATAACATGAAGGACCCATATTATTTATTAGAATTATTTTTTCTCCAAAATCATAAATGAAATTTTTTATTTTTATTTTTATTTTTGTAACAAAACAAAGTGTTTTCATTCATTTACAGCTAACACTTCGTTTCTAGACGATCACCAACCTGAGTAAAAAAGTTGGATTTTTTACAACAAAAAGCAACATTTCCACCTACAAGAGATTTATTATAATGACGAAGTTTTAGTTGTTGAGTAGCGTTTTGACAAATTACAAATACTGTCAACTATGAAATCTGTATACGGTAATATGTGGGAATGCATCACTTCAATTATTTATTTTCTTGTACCAACTTAATCAAACATTAAACATTAAAAGCTAGCCATTTGCTAAGGCTAGCCTTAATGCGTGATATATCAAGTTACTTAATCATCCAAAAGAAAATTAAAGTGCATTATCTATATTAATATATTGACTAATTAATAAACGTTTCGAAAACAGAAGTCCCTTATAAATAGGTATTGTGCAGTTTTAATTTTTTTAATTTATTTGATTGTTAGTTCGATCAGTGAACTGTTGGATATGACTATAGTTGTTGGCTGGATGAGGTAATTAAACTTCACATTGGACCAGCAATTGCTAAAAAAGGATATAGCTTCCATGACAACCCTCTTTATGGATATGATTTTATTATAGTATTTTAAAAACTAGGTATAATATAAAAATATAAGTCAAAAAATAATCACTCTCGATTTGTTGAGGGGTTTTTTGACAAAAAAAACTTTCAAAGGGGGTTTAGAGTAAATTGCTACAAGCTAAGTGGAGTTAATGCAATTTGTTCTAAATAATTTGTTAGGTTTCATATAAATATAAAAAAAAAAAAATTAAAAAAAAGGTACTAGGTACTCTGGTAATGATGTCAAGGATTATGCTTGTTAAAGATAAAAATTGAGGAGATGAAACTCTGTGAACCATTGAATGTTCGAAAATTACTACATGTCATTATTAAAGCAATCAAATTGACGAGATGTAATTAGAACCATTATAATTTAGGCAAAAAAATAGTTGAGGGGTTTTTTGACAAAAATAACCTTCAAAGGGAGTTTAGAGCAAAATGCAACAAGCTAAGAGGGGTTAATGCTATTTGCAAAAAAAATAAAAATAAAAAATAAATAAATAAATAAAATAAATAAATTGCAAATGAAGATAGATCAATGAAGAGAGAGACGGGGAATTGGTGGGGAAAGAGAATCCAAGAAAGTAGAATTGAAAGGGAAATAGGATGAGGAGAATGCAGAATCAAAGAAATGATGAGAATGTTAGGAAGAGAGATGGGAATTGATGCGAAAGGGAATCAAAAGAGACGAAATAAATTTATTACAAAGTAACTTTATTTTTTTTATATATAAAATGTGTCACTAAATTAAGTAGCTTTATTGAGAAAGCCAAAAAGAAAGAAAAGGAATAAAGATGCCAGTACATTTTGTAGTGTTCTCGAATGCAAACTTCCAACTCTTGATACCAAGTTTATGTCTAAGGTTGAATCGAAGCTCTGCCCTCTCTGTTCTTCAATGCCAGAACCCCACTCCCATCTATTCTTCAGATGCAGATTCTATACCCATAGTGATAGATATGATGCATAGGAAAATATAGGTCGGGTCATGTATTTATATGTACCACTCTGGATATAAATGATGCCATTCTTTAACTGCATGTCTATATTAATTGTGACAAAAAAAAAAAAAAAAAAAAAAAAAAAAAAAAAAAGAAGAAGAAAAAGTTGGGATAAACTTTTAGTACAATTGAATATGATGCGTAGGAAAATAGAGGTCGAGGGTTATGTATTTACAGGGACCACTCTGGATATAAATGATGCCATTCTTTAATTGCATGTCTATATTAATAGTGACATGGTTAGAAGAGGTACCACTTCGTATAAATCTCATTGGGTCGGGCTAATAGAAAAGAAAAAAAGCTTGAACTCTGGTGTCTCATTAAGTATCACGGGTGTCATGATCAATTTCTTCTAAGTGCAAACAATTTCTTGGTTTCGTTTAATTAGGTGGAATCAACTAGAAAATAAATAAAAGATAAAATTTTAATATTTTTTTAGAATTCGGATAGATGGAAAAATAAACGGCAGAAAAATAATATTTTTGCATATTTTTGCGTGAAAGGAGTACCTCTTAATTTGGTATTACTATATTACCCATTAATTAACTCAATTGTGCAAAACAACTTCTTTGTTTATTTTTTTAATTGGGTTTTAAAGAGACAAGCTCTCTGCAAAACAACTATTTCTTTAGTTTTTCACAAATTCATATATAATTGGGAACAACGACATATAATCAAATCTCTCTCAAAAATTAGTATTGCCATCAATTTCTTCATTTTTTTATTTTATTTTTCTTAAGTTTCATTTCTCTTAAACTAATAATTAGTTCTACTTCTGCCTAAGAAAATATTATGAAGTCTTATTTTAAATATAAAAAATTATATTATTAAATTTAATAATCCATCAATTTATTATTTCTTTGCAAAAAATAGACATCACCAAATACAAATTCAATTATTTTTTAGTATTTTGAAATCATAAGGGTAATTTTGGTACGTTCAGTTACTTTATTTTCACTTTCTAGCTATCCAAAATAACAAACTAATAATTTCCTACAATTTTGAATAATTTTTCATGATAACCAACTAAATTAATGCATGCTATAAAATAACTTTTATGTTCATTTTCCATTTCTTGTTTTTTTTCTTGCTTATTTCCATCTCACCAAACGAAACCTTAAGGACTACATGTATAGACATAGTCCGAACTTTACCCAATTCGTGTAGGAGACACTTTGTATGGATCCCGTGAATTAGTCAAGACAAAACCCCACACATTCCAATTATCAACAAAAAAAGAAGGTAATTGGTATACCAACTTTCTTTTTATCACTATTATAGACAATTAAAAAATGGCATCATTTATACTGGTGATTAAAGCCTACAACATGAAGGACCCATATTATTTATTAGAATTATTTTTTCTCCAAAATCAATAAAATCATAAATGAAAATTTTTTATTTTTATTTTTATTTTTGTAACAAAACAAAGTGTTTACATTCATTTATAGCTAAAACTTCGTCTTGTGACATTCACCAATTAACCTGAGTTATACTTCACTTATCCTAAATTCATTTGTGCATATATAATGTGTATGCTCTTAAACATCTCACAAAAAAAAGACTTTTAATTAATATCAAAATTTTAATACAAAAAGTCGCACAAACCTAAATGAGAAAATATGTTTATATAGACTTTAAAAAATTTGCAAATGAAGATAGAAACGAAGAGAGATATGGGGAATTGGTGGGGAAAGAGAATCCAAGAAAGTATAATTGAAAGGGAAATAGGATGAGGAGAATGCAGAATCAGAGAGAGGATGAGAATAAAGAGGATGAGAATGCTACGAAGAGAGATGGGAATTGATGAGGAAAGGGAATCAAAAGAAACTGAATAAATTTATTACAAAGTAACATTATTTTTTATATAGAAAAGCTTTATTGAGAAAGCCAAAAAGATAGAAAATGAATAAAGATGTCAGTGCATTTTGTAGTGGGCTGGTGTGGTAAGGCCACGTCCGATAGATGCGGAGGATAATTCGGAAGCTTAAAGTCGGAGGGTTTATTATTTCTCCATTTTAAAACATAAAGGAGTATCCCAATTTAAGCCTATAAATACATGACCCTCTACCTCCATTTGGCCACACATCAGATCAAAATCTATTACGAGAGAGAAAGAAAGAGGGAAAATGGCACAGTGCAGTTTGGAGAGCTTTCTAGATGCAAATAATGGGAATCTGTCCCTTGAAATGCAAGGTGGTGAGCAATGCTTCATACAAACCACTACTGATGGAAAGGTGAATATCGTGGGAGCTAATGGGAAGGTAAAATTGTCTTACGATTGGATTACTCCGGTTGACCCAAAGGACCCTAAAGTGATAGGGATCGCTAAGAATGCTGCAAACAAAAACAATGTTGTGTTGGTGAGTGTCATTTGTGGCGTCAAAGTAAAGGCTCTTTTCACCACAGCTTACTGTCTCCTTATCTCGGGCAAAGACACCAACGGTGCTAAAAATCTATACTTGACTTCTGTTGTTGGAAGCAGTGTCCTGTTTTTCAAGTATGTGATGCCATTTCCTTTTTAAAAGTTGGCAATTCGGCATATGCACTATCATTTCCTTTCCCTAAGGTCGTCTTGTTATTGTTGTGTGTTGCAGTACGATAGTGCATGTGTCGTTAATTGGCAGATGAATGGTCCCATTAAGATCATATATATATATGTACTTAATGTTATCTGCTCAATCTCTTATAATACTAAATAAAAGGACTTTTGTTAGCCGACCTCTATTACTTATGTTTTGTGTATATATTATTATATGTCTATTATTGTGTATCACGCCCCGAATTTTTTCCCAAACCTAAAATCCAAGGTGTGTGTTGAGGTTTAAAGGGTACTTATTGGAAGCATGTTATCAAAATTTCATCGCAGAATAAATAGGGACAGAGAGAGAAAAAAATTGTAGATGAAATATGGGATGGATGATACATTTATAAAGATATCAATGTCAAATAGGGACAGAGTCACGATTTCATTTCGGGAAAATATTATATCAACTATCCTATGTTTTTCATTGATTTTATTAGCCTTAGTTGATTTAACGATGCATGATAGTCTCATTAAAAAAATAATAATTCAGCCGGG
The DNA here is from genome assembly GCF_030987335.1 of Cornus florida. Taxonomy (NCBI): domain Eukaryota; kingdom Viridiplantae; phylum Streptophyta; class Magnoliopsida; order Cornales; family Cornaceae; genus Cornus; species Cornus florida. Next base: position 54,479,203 of record NW_026775576.1, read on the forward strand.
AATCAATTTTAAGGGAAACATATTCAAACTAACAATGCAGCAAGATATAAGTGCAATAATGGTGCACAAATTAATATTGAAATAGTATGTCATTATTAAAAAAAAAACTACATTAAAGAAAAGTTTTAAAATACAAAATACACCCATTGATATCATAATATTACAGTAATAAAATTAAATTAAAGAAGAAAAAAAAAGAATAAGAAGAGAAAAAACAAATACAATACATACCTCACCTATCAGTGTGAAAAGAAAAAATTTAAGAAGAGGAAGAAAGAAAAAAAAACAAAAGAACAAATTAAAAAAAAAAAAAAATTTGAAATACTTTTAGAAATTACATTAGGGGGATGTCTCCGGGCCCTAATTGGCTCCACCCATGTCAAACTCACATGCTAATCGATTTAAGCTAAAACTACACTATATAGTTGAAAACCTTCATTTGAGAGTCAATCTCTTGATGGAAATTATGTTGACCACTAATCGGCAAGGTCAACCAATTTAGAAAATGGGTAATGTAGACATGCTAGAACCAATGACTTGGTTCGAATATGTAGAGACGTTCAAATGTAGTCTCTTTTAGAATAAATAATCAAACAGACAATTGTAAAAAGAGAGAACATAAAACTACTTTCTTTGAGGTTCTAATTATCTTAATTAAAAGGACTTTTAAACAAAAGAATTACAAGATAAAAGAAAATTAATTTGAATTGAAATTGCAATGTGTAGAGAAATTAAAGGAATTGAAATTGTTGGGAAAGAATTAAACTGGTACTGGAATTGCGAGGGGAACGTAAAGCAATAAGCCAAGGAAATTAATAATAAGTTTGGTATGGAGGAATGAATTATTTCCATTGCAACTATTTTTTTATTTGGTATGCAGTTTAAAGTGGGATTGATCATTCCATTAGAAAGAAAAATCCATTCCTGAGAATGACAATCCATTCCATAACTAAACTTATGGAATGACCATTCCATTCCCTTGTAAAAAAAAAAAAAAAAAATTTAATCAAGTTTACAAAAAATCCTCATATTCCAAGTGTAAACTATAACTATTCATGGAAACCATTCATCACAAATAAACATGAATCTCAAATAATCATCATACTACATTCAAAACCCATTCTTTCAACTTGTTTCATAAATGTCTTGGGTAGTCGTCCATTCGTTAATGAATTACAATCATAAGTTGTGTGCTTATATGTTCAATAGACACTCGTTATTTCTAAAAATCTTCTTTAATCATAAAGTATTTCAACTTTAGAATACTTATCATTTTTTATATAAGAAGATCAACAATTGCATCATAAATTTTCAGCAATCTGAAAATGGTATCCATAACTCCAAGTCCTGAAATAATTCGTCAACCATAAATTGTAACCTCAAAGCATGCTACAAATTAAAAATTCATAATAGACAAAGTAATACTAAATTACTTTGCACTTTTTCATAATATTGTTCCTCCAGCAAAAGGAACAAATAACCAATTAGTACAATCATTACTGTCAATGGCTTGTGAATATGTAACCAGATCCTTATATATCTTTCTTTTTTTTTTCCATAAATGCCTTATATATCTCAATATCAGAATCAAATTCTAACATAGTCATCCTAAATAGTAGATCTCCTTTTTGAGATCGTCTTAGTGTTATCCCTTGCGGTTCTTTTACAATCTATTCATTGGTGACAATCTCATCATAGAGTTGTTGATCATTCAATTATTCTTCGTTGTTATATGGTTCAACAACTGAAGTAATAATTATTTCCTTAGAAGTTATGGGTAAAGAAATTTGTACCCTAACTTCTTGAATGATCACATTCTTATTTTTATCACTCCCATAGATTTCACAATTCTCAATGAATCTGACATTTCCGGTTTCAACAATTCCCGTACTATGTTTAGGATAGTAAAACATCCTTTTGATTTTGGGTAATAAGAAATTACTTAACATACTCCTAACCATATCCATAAGAGTACGATTACGCCTTTCAGCTACACGCTTCTGCTGTGGCATGCCTAGCATAGTGTATTAAGCACAAATTGTGAGATATTAATTTAGTTTTGGCAATTATCGTAGACATAACAAGTCCAAGTTGAGTTGTAATTTAAGGTATTTGTTCTACAAGTCATCAAGTTCGACAGGGACTGCATAACTGGGAAGGAGTTCAAACTTACCATACTTGAAGAGTTTGTGAAAAAAAGGGTAAGAACACCACTTTAGGAAGGAATCTAAACAAGGTTGGATATATTCTACACTTACCATTTTGGTCGGAAATTAGCGTAGAATGAAACTAGGCTGAAGGAATCAAAATATTCAGGTATGCCAACCTTGAACCGGTTCAGCTTTTTTGAACTGGTTCAAGATGCTCAAGTTTGAGTCTTTGTCAAACTTGAACCGGTTCAGCTTCCTTGAACCGGTTCAAGATGTCTTGATTACTATACAATTACAGTTTCCTTATTCTGAATTGTTTCCTAATTGGTCTAGAATTGTACCAAATCCTATGCACGAATTTTACTTTATTTTTAGAGGGATTAGGTTATTCTAAACTCTATATAAACCATGTCATATACATTGGTTTATTTACGGCTTTTACATTATTATTTAGATATTATTTAAAGCCTTAGGAAGATTATTTTTGCAGAAAGTCAGAGTTGATTTTTCTGATATCTTTTTAGAACACATACACATAAACACATAATTTAGAGTTGTGGTGTTCGAATCCTAATCATGATCATACTATTGTATTAACATCGATCAGTTGAATCAGATCTTCTTCTACATCATTAAGACGGTTGAAGAACATAAGTAAACGCAGTCACACTTTGGAAGGGTTAGAGCATTCAAGGAGTGCTATCTGATCTACCTGCTACTCTTCTATAATATCAAGTATAAGCCTAAGGTCAAGTTGCCGTTGGACGGGGAGTCGTAAAGCCAGATGATTGTCAGTGGTTGGTGTTAGGTAGAACGATAGGGTATGAGCCAGAGTCAAAGATCGATATACTTTGTTTTAAGCATAGTGGATTGGTTTACTTTGGACTGCACAAGTCCATGAGGTTTTTCCCATAACAGTTGACGTATTTTATCAATTGGGGTTTCCTAACTAAAATCCTGGTGTTATCTCTAACTTTATATTTTGCTTTATTTTACAGCATGCCATTAATTGTTTAACTGCTAAAATAAGTAAAGTTGGTAACAACACAGATCTATTTTATAAAATCTAATACTTTCCTAAAATACATTCCGCTGCGTACGACTCATAAATTGGTATCAGAGCCAATCTCTACACATTGAGTTGATCCGTATTGGAAAGTTTTGTTTTGTTTTTCAGAAAATTGTTTAAATCATGTCTTATGCATTGAAAGAAGGTGATTCTAATCAACGTTGTCCTTTATTTGAAGGTGATAATTACAATTTTTGGAAATCAAATATGAGAGCCTATTTACAAAATTCAGGTGATAAAACTTGGGTGATAGTTGAATCTGACTATACATCTCCTACAGTAGATGTAATGACCTAGTCATTTTTCTTCCTTTACTTTTTCTCAGATTTTTACGGATATATATATATATATATATATATATATATATATATTTATTTATATTTATATTTTCCGTTGTCTTTTCTTTTCTATGTTCGGTTTTTCGTCGCTTAATGTCGTCACGAGTGCTTTGTAATGATTTCTGAGATTCTTTTCCTTGGATTGACAACTTCCTTTGAGGATTGTGTCATTTCCACATTTTTATTTTTTTCCGGATACTATTCACTTTTTGTCTTTTTCTCGTTTATCATTTTTCCTTGCACAACCTCACTTTTTGTGTTTGGATTTGATTCCAGTTTTGCATGCATCCACGATAGTTAAATTCCATGCCATGTGTATTTTTACTTTCTTAGAAAAGCATGTTAAGTGTTTACTTTTCTAGTAAAGGGTATAGATGCATAACTTTTTTGTAATATTCTTAACTTGTGGGGTTTTAGTGTAATTAAATAAAGTAATTATTTTTCATCTTAGGGACCAGTTTGCAATTTAATTTGGAAGATATTTTAAAAAATGACCTTTTTGTAATTTTTGGAAAGCGTGACAAGTGTCACACTCCTATGGAACCACTTATTGACATTTTGGTGGAACCACTTAGAAGCTTAATCTCTTGACACATGGAGAGTGGAGATTCACCCACTTGTTGGCCTAGGATTAGAGCACTTGTTGGTTTAGATAGTTGATAAGTGTAGGCTTGACATTAAGCCGAAGAAGGAACCTTGGATTTTGTGACAAGTGTAGGTTCAGAATTAAGTCTTGCAATTATTTTTGGTCCAGTTTAGGATTATGGTTTTAAAAAAGGGTTTCTTGTGCAATTGACCAAACTTGTGTGTGTTGACCATGGTGTAACATCATATAGTGAGTGGATGATTTCTATTTCTTCCACACACATTTCATTTGATTGTTTCATTATCTTCTTCACCAAAAACCCTAGCCACCATTAGAGAAACTTAATGCTTAGGCTTTGACCTTGATTTTTGAGAACCTTCCATTGATTTCTAAGCTTAACCTTGGGAATACTTTTTGTTCCCCTCATCCTCCTCTACATAGCCCTTGAAGGGTTTACCATTTTGTGTTGACTTGCCTTCAATTCAAGAGAAACAATCCACTTGTGAGGTAGCCTCTTGTGAGGTAGGGGGTGTTATAATTTATTTTCCAAGTCATTTTGATTGCTTTTGTAATGGAATACAAGTGATATGCATGTCTTAATATTAATTTGAGAAATTAATGATTGTTGTAACTTGTATATAATTCACTTTTGACTTGGTATGTGGCATGGTCTTCACTTGATCCTTGTTATATAATTAATTGGAGCCATTTGAATGAGTTTTCAAATCTAGATATTTAAATGAATTTAATTTGATTTAAATTCTATTTAATTGTACCTTAATTGTTTTCCATTTTTGACTTGATATATGGCATGGCCATGACGTAGTTCTTGCCATATATTTATTTGGGATTAATTAAACAACTTTGAAAAATTAAAGATTTAACAAATTTAAATTAATTAAAATCCACATGATGATTTCTTGCTCATTTTACTCTTTTGATTTGATATATGCAATGAGCATGCTATGTTGTTTAACATATATTAATTTGAGGTTATTTGTGATAGATTTGAAATCTAGAGACTTTCCATGATTAGGTTAAAAATCTCTTAAAATGTAGTATTCTAATTACCTTGTGAGCATGCTACTAACTTGATGTATAATTAGTACTTGTGGCCTCTTAAAATGGTAATTGGACTTAACATGATATAGAATATCATTGATTTGCAAAGCTTGTTTAAATGTATCTTGTGTAGGTATATAGCTTGTTAGAATATTACAATTGTTTACCTTTGAAGTTAGTTACTAAATTGAAGCTTATTTAGTACTTGTGACTTGGGATGGTAATGTGACTCAATTGTTGTAAAATATTCTTTCTTTGTGTATAAATTGCATATTAAGAACATGATTTGTCATATGCTATTTAGACTTGAATTCTAGGACATGAATTGTGTGGATTCAACCTTACTTGTGCATAGAATGTGGTAACTTGCATTTGATTTTGTATAAGTTTTAAACTTATTGATTTTGGAAAGCTTTAAGGACATAAATTATGTGATGGCTACGGTTTGGCTCTAGTACAGAGACAAGAGTCTTTTAAGTTATAAGTGCGCACTAGGTAGTATCTTGTGGGTTATAATTACCTGAAAATACTTGCTTGGTCTAGCAACCACATGTCCTAGTCTTTCCACTATTTGTTTTCGCATTTGATTTCAAGCCTTTAATCATAGATTACTTGTAGCTTGAGAATTGATGCTTACTTTGAGTATTTAAATCCTATTTAGTATACTTGAACTTGTATACTTGCTCTCTGAGTTTAGATTACATTTAGTATACTTGTGCCATGTATACTTGTCTTATGCGTATCTTGTTTGGCTTAGTATACTTGTGTTTATGTACTTGATTTACGAGTTTTTCTATATTAAATGTATACTTGAGTAGGTATGTTTGGACGTTGCATAACTTGTTTTAATATGGTTTAGTGTACTTGAGAATGTATACTTGGATGTCGTATAACATGTTTTGACATTGTTTAGTATACTTGAGTATGTATATTTGTATGCCGTAGTTCATTGCAATTGCATGAGTAGCTTAGGATACTCCCTGAGTCTAACCTTTGACATAGACGTTAGGTGGCATGACCTTTTTGAATTGTTTCATGTTAACGTAAAAATCTATAAGAAATTGAGTCATACATGCTCATTCTTTACGAGAAAACTTGTTTACTCACCCTGAAGTTACTGGGGGGCTATTTCAGGTACGAAGACTTGGTTCATGATGTTCATCATTGCTTGGATGATTGTAGATTTGAAGGTTTTAGTTCTTGTAAAGGTTGGCTTGAAATGCCACTTATAGCCTTATTTGTCAAAATGTGTATATTTGATTCCATTAATGTAATGTATATATGAGTACACTATTTACAATGTATTTAACATGTATGAGATGAGGCCGAAGGCCAATGACATGTAATTTGTATCCTATGTAAATTTTGACTTCATGGAATATTATGAAAATATTAAAAAATATTGAGTTATTACTTCACCATGTTTGCATTGGGTGTGGGAATTCTATTTTGATTTTTCCATAGGGTCTCATTAATCATGTATGAAGTGTTACCAAGGGCCAAGTGGTATTTTGAAACCATTTCATAATTTTGAATTCCAAGTTTTCATTTCAAGTTCCATTTTTGTCATTTTGCCCGTTAAGGTGGTCGGATTTTGCATCGGCTACATTTTTAAGCCATGGACCATTATAGCGCGTCCAAATAGGTAAGTTACGTTTGCGTATATGATCGTTTTCAAGAAAAAATCCCATCTTTGGTGAAATGAGCATTCTATGGACTCAATTTGCCTTTTCATTGCACAATCTGATCTAGGGGCGTTCTTGACTTTTTACTATAGTTTTATTTTCGTCTTTCAATATGGTTAAATAGAAAACGTGATTTTAGGGTGGGTTTCTTCTTTGTGTTTTACCAGAAAATGTCGTCTTGGTACCGGAAATCGTTCACGAAGTTCAACTTTCAATTTTGCATTTAGCAGCATTTTGGACCCTCATGACCTGATTTCATGGAGGGGAATTTTGGGCATCTTACAGTGAGTTTTTTTTTTGATTCCTTAATAGAGGTCACATAGAAAACTCAATTTTGAGGGGGGTTTCTTCTTTGTGTTTTTCCAAAAAATGTCATCTTGGTCCTCAAAAATCTAATTTTTGACGAAAAACCCCTACTGCCAGGTTTCCTTGTTTACCCTTCTATTTTTTTGCTTCGTACTCCTAAACGGTTAGATGTGCTTGGGCAGTGTTTTGGTCATGATTTTTGGCCTCCTAACCAGTTAGGAAGGTGTGGTAACCGGTTAGATGTTCTAGGGTTGGCTCCTTTTGACCTTTTTGCCCCTTCTTTTTCCGTTAGCCATATCTTTTTCATCCGGAATCTGAATCAAGTGATTATTGAGTCTAAGTTCACTAATTTTTCGTTGTCTTTCCAATGGTGTGTTTGGTAGCACTCACTTTCATGTTGGAAATAACCATTTTTCCCCTAGTTTCATTCTTGTCCATTTTTGAAACGCCGCTTCCGCATTTATTTCTTTTGGGTTCCCTGACCTCGTTAAGGGTCACATTAGTGTCTTAGACATGTGTTGTATCTCTAGAGACCATTATTTCATCTTTTGTTTTCGCATTTTGGATCCAGTTTGGGTCATAACAGGACACACTGGGTTGAAAAATTCAGGGTCGTTACAAGTGGTATCAGAGCTCCTAAGTTCGAAAACCTATAGACGACGGGTTTTAAGTGCATATCATGCTTATGCTGCCATGCTCTATGTGCTTATATGCTTTATGATAACATGTTTTAGTTTGATAACATGTTTATATGCCTATGTGCTAGATGCCACATGTCATTTTTTTAGCATAATTTAATTCTTTTGTAAAGAGCATGACATATGATGTATGCTAAATTAGATTTGTATATGCATAACTGTGTTACATATTTGGCATGACACGAGATTGGTCATTGAGGCACGAGTTGAGGTTGATGGTGATTGTAGTCACAATTTCGTGGTAGTGTAGGTTGTTGCCGACCTAGTATTGGTTTTGAGGTAGGTGGTGAGTCACGTTTTGTTTAGGCTCTTGTGAGGTGAGTCATTTGGCATTGCCGTAGTGCTGGATTTGTTGGTTTTGGGCCATGCTGAGGTTATGGACCTCTTAGGATCCTTAGTTGATTGGGATGATTCCTCTGGGATTGTAATTTTCGTGGGTGGGTACATTTGTGGGCGGGTGCATGGCACTGTTATGCTACCGTATTGGCTAGCTACAAGTGCAGTTCGGATGGAATCAATGTTGGTTTTGTTTTGATAGGCGTTGTCCTTTTGATCGATCATGATGATGGTTCTCTTGGGGATCAGTCGTAGTGATTGATTTGGTTGTTGTTGGTATGGTTATAGTTGCCATTTTCTTTGAGTTCTCCTTGTGTGATGACGCTTTTGGGATCAAGTCGATTGATTGATGTTTCGGGTGGTAAGCATTGCATTGTTAGTGTCACCTTTAGATTTGGAAATGGATTATTTGAGTCTTACCATTGTGGTAAGGGCTCACATTTGTTTTAAGATAAGTTGTGGTCGCATTAATTTTTGGAGTCAATTTTTGGCTAGAACTGGTCCTTCCTTTTACCTAGACACTCTAGGACACGATGTCCATAGGGTCCATTGATGCTGTAACGACCCGGATTTCTTAACTCGGTGCGTTAGTGATGAACCGGAAGTTGACCCGATAACGGACCTGAAATGCGGAAGCGAAAGAAGCCAAATGACCTCAAGAGATGTACGTCATCCCTAAGGCCCCAAAATAACTCTCCGTGAAGCCACGGAACTCAAATGAGCTAAGAAAATGAAGCAAGAATGCCTAACCCGAAAAGAGATGAACTAAGGGCAAAATGGTCATTTTTCACTAAAAAGGGTGCCACCATGCATACCATTGGAAGGACAATGAAAAATGAACAAAATTAGACTCAAGAATCATCTGATTCTGAGTCCAGACAGAAAAGATATGAAATTCCAACACCCGATGTGAAAGTTATGAGCAATGACTTAACATTTTCTAATATGTTCATAATAAACTTTGAAAACAAAAGTGTATAGAAAATGAGATACATGTCATTGGCCTCCGGCCTTATCTCATACATGTTAAATACATTGAAAAGAGTGCACTTATGTACACTTTACATATACGAATCAACGAATACAAGTTTAAACAAATAGGGCTACAAAGAGGCATCTTATGCTAACACTTGCATAAAATAGAAACTTAGAAACTGTAAGCCATCCAAGGAGCAATGGAATCTTCAAATCCTGAGTCCTGTACCTGAAATATGCCCCAGTATCGTAGGGGTGAGTTACATAAAGCTACTCGTACGAGATGAGCATGCATCGACCTAACATTTTACAATTTTATCACTTTATGGTGAAACATGTTAAAGGGGCTCATGCCACCTAACGTCTATGTCAAGATGAGACCCAGGGAGCATCATAAGCTACCTAGATCATTTCTATTATAATCACATTGTTCGTGCAATTCAAACAACATGGAAACATGTTATACAAGGCAATAAGATATAGATTCTCAAAGTCTTCAACTTGAAATCCAAAATACAAAAACAACAAGTGTGGGTCATGCTACCTAACGTCTATATTCAAAATGAATCTATAAGGTCATTTCTAAACTATATTTGAACATCAAAATACAAATTATGATATCGATGCAATTTAACCAACAATGGAACTTCCAATACAACGCATGAAGCATGCTTTCACAAAGCTACATCTTAAGCTCAAAATAGGAAATCAAATAAGGAACAACAAGTTACGATATCATCTAGTTATCAACTTGAAATGAAATACGAAATCAAACAAAGTGGATATTCGGACGTCACGCTGTATCAGACCGACAACATAGTTACTTTAGGGTTACTAGCCCATGGGTAACCTCCCTATGTGCGCACTAGACTATATAGAGGGACAATCCCCCGTACTAGAACCAAGTCCTAGCCGTAGCCAAACAACGACATCCCCAAGTTTCCAAAATCAACAAATTGTGCAACAACGTATATATATATATCAACATGTATATACAAGATATCAACTATTTACCAAGCACAATCCAAATTTTGGAAACTTATACAATACATGCTCAAAATTCACAACTACTATGGCATGTAAGATGTCAAATACAAAGTGTGCAATTCCTTACACATAGCAAAAATATATTCAATAAGGAAAAACATATTCTCATGAATATAAAAGTAACAACTATGTTATCCAATGCTCAAAAGTAATCAAGTGAACATACATCAAATCCAAATCCATGATTTAAATATAGAAACTACTTCCAAAATGCAATTAAATCCATGGAGTAATAAAGTAGAATTTAATTAAACATAAATAGTTAAATTCTTTAAATTCCAAGTTAATCCAAATAACCTCAATTTAATATATATTGAAGGACATGTCATGGTCATCATATATATAACATCAAATGACAAGTTAAGTGATTAAAACACTAAAAATAAAATTAACCAAGCTAATTAATTAATTTCCTCTAGATTTTTAAACAATTCCAAATGCCCTCAATTTAATCTATATTAGAGAACATACCAAGGCCTATTTAAATACCACTTTACAACTTGATTTAATGCTTGATACAACTATGTGAATTAAACTTTCACTAAAGATAAATATTAAATAAAAGTTATAATTCTTAATCAAATGATCCAAATTAAATATTATGTTAACCAACATATCTAAATATAATTTCCTAGCATGTTACAATTCAAATCAAAGTTATATATCATCATAAATTTTAAATCTTATACAAAGAAATAAAAATTACTAACTTTCTAGATTTGATACAAGGCATACATATATGTTGTATAATCATGACAAACACACAATACAACACACAAATAATCCTAAAACATTCCCTACCTCAATTTGAATAAAAATCCCAATTACCACCGAAATGAAATCGCCCCAAATTTTCGGTCCGCAAAACAGACTTTTCAACTTGCTACCTTCAACTTGTAAAATTCATAAAAAATTCAATTCTAACCCAAATTGAATGAATCCAAAGCCCAATGAAAGCTTAAACACTGTAATTTGATAATATCAATTTAGTTTAACAAAATAGTTTCCCAATTGAAACAGTTTTGACCCACAAATTTGAAACAAATTCTACCTAGAAAATACATTTTCAGCCTGTAGCTTCCAACTTTGAAAATTCATGAAAAATTCATTTGACATCCAAATTGGGCAAATCTAATTTATTTTGAAAGTAAACATATGAGAGTGTAAAACTGAAAATTTAAGCCATGATCCAATGTCAAAAGTTTAGTGAAATAAATCATTTAAAAATATGTTTTCCAGCTGCAATAAAAACATGGATAGTAGATAGTTTCGGATTTTTAAAAAAATTTAGAAATGTTCTAAAATCGTGAAAAAATTCTGAGTAGTGTACAACCCATGGAGAAAGTTCCAGTAAAAATTTCAAGGTAATTAAAGTACCACAGCTCCATATAAAAATTCATTTCCGGACTGAAAATGAAAAGCTTCAAATTTCCAGCAACTAGCTTGCAACTTCAAAAATTCATAACTAATTCATTTTAAATCCAAATTACATGAAACCAAAACTAAATGAAAGCTAATTGAGTATATTTTCATATTATATATTTAATTTGACAAGATTAATTTCAAGTTAAAACAGTTTAAGGGAAAAATACAAATCCTTCTCTTCCATGCATGTAAAACACTCAATAATGACATAAAAATACTTCAAAATAATAGATCAATACCTCACTAGAGAATTGAATCTCTAGATACCAAAGCAAAACTAGGAGTTAAGCTAAATCCTTTAAGGGTTTTGAAGAGGAGGATGAGGGGAACAAAATGTATTCCAAGCTTTATGGTCTAAAGTAAGTGGAAGGGCCTCAAAGATCAAGGTCAATGCCTAAGGCTTCAAGCTCCATCCATGGAGGGTAGGGTTTTCTTATAAGGAAGAGAATGAAATAATGTGGTTAAGTGTGAGTGGAGGAAATAGAAATCCTCCACTCACTATGTGCTCTTACACCATGGTCAACACACACATCTATGGTCAATTGCACAAAAACCCTCCTTTAAAACCATAATCCCAAAGTGGCCCAAAGATATTTGCAAGACTAAATTGTGAACCTACACTTGTCACCAATCCATGGCTCCTTCCTAGGCTTAATCCCACACCTACACTTGTCAACCATCCAAGCCAACAAGTGCACCAATTCTAGGCCAACAAGTGGGTGAATCCTCACCCTCCAAATGTCATCATCCAATGCATTAAGTGTTTCCACACAAATGTCAACAAGTGGACCAATGAGAGTGTGACACTTGTCACACTTTTCAAAAATTACAAAAAGGTCCTTTTTAAAAATATCTTCCAAATTTAATTACAAAATGGTCCCCAAGATGAAAAATAATTACTTTATTTAATTACACTAAAACCCCACAAGTTAAGAATAATTACACTAAAGTATGCATTAATGCCCCTTTATGAAAGAAGTACGCAATCAACATGCTTTTCTAGAAAAGTAAAAATACCACTATCATGAAAATCAAATATTATGAATGCATGCAAAACCAGAATCAAATCCGAGCACAAAAAGTGAGGTTATGCAAGGAAGGATAAACGAGAAAAAGACAAAATGTGAATAGTGTTCGGAAAAATAAAATATGGAAATGACACAATCCCCAAAGGAAGTTGTCAATCCAAGGAAAAGAGTCTCGAAAATCATTCCAGAGCACTCGAGATGACATCAAGTGATGAAAAACCGAACCCAAAAAGGAAAAGACAACGAAAAAAAAATATCCGTTAAAATCTGAGAAAAAAAAAAGGAAGAAAAAGGACCGGGTCATTACATATGCATCATTTTATCTTCTGCAGTTTTGTTTACTACCATGTTAGTAGTTATGATATTGTGATGCATAAGTAAGTAGAAGTGTGTCCACATTGCTTTCTTATTGTGTGGCATTAGCATGCCTTATTTATATGTTTAGAGATACCATGTTGTTACTGTACTTTAGTGACATGATTTTGTGTTTACATGGAAACGTGTTGCATGTACCCTTGATTTTATCTATGTGAGTAGATTTACTTTCTTGGCAGTTGCATTTCCTTGTTATTTGCATGACTTCTAAGTTTAGTTTTCCCTTTTTGCTCCCTTTTCGTAATAGTCGTGTTGACATTTGTAGGAGAATAGAGTTTCCTCTCTTTTCTTGGTTCGTGTTAGAACCTTCACAAGGAGTGAGTCTCTTCTCTTCATCGCCTTGTGCACGATTTTGGGGTTTGGTTAGTCCGTGAGGATCACCATTGATGTTTTGAGTCCTTGGTGAGGATTTGGTTGATTTTGGTCGACTTACTTCCATGTAGGGGGCGAAGTCTTCGACCTTGTTGTCTTTTTTTTGGAGATAGAGTCGTGGTGTTGTCCTTCTTAGGACTGGTAGTTAGTTCCCTTTCTTTCGTGTCTTCCCTTAGGGAGTTTTCGCCGTGGTTGTTGATAGGTTGTGGTGCTCAGAATGAGTGGATTGGTGTGAGATCATTTTTCAGGGACTTGTGTCCGTATCATTGAGGATTTGTTTGATTTGTAAGGTGAGCTCGATACTCTTTTGAGAACGTCTTTTGGAGACTTGTTTCAGTTTTGGAGACCTTGATATGGTTGACTCTTAGGAAGAGTTTTGAAGGATCGTTGTTGGAAATGGCTTGTTTGTGGAGTTTTCTCGTCATAGTTATGGCTAGGCACAGTTTTGAGGAATTATTGTTCCAGTGATTGTTTATGGATCGAAATTGAGAAATTTTGATTTAGCTTGGTGATGCCAAGCACAGTTGCGAGAGATTCGTTTTGTGATCATAGTTGTCAGGATTTGATGTGTGTATCACTTGGTTGACTTGTATTTCGAGGATCTAGTTATCCGTGATAAGGATTTTGATCTGATGTTTGATTACGGTGAGTAATCTTATAGTTGATTTATTTCAGGATGATATTTGGGATTTTGGAGACACTATTTTGCTTGTCAGGCTTTGGATTTGTGATTGATGTTATTGATAGTAGTGTTTTGAGACGTTGAGGTTGCTGGTTTTGTTGCATTGAGGATTTAAGGCCTTAAGCGTAGCGGTACCTATGGCATTGTTGTCAGAGTTTCGGGATTGGCCAGGATGGTTCGGCCGAACATCTTTGGACCATATCTGAACTCTCACAAAATGAGGGTCTCCGTAGTGCTTTTGGTAATGATCATTTTTGACATTGATGCCATTTGTATAGAGAGGTTTCATGGGTAGACCTAGTGTGGGGCAGGTTATGAATTGGTGCCTTATATTGTCATACTACCATACAGGTTGTGTGCTGTAGGCGAGTGCTAGTTGCCGTCGATGCTACCTTACTGACGAGTAGGTGTGGGCGGGCACTAGGCACTGTCATTGCTACCACATATTTGAGTACGTCGTGGGCGGGTTCTGGTCACTATTCATACTGCCACATCGTCTTTGTTTAGTACCTTGATCTGATTCATGGATATCTTGGAGTTCTTTTGGTGGTTGTTTTTGGATTGGTATGATGGTTCATCAGGAGGGATGCTTACAGTTATGGTCTTCCGTTCCTTTGTTTGACCTCGAGTTCTGTATGTGAGTTTCGACTTGTGGCATAGCTGTATGATAACTTTTCTTTTGAGAGGTTGTCCTGTCGTGAGCACGTGGGTGCAAATGACATTGGCCTGTACGTTGTCTTTCAGTTTTGGGATTGCTTTCGTTGTATGTTGTGTGGGATACTCGGAGATGTACTCCGTGGTTATCCTGGGTTTGCCTTTTGTTTCGTTGGGGCTGGATTTCGGGGACGAAATCCCTTTAAGGTGGGAAGGTTGTAATGACTCGGTCATTTTTCTTCTTTTCCTTTTTCTCAGATTTTTATTTTTATTTTTATTTTATTATTATTATTTTTTTCTTCCGTTGTCTTTTCTTTTCTATGTTCGGTTTTTCATTGCTTGATGTCATCACGAGTGCTTTGGAATGATTTCTGAGATTTTTTTTCTTGGATTAACAACTTCCTTTGAGGATTGTGTCATTTTCACATTTTTATTTTTTTTCAGACACTATTCACTTTTTGTCTTTTTCTCGTTTATCATTTTTCCTTGCACAACCTCACTTTTTGTGTTCGGATTTGATTCCGATTTTGCATGCATCCACGATATTTAAATTCCATGCCATGTGTATTTTTACTTTCTTAGAAAAACATGTTAAGTGTTTACTTTTCTTGTAAAGGGTATAGATGCATAACTTTTTTTGTAATATTCTTAACTTATGGGGTTTTAGTATAATTAAATAAAGTAATTATTTTTCATCTTAGGGACCAGTTTGCAATTTAATTTGGAAGATATTTTGGAAAAAGACCTTTTTGTAATTTTTAGAAATTGTGATAAGTGTCACACTCCTATGGAACCACTTGGAAGCTTAATCTCTTGACACATGGAGAGTGGAGATTCACCCACTTGTTGGCCTAGGATTAGAGCACTTGTTGGCTTAGATGGTTGACAAGTGTAGGCTTAAAATTAAGCCTAGGAAGGAACCTTAGATTTGTGACAAGTGTAGGTTCACAATTAAGTCTTGCAATTATTTTTGGGCTACTTTGGGATTATGGTTTTAAAGAAGGGTTTCTTGTGCAATTGACTAAACTTGTGTGTGTTGACCATGGTGTAAGATCACATAGTGAGTGGAGGATTTCTATTTCCTCCACTCACACTTCATTTGATTGTTTCATTATCTTCCTCACCAAAAACCCTAGCCACCATTAGAGAAACTTAATGCTTAGGCTTTAACCTTGATTTTTGAGAACCTTCCATTGATTTCCAAGCTTAACCTTAGGAATACTTTTTGTTCCCTTTATCCTCCTCTATATAGCCCTTGAAGGGTTTGCCATTTTGTGTTGACTTGCCGTGGATTCAAGAGGAACAATCCTCTTGTGAGGTAGCCTCTTGTGAGGTAGGGGGTGTTATAATTTATTTTCCAAGTCATTTTGATTGCTTTTGTAATGGAATACAAGTGATATGCATGTCTTAATGTTAATTTGAGAAATTAATGATTGTTGTAACTTGCATATAATTCACTTTTGACTTGGTATGTGGCATAGCCTTCACTTGATCCTTGTTATATAATTAATTGGAGCCATTTGAATGAGTTTTCAAATCTAGATATTTCAATGAATTTAATTTGATTTAAATTCTATTTAATTGCACCTTGCTTGTTTTCCATTTTTGACTTGATATATGGCATGGCCATGACTTAGTTCTTGTCATATATTTATTTGGGATCAATTGAACAACTTTGAAAAATTAGAGATTTAATTAATTTAAATTAATTAAAATCTACATGATGATGTCTTGCTCATTTTGCTCTTTTGATTTGATATATGCAATTAGCATGCTATGTTGTTTAACATATATTAATTTGAGGTTATTTGGTATAGATTTGAAATATAGAGACTTTCCATAATTAGGTTAAAAATCTCTTAAAATGTAGTATTCTAATTACCTTGTGAGCATGCTACTAACTTGATGTATAATTCGTACTTGTGGCCTCTTAAAATGGTAATTGGACTTAACATGATATAGAATATCATTGATTTGCAAAACTTGTTTAAATGTATTTTGTGTAGGTATATAGCTTGTTACAATATTACAATTATTTACCTTGGAAGTTAGTTACTAAATTGAAACTTATTTAGTACTTGTGGCTTAGGATGGTAATGTGACTCAATTGTTGTAAAATATTCTTACTTTGTGTATAAATTGCATATTAAGGACATGATTTGTCATATACTATTTAGACTTGAATTCTAGGACATGAATTGTGTGGATTCAAACTTACTTATGCATGGAATGTGGTAACTTGCATTTAATTTTGTATAAGTTTTGAACTTATTGATTTTGGAAAGCTTTAAGGACATAAATTATGTGATGGCTAGGGTTTGGCTCTAGTATGAAGGCAAAAGTCTTTTAAGTCATAAGTGAGCACTAGGTAGTACCTTGTAGGTCGTAATTACCCAAAAATACTTGCTTGGTCTAGCGACCACATGTCCTAGTTTTTCCACTATTTGTTTTCGCATTTAATTTCAAGCTGTTAATCATGGATTACTTGTTGCTTGAGAATTGATGCTTACTTTGGGTATTTGAATCTTATTTAGTATACTTGAACTTGTATACTTGCTCTGTGAGTTTAGATTGCATTTAGTATGCTTGTGCCGTGTATACTTATCTTATGCGTATCTTGTTTGGCTTAGTATACTTGTGTTTGTGTACTTAATTTACAAGTTTTTCTATATTAAATGTATAGTTGAGTAGGTATGTTTGGACGTTGCATAACTTGTTTTAATATGGTTTAGTATACTTGAGAATGTATGCTTGGATGTCGTATAACATGTTTTGACATTATTTAGTATACTTGAGTATGTATATTTGTATGCCGTAGTTCATTTCAATTGCATGAGTAGCTTAGGATACTCCCTGAGTCTAACCTTTGACATAGACGTTAGATGGTATGACTCTTTTGAATTGCTTTATGACATAAAAATCTATAAGAAATTGAGTCATGCATGCTCATTCTCTACGAGTAAACTTATTTACTCACCCCGAAATTACTAGGGGGCTATTTTAGGTACGAAAACTTGGTTCGTAATGTTCATCATTGCTTGGATGATTGTAGATTTGAAGGTCTTAGTTTTTGTAAAGGTTAGCTTGAAATGCCACTTATAACCTTATTTGTCAAAATGTGTATATTTGATTCCATTAATGTAATGTGTACACGAGTACACTCTTTACAATGTATTTGACATGTATGAGATGAGGCCGAGGCCAATGACATGTGATTTGTATCATATGTAAATTTTGACTTCATGGAATATTATGAAAATACTGAAAAATATCGAGTCATTGCTTCACCATGTTTGCATTGGGTGTGGAAATTCTATTTTGATTTTTCCATAAGGTCTCATTAATCATGTATGAAGTGTGGCCAAGGGCCAAATGGTATTTTGAAACCATTTCATAATTTTGAATTCCGAGTTTTCATTCCAAGTTCCATTTTTGTCATTTTGGCCGTTGGGGGGGTCGAATTTTGCATCAGCTATATTTTTAAGCCATGGACCATTGTAGCGCATCCAAATAGGTAAGTTATGTTTGCGTGCATGATCGTTTTCAAGAAAAATCCCATCCTTGGTGAAATGAGCCTTCTATGGACTCATTTTGCCTTTTCATTGTACAATCTGATCTAGGGGCATTTTTGACTTTTCACTGTAGGTTTATTTTCTTCTTTCAATATGATTAAATAGAAAACGTGATTTTAGGGGGGGGTTTCTTCTTCATGTTTTTCCAGAAAATGTCGTTTTGGTACCGGAAATCGTTCACGAAGTTTAGCTTTCAGTTTTGCATTTAGCAGCTTTCATGGAGGGGAATTTTGGGCATCTTACAGTGAGTTTTTTTTTTTTATTCCTTTCACATAGTCACATAGAAAACTCAATTTTGATGGGGGTTTCTTCTTTGTGTGTTTCAAAAAAATGTCATCTTAGCCCTCAAAAATCCAATTTTTGACGAAAAATCCCTTCTGCCAGGTTTCCTTGTTGACCCTTCTGTTTTTTTGCTTCATAACCGGTTAGAAGGGGTCTCCTAAACGGTTAGATATGCTTGAGCAGTGTTGTGGTCATGATTTTTGGCCTCCTAACCGGTTAGGAAGGTGTGGTAACCGGTTAGATGTTCTAGGGTTGGCTCCTTTTGACCTTTTTGCCTCTTCTTCTTCCGTTAGTCATATCTTCTTCATCTGGACTCCAAATCGAGTGATTCTTGAGTCTATGTTCACTAATTTTTCATTGTCTTTCCAATGGTATGCTTAGTAGCACCCACTTTCATGTTGTAAATGACCATTTGGCCCCTAGGTTCATTCTTGTCCTTTTTTGAAATGCCGCTTCTGCATTTATTTCTTTTGGGTTCCGTGACCTCGTTGAGGGTCACATTGGTGTCTTAGACATGTGTTGTATCTCTAGAGACCATTGTTTTATCTTTTGTTTCCACATTTTGGATCCAGTTTGGGTCATCACAGGACACACTAGGTTGAAAAATCCAAGGTCGTTACAGTAGATACAACTGTGGATGGTAAAATAGTCAAAGAGTTAAAAGTTACTTTTTCTGTTACTGCTTTTGAAACTGGGCGTAATGATGCTAATGGTAAAGCTTTATATTTAATTATTAATTCTGTTGTTCCATCTAAATATGCTTGAAATTCTGATTATAAAACTGCTAAAGAAGCTTGGGATATGTTGCAGGTTACTTATAAAGGAACTTCGAAAGTGAAGTTATCCAAAATTCTGTTGATCTCTCATAAATTTGGCAACATTGTGATGAAAGAAGATGAATTCTTTTCTGATTTTTATTCTAGTCTTCTTGAAGTAATTTTTGAACTACGTCACTTAGGGAAAAAAGTTAGTGATAAAAAAATCTGTGAGAAAATCTTAAGGTCTTTACCTAAAAGATTCTAGATTAGGGTTGAAACCATCTCTGAACATTGGGATTTGACTACATGTCAAGTTGATGAGATGGTTAGTTCATTAAAAACTTTTTATATGCAGAATTTTGATTTAAGTCAGAAGGAGAAAAATCTTGCTTTAAAATCTACACAAGTTAAGCATTCAATGAATGATGATTCTGAGGATGATATTGCATTTTTGTCTAGCCAATTCAGTTAGATTTTGCAAAGACAACAGAGGAGAAGGAATAGCAACAAAGCTAATCCTCCAAATTTTGGCAAAACATCAAAATTTAGGTTTAATGAAAAGAAAGTAAACGAATAAAAAGAAACTGAATTTACTTGTTGGAATTGTGGTGGCAAAGGTCATACATCCAATGTCTGTCCTAGTCCTAAGAAACAACAAAAGGATAGGTGTGATGACCCTGTGGGCGGGTGTGCCGTGGGCGGGTGCGAGAGACACTGTCAGGCTACCACACTGGCGAGCTACGGGTGCACAGTCCCACATCGCCTGGGTAGAGGAAAGGTGAAGTACTTATATGTAAGTGTGTCACCTCCAATTAGTATGAGGCCTTTTGGGGTAAAGCCCAAGAACAAAACCGTGCGGGCTCAGGCCCAAAGCGGACAATATCATACCATGTGGTGGAGTGGGTCGTTACAAATGGTATCAGAGCCTGACCCAGCCGGAAGTGTGCCGACGGGGACGTCGGGCCTCCAAGGGGGGTGGATTGTGATGACCCTGTGGGCGGGTGTGCCGTGGGCGGGTGCGAGAGACACTGTCAGGCTACCACACTGGCGAG